>NW_023425348.1:46994828-48248993 GCF_014108415.1 Molossus molossus
TTCACCTGTCCTTCCCACTCATGTTTTAGTTAGGTCAGAGAGGACCCTGTGTCTGAGTCTTGATGTCATGGTCTGGAGCTAGTGGGCAGTAGAGAATAGATGTCCTTGTCCATGTATTGTCAGGCTTGGAGCTAAGGCAAGGAGGTAGCCCTGTAAGTGAACCAGAATTTGAAACTGAGTATACTGTACTTCTTGAACTTCATTAAAATTTAAATATTTTTCTGCTTCAGAGGACAATATCAATAAAAAGATGAACTCACAGCCCCGGCTGGTTTGGCTCAGCAGTTAGAGAGTCGGCCCACAGACCGAAGAGTCGCGGGTCTGATTCCAGTCAAGACATGTACCTCGTGCCCTGGCCGGTTTGGCTCAGCGGTTGGAGCGTCCGCCTGCGGTCTGGAGAGACCCGGGTTCGGTTCCCGCTAAGGGCATGTACCTCTGTTGCAGTTGGTCCCCGGCCCTGGTTGGTCGTACGGGTGGCGGCCACTCGATGTGTCCCTTTCACATTGATGTTTCCCTCTCTCTCTCTTCCTCTCTCTCCCTCCCACTCTATCTGTACAAAGGATGGAAAAATGTCCTCGGGTGAGGATAAAAAAAAAAAAGACATGTACCTCGTTTGTGGTTTGGTCCCCAGCCCTGGTCAGAGTAATGCAGGAGGCAACCAATTAATGTGTCTCTCTCACATCAGTGATTCTCTCTCTCTACCCCTCCCTCCCACTCTGTCTGAAAATAAATGGAGAAATATTCTCAGGGGAGGATTTAAAAAAAAAAATGATGAACGTACAGAATACGTGAGAAAATACTTCCAAATTATACATTTGATAAGGGACTTGTATCTAGAATATATAAGTAACCCTTGTAACTCAACAATAAAAAAACCTAATTTTTAAAATGAACAAAGAGCCCAGCCGATGTAACTCAGTGGTTGAGCATCAACCCATGCACCAAGATGACACTGGTTCGATTCCTAGTCAGGGCACATGCCCAGGTTGTGGGCCAAATCCCTAGTGGAGGGCTTACAGGAGGCAGCCAATTGATGTTCTCTCTCATCGATGTTTCTATCTCTCTCTCTCCCTTCCTCTCTCTCTAACCTCAATAAAGAAAAAAAAAAATTAAGAATGGACAAAGAATCTGAATAGGCCCTGGCCAGTTTGGTTCATCGGTCAGAGCATAGGCCTACGGTCCAGAGAGACCTGGGTTCGGTTCCTGCTAAGGGCGCGTACCTCGGTTGCAGTTTGTCCCTGGCCCTGGTTGGGTCACGCGGGTGGCAACCACTCGATGTGTCCTTTCACGTCAACGTTTCTCTCTCTCTCTCTCTCTCTCTCTCTCTCTCTCTCTCTCTTTCTCTCTTCCTGTCTTCCTCTCTCTCCCTCCCACTCTATCTGAACAAGAAATAGAAAAATGTCCTCAAGTGAGGATAAAAAAAAAAAAAAGAATCTGAATAGGTTTTTCTCCAGAGAAGATCTACTGGGTGTATACAGGGTCTGTGGAGATAGAAGAATGGGGAGTGACTACTAATGGGTTCAGAGTTTCTTTTGGAGGTGACAAAAATGTGAAATTCTATAGTTACTGTGCTTATGTAACTTTGTGAATATTCTAAAACCATTGACTAGTATACTTTGAAAGGATAAATTTTTGGGGGGTGTGCATATATCTCAATAAAAAAAATAATAAATCAAAAGGTAGTAATAGAAGCTCTGTTCTCAGATGTTCAAATGTTAAATGACTTCCCTAAAATCTGATACATCAAATGGGAAAACCAGGACTCCAACTCAGAGCTTCTGGCTCCACATCACTTAGCCTACATTTTTTTCACCCTAATTTAAGGTTCCTTCAGCCCTGTGGCCTCTTGCTAATAGTTGATCTTTAACTGTTCTTTCTCACAGGCCTTTATCCAACTCGAACTCTCAGCGAAACAGGAGGGGGAGAGCAAAGGCAGGGCAGAGAGAACACCACCAACCCCAGACCCAAACAGGCCGTGTCCAGGATAGTGCAGAGTGCCCCATTTGTGCAGGTAAGCTGCTGGGGCACAGGCGTTGGTGGGACTGCAAGCATCCCTTGAGGATGGAATGGGAGATCTGTGAATGCTGCCAGGAACATTTGACCTTGGATTCCTAGCCTCTGCTGTGCAGTTACATATAAGTGTATACTGAGCACCTGCTCACATTATATTGGCCAAGCTGAGGAAGAGACGGGGCCATGTCAAAACATACAAAACACGATCAGATTTTTTTCTCATTGTTTATGAGCCCTGGCTGGTTTGGCTCAGCAGTTAGAGAGTCAGCATGCGGACCAAAGAGTACTGGGTTCAATTCCAGCAAGAGCACATACCTCAGTTACGGTTCGTCCCCAGCCCTGATTGGGGTCATGTGGGGGCAACCAATCCATGTGTCTCTCTCACATCAGTGCTCCCCCCCCCCCCCCACTCTGTCTGAAGATAAATGTAAAAATATCCTTGGCTGGGGATTTTAAAAAAAATTGTTTATGAAACTTGGCTCATTTGGAGCTGGTAGAATACTTAAAAATATCTTTACAAATAAACTACTGAAAAAAGACATGCAAAAATATACTATCAAAGAGAGCTTTAGAATTTCCTTCATAACATTTTCTTTTTTTTTAATTCTTTTTTTCTTTATTGCTTTTAGAGAGAGAGGAAGGTAGAGGGAGGGAGAGAGAGAAACATTGATGAGAGAGAACATCGATTGGCCACCTCCTGCATGCCCCCCACTGGGGATTGGGTCCACAACTTGGGCAGGTGCCCTGACCGGTAATCAAACCAGCGTGAACTCTTCTTGGTGCATGGATCAATGCTCAACCACTGAGCCACACCAGCCAAATTTTTTTTTTAATCCTTACCCATGGTATTTTTCCATGGGTGTTTTTTTTGTTTTTAAGAGAGTGGAAAGGAGGCAGGAGGGGGCGGAGAGAGAAACATCATTGTGAGAGAGACACATTGATTGGTTGCCTCCTGCATGACCCCAACTGGGGCCGGGGATCAAACCTGCAACACTTTGGTCCACAGGCTGATGCACTAACCGCTAAGCCAAACCAGCCAGGGCTTGTAACATTTTCCTGTGTTCAAATTCTACTTACTCTATTCAAATGTTACTTATTTGCCAAGTTCCTAATCTCAATCTCTCCCAATTGAGCTCCAGTAGCATTCTCCTATTCACTTGGGTTTATCACTTCTCACCTCTGCTTTGTATCACAGCTGCCTGTGGTCATAGCTTATCTTTACCCCTAACTCTACAGTCCGTAAGGATGGGCCTGGGTTAACATGCCTCAGCTCCTAGCACAGTGTCAGGCACAAGTAAACACTGGGTGAATGTTTAGTGTCTCTGTAAAATATTCAGTTCCTACAAAAACAGCTGCAGTTTGAGAGGCTGCTTGGGGTGGCTTCCTTCCTGGGAGCAGGCCCAATTTTGCTTACCCTTTCTCTCCCACTTAGGCTCCTTCAACATTGAGATTCTTCCCCAGCACGCTGCCACTTGTGGAGAGACCTCCCCACCTCACCTAGCCTCTCCCTCTTCATCATCACCTTCATCGCCATCTGTTGTGTGGGTGTCCTCCTCAGAGAGCTCATCACCCATTTCCTGGGTCCAGTGCCCCATCTGCCAGTGGCAGTTCTCAGCAGGAGAAGTAGAAGAACATGCCAGCGTGTGTGGGGAGGTCCCTCAGATGTGAGCCCTGAGGTCCTGTGGTTTGGCCCCCTTGCTCTCTGTGACTAAAACTGGGGATATCTTGACAGCTAAGCAGAGCTGATGAGGCCAAACGCTCTCTCTGCCTTCTTCTACTCACTCCCTCAGGACTCTGCCTGATGGCACCTCTGGGCCCAGCCTGCTCCCCACTCCCAGTTGTCAAGGCTTCTGTGACCATGACACCTTATTTTCCCAAGGACAGCTTCATCCTTTCCCTTTTGGAACTCGGGTAGAACTGGTGGTCTCTAGGGCTTTGGGACAGTCCTGATGTCTTCCCCTAGTGAGTCACGGTATGCATCCTTGTGCCCATTTTCCTGACAAGAAAACTGAGGCCCTGTGAAAAGAAGCACTGCCTGATAAATAAGATCCTATGTTGTCCTGGGAAGGTGATTTTTGAGCAAAGACTGACATCCAGCATCCTATAAACTTAACTCTCCGTGTATTTTGTGGGTTCTCTTTCTAGATATAATCAGGTAACCGTGTTGCTGTGTGACTTTAAGCAAGTTATTTATCTTGGGCCCAGAATTAACCCTCAGTAACAGATAAAACTCCTGTCCTGCTCACAGAACCATCATAGGGTTCATATGGGTTAGTGTCTAAGGAATGGCTCTAGGCTTGGCTGTGGAACGATGGGCAAGTCCTCATCCCCACCTGTATAGTGAGGCAGTTGGACAAAAGGTCTCTAACGTCCCCTCCAGCTTAATTCTATTCCCACCTTTTTTGAACAACTTTGTTCTCTCTCCCCTTTCCCAGAAGATTTCATTGTGTGGCACTAACATCAGTTCCCCTGGTCTCCAGGGTAGAGAGCTGAGGGGGAGCAGCTGGTCCTGGCAAACAGAGGGCCTGAGGCAGGGTTTTAAATGGACAGGAAGGAGGCAGCTGGACACACGGGAGCAGACAGAGCAGGAGTTCTGTCTGTCTGGATACAGTGGGAATCATCCTCACCTCACAGCATAGGTGGGTGCAGCCATGGACCCCCTCATGGTAAGAGGACTTCTGCTCCCCTACCTTCTCCCATCCTGGTCCCATTTCTGGCCATGACTAAAACAATAGATTGACCAAGCCGGGCGTCAGGGACATCTTAGCTACCATGCAGGTGGTGGACATCCCCACATGGAGCCCTTGGAACACTGAGCCTGGACCCAAAATAGAAGAGCAATGAGAACGGGCTGGGCCTGGTAGAAGAGGGGCCTACAGCACTGAGGGGGGAAACAGCGCCCCACACAGGAGGAGCTTCAGGAGGGGGCAAAGCTGGGGTGTGGGGAGACTGTGGTGGAGGAGGAGTATGTTGGGATTCTGCTACAAGAACTGAGGGGCTTGGGAATAGACCAGTTCAAAAAGCTTCCTATGTGGGTCCCGCCAGTGTGGCCCAGTGGTTGAACATTGACTCGTGCACCAAGAGGTCACCAGTTTGATTCCCGGTCAGGGCACATGCCCAGGTTGTGGGCCCGATACCCAGTAAGGGGCATGCGGGAGGCTGTCAGTTGATGTTTTCTCATGGATGTTTCTATCTCTCTCTCTGGAATCAATAAAGGGGAAAAAATTTAAAAAAAAAAAAAAGCCTCCTATGTGGACATGTCTGGACCTGTCCGTCAGAGGCTTGGGGACTTCCAGAGGGATTAGCACCTGGGAGACGAAGTCAACAATGTGGGAGCTGAGTTCTGCTCAGATTCTGTGTGTCTGTTGGGGTTAGGCTCCCAGGGCAGCCCGTGTGTTCCCTGTCATACCCTCCCCTTTCTCAGTGCACACATTTGGCCCCACTGTGTGTGGGTTCCTGTGAGGACAGAAGTCATGCTGAGGGGGCCCAGTCAGACTCAGTCCTGGCACTATTCTAACCTGAGAACCCACATAATAAAATGGTGACTAAGAACATTTTTGTTAGTATGTGTTTGGGACAAGGAAGAGTAGCAAGTGTCTGGGGATAGAGGGTTAAAGGCTTGGAGGTAGGAAGGTGAGGAAAGCCCCAAAACAAAGGGGTTTGGAAACTTGAGTCCCACCCTCTCACTCTCTTACCCAGCCGCAACCTAACTGGACCAAGATCGGGAACAAAAAGCTGAAGTTCCCACCTCCACTCCTGGATGCCATCCAGAAAGGGCAGCTGGGCCTCGTGCAGCAGCTACTAGAATCAAGTCAAGGCCACAGGCGGCGGGCCAGGGGGGTCCCTGTGGAATGAGGAGCCCAAGGACCACTCCTGGAGGGAAGCTCTCAGTCTGGCCACCTGCCTGGGCCACAAGAACATCACTGATGTGCTGTTGGCCAATGTCAAGTTTGACTTCCAGCAGATCACGAGGCACTGCTAGTGACAGTGGGCACAAACCAGCCAGCAGTGGTCAGTGCCTGCCGGCCCAGCGGGAATGGGAGATGGGCCACAAAGTGGACACCAGGTCTTTTTCCCTGGCTTCCATTGACTCATCCATCAGTTGATGGCTCCTGCTGTGCACCTGGTGTCACAACACTCACTCACCCTGGCCTGCCAGAAGGACCTGTATGAGATAGCACAGCTACTCCTGGACCTGGGCCATACCATCGCCCAGCCCCACCCCGTCTCCCACGCCTGCCTGGAGTGCAGCAGCCCGCCGATGAGATCTGCTGGAGTTCTCCCTGTCCCACAACACCCACTGTGGCATCTCCAGCAGGGCCCACCTCTCGCTGGCCAGTGAGGACGCCGTGCTGACTGCCTTTCAGCTCAGCCATGAGCTCAGGCGCCTTACATGCAAGGAGCCTGGGTTTAAGGCTGGTTTCTTATACTTTGCCCTGCCCTCAATGCCAGGTATCTGTCCTTCCACTGGGGCATGTTTGGGCCTGTGGTGGGTGTTCTGGGAAGTGGGAAACAGGTAATGAGGCCTGGTTCCGGTCTCAGGAAGCCTCCATTTTGATGAGGAGGCACAGAATCCCACCTTGAAGGGGAATTCATTCTCATGGCAGAGAGCTGTCACTTTAGGGGCACTTTGTTTTATGTGGGTGGCACAAACCCCACACAAGGGTGCCATGGGTCTATATGAGGGAGGAGAGAGAACAGACAGGTAGGAAAGCAGCTAGATAGACTGAGAAGACATCAGTAGAACCTCTCTTCTCTGAACATCTGGACCCACCCAGTGCATGGCATGTTGGGGCCTCAAGCTTGTGATCACAGGCAGGGAGAGGGCAGAGAGGCAGACAAGACACTCCCAGGATGCTCAGCTTCATTCAGGGTCTATGTAGATGGTTCTACAAGGACTTCCAATGCCCAGAAAAGAGACATCAGGAAGCCACAGCTCTTGTGTTCATGGCTGACTCCTTGGAAGAAGCAGGATTAATCTTGGCTACACAAGTGGGTGCTTTAATACAAGTGAAGAGGAGTAGGGCACAGGCCAGGCAAGGCTCTCAGGTAGCAAAAGTAGACACAGTGATGCATGCAGGAGCCTGTACAAGAAGGCTTGAGCATGGCTTGCATGCAGGGACTGGTCGGGGCCTTGAGCACCATCCCATCCAGTTCTTATCCACTGACATCCCCTCTGTATCAGGCAGACTTGGTCCTCATGATCAAGATTGCCATTAGGTGGGGAAACAGACACAGGTATTAAAACGAGGCCCAAGGCAGGATGTGAGCTGTGCCGGGAGAGCTGGAGAAACAGCCCACTTCACCAGGGCAGTAGGAGGATCAGAGAATAGAGAGGGTGCAGAAAAGAGCAGTGCTCTCCAAAGGACTCCCCTCCGTTCTCACAGCAGCATAGAAGGAGGCAGCAGGAGTTATCATCCCCCTTTCCAGGCAAGGGAGCCAAGGCCTGGAAAGTGGAAGAACCTTACCCTGTGTGCCACCACCTGAGAGACAGAGCTGGGACTCAGACCTGGCCTGAAATCCCAGGCTGGATTCTCTCTGAGGTTAGGACCCCAAGTAAAACCAAGGAAAGGATGGGTAAATTGGAGGCAAGACCTGCCTTACTCATGTCTGTCTCTCCCCAAACTGCCAGCATTGGCTCTCATGCAAGGTCAGTGCTCGGGAAAAGCAAGTAAATGAACACAAGAAAAGCATGAGAGTAGTAGAAGTGGGATAGCAAATAGGAATTAGAAACGGGAAGCACATGGACAGGCAAAGGTGGCAGAGGAGTTTGGGCCAAAAAGACTGATGAGAAACACACCGAATCATAAATGAAAGAGAAGTAACAACTGACACCACAGAAATACAAAGGATCGTTAACAAATACCATGAACAATTATATGGCAACAAATTGGACAGATTGCGAAATGGACAAATTCCTAGAAACACATAGTATCCCAAAACTAAACTGGAAAGAGAGAAAACTTGAACAGACCACTAACAACTAAGGAAATTGAAGAGGTAATCAAGACTCTCCCAGCAAACAAAAGCCCAGGCCCAGACGGCTTTCTGGCGGAGTTTCACTGAACATTTAAAGAACTAACACCCATTATCCTCAAACTATTCCAAAAAATTCAAGAAGACTTCCAAAATTGTTTTATAAGGCCAGCATAATTCTAATTCCAAAACCAGATAAAGACACTACAAAGAAAGAAAACTACAGGCCAATATCCCTGATGAACATATATGCCAAAATCTGAACAAAAGACTAGCGAATCAGATCCAGCAATACATTAAAAAAATTATTCACCATGACCAAGTGGGATTCATCCCAGAGATGCAAGTCTGGTACAATATTCTCAAATCAATAAATGTGCTACACCAAATAAACAAAATGAAAGATAAAAATCATATGATCATGTCAATTTAGACATTGAAAAAGCATTTGACAAAATCTAGTACCCATTTCTGATAAAAATGCTCAGCAATGTGGGAATAGAGGAATCATCTCTACATAATAAAGGCCATATATGAAAAACCTACAGCCAACATCATACTCAATGGGCAAAAACTAAAAGCATTTCCCTTAAAAACAGGAACAACACAGGGATGTCCACTTTTACCACTCTTATTTAACATAGTACTGGAAGTCTTAGCCACAGCAATCAGACATGAAGAAAAAATAAAAGGGATCCAAATTGGAAAGGAGGAAGTGAAACTGTCATTATTTGCAGATGACGTGATATTATACATAAAAAACCCTAAAGACTCAATCAAAAATCTGCTGGATTTAATAAACTAATTCGGCAAGGTAGCAGGATACAACATTAACATAAAGAAATCGGCCATGGCCAGTTTGGCTCAGCAGTTAGAGCGTCGGCCTGCAGTCCAGAGAGACCCAGATTCGGTTCCCACTAGAGGCACATGCATCGGTTGCAGTTTGTCCCCGGCCCTGGTTGGTCGTGCGGGTGGCGGCCACTCAATGTGTCTCTTTCGAGTGGATGTTTCTCTCTCTCTCTCTTCCTCTCTCTCCCTCCCATTCTACCTGAACAAAAGATGGAGAAATGTCCTCAGGTGAGGATTAAAAAAAAAAAAGAAATCGACGGCATTCTTTCTTTTTTTTTAATCCTCACCCAAGGACATTTTTTGATATTTTGTTCAGATAGAGTGGGAGGAGAGAGAGAGAAAAACATCGACGTGAAAGGGACACATCGAGTGGTTGCCACCCACGTGACCCAACCAGGGCTGGGGACAAACTTCAACCGAGTTTAACCGAACCCGGGTCTCTCAGGATCGCAGGCCGACGCTCTAACAGCTGAGCCAAACTGGCCAGGGCTCAATGGCATTCTTATACAAAAATAATGAACTCACAGAAAGAGAAACTAAAAAAAAAATCCCATTTACCATTGCAGCAAAAAAATTAAGATACCTAGGAATAAACTTAACCAAAGAAGTAAAGGACCTATTTGCAGAAAACTATAGGACATTGAAAAAATAAATAGAGAAAGATATAAAATAGTAGAAGTACACACCTTGTTCATGAATTGGAAGAATTAACATCATTAAAATGTCCATAATACCCAAAGCAATCTATAGATTCAGTGCAATCCCCATCAAAAAACCAATGACAGAAATAGAAAAAATACTTCAAAAGTTCATATGGAACTAAAAAAGACCCCGAATAGCCACAACAATTTTGAAAAAGAAGGACAAAGTAGGTGGGATCACAATACCGGATATCAGGTTATATTACAAAGCTACTGGAATCAAAACAGCATGGTACTGGACAAGAAGAGGCATATAGATCAATGGAACAGAATAGAGAACCCAGAAATTGACCCAAGACATTATACTCAATTAATAATTGACAAAGGTGGCAAGAGCATACAATGGAGTAAAGACAGCCTCTTTAATGAATGGTGTTGGGAAAATTGGACAGCCAAATGCAAAAAGAATGAAACTAGACCATCAACTTACACGATACACAAGAATAAACTCAAAATGGATAAAAGACTTAAATGTGACTCATAAAAATCCTAGAAGAAAATGTAGGCAACAAAATTTCAGACATACGCAGTAGAATCTTCACTGATATATCACCTAAGGCAACAGAAACAAAGGAAAAAATGAACATATGGGACTACATCAAACTAAAAAGCTTCTATACAGCAACAGAAACAACCGTCAAACTGGAAAGGAACCCACTGTATAGGAGAACATCATTGCCAATGATACATCAGATAAGGGGTTAATTTCCAAAATATTAGAGTACTCATACAACTCAACAAAAGGAAGACAAGGAACCCAATTAAAAAATGGGCAGAGGACATAAATAGACACCTCTCCAAAAAGGACATACAAATGGCCAAGAGATATATGAAGAAATGCTCAATGTCACTAATCATCAGAGAGATGCAAATTAAAACAACTATAAGGTATTACCTCATACCTGCCAGAATGGTTGCCATCAACAAATCATCAAACAGCCCTGGCCAGTTTGGCTCAGCGGTTGGAGCATCGGCCTGTGGACCAGAGAGTCCTAGGTTCAGTTCCCGCTAGGGGCACATACTAAAAAAAAAAAAAAAAAAAAAATCATCAAACAAGTGCTGGCGAAGGTGTGGAGAAAAGGGACTCTAGAACATTGCTGGTGGGAATGCAGACTGGTGCAGCCACTATGGAAAACACTATGGTGTTACCTTAAAAAATTAAAAGTTGATCTGCCATTTGACCCAGTGATCCTACTTCTAAGAATATACCCTAAGTAGCCTGAAACACCAATCAGAAAGAATATATGTACCTCTATGTTCATAGCAGCACTAGTTACAATCGCTAAGATCTAGAAACAGACCAAGTGTAACATCAGTAGATGAGTGGATAAAAAAAAGCAGTGGTACATATATATAATGGAATACTATGCAGCTGTAAGAAAGAAAAATCTCTTACCCTTTGAGATGACATGGAGGGACCTTGAGAGAATTATGCTAAGTCAAATAAGCCAATCAGAGAAAACCAAATATCACATGATCTCACTTATTTGTGGAATATAATGAACAAGGTGGGCTGATGAACGAAATAGACCCAGAGACATAGAAAGGAGTGTGGTTCAGACTGACAAACCTCAGAGAAGGGGGGCAGGGGGGATGGATGAGATGAACTAAAGAACTTATATGCACGTATGTGTAACCAGTGGACATAGACAACAATGCTAGGGGGTGGGGAGGGCGGGATGGGGAGGAGGGTGTTTAGGGGGGAAAAAGGAGAAACATCTGTAAAAAAAAAATATTAATAAAAATTGGGAAAAAATAAAAAGACAGTGATGAGACAGAGGCAGCACCAGGTACAACAAGGTGACATAGGAGGAGAGGTGAAGTGACAGAGAAGAAAGGAAGGGGTGGCTCTGCCCACGTGGCTCAATGGTTGAGTGTCATCCCGTGCAGCAAGACATCACCAGGTCAATTCCTGGTCAGGGCACATGCCTGGGTTGTAGGCTCAATCCCCAGCAGGGGGTGTGCAGGAGGCAGATGCTTGATGTTGATGTTTCTCCCTTCCTCTCTCTAAAATCAATAAAAACCATATATAAAAGAAAAAAGAAAGGAATGGATGGCCCAGGGTGACAGCAGATGTGGGAAGTGATGGCCCAAGGGCAGGACAGAGGTGGCCCAGGCCCACTGTTGGGAGGGCGTGGGGCTGACAGTGGGCTGGGTCCACAGGGTGGGTGGCAGGCAACAAGAACCTTCCCTGCAGCCCAAGTATATTGCTCTGGAGTCACTGAGTCAGGACTACGGCTTTGAATTGCTGGGCATGTGCTAGAAGCAGAGCAAGGTCACTGTGGTGCTCAGTGACCTGGGTGAGGGCAGCGAGACCGAGCCTGAGGCTGAGCGCCTGGCCCAGGCCTTTGAGGAAGGCATCCCCAATCTGGCGAGGCTGGACTGGCTGTCACCTACAACCAGAAGTGGTCAGCGGGGCCCTCTGACCACTACCTCCCAGCCCTGCCCCGCCCTGCTCCCCTGCCCAGCCATCACTCGGTATCCCCACTCCAGCTCTAAGGAAGTCTTTCCCCTGCCCTCAGGGCCCTCTCAGACTTGATTTGAGCATCCTTCTATCTAGGTCCTCCTCCCTTCAGTATAAGCCTCTAACCTCTCCCCAACCCTTGGAAGTGCTGTTGCCCACCAGGACCCCACCTGCCCTTCAGACATCTGAGTCTTACACTCAGCTCTGCCTCTGGTCTGCTGAGTAATTTACTCCAGTGTTTTTCTGTTGTTAGACTTGAGCATCTTACTCTATTCAGCAAGATTAGGCTAGATCTCTCAGGGCTTAGATATCAAGTGATTCCATTATTAGGTGGCCTAACTCATTCAATACCCGCCCCCCCGAGCTAAAGGCAGGCTCCCTTTCCAGCCTCCCCCATCCCCTTACTCCTTCTCACTCACCCTCAGATATCCTAGCCCACCAGGAGCTTAATCAAGAACCTTCCTTCAAAATGGCCCCCCAAGATGCCAACCCCCACGCTCCCTGTTCCTCCCCTCCTCCAGACCATTCAGGCTGGTGCCCCGCATTTCTAAGAAGGGAGGGGACCCTGAGGGTGCTGGGACTTAGGTATCTTGTTCCACCTACTATTGCCTGACTGAGATGCAAGAATGGGATCTGGAGAGTCCAGGAAAATCTTTGTTCAGTTTCTCCTTCACAGACTAGGAAAAAGGCCCAAAGAGGGTAGGGTCTGCACAAGGTCACCTGGCAAATGAGATGCCTCTTCTGAGCTGGCTGGCCTGGGAGGAAAGAAACATTCCATCTCCACGGCAGGGAAGTAAAGTTGTGTACCCAACTGGTTTCCTTCCTCCTCCCTGCCTGGTGGCCAGCCCGTCTGCTTACACCCCGTCTCTTCTTAGTTTGTAGCACACCCTACCTGCCAGCAAGTCCTGTCCTCCATCTGGTGTGGGAACCTGGCCAGCTGGCGTGGAAGCACCACCACCTGGAACCCTTACTCATCTTCCCCGCCACGCCCCTCCTCTGCCTCGGCTACTGGCTGGCGCCCAAGTCCCGGGTACTAAGTATAATAGGAATAATAAGCGTCACTTTTTGAGCACTTGCTTTACGCCAGACCTTGGGCAAAGCACTTTGGGAATGTTCCCATTAAATAATTTGAGGTGACCCTGGAAGGTTAGATTACACCCCTATTTTATGGGCGCAGGGAGCAGAAGTGAACTTTTTGTTGAGGGGACGCAATGAATAGCAGTCAGGATTTAAACTGAGGTCTCTCTCCTCCAAAGCCTGAATCCTATACACAACCCTATATTATCCTAAAGAGACCGCTACCCCAAACAACAGATTCTTTGGGAGCCCTTGTGGACCCAGATATTCTTATTCTTTCATCAACAACTATTTCCTAGAGAGCCTACTGTGGACCAGGTGCTGTGCCTGGCGCTGGGATATAATGAGAAGCCAGCCCTGTCCCTGTTAATTGTCTGAGGACTAGAGAGAACAGTGTCTAGGAAGCAGGAACAGCACGTCAGTCTGCAGGCCCAGGGGAGGAAGAAGGTAAAGTAGCGGAGAAACTGAAAGGAATTCTGTGCTGCTAAAGCGTAAGTGCAGATAGCCAGTGATGGGAAGCAGGCAGTAGCCAGATGTCTCAGAGCCTTATAAACAACCATGGAAGCCACTGCAGGCATTTAATGAGGTGAACAGTCCCATGGTTTCGTGTTTTGGAAAGCTCTCTACCAGTGGTGTGGAGGATGGATTAGGGGAAGGGGCGGGAGTTAGAGAGACTTCCAAGTGTGTGAGAGAGTAGAGATGCCTTCAAGGTTCCTGGCCTGGGTGGTCGGCTCATTTTCTAAGATGGGGACACAGGAAGAGGAGGAAGAAGGAGTTGGGGATAGAAGATGATGAATTTATTTTTTATTTTTGTTTTTCATGGTTAAAATCGAAAAGCCTGTCAACCTTAAGGGAAAATTACTTCACCTCTGGGAATAGCAATATCCACCTCATCTGGTTGTAGAAGAGACAATAGATATGGAAGTGTAAGGCCTAACCTATACTCAATTCTTGATAAATGCCTGAATAAGGGAGTGAGTAAACGGGGGAGTCACGAGCTAGCTGAGCATTCTGAAGTCCTCCAGGAGAGGGGGACACCTGAACAGGACTCAGATCACACTCTCCCTCCTTCCCTCCAAGCTGGGCCACCTGCTAAAGATCCCCGTTCTAAAGTTCCTGCTGCAGCCGTCTCCTCTCTGTGGTTCCTCATCTTCCAGCTGGGAAAGTCCCTGGTCATGAGACGCAGCCAGAGCATCTGGGAGACTTCACTGCACGTGTTTGGTCACAGGTACACGTGTGGGGCCTTTGATTTGTGGCAGTCCCCCTTGGGGCACCCCTTACTGTTCATGATGAGTACCCCTGTAGATGCCCCCGAACATAACCAAACCCTTTTGGGTTCTAGCACACCAAGGGGACTTTTCCCTTCATCCCTGAGTAGGGGACTTGGCCCTGTGAGAGGTTCCCTGAGCAAGGACCCCATTCTTCCCCCACCCTGACACCAGTCGTTACCCACTCTGGAGGTTCCTATCCTCTCACAAATAAGACACTGGTCCATAATGCCAGGTGGGAAATTGCCTTGGTGTAATGGTAGCTGGCAAGTACACCACCAGGCAATCTGTCCCAAAGATCATGGAACAGAAAAGCTCAAAGAGCAAATTAAGATGCTCAAATCATCCAGTCTATTAAACCCGTAAGTGGTATTCTTATGATGGTGTTGTTATGAGAACCAGAGTTGAGGTTTGAGTAGGGGAAGCAACAGCCAGAAGTTGCCGGGGCCTAACACTTGTGCTACGAGAGAAACCCAGGTGTGTCTGGCCACAGCTGAAGCTTGCCAATCATCCCGATGAACAGCTTTGACTTTTCTGCAATCTTCAGGCAGAGGACATGTGTGGCCAGAATGGCTAGCACCAATGGGTAGCTGATTTAAGATCTGATTAATTGCCCTGGCCAGTTTGGCTCAGCGGTTAGAGCGTCCACCTGCGGTCCGGAGAGACCCGGGTTCGGTTCCCGCTAAGGGCACGTACCTCGGTTGCAGTTTGTCCCCGGCCCTGGTTGGTCGTGCGGGTGGCAGCCACTCGATGTGTCCCTTCACGTCGATGTTTCTCTCTCTCTCCCTTCCTCTCTCTCCCTCCCATTCTATCTGTACAAAAAATGGAAAAATATCCTCGGGTGAGGATAAAAAATAAAATAAAAAATAATAATAAAAAAAAATAAAAGATCTGATTAATTCTGATTAATTCTGCCTGGCTGGTGTGGTTCAGTGGTTAAACGTCAACCCATGCACCAAGAGGTCACCAGTTCAATTCCTGGTCAGGGCACATACCCAGGTCATAGGCCAAATCCCCAGTGTGGGGCATGCAGGAGGCGGCCAATCGATGTTCTCTCTCATCGATGTTTCTACCTCTCTCTCCTTCTCCCTTCCTCTCTCTCTAAAATCAATAAAGAAAAAAAAATTTTTTCAATCTGATGAATCCTGAGGGCCTTGTCTTCTTCACGAGTATTCAGTGTCATGAATATTTAGTGTTTACCTATCCCTTTTTATGTATTTTCACACCTATTTGCTGTATTTACTTTATTTCTTCACCCAGATAACTAACTTATCTATGCTTAATACATTTCATGAATTCCACTGGCGTCTTCTTCTATAGCAGAATCAAGTATTCCCAAACAAGTCAGCAACGCAGTTTACAAGAATCCCCAGAGCTCTCCCACCCCCGCCTTGTTAGCTCAGCAGGCTGGACTGGTGGCCCTTCCTCGGCTGTCCTCCCCCATTTAGCTCTAGCTTACTTACCAAACTCCAAGCCAGCAGTACACTAAGCCCACCACTGCACCCTGTACCAAGCCAATCTATGATGCCTAAAGGGACATTTGGCCAAGAAACTCGGCGGGGGTGAGGAGGGGGGGATAAGAACAGCCCAAGAGGAGAAATTTCTCATCCATCATTTACTAAACATTACTGACCTGTGCTGGGTAGAGATGAAAATAATATAGTTCCTGCCCATGAGGGAAGAAAGTCTTTAGAAGCAAAACTCCTCAACTCTTCTTGCAATAAATGCTTGTTTCTGCCCCACTGTGAGTGAAGACCTAAGAACGCATAGATGAATTAAATCCAGTCCCATCCACCCATTCAGCATACAGCACTGAGCACCCACCCCACCTCACACAGTACTGTCCTGCCTGGGAACCGATTCAGTTCCTGACCACATCATGCTCTGGGCCTGCGCTCACTCCCTGTCCCCAGAGCACTCCCCTCCCCACACTGCTCCTTCACCCCGTTGTACTGTCAGGTCTCAGCTTAAAGGACACTTTCTGTGAGCTTTCCCTGGCCTCCAAATCAGGGTGAGGATCCATTCCCATAACAACCTCTGTTACCCTGCTCCTCAGCCTTAGCATTTCCTACACTTGATTGTAACTACTTGGGCTACTTGCCTGTCTCCCTCGCTCGATTATGAACCCGGGGAGGTCGGGGACTGTGTCTGTCTTCTTCACCACAGAATCCCATTGGCACATGTAGGAGCTTAGTAAATGTTTGTTTAGTAATAAGTAGGGCCCTTGTTCTGGTCACGAGGGACAGGGAGATGAACGGACATGGTCTCTTCCCCTGAGGATTTCCCAGTTCAAAGGAGGTGAAGGGAGACAGAGCCCTGCAGTGCCCCACAGTGATGGCATCCCAGAGGTCTGAAGAGCACTGTGAGAACACAGAGCAGGGAGCAACTCACTGCCCTGGTTAGGACAGGCCTCACGGAGGAGGTAATATTCCACTTAGGCCACCAAGGTAAGCCTGGCTTCACAAGGGTGTGGAAGGACATTCTAGGTAGACAGGACCATGAGCAAAAAAGCACAGGTTTGTATCCAGAGACTGGAGAAGGGGACAATGTGGCAATCACCTGGCTCATTGGGGTCCAGCTCCCAAGACCCCCATCCCCAGGTCTGGCACTGGGCCCCAGGCTGATTGATAATGAGCAGGTTGATCCTTTGGAGCCCCTGCAATATTATTTAAATATCTGTCCAATATTTATTTAGTGGAGGACAGGAAGGAACAGATGTAAATCATTCCCTCCCAATGATCTGCTAGGCGTTACTCTCTTTGAATGTCAGCTGACTGGGATCACTGGTGCAGGCCACACTATAGATGAGTCCGAATCAGCCAGCAGCGTTCACATTCACATAAAACCACTTTGTACTTAAGCAGGTTAAATGTTTACATTTTATCAACTTCATCCCCGTGATGTTTTAGTCCTCACCACCACCATCACCTAGCTTTGACCAGGTGCTGACCTGGAAGGAGGAGAATTCTGCTTCATCCCGCCCTGGTCCCTGCCACCCCCTTCAGGCTTCCTATGATTTGAGTGTAAGGAAGTGTGAATAGAGGGCCTGCTCAGTTACTTCCTGGACGTGGTCACCCTGTCCCTGTCCCTGGCGCCTTTACACTACGCCTCCTCCTGGCTTGCCCACATGCATGGCTGGGATGCCCACATGGGGCTGTCTACCACTGTTTCACCTGGGCTGGTGAGTGCCCTCCAATTCAGCCCTGAGTCCCCCAGGCCCTCCTCTTCGTGGGCTCTCAGCCTCAGCCCCATTCCACCCTCTTCTGAGAGAAGTGAGTGGCGTGCCGAGGACCCTCAGTTCTCAGCTGAGGTGCTCTTTGCTGTCACCAGCATGCTCAGCTCCACCTGCCCAGCCTACATTCTGTCCGAGCTGTTTGGCACTCTGCAGATTTCCAATGGCAAGATGATCGACGACATGATCCGGTGCGTACTGTCCCGGCTCAGAGCATCCTCCCCTCTGATAGACTTCACTCACCACTGGACCTCCTTCCACAATGCCCCAGCTCTAGTTGGCACAGGGATTCAACTTGGGTTCCTTGCATAGGCTCCAGAGACTTCTGAGAACCTGAACTATAGGCAAAATTTGGGGTGTAAATGTACACTTCTCTGCAGAGAGAGTCTATAACTCTCACCTAAATCTCAGAGTCCTGAGACCCAGAAAAGATTAGGAACAACTGACAGCAGGAAGAGTCCTTGGTTGAGAATTCCAGTCCCTTCTGTCACTGTCTCTGTGACCCCCTTTAGGGTGTCTGTTTTCTCGTTTTTGTGGTAAAGGCACTGGACTGAGGGGTCCCTATGGACCTTTCCTATTACGTAACTGCTCTTTGAACCCATGGCATTGTCTGGTCTTCCTGGTGTTCATCACCTAATCATTTACAGCTAAATCTGGCTTCTCACCCTAATCACGGTCTGTAGTTAATATCGGCTCCTCTGGAGACTGGGTGGGTGACGGTGGTGACAAAAGCCCTGGTTCTGCCTGTGAACATCTTCAGCTCAGCATAGCTTGGAGGAGAACCTCCCACCCAACCCAAGGCTCTTCTAGCCCACCCTGCCATAGCTAACTCATTCTCACATGTGTTTTTTTTTTAATCCTCACCTAAGGACATTTTTCCATTTTTGTTCAGACATAGTGGGAGGGAGAGAGAGGAAGAGAGAGAGAAACATCGACGTGAAAGGGACACATCAAGTGGCTGCCACCTACACTACCAACCAGGGCTGGGGACAAACTGCAACTGAGGTACGTGCCCCTAGTGGGAACCGAACCTGGGTCTCTGGACCGCAGGCCGATGCTCCGATCACTGAGCCAAACCTGCCAGGGCTCTATTCTTTTTTTTTTTATATCCTCACCTGAGGACATTTTTTGATATTTTGTTCAGATAGAGTGGGAGGGAGAGAGAGAGAGAGAAACATCGATGTGAAAGGGATACATCGAGTGGCTGCCACCCACACAACCCAACCGGAGCCGGGGACAAACTGCAACCGAGGTATGTGCCCTTAGTGGGAATCGAACCCGGGTCTCTCCAGACCGCAGGCCAACACTCTAACCGCTGAGCCAAACCGGCCAGGGCAAGGGCTCTATTCTTAATAGTAACCAAACTGAATACTTGTTAAGTAAAGAGGCTCAACTTGAAAGGTCATCACCCCCATTCCTCTTCCCAGAACTTGACTTCTCCCAGGGTGGAGACTTGCCCCTCCCCTATCCCATCTGCTGCCAGGTTCATGTTCATCCTCATGATCATCCTGACTCCCTTCCTCTGTGGCCTCAACAACATCTATGTGCCCTACCAGGAGACAGAACAGCTGGGCAAGTGTGCCAGGGCAGCGGCGTGATGGGCAGGTGGGAGTGTGGGACCATGCAGGATGGAGCTCAGCAAGCACTTCTCTCTACCGTCCCCCTTCATCTATTCACACCATAATTAATTCTCTGGTTTGGGGAGTCACACTCATTCATTTGTTCCTTTACTCATTCATGTATTCGCCCCCTCACTGGTTGATGACGTGTACTTTTCAACACATCACATCGGGAGACACATGAAGTCTGTTTAGCCCATTGGTAAGGTCGTTAGGGGCACTAAAGATTTGATAAGCAGAAGTACAACACATCAGGATCAGGTCTGCATTTAGAAAGACCACCTTGAATGCAACGTAGGGGATGGGATAACAGGCGAGACTGAGGTCAGAGACCAGCTGCAGGGCCTGTTGCAGTAATTCAGCACCTGAATTGGTGCTGAGATGGAGGGAATAAGACAGATTAACAAATAAATACAATAGGACTCATGCCATTGAGTGTCTCACAGACACGTACTTTCTGCTGGAGGCAGAGAAGGAAGTTCAGGGATGGCTTCCTGGAAGAGACAGCATTGGAGTTACTACTTCTGTGGTCCAAACCACTACCTCTCTCACCCAGGCCATGACAAGTTTCTTAATTGGTCTCCATGCCCCCGCTCTCTCATCTGCTTCCCTTCCATTCTCACAGCAGCCAACAGAAAAATCAGGTATCATCCCTCTGCTTAGAACTCTTCAGAGCTTCCTAATGCTTGAAGGCCATGGTGAGGAAGGCCCTGCATGACTTGGTTGGTCCCTACTTACGGCTCATGCCTCTGTCTCGAGGGCCTCTGTCCCTTTGCCCTCTGAGATGAGTTATGCTGGCCTTGTCTCAGTTCCTCAATGCTCTCAGGCTTCCCTGACTTGGGAACACTGTTCATGTCTCCTTCTCTTTCACTGATTGATTCCCATGGATCCTTCAGAGCTTAGCTTGAATGCTTTTCAAAGAATCTTTCCCCAGCTCCCAGACTAGGTCATAACATCTCCTGCTGCTTCTTCACAGCACTTGCCACAATTTTAAAATGTTGCTATAATTAGTATCCATCTCACCCCCTATTCCCACCCAAGAACATAAGATCCTTGAAGACAGGGCCTGGGGAGGGAGAGTGTGGATCCTTCGAGTCGTCAAGGTCCTGGTATAGCGCTGCATAAAGACTGCCCGGAGTTCCAGGAGACGCCTCGGAAAGATTGGTTGCTCACCTCCAAGCCCTCCCCATTCCTGCTCCTGGCTGGCTGAGATAAATGCACCACATCCAGACCCACACCCCTCACCCAGCCTGCGGTTATAAGTGGCCCCACCCTACTTGCCCTTAGAAGTCACAGCCTGCACAGTATGGACCCTTGTACTCAATTACCCTCTGAACCATTCATTTATTCTGCTC
The DNA here is from genome assembly GCF_014108415.1 of Molossus molossus. Classification (NCBI taxonomy): domain Eukaryota; kingdom Metazoa; phylum Chordata; class Mammalia; order Chiroptera; family Molossidae; genus Molossus; species Molossus molossus. The sequence goes on from NW_023425348.1 coordinate 47,015,383, forward strand.
ATTTCATGCAATGCTTTATTCTTGCCTTCATTTATGTGTTCACTTATTCTCATTCACTCCCTTAGTCATTTACTCATTTACTTAATTCATTAGTCATTCACTTATTCACTCATTTAACCAGCATTCATGGCCATGTCCCCTCTGTTCCAGGCCCTGTCTTAGAGGGAGGGGACTGCAGAGCAGGGATATGTAGGAAGCTTTCAGCCTGGTGAGGAAGAGAAACTGTCTTATTAGGCAGAAAGTGCTTAGCTAAGAGAGACACAAACTGCAGTGGGACCCAAAGGACAGAGGGGCCTACCATTTTGAGGCTCATGGGAAGGAAGAAGGACAGAGTACGAGAAGTTAGAGAAAGAGGATGTGGAATTTAAACTGGGCCCTGAGGATGGCTATGAGTGCACAGGTGTAGATGGGGAAGAGGGCTGACAGGCGGATGTACAGATGTCTGCTAAACACTTTTCCATTAGGACTCCTGATCCCCTCCCTGGTCCACAGACTATCCTTTTTATCTTCTATTTTTTTTTTTTTTTAATCATCACCCGAAGACATTTTTTTGCATTTATCTTTAGATAGAGCAGGAGGGGGAGAGGGAGGAAGAGAGAGAGAAACATCGATGTGAGAGAGACACATCGAGTGGCTGCCACCCACACAACCCCAACGGGCGCCGGGGACAAACCGCAACCAAGGTACGTGCCCTTAGTGGGAACCAAACCCGGGACTCTTCGGTCCGCGGGCCAACGCTCTAACCGCTGAGCCAAACCGACCAGGGCTCCTTTGTATCTTCTAAACTCTCCACCACCCAGCCCCGTTCATAGTCATCTGCCATACACTCCACCCACCCACTAGACTCCCATTCTCACTTCTTCCACTTTTCCCTCAGGAACCCCAAGCATGATGTCCCCTGGGGTTCTACCCAGGGTAGAAGTCGTACAGGGCAGGTTCATCTTCTGAGGGACCTCTATCAGTACTCCCCCACCTCACACTCCTGCAGACCTGGGCAATAGGCTGACAGCTGGCCAAGAATGTCTATCTCTCGACGGCAAAGTGAGGCAGCTAGTGTGCATCGCACTCTGGAGAAGGGAAGGGCGCCCCAGCCCCAAGGGTGCCAGCATCCTCAGCTACTACATCACCCAAGTGCGCAACAGCTTCCAAAACCTGGGGCCCCCCATCCCTGAAACCCCAGAGCTGACAGTGCCAGGGACGGTGGGGACCCAGATATCTTTAGAAACTGGGCTTCAGGATGCTGGAGGAGTTGGGACTCTGGCTTCTGGACAGTCTGGTCCCTCCTCCCCGGCTCAAGTGCTGGTGCAGGGGCAGCAGGAGGCAGAGGGGGCTGGGAACTGGCCCCAGGAGGAAGCTCTGGGAAGCAAGGAGGGGTCCTGCTGCAATGGGAGGGCTCTCCTATTGCTGACCAGAGCAGCCTACATGCTGGGAGGGGGATCATTTAGTCGGAGCCTATACTGCTTTTCTTACCTCAATAAAGTTTCTGTTCAGGATGTCAGATGCCTCCAGAGTGGAGAGAATCTGTCTATGTTTTGAGATCCCCTCCCTATCTCTCCCGAAATGGACCCTTGTGGGAGCAGGGCAGAGAAATGGCGTGCTCTGGGGTCAAGTACCTTGGGCTTAGGATCCTACCTTGAGTTCCTTCAGCTCTTTAGTGCAAAGAGTCCTGGACTGTGAGGCAGGGGCCTGGCTTTGGTACTAGGTCTGTCCTCGAGCAAGTCACTTGCTTCCTTGGCTGTGCAGTCTCATCTGACAGAGGAGCCAAGGAATCCATCTGTCCCCTTCCTGCCTTCAGGCCATTGTGAGGAACCTCGGGCTGGTAAAGCTTCTGGGTTTGCAAGTTATAGTGTGTGACAGGGATCTGCACAGGAGACCATGTCTAAGAGTGATAAAGAAGTCACTCTTTTAAGTCTCTCTATCTGCAAGGCCAGAGCAGGGCACATGGTCCAGACTCATGGAAAAAACCAATCACGAAATTCGATGTCACCACACTCCTACACTGTTTAATGAAGTGATCATCACAGTACTACCCATGTCCCAGGGAGTCCCCACCACATAGCGGGGCTTCCTCCACCCTTCCATGGCCTCAGATTCCTCCACATCCAGGTTGGGGAGATGGCTTCAAGGGCTGGGTCCGAAACCATGTTCTTGCTTCTCAAGGTTGCTAGAAGGCCCCCTTCTACATATGAAGGTCAACAGTTGCCAGGACTCCTAAGTGGCAGGCAATGGACTTTCAAGGGCCCAGCTCCCGAGAGCTGGATCCCCACAGGGGCCAAGAGCGGGGTCTTCCAGGAGAGCAGAGGGAAGGAGGCCCTGTTGGAGGGTGTGTTCAATTGCCTCCCTTGCTGAAGAGAGAAGAAAAGAAGGTAAGGGGCCAGCAGGGCCAGGAGGAGTCAAGCAGTGAGGGAGGAGGAAGGAGGATAACTCACTTGGCTCGGACACACAGACTTGCCTCTTCTCCCCTGTAACAAACAGCATGGTGAGGCCTGCATGTAAACAGACCCTCACACCCCCAGCTCTCCTTCCCACCAGGCCCTGGCACTGGCCACTCCTCTTCTCAATCCACCTTTCCCTTCTGACTTCCTTTCCTCCTCCTTCTCTGGGGAAATCTTCCCAGATAGCCTGTCTATCCCTGCCCCCACCCTAGCCCAGTCACTGTCCCCTTCTGTCCCTGCCTAAACACTTGGGAATAGCACAGGTGTGTCCTGTGGATCCCATGAAGCCCAGGGCCTCCTGAGATCTGAAGCAGCATTCCTGTCACTGGCCGCTGTTTGCTGATCTGAACTGGGCTCTTATTAGACTTTATAGCAGATGGAACCTCTTGAGACCATTTACAGAATCATTTGAGAATATGCACAGAGCTGGAAAACACTGATAGGACCTTTGAAGCTGGCAGGAGCTGAGTCACAGAGAACAATAACTACAGCTGACTTCTAGCCCTCAACTTCCTCATTAACCAGGTAGGTCTCCCGAAGGCCCTGGTAGGTCAATTCCATGGTAGGCTCCTGAAGAGACTGTACAGAGACATCCTGGCTTTCACCTTCCCTGCCAGTCCCGCTTCCCTCATGCACAGCTCACCACCCAGATAGGCGCAGTTAAAGTGGCTGCAGGTCTTATTATAGCTCCGAAGAGTCACTAGGTTCTGGGCTCCATCTTGGGAGAACCTGGTGACCAAGAAGACTTCATGGGGAGGGATCAGCACCTCACGCTCCTTGGGGAAAACAGACAGGGCCTGGATGGGGGCCCCAAAACAGGTCCTTAGGGAGAAGAAGGTGGCATTACCAAATCTGTGGGCCACCGCCTCATCCAGGGAGCTGGAGGCAAACTGGCCCAAGCGAATAGAGTCCCCCGACCTCTTAGGTTGAAAGCGAAGGGTGTCTACACCTCGGAACACCACCAGCCCAGGTCCCCTGCTGCAGCCCTCACTTCCCTGCAGCAGCTGCAGGGCCCGGGTCAGGTGGAAATGCAGGGCCTTGAAGGGGAAGTGCCGCATGTAGAGCTCCCGGGAGCCACCGCCCGTCCGCACGGCCTGGTTCAGCTCCCTGTACAAAGTGTTAGAGGAGTTGGTATAGACCATGACAGCAATTCCATGGTGGGATCTGAAGCCAGGGGGCAGGGTGAGCCCTCGCTGCTTCTGCTCCCAGGCCTCCTGGGCTGCCTCCCAGGATTCCCGCAGCAGGGCATGGCGGGCCATCTCCTCCTTCAGCAGAGGGGCTGCCTTCTCCTCCATCTCCTCTGCGCAGCCCACATAGGCGTCATCGAAGGTGTCTGGTGCCAGGCCCAGGGGCAGGATGGGAACAGCCTGGGCCTAATAAAGTAAGGAAGAGAGGAGTCACACTGGAAAGGGTATAAATTCAGAGCACTGCACAGGGGTCCTGGTGGCAGGTCAGTTTAGAAACACAGAGTCTAATTTCTTAGGCCCAAATATCTGCTGTATACAATTTGGCAAGGGCCCAAGGGCTTAAATATCACAGGCACTGGAGTCAGACATGGGTTCAGATCCTGACGTTCATCACCTACTAGTTGTGGGATCTTGGCCAGTCTCTTAAGTCTTCTGGGCTTCAGGTTCTCCACCTATAAACTGATACTTCTAACCTCACAGGACTATTGTGAGGATAGCAGATAGATCTTCACTTCTGTACAACCTAAAAGGGATCATCTTGTCATCAAAGAGCTTCTCACACTCAATGGGAAGTGGGGCTAGCTGGCTTCCAAGTGCTGTTCTGGCTCTAAGACTCAGTGTACAGATGATCCACAAATGCACCACCCGTGTCCCCATTACCTGACCCCGCCCCATCCTCAGACTTTCCCTCCCATGCAGGTGCTCAGGCACCACACCAAGTCCTTGTCAGCTCTGAGACTCCTGAGTCCTCTCCTGCTTTAGAAGCCCTCATCCCCCACCCTGGGGTAGGGTGTGGGGAGGAGCCCTGGTCGGGGAGGTGCTGCAGGGGGGCAGTACACAGGGGCCTCGGCTGAGCTGGTGACTGGAGACGGAATTGGGGATGAGGACACCAGAGGGAAGATGTGGAGAAAGGAGGATCACAGGTGAAGATGGGGGCTCTAGGAGAGGGAATGGGAGCTGGGGACTCCCTGCAGGGAGGAAGGTTGCAGAGAAGAAGAGGATTAAGAGGATTGGGGTCCTAGAAAACAGGCCCTGGGAGAATTTTGAGGAGTCTGCCTCCCAACTCTTTCTTTTGTGGCAGGGGATGGTTTCCCCAGTTACCTGCCAGAGGGTGTGAAGGCCAAGGCTGTGGAGGGTGAGCAACAGAGCAGCCAGCATCATCTCTGGGGGAGACAGGCGAGCAAGGTTCAGAAGCGGGTGGGATCAGTGGCAGCGTGGGAGTCTTGGTTTCAACTGGCTTGGGTGGGGAAGAGACCCGGCACCTTCTTCTGCAGTATTAATAAGATGGTCCAGGACCCAAGGCCCAGGCATGGGCAGGGCTAAGGGTGGGCCTAAGGGAGTGGGCGGGGCTTGTATATTACTGTCTCCACCCCCCAGCACAAGCACAACCCCACGTCTCTGCTCCCCCCACACACTCCCAGAAGCCCTCAAATTCAGTTCCTTCTTTGTAGAGATTTTTTTGCGATGGTCACAGTGATTTGACTCCACCTGGAGAGGGGAGGGGTCAAGTACCTGGCACCCACCTGTAGGTCACATAGGTCGAGAGTGAGAAGATTTGGTTCGGCAGGCGGCAGGCTGGTGTCTGGAGGAGCAAGGATTGTCCCCGGAGTCCAGCAGACAGCTAACTATAGCCCCCGGGGCAGTAACCCAACACCTCTCTTCCCCAACCACAGGCGCTGTGGTGGAGGGAACAGGGGTGGTGAGAAAGGGGCTGAGCAGCTGACTCCCCTCCCCAAACTGAGAGTTCTTTCTCCAGGACCCCTTTGGCTCCCAGCAAGCCCGTTTGGGTGAGGGAGCTGGTGAGACTTTGCCTCTCTCTCAGGGGTCCCTGACCCATCCCCCAGACCATAGGCCTGGGAACCCAAGAGGGTCCTGTCTGCCAAGAGGTCACCACTTATGTAAATGTTTATTTGCATCAATTTGCATACAGCCCACTCGATGGGAAACGTGTTGCCCAGCATCTGAGGGGCACCCACCCCCTCCCTTCTCTTTAACCCCCTTCCCTATCAGTAGGGTTGGAGCAGATGCAGAGCTCTCTGTTTCAGATCCTCAGGGTCTAGCGCCACCCCCTCTGGACCCCCTCTCTACCTGGACCACTCAGGTTCAGGTGACCTGGTGTTTATAAAAGCTGGCCTTTCCTCTCCCCTTCTGTGGGCTTGTCTATAAATAACCTGACTCTGAGCTTTGGATGCCCAGCCAGAGGTCATGGGAGCAGGGGCCTGCTGAGGAATCAATAAGCAGGTCTGGAAAGAGCTTTCTGAGGGCCTGAGCCTCTGGAGGGTGGGTAGAGGTGCTCCCCCATAGTGGCCAGAGGAGTTGGGGGGTCCTGAATGTCGACATCATAGAGATGCTGCCCACTTATTGCTGGAGCTGAGGTGGGCATGGAGGCTTCCATCCTAGTCTGGCTCATTAGTTTAGCCCCATCCCTGTTCCCCACCCCCTTAGACTGGCAACCAAATACTTTCCTTCACAAAGAATCCTGCTTTCTCCAACACGTCTTAGAGCAAAAAGGAAGATAAACTTGGGGGAGGGTGGGAGGTGGAAAGAGTGGCATCCCCAAAAACAAGAGTGCTGATCAGTCAAACAGCTTCAAGACAAGTCCTTCTGCCCATTTCCAAAGAGACTGGCCACCCCCAAGTCCCCCTAGATTAGAAAATCAGGAGCCACTCTGCTGTTCAGCAGTGCTGTAAAAAGCAGCATCTTTCCTGCCTGTCTAAAGGGACTTGAGCACTTGCAATGGCTGGAACAGAAGATACAGTCTGAGACAGGAAGGCCTGCTGAGACAGTTCCTGGGACCAGATCTACTGGGACCATGACTTTGTCCTCTCTCCACTCTCTAGCTTTGGGGAATTGTTTCTCCCATCCCATCACTTGGAACCCCAAGAAAGGCCCCAAGAGATGGAGTCAACTCTGGTCACTGAATAGGGGTCCGGAGTGAAGCAGAATGTCCTCTAAGATTACACTGCAAACTGATGCTGGAGCTGGGACCCAGACCCAGCCTTCCTTATCTAGGAATCTCTCCTTGCACCTAAAGTGAGTCTCCGTGCTCACATGAAAGAAACACATGTAAAGGGATGTTCTCTGAGAACTGGGGTGCTGGGCGCTGGGCCAAATCCAGGAGGTAGGCAGTTGTTGCAGCCTGGAGCCTCCATGCCTCAGCCCCCCTTCTCTCTGGCTTCAGGGAGTCCCTATGTTATGGGAAGAGCATTGGCCCAGGGCAGAATGGCAGAGGCTAGTGTCCCTGAGCCTTGAGGAGACATCCAGAAATAGATGGGGGTGTGGGGTGTCATGTTTCTGAGCAGCTGTGTGGGGGAGGCACAATATAAAGGAGAAACCTGCCCTCCCTCTTCCCTGGTGGCCGTTACAGGAGACCAACACCAGCTTCCCTGCCCCGAGAAGGCTTAGGTAAGGGGCAAACACCCTTCTCCCGGCACTGGGCAGGGAAAAAAATTTTTTGAGGGGAAATGTGGGGTATTAATGGTGGAGTTTTAGGAATCATTAGGACAAGTTTTAGGAAATCTTTTATCTTAGTCTATTTTATCGGTCTGTTTCTCATGTTTCTGAAGGCTGAAAGTCCAAGGTCAGCATGGTCAGGTGAAGGAAGGCACCCTCCCTGGATCACAGCTAACACCTTTTCACTGTGCTCACGTGGTGGAAGGGAGCTCTGTGAGGTCTCTTTCATTGGAACGCTAATCCCATTCAAGTAGGCTCCACCTTCCGGAACTAATCACCTCCCAAAGGCCCCACCTTCTAACACCATCACACAGACATCAGGACTCCAGCACATGAATTTTCTGAGGACACAAACATTCAGACCATAGTACCTTTGATAGAGAAGTTTGGGACCCTTGGGGAATTTAGGGATTCTGGGGAGAGATTTGAAGTCCCAAACCCAGAAAGGAATGTTCAGCGAGGGCCTGAATAAGGGAAAACTGATGAGAAGTACCCAGAGCAGATGAGGACAGAGGGCAGCTAGGATATAAAGAGGGGTTGCCTGGTGCCTCCACTTCCTCGACTCCCACATCCTCCCCATTACTCTGTCCTACCCCACTCCACCCCCCAACAGTGGTCACCAAAGTCATTGATCCACCTGCTTGCAGTGGTCTACATTGTTAGCTGCACCCAGAAATCCTCTCAGATACTCAGCAAACATTCCGGGAGGCCTCACCTGGGCCTAGCCTTGGACTGAACTCTGAGAACACAGAATGTGTCATACCTGGCCCCTGCCCTCAAAGAATTCACAAGCCAGGAGGGGAGACAGACACATAAGGGCAGCACAGTATGATCAAGACAGAGACAGGAAAGCACAGGGTGATATAGGAGCCCACAGAAGTCAGGGGACTTCCTGGAGGAGGTGACCCCTGAGTTAAGCCTGGAAGAGTGGGTAGCAAAAGAAGGGCATCCCCAGCAGATGGCAGTGTGTAGAGTCACAGAGAGGAAAATAGCAGAGCCTTGCCTGGAACTTTGTTTTGTACTCTAGAAGCCAAGCAGGGGTGGTGGGGCAGGAGGCTAAGGAGGTCCTGGAGAGCTGGTCACAGAGGGCCTGAAATGCTGGAGGAGGTTGGATTCTGTTCTGAGAGACTCTGATTGGCCTTGCTTAGGTCATGTGTCCAACCATGAGCCAATCACAATGGCCAGGGTAGTACAGCACCAGTTTGGGGTCCTGTGTTCCCCCACCTGAACACATGGGCTGGATTCTCCACAAGAAAGGGAGGATCTATTATAGAAGCTCAAGCTTCTTGGCTAGATTCCAGGAGACCACAGACAAGAGTTCAAGTAGATTTTGGCTGCCACATACCCTGCCCATTAGCACTCCATCCTGGCATTGGGATCAGTGCCTCCTGCTTGATGCCCTACGGTGATGCTATTTTCAATTCTATATACTCTGTGCCTCCTCTGGTCAGCTCTTCATTTAAAGCCCACTCCTGGTACAGATTGGTTTCTGTTAGGCCCTTTTGGTTCCTTCTGTAACATGTATCACATGCTACCTGAAATTATGCACTCTAGCTCCATCTCCACTTCTGAAGAACTTAAAGAAGCAGGGGTGTGGGTTTTGTTGTTGCTGCTGCTGTTCATAATTTTTTTATCCTCACCTGAGGATATGTTGCCTTCCATATGCATCCTGACCAGGGATCAAACCTGCAACTTAGGTATGTGCCCTGAGCAGGAATTGAACCCACAACCTTTCTGGTGTACGGGATGACACTCTGATCACCCAGCCAGGGGTGCTGTTCATAATTTTTTCCTCAGTGCCTGATACATCACAGATGCTCACAGAGGATAACAAATTCAGTTTGGGACATGCTGAATTCGATAAAAACTGCTGCTAACTCCACAGCCCAAAGAAACTCACACTTCAGTTTAAATTGTACATTGGGAATATATAGGGTCTTAGATTTGGAGACTCAAAAAATTATACCTACATAGAATCCCAGTATCTCAGAGTCAGTGAACTGTCAAACCTTAGCGTCCTCCCAAGAGCCAGAGGGGATGATGGAGCAGAAATGCTTAACCCGAATGACACTGGGGCAGAGACATAACCACTCGAAATTTGTGAAATGCTTGTATGAAGGTGCAGATATCCATTTTCTGAGAACAGTTTCCAGATTTTATTAGAGTCTCAAAGATAAAGAACCATGGACTGTGTTACCATTTGTGCAAAAGAAGGAAAACAGACATGCCTGTGAATTTGCTTGTGTATGCATAGCATGCCTCTGGAAGGACACACCCAAAGCAGGTGCATTGGCTGCCTCTGGGAGATGAGGTTGGAACTGGCGAATTAGTGAGAAAAATACGTTTCACCGTATGCCTTTTGGACTGTTGAAATTTTGAACAATAAAAATATACTACCTTTTAGAAAATTAAGTTAAAACTTCAAAATATTAAAAATTAAATTATGATTTATCCTCTTAGTGAGAAGAGATATAAATTAAAAAGCGGATACTATTTATGCCCACTAGTTAAATGAAACTTAAAGAGAGATTAATAATATACAGTGTTAGCAAAGATGTGGAGAAAAGGACACTTTCATTCATTGTTGGTGGGAGGAAAACTGGTGCCTTTTGGATGGCAATCTGGCAGTGCCTATCAAAATAAAAAATATTCATATCCGGCCGGTGTGGCTCAGTGGTTGAGCATCAACCCTTGTACCAAGAGGTCACCGGTTTGATTCCCGGGCAGGGCACATCCCCAGGTTGTGGGTTCGATCCCCACTGGGGGGCAGGCAGGAGGTAGGCCAATCAATGTTCTCTCTCATCGATGTTTCTATCTCTCTCTCTCTCCCTTCTTCTCTGTCTAAAATCAATAAAGAAAAAAATTTTTTTTAAATATTTATATCCTTTATATATCATCTTACTTGATATTTTTCCTATAAAAAATATGCACACAAGTAGACAAGGATTTATATACTTGGATATTCATGCAATATTATGTGTAATATAAAACAATTAGAAAAATATATATGTCCATTAATAAGGAAATGATTAAGTTAGGGTTTCACTGTACCATGAAATACCATGCTGCCTTCATAATGAACAAGGTAGATATATGTATGAGATGGAAGAAGTTCATTATATAAGGCTATGGAGTGTGTATGTGTAAGCATGTTTCCTTTTTATTTTGGGGGGAAAAAAGACATAAAACAAAAACAGCTGTGTGCAAAAAACTGTATGTATACTTTTTAAAATTTTTATTTATTTATTTGTTTGTTTGTTTTTGTTACAGACGTTTTTCATTTTTCCCCCACTGACACCCTACTCCCCTTTCCCCCCACCCCGCCCCATCCCCAGCTTTGTTGTCCATGTTCAGTGGTCATGCATACATGCATGTAAGTTCTGTGGTTTATCTCTTCCTCCCCCAGAACCCCCTCCTCTGCGGCTTGTCAGTCTGTACCCCACCTCTATGTCTCTGGGTTAATTTTGTTCAGCAGTTTGTTTAGTTCATTATATTCCACAAATAAGTGAGATCATGTGATATTTGTCTTTCTCTGCTTGGCTTGTTTCGCTTAGCATAATACTCTCCAGGTCCTTCCATGCCATCTCAAATAATAAGAGATCTTTCTTTTTTACAGCTGCATAGTATTCCATTGTGTACATGTACCACAGCTTTTTTTATCCACTCATCTACTGATGGACACTTGGTCTATTTCCAGATCTTAGCGATTGTAAATAGTGCTGCTATGAACATAGAGGTACATATATTCTTTCTGATTGGTGTATCAGGCTACTTAGGGTATATTCTTAGAAGTAGGATTACTGGGTCAAATGGCAGATCAATTTTAATTTTAATTTTAATTTTTTTTTTTTTTATCCTCACTCGAGGACAATTTTTCCTTTTTTTTTTTTTTTTTTCAGATAGAGCGGGAGGGAGAGAGAGTAAGAGAGAGAGAGAGAGAAACATCAATGTGAAGGGACACATCGAGTGGCTGCCACCCGCACGACCAACCAGGGCCGGGGACAAACTGCAACCGAGATACATGCCCTTAGCGGGAACCGAAGCTGGGTCTCTCTGTACCTCAGGCCGACGCTCCAACGGCTGAGCCAAACCGGCCAGGGCCAACTTTTAATTTTTTAAGGTAACACCATAGTGTTTTCCATAGTGGCTGCACCAGTCTGCATTCCCACCAGCAGTGTACTAGAGTCCCCTTTTCTTCACACCCTCGCCAACACTTGTTTGATGATTTGTTGATGGCGGCCATTCTGACAGGTGTGAGGTGATACCTCATTGTTATTTTAATTTGCATCTCTCTGATGATTAGTGATATTGACCATTTCTTTATATGTCTCTTGGCCATTTGTATGTCCTGTATGTATACTTAAGTATATGAAATGCATGTATAAAACTATATATGTACACTTAAAATGATGTGATTTGTATGTGCATGGGGAAAGACCCTAAGGGTACTTTTACCACAGGTCACCCCCTCTCTACTGGCAGGCATGGGTAAGAGTGAGAGGGGAACACACAGGGACAGAAAGGAGGGAACTTGGATTTCGTGTTTCACTCATGGATTTTTATTTTTTACAAGAAGCATGCATTACGTTGTAATAAAATAAACAGAAAAGCAGCAGCAGAACTGGCTTAGAAACTGTCTGTTCCAATCCTGACCCAAAGTTGGGATGCCTTCTTCTTGGTGCTACTTTGGGCCCCCAGCGTGCTCACCCTCAGGGTGCAGGAGGCTATGGTTCCTCCAGCTTTCCTTGGGAAAGCTGGTACCCTTTGCCCTCTCCCCTTCCCTGAGTCCCTCTTTCCTTACCACCTGGGGATCCACATCTGTCCCTGCCCTAGAAGCAGTTGAGGACTTAAGGGAAGAGGGGGGCTCAGCTCCCAGCAGGACTGGAGGGAGAGAGGAAGAACTCTGGATCCCCAAGCCCTGCTCTAAGCCTGTCTCTGGAATCCTGCTGCGGTCCCAGCAGCTGGCCACTCCTGGATCTGCCCTGTTCCAGCCTTACATCCCCCAGGTGAAGCCATGGCCTCTCACTGTGGCAGTCAAACTCCTTCATAATTGGCCTCAGTTTTTTTTTTACATTCCTACGCTGCAAATTCTGCCACACTAGACACTAGACAAACGTCTCTTACTCTTTAATTCTGACAGTTCCTACCTCCAATAACCTTTGCTCTTCTCATTCCTGCTGCCTCAAACTCTTTTCCTACCCCAAACTCCAAACTTCTCTCTCCTTGTCTCCACTGACTGAAGCTTTATTTTCCTATTCATCCTGCAAGTCCTTGTTCACATGTCACCTCCTCCAGGAAGTCTCCCATGTTGCTTCCAGCAAAAAGGCTCCTCTTTCTCCTTCTGAGCCTCCATTTCTATGTTGTAACTCAGTGCCAGGCACTAAGAGTGGTGTGGAATAGGTGTCAATGAATGTTTTTAAACTGTATAGGTTAACATTCCCATTTTCCAGAAGAGGAAACTGAGATACAAAAAGAGACAGTAACTTACCCAAGGTCACCTCTGACCTGCAGGCTCCTGCTATGATGTCTCTGCTGCTTGTGTTCATGGGCCTCATGGAAGCACTTCAGGTATGGTCATCCTCTGCTGTCCCCATGCCAGCAGGGAGCTGAGCTGTCAGCTTCTGAACTCTGGAAGGAGGAGCAGGGGGAGGAGAGAATGCCTGATGTTTCCCTTGAGCTCGCTCAGTCTGAGGGGTAGCCCAAACCCCAGTCTCAGGGGAGTTTGTAGTTAGTAGGTCCCAACCCCTCCCCTTCCAGGTGTGTTTGGGGCCCTTATGGTGTCTTCCTCAGCTCACTGGGGGGGAAAGCTCCCATACGCCTAGGGCCCATCTGCTCAGTCTTGCTGCTCCCTCTCCCTCAGAGCCACCCCATCACACGACGAGGGCTCTTCTCTCAGGAAAGACCCTTGGACATGGCCCCAACCTCCTTTGATGATCAGTATGCTGGCTGTGCAGCAGCCATGACAGCTGTTCTCCCAGATCTCAACCGCACGGAATTCCAGGCCAACAAAGTGTACGCTGACACCTGGGTGCTGGCAAGCAGCCAATGGCAGGAGCGCCAAGCCTGGGGGCCAAAGTGGGGCCTCAACCACACCCGGTTGCCCTCACATCCCCCTGGCTTTCGTGATGAGCACGGGGTGGCCCTCCTGGCCTACACAGCTAACACCCCCCTGCACAAGGAATTCAATGCAGCCCTGCGTGAGGCGGGCCGCACCCGAGTCCACTACCTCCAAAACTTCTCCTTCAAGACGTTCCATTTCCTGCTGACCGAGGCCCTGCAGCTGCTGAGCAAGGCCCAGCGTTCTCCCCAGTGTCGCCAGGTGTTCCGAGGGGTGCAAGGCCTGCGCTTCCAGCCAGCAGGGCCCAAGGCCACCGTCCGGCTGGGGGGCTTTGCCTCGGCATCCCTGAAGAATGCCACAGCCCAGCATTTTGGAGAGGAAACTTTCTTTGGCATCTGGACCTGTCTCGGTGTCCCTATCAAGGGCTACTCCTTCTTCCCTGAGGAGGAGGAGGTGCTGATCCCCCCCTTTGAGACCTTCCAGGTGATCAACAGCAGCAGACCTGCCCAGGGCCCTACCCGTATCTACCTCCAGGCCCTGGGCAAGCACAGCGTGTACAACTGCGAGTACATCAAAGGTGAGAGGGGCACGTGTGAGAGCACCTTTGCAGAAGATGGACTTCTTCCCACCCTGTTTTCAGGGGCTACATACAGAAACTTTAAAAACAAACCAACAGTGAGAGGTGCACAGACAGTCCTGTCCCCCACCCCTCTGTTCTTCCATCTAAGGGGAGACAAGCTTCGGAGGTAGGATGCTTCTCATCCCTGGTGGTGTCTGAACTAGAGCTGGCTACTTGTCTGCTGACCAAGGCAGGGGTCTTTGGCCATTTTAGGGCCAAACAGACCTGGTCAGGCTTTTCTCCCGGCTGGAAGCTGGAAGGGAATTAATTTCTAGCTACAGTACTGACATACAGACCACGGCTGACAGAAATGCTAAGAACCTCAACCTCAGTTTCCACGAGGAGAGTGTTTATTTGACTGAACAGAAATCCTGTGCAGTTGTGTGTGCTGGATGGGGGCCAGGGTGGGGGTGGGAGGACCTCATGTGGGTGCTGTGCACCTAAGTTCCAGCTCAGGCTGAGACAGGTCTCAGACACTCTTTCTATCCCCTGCGACCCGCCAAAAGAGAAATCATGAGGATGGGCCCAGGTTCCTAATCGGTGGGGCCTGTGGGCTATTGGTCCTGGCTGAGTGATGCCTAGGGGCTGGCAAGGCCCAATTTTCATAGTTGGAGGTAGATTGTTTGCTGGAACTGTGGACTACACCTTGGACAGCATCATGAGTGTGCATGAGTTGACAGAAGGTGAGGAAGACATGCAAAGAACATGAACTAGCCTGTTCTTGGGGGCACAGGCTTGGAGAGGCAGAGGTGGGCAGGGCAGGGAGGCGAAGGGAGCAGGAGGATTACATAGAACAGGCCCTGGTTTTGAGGCCTTGCTCCCTTCTGGCTGCTCATAAATCAAGTCAAACCTAGGCAAAGGAGGTCTCACCTAAGGAAGCAGAATTAGAGGAAAAAGTATCAGCTTTCCTAGAGCAAGTTGGGGTGTGGCCCCTTCCCATCCTGAGAGTAATTAAGCCTTTGATTCTTTCCTGTTTCTTCTCTATAGACAAGCAGTGCAAGTCTAGGCCCTGCCATCTGGAAAACTCAGGTAAGGGCTGTAGGCCTCTGGGACAGGGCTCCATTTAGGGATGAGCAGGCTGCCTTGGGGTTGGACCCCTCACCTGGATGTCCCCCTTGTGAGGAAAACAATCCTCTTCTAATTAAAAAAAAAAAGGCTATTGCTCAGTGGTTAGAACATTGGCCTGCAAACCGAGGGGTCTCAGGTTTGATTTCCAGTCAAGGGCACGTACCTGGGTTGCAGGTTTGATCCCTGGCCTTGTCAGGGTCGTGCAGGAGGCAACCAATCGATGTGTCTCTCGCATTAGTGTTTCTCTCTCTCTCTCTCCCCCTCCCTCCCTTCCACTCTATCTAAAAATCAATAGGGAAAAAAACAAAAAACAAGACAAAGCAAAAAGGAAACCCTCTAAAGCAGACACCTGTGGGACTGCTAACCTCTCCTAGAGGATGTCTTTACACGTATGGGGCAGCGGCTGGGTGAGCTGACACACCGGCTGCCCTCTCTGGGGCTGCCTCTCCCTCCCTCACAGGAGACAGCTGATCAGGACCCAGAGAGATCTGTGCTGCACAGAGGTGATGGAGGGCAGGGCTGGTCCCACAAAGTGCTCACTGGGCCTTCTCCTCCTTCACCTGTAGAACCCTCTGTCTCTGTTACTGCCTTCAGCACTCCCTCAGACCACTTTCCAAGTTGGAGGCTAGACCTCAGGTATTAGAGACCTGTCCTAACTCTTTGTGACCAATTAGTCCCTCTCTGGGCCTCAGTTTCCCTATCTGCAAAATAAGCCAGTTGGACTAGATGATTCCCTTCCCTTCAATACCTGCTGTGCCAGGGCCTACCTGGGCCACCACTTCTCTAGGTGGGAACAGGCTTTTCTAGGAGAACCTTCTGGAACAGGCCATTCTCAGGGAAGAAACCACAGTTGCCCCTCCTCGGTGGTCTCTCCTCCCTCCCTCTGGGTACTGTGAACAGTGGACAAAAAGGAGCCCCGGCCTCCAGTGTTCTCACCATTCTCCAGGACATAGTACCACTCAGAGTTCAGGCACACCACACCACAAATCCTCACCACAGCCCAGCGGTACAGGTACTGTCATCACCCCTGTTCTATGAATGAGGGAACTAAGGCGCAGACAAGTGAAGCAACCATTCCTACACCATACAGATAATAAGGGGTGAGGTCCAGATGGCCTGGCCCTAGAGCCAAACTCTGGACCACTATTTCAGGCTGCCCCCCACCTCCTCAGATACCATCTCATTTTATCCCTTACTGCACAATACACTATTGGAAGGAGGCAGGACAGGGAGTATTACCCTCATTGTATAGTAAAGTGAGACCCAGAGATGGAAGTGACTTTACAAGGAGACAGAATGAGTTTAGTGGCAGAGCCAGGGCCAGAAGCCAGGTCTCCAGCCTCCAACCTGCTTTTTTCAGTTTTGATAATGAAATTTCATGCAATGGAAAAATTTAAGATCTCCTCCACCCCCTCCCACCAGCACCTCTTCTACCAGGATTTGGACAGAGCAGCCAAGATCAGTGTCACTAGATCCCGTTCAGATCTCTACCCACGTTTCACCTCACCCTGTGATGCCTCACAGGAGGTAGGAGGACAGACCTAATAACATCTGGTATCTCCCTGTCTCTTCACCTCTGTTTGCCTTCCTCCCTAAATTTTTTTAAAATTAATTAATTAATTAATTTTTATTTTTTTTATTATTTTTTTAATCCTCACCCAAGGACATTTTTTCATTTTTTTCTTCAGATAGAGCGGGGGGGGGGGGGAAGAAACATCAACGTGAAAGGTACACATCGAGTGGCTGCCACCCGCATGACCCAACCAGGGCCAGGGACATACCTCTAGCGGGAACCGAACCCCGGTCTCTCTGGACCTCAGGCCGACGCTCCAACTGCTGACCCAAACTGGCCAGGGCTAATTAATTTATTTTTTTTAATCCTCATCCGAGGATTTTTTTGCATTTATCTTCAGACAGAGTGGGAGGGAGGAAAGGAAGGGGAGAAGAGGAGAGAGAGAGAGAGAAACATTGATGTGAGAGAGACACATCGACTGGTTGCCACCCACACGACCCCAACTGGGGCTGGGAACAAACTGCAACCAAGGTACGTGCCCTTAGGGGGAACCGAACCTGGGACTCTCTGGTCTGCAGGCCAATGCTCTAACCGCTGAGCCAAACTGGCCAGGGCTATTCTTAATTTTTTAAGGAGGCTCCATACTCTTTTCTATAGTGGCTGTACCATCAGCAGTGAATGAGGGTTCCTTTTTCTCCACACCCTCTCCAACACTTGTTACTTGTCTTGTTGATAACGGCCTTTCTAACAGGTGTGAGGTGGTATCTCATTGCAGTTGATTTGCATTTCCCTAACAGCTAGTGAGGTTGAGCATCTTTTCATATATTTGTTGGCCGTTTATATGTCTTTAGAGAGTTGTCTGTTCAGGTCCTCTACCCATATTTTAATTGGATTGTTTGTTTGTTTGGTGTTGACTTGTATGAATCTTTTTATATTTTGGAT
This sequence comes from Molossus molossus, assembly GCF_014108415.1. Classification (NCBI taxonomy): domain Eukaryota; kingdom Metazoa; phylum Chordata; class Mammalia; order Chiroptera; family Molossidae; genus Molossus; species Molossus molossus. The sequence goes on from NW_023425348.1 coordinate 47,032,658, forward strand.
ATTAACCCCCTGTCAAAGCTGTTTTTTGCAAATATCTTCTCCCAACCTCCCTAAATTCTCACTCTTCATCTCTGTCTCCCATGACACTGTGTGCACTTGCCTTTCCAGCTCACTCTGCTTGTTTTTCGTCTCATTTCTTTGTATACCTCACTTGACCCCTAAATATCTCTCTCTGCCTCTGTTTCCCTGCAGCCATGGGTCAGGGCCCCTTTTCTACAGTCTGGTCCCTTCCACTGCTGCTCTGGTTTCTTGTTGGAGGAGCCTTTCCTGAGAGTCCAGGCCTCCTCTGATCCATCAGACTCTGAACAGCCCAGCCTGCCACCTCTGCCCAACACCAGGATGTCGGCCACATGTGTGCTTTGAGTGTAGCCAAGATCCGTAGAAACTCCACCCGCAGGGAATTCTGGGACTTTGTCAGCTGCCAGGCCTGATGGTGGAGAAACAGAATTTGGGGCCTGAATTTTGCCCAGTGTTCTAGGAGTGACACACTGAAGAGAGGTGGGAGGACTCCAGGACAGGCAACAACTCACCTGGAGGAGGAAGATTAAAGGAGTTTGGGCATGAGGTGCTTGGGGAGGAAAGCACTTGGCCATGGTACTTGCTGGTGTTACTCAAATGCCTCACATGTGCAACTGGAAAGCTCCTAGTCCCTCCTCCAGGAAGCTTTCTCTGACCTCTCTGACCCTACTGGGTTAGGGTGCTGCCCCTGTGCTCCCACAGGTCCTAGGGGCTTCTTTACACCACATGTCCATGTCTGTTGCCCATGTTAGACTGTGAGCTTCCTGAGCTCAGGGACTGGGTCTGAGGCAAAAAGGTGATGCTGGGAAACATGTGAAAGTCAGAAAGGAACAAATACCTTGTGAACAGCTGGTCCCCACACTGCCCATACCTGGGATACCATCAAGTTCTCTGTCAGTGTATGGGGATGGAATGCACTGAAGCTAACCCCAGAGAGGGGAGAGCAGAAAAGATAGCAGAGAACTTTAGATCCTCTGCCAGGGTCTTGGTTGAATTCATCATTTTCTTGTTGGCAAAGATGTAATTCTTGTTCTAATCTATTAATCCTAAGGTTCCTGTTTCTAGAGAGACAAACCTGGATCCCCATCTCCCACCACCATGGACCCTAAGGGTAAGAAAGGACATTGAGGAGGGTTGCCAGGCACACTCACTTTATGATGAGTTAGGGCTTTGGGGCCAAATCCTGGTATGGCCACCTGCTCTGGAAACTAGATCATGAATCTGAATCCCAAATCCCCTTCCTTGAGCCCCTAGGCAGGGACAGGCAAGACCAAGTTCCTGTAACAGCAGCCACTGAGGAAGAAAGAGAAGGCAGGAAATGTGGCAGTTCTGTTTTTCATATAACTTGCACTCTCCCCAATGAAAGCTCAAACATTCATCATTGAAGTTCAGTTCTGTCCCTGCGGGACTGCACTTCGACCTTGACCCTTCTTAGAGTTCCTCCTCTGTAGGAATTATGGGAGTGGCAAGCTCTAGTTTTTCCTTACAGATCAGGATACATAGACAAGTGGTCCCTTGTAGTCTGTGAAGTTAGCAGTACTGATCCTGTGAGAGGGTGTCCCAGGCTCTTAGGTGCAGTGGGAAGAGACTGGGTGGCCTATCTGAGGGCCAACAACGACCTGGCCTTTCCATCCCTGTCTGGAATTGCTGTGGCTGCAGCAGACCCCCAGGCCTCACAGTGCTTGCACCAGCACCAGGAGGCTCATGACCAGGGCCATGGAGAAGAAGATGCCCAGGAAGAAGCGGTCCATCACACGGGCCAGACGTTTCCAGTCCTCATGGCGGTGCTGGGCAGCCCGGTGGCTGCGGAAGGTGTTAGCAATGGTGGCTACGTGGCGCAGCAGGGCTTCCTGACGGCACAGGCATCGGGGCTCATGGCAAGGGCCTGCTGGGAGCCCAGCCCCTTCCTCAGGAGGCTGAGGACTGGGAGGTGACTCTGGCCTTCTAGACTGCCCACAGGGCTCTCCTCGTTCCCGCACACACAGGCCCCGTGCCAGGTATCCCAGAAGGAAAGCCTGAGCCCAGGCTGGCACTGGTCGGGCACTGGGACCACAATAATGCAAGTTCATGATAAGGATAGTGAGCGCTGTGGAGAAGGTGACCATGGTCATGGTGGCCATGTAGTACTTCCCTGCAAGAGACAGAGTGAGCTGAGGCCAAAAAATAAAAAGGACTCAGGGGCCTGAGCTTCCCAGCCACCTCAGCATAAACAGGATCCCACCCTGAGGCCCTCAGGATCCGCCAAGCCTAATGGATGAAAGAGGAAGGAGGTAAGGGCCAAAGTCTCCCCAGTCCCCCTTCCCACAATTGGGTTCTCAGAAGCTACCTGCTGGCTAATCCCTCTCCCCACCCCCACCCCCCACTGCTGGAGGCTGCATTTACCCATAACAAGTCACCCTCTCAAATGCTGTGCCAAGACACAGGAGGCAAGTGACTGATGTTTACAGTACAACAGAGATTACACCAGAACCTACCTGATAGGTCTGTGGTGATGCTTCCCTGAGTTAATAAACGTCAAGTGCTTAGAAGTGCCTGGTATACAGTGCGCACTCAATACATTTTGCCCACAATTATCACCCGGGGGACAGTGACCTCCCTTCATCAAGTTCTTGAGAAAACACCATTTCTTTACTCTGCCCCCTCCAATAAGGGAAGGCTGTCCTTGCTGGAAGGGGCTTACTCCTTTCTCCTAAATCTCCGGATGAGGCATGCTACTCCCTCACCCACCGAAAGAGGGCCACTCTGGCGATCCAGCACCCCGCCTCCCCGCTCTGGTGGGGACCCGCACGCATCAGCCTGGGTGAGCCGGGGGCCAGTCTCTGGGAAGGGACAGGCTCTCCCCCAAACCCCCTACCACCTGCACCCGCACCCCCGGCCGGTCCCTCACCCACTCACCGATGAGCGGCACGCTCTCGGCCGGCGGCATGCTCTCGGCGAGGAGCAGCTGGAAGACGGTGAGCGCCAGCAGCACAGTGACGCCGAGCGACACCTTCTCGCCCGAGTCGGCAGGCAGGTGGAAGGCCAGCGGCGCGAGCAGCGAGATGAGCACGCAGGGCAGCAGCAGGTTGCACACGTAGGCGGCGGCGCGGCGGCGCAGCAGCAGCGTGAAGGTCACGTCTGGGTAGGGCTCGGAGCAGCAGCCGTAGGTGAGCACGCGCCGCCGCGCCGGCATGCCCAGCACGCGCCACTCCACGTTCTCCACGAAGTCGGCCAGGCTGGCGCCGCTGCCGCGCAGCCGCACATCTAGCTGGTGCCCGCCGTGCGTCCACGAGCCGAACGTCAAGCCGCAGCGCTGCGCGTCGAACGGGAAGGCCGACACGTCCACGCGGCACGAGCTGCGCGTGATGGCCGGTGCGTCCCAGCGCACAGCGCCGTCGTGCCGCAGAACTACGTTGGTGCTGGCCGAGGCCGGAGGCTGCGTGTCCGCCCTGCGGGAGGTGGGTGGGACTCTGTGAGGCAGTGGCCCACGGTCACCCGGGACAGGGGCCCCACGGCCATGTGCCCTGGGGAGGGCCCTCTGGGCTTTTGGAAGCCTACAAGGGGTAGCACCTGAGGGCCCAGAGAGGACACTGATCTAGCCCAGAGCAGTGTAAAAAGTTCTCTGCAAAAGTTAGCACCTGGCAGCACAATAACTTCTCTTGGGTGTCATCTGCTGAGATTGCAGAGGGAAATATGCGGAAATATGGGGAAATATGCGGAGCCTTGTGTTATCTGGGAAACACAGAAGTGGCTTAGGCAGTATAAAGGGATGCCTAGAGGGCCCTAGGCAGGCCTTTGGAGAGCCCTGAGACTCAGAGCCAGACTGGAAAGGTGGAGTGTGCCATGAAGAGGCTTTGGGCCCCAGAACTGGTCCTGGACCGCACAGTGGGTTTCTAGGAGACATTCAGCCTGGGTTGCCTTGGGACAGCCTAAAGTGGGGGTGAAGGAAGGGCTGTGAAGGTGTAGTCCCCCAGCAGGCCCTTGCCATGAGCTGGTGTTGGTGCTGTCAGGAAGCCCCATTGCGCTATGTAGCCACCACTGCCAACACCTCCCTGCCAGCTTAGAAGGGTCCTGGGAGACAGCTTCCAGGACAGTATAGCAATTGGTTAGGTGGAGGGATGGGGAATAAGTGTATACCCAGAGCCAAGGGCAACTCCCAGGAAGGCTAGGAGAGGGGAGGGGCCCAGTCACGCAGTACTTGTTATAGAGTACGATGTCTGGCCGCCACACTAGACTGCTGGGGATGCGGATGGCATCCAGGCCACCATAGGCATCGGGGTCCCATCGTAAGTAGGCATCTGTCCACTCCTGTCGGATCCACAGGTATAGGGTCAGCACCTGGTTGCGCTCATCCTAGTTGGGGTCAGGGAGTGGGCACAGATGTGGACACGTGTACATGCATATCCTCCCGTGTGTGCACACTCACCTACAGAGCTCTGGTCAGTACCCACAAACCCAATTTGCCCCTACAGTCCAGTTCCCACACAGGCCTTGTTGTGACCTTGGCAGGTTCTTCTCTTCCTCGGGCCTCAGTTTCCTTGGCAGTTACATAAGTAATAATCACTGCTGGGCAGAGATTTTACCAAGTGTTGGACACACCGTGGGCAACCAACAGTATCCAAGTTAGTAGCTATTATTTTTAATACTAATGTTTACAGAAAAGAATTGTTTGGTGAATAATCCCAGCCTCCCACCCCCAAATTCCTTGACACTGTCACTAGCACTCTCCATAGTTGTACAACCACTACAACAAACCATGTCGATGATCTGGGACAATGTCACCTCCAGGGTCACATTCAGAGCCTGGTCTGTATCCGCCACAGGTCTCAGGGCACTTGTGTAGTTGGCAAAGAGGTCACGGAACAGCTTGTGAGCCAGCCTGCCCTCAGCTCCCAGGCACTCTGGGGAACCAGTAAAAAGGTTAACCTAGTCCAGGAGCCTCTGCTCACACCCTCCATCCCCAAAAGGCTGGGGCTGTCACCTGTTCCACTATCTACAGTGATCTGACTGGTCCTCCCGATGGCTGCCCTCTGTCCCTTAGGCTGCAACTCTAGTTTTACCGTGGCCTGCCTCCAGGGATGAATGAGGCGAGGTAGGTGGGGTGAACTAGTACTATCTTCTGAAGCAAGGCTGATGGGTTTCTTCCCTACCTTTCCCTTCTGAAGGACCTGGATTTGGCCTGCCCTGCCACAAATGCTAAGGGGCCCAAACAGGCCACAAGAGTCCCAGCTCTCACCTAGGCAGCTGAACCCCATTGCCCTGCCCCCTCCAGTCTCTCAAACCTGCCTCCACTTCTCAAGTAGCACTTAAGTTAATTTCTTCAAAGCTTCTATGGGCCAGTCCCTCCAGAAAACACACTGGTCCCTAGGCTTTTGAGATACACCATATTGTCCTCAGTCCCTGACTTAAGTATTGCTTCCCAGACTTCCGTCCTTGGCCATTGTCTCCTTTTTCTCCAGTCTCCTGAACTCCAAATACATACATACAACAATCTATCTTGAATGTCCTGTAGGCACCTTAAACTCTCTAGGTTCAAAATAGGAACTCGTTTTCTTCCCCCTGCTCTGAAACCTGCTCTTTGATATTCTCCATCTCAGCAAACAGTACTCTCCAGTGACCTCAGCTGGAAATCTGGGAATTATCGCTCCCTCCTCCTGCCTGTTACCCCTGCAAACCAACTCATGCTGCTGAACATCTCTTGAATGTTTAATCGCCTCTCCAGCTCAGGCCTCATCCTCCCTCTCATGGAGCACAGCCTCCTCACTATTCCCCCATGTCTCAGGCTCAGCCTCTCTAATCGTCCTCCACACTTCTGAGAGATCAAGCTTTTTTTTTTTTTTTTTTTTTTTTTAATCCTCATCCGAGGACATTTTTCCATTTTTTGTACAGACAGAGTGGGAGGGAGAGAGAGGAAGAGAGAGAGAGGGAAACATCGATGTGAAAGGGACACATCGAGTGGCTGCCACCCGCACGACCAACCAGGGCCGGGGACAAACTGCAACCGAGGTACATGCCCTTAGCGGGAACCGAACCCGGGCCTCTCCGGACCGCAGGCGGATGCTCTAACCGCTGAGCCAAACCGGCCAGGGCGAGATCAAGCTTTTTAAAAAAAATGTTTTTTATTGATTTTTTTAGAGAGAGAGGAAGGGAGAGAGGGATAGAAACATCAATGTCAAAGAGAAACATTGATCGGCTGCCTCCTGCAAGCCCCCTACAGGGAATCGATCCCAAAACCTGGGCATGTGACCTGACGAGGAATCGAACTGGGACCTCTCAGTCCATGGGACTCAGAGATTGAACTGGGACCTCTCAGTCCATGGGACAATGCTCAATCCACTGAGTCACACTGGCCGGGTGAGATCAAGTCTTTAAACATGCAAATCTGACCAGGCCAGGAACAGCTCAGAACCATCCAATGGCTCCTCATTGTCTGCTGGATAAAGCCCCAACTCAGCTGGGCATTCAAGGTCCTTCATTTTCTGGCCCCCTGGTTTTTCCAGTCCTATCTCTGGGAGCTCCCCTCTCACCACTCTCATCCCAGTCAGGCAAATCTCCTCTCATCCTTTTCTGCACCCCCTCCTTCATGCTCCCCAGATAGCCTGTTCTCTAGCACAGGTACTGAAGAGAGAAATGAAGAGAGAGCAGCATGTGGAGAGAAATTTGGTGAGAACAGCAGCAACACCCAGAGAGGCCAGGCCTGGTTTACTGAGCTTCATACCTGGAAGGAGGGGAAGTAGGAGCAGGAAACCCAGTATGGAGACAGAGAGGCCAAGGCTGAGGCAACGGCTTCTGGGCCCCATGGCCCTGTAGGACAGGTCTCTGCCCGTGAACCTCCTGGCTCAACCTAGGGCAGCATCAGGGCCTGCTAGCAAGGATGGTGTGGTCAATACCTGAAAGTCAGAAGTAAGACAGATCTTTGCTGGGTCCAGCTACCCACCAGGGAGCCCTGCAGCCCATCTGGTATTGACTCTCGTATTTGTACCTGTCCTTGGATTTTAGTAGTTGGTCCTTTGTATCTGCTGGTCCTTGCCTCTTCTGGCTTCTGTCTCTGCCCTTTTATCTGCCCCTCACTCTCTTTACCTCTCACTCAGCCTCTCTGTCTCTGTTTCCGTCTGGCTTCCCTGACTCTGATATCCCTCTTTCCACTCTCTCTTCTTTTCTCCTTTTTTTTTTTTTAATCCTCACCTGAACACTTTTGCATTTATCTTCAGATAGAGCAGGAGGGAGAGAGGGAGGAAGAGAGAGAGAGAGACATCGATGCAAGAGAGACACTTCAACTGGTTGCCACCCACACGACCCCAACTGGGGCTGGGAACAAACTGCAACCGAGGTATGTGCCCTTAGCAGGAACCAAACCGGGTCTCTCTGGTCTGCGGGCCAACGCTCTAACTGCTAAGCCAAACCAGCCAGGGCTCTTTTCTCCTCCTTCTACCTCAGTGCCCCGACTTCCTGCCTCCATTCCCCATACCTGGGCTCTGGATGAACCTGGTGCATTCTCCTCAGGACAGGGGCAGGGATTCCATCAGTTCTGAGCACTTGGAGGCACAGGACCGCAGGCCTCTCCTCTTGGCTCTTTTCATGAGCTTAATTACACCCGTGCCCAAGGGAATGGAGCAACTGAAACTGACACTTCAGGTCACGGGGACCTGAATTAATTATTCAACTTCTGTAAGGCAGCACCCACACTCTGCTCAGGCCCAGCCAGAAGGAATTGGAGGGTAAAGAGATGCCAGGTTCAGGATCTGTAGGACATTGAGGTTTAAGGGTGTTAGGGACCAGAACCTATGCATAGTAACTGTCCTCTCAGCTCTGCCACCCAGGGACCAGAACCTATGCATGGTAACTGTCCTCTCAGCTCTGCCACTCAGGGAAGGACTGAACACATCTGTCCAGGTGCTTGGTGCCAAGCAAGCTCTCCATTCTTGCTGAGTGGTGCTGAGCCATATGTTGCTCCAGGTGGCAACATAAAGCAGGAAGCACAGCCCACATCCTCGCCTCTGAGCCCCACGGCCACCCCAGTCTGCATCTCAGTGTTCTCCACATCCAAACACCATGGGCCATAGTGGGTATCAGGGAAAACATAGACTTTAGAGTCACTTTCAGCTCTGTCTTAAGAGCTGTCTGACCTGGGCAAGATGCTGAAACACTCTGAGGTTCAATTTTCTCAAACAGGATAATGGGATTAAGAGTTCTCACTTCAAAAGTTGTTGTATCGACTGAGACCACCCAACAATAAAGGCATAGCATGTTTCCTGACGCGCAGTAACAATCGACAGTTTGCTACAGGGAACTAGGATATCTTCAGGAACACACATTTAGATTCACAAGCACCCATCCCCTGGCAACCACCATCCCACTCTATGATTTTGACTACGTACCTCATACAGCATTTGTCTTTTTTGTGACTGGCTCACTTCGCTTTGCATAGTGTTCTTAAGGTTCATCCATGCTGTAGCATATGTCACAATTCCCTTCTTTTTTAAGGCTGAATAATATTGTTATATGTATTTACCACACTTTGCTTACCTATTTATCCATTGATGAACACTGAGGTTGCTTCCACATTATAGCTATTGTAAATAATGCTGCTATAAATATGGGTGTATAAATACCTCTTTGAGAGTCTACTTTCAGTTCTTTTTAATATATACCCAGAAGTGGAACTACTGGATCATGTGGTAGTTTATTTATTTATTTATTTATTTATTTAAAAAAGAGGACCAGCCCTGCCAGTGTGGCTCAGTGGTTGAGCATCGACCCATGCACCAAGAGATTGTTGGTTCAATTCCCGGTCAGGACACATGCCCAGGTTGTGGGCCCAATCCCCAGTGGGGAGCATGCAGGAGGCAGCCAGTCGATGTTCTCTATCATTGATGTTTCTATCTATCTCTCCCTTTCCCTTTCTCTCTCTCTCTAAAAATCAATAAAGAAAATAAATAAATAAATAAATAAATAAATAAATAAATAAATAAGAGGTCCAGAATTGAACGCCTTAGTTCTTTTTTAAAAAATTTTTTTTTATTGATTTTATACAGAGAAGAAAGGAGAGAAACAGTTACATTTATTTAGATATTTTTTCCATTGATTTTTAGAGTGGAAGGAAGGACGGGAAGCGGGGGGAGAGAAAGAAACATTGATGTGAGAGACACATTGATTGGTTGCCTCCCGAATGTGCCCTGACTAGGGCTGGGATCAAACCTGCAACCCAGGTATGTACCCTTGGCCAAGAATCAAACCCACAACCGTTGGGTGCATGGGTTGATGCTCTAACCACTGAACTGCCGTCTCTCTGCTTGCCGGGATTGGTGCAACGCAATGAATTACAAGCATATGCTGGTTGGAGTGAGAGGGAGCTGTGCAAGGGAGCAAGTGCTCCAGATCTTTGGACACAGTCCCATTTATTTGCTGATTGTTTCCCCCAGGTTACAAGTGGATTTATGTAAATTATTTCCTTGAGATGGCGTCTTCGCAAACCATACAGGCTAGCCTTGTCTCTCATTTTTTACAGAGGAAAGAGACTTTAAAATAACAAACCCAGCCATGCCTGGGCCTACAGCCCATTATCCTGGTGAGTGGTCTTCCAACTCTTTGTCATGCAAACCTTATCTATTCACATATATACAACACACTCAGTTCAGACAGGGTGGCGTTCCTACCCTTCAGGCAAACTTTATATATCCACATACATACTTTGATCCTACGCTTGCTTGCAAGGTTGCAAGAATGCCTATCACAAGATTACAAATTGTCCATCCACCAACCCCTCATCTCCACACTGAACCACACTGGCTAGGCCAGATCCTTTGTTTTTTCACTGGGTTCTTTTTGTTGTTGAGTTCTATGCCTTTTATATATATTGTAGATATTAATCCCTTATAATTTTCTTCCATTCTTTGGGTTGCCTTTAACTCAATTGACTTTTAATTAATCAGTTGATTGATTTTAGAGAGAGGAAGGAGAGAGAAACATCGAATTTTTTGTTCCACTCATTTATGTATTCATTGGTTGCTTTTTGTACGCACTCTGACTGGAGATTGAACCTGCAACATGGCATATCAGGATGACACTGTAACAAACTGAGCTACCCAGCCAGGGCCTACTCAGTTGAGTTTTGATTAACAAATTAAAAAAAAATTTTAAAGTAATCCACTTTACATATTTTTTGTTGCCTGCATCTTTGGTGTCATATCCAAAAAATCATTGCCAAATCCAGTGTCGTGAAGATTTTGCCTTATCTTTTCTTCTAAGAGTTTTAAGTCTTACGTTTAAGTCTTTAATTTATTTTTAATTTTTTAAACTTAATTTTTGTATATGGTGTTAAATAAAGGTCCAACTTCATTTCTTTGCATATGGATACCAGTTTTCCTACCACCATTTGTTGAAAAGACTGTCCTTTCCCCCACTGAATGGTTTTGGCACTCTTGTCATAAACCACTTTACTATGTATGTGAGGGTTTATTCCTGGGTTCTCTATTCTATTTCTAGTCTACATGTTTGTCTGTAGGTCAGTACTACACTGTTTTGATTACAATGACTTTGTGGTTAAGTTTTGATATCAGAAAGTGTGAGTGCTCCATATTTGTTTTTCAAAATTGTTTTGGCTAGTCAGAATCCCTTCAGATTCCACATAAATTTTAAGATGGGTTTTTCTATTTCTGGAAAAAAAAAAAAATGCTGGTGGGATTCTGTTAGGGATTGCATTAACTCTGAAGATTGCTTTGGATAGTATGGACACCTTAATAGCAAGTATTCCAATTCATGAGTATGGGATGTCTTTCCATTTGTGTCATCTTTAATGTTTTATAGTTTCCAGTATACATGTCTTCTGACTCCTTCGTTAAATTTATTTCTAAGTATTTTATTCTTTTTTGATTCTATTGTAAATGAAATTGTTTTCCTAACTTTTTTTTTTCACTGTTAGTGTATTGAAATGCAACTGAGTTTTCTGTAATTTTGTATCCTGTTACTTTGCTGAATTCATCTATTAGTTCTAATTCATCTATTAGTTTTTTGTTTTTGTGGAATCTTTAGAGTTTTCTACATAAAAGATCATATAATTTGCAAACAGATAATTCTACTTCTTCCTTTCCAATTTGGATATTTTTTGTCTTCCTTGTTAATTGCCCTGGCTAAAACTTCCACTACTGCATGGGTCGGTTGAGCATCGACCCATGCACCAAGAGGTCGCTGGTTGGATTCCCAGTCAGGGCATGTGTCCAGGTTGTGGGCCCGGTCCCCAGTAGGGGGTATGCAGAAGGTGGCCAATCAATGTTCTCTCATTGATGTTTCTATCTCTCTTTCTCTCTAAAATCAATCAATAAAAAAAATAAAAATAAAACTTCCACTACTTGAATGGAAGTGGTGAAAGCAGGCATCCTTGCCTTGGTCCTGATCTCAGAAAATGCTTTTACTTCTTTACCACTGAGTTTGTTGCATTTTTTTTTTTTTTTTTGTATATGGTTTTATTATGTTGAAGTAGTTTCCTCCTATTCCTAGTTTATTGAACATTTTTTTGTTTTTGTTTTTTTAAATCATGAAAGGATGTTAAATTTTGCCAAATGCTTTTTCTGCATCAATTGAGAAAATCATGTAGTCTTTATTCTGTTATTGTGGTGTATTACATTGATCAATTTCCATATGTTGAACCATCCTTGCACACTTGGTGTGTAATCCTTTTAATAGGCTGCTGAATTTGGTTTTCAAGTATTTTTGGGGGGAGATTTTTGTGTCGATATTCATAAAAGATATTTGTCTGTAGTCTTTTCTTGTCTTTTTTGTCTGGTTTTGATATTGGGGTTATGAAGTGTTACTGTATAGGATTAGTACTGGTTTTTTAAACATTTGGTAGAATTCACCAGTGAAGTCATTAAGTCCTGGGCTTTTATCAGATTTTTTAAATTACTGATTCAATCTCCTTACTAGTTATAGGTCTATTCAGACTTTGTTTCTTCATGATGCAGTCATGGTAGGTGTTGTGTTCTAGGAATTTGTCTATTTCATCTAAGTTATCTAATTTGTTGTTATACAGTATTTCTTTAAACTTTTTATTCCTGCATAATCAGTAAATTTCATACGTTGATTTTAGAAATTTGAGTCTTTTCTAATTTTTGTTTCCTACCTTCTGATAGTTTTAGGTTTACTTTGTTCTTTTTATAGTTCCTGAAGTTGTTGCTAGGTTGTTGATTTCAATTCATTGTTTGTTTGTTTTTATTATCCTTACTGGAGGACACTTTTTTTTTTGCATTTGTCTTCAGATAGAGTGGGAGGGAGAGGAGAAAGCGAGAGAAACATCAATGTGAGAGACACATTGAGTGGTTGCCACCCACAGGACCCCAACCAGGGCCGAGGACAAACTGCAACCGAGGTACTTGCCCTTAGTGGGAACAGAACCCGGGACTCTCTGGTCCACGGGCCAAAGCTCTAACTGCTGAGCCAAACCGGCCAGGGCTCATTCTTGTTTTTTAATGTAAGCATTCATAGCTCTCAATTTCTCCTTTAATACCACTTTCACTGTTTCATACATTTTGGTATGATTTTTCTTTCATATCTAAGTCTTTTCTTTTTTGATAATCCTGAGCGAAGATTTTGAGAGAGTGGAAGGAAGAGAGGGAGGGGGAGAGGCAGAGAAATATCTGAAGGGAGGGAGGGTGAGAGACATTGATTGGTTGCCTCCTGCATGTGCCCCAGCTGGGGTTGGGGACTGAACCTGCAACCCAGGTACACGTCCTCGACCAGGAATCAAACTCATGACGCTTTGGTCCACAGGCCAACACTCTAACCACTGTGGGCCAGGGCAATTTTCATGTATTTTCTGATTTCCCTTGTGGTTTTATTCTATTGGTTATGTTGAATTTCTGCAAATGGGTGAATTTTCCAGTTTTACTTTTGTTGTTGATTTCTAACTTCATCCCGTGTGGTGAGAGATGATGCTTTGTATAAATACCTTTTAAAAAATCTATTGAGACTTCATTTGCGACCTAACATATGGGTAACCTGGGGAATGTCCCATGTGCACTTGAAGACTGTATGATGTTGTTGGGTAGAGTATTCTGTATAGGTCTGTTATAGTTTATTAGTTTACTGTGTTAAGTCTATTTCCTTACTTATCTTGTGTGATTATTCTACCCATTACTGAGAGTTGAGTATTACAGTCTTTAACTATTATTGTAGACCTATTTCTTACTTCAATTCTGTCCCTTCTTGCTTCTTGTATTTTAGTAGTCTGTCATTAGGTGTATGTTTGTAATGGCTATATATTCTTGCTATACCATTTCACATTCCTACAACAAAACAAAACCGAAACACTTACATAGTACTCATCAGCTTCATCTGATCTCTCTCTAAACAGCCCTCAGAAGCAGCAATATTAGGGATCATTATCCGCTTTACACAATGAAAACTGAGAATTAGCCCTGACCAGTTTGGCTCAACATTGGAGCACTGGTCCGCAAATGGAAGGGTTACACATTTGATTCCTGGTCAAGGGCATGTACCTTGGTTGCAGGTTTGATCCCTGGCCCCAGCTGGGGTCATGCAAGAGGCAGCCAGTCAATCTGTCTCTCTCACATTGATGTTTCTCTCTCTCTCCCACCCTCCCTCCTACTCGATCTAGAAATCAATGGAAGAGTTATCCTCGAGTGAGGATTAACAACAAAAGAAAACTGAGAATTAGAAAGGTGAAGTGTGACCCAAGGTTTAAAAACAAACCAACCCCACAAAGCAGAAGACAAGGAGGCTTTGAATGTTAAATACATGCCACCAGGCAATTTGAGACCCCCTCCTATACTTTCCACTGGGAATCCAGGTGCATAAATACATGTACAACATTCAGTATTAATCAGTAATCTTACCCCCTCACCCCTAAACTTGCCCGTATAAATCTATCATTTGATCTAGTCTGTATCCCAGTTTAGTACCAAACTGTTTTTTTTCTTCCTTTATTGATTTTACAGAGAGTTCAGGAAGGGAGAGGAGGGAGATGAAAACATAGATGAGAAAGAACATCGATTGGCTGCCTCCTGCATGCCCCGCACTGGGGATTGGGCCCACAACCTGGGCGTGTGCCCTGACCAGGAATTGAACCGGTGACCTCTTGGTGCATGGGTTGATGCTCAATCACTGAGCCACACAGGCTGGGCTTAAACCATTCTCTCTTTAACCAATGGCCAATCTCCCTTTAGAATGTAAATCAAACAAAGCTACCATAAAGCTCCTTGGGGTAAGAAGGCTCAAAAACACAAAGGGAAAGCCAATACCACGAATGCTATAAACATTTCATTTTATTTATTTTTTAAGAAAGTAGCTTCAGAAAAAGAGGAAAATAATCTAGATCATTTATTTATATATATATATTTTTAATAAAAACCTTTACATAATCTCCATGCATAAAGATCCAGGAGTAGCCATGTTGTCTGTCCCAAGCTGTTACCTGGGGCTCCCATAGCTGGCAGCAGTGTAGTAAGGCCCTCTGCCTGCCGCTGAAGCCTGCCTCAATGACGGTTTTACCTTCCATGGCTGTAGATGGAGGGTGGGAAATGCTCTGGGTTACAGTGGGAGGCACAGGGAGGGTTGCCCATACTGCCATGTTTTATCCAAACTCTCAGGCAAATCCAGACAGGAGGCTTAGCAAGATGTCTGAAAACCAGGGACCAAACTGAGTTCTAGGAGCTTCCCAGAGACATGGGATCTGTGACCAAGGGCTCCAGCACATGGTAGTATGAAAAGTTTGGTGTTCACAGAACATTCAAGGCTAGAACAAGCCTTGAAGATCCACTCCTCCATGACAGGCACTCACTTCTACCCTAAACAAGTCAGAAAGATCCTGTTCTGCTTCCTAACTCAGTCCAACCCTCTTTGGACTCCAAAACTCAGTGTTAACTCATCAACCTTCTTAGGGCCAAATCCTCTTTCCTTCTGTGGCTAGTTCATCTGTTAAAGGACTTAGACCAACACATTTGTCCCATCACCCACTCATAGAGAGTCCTAGTATAAAAGGGCTGGGGTAGGCATAGGGTAGCAGGTTGGCATTGAGGGTCACAAGATCTAGAATGGCTGCGGGTGGAAAAGAATTCCCTAGTTCTTTGAGGGGATTCTGCCAAAGGCGCCTTAACTGATAAAAAAAAACAACAAAAAAACAAGAAAAAGAATGATCTTGAGGATGGTAAAAAGAGACTTGGCTTCTTTTTTGGGTTCCAAAAGCCCTTATGCTGTGTTCTGTATTAAGGAAGCCCTGAACAACTGGAGGATGCCGCCGGGGGTGGCAGGGTGGGAGCGTGGATTCTGCAACCAACCCAGAGAATGGCAACCATTGCTGACCAACTCAATGCAGGGGACCTCTGTGTGGTGAGTGTGAATGAGCATGTGAGTGTGGTGGGAGGAGCCTGGGGCTCACTGGCTCCCAATAGTTAGTTCTTGAAGAGTTAGTTCTCGAAGGTAGGACTGTGTGAGGCTGCGCAGTTCCTCCAAGGCATAGTCCTCAGGCATGGGGAGCCGGCCAATGTGGGGGGCCAACAGGCCCAAAGGGACTCGCTGAAGATCTGGCGTTGAGTCAGAGGTTGCATCAGGGGCATGCTGAAGGCTCAGTACCACCCGCAACAGGTTGGCTACACGTTTGGCCATGTCTGGAGAGAAAAAGTGGAGTGAGCACCACGGACAGAAGGTAGGGAACGGTGGGCACAAGAGCAGGGGCACATAAGGTGTATGAGTGTGTGATAATCATAAAGACAGGAAGCAAGCAGGCAGAAAGCAGGGAGAGGCTAAAGGCTTACCTGACTGAGCCAGGCGATCCTTGGCATTGTAACACTGGATCTGTTCTATTCGGCTGCATAATGAGGTCACTTTGGTTTGTAACTGCTCCAGCTCATAACCTGAGCACTCCACCTACAAAAAAGCAGAGAAACCAATTAGGCCAAGAGAAGCTCCCATCACCACAGTCTTATCCATAGACTGACTATGCAAAACTCTGAAACAACAGTGAGGTGAGGGAGGGGAAACCCAAGAAGCTGGCCAGCTGTGCCATGTCACCACCATCCTGCCTACTTGCTGAGCACAAGGCATGGTGTTAGCAGTAAGACATGTCAGGAAAGTAATATAGTGTACAGAGCCTTGAATTGGGCAAGTCTTAGGATCACCATTCATGAACCACATAACTAATAAGCTCTAAATACTACACTAAAACACTACATAAATCTGGGTTCAGAGGAACGGAAGATTTCTTAAGAGACAGCTGGTAAGAAGAGGTGAAGTCCAAATGAGCATTTAATTTAGGTCTCCTGACTCCACGTTCACAGCCCTTTTCTGTCTAGCCTCTCCCTGTGCGCTGTGATCCACTCCTATGACTCCAATGACAATCAGTGTGCTGATGATTCCTCCGTCTTTATCTCTAGTCTAATATTCCAGTCCTCTGTTCCCTTTGCCAGGGCCCTTGCCCAAGCTCAGGTTACCATTACTTCTCACCTGATATATCTTAAGAGCCTGATCACAATCTTCAGTATCATCCCTTATATCCTCTTTCCTATCATACTGTAGCCAGAGTAGTCTTTCTAAAAAGCAAATCTGTATTTTTATTTATTACTTACATTCTGAATATTTTCCAGCAGCATCTTATCCTTATTTGTCTCAAGTAATATGACTTTTGGTTAGCAACCCCTACCCAGACTCTGACATTAAACCACCTAACAAGTCTCCCATCACTTCCTCCTCCAAATGACTCATTCAATGCTTCCAAGAAGTCTAATTGAATACACTTTTGGGGGGCTTTGCAGAGTTTACCATTTAATGTCTATGTAAGTACTGTCCTTTTCATCCACCAGAATCCAGTTTTTAACGTGACTTTATTATTTTTTTCTTTATTGATTTTAGAGAGGGAGGAAGTGATATGGAGAGAGACACAGAAACATCAATAAGAGAGAACATCGACTGGCTGCCTCCTGCATGCCCCTCACTGGGGACCAGGCCCAGAACCCGGAAATGTGTTCTGACCAGGAATCGAACTGGTGACCTCTTTGGTGCATGGGTTGACGCTCAACCACTGAGTCACACTGGCTGGACTTTAACGTGACTTTAAAAAGTGGTAAACAAGAGCCCTGGCCAGTTTGGCTCACTGATTAGAGTGTCAGGCTGTGGACCAATGAGTCACGGGTTCGATTCTGGTCAAGGGCATGTACCTCGGTTGCAGTTTGTCCCTGGCCCTGGTCGGGTCATGTGGGAGGCAACCAGTTGATGTGTCCCTCTCATGTCAATGTTTCTCTCTCCCTCTCTCCTACTCTGGAGATAAATGGAAAAATATCCTCGGGTGAGGATTAAAAAAAAAAGAAAAAAGTGGTAAACAAGATAAGACAAGGTTTTCACTCTCATTAAACTTAAAATAAAATAATATCAAGATAGTAATAAACCTTGAAGAAACAAGCCATGCAGATAATTCATACAGGGGGACGAGACAGACAGAAACCAGATGACTACAGGGGATCAGGAAAGGCTTCCTTGAGGAAGGTCACATAGCTAGAGATGAGGGAGCCATAAATCGGACCTAACAGTCAGGCTTCAGAACTTGATTATTATTTTTTTCTTTTTATATCCTCACCCGAGGATACTTTTTTTCCCATTTATCTTCAGATAGAGTGTGGGGAGAGAGAGAAACATTGACGTGAGACAGACACATCGATTGGTTGCCTTCCACATGACCCCAACCAGGGCCGGGACAGAACCACAACCAGGTACGTACCCTTGACTGGAATCGAACCTGCGACTCTTTGGTCTGCAGGCCAATGCTCTAACCGCTAAGCCAAACTGGCCAGGGCATATGTTTTATTTTTTATTGATCTAAGAGAGGGAGGACGGGAGGGACAGAGAGAGAGAAAGAGGGAGGGAGAAACATCATTCAAGAGAGACACAATGATTGGCTATCTCTGGAATGTGGACCAACTTGGGATCAAACCCGCAATCTAAGTATGTGCCCTGATGCTCCAACCAACTGAGCCACACTGGCCAGGGCTGAGAAGTAAAACTCACAGCAATCTAGATCTGAAAGGATGACTTTGAGTGTAGAGTTAAAGAGTGGAATAAAACAAGGTTTGTTGGAAACACCACGAGTAATTTAGTGTGAGTAGAGCAGGTTGGTAAAGCTGGAATGTGGGTTAGAAGTGGTAGGAGTTAGGGCAGAAGTGAAAGAAGGTAAAAGCCTCCAGAGGGGTTTGCATTCTATGTTTATAAGTATGATCTTTGTGCTGTAAACAATGGAGAGCTATCCTTATGATTACAGAGACTGATCCAAGACATTTTTTTTATTCTCACTCGAGGACATTTTTCCATTTTTTGTTCAGATAAAGTGGGAGGGAGAGAGAGGGAGAGAGAGAGAGAGAAACATCGATGTGAAAGGAACACATCGAGTGGCTGCCACCTGCACGACCAACCACGTCCGGGGACAAACTGCAACCGAGGTACATGCCCTTAGCGGGAACCGAACCTGGGTCTCTCTGGACTGCAGGCCAATGCTCTAACCGCTGAGCAAAACCAGCTAGGGCTGATCCAAGACATTTTAATGAAAACGAAAAAACTGTAATACTCGCAATTTTAAAACATTCCAAATGATATGCAAAATAATTATCCTCACCAAATCTGTGACCTTACTGTAGCTCTCATCCCCGAGTTCACTCAAACTAGGGATGGACAAGAGTAGGAGACAGACTACAAACAAACTGCAGGAATATCTACTGTAAAACCACCTGGTATTAAACACAAAACAATGTTTTCTGCACCAACTGTCAACTCTAGTGCCGATGAGCTTTTCAAGGCACCACTTAGGTCTTTGGAGGTCTTGAAGGACCAAGGGCAAAGACAATCAGGCAGTGGTTAGGGACTGAGGTACCTGTTGTATATGGTGGACCATTTCGAGGACCCGAATATAGTCCAGGTAAACGAGGCCAGATGTTTCCCAGTCTTGGATTAGGCCGCTACGCTCCGGAGGTGCCAGGTCTTCCAAGAACCCCTTCAGGTGGTCATAGTTTTCATTAATGATGGCATCTGAAAAACAAAATAATGAGCATTGGGTCTGCACAAGTACCTGGTTCCCAAAAGTGCCCAGAGGAAGGACATGATGGAAATCTAAAATAGGAAGGAAGGGGAAATAAGGTTGCATTAGATTTGATAATTTCAAGTAGTTGTTTTGAATTCTCTAAAAAAATGTGAAGAATTTCTGGCTTCAGTCCCCCAAACAGATATTGGTGTTGATGAATAAAATTACCCAAATAAAAAGAGGTTAACATAATTAACAACACATCAAGAACATTCCTGACAAATGATGTAACATAACAACATTGCTGTCCACTCAGCCTTGCTCCTCTAGCCCCTTGAGCCTGCAGAGAGCTTTCACAAATCGTGATCTGATTCACATCTGCCATGTTTCATACTGGGCATCATCTCTGGCCTCACTCACGGCCATCATAGAGTTCAGAGGTTGGAAGAATCTGGGGTGATTCCAGGAAACACAGGCCCTAGAGCGAAGCACTCACCAGACGCTAAGTGCCGGATGACAAGTTTGTGACAGTGGTTCCAGTGACCGGCTTTAAATAAATAGAGTGCCTCCAAGTGCCTGTCGGATTCCATGTGTGCTCGCACTGCTTTGGCCTCATGGATCCACTCAGCAGGCACACACAGCTTCTGAGTCAGGAAAGTCTCCTTAGCCCAAGATTCAGGGGTCTCCAACAGTTGGCAATGTCGCGTAAGCAGCTCTCGCACAGCCCTCTCGCGTGTGCTGTAGGAAGAAATAAGTTGGAATAAATCTCATCCTCGATGGAGAAGACTGCCTCAGAGAGCTCAGAGTAGGGCAGTCTCTCAAACTTGAGGTCTCAACCCTTAGTGGATTAACTCAAACTTCACTAAAAAAAATCAAAAGCCATCACACCAGCATTTATTTTTTTAACTGAATCAGAATAGAAAGTATCCACACTCACTGAATTTTCATGGTCCAAATGTCTGAAAACTAACACTCGAAGGAAGGTTGCCACTGCCCAGAAAGGCTTTCCCTAGCTAGGATCTCTCCTTTATTTCCTTTCTAGTGATAGGCGATCAAGGACTAGGATAGGGAATTCTATACTCCACAGAGCAGTCCCCTGCAGTTCATTTCTAACCTTCTCCGTTCAGTCTCCCACATGGTCAGTACTTTTTTTCTTTATTATTTTAGAGAGAGGAAGGAAGAGTGAGAGAGAAAAATCGATGAGAGAGAACACTGATTGACTGGCTGCCTCCTGCGTGCCCCCCCGCCCCCCACTGGGGATTGGGTCCACAAACTGGGCACGTGCCCTGACCAGAAACTGAACCGGTGATCTATTGGTACATGGGTTGATGTTCAACCAGTGAGCCATACTGACCGGGCAGGTCCTTGCTTTTTTTCTCAAAGCCTTCAGCCTTCCTAATTCATTTTTTTCTCCACCTTTAGATTTAGGTTAGATTCACTTTCTCCTCTCAAGGTCCCTTAAGGAGATTCATTTGTGCTTGGGCAAAGGGACCAGCAATTTGTTTATTTATCTAATGTTTTTATTGATTTTTTAGAGAGAGAAGAAAGAGAGAGAAAGAAACATTGATGTGAGACAGAAACATGCCTCCTGTATGCCCCTTACTGGGGATCGAGCCCTAAACCCAGGTATGTGCCCCAACTGGGAATTAAACCAGGACCTCTCAGTCCATGGGATGATGCTCAATCCACTGAGCCACACTGGCTGGGCAGGACCAGCCATTTAAATTTCAGTCTAAAATTATTCTCATTTTAGATTCTTTTCTGAACTCCTGGGTTTTCACAAACTCCCAATTTCACAACTGCGTCCCCCTCAACCTCCTGCACCCCAGCAAACAGGATCTGCCTCCTCACAATCAACTCTGAATCGTTAGTCATCCAATCAGCCTGCCTTTTACCTTGTGAAATTCCTTGTATGTCTAAATAAACTCACAGGGAAAGTCTGAGGTTGTTTTGCTTCCTGGAAAGGGAAGTTAGGAAAGAGAAATTCCTTAAAGGGAAGGCTGTGCTAGATGCTTTATACTTTTACTCCTTTAATCCCCCGACCACCTTTGAATATGGATTAATATGATTTTACAGATTAAAAAACTGAGCTTGGAGAATACTTCATCTGAAGTCAAATGTGAGTAACTATACCCTAGGTCAAAGTGAGCATGGATCCAGAATTTAGGCAAGTTTGACAAATAGAACTAACTTCCTTCCACACCATATAACCTTACAGACAGTGCAGCAAAGTGATTAAGAACACAGCCTCTGGGTGTTTTGAGGTGGAAGCCTCCTTCTGCCATTTACTGGATATGTGACTTTTGGCAAGTTACTTAATCTCACTGTGCCTTGGGCTGCTCATCTGTAAAGTAAATGGGAGTGTCTATTTCATAGGTTCATTATAAGCATTAACTGAGTTAATATTTGTAAGGTGCAACAGAGTAAAAACATACAAAAAGAAATACGTAACAATATATAAAGGCTTGTTTTTGTTATTATTGTAATGCCACACTGCTACTACTAACAAAACCCCTCCAACATTTATAGCATGAAGAAAAGGGAACCAAAACATTATGCATCTGAGCAAGGTTGTATTGGTAAATGCAGTACTATCAAACTTAAGGGGAGGGGGTAGATGGATGGCAAAGAAGGCCAGAGAGGGAGAAAGCCAGTAGATAGAAAAAAGCAGAGGTCCTTCCTTCCTTCCTCCCTGTCAGTCCATTGCATTACTTCACCGATCCACTGAGGGGGCTCAGTCAACACTATTTTTACATACAGTAGTCCCCCTAATCTGAGAGGGATACGTCCAAGACCCCAGAGGATAATGGCAGCAACAATGAACAGTACTGAACCCTATGTATGGTTTTTCTCATATACATACATACCTATGATAGTTTAATTTATAAATTAGGCACAGAGATGAACAATAATGAAAAATAAAAATATAAACAATTATAACAATATACTATAATAAAAGTTATATAAATGTGGTCTCATTCTTTCTCAAAATATCTTACTGTACTCACATTTTCACTTAGAGGAAGCACTTTATGGCTTCTCTCTGGCATACCAGAATTACCACCATCACTAGTCTTGTGCTTCAGGACCATTATTAAGTAGTATAAAAGTTACTTGAACACAAGCACTGCGATATTGTGACAGGTGATCGGATAATTAAGATGGCTACTAAGTAACTAACAAGTGGGTAGCATATACAGCATGAATATGCTGGACAGTGAAAGATTTCATCATGCTAATCAGAATGGCGCACTATTTAAAACTTATGAATGGTTGCCCTGGCCGGTGTGTTTCAATTGGTTGAGCATCATCCTGTGCCCTAAAAGGTTTCGGGTTTGATTCCTGGTTAGGACATGTACCCAGGTTGCGGATTACTCAGGTCAGGGGGGTGTATGGGAGGCAACCAATAAATGTTTCTCTCCCACATCAATGTTTTTCTCTCTTTTTCCCTCTCCCCTCCTCTCTCTAAAATATATATATATTTTATCCTCACCCGAGGACATTTCTCCGTTTTTAATTCAGATAGAGTGGGAGGGAGAGAGAGGGAGAGGGAAAGAGAGAGAGAGAGCAACATCGACATGAAAGGGACACATCGAGTGGCTGCCACAACCCAACCAGGGCCGGGGACAAAGTGCAACTGAGGTATGTGCCCTTAGCGGGAACCGAACCCGGGTCTCTCTGGACTGCAGGCCAACGCTCTAACTGCTGAGCCAAACTGGCCAGGGCCAGTTAAAAATATATTTTTTAAATAAAAAAAAAAGTAAAACTTATGAATTGTTTATTTCTGGAATTTTCCACTTAATATATTTCGACTATGGTTGACTGCATTTAACCAAAACTGTGGAAAGTAAAACTGCAGATAAAGGGGGTACTACTGTAATTCTAAACACATCACTCAACTGACTCTGTGCTGAAGTTAATGGGGTTTCCCCATCTGGGCATATCCTTTCTTTTCCACTTAATCATCTCACATTCCAATTTTTACAGGTTCTCTGAGTCTTTCTACAGATTCTCTGCAGTTCCCAGAGATCTTTTCTCCCTTCCCAGACTACTGAGAGGTCTTATGATAAACAGTAAAAATTTGTACTCAATCAAAGGCAGTTTCATTTCTAACATTCACACGAATATAAAGACACTCTGGGCTCTGGGTTGAACTTAAGGTTTATCACAAGGCTGGACCCAAAATACATTCTGAACACTTACTTGCTGAAGTCAACCCTAAGAGACTCATTCCTTGGCACTGACTGCAGTGTAACATGCACCCATGGGTTCGATGGCTTCTCACTCACCTTGAGTTGTCTATGTGCAAGAGGACAAAGATGGCCCACTCCCAGAGCCCCTCACTTTCCAGCTGGCCAGCATAACTGGCCTGTAGCACACCCTCACACTGCTCTGAGAGATGGGTATAGTTAAGAGCCCGCAGCATCTCCCACAAGTGCCAGCTCAGGCGGTAGTCCAAAGGATCTGCTGTTATGCTTCGGGGCTCCAGCACCTGGTTGAGATCATAATGTCTGAAAAGGAGAATGTACTGAGAGTTACCAGATCCAGCCAGAAGACCACTTGTACTAGATGTCAAATGGCTTTAACTCAGAAGACAATAAAGGCAGGAACCTGAGAGCAGAAGCATGCATGCCTCAGTCTCCCTCTGACACTATTGTACCAAATCTACCTCTAGGTTCGGCCAGATTATAGATCCTACCAAAATTCAAGAAATCTCTTTTGTGCCTATGTGATCTAATATGTTTGGTGGTATTTGTTTGGCCTGTATATTTTACCATCTTCATACTGGGTCTCCATAGCTCTCACCCTTCCATTCTCTCATTCCAGTGTTGATCACTTTTCTTAACCACTTAAAAAAATACATACCTTAGTATCTTTCCAATTATTCTATCTGAAGATCTTGAAATGCTAATTCTCCTGCTTGTTTAAACACCTAACTAGTCTTCATGACTGGTAAACTGTATGTAGACTTGTAATTTTTACCTTTAATTTTGTCTACAGTGGGTATCATTCTTTATATAGAAATCCAGGTGCCCTGGGTTTTGAAAGTGTCCCTACACAGACATTTGCTGGTGGACCGGTTTATGTGTTAAGTTCTTAGCTTAAAATTCCCAGATCATAAGAACTGTAAAAACTAAAATTCCACACCTGCAAGTTTTAAGGATCTGGAGCTTAGATTACCAACCAATAACTTTTCCCTTTTACCTAAGACCCCAGACATTTTATAACTTCCTGATGCCTCCCTGAATGATGAGTAGAGTTCTTGACCACTGCTATCAAAATGAACTTGTGTGATGATGGAAATGTTTTATAACCTGCCTTAACCAATATGATAGTCAATAGCCACATGTAGCTATTAAATACTTAAATAAAGCTAGCATAAATAATTTTAAAAAATTTTAAATTTAAATAAGTCGCATGTGAACAGTAACTATTATATTGAACAGTGCAGTTCTAGACAATTTTTAAGGGCCAAGATGTGAATTTTATGTAAGGGTTGGTGTCAAAGCAATTCTCCCTTTCATGAGGATAAGGTTTACTATCTTATTCTGGCTTTGGTTTGTCTATTTCTGGCACCTTCAGATATCCCTTTCCTCCTCTTTTCTCTTGACATTAAAAAAACAAAAACAGCCCTGGCCAGTTTGGCTCAGCGGTTAGAGCGTCGGCCTGCAGTCCGGAGAGACCCGGGTTTGGTTCCCGCTAAGGGCACGTACTTCGGTTGTGTGTCCCCGGCCCTGGTTGGTCGTGCGGGTGGCAACCACTCGATGTGTCCCTTCACATCGATGTTTCTCTCTCTCTCTCCCTTCCTCTCTCTCCCTCCCAATCTATCTGTACAAAAAACTGGAAAAATATCCTCGGGTGAGGATTAAAAACAAAAATAAACAAAAAAACAAAACAAAAACAAAACCTAACATACAATAAACTGCACATATTTAGAATGTACAATTTTCATAAGTTTTAACATATCTATACACCTGAGAGACTACTGCCAGGGTCAAGATAACAGGTATACGCATCGTCCCTAAAATTTCCCTTTTGCCCCTCTGTACGCCTTCTCTTCTGTACTGCCCTATAAGTACCCATCTCGGGGAACCACTGATCTCCTTTTCGTCATTATAGATGAGTTTGTATTTTCCAAAATTTTATATAAACTGGAATCAACAGTAGGTATATTTCTTGGGGGTATTCTTTTTATATCTCTCCTCTGTCAAAACTAAGTAAATTATCTTGTGATTCATTCACTATGTTGTGTGTATCAACAATTCATTCGTTTTTATTGCTGAGCAGTATTCCATTGTATGGATATACCACAATTTATTCATGCATCTGTTGAGGAAAATTTGAGTTGTTTCTATTTTTGGACCATTATAAATAAATAAAACTGTTATCAACAATTTTTGTATTATGCTTTCATTCTTCTTGGGTAAATACCTAGGAGTTGAATGGCTGGACCATATGTATGTAGGTATATGTTTAACTTTTTAAGCTGCCAAACTACTTTCCAAAGTACCAATGTTATTTTACATTTTCACCAGCAGTGTATGAGAATTACAATTGCTCCAAATCCATAACAAGTGGCACAATCGATTTCTTTAATTCCTAGCCACTCTAAGATGTGTAGTGGTAGTCCGTGATGGCTTTAATTCGCATGTCCCTGATGTCTATTTGATGCTGAACATCCTTTCATGGCTTGACATCCAGGTCTTTGGTGAAGCATCTGCTTAAATATTTTGCCCCCGCCCCCTTTTTTGTTAATCCTCACCCAAGAATATTTCTCCACTGATTTTTAGATAGAGTGGAAGGGAGGAAAAGGGAGAGAAAGACAGAGAAACAATGATGTGAGAGAAGACATATCGCCCTAGCCGGTTTGGCTCAGCGGTTAAAGCATTGGCCTGCGGTCCGGAGAGATCCAGGTTCGGTTCCCACTAGGGGCACGTACCTCGGCTGCAGTGTGTCCCCGGCCCTGGTTGGGTCGTGTGGGTGGCAGCCACTCAATGTGTCCCTTTCACATTGATGTTTCTCTCTCTCTCCCTCCCTCCTTCCCTCCCACTCTATCTGAACAAAATATCAAAAAAATGTCCTCGGGTGAGGATAAAAAATAAATAAAATAAAATAAAAAGAAGACACATCAATTGGTTGCTTCCTGCAGGACCCCAACTGGGGCTGGGGATCAAACCTGCAACCCAGGTACATGCCAGGAATCGAACCCACGACCCTTTGGTTTGCAGGCCAACGCTCTAACTGCTGAGCCAAACCGGCCAGGGCTATTTTGCCCAATTTTTTTTTTTTTTTCCATCCTCACCCAAGGACATTTTTCTATTTTTTTGTACAGATAGAGTGGGAGGGAGAGAGAGGAAGAGAGAGAGAGAGAAACATCGATGTGAAAGGGATACATCAAGTGGCTGCCACCCGCACGATCAACCAGGGCCAGGGACAAACTGCAACCGAAGTACATGCCCTTAGTGGGAACCAAACCCGGGTCTCTCCGGACCATAGGCCAACACTCTAACCGCTGAGCCAAACCGGCCAGGGCTATTTTGCCCAATTTTTTAATTGAGTTGTTTGTTTTCTTATTATTGAGTTCTGAGAGTTCTTTATTATGTTCTAGATACAAGTTCTTTACCAGATATATAAACTGCAAATATGTTCTCCCAATCTGTCTTTTTATTCTCTTAACAGGCTTTCAATGAGCAATAGTTTTTTATTTTGTTGAAGTCTAATTTAGCAATTTTTTCTCTTATGGATTGTGTGTTTGGTGTCTGAGGAATCTGCCTAACCTACATTTGCAAAGATTTTATGCTTTGCTTTATCCCAAAAGGTTATTGTTTTAAGTTTGACATTTAGGTTTATGATCCATTTCAAACTAGATGAGTAATAGAGATAATAACCAATGAAACAGAAGTTGGAGGTTTTGGGGGAAAAAAGGGATGACACAAATTACTACTATCAGGAAAGGGACACAGTTATAGATCCTACAGACTTTTAAAAAGGATAATAAAAAAATGTTATGAATAATTTTATGCCAATAAATGTGGTGACTTTGGTGAATTAAACACATTCCTTAGAAAAAACAAAGGATCAAAACTGGCTCAATAAATAAAAAACCTCAACAGCTCTATATCTATTTTTTAAATCCTCACTTGAGGATATGTTTTTATTTATCTGAGAGAGAGAGAGAGGTAGGCCCAAATGGGGATCGAACCCACAACCTAGGTATGTGCCCTGACTAGGAACAATGCTCCAATTAACTGAGCCACCTGGCCAAGGCAGCCCTATATCTATTCTATTTTATTTATTTATTTATTTTTTTTTGTTGTTGTTTTTTTTAATCCTCACCCGAGGACATTTTTCCAGTTTTTGTTCAGATAGAGTGGGAGGGAGAGAGAGGAACAGAGAGAGAGAGAGAAACATCGATGTGAAAGAGACACATCGAGTGGCTGCCACCCGCACGACCGACCAGGGCCGGGGACAAACTGCAACCGAGGTACATGCCCTTAGCGGGAACCGAACCTGGGTCTCTCAGGACCGCAGGCCGACGCTCTAACCGCTGAGCCAAACCGGCCAGGGCTATTTTATTTATTTTTTAAAATTGTCACCCAAGGATATTTTTCCATTTACCTTCAGTAGAGTGGGGGAGGGGGAGGGGAGGATAGAGATCAAGAGAGACATCAATGTGAGAGAGACACAGTTGCCTCCCGCACAATCCTAACCAGGGCTAGGGACTGAACCACAACTGAGGTACATGCCCTTGACCAGAATGAAACCCGTGACCCTTTGGTCTGCAGGCAGGTATTCTAACCACTGAGTCAAATCAACCAGGGCCCTCTATCTATTTTTAAAATTTTATAGTTTTAAAACTTTAATAAATTGGACTTTGTAAAACTGTAGAATTTCTGCTCTTAATTTTCTTTGTAAAAAATAGTGGGAGCCCCAGCCGGTTTGGCTCGGTGGTTAGAGCATCGGCCTGCGTCCAGAGAGACTCGAGTTTGATTTCGGCCAAGGGCACAAACCTTGGTTGCGATTCATCCCCGGCCCTGGTTGGGCCCTGGTTGGGGTCGTGTGGAAGGCAGCCACTCAATGTATCCCTTTCACGCTGATGTTTCTCTCTCTCTCCTCCTTTCTCTCCCTCCCGCTCTATCTGAACAAAGGTGGGAAAATGTCCTCGGTGAGGATAAAAAAAAAAGAAGAAGAAAGAAGCCCTGGCGGGTTTGGCTCAGCGGTTGGAGCATTGGCCTGTGGTTGGGAGAGACCTGGGTTTGGTTCCCACTAAGGGCGTGTGCCTCGGTTGCAGTTTGTCCCCAGCCCTGGTTGGGTGGTGCGGGTGGCAACCACTCAATGTGTCCCTTTCACGTTGATGTTCTCCCCCCCCCACTCTATATGAACAAAAAATGGAAAAATGTCCTTGGGTGAGGATAAAAAATTAATTAATTAATTTAAAAAAGCAAAGAAAAAAAAGTGGAAGAAAATAATTGCTAAAACACTTTTATAATGAAGAACTTATATCCAGAATATGTAGAGAACTATTATAACACAGTAAGGCAACCCTACAAAAAAACGGGCAAAAGATTTAAACAGCCACTTTAACAAGAAAGATAATATAGATGACAAATATTAAATATTTTCTCATGAGCACATGACAAAAATGCTCAACATCATTAGGCATTAGGAAAACGCAAATTAAAACACAATTTTAGTTACATATATTTTACAACAATAAAAGACTATTATTCTATAATTAATATAGTTAAATACCCTATATTTAAATGAAAGCATTTGAAGAATGAAAATGAGATGTGAACTATTAGATTTGACTGGACAAAATCCCTCAGTGTTTCTAATATAAAATATAAAAAGAAAGCTCTGAGATAGTTTTAATTAATTGATTAAATATAATAATGGCAAGTATTAATATACTACTGTTGGATAAATAAACCACTCATTTCTTATTCAAACACACACAAACAGTACTATATGAGATACCACTATACACTGAACAATATGGTAAAATTTTAAAAACTAATGACAACAAAATTTGAAGGGATATGGAACAACTAGAGATCTTGGTGGGAATGTAAAATAATATCTAAGCACTTTTGCATGTACATGTTTATAGCAACTTTATTCATAATAGCCCCAAACAAGAAAACCTCTGCCCATCAACAAATGTTCAATAAAAAAACTTCTGATACATGTATAAATATAAATAAATCTCAAAATCATTATGCTGAGTGAAAGAGGCCAGGTAAAAAAAGGTAACATACAGAATGATCCCAATTATATAAAATTCTAGAAAAGCAAAACTAATCTACAGTAATGAAAAGGTAGTCAGTAGCTGTCTAGGATAGTGACTGACTGCAAAGGGGCATGAGGGACCTCTTTGGGGTAATACAAATGTAATCTTGATTGTGATGATAGTTATGTTAAAAATCTTTAAACCACATATTTTAGTACTTGCAAACTGTATCTCATTCAAGTTCATTAAAAAAATTTTAGACTTCTAATTCTAGATCCAGTGCTCTTTATACTCAACTACTATAAGTTATATTTTGGTAATTTATACAGACTAATGGCAATTTCGCCATGTATGACAGGAAAAGGACTCCCAAGAGCTAATGGAGCCCTCAAGTGACTATTCTGCATAGCTATGATTCACCTGTCACTGTAGAGTTTTAGAAGGTGAAAGCAGACATCTTGAAGTGGTCTCTGTGAGTCTTGTTCCTCTTCTACCACATAGCCAGAGCCCTCCAGGTATGAAGGAAGTGGAGAACAGGCATATCTGTCACTCTCAGAGGTATTCTGAAGGTAAGAATTTAATAAAACAATACATCAGCTGCTAGTGTGTTTCACAGACGCTATCATGTCTCAATGACACAAGACATGTGAATTAAGAATGATGCGACACCTACACAGGGGTGTGGAACGACTGGCCCGGGGGCCACATAAGACCCATGAAACCAATATCAACTAACATCAAGCCGGACCAAATACAGCAGGCCAATTTTTAAGTTGATAATTTTGTATGGCCTGTTGTTTTGACATGTTATAAATATCCAAATGGCATTAGGCAGAAAAAAGGTCCCCCACCCTTGCTAAAGAAATGTGTCAAAGATTTTAAACTTATTTAGATCAGTGACATATTCCAGTTGTCTTCAAGGGACTGGGAAAGACTTCAGATAGCTCTGCTCTCATTAATCCCACTTTTCTTGCCACAATTCTTATTACACTCAGTTTCTCTACTGTTCTTTTTCCTAACAAATAATATCCAAGATAATAAAAATGAATAAGAAAACTGAAGAAATTATGGCATTAAAAACAGTAATAATACTTTAACCTCAACACTAATAAGGAATATTGTAATGTGGTATTTAGAAGCAAAACTTAGACCTAATTTGGGGCTATAGCAAATGTGAGGCAGTATCTCAGGGAATTCCCAAAGAAATAAGACAGCATTAGGAATGAAGAAAAACCCTCTCATTTGGGGAAGAAAAAAGGTAAAGTCACACATCATATTAAATACAATAGGAGCAGACACTTGGAGATGTTTAAGGACAGCCCTGTCCAGAGGCAGGAGAAAAGAAAAAAGTTTCCTATCAGATTCCCCGGGTCCATTTCAATTTTATGGCACTTATAAAAAAGAAGTTAGGATAAAGTATTATGTGACTTGATGGTTTTTCCTCTTGTAAACATAACTACCAGGACGACTGTTGCTTGACTCTACTGGGCACATGTACCTGAAATGCTTCTTCATACATGCTGAGTGCCCTGGAAATGGAGGCTGTTGGTGGAAGCAAATACCAAAGATGGACAGCCAGGGAGCGTTTCCAGTCCAACTGGGAGCACACATTAATTTGCTTCTGTTCTGAGAGCTGCCACACCTGCAGGCAACAAAATCACTATCACAGCTGCAAATTATACATTACCCTGTTACTGCCCAGGTGTGCAAGTTATTCACTTATTCAAGTTATATTTTAAATACTCCACACAGTAGTGTTAATACTCCAGAAATAAAACACACACAGTCCCTAGCAGGCAGGTGAGGGGGTTGATTCAGACAATCACTGGTCTGAGAAGAGTTGCGAACCACTGAGATTTTTGCATTGCATATAGTTGCCAACTTATAAAACTTAAAGATGTAAATAAGCCCTGGATGGTCTGGCTCAGCAGTTAGTGTCGGCCTGCGATCCAGAGAGACCAGGGTTCGGTTCCTGCTAAGGGCCTGTACTTCGGTTGCAATTTGTCCCTGGCCCTGGTTGGGTCTTGTGGGTAGCAGCCACTCGATGTGTCCCTTTCACATTGATGTTTCTCTCCCTCTCTCTCTCTTCCTCTCTCTCCCTCCCACTCTATCTGAATAAAAAATGGAAAAATGTCCTTGGGTGAGGATAAAAAAAAACACACACAAAAAAAATTTAAAGATGTGAATAAATTCTGACCAGCTTTTTCAATTTTTGGAAATTGACTTTAAGATGTTCATCAAATAGGTAGGCAGCAACAGAGAACTGACTTCAAATAATTATGGCATATCATCCATAAAATGGAATAGAAGTGCCCATTAAAAAGAATGAGTCTAGCCCTGGCCAGTTTGGCTCAGCGGTTAGAGCACCAGCCTGCAGTCCGGAGAGACCTGGGTTCGGTTCCTGCTAAGGGCATGTACCTCGGTTGCAGTTTGTCCCCGGCCCTGGTTGGTCGTGCAGGTGGCAGTCACTTGATGTGTCCCTTTCACATCGATGTTTCTCTCTCTCTCTCTCTCTCTCTCTCTCTCTCTCTCTCTCTCTCTCCCTCCCACTCTATCTGTACAAAAAATGGAAAAATGTCCTCGGATGAGAATAAAAAAAATTTAAAAAAAAAAGAATGAATCTAGCCCTGGCCAGTTTTGCTTAGTGTTTAGAGCATTGGCCCGCAGATCAGAGAGTCCTGGCTTCAGTTCCTGCTAAGGGCACGTACCTCAGTTGCAGTTTGTTCCCGGCTCAGTTGGGGTTGTGCAGGTAGCAACCAGCCGATGTGTCTCTCACATCGATGTTTCTCTCTCTCTTCCTCCTCCCCGATCTATCTGAAGATAAATGCAAAAATGTCCTCGGGTGAGAATAAAAAAAAGAATGAGTCTGGCCTGGCTGGTGTGGCTCAGTGGATTGAGCGTTGTCCCATGGACGGAGAGGTCCCAGTTTGATACCCAGTCAGGGCACATGCCTGGGTTGCGGCCTCAATCGGTAGTAGGGGGTGGGCATGTAGGAGGCAGCCGATTGATGTTTCTCACATTCTTGTTTTATCTCTCTCTCCCTTCCTCTCTCTCTAAAAAATCAATGAAAATATATTAAAAAAATAAAGAATGAGGCTGGCCCTGGCTGGTTTGGCTCAGTGGTTGGAGCACTGGCCTGCAGACCGAAGGGTTCTGAGTTCAATTCTGGTCAAGGTCATGTGACTGGGTTGCATCCCTAGTCCTGATGGGGGCTGTGTGGGAGGCAATCAATCAATGTGTCTCTCTCAACACTGGTGTTTCTCCCTCTCTCTCTCTACCTCCCTCCCCTCTTCCACTCTCTCTTAAAAAAAAAAGAATAAGGCTGCTCAACATGAAAAATACCCATACACAGTTAAGTAAAATAAAATTGCAGAATTGTTATGTATAACTGATTTGAATATACACACATGTAAATATGCACACGTGTATTCTGATATAAACTTAAATATGTCTAGAAAGAAAGGTAACAAATTATATTCCATTAAAAATAAGTTGCTTAGTTACACATAATATTGTACAATTCACAAAGATGGCTCTTTACCTTAACTTAAGCAATCTGGAATTAAGGAAAGAATTTATGTGAGTTTATGAGAAAAGAGGAAAATACCGGTTTTCCAGCTAACAGGGCAAAGATGCGCAATCTCTCATCCTGGATGAAGCCGTCAGCCTGGAGCTGATGCCAATCCACCAGCTGCATGGTAAGCAGCTCCCGGACAGACTGGCTACCCACCAACTGGGATAAAAGAAGGGCAAGACGATGATCACCTGTAAGAAAAACAGAAGTGCTCTGGTGATACTGAGGATTACAGACTTGCAGAAACACTTGAGGGTATCACCTTACTTCTAGCCCTCAGGACAGAGAACTTAACACCTGTGACTGCTTTTTGCAGTAGTGTCAAAATATCGATCAAGAACTTACCACTTTCTGCTTGGGTAGAAAATCTTCAAAGTATTTTAGGCTAAATTACATACAGACTGTATAGCATACAGAGTTCAGTGGAACACCTACTATTACATTCTGTGATCCTAGACAAGGCACTTCCTCTACAACATGGAGGAAAACATCATCTGATTCAAAGGTTTGTAGTGAAAACTGAGATAACAAAACTGATAACATGCCCAACTAGAATGTAGTATATGACACTGAGAGATGGCAAACTGAAACCTAAAAGAATAACGTGTGTATGATATAAAGAGAATGATTGAGTCCTTTAATCTCACATGTCCAATAAACTCTTTTAATAAAATTTTTTAAGTACAATGGCTGGGGCAATAAAGAGCCTAATAAACCAGAATGTGACAAATAAAAATTCTGGCTTATGAAAATTTCCAGTTAAATTGTGAGCTGAAAAAAATTCTGTCTTAGCTCTTAATACAAACCTCCTAAAAGTCAATAGTCCTTTTCCTTTTGTTTTTGTATATGGGCCAGTGCTTACATGACTATTAAGTACTGTTCTCATAGAAACTGAGGCTCTCATCTCAAATAGTTTTCTTCACAAACTAGAAAGGCCTGGAGGAAAGAAATCATGTATCAGGAACACATCTAGAAATGTGCTGCTAGGTCAACTTCTCTCTGATGGACATAGGTAATGAAAGGAGGACTGGACAATGATTCATGTAGTAAGTGTTGAGCCCACCTGACCATGAACTGCTAGTATTCTAGATAAATAATAAAAAAGGAAAAAAGCAAGATTATTTCTGTGTACCTAGAGAACCCCAAGGAGAGGGTTTACTAGACAACAAATATAAATATCCAGGGACATTAAAGATGGCCCAATTCAGAGAAGAAACTGGCAAATCATATCTTGACACAATCATTTAGATCATTTCTCTTTGTTCTGATCATACGACCAACCAATCAGCTTCTGCCAGTCCTTGACTTTTCACATACACTTTCTTTCCCATTGATGAGAATTTATACTTGAACAAATGGCAAGATTCTAAGGTAATTCCTTGATTTTAGTGTATAATGTGAGGTAGGTTCTTTTACATGTGAATATCCAATTACCTCATCATCATTTGTTGAAAAGACTATCCTTTAACATTTAAATTGTGTTAGTACCTTTGGCAAAAATTACTGACCATAAGTAAAAGGGTTTTACATTTGGATACTCATTTCTGTTCCCTTGATGACCTGTACGTTCATCCTTATGTCAATACATTGTCTTTATAGAAAGTTTTGAAATAAGAAAGTGTTGAGTCTCCTAAATTCATTCCCTTACAACACTTAGTATTTTTTTTTTCCTTTCCAAATAAGGATCAGGACCTATAAAAACATCTACTGGTGATTTTGATACTGTGCAGTATGTACAGGATGGGGCAAAAGTAAGTTTACAGTTGTGAGTTCACAAAGCAGTTTATGCTTGTATTATTTTCCATACAAACAACGATAAACCTACTTTTGCCCCACCCTGTATAGATCAATTTGGGGAGAACAGACATCTTAACAATTCTGAGGTTTTCAATCCATCAGTGGTTCTCAACCTGGGTGGTTTTGCCCACCCCCAGAGAACATTTGGCAATATCTAAAGATATCTTTAGTTGTCACAACTAGAAGGGAGAAAACTCTTGAGTAGACAGGTAGGGATGCTGCTAAAATCCTACAGTGCCAGGACAACCTCCACAACAAAAATTATCTGCTAAAAATGCCGAAAGTGCCAAGGTTGAGATGTATTCCATGAATACAGACTGTCTCTTCATTTATTTAGATCTTTTATTTCTCCAGCAATGTTGTATATAGTTTTCAGTGTACAACAAGACTTACACTTTTGTTACTTTTATTCCTTGAGTATTTTAGTCTTTCAGATGTTATTATGAATTAATTTTTTAAATTTTACTTTTGGATTTTTTGTTAAAAAACATAAAAATACAATTGAATTTTGTATATTGATCTTGAATCCTGGGAGCTTGTTGAACTTGTTTATTAGTCCCACTACCTTTTCTGTGGATTCCATAGGACTATTTACATACAGAATCATGCTGGCTATGAATAAAGACAGTTCAATCTCTTCCTTTTGTTTTTTTATCCTCACTTGAGGACACCTTTTGCATTTATTTATTTTATTTTTTTATCCTTACCCAAGGACATTTTTCCATTTTTTGTACAGACAGAGTGGGAGGGAGAGAGAGGAAGAGAGAGAGAAACATCGACATGAAAGGGACACATCTAGAGGTTGCCTCCCGCATGACCCATCCAGGGCCGGGAACAAACTGCAACCGAGGTACATGCCCTTAGCGGGAACCGAACATGGGTCTTTCTGGAATGCAGGCTGATGCTCTAACCGCTGAGCCAAACTGGCCAGAGCTACCTCTTCCTTTTTAATCTGTAAAACTTTTGCTTCTTTGTCTTTTGACTACAACAACCATTACTGTTTAGAAATGGTGTTCCCAATTTTAGGGTAAAATGATTCAGTCTTTCAAACATTAAGCATGTTAAGCTGTAGGTTTTTCGCACATTCACTTTGGTATCAGGGTAATAATGTCATCATAGGCTGAGCTGGAAAGTGTCCCCTGTGTTTTCTAGAAGAGCTGTAGAAGACTAGTATTAATTCATCTTTATAAATATAAGAGACTGTTCAACATTAAAGATATCTGGGTGTGGGCTTTTCTGAATGAAGATTTTAAATTACAAATTCAACTTCTTTTCTTGTTATGAATCTATTTAGACTTTTTACTTTTTCTTGAGTCAGTCTTGGTTAGTTTATACTTTGCTAGAAATTTGTCATTTTTATCTAAGTACCTAAATTTGTTGACAGAATTTCTCATAGTATTCCCTTTTCTGTAGGTGTAGTAGTGATATTTACTCTTTCACTCCTGTCTTTGGCATTTTGCATCTTTCCTTTGTTCGTCAGTGTAGTTAAAAACTTGTAACTTTCTTGATCTTTTCAAAAAACTAACTTTTCTACCTTTGGATTTAGTTTGCTGCTTTGATAGTTTCTTAAGGTAAAAGGTTAGGTTATTTATTTGAGGTGTTTCCTCTTGTTGGGTAGTTAACAGGTAACACTGGTTGATAGTGTTCAAGTATTCTATACTCTTGATTTTCTGTCTACTTGTTCTATCAATTATTGGAAAGCGGAGGTAGTAAAGCAAAAGTTTAATTTTAGGGTTAGAAAAAAAGAAGAAAAAAATTTAATTTATGAATGAATAAATCGAAGGATCTGACTTCTGACACTCCTTAAGATCCTCTTCCCCTACATATATGTGTGCTGTTGAGTATAACTTTATCTCTTTAATGATTCATACCCTTTATAGCTACTTTATAGAATCAATTGCTTATCTACATTTTCTAGCTTTATTACAAGTGTGTACATAGAATATAAATTAAAATACTTTTAATCTAGTAAATTTAACATTTAAGGTTCTAAAAGGTAAACTAGAAGACACAGTCTCTATTCTGGAGGAACCAGCTATCTTCCTGGGAGTCTATACTTAATACTCAGGATGGAAGATAAAAGTAGACGCACGATTAAGGGTAGGGACAGTGAGCAGGAAGTTGGCAGAGTGTACAGAGGAGGACCTCATGCCCTACCTGATTGCTGGGCCAGAGAGCAGGCCTCACTGATCCTCTTGCCTGTGAGGTAGCTGAAAACAGCCTCCACAGGGTTGTCTTTTCGGGTTAAGGAGACTTCCTCCTCAATTTGCGGTGCGGCAGTTTGGGATAGCCAGCGAGAGAAAGCTCTTCTTCGCTCCAGAATCTGAAAGTATTCACTGGGTTCATCCAGTTGGCTGTCAAGCTCCTTCAAGTGGCCCCACAGAGCTTCACATAATGTCCACGTTAGGCTCCACTGCTTCACAACTAAGGAAGGGACAGGAAATCAGCGCTATGACAGTAAGTCTTACAGTAACTACGAAGGGGCACCACCCTAGTTGCAAAGAGTCTAAATGACACTGTTCAAAGCACTTAAGAAGCCAGCTCTAATATACACTGTGAGTATGCGAAACACAGAGTTTATGCTTATATTATTATTAACTATTGTATTATTTTCCATACAAACAACTACTTTTGCCCCAACCTGTATACAAGGTGACTATATGGTAGTTACTCTCTTCATTTTACAGATAAGGAAGTGAGGTAGAGTGTTAAGTGACTTGCTCAACGTTACAGGCCATATGTAGCAGAGCCAGGATTCAAACCCAAGTAATGAGTCCAACTCCACACTCTTTTTTTTTAATCCTCACCTGAGGACATTTTTCCATTTTTTGTTCAGATAGAGTAGGATGGAGAGAGAGGAAGAGAGAGAGACATCGACGTGAAAGGGACACATCGAATGGCTGCCACCCTCACGACGAACCAGGGCCAGGGACAAACTGCAACCGAGGTATACACCCTTAGCGGGAAACGAACCCGGGTCTCTCTGGACCGCAGGCCGACGCTCTAACTGCTGAGCCAAACTGGCCAGGGCCAACTCCACACTCTTAAACACTAAGAATAGAGCTCCTCAAGGAGGAAAACAAAAAGGAAGCATTTATTACCACTTTAAGCCACTTACTAGTATGCATTGGGAAGATGACTCACATGTTTAAAAAGATGAGACAGCTGAAGCAAACAAAGATCTGAACATAATTCCCAAAATGTGTTGTACAGAACATTCTAAAATAGTCTCCATTGCCCGGCCGGTGTGGCTCAGTGGCTGAGCGTCGACATGTGAACTGAGAGGTCGTTGGTACGATTTCCGGTCAAGGTACATGCCCAGGTTGTGGGCCTGATCCCCAGTGGGGGGCATACAGGAGGCAGCCAATCGATGTTCTCTCTCATTGATGTTTCTAACTCTCTCTCCTTCTCCTTTCCTCTCTCTCTCTCTCTCTCTCAAATCAATAAAGAAAAATAAAATAGTCTCCATTTTTTCAATAAAGCTGATGCTGTGAAATATGTACTCAGTTTTTCTGATAGTTGAAGCAGTAATGTCCTAAATTGAAAAAAGACCTTTATCAAAGTATTGGTTCAGAAAAACACGATAACAATAGTTACAGAGAGACAACTGTGAGAGAGGTAGGGAAGGGAGTTATAAACACAGAAGTTGTTGGGAAGACCAAGCGGGACTTGGAAGACATGGAAGAATGGGTAAAATTTAGAAAAGCAAAGGGAATAAATCTCTCTCACCCTATATTCTCTGTGTGGGGGAAGAAATGTGATTTCATAAATCCAAATTTGACTGGCTACAGTTCCTTTCAATGAGGACTTGTATATTAAAGGCCATAAGAGTAATTTTAAACAATGGTTTACTTTCTCTTTGCTTGGGATTTTGCCTATCCCA
This sequence comes from Molossus molossus, assembly GCF_014108415.1. Lineage (NCBI taxonomy): Eukaryota > Metazoa > Chordata > Mammalia > Chiroptera > Molossidae > Molossus > Molossus molossus. The sequence goes on from NW_023425348.1 coordinate 47,071,155, forward strand.
ACTCAGCAATAGACAAGTGCTCAGGCATCCACCTACTTACTACATTGACACACTGAAATTTATCCTCCTATGAATACATGCTCCTACCTCTGTTCCTGGGACATCAAATAGAAGCATAGTCCATAGTCCATACTCACTTTGTGCTTCCAATAAATCTGCCGATGCTTCCTTAACCCAATCTGCATAGTCATGAATGACAGCAACTCCTAGATTCGGAACAATGAGAGGACACAGCTCATCTACGTGGACAGTGCTATGTTTTAATTTGAGCTCCAGAGGTATCTGGTATAATTGCAGGTCTTCATCCGGCTTCTTTTTTCTCACACTGAGTTTTTCCAAATGAACTTTGAATGGGGACTCACTTAGGCTACAAGGGCAAATGATAAAAAAGATAGAAAATAAAGATAAGATAGATGTTAGAATTTTCCTACAACCAAATGGTTTCTTTTTATGATTACAAATACAAAATATAATTTGAAAGAATTTGTTTCCTAATGTCAAACTATAATGAACTTATTTGCTATATACTGAGCAAACAAATGATCTGACCCATGCATTCAGAGTCCAAACGTTTTTCATCTGAGGTTCTAACAAGTATAGGAATAGGTTAGACTTGGAACTGACCTCAGCATTCATCTGGATACTATAAAATCCAAGGGCTAAAAATTGTGATACCCATTTCTTAAATTATATTTTGAGGTAATAAAAGTCACTGAAGAACTGACTCTAAATTAAGATAACCATGTAGACAATCTAGCCTTGATTCAATTTTTAAGTCTGACATTTACAACCTCTGAAATATCATGACACCGTGCATAATCCAAGTTTAGGCTCAACATTCCTAATTGTGAGGTTCAAAAGATGCTGTTGTTTATTTCAAAGTCAACTCTAAAAACTAAGAACAGTAGGTGATCATAGCTCCTTAATCTGTAGTAAAGACGGAACAATTTGTTATAGTTATAAAAAATAGGAAACCGTTATATATTTTGCACAAAACAACTGTATACATACTGCCTAATAACTACCAGAAAACTATAATCTTTATGACACATATGTAGAACTATAAGCACACATATGTAAATGTTAGTGATGGGGATTGTGTAGAAATATCTAACATATATAGTTATCAATCATCACCTTATTTCCAAATACTTATGCATGAATTACTCACAGTTCATATATTCTTTTTTTTCCCTTTATTGATTTTAGAGAGCAAGAAAAGGAGAGAGAAACACTGATGAGAGAGAACATCGACTGGCCTCCTCCTGCATGTCCCCCACTGGGGAATTGGCCCATAACCTGGGCACGCACCCTAACCGAGAATGGAACCATCAACCTCTTGGTGCATGGGTTGATGCTCCACCACTGAGCCGAACAGGCTGGGCCATACATTCTTTTTATCAGGTCTAAGACAGGAAATGTGTTTAGTTGAGAATATGCTATATATGAAAAAAATTGCAAATATCTAAGTGAGAAAATAGAAAAAATGACTAACGCAGTAAAAAAGGATGAAAGCCCAAGGAATGCTGCAACATTGCCTTTGGATCTGTTCCTTTTCTAACTAAAGTTTAACCACTAGGTAGGTATTATACACTCTTTACCTTGATGGGGCAAATGGAGTTCTCTTACTAATCATTTAAATTTTTAATATATAAATATTTTCTGCTATCTAAAATTGTGCCGAGATGCCCAGCTCAGTGGATTTAGCGATGTCCAATGGACAGAAAGGTTCAGGTTCAATTCCCGGTCAGGGCACATGCCTGAGTTGTGAGCTTGATCCCCGGTAGTGGGGTATGCAGGAGGCAGCCAACTGATATCTTTCTCACATCGATGTTTCCATCTCTCCCTTCCTCTCTCACTAAAAAAAAAAAATAATAATAATAATAATAATAATAATAATAAAAATAAAAAACACAAAATTAAAAAAAAAATTTAAAGCACAAGAAAATGTGACTCACGATTTAATAGCTACTGGGTTAGGCAGGAATCCATATTCCATAGAATTTGCAGTCCGATGATTTTCCAGTTCATAAGAGCCACTCAGCTGTTCTCCACTATTAGCAAGAGTCCAATTGGGGCCCCAACCAACCCGAAATGAGCGTCCCATAAATAGGGCCATGTCCATCAAGAGTTTCCCTCTGCCATAGGTAACAGACTTTTCAAGAGCAACTAGGCCCGGTTGTCTGCGTGTTCCCACTGTTTTCAACTGAACCTCAGGGACAGGGCTGGGCACTGTAAACATAGAGGTCAGGGGTGGAGGGACAGACCAAGTAGATGTGGATGGGATATTCATCAAAGATGATGTTCTGGGAGTGCGACATTCTTGCACAGAGGCACTTGGTGAAAAAAAAGCTCCACTTGTAAATTTTGATTGTAGTAACCCACCAACTAAAATAAGGGGGGAAAATGCTATTAGAAAATATAGATTCTTAATTCTTGAACAACAATCAGTGAGGTTGAAATTATAGCTTTACCAAACTAATTAAATCAGATATAGAAGACCAGAAGCAGGTTAGGTCAAATACTGCAAAACTTACTCTTCCAACCAGAATATCAAACAGAAATTCTGATAGTATCAGCAATAACAACATTAATAATAAACACTGTTACTACTATTTAAAAAATTATCTAGCATTTATCTGCAGCTGACTCTGCATAAGTAGAATATACATTGTTTCATTTCATCCTTCAGTAACTTCATTAAATGAAGAACATTATCTCTATTTTACAAGTAAGAAAACTGGGCTCAACTCCATATCCACAAAGCTACTAAAATAGCAGGACTGAAAGATGACACCAATGGCTCATACCTCTATCAGAATACCAAATGCAACCGTTTCTTAGCCAATACAAAAAGTGTAATGAGCCTGGCTGGTGTGGCTCAGTGGTTGAGCAACAACCCTTGCACCAAGAGGTTGCCGGTTCAATTCCCAGTCAGGGCACATGCCCAGGTTGTGGGCCGAATCCCCAGTGAGGGCATGCAAGAAGCGGCCAATCAATGTTCTCTCTCATCAACGTCTCTCTCTCTCTCTCTCTCTTTCTCTCTTTCTCCCTTCCTCTCTGTCTAAAATAAAGAAAGAAAAAAAAGTTTTTTTAAAAGTGTAATGATATCAAAACTCAAACTCCTACCACTGTAATGCTCAACACTAGACTGAAGGAAACAAAGATCCACTGAGGCATCTTGTGATTGGCACATGTCCTTCCACTCTCTCTAAAAAAAAAAAATAGTTCTTGTTTTCAAATTTTAATATTGTTTCTGTCCAAAGTAAGGAGATAGTTATTGAAGTATGAGCTTTTCATGTAGTGCTCATTATGAAAAAGGTTTGTGAATGTTTTACTAATGCTTTACTAGTTAAAGTATTAAACACGGTGAGTTAATATATTAGGAAACTCAAAAGAATTGAAAAATAAATGTTCAGTTTCTAAGACAACATAAATGAATCTCTTCCTGGTCATTCCTCTGGTTTTCAAAATATTTTGACACTACATCTGCTTATGTCCTTTGCTGACAAAAATACTCTATTTCTAATCCCACACATATACACACAAGCCCACTAGAAAAAGAAAAGCTTTAAAATCAAACATGTAATGACTTCGCTGGGAATTTAGGAGGGTCTAGGGAAAAGTAGAAATCCGAGCAGTTCTGTGCATTATGAGAAGCAACATTTGGCCCTAAAAGATGGTAATAGTGTCAGGACTGCAAAATAAGAGTATAATAGAGGTGGGACAAGTTGCTATTTCCTCTAACGTCTGATAAAAATTTGATAATGTGGAATTATCTAATCCACATCCATAAACCAAGGAAAACATGACCCTAAAGAAAACACAAATGTTTTTTTCTCCATGTAACTTCTTCAGTGGCAACAATAAAGCAAATCATAGTTTTTAAGAACTGGCCCCCCATCCGGCCAGTGTGGCTCAGTGGTTGAGCATTGACCCATGCACTAAGATGTCGCTGGTTTGATTCCTGGTCAGGGCACATGCCCAGGTTGTGGGTCAAATCCCCAATGGGGGGCATGCAGGAGGCGGCCAATCGATGTCTCTCTCTCACCCCCTTCCTTCCACTCTCTCTTTAAAAAAAAGGGCAGGGGCAATAAAGAGAACTGGCCCCCCTAATAGATATGCATGAGTATATTTCCTCTTGGCACCCTTGCCATAGCCTTTAGGGGGATATTTGCTAGGGAAGTCAACCAAATTTAGAAGATATGTGAAAAGCAGGACTTTATAATTTTCTTATAAAATAGCATTTTTTACAGTACCTAATGAACGGGATTTTGATGAGTGGGATGCTGAAATGGGGAGTCTGGGAGAACAGATTTCTTGAGAAGTATCTGCTTTAGAAGGAAGGCGGCTGAAGCGTTGATCCAGGACCATATCTGCATCTTCCTCATCAGCAAGTAAGGATGCTTTCATAATCTAAAAAGGCAATATCTACAGAATGAATGTGCTCCCCCAAATCCAAAGGTCATAAAAAAAAAAAAAAAAAATGCAGTTGATAATAACCAATAAATCACTCTGCCTCAAGGTTGTGCCCAGAGCAGGTATAAAATTTGTATAAGTGACTCAATTACACTTGTATGTACCTAAAGAGTAAGTTATATAATATTCCTCCTCCTCAGTCTTACCAGAGCCTGGCACATAGCAATCACTCACATGTTTGCTAAAAGAATGATGTCAAAGTCAAACATAAGCTAAAGATTAAACTCATAACATGCCAAAAGGCATGGGCAGTGGGGGAAGCTAAGACAGAGCTTAAGGAAACCTGCATCTACTAGTTTGTTTTTTATAAACATTTGTGGAGCACTTTCAAGAGCCTCAAAACTACCCTATGAAGTAAACAAAATAATATTTAATAGAGAAAGATCAGTGCTCATAGATGTTAAATGACTTGCCTAAAGTCACATAGTAATAATTATAAAACTGGAATTAGAATCCACGTCTTCTGAATCTCAACACAGCCTTTCCTCTCTCAATGGAAAAGTTAGGCTCAAACTCGGGACGAATTTCTGATTTTTCTTATTCCAGTGAGAACTCAATAGTATTAAATGAAGGAAGACACCTGATATTATGCAAGGAAAATAAGTATTAGTTTGGCTTCCTGTTGTGGTAAGGGTGGGTTTAGACTTCACCTGTAAGACATGTGGATTAATTCCCAGTGAAGATGCAATGTGTGTTGAGGCGGACACAGGTTCCTGATCCTCAGGCACGCTCTCTTCTAACATGGAATCCAAAACTGGCTCCTGGGTGATATCTACCATGTCACTGTCCAGTTCCACAACCCTCCCTAACTGCTCCACCTCTGGGCTCTGGCTCTGTAGATAGCAGAAAGATCAGGGAAGCAGCATTAAATTACACCAAATAGACTTAGAGCTTCAAGACATATGTAGTTTATTCAGAACATGATATAGCAATATTAGATTCTGTCCATTCTATACAATGTGAGGTAGCATATTTGCTAAAGTAGCTTTAACAATTATTAAAAAATAACCTCTATAAGTACTTGGGATCCAAATGACAGTTCATAGAATCACCTTTCTGTAATATCATGGTCTGGTTTCTGGAACCTAAGGCAACACCCATAATGAACAAATGGTGGTCTTCAAAAAAAAGACTATGCCATACCTGATTTAGCTAGCAACTACCATTTTCCAATTTATACAGAGTCACCCCCCTCATACTTGTAGCCAGAAGCCATTGGGAAAGAGAATAAAAGATACAAATATCAACATCTCCAGTAATTTTGCATTGTTTTAAAGAAAACATTTAAAAATCAATTTTCAGTTAACACAGTGTGGAGCCTGGAATTTATCTTTTGGGTGACTGAATCCTAAGGTGCACTGGGCTCTACCTGTGCAGTGCCATGTAAGATACAAAGACTGTCTACTCTTACTTTCCAAAAGAGAAAACAAAGTAATTTTATCAGAAACAATTTTAATCTGGGAATAATTCTTTTATATTTAAAAGTGTCAAGAGTTACCAAAGGAATGACTCCTCCCACTTATAATTGTAGAAAATTTGAGGTGTTGGATACATGGTGAATTTTCACTTAAGATTGTGAGCAATCCCCAAGGACTGCTTTAACAAAACTGGAAGCTAGGAAATGGTCAAAAGGCAAAGATGATACTATTTACCTACTGGGGAGGCTATAGGCAGGTCTGACTTCTTTTATGCTTTAAAATTCCAGGGTGGGGAGATACAACTTGGTGACGAAGCTCTCATTATAACCATAAGGATTAAGGGAACAGTCTGACACCAATGGCTCCCTAATGTTAAGTTTTAACCAATGCACTTTTAGGAAAAGTTCCCATCCTCTATCAACCTGTCAGTTAAAATACTGTCCTCCACTGGGCTCCCATAACACCCTGTCTATACCTATTTCATACAATGTATCACAATGTCTTATAATTTCTTGCAAATATATATACTTGTTCCACCAAACTGTTAAGGCTTGAACACAGTCTATGGCCTACTATTTCCTACATCTAACAACAAGCACATTGGTAAATTCAACATTCATTGAATTAACACTTTCTTTGTTATTTCTATTGCCTTATGCAGTGTTTGGTACACAGTAGAGAAAGAAATTAACTATGAAAGAACAATTAAGGAGCAAGGATAAATGGGAGGAAAGAAAAAAGGAGAAAGATGGTTCCAGGTTATTGTATTATATAACAAAGGAATAATACTAACATCAAGACATGTTCACCAAGAACACTTTTAGGCAAATGGGAATATCATCAAATAATTACATTAGAGTTTTAAAGGACCCATTTATCTTTTAGAGGAATGTTAAGGATCAAGGTTTTATTTACTTCATCCTCATGCACAGACTTCAAAGCTATGAGATATCATCTAGTAAGTGGACAGAGGGAAAGTGAATTACTATGAAACCATGAGAACCTGGCCAAGCTCCTAGAACTCCCTATGTGTGAATTTGTTAGAGTATATCTAAGCAATTGCAATAAACTCCCACAAAAGATGTCTGTGTGCTTATTTACAAAGAAATTTTGGGAGATCAGGTGCTTCTTCAAAGCCAGTCCTGGAAAGAAAGGTAGACTAATAAAAAAACTGATAGCTCAGAAGGAATTGAGGAGAAAATAAAAAAGGAAATTTCTAGCCCGGCCGGTTGTGGCTCAGTGTATTGAGCATTGTCCCATGGACTGAGATGTCCTGGTTCGATTCCCGGTCAGGGTGCATGCCCAGGTTGTGGGCTCGATCCCCATTAGGGGGTGTGCAGGAGGTAGCAGATCGATGCTTTTCCCTCACATCGATAATTCTATTTCTCTTTCATTAAAAAAAAAAAAAAAATCAATAAGAACTTTTTTTTTTTTTTTAAAGAAGCTCCTAAGAGGTCAGTGGAAAAGAAAGGCATGTACTGGGAGAAACTCCCAGTTTTAACTCTCTTTTCCACATTGTAATCTCTTTAAAGTGGGCTATTTTATTTATGTCTAAAAACCAGAACAGTACATTACAAATGCTAAGTACACAGATGAAATGACTATTTAGGTATATGGGAGGGTGAGAGGTTTCAAGATAGAAACTTAATGATATTGAGAAATCTCCACTTTCCTTCAACTTAAAATAATTTTCCTCTTGAAAACAAAGCTGCCAATACTCTAAAGATAAAGCATCTCTTAATCCAGTAGGTAAAGTGATTCAAGTAGGGACAGCAAATCAAGATACCCTTATTCAATAAAGGGTAAATGATCAGTCTCTGGTTAAACAGGTATGAAAATAATGCATACTGTCTTTTTATCCAAATAGTTTAAGTCAGTATAACTATGACTGCTGTCTGCCTCCAAAACAACTTGTTTCCTAACTGCAAAGAATATTTTATATTCATTTTGCTGGAAAAATCAGCCCTATCAACAATACTGTGTTCTCAAGAGAAATTCCATGTTAGGGTTTCAAGGCACACCAAATTAAGTGTGTATATTTCTACACATACACTAAAGAATATTACTGCAAGAGGCATAGAACTCAATAACATTAATATTTGAAGCAAACGGGCTTGTGGCTGTAGAATTATTTTATATATCTTATATATATGTTATATAAAAATATAAAATATGTAATAAAATATATATTGATCTAACAGACAAATTTAGATAGCTGCCATTTTATTTTTTAAAAAAGTATACACAGGTGAAATGGAATTTCCTTCTAAATCCTAAACACCTTTTTCCTTAAAAATATTTTAAACTGCCCTGGCCAGTTTGGCTCAGCGGTTAGAGCGTCGGCCTGTGGTCCTGAGAGACCCGGGTTCGGTTCCCGCTAAGGGCGCGTACCTCGGTTGCAGTTTGTCCCCGGCCCTGGTTGGTTGTGCGGGTGGCAGCCACTCGATGTGTTCCTTTCACATCGATGTTTCTCTCTCTCTCTCTGTTCCTCTCTCTCCCTCCCACTCTACCTGAACAAAAAATGGAAAAATGTCTTCGGGTGAGGATAAAAAAAAAAAAAAATATTTTAAACTGAGCCCTGGCCGGTTTGGCTCAGCAGTTAGAGCGTCGGCCTGTAGTCCAGAGAGACCCGGGTTCGGTTCCTGCTAAGCGCACATACCTCAGTTGCAGTTTGTCCCCAGCCCTGGTTGGATCGTGCGGGTGGCAACCACTCGATGTGTCTCTTTTACATCAATGTTTCTCTCTCTCTCTCTCCCTTCCACTCTGTCTGAACAAAAAAATGGAAAAATGTCCTCGGGTGAGGATAAAAAAATAAATAATGACTATATATATATATAAATAAATAAAAACTGATTTGCAGATACTGATGCAGTGAGCTAAAAACTAGATCTCAGATAAGTTTTTTGGAAATAATGTTCTAACCCCCAAACAAAATGTTTCTGAAACTGCCCTAATTCATCTGTGTGCAGGTTTTTCCGTTAAAACTTTCCCTAATTTGAAAGGCATAGAAGATTACATAACATTTTAGATACCTTTATGATTTCTGATTGCTTAGATTTACTTGCTTTCTAGGAACAAAGTAAGGCTTAAGAACAAACTACAAAGAGTTGACTGAAGATGTTATATAAAAGGCAGTGGAATAAATGTGATTATTAAACAAACATGTAAATCTTCTTAGAACCTGAGATTGTATATTTGGGGGGGGGGGGAGGTAACTATAGCAGCTTGAAAGAACACTAAATCATGGAAATCAACCTCTTCAAGGGGCCAAGTGAGTGTGAAGATCTCACTCTTGACACTAGAATGAGAAGACTCAGATGTCTATTCCCAGTTCACTCAGGTGGCTGAAGTATTCTCATGCCAAGTAAAATGTAGGTCTTTGGTACAAACACTGTGCAGCCACTGGGCAATATGAAGAGTTCTCTAGAATACCACCTTACTATTTTGACACCTAGCCTGAATAGCTAAACAACTCTACCAATTTCTGCTTTCCTTTTCTAAAAGGTCAAAGGCCATCACTTCCTCAACGAAAGAAGATATCTGAAAAAAAGATCCTTATTCACTATATTCTCTTTGCCCATTTGATCTTTATCAACTCTTTTTCCTAGAACCTTGTTCTGAAATTTCTTGGTGCTCAGTGTGTTACAGAGCTCTCACCTACTAAACTGTCATCACAGGAACTTATAATTACCTGAGACTATGTATTCTGAAAATTAAAGAGCCCAAAACCACTAATATTGAAATTTCGTAAATTTCCATCTCTCTACAGATGAAGCTTTGCCCCTCCAGCTGTATTTTTAAGATCCTCCACATTATTTTTATTGGCAAAAAATAAGGCTCTCTGACTTTTATCCTAAGAAATACATATAATGTTAAGTTCAAAAAACACTTGAAAGAAAGGGATCATAAAAACTGTATGACTTAGACGAACATGCACAACTAAAAAACCAAGTCCATTTACAGCATTTCTTTAGTTCAGAAGATATTTCTTAGGAGTATTCTAAATGCTACAAAGATTATAAACATACAAGTCAATATCGTTCCCATCCCCCACTTTTATGATACCCTCCCCTACTCTGTATGTGCAAACATGAACATATATACACAACAATCTCCAGAAAATGCATCCCAAGAAAATATTTAATAAACCATAAAATTTGCACAAATCAGCAGCTCTAAGAATTGTAGCATGGAAAATTCCAAAGGTTCTGCTTTTAGCAGCTGAGAGGTAGAAGATTCTTTACAAAGTAATTCTATACCAAGTTCTCTTCTTTGAGGGAATATGGCAGCAAAGAAAAAAAATGTTTTGTAACTTGATTAAATATAAACAACATCCAAATGTAAGTAAATCTTTTATGCATTGGCAAAGAAACTACTTGATATTTAAAATTACAAACCTTTCCTTACAAGGACAAAAGGTTTGTGCTGGTTTAACAATACTGAAAAAGGGTATGATACAAGTATTTGCAATAAACAATGCAGTACCTACTCTCCCCAAGCCGCATAATTCATTTCTATTCTTAAAACTTTATTTTCATAAAGATTATGTATTGTTAAAATACAAGTATTAAGAGGCTACCTGAAGTATAAGCAAACAGATTGAGAAAAATGGAGTTAAAAACCTTTGCAGAAAGCTAATTTAACTAAAAAAAAACCCACAAAGATAATAAGATTAAATTTGCACATCAGTATTCAACCAATGTAGGATTTTCTTTGCATTAACCCACACAAGCAAAAGGCTATCTTAAGTTGATCATTGAGCACAGAATTCAGCAAGTCCAAATGAGAGGGAGGTGCTTAAGAAACACAATCTGTAGAAGGAATGATCCAAAAAGCAAAATAATTCTTTAAATCTCTTAAATAAAAACCAGGTGCCAGTACCACCTCATGCCCTCCTCCCTTGTACTTGTCTTAACGTGACTGCCAATATATGTGTACTCTTCAAAGTTCCAGGGGGTCATAAAACAGCTTTGTACTAGCTGAATGACTTGCTTTTAACTTCTGTATCATGGATTCCGTTCAAATTCACTGTCCTTTGTCTACCTGGGGTGGAGGTGCTGGTTTGCCATTAAGAGCCATCTGGAAAGGTGTATCCTGGCCTGCAGGAGGCAAAGCAGCAGTCTTCAACTTTTTTGTACTAGTTTTGGATGGCCGTTCCTCCTCTTCTTCATCAGAATCTTGAAGGCCATACTTAGAAAAATGGGAGACCTAAGAGAAGAATCCAACAGAATCCATTTTAACAGTTATTATTCAGAAGAGCTTACACAGTATTTGTGCTTGCTATATTGCAGATTAACTTTTTTAAAAAGTTTAAAATTTTTATTTAAAGCACAATGAAATGCCGCTTTACTGTTTCTCTTAGATTTAGATGATATCTGATGCATGTACTGGTTGCTCATATAATTACTAAATATATTAACATAGAAAAATGAATCCAAAAGAGCCATTACTGTTTTCGCATCTATATACTGCCCAGTTGCTCTCTACCAACACAAGAGACTTCAACAGTTGAAATAATCCAATTGGCCTAGAAGAAAAAGAAACCAATGGAGGGAGGGAGGCAGGGAGGGGAGGAAGGAAGTCAACTTCCTCATCCCAGAAATCTTTAAAAGAACAACAATTATTTAGGAAGAGTTGATCTATTAAGAGATAAAAATTCTGTCTGATGTCCCTAAATAATGCCACGTATTAGAAAAATCACACCTTACAAGTGTATCTAAATGCTCACAAGATGCAGAGGGGGACCTGAATCATAAGCCCATAAAGTTTATAACTCCTTACTGCTCTGGGATTTCACTAGATGTGTAATTTGAAGCAAATCATGATGTATCTCTACATCTATTTCCTGATTTGAACATAAAGAGAATTTAAGAGCAGATCATTTCCAACAACAGCATTTTGTGACTCTCGCTACAGTTAAGAACCGGATTAAGTCACTATACCTTAAACACCCAAGAACCTGTTTCAGGACGGTATTCTTTGAACTGAGCCCCTTGTTTCCTTGAAACTGCTTCTAATCTTCCCTCATAGTTGATATCAGCAAGTCGATCTGGGCTCTTTATTAAACAACGAGACGTTTTATCTGTTGGCCAAACTCCATCCAGTGTAACTTCCGCCTTCCTGTAACATACAACCAAGTACAATGTCAGTGTTACAAATATAAGACCAGGAAGCCAACTAACATCTTTAGAAATAGCAAATAAAGGTACCTATATTATTTTGGAATTACTCCACAGATGTTTCATAAACTTGATTCTCACCTCCCAAGGTAGATAAGTTTAAGAGCAAGGAATTACCCCAACATCAACTAGCTCAGTATCTGGTTCAAGGGTAAAATACCATTTATTCCAAACTACTATGCACATCAATTATTTCCAATCTAATTTTAAATATTTTTTCTTTATTGATTTTTAGAGAGAGATGAAGGGAGAGGGAGAGAGAGATAGAAACATCAAAGAGATAGAAACATAGATGAGAGAGATTATCGATTGGCTGCCTCCATGACCCCCAATGGGGACTGGGCCCACAAACCTAGGCATGTGCCCTGACTGGGAATTGAACCAGCACAGCATCCTCTTGGTGCATCGGTCGATGCTCAACCACTTAGTCACACTGGCCGGGCATTTTCCAATTTAATTTTAATAACACTTAAGTTATACATCCTTGACAGAGTCTAGTGGTTCTAGTCCAGTGCTAAGACCTAAGTCTTAATGAAGGTCTCAAGAATGCTATTGTACTTGATAAGCAACAAATGCTTGTAGAATGAAGTATCAGAAATATTAATCATTAAATAATGAGTGATGTTTCCTTCTAATATCAATACCTGAGTTCAAGGACTGAGTCCTATTCATTCTGTATACCTTACACCTGATACAGTGACTAGCACATAGTAAGATGACTTTTTAATTTATTTTTATTTTTTAAAATGCATTTTTATTGATTTTTTAGAGAGAGGAAGGGAGACAGAGATAGAAATAGCGATATGAGAGAGAAACATCAATCTGCTGCCTCCTGCACACCCCCTACTGGGAATCAAGTCTGAAACTGAAGCATGTGCGGGAATAGAACTGGGACCTCTTAGTCCATGGGACAACGCTCCATCCACAATGCTCAAGCCATACCAGCCAGGCAATATGATGACTTTAAAAATATCTATATATTTTTTTACTAAATTTTAGAGCAAGAAAATATCAATTTGAGAGTGGAACATCAATCTGCTGCCTCCTGCACAGCCCCTACTGGGAATCAAACTGGCAACCTTTGGGTGCACTGGACAATGCCTAACCAAGCCACACTGGTCAGAACAATAACAGATGTCTTTAAATATAATACTTGTACTGTGTTAAAAAGGTAAAACATAAAATTTAGCATCTTAGCCATTTCTAACTGTACTACTCAGTGATGTTAGATATATGTACACCAATCTGCAACCAACCTACAGAACCTTTTCATCTTGCAAAACTGAAAACTATACCATTAAAAAACAACTCCCCACCCAGCCAATGTGGCTCAGTGGTTGAACACTGACCCATGCACCAAGAGATCGCCATTCGATTCCGTCAGGGCACATGCCCAGGTTATGGGCCCAATCCCCAGGAGGGGGCATGCAGGAGGTAGCCAAATGATGTTCTCTCTCATTCATGTTTCTCTCTCTCCCTCTCCCTTCCTCTCGCTCTAAAATCAAGAAAGAAAAAATAAATAAAAACAAAAAACTCCCCATTTCCCCCTACTTCTATCCATTGGCAACCACCATTGTTCTGTTTATTTCTATGAATGTAACTCTCTAGAAGCCTCAAATAAGTGGAATCATACAGTATTTATCTTTTTGCAACTGACTTGTTTCACTGAGTAGAAAAATATTCCACTCTATGTAGATAACACATTTTGTTTATCCATTCATCTGTCACTGAACACATGTTGCTTCTTCTACCACTTGGCTACTGTGAATAGTGCTACTATGAATATAAGTGTGTAAACAGGTCTTTGAGATCCTGCTTTCAATTCTTTTGGATATATACCTAGAGTGGAATTGCTGGATCATTTTAAATTTTTTGAGGACCCTTCACACTCTTTTCACTAGCAGCTTACCATTTTCCTTTCCCACCAACAATACACAAAAGATTCTAATTTTTCCACATTCTTGCAAAACCTTGTTTTTTTTATACCAACCATCCCAATGGATGTGATAGCTTCATTGTGGTGTTTTTTTGTTTTTTTTTATTATCCTCACTCGAGGACATTTTTCCATTTTTTGTTCAGGGAGGGAGAGGAACAGAGACAGAGAGAGAGAAACATCGACGTGAAAGGGACACATCGAGTGGCTGCCACCCGCACAACCAACCAGGGCCAGGGACAAACTGCAACCGAGGTACGCACCCCTAGCGGAAACCGAACCCGGGTCTCTCGGGACCACAGGTCGACACTCTAACCGCTGAGCCAAACTGGCCAGGGCTTCATTGTGGTTTTGATTTGGAATTCCCTAATTATTAGTTATGTCAAGTATCTTCGCATATGCTTGTTCCCCATTTGTATATCTCTGGAAAAATGTGTATTCAAGTCCTATTTTAAATTTTTGTTGTTGTGCTGTAGTTCTTACTTCATGTTCCAGTTATTAACCTCTTATCATATATATTATTTGTAAATATTTTCCCTTATTCTGCTGTGCTCTTTGATGTACATAAGTTTTAAATTTTGATTAGTCCAATTTGTTTATTTTTACTATTGTCGCCTGTGCCTTTTAGTGTCCAATTCAGGAAATCTTTGTCAAATATAATGTCATGAAACTTGAAGAAAATAAATTTCTTTATTCTAAGAATTTTAGTTTTAGGTCTTTGATCCATCTGAAGTTCATTTTTACTTATGGCATAACATAATGGTTCAACCTCATTCTTTTGCATATGAATATCCAGTTTCCTGAAAATCATTTGTTGAAGAGACTGTTCTCTCCCCATTGTATGGTCTTGGCAATCTTGTTAAAAATCATTTAACCATATATGTGAGGGTTAAATGTGGGCTCTCATATTCTGTCTGTTCCATTAATCTATATTGTCTGTCTTTATGTCAATACCACACTGTTTATGGTTACTATAGCTTTGTAGTAAGTGTTAAAGACAGAGAATCCTCCAATTTTATTCTTTTTCAAGATTAGTTTGGCTACTTAGGGTATCCTGAGATTCCATATGATTTTAGGAAGGATGTTTCTATCTCTGCAAAAAATGCCAATGGGATTTTGATACAAATACACTAACTCTGTAGACTGCTTTGGGTAGTATGGACATCTTAACAATTTTAAGTGTTCCAGTCCAAGAAAATGAGATATCTTTCCATTTATTGTCTTCTTTAATTTCTTTCAGCAATGTTTCATAGTTTTCAGTGTACAAGCCTTTTGCTTTTTTGGTGAAGTTTATTCCTAAGTTTTTCTTATTCTGTTTGATGTTATTTTAAATAAAATTGGTTTATTTTTTATTCTAAGATTGTTCATTGTTAGTGTTTAGAAATAAAGTTTTGCATGTTGATTTTGTATCCTACTGAATTTATTAGTTATAACAGGTTTTTTTTAGTGGAATATTTAGGTTTTCGTCATATAAGATCATATTAGATCAAATCATCTGTGAACAGAGATAATTTTACTCCTTTCTTTTCAAGGTGGATGCCTTTTAATTCTTTTTCTTACTCTTGCTCAGATTTCCAATAGTAGCAAAGGCAGGCATCCTTGTCTTGTTCCTGACCTTGGGAAAAAATTTCAGTCTTTCATATTTACTCTAGATTTTTCAAACATGACCTTATGTTAAGGTAGTTTTCTTCTAGGACTAGGTTGCTGAGTGTCTTTATCATGAAAGAATATTGAATTTTGTCAAGTGCTTTTCCTAACCAATGGAGATGATTATGTGGTAAGAAAACCACTGATCGATTTTTGCAAAATTAAATCATCCTTGCATTACAAGAACACATCCCACTTGGTCATGGTGTGTAATCCTTCCAACATACTGTTAAATTCTGTTTGCTAGTATTTTGTTGAGGATATTTACATCGATATTAATCACAGGTATTAGTCTGTAGCTTTGTTACAATGTCTTTGCCTCGCTTTGGAATAAGGGTAATAATTGCCTCACAGAATGAGTTCAGAAATACTGCCTCCCCTTCGATTTTTTGGCATAGTTTGAGAGAAACTGGTGTTAGTTCTAATTTAAATGTTCAGTGGCATTCACTATTAAAGCCATCTGGTGTTGGGCTTTCTTACAGGTAGAGGTTTTAGATTACTGATTCAAGTTCCTTATTAGTTATAGGGTTGTTCGGATCTTCTATTCATAATTCAATCTTGGTAGTTATGAACATAAACAATTTTAACTATGGCCCTTTCATCTATCTAAGAAATATCAGTATCTCACAATACAGAGAAAGACTTAAGCACCGTCACCATAGAAATATGAAAAAAAAAACACAAAAAACTACTACTAAAAATGTTTTTAGAAACTAACAGTTGGACCTAGTAATATTATGGAAAAAGAGTCAAGAAGTCATAATGTAGCATGTATTATTTATACTTTTAAATAAAAGTAGAGAAATAATAATCACTCATTGTACAGTAAGTTAAAAAGCAAACTGCAAAAAAAATGTATATAACATGAACACATTTGTGTTTACAGAAAAAAACTGTGATTTGGCTGATTATTTTCTAAATAGATAAATAAATTCATACCTATTTAGCCCTTCACCCACAGGTGGTTTTTGGTTATCATCTAAATAGACAATAACTTCTTTCCTTCGGATATGCACAATATCATCCAAATTTAGATTTGTCAAATTCACATCTCCTTCAAAATAGATTGAACCATAACCTAAAAATCAGAGCAAATAGTTAAAAACTCATCCTGTATAGAGGGTAAATGCCTACATTATACTTTTAATTATTAAAAGGAGCAAGCCACTTTAAATATTAATATTTTTAATCACCCAGCAATACCACTGAATGGTTTATTTCATCCATAATATGTATGGATGACACCAAATATATTGTTACCTGGTTTAACATCAGTATTTTCACAGCATTTATGTTGTCTTCAAAATAGCCTTCTTAAATCTCATACCAAATACCTATACTGCTGCTGCTATATAAACAACCCTTAGCACCTAGTCTGGAGTATGGGTTAAAATACCCGAGCCCTTCCCCAATAAAATTACATTTATAATACCTTAATAACATGAAACTGAACCTAAATATTACTCATCTCGTCAACAATTCAATTTTCTCACTTAGTATTTGTTACTGTTTACAATATTTCCTTTAATTGTAGAAAATTGTAATGAGCCCAAATAGTTACCAAAGAATGATATAAGACTCTAGCCTTATTTTGTTACTTGTCTGTTATTCAAGCCAAGGTCGGTCCTGGGTCCAAAAGAAAAAAAGTCGATTGAGCTATCAAGAGCTTCCTTTACTTAACCATAAAGTAAACCTGACCCGTGTGGCTTGGTGGATTGAGCATCATCCCATGGACTGAGAGGTCCCAGTTTGATCCCCAGTCAGAGCACATACCCGGCTTGTGAGCTCGATCCCCAGTGGGGATCCTCGTGCAGGAGGTAGCTGATTGATGCTTCTCTCTTTCCCTTCCCCTCTCTCTAAAAAATCAATAAAAACATAGTACAAAAAAAAAAAAAAAAAAAAAAGCTATCAAGAGCTTCCTTTACTTAATTATAAAAATAAGGTGCAGATCTCTGGCTTATACACTACTAACTCCTAAAGTCATACTCACCTTTACGACCAATAGTGAAGTCAGAGACAATGCACTCTCCTTTTTCATTGGTAATTTTAGCAAGGTCATCCATAGATGGAATAGTATAGTAACCAACTTTAGTGAGAACAATGCCTATGATAAAAAAAACAACAAAAAAAACCCAGAAAATATAATATTGTGACTGTCCTTAGGTAGAAGAATTTTCAATAATATTTCTCTTTTTAAAAATTTTCTATAGTCCCTGGCCGGTGTTGCTCAATGGTTAGAGCGTTGGCCCTATGAGTAGCAAACTGGATTCCAGTCAAGGGCATATACCTCGGTTGGGTTCGTCCATGGCCCTGGTTGGGTAGTGTGGGAGGCAACCAGTTGATGTGTCTCTCTCGCATCAATGTTTCTCTTTCTCTCACTCTCTCCTCCTCCCTCCCACTCTATCTGATGATAAATAGAAAAAATATCCTCAGGTGAGGATAAATAAATAAATAAAAATAATTAAAAAATTTTTCTATACAGTAAGTAATTTTCAAAATTACCTGAATAATTAGTAACTGAATTATTACATAAAGAGAAAATATATAGGGACAAAGCATTTTTCCAAACTGGTTTTCTAAGCACTAGTCCTAGAACAAAACGTGTTTTATTCTTTTAATTAAAAGTTTCACATTCAGGTAAGTATGGAAAATATGCACAGCATGTTTGGGACAGCAAATTACCAAGTTCTGAAAACTTGCAAAGTAATGAAGTCTACTCAACTTGACTTAATCCAGTGTTTCCCAGACCTAATCACAGAACCTTCTTTTCACTGACACCCATTAAAACACTACACTATGAAAGGCACTCCACAGAATACATTCCAGGAAAAGCTTGCTTAAACCTTTTTTAAAAAAAGAAAACACCTGAAGATATCCAAACATGGTGAAATGAACCTGCTTTGGCTTAAATAGTAAGTCAGTGGTATAGGTGGAGCTAAAACTCCAAACCCAGCACTTTTTATTTTATAGCCTATTGTCTTCCATAAACCTTTTATCTTTCAAATTGACACCCAAATAGAGCTAAAATCAAGATGAAAAATCCTACATGAGAAAGTCCCAAAGACAAATGTAAATTTAAAGGTCTATATAGCCCTGGCCGGTTTGGCTAAGCGGTTAGAGCATCGGCCTGCGGTCTGGAGAGACCCGGGTTCGGTTCCCGCTAGGGGCACGTACTTCGGTTGCGGTTTGTCCCCGGCCCTAGTTGGTCGTGCGGTGGCAGCCACTCGATGTGTCCCTTCACGTCGATGTTTCTCTCTCTCTGTCTCTTCCTCTCTCTCCCTCCCGCTCTATCTGTACAAAAAATGGAAGGATGTCCTCGGGTGAGGATAAAAAAAAATAATAATAAAATAAAATAAAGGTCTATATAATCAGCGTTATTTTTTAAAAAAATATCAACTAGGCAGATTTCTGAAGAATCAAAGAAAATAGAATACTGGTACGCTTGTTCTAATCACTCATTGACCCATTTATATGTGGAGGTCAGGCTAACTTGCTCTGAGAAAACAATTTAAGGCCATTATCAGATTAAATTCCAGCCTCCAGCAATGCTCACTTTTGTACTAAACTTGTTTCTCTATTGGCAAGATTTAGAGGGTTGTTATTAATGTCCTTGGGAATTAAATTTTAAATTGGGAGGTGGCAAAATTTTCTCAATGAGAAAATTAGAAACAATAAAAAATCTAGACTGGATATTTGAAAATAAAAATAGTAGTATCATAATGAATCCGTGTAAACACACACAAAAGTATATACTTGGGATTATTTTTTTTCTTCCTCGTTTTTAAATCCTCCCCTAAGGATATTTTTCATTGATTTTCAGATAGAATGGGAGGGAGGGAGGGAGGGAGGGAGGGAGAGAGAGAGAGAGAGAGAAAGAGAGAGAGAGAGAGGGAGGGAGGGAGGGAGGGACATCAATTGGTTGCCTCCTGCACAACCCTGACCAGGGTTGGGTATTGAACTGCAACCAAGGTACATGCCCATGGCCGGAATTGAACTTGAAACTCTTTGGTCCAAGGGCCGAAGCTCTAATAGCTGAGCCAAACCGGCCAGGGCTATATTTGGATTTTTTTTATCCTCACCCAAGGACTTTTTTTCTTTTTTCTTTTTGTTCAGATAGAGTTGGGGGGCGGGGGAGAGAGAGAGAAACACTGATGTGAGAGAGACACATCATTGGTTGCCTCCCACACTACCACATCTGAACCTGCAACCCAGGTATGTGCCCTTAACCGGGAATCAAACCTAGGACCCTTTGGTTCGCAGGCTGATGCTCTAACCGTTGAACCAAACTGGCCAGGGCAAAATGATCTATCTTTTGGTTGAACATTCAACGCACTAGAGATATTGAATATGTATGCGCCAAAATTCCGTGAAATGGCCCTGGCTGGTTTGGCTCAGTGGTTAGAGCTCTGGCCGGAGGACCAGAGAGTCCTGGGTTCGTTTCCCACTAAGGGCACTTACCTCGGTTGCAGTTTGTCCCCGGCTCCAATTGGGGTCATGTGGGTGGCAACCACTTGATGTGTGTCTTTCACATCGATGTTTCTGTCTCTTCCTCCCTCTCTCCCTCCTGCTCTATCTGATAAATGCAAATGTCCTCAGGTGAGGATAAAAAATAAATAAATAAAACAAAATTCACTGAAATGTACACAATGTCTGTACACTTCACTATATATAACTTGTACCTCAATTTTAAAAGGTAATGACATTTATTAAAACCCAAATGAGATGTTAAATCAACAGAGAAAAAAGGCAAGCTCTAAGTATCTGATCAAGACATTCTAATTTTATAATTTATATTACTTGTTTCATGAGTTAGTTGGGAAAAAAAAATTAATCAGTTCATTATTGGGGGTAAAAAAAGCACGGAACTGAGGTGATGATAACCACAAGAACAACTACCATTTGAATGCCTATACATGTTAGAACTTATTCAACATCTAATTCAACTTAAATCTCATTCAAATCTCAAACAACTTATATGATAAGAAATAATTATCACTATCATTTTCATTTGAAAACTAATAAGCAATCTTATATGTAAATTTATAAAGCTAGGAAAAATATAAGGATAGTCTCTCTGGCTATAAAATTTGGGATCTTTAAACTATACCAGGATAATTCAAATTACACAATTTTTACCCACTTCAAAGGTACAAAAGTATGAATTTATGAACTGACCAAAGCATAAGTGAAAAGTGTTTATATGTTAACCTCTATAAAATGAAATAAAAAACATTTAAACATTCAGATAGCTGACTTTTATTCTGTTGAAAATCTGTGACAAAAAGAAGAAAATTTCAGCCCTGGCTGGTGTGGCTCAGTTGGTTGGGCATCGTCCCTTGCACCAAAAGGTTGAAAGGTTGCTGGACTGATTCCTGGTCAGGGCACATGCCCAGACTTCAGGCTTAATCCCAGGTAGGGGGTGTGCAGGAGGCAGCAGATAAATGTTACCCTCTCACATTGACGGTCTTATCTCTCTTTCTCCATCTCCCTTCTTTCCTCTCTAAAATCACTAAACAATTTATTTTTTTAATTTCAAATGACTGGTAAGGGATTAGTCATGTACCAATCTGACCCTGACCTGCTGGATGTATATGGTAAGTACTATTTTCTATTTCTTCCCGGTCATCCTGCAGTGACTCCTCATGAAAAGAGGTCTCTTCACTGCTTCCTTCCAGCCCATTTCGCAAGGCAGCTCGCATGTTCAATGCAACGATGGTATCATCCACACTGCTGCTGTTATTGTGTTTACTTCCAGCACTCTCTGGGGTTTGAGGAATGGGTTTGGCAATAGGGTTAGCATAAAAACGTGACATGAGAGAATCATCATCTCCATCTTGCTGATGATTTTCATCAACAGGTTTGCTCAGGAAACTGAATCTGTGAAGGGAAAATAAAAACAGTATTTTAGCTGCTTGTAGTAGTAGTAGTGGTAGTAACAATGATAACAACCCTTACTGAGACTTTACTAAGTGCCTGTCACTATTCTAGATAATTCCACTGTATTCCATTTAATGATTGCAGTAATCCAGTAACATAGGTTACTATCATTCTTCCTATTTTATAAAAATAAAAGACAACTAAGACACAGAAAATAAAGCAGCTTGCCCAAGATCACAAAGCTATACATACCAGAGTTGGAATTTTAACCCAGGAAATCTGGCCGTAAATTTCATGCTTTTAACAGATCTATGTTCATGAATAAATGGCTCTGAGCATCAAATTTTTACTTAATAAATAAAAAAACAAGATGCTCTACTATGTGGGAGTCAAATAACCAGTGATGAGTTTCAAATTTAAAAAACTAAAAAAGATTTAAGATTTTTAAATATCATCAACAAGGTATTAGAAAATACTTCAATGGGAAAAAAATTAAATTAAAATTTTATCCAAAGAGAAAAAAACAGGAGTGCAAAGACATATATATATCATACATACATTTTTCAGAGTCATTATTTTGAATACAGGAATATCAAATAATCTAAACACCCTCCAATAGAGAACTAATTGAATTATCTTACATTCACAAATGGCTATTTAAAAAAGAGGGGGCAGCCCAGCCAGTATGGTGCAGTGCATTAAGCGTCGTCCCATGAACTGAGAGGTTCCAGTTCAATTCCTGGTCAGGGCACATGCCTAGGTTTTGGGATCAATCCCCAGTAGGGGGCGTGCAGGAGGCAGTTGATCGATGTATCTGTCTCACATTGATGTTTGTTATCTCTCTCTCCCCCCCCTCTCTCTAAAAATCAATAAAGAAAGAAAATTTAAAAAGAATATATTTACAAACAATTTCTAAACTGTAAGAATATATCCCAAACTTAAAGATTCATGCATATACTTCCACTTCTTCCTTTATACATTTTATATATTTCTATACTTTGGTTTGGTTACAATGATCATTACACTCCAATACTTATCACAAAATATCCCTTATTTTAAGGGGGATAAATGTCAAATGTATGCTAACGTTCAAAATGACATATGTGGATATCAAAATAGTTCTGCAGAACTGAATCAGAACTCTGATAATTTTAAGGTCTAAAACACTCAGGAAGCAAAAACATGACTTAATTTTTAAGTACTCATCTGCTATAATATTTCTACACAACATTCGCCAGATTTCATAAATTTTCATTGAATGACCATATTTTACGCTCAGAATCTTTCAGAATGAGAACAGAGTACTCTAACAGAAAACAACCCAAAACAGAATTTGTTTACCTCTCTCCATTTTCTGGATAATCAGACGGTGAAGCTAGATCTTCTGAATCACGATTAACAGGAGAGAAGAGACTGCTATTGTTAAGGTTTTTCAAAACCAGCTTCTTAATGCTCTTCCTATAAACAGAGACCAAAGGGAAAATAAATAAACAAACTCAGACACACAGTTACATCACAGATATTATCTTAAAAACTAGAATTCTTATATATCTAAAAATGATCTAACACGTTCATTCAACTCACAGACTCTTCTTATAAATACATGACCAAAACATAAGATCCCAAATATACTGCATTCTGGTATTTGGAAGAATAAACTTAATCACAATCAAAACAAAGTGGAAATTCCCCTAGAAAATATTATTCATGGTTCTCTGAACTACTGAGCACTTTATCCAAACACTTAGTTAACTCATCATACTATGTCTTATATTTCAATTATTTTTCTACATGTCTTTTCTTTTTAAACATTTTTCTTTTTTTCTTCTGGCAGAAAAGATCTATGACTGTCTCCTCCCACCGAACTTTGGCATGCTGCCCTGAAGAAAGTAGGTAAATAGATACTCCTTGACTAAATGAGAAGATTTTTAATGAGACAGATTTTAAAAATAAGATGACAAGAAACAGGAATAAAAAATCCTGATACCCAGAGATGCAAACGATCACAATTACCTAAAATGTACCAGTTAACTTATACCAGGATTACCTAAGGCAAGAACCTCCACAGCATACAAGCTTCAAGTAAAAAAACCAACAGAAGACATCTTAACTAACATTCACTTAGTCTCACGGGATTAACTAATATGCTTCATTCCTGCTTTTTTTAAAAAAAACTACCACCAAACAACTATAAGTAGCAGACCACCTCTCATATATTTACTTCTAACTCAACATCTGAGTTACATAGTAATAAACACCAGTAATGCTTGTTCTAAACCTGCCTATGCTAGTTATACTTTTTACTGTAATGACATTAAATAAGCCAAAGAAACAGGCACTTGAAATGAATTATTTCCATGAAAACTAAATTGATACTTGCCCTCCTATCAATGATAGACAAGGCAATGCAAACTAATCCTCTTAAGAAAGACAACTGAAAAAGTTGGAGCCATTTGTAGGCACTGAGAGCCAACAAGTTGTGAAAAATGACTGAACCAACAACCTACAGGAACAGTGGCACAAAGAGGTGTCTGGTATCTTGGGTTGCTTTTCTCCCAGGACTTTTCGAATTCTAAGAGGAAGGCTAAGAGGTTGATGGAACGCTTGACAGTCTTGTGGGGAAGGATTAAGGAGACAGAAACTGTATTCCAGAACTACCAAGAGTGTGGGGAACCAGTTTTTCTGTTGTGACCTGGGAAGTCTCTACCCCTGTAGTTAAAGAAAACTGAAAGAGCCCTGGCCAGGCAGCTCAGTTGGTTAGAGCATTGTCCTGTTATGCCAACGTTGCAGGTTCAATGCCTGGTCATGGCACATATAAGAGTCAACCAATAAATAAGTGGAACAACAAATTGATGTTTCCCTCCCTCCTCCCTCTTCTTCTTTCTCTCAAATCAATTCTTTTTTTTTTTTTTCCTTATCCTCACCTGAGAACATTTTTCCATTTTTTGTTCAGATAGAGTGGGAGGGAGAGAGAGGAAGAGAGAGAGAGAGAGAAACACTGACGTTAAAGGGCTGCCTTTAAAAAAAATCTTTTCTGAAGGTCAGTATCATCATACTTCTTTAACTCGAATTACTTTCACAACAGTTTTAAAAATTTAACTGACAGCCCTGCCTGGGTTGGTTCAGCAGTTAGACCATCGGCCCTCAGACTGAAGGGTCATGGGTTAGATTCCTGGTCAAGGGCAGGCAACCAATTTATGTTTCTCTTTCTCTTCCCTGCTCCTTCGCTTCCATTCTGTCTGAAAATAAATTAAAAAGTATCCTTGGGTGAGGATTAACAAAACAAAAGACACAAAAGGAGCCTTGTTCAGTTAGTTGCAGTGATGTCCTGTACAATGAAATGTGGCAGGTTTGAATCCCAGTCAGGGCACACACCTGAGTTGTGGGTTTGATCCCTGGTTGGGGCATGTATAATCAACAAAAAACATATCCCTGGGTGAGGGGTTGGGGAAACAAAAGACACAAAAGAAAACAATTTCTTCAAAGAAAAATGGTCAATAAGCACACCATAGGATGCTCAACATCATTAGTCATAAAGAAAATGCAAAGAAAAAGCATGAGATAGGCCAGTTTGGCTCAACGGTTAGAGCATCAGGCCGCAAACCAATGAGTCGCGGGTTCGATTCCAGTCAAGGGCACGTACCTCGATTGCAGTTCATCCCTGACCCCGGTTGGGGTTGTGCAGGAGGCAGCTAGTTGATGTTTCTCTCTCTCTCCCTTCCTCCCACTCTATCGGAAGATAAATAGAAAAATATCCTCAGGCGAGGATTTAAATAAATAAACAAACAAATTTCAACATGTCTATAACTCAGGACTAAACATAGATATAAAACACTGAAAGTTAAAAAAAAAAAAAAAAGCGTGAGATACCACTTCACACCCACTAGGATGACTACTATAAAAAACAAGCAAACAAACAAACAAACAAACAGAAAATAGGTGCTGACAAAGATATGGCAAAAATTAAAACACTATACAATGCTGGCGGAATGATGGTGCAACTGCTGTGGAAAACAGTTTAGAAGTTCCTCAAAATTAAATACAGAATTAATGTATGATCATAAACAATTCCAGTCCTAGGTATATAACCTAAAGATTTCAAAACAGAGATTCAAACGGATACTTGTACACCATGTTCATAGCAGCGCTATTTACATAACTAAAATGTAAAAACAACCCAAATGTCCATGAACAGATGAATAAACATGTGGTATATCCATACAATAGAATGTTGTTCAGCCTTAAAAAGAAATGAAGTTATGCCACATGCTACAACACAACGAACCTTAAAAACATGCCATGTAGCCCTGGCCAGTTTGGCTCACAGGTTAGAGTGTCGGCCTGTGGACCAGAGAGTTCTAGGTTTGGCTCCCACTAAGGGCACGTACCTTGGTTTCAGTTGGTCCCTGGCCCCGGTTGGGATCGTGTGGGTGGCAACCAGTTGATGTGTCTCTCTCACATCGATGTTTCTCTCTCTCTTCCTTCCTCTCTCCCTCCCACTCTATCTGAAGATAAATGCAAAAAATGTCCTCGGGTGAGGATGAAAAAAAAAGCCATGTAAAATAATCCACACATGTAAGAATATTGTATGATTTCCTTTATATGAGGTATCTAAAATAGACCCATTCATATAGACAGTAATCTAGAGGTTAACAGGAACTGAAAAAGGAAGATGTAGAGAATTATTGCATAATAGGTACAGAGTTTCTGTTTGGGATGATGGAAAAGTCCTGGAAATATTGGTGTTAAGGTTATACAACATTGTAATAATGGTTATTAAATATTAAAATGGATATAATTAGGAAACCTGTAGATGTGTTTATATTTTTTGTGACACTGGAAGTTAAGAAAATAAAATAGCCAAACCAAAAAAAGGTGTGGGTATAGAAGAACTAAATGATTAGCATGTCATACATAACAACTATAGAATACATATTTTCTTTTCAAAAACACATGGAACATTTATAAAAACTAACTATATATTGGACCATTAATGAAATAGGAAACAATCACAGAATAGAGAGCATTAATAATGCCACAAGTTAGTTCTCTGAAATGATCAATAAAACAAGTAAAATCCCTGACCAGACCGACTGAGGAACAAAAGACACAGATGCACATGTACACACATACAAAACCCATGCCAGGAATGAAAATGGGGGATAGCTCTACAGATTCTACCAAAACTAAAAAAGTTGAATAGTTCTGTAACTTTTCATTCTTTTTTTTTAAATCCTCATCCAAGGACATTTTTGCAGATAGAGTGGGAGGGAGAGAGGGACGAAGAGAGAGAAACATCGACATGAGACACATCGATTGGTTGCCACCCACACAACCCCAACCGGGGCCGAGGACAAACTGTGACCAAAGTATGTGCCTTTAGCGGGAACCAAACCCGGGTCTCTCTGGTCTGAGGGCCGACGCTCTAACTGCTTAGCCAAACCGGCCACGGCTAGTCCTATAACTTTTAAATAAATTAACACCACCACCACCAACACAACACAAAACAAAAACAACAAAAAAAAGCCCACTACAAATACTACACTTCAGGCTAATGTATCCTTACTAGTACCTAACATTTATTGGGAAAAAATAAAAGAAAGAAAACATAAAGAGGATTCCTGCCCTTCTCTCTGAGGTTCATCAGTCTGCTTTGTTCATTGGATTCCACATATAAATGAAATCACACGATACTTGTTTGTTTTTTAAATTTGAAGCTCTTACAAAAGCTTATACATAGTTGGCCTATCTGCCGCTCATCCTAACAATGCCTGGAATATTGCTATAAATAAATGAAAAGTATATTTTTTATATTAAAAAAAATAAAAAGGAAATACTACCCAATTTATTTATTTGATCACATAATCTTTATACCAAAATCAGATAAGAATTGTAAGACAAATCTAAGTCATGAATAAGGAAGGCAAAAATCCTGGACAAAGTCCTTTCCATGGGCCTTGATAATGGAAAGGACTAGAAGCCAACCTGAAAGGACACCTGCTGGCCAAAGATGGGATAATTTGACCATTAAAAAACAGTAACTGCAATGGACTGAAACAGAGACAAGAAGAGAAGAGGGATTGATAAAATGTTTCACATGAAGAACATGCAACTAGAAGATAAAGAACATAAAACATTGTCAGGCAAAAGTGAAGCCCTAGCCAGTTTGGCTCAGTGGTTAGGGTGTCAGCCTGCGAACCAATGACTTTCAGGTTCGATTCCAGTCGTGGTTGCATTTCATCCCCAGCCATGGTCGAGGACACGTGGAGGTAACTAGTTGATGTGTCTCTTTCACATTGATGCTTCTCTCTCTCTCCCTCCTACTCTATCTGAAGATAAAAAGAAAACTACCCTTGGGTGAGGATTAAAAAAAAAAAGTAAAGAGGAATGGCATCAGAAATATCAAGTGAGACAAGTACAAAAAATAGACATAAGAAGCAAAAGAACTGAAAAGTGTAGCAAAACTAATTTGGAAAATACATGACAGAATACCATTCAGTCAATTAAGTCATGTTTGAAACAAACACTGAAAAGACTACTGGAAAATAAAATTATATCCATTTGAAAATATATATGCAGCCCTGGCCGGTTTGACTCAATGGTCAGAGCATCAGCCCTCAGACCAAAGAGTCATGGATTCGATTCCCAGTCAAGGGCATGTACCTTGGTCGCAAATTCGATTCCGGCCCTGGTTGGGGTTGTGCGGGAAGCAACCAATTGATGTCTCTCTCTCTCTTTCTCCCCCTCCCCCTCCATCCCTCCCTCCCACTCTATCTGAAAATCAATGGAAAAAAATCTCCTCGAGCAGGGAATAAATGAATAAATATAAAAGAAAAAAAATGCATATTTAAAATCAGAAACATTTATCAACAATACCATTTCCTCTGCATGACAGTTATCCCTATCCCTCTTTAGTTTAAACAACATCCTCAGAAAAGCTTTCCTTCATCTTCTATCTTCCTCTTCTACAAGTGGCAATCTCTATTTCTCCTTTCTGTCACTTGTCTCACTTGTGATTACTCTATCAACATCTCTCTTCCCCCATAGATTGTGATTTCAATGACAGAGGAATGTGTTTTGTTCACAGCTGCATCCTCAGTGCCCATCACACTTGGCACTTACTAGTTGCTTAATAAACGTTTGTTGAATGAAGAAATGAAGAGTTATTAAAAAGTATTTCCAAATTTTATCATTCAGAATAAAGAAAATTATTGGCTTGCTCTATAGCAAATTCCTCTAACTAGTAGGAAAAGGAAAATGGAAAAAGACATGGCACCAGTAAGGTTCTCACACTTGTCAATCTACCAAATTAGTATTTCAGAGCAAAGACCATAGTTATAAAGTCCCTCATGCATCTTTACCATCTGCGGTAGTATATTTATAGTGCCATAAAGTAGTGGCTAGGTTTAATTCAGGAAGCAAGTAGCAGCATGTACCAGTCAATATTACATTCTAGATACTAACATAACAACTCAATAATGGAAAGCTGATACTGAAATAATGAAAGCAGGAACTGGAAAGACCTTTACAATCCCCATCATCTCTTCTCGCTTGGCTCAGATGATCTGCATCTCTAAGCCCACCCCCTCCCATAAGGAGTTATTTGAGTAAAGTTCTGGGGTTCTAGATTATTATTTAACTCCTTTTATGCCTCCTAAGATCCATTCATATGTTCAACATTTATTTATCACTTACTCTGTCACATAAATTGTTTTAGGCATTTTAAATGACAAAAAAAACCAAAAACCCCTAAAGGTATAGAGCTTATGTTCTAGAATGAGAAAACAGGCAAAAAAACAAATATAAATAAATCAATAATATATTAGAAATTATGGGGGGAAAAGGGATAAGCATATGGG
The DNA here is from genome assembly GCF_014108415.1 of Molossus molossus. NCBI lineage: Eukaryota > Metazoa > Chordata > Mammalia > Chiroptera > Molossidae > Molossus > Molossus molossus. Next base: position 47,100,548 of record NW_023425348.1, read on the forward strand.
GATTACTGACGAGAAAAGATGGGTGCGATTTTATTTATTTAAATGTTTTTTATTGATTTTTTTCAGAGAGAAAGGAAGGAAGAGAAAGAGAGAAACATCCATCGGCTGCCTCCTGCATGCCCCGACCAGTGGGGACAGAGCCCAAAACCCAGGCATGTGCCCTGACAGGGAATTGAACCTGTGACCTCTCAGCCACACCAGATGGGCAATGAGTGCAATTTTAAATAAAGTGGTCAGAGTAGTCTTTATTGAGGTGACATGTAAATAAAAAGCAATACTTGGCCATACAGATTTATGGTGAGTGTTTCAGGCAAAGAGAACAACTAGGGCAAAGATCCAAAGGCAATAGTATGCCTTTCTTATTCTAATAGAAGAAGAAGCCAATAAGATTAGAGGGGAAGAAACAATGAACAGGGCAGTAGATGTATTCACAGAAGGTCAGATTTTATAGGCCCTTATTAGCCATTTTAAGAATGTTGGCTTTTACTCTGAGTAAAACATGAACCATAAAATTTTGGACAGAAGATCAACATGATCTAACCAAAATTTCAAAAGGATAGCTATGACAGCTACATTCAGAACAGAATGCAAAGGGGTAAAGGTAAAAGAAGAAAGATCAGTTAGGAGAATATTGCAGTAATTCAGTCAAGAGAAGATTGTGGCAGTGAAGGTGGTGAGAAATGGTCAGATTCTTGATAATTTTTGAAGATAGAACAAAGAAGATTTGCTGATGGCCTGGATGTGGGGTGTACGAAAAGTCAAGGATGATTCCAAAGTTTTTGGTCGAGTAACTAAAATGATGAAAATGTAATTACTTCATAGGGTAAAATAGGTCTGAGGAAGATAAGGAAGGGATTCAGTGTTGAATACGCTGATTTTTAAATAAATGTCTATTAACTATCCAAGTGAAGATTTTGAGTAGGGTTGGATACAAGAATCCAGAATTAAGGAGAGAGGTTGGGCTGGAGATAAGTTTGGGAAGCATTAGACTACAGATGATTAATTTAAAGCAATGAAACTAAGTTAAATCACTTTAGGAGTGAGTGTGTAAAGAAAATGATTGAGCACTGAGCCCAGAGACATTCCAATTTTAAGAGTTTAGAAAGAGGAACCAGAAAAGGAGACAGAAGTAGCAACCAGTAAGGTAGGAAGAAAACTGGGAAAATATGGGATTCCTGGAAGGAGAGTAAAGTGAATCAAGGAAGTGAAAGAGATGAACTGTGTAAAATGCTTCTGATATAGTAAGTAAAAACTATTTAAAGCAACACCACAGAAGTAGAAGCCAAGAAGGGAATGTGGTATGAATAGCAAAATAGTACCTTCCCACCTGAATCTTTTCTATTTGTATATAGTACTTGGGAACCCATAAAGAGATCTGGTGAAATTGCCTTAAGAAATGGTTGGACTGGTGAATACAAGTCCTTTTTAACAATTCTGTGCCAAACAATTTGCTAAATGCTGGTGACAAAAACATGAATAATACAGTCTCTGCCTTCAAAATAATCTAATGCTATTCTAAGAAACGTATAACATTGTACTTTCCATCTTTTCTGAAGCAGCAGCCCACTGTGCGTGCGCGCGCGCGCGCACACACACACACACACACACACACAGAGGTTAATCCTCACCTAGGACATTCTCTCTATTGATTTTTAAAGAAAAGTGAAAGGAAAAAGGAAGAGAGAGAGACATCAAAAGGGAATCAAACCCAAGACTGCCCTGGCCGGTTTGGCTCAGCAGTTAGAGTATCAGCCTGTGGTTCAGAGAGACCCAGGTTCGATTCGCGCTGAGGGCATGTACCTCGGTTACAGTTTGTCACCAGCCCTGGTTGGGTCGTGTGGGTGGCAACCACTCAATGTGTCGCTTTCACGTCGATGTTTCTCTCTCTCTCCCTCTCTCTCTCTCTCTCCCCCCCCCCCTCTCCGAACAAAATATATATATAAAAAAAATGTCCTTGGGTAAGGATTAAAAAAAAAGAAAACAAAACCCAAAAACAACCCAAGACCCCTCAGCACGAGGGCTGACGCACCAACCACTAAGTGACACCAGCCAGGGCACCATACCTTTAAGTAAAGAAAGGAGTGGTAATTTTTTAACTTATCATTCATACACAAAGAACTGAAACTGATGAATTCCCACTTTTTCTTCAAAGCCCAAAAAAAAACATTTTTCTCTGATTGGAAAAGTATTTACTGTTTAAAAAGGCAGTGTCTGGGTGTGTAGCGTCGGCCTGCAGTCCAGAGAGACCCATGTTTGGTTCCCGTTAAGGGCACATACCTGGGTTGCAGTTTGTCCCTGGCCCTGGTTGGGTCCTGCAGGTGGCAATCACTCAATGTGTCCCTTTCACATAGATGTTTCTCTCTCTCTCTCCCTCCCTCCCACTCTATCTGAACAAAAAATTGAGAAATGTCCTTGGGTGAGGATAAGAAGAAAAAAAAAGTGTCTCATAGCCCGGCTGGTGTGGCTCAGTGGTTGAGCATAGATCCATGGACCAAGAGGTCGCTGGTTCGATTCCTGGTCAGGGCACATGCCCAGGTTATGGGCCAAGTCCCCAGTGGGGGGCATGTAGGAGGCGGCCAAATGATGTTCTCTCTCATCGATGTTTCTATCTCTCTTTCCCTCTCTCTAAAATCAATAAAGAAAAAAATTAAAACAAAAAACTGGCCTGGCTGGTATGGCTCAGTGGTTGAGCATCAACTCAGGTACCAACAGGCTGCCAGTTCGATTCCAGGTCAGGGCACATGCCCAGGTTGTGGGCCCAATCCCCAGTGAGGGTCACCCAGGAGGCGGCCAAGTGATATTCTCTCTTACCGATATTTCTTTCCCCCTTCCTCTATCTCTAAAATCAATAAAGAAAAAAATAATTTTTTAAAATTGTATAACATTGTAGCATATTTAAGTAAATCATTACATATTATATTTAGTTTATATTAACACAGGGTGGGGCAAAAATAAGCTTACAGTTGTTTTGTATGGAAAATACAATAATTAATGAATAATACAGGAATAAACTGTTTCACGTACTTACAACAGTAAACCTACTTTTGTCCTACTCTGTATTTTACATTTAATTTATGTTAACAAAAGTAAACTCACTTGGGCATGAATGCTCCATTGGCTAAGGATGGTTCATCGTCATCCAGTCCATCAAAGAGATGTGACTTGGCTGTGCCTGTTGTTTGTAAAGCCTTTGGTCGGACTCTGGTGGCAGGGCGGGGTGTCAATTTATAATGAGTGGGTGTAGTAAGCGCCTTCTGGGCTGCTGGATTTGTTGGTTTCAATCTCTGAAAAACAAAAGCATCAAGGAAAATTCTGGTTTAACTCAAATCTATGGTTTTGGTCTTAAAAATCAGAAGACCAGAGTGAAAACCTCATCTCTCTCATTCACCCCGTGAAGTCATGGCGTCCAGAACACAAAAATGTCAACACCTAGAGTTGTGTGTGTGTGTGAATGCTATGGAACTGTATTTATTTCTCCATAATTGACTTTTACTCATCTCGCCAGACCCCATTTAAACTTTGACATGCTTTAAAATGTAACTGAGATACTGCACTTGAAGAGGTTTGTAAATCAAAATGTACTAACATATTATTAATATACTTTGTGCATTTCTCTTCATCTTACAAAAGAGAATAGCCTACAGCAATTTTTTTTTCTTTTTTTTAATCCTCCTTAAGGATATATTCTTTATTGATTTCAGACAGAGAGCAAGAGAGAGAAACATCGATCTGAGAGAGAAATATTGATCAGCTGCCTCCCATGCACACCCCACCCAGGGATCGACTCCACAAACTGGGTATGTACCCTGGCCAGGAATCGAACCCTTTCAGTATATGGGATAACATTCCAACCAACAGAGTCACACCGAACAGGGACAGTAATTTTTTCCTAAAACAAGTATGACAATATTTATATTCTATTTTAAGAAAACAAAGTATCAAAAACATTCTAAGAAAATTATTTTTCAATTAAAACAAAAATCTTATGCTTCAAGAAAAACTGTGGCAGCGCTATGAATTCATGTTCAACTTCTATGCAGTCCAAATCACTCTGAAATAGACAGATATTCACTTCTATTTATCCATCATTTAGCAAACATTGATAATACCATGAATCAAACACTAAGTTCTGCGAATGAAAATAATAAAATTACTTTCCCTGATTTTTGAGGAAATTATTAAGTTAGTAGAGGAGACACACAACTAAATTAAGACTCCAGGTTGATTTTGATGGCACCTTCACTATGATTCTATAGCATCTTCAGGATGGTGTATACACTTGTTTTCTTTAATAGTATATACCAGATATAGTATACAACATTAGAAACAACAATGTCTAACATAAAACATGTCACAATTTATTCTTTTCTTCACAATGCAGACTGTTACACACTTCAGTAACAATGAACCTTCCCAGTGCTTCCAGTCAAGATGGTGGCGTAAGTAAACGCGGTATCGCGTCCTCCCACAACCACATCAAAGTTACAACTAAACTACAGAACAACCATCATTCAAAACCTCCTGAAATCATCTTGAATGGAAGTCCTACAACTACGGAATTAAAGCAGCAGCCACATCCAGACTGGTAGGAGGGGTGGAGGCGCGACGGCCGGTGGCGAGACTGGCTGGTCCCACACCCATGTGTGGCGAATAAAAATCAAGAGGACACCTCGGCTGGGAAGGTCCTTCCTGAGGACTGAGGGGATGAACCCTGTCCCACACCAGGTGCCCACTCAGGGTTCCAGTGCCAGGAAGAGAATCCCCATAACTTCTTGAGGAACTGAGGCTCAAGGAAGCTGAAGCGACTGGAGCCCCAGGCAGCTCCATAAAGGGACTGCGTACGGACTTATCGGACTCTCTCCCTCTAAGCTTGGAGGGGAGGCAGCTAGAAGGGCACCAGAGATATACAGGGAAGAACTGAGCTGTTTGGGACTGGAGCGAGGACTGGAGAGGGAGCTTTCTCCAGGACAAACTGCTATCAGAGGCCTTTGTTGCTTTGGTGAGCCCTTCCCTGGGGCGGCAGACACCTGCCACATTTGGGACTCCAGCAACCTGGCTCACACTGGTAGCCCCGCCCTGGTGACTCCCTGAGGCCCCGCCCCACCCCACCCAACTTTCAGGCCCACCCAAGCTCTTGCCAGCTGCTTAACCACAGGATTGGCCGGTCTTGGATCCTGCTTCAGGCTTTTCCTAAATTCTTTCAAAAGGGCAGCATCTGGTCTCAGCTAGCCCTGTACCTCTCATTAAGTAATGCGTAGAAACAAACACAGGGAGGCAGCCACAATGAGGAGACAAAAAAACAGGACCCAAATGAAAGAACAGAAGAAAACCCCAAGAAAAGAACTAAGCGAAATGGGAGATAAGCAACCGGACAGATGCTGAGTTCAAATACTGCTTCTAAGGATGCTCAATGAACTTAGTGAGGGCCTCAAGAGCATAAAAAAGGACCAGTCAGAAATTATGGATGCAGAGTCAGAACTGAAGGAGGCATTAACTGAAATAAAGAATTATTTACACAGCTTCAATAGTAGAGTACGTAAATCCAAGAAGCAAACCATTGATTTGGAATATAAGGAAGCAAAAAACGCCTAATCAGAACAGCAAAAAGAAAAAAGAATCCAAAAAAATGAGGATAGTGTAAGGAGCCTCTGGGACAACTTCAAGTGTGCCAACATTCGCATCTTGGGGGTGCCAGAAGGAGAAGAGCGAGAATAAGAAATCGAAAACCTGTTTGAAACAATAATGGCAGAAAACTTTCCTAACTCGGTGAAAGAAACAGACATACAAGTCCAGGAAGCACAGAGTCCCAAACAAGATGAACCCCAAGAGGCCCACACCAAGACACATCATCATCAAAATGCAAAAGGTTCAACACAAAGAGAGAATCTTAAAAGCAGCAAGAGAAAGGCAGCTAGTTACCTACAAGGGAGTACCCATTAGGCTGTCAGCTGATTTCTCAAAAGAAACTTTGCAGGCCACAAGGGAGTGGCAAGAAATATTCAGAGTGATGAAAAGCAAGCACCTACAACCAAGATTACTCTATCCTGCAAAGCTGTCATTTAGAATCGATGGACATATAAAAACTTTCCCAGACAAGAAAAAGTTAAAGGAGTTCATCACTACCAAACCGTTATTATATGAAATGATGAAGGGTCTTTTTGAAGAAAAAGATAAAATGTATGAACAAACAAAATGGCAATGAATACATATCTATCAACAATGGAATCTACAAACAAAATGAACAGGCAGAACAGAAACATTCTCATAGATACAGAGAACATTTTGTTGGTTGCCAGAGGGGAGGGGGGTTGGGGGAATGGGTGAAAAAGGTGAAGAGATTAAGAAGTACAAATTCATTGCTAGACTGACAAACCTCAAAGGGAAAGGGGTTGGGGTGGGGGTGGGAAGAAATAAACCAAAGAACTTATATGCATAACCAATGGACACAGACAATAGTGCGGGAAAAGGCGGGAGGGGGGCGGGAGTGGGGAGGAGGGAGTCAATGGGGGAAAAATGTGGAACATCTGTAATACATTTTACATTCAACAATAAAGATTTAATAATAAAAAGAAAAAGAACCTTCCCAGATCTTTTTGTGATCTTTTACAGTTCTATGCCTTTTCTTGGAATGTCTTGACCAGATCTACCAACTTCTACACACATACAGAGAGTTAAATGTTACCTCTTCTGAAAAGTATTACCAAACTCACTCAAGAATCTATACTCTTCCTTTTCTTATATTTTAATTTTTATTAAAATAAACTTCACATTACATAAGTCACCATTTTAATGCATATAATCAGTGGTTTTATTATATTTATAAGGACGTGCAACCATTATTGCTACCTAACTCCAGAACATTTCCCTCACTCCAAAAAGAAACCCCACAGCTCCCAATTCTTATCCCTTAACAAGCATGAGTTTACCTTCTGTCTCTATGAATTTGGATATTCTAGATATTCTATATAAATGAAATCATTAGGCCTTTTGTGTTGCATTGCATCTTTCAGCTAACATAATGTTTTCAAGATTCAGCCACATTACAGTACGTATAGTATCTACTTACAGCATTAGTATTTGTCTTCTTTTTATGGCTTACTGATATTTCAGTGTATAGATATATATTTCATTAATCTATTCATCAGTTGACAGATTCCTCTATTATTGCATACATCACAATACTGCGTTACAGTAAATTTAAACACATACAGGACTGATTTTCCTCACTAGATGATAACAAATTCTCAAAAAATAAATTCTTATTTTTATTTTGTATCCTCAGTACCGAACACAGGGACTAGCACATACACAGGCATCTAAAATTATGTTGCATGAGTAACTTGTAATTTTCATCTAATCACAACTTACTTTTACACAGCACCTTAAATTCATATTTTGCTTCACATTATATCTGGTTACAGAGTTAATTTAAGAACAAGCTGAAAGAAAAATGACTAAATAATAATTTCTGTACACTGAACAACTTACTATAAGCCAGGTTTGCATTATCTCATTAAACTCTAAACACTGAAGAGTATTATTATTCCCATTTTACAGATGAGGAAACACATCCAGAGAGGCAAAAAGTCATGTCCAATTTCTCAGTCTATAAACAGACCAAAGACTGTGCACCCCTATTGTCACTGCGGCATTATTTACAATAACCAAGACTTGGAAGCAGCCAAATGCCCATTAGTAGATGAGTAGATAAAAAAAACTGTGGTCCATTTACGCAGTGGACTACTACTGGGCTATAAAAAAGAAAAAAAATCTTACCTTTTGTGACAGTATGGATAGACCTGGACAGCATTATGCTAAGTGAAATAAGCCAGTCAGAGAAAGACAAATAATATTTCCCTTACATTTGGAATCTAATGAACAAACTAACAAACAAAACAGAAACAGATTCATAGATATCAGAAAACAGACTGACAGTCATGAGAAGGGAGGGGAAGTTTGGGGAAATGGGTGAAAAAGATGAAGGGATTAAGCAAAAATAACAAAACAAAACAAAAAACTCACAGACACAGGCAACAATATGTTGATTACCAGAGGGTAATGGAAGTGGGAGGCAGGTAGAAGAGGGTAAAGGGGGAATAAATCGTGACGGAAGGAGATTTGACTGTGGGTGGTGAACTCACAATATAATATACAGATGATATATTGTAGAATTGCACACCTGAACCCTATACAATTTTATTAACCAATACCACTTCTATAAATTCAATAAAACAACAACAAAAAACGGACTAAACGCTATGCTTTTAATAGCACACCAGTGAGCGAAAGATCATTTCTTTGCCATTAGAGCATAAAAGATTAAGACAAAGCTATGTAGAAACCAGGAGAAAAGATTTGCCACTTATGAGCTTTAAGATTTTGGAAAATTAGCCTGTCGGAGCTGAGCCTTAGTTTGCTCAACTATTTTGCCTTATTTCAGAGATGTAAAAAAGTCACAACCCTCACCGCCAGTCCAGTGCTCATTTCACTGTTTGTCATGCTGCCTTCCAATAGCAAAAATAATTTATCTCCTGGTCTAGTGAAATGCGTAAATAAATGTGTCTTAAAAAATTAATTACACGTAGCTTTGCTTAGGCTTTATACATAAGAAATTATATTTTGCGTGTTTAGTTTATCGTCTCTGAGAATAAATTCTACAGAAGAATCCTTAAATTTACCTCTTCTTTCTTCTTCGGGTCTGACATGGGATTCCGGAAAAGAGGAGAGTCTCCAAAAGGTGAGTATGTTAGACTGTTGATGTGCTGTTGGAGAACAGCCTGCTGGGCAGCGGACGCATTTGGATCTGTCAAAGCTTTTTACAAAAAGAAAAGAAAAAGCAAGACTTCAGTCTAAGGATCCAGTGCATTTATAGCAAGAGAACTCAGAACTCTTTTTGAAGATGTGACTTTCAAAATGCTCAGATTCACTCAATGGCATTATTGGGGGGAAGCAGAGGAGCAAAAAATCAAATTAACATAACAAATGGGTCAAAGCTATAGAGAGGCATTTCATAAGAGATAACGTACATAAAATTTTGCTTAGATTTTCACTGTTACTAATAATCAAAGAGAGGTAAATCAGAACAACCTTGAGGATACATTTTTATACCTACCTCTTTATCTGTCAGTGGTACAGTTATATAAAAATAGTCTTTGACTTTAAAAACATTACAAATTGGTTTAGTCTGTCTAAAATAAGCAATATGACAGTATATATAGCAAGTACTGTTTTTATATTTTCATCCTAATAATTTCAAGCATGGAAATTTAACCCAAGTATTTAATTAAACAGGAAACAAAATTTTTAAAAATGTAAATGTTCACTGAATGTTATGTAACAGCCAAGACTTGGAAACATTTCATGTCCAACATTAACAGTTGTAAAAATCATGATGCATCTACACGGTGGGTTAAGTACTTATTAAGAAAAATGACAATGTGTTTCATTGTGGAAATAAGACAGTATCTTTGATTTCAATTAATAAGTAAAAATTTCAGAATTACAAATGTTATGTAACTGCCCTGGCTGGTTTGGCTAAGCAGTTAGAATGTTGGCTTGCGAACCAATGAGTCGCGGGTTCAATTCCAGTTAAGGGCACGCACCTTGGTTCGTCCCGGCCCAGGCTGGGTCGTGCAGAAGGTAACCAGTCCATGTGGCTCTATCACATCGATGTTTCTCTCTGTCATTCACTCTCTCTCCCTCCCACTCTATCTGATTTTAAGTAGAAAAATATCTTTGGGTGAGGAATTAAAAAAAATTTATGTATACTAAGAATACAGGAGGTAGCACATAAAAATAAAAATGGCTATAAGGGCATCCTTATAGGTTTATTATTTATATTTAATACTCATCTTACATTGAAATAAAACTTGAAAGGAAAATATATCACCCAATTAGTCTAATTTTCTTTCAAAGTGTAGAAACAAACGTGTCATCAGATACAGATAATTTAGGGAACAGACACGGAACAATAATCTACAATTGTACACAGTAAAAACACAAAAAAACCCATTCTATCTGAATTGTATGTTGATGAAAAAACCAATTTGCAAGATAAATATTTCTAAAAAGACTGACAAAAAAAATCAAATCACAAGTCATTTTAGAACTACAAATACACTTTTCTTTTATAAATGTTTAAAACAGGCTAAAGCTAAAATATAAGACAATACACATTGAGTATCATAAACAAAACATTCTGAAGTTTTTAATACAATAGAAAGAAAAACCCACAAAAGCAACAGCAAAAATAAAAAACCCAGAACAGAGAGCTGAAACTAAATTTATGACAAATTTAGTCAAATTATGCTGTCTTCAAATCAAATGTATTCTTTAAATACTAAAACATTGTAGGGCGATATTTAAAGAAGAGTGCAAATTTGCTCAGGATTGTGAAACCCAAAGGAAATGTCAATTTAGAGAGCATACAGTACTTCATCTGTATTCAGAAAGTTCTTAAACCCATTTTAAGACTACATGTGAGAAAACAAATGTAGAAAAGTATCATCTGGTACACAGTGCCACACAGTATCAGCACAGTGTTCTTCTGTGGATTATTAAAGGAGACTAAAGAAAACCTAAATATTCTTAAAGGACTCTAATATTCACTGCTGAGTTTGTTACTTCACAGTCAATTTTACTCATTAGAAAAAGCTGACTTGTACCAGCTGATCTCATCATTTAACAAGTACAGGTGACCCCACCTGGGTTTGCTCAAAAGCATAGCATAAACACTTCCTTTAACAAATTCAAACACAATTAGAAAAATGAGTGAGGATGTTTTTATTTGTGTGTTTAAGTATGAACTCTTCTCTATTGTAACTGTATTATTTAAAAATACAGAAAAACAGAGTAGATACATTAGCAAAAATAAGGTAAGAGACTAAGGAAGAGTAAGCACTAGATAAGCTACCACTGCTGTTATATTCAATTCTGATCATAATAATTTGAAAACTTATTGAAAAACTACATCATGACCAAATGATTAAAGGGACAGGAAAATGTTTAAAATTTAAGTCTTCTGAGAACAGAAGACACTGATGATACTTTATTTAGAAGACAATGAGATTCTGCAAAAAAAAATTGTAGAAGACTGGTTTTACTTAGCTTCAGAAGACAAAAGTAGAATCACAGGATATAAATACTATTGAAGGCAAATTCTGGTTTCGAAACAACCTGAAGAAAACAATGGACTAGACTGAAATGTAAGAAAGGCAGCTTAACTGACTTTTTTTTTGTTGTTTGTTTGTTTTTATCCTCACCTGAGGACATTCCTGCATTTTTGTTGTTGTTGTTGTTCAGATAGAGGGGGAGAGAGAGAGAGAGAGAGAGAAACATCGACGTGAAAGGGACACATCGAGTGGCTGCCTCCCGCATGACCCAATCAGGGCAGGGGACAAACTGCAACCCAGGTACATGCCCTTAGCGGGAACCGAACCCGGGTCTCTCTGGACCGTGGGCCGACTCTCTAACCGCTGAGCCAAACCGGCCAGGGCTTAACTGACATTTTTAAGGTAAGTAAGGGACTCCCACAAGAAGGGTGGACTCACAAAAACTCTAAAGTACCTTCCAACTAAGATTCTGTGATACAAAAATGTACATTCTAAGTGTCAATCGACCACTTTTAAATGGACAGTAACACTAATGCATGTAACTGTAATATTAAGATTTAAATTTTTTTAATTTCCTTTGAAAAAAGATGGAATACTTGCCAGAGAAGAGGGATGTTAGGGGACTGGGTTAAAAAGGTCAAAGAGCTGAGAAATACATAATGGTAATTTATAAAACAGTCATGGGAATGTAAAGAACAGCATAGGGAATATAGTCAAATAATACTGTAATAACTGTACAGTACCAGGAGGGTACTGGAAATAACAGGCGGAACGAATTGTAAAGTATATGGTTGTCTAACCACTACACTGTACATTTGAAACTAATACAAAATAATACTAATTGTAAACTGTAATGGAAAAAGTTAAAAAAAAAAAAAAAAGATGAGATTATTAAAAACCATTCAGAAAGCTATCCAAGTAAAAATGGTAGGTTACGTCCTGGCCTGTTTGGCTCAGGGGTTGGAAGCGAGGCTCTAGGACCAAAAAGCTGCTGGCAGGTTCGATTCCAGTCAAGGGCACATGCCTGGGTTGATCCCTGGCCCTGGTCAGATCTTGTGGGAGGCAACCTAATTGATGTCCCTCTCTTTCACCCTCTTAAAAAAAAAAAAATCAATGGAGTCCCTGGCTGGTTTGGCTTAGCAGTTGGAGCAAAGGCCTGCAGACGAGAGAGTCCCAGGTTCGGTTCCTGCTGGGGGCACGTACCAAAAAAAAAAAGTAAAAGTGAAAGCCCTGGCCGGTTTGGCTCAGCGGTTAGAGCATCGGCCTGCAGTCCAGAGAGACGCAGGCTCGGTTCCTGCTAAGGGCACATACCTCGGTTGCAGTTTGTCCCTGGCCCTGGTTGGGTTGTATGGGTGGCAGCCACTCGATGTGTCCCTTTCACGTCGATGTTTCTCTCTCTCTCTCTCTCCCCCACCCCCACTCTATCTGAACAAAGTATCAAAAAAAGAAAAAGTAAAAAATCAATGGAAAACCCGGCAGGTGTGGCTCAGTGATTGAGCATCAACCCATGAGCAAAGAGGTCGCCGGTGTGATTCCCCATCAGGGCACATGCCCAGGTTGTGGGCCCAATCTCCAGTGGGGAACATACAGGAGGTGGCCAATCGATATTCTCTCTCGTCGATGTTTTTCTCTCTCTCCCCCTCTCCCTCTCTCTCTGAAAACAATAAAGAAAAAAAAATCAATAGAAAAATATCCTCCTATGAGGCTTAACAAAACGGGGGGGGGGGGCAGGGAACATGGAAGAGCAGGTTACAATATTTATGCTACCACCTTCTATTGAAAACAACCTAAATTAATGTTTTTAATGATAAAGCTGATTCTAATGTTCACACAGAGATCAGTTAGAATTCTAATTCACCTCTGATCCTCCAAAGACCTAAATAAAACCTATGGCTAAAAAAACCTGAAAAATACCTATATAACACATAACTACAAAGAATAAAAAAGTAGCAAATGAATAGATGAGAAAATATAATATATACAGAACAACTATTTCATCCTCCTCCTAATTCCTGATGCTCAACAGAGAGGCCAAAACATTAGTGTGTGCCACTGATAAAACTAAGTTGACACATGGAAAGAACAAGACAATGCATCTCTCTCACATTGATGTTTCTCTCTCTCTCTCTCTCTACCCCTCCTCCCTTCTATTCTATGTGAAGATAGATGGAAAATTATCCTCGGGTGAGGATTAAAAAAAAAAATTTGAAGCCTGCTGGTAAACAGGCTCTACCCATACCCACAGAAGCCAGTGAGCCTTTTATTATTTTATTCTTGAATATAAATGGAAAAAGTAAACACTCATTAAAGAGTAAGATCAAAACAAAAATAATCCTGAAGATTTAAGAGGCAGAAGAACCTGTGCAAACACTACAGAATCAGCCTTAGCATTAAAAAATTCTTGATGCCTATTAACAAATTCAGTTTCAAGAAAAAACTGTATCTAAGAACCAGATGCTTTCAAAATGGAACTTTCAGAGAACAAGAGAGAAGTCTTACACGTTAAAAATAAAAATACAGCCCTGGCTGGGTTGCTCAGTTCACTGGAACGTCATTCTGCACATCAAACGGTAGTGGGTTCAATTCCCAGTCATGGCACATACGTAGGTTTTGGGTTTGATCGCTGATCAGGGCATGTACAGAGGGACAACCAATAAATGTTCTCTCTCTAAAAATCAATAAAAACATATCCTCAGGTGAGAACAACAACAAAAAATACAAAAAGGTGATGATTTAGAAGATAACTAGAAATCTCCTAGAAAGAAGAAATAGAGCTTAAAATTAAAAAAAAAAAACCCCAAGCATTATGATAGAAAAGGTCTAAGCACATCCTTGAAATTTCAGGACAAAAGGATAATCCTAAATGTTTGTGGGAGTTGGGAGAACAAGTCTCAAAAATCAGAAAGGCATTAGACTTCTCATCAGTAATGATTAGTTCACGAAAGAATACAGTAAAAATTCTGAGAGCAAATTACCTTCACAACAGAATTCCATAACATTAATGTGTAAAAAATGAAGATTATTTGCAGATCTGTAAGTAGTCAAAGTTGACCTTTTATATACATTTCAGAAAACTCAAGAAATAAAGAGGAAAACCCTATACCCAGGACACAGCACTGAACACTGAATAGACGAGAAGAGAATATACCAGAGCAATACTGAAGATCTAGGGAATAATCAGGGTTCATATTGGTGCAGAGGGTACAGGGATCAAAGAATGAAGTATTCCGGGGTAAAAAAAATCCAGATACCATCCTTAAGAATTTGGACTACTTCAGGAAGGTGATAAGTGCTGGTAATGCAAGGGGGAAAGAAAAGTGAATCAGAAATCTCAGGAAAAGATATATGGGAAAGGTGTACTTGGCTGGGCAGCAATGTTTTCACAGTTATAATAAATGTTGTATTCATCTGCAACTTTTATGCTTTAACCAAAGAAAAGAAGGCGGTAATAATTTAAGACAGAACGTGTTCTATACTTCATCAATATAAAAATATAAAGATGGCAAAAATAATGAGAAAAAGAGAAGGGTAAGGAAGGAAGGGCACTAATATTCTTATTTGATTAAGGGGAGTCAATATTACCCCCTATTTGACAGAAGTAAAAACAGTAATATAAAGACATAGGTTAAAACTGCAAAGTCTTCTCAAAATGTGGTACATGAATTAAGATAGTATTGGAAAAACTTCTATTCATCTATCTTGCTCTATCTATGCTCGGTGGTATCAATTTTTCCTTTCTGGTAGAACAGAATTTTCTTTTAAAAAATATTTAAGTTAAAATTTTAATTTTAAATTAGAATAATAAATGTGGCAGGCAGGTATTGTAAAAAGTGCAAAGGGGTATTTAAACAAATAAAGTAGCCCGGTTGGTGTGGCTCAGCGGTTAAGCACTGACCCATACACCAAGAGGTCGCCAGTTCGATTCCTAGTCAGGGCACATGCCCACGTTGTGGGCCCAATCCCCAGTGGGGGGGCATGTGGGAGGCAGCCAATCGATAGTCTCTCATTGATGTTTCTATCTCTCTCTTCCTCTCCCTTCCTCTCTCTCTTAAAAAAAAAAAAAAAAAATTCAACCCTGGCCAGTTTGGCGCAGCGGTTAGAGCGTCGGCCTGTGGTCCAGAGAGACCAGGGTTCGGTTCCGGCCAAGGGCCCATACCTTGATTGTAGTTTGTCCCCGGCCCTGGTTGGTCGTGTGGGTGGCAGCCACTCGATGTGTCCCTTTTGCATCGATGTTTCTCTCTCTCTCTCTCTCTCTCTCTCTTCCTCTCTCTCCCTCCCACTCTATCTGAACAAAAAATGTCCTCGGGTGAGGATTAAAAAAAAAATCAATAAAGATAAATGAATGAAGTATGAAAAACACTTCAATAAATAAAACTAAACAGGGAATTTACTAAACAGTTATATTGGGAGAAGTAAATAAAGAACAGAGTTGATAAATGAGCTAAATTTTCATCTATCATTAAATAGTTTAATTTACGCCCTGGCCAGTTTGGCTCAGTGGTTGGGGTGTGGGCCTGTGGACCAGAGAGTTCCAGGTTCGGTTCCCGCTAGGGTCACATACCAAAAAAAAAAACACACAACAGCCCTGGCCAGTTTGGCAGCGGTGAGAGCATTGGCCTGCGGTCCAGAGAGACCCGGGTTCGTTTCCCACTAAGGTCATGTACCTCGGTTGCAGTTTGTCCCAGGCCCTGGTTGGGTCGTGCGTGCGGGTGGCAGCCACCTGATGTGTACCTTTCAAGTCAATTTTTTCTCTCTCTCTCTCTTCCTCTTTCCCACCCCCTGCTCTGTCTGAACAAAAAATGGGAAAATGTCTGAACACTTGGGTGAGGGTAAAAATAAATAAATAAATAAAAATAAAAAACAACAAAATATTTTAATTTACTTATATTTAATACAGCAAAACACAGCAATATAAGCACATCATTCAAAAATATAAACTTAATTATTTACCAAATAAATTAAAAGCTGTAATAAAAGTGGTTTCTTTGGGTGAGTAGGTCTGAGAATTGGGAAGCAGGGAAGACTATGATCTCCTACAAGTCCTTCTGAACTACATAATTATTCAATGACATGTATCCATATACTGCTTTGGTAGGGGTGCAACAGAGATGAAATGGAATATCAGATCAGCAAGTTGAGTATTAGCAAGAAATAAACTGAGAAAAGCCTTCTAAAGTGACTGACACTTACCTACTGGGGCCTGGGGGGCTCCAAAGCCCAAAGTGGCTGTCGTGGTATTAAATCCAGGGGCCCCAAAGGCTCCTGTACCAAGAGGCCCTCCAATCTTAGGTTGGTTGTTCCCAAACAAAGAAGCCTGTCCAGCACCAAGAGCTACGGAGACAAGAGGAAAGAAAAATGCGCCACAGAAGATTCTTTGAATGTTATACCAGAGATCAATTACTTAAAAATATAATACATTTGGAAATTCATAATTTGTTGACCACTCATTTCAACAAAAGAGCTAATACAGTAAATAGTAAATATATGCCAGGCACTGTACTGAGTACATTATACATTACAGGTAAAGTATTTAATCTCTCTGTGTTGTTTCCTCAACTATAATGAGATAGTTAACACATAGTTAAATATTTATCCTAACATTTAAAACAAAATACATATTAAGCAAGTAGATGTCTGGTAGATACTAATACTCTATATAATAACTAGTATCATCTCATTTAATCTTCATTAGCCTGGAAATAGGAATTATTATCCCCATTTTACAGATGAGAAAAGTAAAGGTTTAAATTCAGCTTAATGTCACAAATGTAGTAAATGGTGAAACCGGGGTTCAAACCTCAGTGCATCTGACAGTACATCCAGGGCTCTCAACTGCTCTATAGTAAAACAGATTTTGTAAGAATTAAAGTTAATTTTCCTTAAATTTCAGTATTTGCAAATCAAAATACTCAATGTCATCTTTTTGACGTACAGAAGCTAAACTATAAAAAAACAAACCCAGCCCTGGCCGGCTTGGCTCAGCGGTTGGAGCGTCGGCCTGTGGACCAGAGAGTCCCGGGTTCGGTTCCCACTAGGGGCACATACCAAAAAAAATAAAATAAAATAAAAATAAAAAAACAAAACCAATATATTTTCATTGAATAAAAGTAGTAACACTTTAAAGTATTCCATCTCATGAAAACTATGTCAGACTTTTGTTTTATAAAAAGCTGAATGTCTTCCTTTGAGACTACATGGAGGGACCTGGAAAGTATCATCCTAAGTGAAACAAGCCAAACAGAGAAAGACAAATTTCATATGATCTCACTGATTTGTGGAATATAATGAACATAACAGTTTGAGGAATGGGGTAGTCCCAGAGACGCGGAAGCGGGATACAGACTGACAATCCCCTAAGGAGTGGGGAGGTGGGGGAGGGATGAACCACAGAACTTATACGCATGTATGCATGAACAGTGGACATGGACAACAATCTGGGGACGGGGCAGAGAGGGGAGGGGGAGGGGGGAATCAGTGGGGGGGAAAAGGAGAATCATCTGTAACAAAAATTAATCAATAAAAAAAAAAAAGCTGAATGTCTTGTGATAAAGTTTCTGAAGCGAATCAAGTTTTAGCATGAAACAGATCGGATAGAATAAGAATTTATTTTCACCAGAAGGAAACCCATCGCAGAAACTTGTAATGTTTTATTAAAACCAAATGATTCTTGCTTATGGATCTTGTCAACAGTGATTTTTAAAGTACAAAACAGGGAGAATTCAGTTATTTAGAATAAATTACTGCCAAAAATTATTTGAAAGATCTCCATCCCCCTCTCTTCAAAAAGTTATTGGTAATTTAGAAGATCTTAAGTTCCTACTAATGCATCAATACATCTTGACAGAGATATGAGTTACCAGGAAAATCACTAAAATCATTTCAAAGATGTAACATTTGGAAGTTAAAAATGTCAAATGGGAACTGCTTTGAAATTATAACCAAAAAAGGAATAGAAAGTTTATACTCAGAAAATTCATACAATATAAACTAGTGAGTGAGGGTGACTACTAAATGAACAAAACATTCCCTAACTGTCCAATCTCATTATTAACAAGAATACAACAATGTAGTAATAAGATTATTTAGCCTTTAAAAGCCCCATTCGGGAACAGGGACTAGGCTCTAAACTATTAGAATTTGGTGAAAATTCCAAGAAAAACTAAGTTATATTACTCCCTCAAAAGACATAGTTAATGGCCAAATTTCAGGACTCTTTACTTTTCCAGGTAGCAAACACATCTTTATCACCCCCCCAACCCCAAACTTAGATGAAACCCAAATATATAAAGTGGATTAAAATTTCAGTTCTGAATGCGTGTGTATTTTCCTCACCTTTGCAGCAGCCCTGGATAAAGAACCATGAAACATTCTAAATACTACCATATTTCAATAAGCCACAAAATAATAAAAAGACATTGAGAGCTTCAGGTGACCTGGAAAGGGACTCTCATAAAATGACCTGCATACTGTTACAATTTATCAAGGGAAACATATGCATTTTATCCAGATCTGTCTTATATTATGGACAAGAAGTTCTTTATGCTTAAAGGACTTACTAGGGACATTCTGGTGTATGATAATGTCAATTTATGAAATATGCTGTATTTATGATTAGGTGTAGGAATCATAAGGCTAAAGAAGATATAGGGGGGCACAATGGTAATACTGACCGTAGAAACTCCTCAATAAAGTGAAAATGATATTCCTTTTGAGACCTTCTAATAAAATTTAGAATTTAATTTTATCTATGTTATCTATCACCATGGGGTAGACTTATCTATGTATATCTTAGTATAACAATGAATGATACTAGCTGTACCCTTAACCATACAACTTCATGGAAAATTTTAAGTACTAAAATATTATTATTATTATTATTATTACTTCTAAGTAACCACTAATGATAATACTACCAATGATAATGCTAATAGTTAATATAACTATGAAAAAGAAACTGATACATTCATGATTTAAGGAGAGTTCCTTCGTCTGAGCACATCAGGGGGAAAAATATCCCATGTCAAAGAATAATATAAAATATTTTATACTGATTAACCACTTAAAATCTAAATGTACAAAAAAAAATCTTTTGTACTTGTACATTTCATATTTCTAGTCAACTATTCATGAGGTAAGCAAAGGCCTATGTTATAGGGAATTTTACTTCTGTTGAGGTATGAGTATGAATCTCTATCACTCACAAGAAGCTGCACAGGAATAGCCATTTAGCTTATGTTCCCAAAAACACAGCCCAAAGCCACAGTGCGATTCTACTTATGACACCATGAAATGCAGAGTTCATGAATGTGGCTGTTTATATACCGTACTCTCCAGACACATTCCTCTCAAAGCTAAAAAATCTGCTTTAGCAGATGTAATTAATCATAAAAGAATTCCAATAGGCCCTGGCCAGTTTGGCTCAGTGGTTGGAGCATTGGCCTGCGGACCAGAGTCCCAGTTCGATTCCCACTAGAAGCACGTACCTAAAACAACAACAACAACAACAACAAAACAAGAATTCCAATAGTGTGTGTGTGGTGATTCTCACAATTCTCATTTCCCTATATGATCTGCTACTAAGCTTGGGGTTCTAAATTATTTATTAATTCTACTTGGTTTTAAGTTTATTGGGAACAAGGCATAAATGAGGAATATATAACAGTAAAAAAATGCAATTCATTGTCCGTGAGGTAGAACTGTTTCAGAAAAATAAAATATATTCAAACTAATGAAAAGGCTGAGATATTATACTACTGTGGAATAAAAAACAATAGCATCACAAAAAAAGGTGATAGAACATGTACTAATCTTGGAATACAAAAGAAGGAATTATTGCTAATCATAACCTGCAAGATCAAAAAGCCAAAGAGGCCCGGCTGGTGTGGCTCAGTGGTTGAGTGTCAACCCATGCACCAAGAGGTCGCCAGTTCAATTCCTGGTCAAAGCACACGTTCAGGTTGTGAGCCAAATCCCCAGTGGGGGGCATGTAGAAGGCAGCCAATGGATGTTCTCTCTCATCAATGTTTCTATCTCTCTCTCCCTCTCCCTTCCTCTCTCTCTCAAATCAATAAAGAAAAAAAAAGAAACCAGAGGAGCTCTGGTCAGTTATGCCCAGTGGTTAGAGCGTCAGCTTGTGGACCAATGAGTCGTGGGTTTGAGTCCAGTCAAGGGCATGCACTTCAGTTGCAGTTCATCCCGGGATCCCCAGCCCTGGTCAAGTTGTGCAGGAGGCAACCAGTCGATGTGACTATCACATCAATGTTTCTCTCTCCCTCCCTCCCACTCTCTCTGATGATAAAATAGAAAAGTATCCTTGGGTGAGGAAAAATGAATGAATGAATAAATAAATAAGTAAATTAATTAATAAAATTTAAAACGCCAGAGAGGAAAAAAAATGACAATTTTGACCATGTAAAAATAAGACTTATATAAGAAGACAACATAAACGAGATGAAATCAAGACTTGGTGGAAATATCTATAACAGACATTAAAGTAGCATCTTACCAAGATTTAGACTATGTTTACCATACTGTCTAGAGTCAAAACTACCCTTGGGAAAAACCCTCAATTTGCCCACACCAAAGCTACTTTCCCTCTGAAATTAGAAGAGAACACTGATCCCAGAAAACTTATTCTGCTTAAGTTTAGGAATCACATTGTACAAAACACTTTTTTTAGTTCTACATGCGGTAGAATTTAGTAAGTTTTTTTTTTAATTTTTTTTTCTTTATTCATTTTTTAGAGAGAGAGAAAGGGAGGAAAGAGAGAAACACCAATGAGAGAGAACATCGACTGGCCATCTATGCCCCCCACTGGGGATTGGGCCCACAACCTGGGCATGTGCCCTGACCGGGAATCGAACCTGCGACCTCTTGGTGCCATGGGTTGATGCTCAACCACTGAGCCACACTGGCCGGGCAAAATTTAGTAAGTTTAAAAGCTCAAATGAGCCCAGCTAGTGTAGCTCAGTGGACTGAGTGTTGTCCCATGGTTTGATTCCTGGTCAGGGCACTTGCCTAGGTTGTGGGCTCCATCCCCAGTAGGAGGCATGCAGGAGGCAGATGAGTGATGTTTCTCTCTCACATCAATGTTTCTATCTCTCTCTAAAAAATTCAATAAAAACATAGTTAAAAAAACAAAAAGCTCAAAAGAAACTGTCATATAACCAAAATGAGTTAATATCCACAATATATAAAGTACTCTCAGAAATAAATTAAGAAACAATGACCAAATATTAAGGAATAGAGAATTCAAAGACTCACTGCCCAATAAATATACATAAGGATATCCTTTACCACTAATTAGTGAAATACAAATTAGAATATAACAATTTTCACTAACATGCATGTAAAGATTAGAAAATCCAACAATATGAAAATGTATAAGAAATTAGCACTTCTGCCCTGGCTGGTTTAGCATCAGCCCAAGGACCAGAGTCATGGGTTTGATTCCGGTCAAGGGCAAATACCTCGGTTTCTGTTTGGTCCCCGGCCCTGGTTGGGGTCATGTGGGAGGCAACCAATCAATGTGTCTCTCTCACATCGATGTTTCTCTCTCTCTGTCTCTCTCTCTCTCCCTCCCTCCCACTCTATTTAAAAATAAATGACAAAATATCCTCAGGTGAGGATAAAAAAAAAAGAGCAATTTTATACAATGTGAGCAAAAATACAAACTGGCATTCTTTTTAGAAAATAAATTGTTACCAAGGTCGACTAAAATTCAAAATCTGTGTCTAACAGAATTCCAATTCTAAAAATCAATAATATATAACACCAAAACACCCAAAATTATGTCACAAGGATCTTCATTACTACATTGCTAATATAAAATAACTCAAATGTCCATCAAAAAAAGGAAGTTAAATTATGTCATGTGTATGTATTTGCATTATGTGTATATATGCACACACAATAAAATACTAAACAGTTATATTTAAAGATTCAAAGAATGAGTTAGAGCTATAATATAAAACAAAAGAAAAACTATATGCCCAAAATGTCGTGGAAAATGAATCAAACCAAAACACAGAATACTATCTAAGGCACTTGCTTTCGGTTTGAAACATTTTGACTGCAGTGCATAATATGAAATACACTGAGACCCATAACACTCATACACAGGTGGGCCAAAGTAGGTTTATAGTTGTTCCTATGAAAAATAATTAAAAAATAGTAATATAAGAATAAACTGTTTCGAGTACTCACAACTGTAAACCTATTTTTGCCATACCCTGTATATGTAACTGAAACGAAAGTTAAATAAAACAATACTTAACCTTGCTTTGTACAATAGTTTAATTAAAATTCCAGTTCATTTAAAAAAAAATGCTAGCTGCAGCCTACTATATGTGTGTGTGTATTTTCTTTTTATCCTCACCTGAGGACATTTTTCCATTTTTGTTCAGATAGAGTGGGGGTGGGGGGGGAGAGAGAGAGAAACATCGACGTGAAAGCGCAACATCGAGTAGCCACCTCCCGCACAACCCCAACAGGGGCCAGGGACAAACTGCAACCAAGGTACGTGCCCTTAGCAGGAAACGAAGCTGGGTCTCTCTGGACTGCGGGCCGACGCTTCAACCACTTAGCCAAACCGGCGAGGGCTGCAGCCTATTATATTAATACTACATCCAAGTAATTACTTTTTTAAAGATTTTTCTAAAACTGATTTTTTAGAGAGTGGAAGGGAGAAAGAGAAAGAAAAAGGGGGAGAGAGAGAGACAAACATCGATGTGAGTGCACACCCTCCTGTACACCCCATACTGGGAATAGAGCCAGAAACCCAGGGAAGTGCCCTGACCAGGAATCAGACCAGCAAACTTTTAGTGCATTGGACAATACCCAACCGAGCCACATCAGCCAGGACCCAACTAATTATTGCATTTCATCATGTGGCTTAAAAACACTCATGTAGAACATGGTTCCATTTAAAAATATAAAAAGCCGCCCTGGCTGGTTCAGCTCAGCAGTTGGAGTGTCGGCCTGTGGTACAGAAAGACCCAGGTTCAGTTCCCGCTAAGGGAATGTACCTCAGCTGCAGTTTGTTCCCGGCCCTGGTTGGGTCGTGCGGGTGGCAACCACTCGATGTGTCCGTTTCACATCGATGTTTCTCTCTCTCTCTCTTCCTCCTTCCCACTCTATCTGAACAAAAAAAAAAAAGGAAAAATGTCCTCGGGTGAGAAGAAAAAAAAAAGAATATAAAAAGCCTATACATAAAACACATATGTTTAAATGTATATGAATATGTATGTGTGTATATTTAAGCACATGTTTGAAAAATATGTATAAAGGGGGTCTGACAAGATACATGCCAAACTTTCAATAGCTCTTACTTTTGAAAGATGTGGACTTTTGCTGAATTTTTTTTTTTTTAAATCCTCACCCGAGTATATTTTTCCATTTATCTTCAGATAGAGTGGGAGGGAGGAAGAAAGAGAGAGGGAGAGAGGGGGGGGAGAGAGAGAGAGAGAGAGAAACATAGATGAGAGAGACACATCGACTGGCTTCCACCCACACGACCCCAACCGGGGCTGGGGGCAAACTGCAACCTAGGTATGTGCCCTTAGTGGGACCCGAAACCGAATCTCTCTAGACCATGGGCTGATGCTCTAACCACTGAGCGAACCCGGCCAGGGCTGAACTTTTTTTTTTAAAGCACTAATATCTTTTATTTTTTTAAAAATGAAACAAAACAAAAAATGAATAAAATGAAACAGTTCATAGAGTACAAAATGTTCTATTAATGACAGCCCTGGTCGGTTTGGTTCAGCGGTTAGGGCGTCAGCCTGCAGTCCGAGACCCGGGTTCACTTCCCGCTAAGGGCACGTCCCTCGGTTGCAGTTTGTCCCCGGACCTGGTTGGGTTGTGCGGGTGGCAATCATTTGATGTGTCCCTCTCACATCGATATTTCTCTCTCTCTCTTCCTCCTTCTCTCCCTCCCACTCTGTCTGAAGATAAGTGCAAAAGATTCCTCAGGTGAGGATAAAAAAATAAATGTAAAAACTAAATAAGATGACAGCTAAATAATCAGCGCATAGAAGCAAAGACAGCAGATAATTGTTAGTGAAAGCAGAGACCAGTGGAAATAAACAGTCTGCAAGTAAATGACTACACCCATGGTCAGATGAACTGGAAAAGTAGGTGTAACTATATGCTTAAACAACTTTATTGAACTGTACATTATTGACCATCTCATTTTAGACCATCACCACCCTCCCATTGTTTAAAACAGCTGGACAAGTAGAAGGGTATCTTCAAAGACACTGAAACATAATTATCAATAGCAGGAACAGAGACAATGGCATGTCATTTCAGCTGTGTATCAAGGTGAATAGAATTGAAAATGAAAAGTGTGCACAGATGTTGTAAAAGTCAATGTATTTGGGTAATAAAGCTTACTCAATAAATAGTTCAAGGTCCTAAATCCCAGTCACAAAGGTAACACAGAGGATCTAGAAGTTTAAAATGTCACCATATTACCAAGTCTTTCATTTCATTAAATACTGAAAATCCCAGATAGATCAGGACTATCAGAAGACAAATATTTTGTAGAAACGGAGCATATAGCCTTTAAGAGAAATGTGGCAATGTTTTAAAACCTGGTAAAGTATAACTGCTGGGCAAGTTTTATAAATCCATTTCTGAAAATAAAAGTCTGGACCTTTTATTTCCAGGCCTATGATCAAACACAAGTCTTAAGTTCTAGCAATTAGAAAGCTAAAATTATCACTTCCTAAATCTCATGGTACAGTTCCTTACCTGTTCCAAAACCTGCACCAAGCCCAGTTCCCAGAGTCCCAGGTCCTGGTTTACTTCCAAAAATACTATTCCCACTGGTATTTGTGCCAAAACCTAGAAAGACAAAAGAGTAAGTGGTCTAGACTTTAAATACAACTCTCACTTTCCTATATAAGGGACTTTTTAAAGCAAAGGAGTCTGACCCTAAGTTTTACATTTTTTCAGTTAGATATCCTAAATGTTAGGCTAATTAAAAATTTAAATTTAATGCCTAAAAACAGACCCCAATCTTCCTATTAATGTATTTCAGCCTTTAAATATCAATTCAATATAGAATAATATCCAACTTTTAAAAGCAAAGTGATTATGCTTGAAGTTGGGAAATATTTCCTTTGTAAGGCTCAAATCCTCCAACCTATATTTCACAATTAATTATTAGAACAAAAACTCATTCCCTCAAATTTTCACTAAAAAATAAGACAGTCAACAAATACACTTTACTGAATCTAAAAGTTCTTGCTAACAGAAAATTACCTATAAAAATCTCGAAAGCAGCTCTTGTTTTGAACAAATGGACCTTGAATGGATAACGTGTGGCAGATCACACATGAGAAGTCTTAATGGTGTCACACTCAACCAGCTCTAGGAGCACTCAAGGACTCAGCTAGCTGATATTAAAAAAAATAATTATCATTCATAAACTTTCCTTGAAATAAATTGTTTCAAAGAAATGATGATGGAAAGTTGAACAAACCATCCTCCTTCACTATGATCCATCACTCAGAAAAATTCTGACACCCTCTAAAGTCCACAGATCTTCCCAACAAAAACACGTACATTGCATTACTGCTATTATTTTTCTTTTGCTCAGATATGTTCACCATGTTTCTGCACTCTTTTTGGAGCTACATACCAACAAAAAAGCTAATGAACATATCATTAATCTCTTTTATAAGAGAAAAAAAATAAATAAATCATTGGCTATCAAACCCTGTTTGAAGAATACTTGAAAATGTTTTTAAAAGATATAATGGAGAGCCCTGGCCAGTTTGCTCAGTGGTTAGAGCGTCGGCCTGCAGACCAGAGTGTCCCAGGTTCAGTTCCCGCTAAGAGAACATACCTCAGTTGCAGTTCGTCCCGACCCCAATGCGTGGGTGGCAACCAGTCAATGTGTCTCTCTCACATCAATGTTTCTCTTTCTCTTCTTCCCTCCTGCTCTATCTGAAGATAAATGCAAAAATATCCTCTGGTAAGAATTAAAAATATATATATATATCATGGAAAGGAACAAATACAAAAGATTTACAGAATAGAGTATCTTGGAATGTATGACAGTATCACCTACTAAGATTATACTAGGGTCAATATTTGGGTTATTATCTCAATGAAAAAGATCAAGAAAAAAAGTTGAAAAATTTAAACAATTTAAAAACATATTTCTAATGTCATTTAAAAATCGAAGCAAGTAATCTGACTTAATCTCAATTATACATTCATTAAATCTTTTCAATTGTGCTAACTAAAAGTTTTGCTACAAAAATAGAGTACTCAAGCACAATCAATTCCTTTACAAAAAAAAAAAAAAAAAAAAGTACTTGGAGATATTATTTTTCTTTTTGAGGTAAAATTTAACCAGAAAGGATCATCCATTCCTGTAACAGCAGAAAACAAAATATTTGTGAACTACCTCAAACCCACAGGAGGGAAAGAAGTCCCAACTTACACTGTTTATACCACACATTTCCTCAGATTCTTACTGACAAAAGTTGATCAACTCGGTCATTTCAAAACAATTTTTAAAATTAAAAATAAGAACAATTAATTAATTAATGGTCAATTAATTTACGACAAAGGAGTCAAGAATATACAAATGGGAAAGGATAGTCTTGTTAATGAATGGTATTGAAAAAACTGGACAGCCACATGCAAAAGAATCAAAACAGATCGCTATCTCACACCATACACAAAATGGATTAAAGACAATTGTAAAACCCAAAACCAACTAATTCCTATAAAAAACACACAGGTGGTAATCTCCCTGACATAGTGATGATTTTATAAATGGGACACCAAAATCAAAGGTAACAAAAACAAAAATAATCAAGTGGGACTACATCAAACTAAAAAGCATCTACACATCAAAAGAAACCATCAGTAAAATAAAAGGCAACCTACTGAATGGGAGAAAATATTTGGGACCCACACATCTGATAAAAGATTAATATCCAAAATACAAAGAGCTCATTCAACTCAATAACAAAAAAGATAAAAACAATCTAATTAAAAAATGAGCAGAGGATCTGAACAGACATTTTTCCAAAGACATACAGGTGGCCAACAGGTACACAAAAAAAATGCTCAACATCACTAATCATCAGGAAAATGCAAATCAAAATCACATAAATTATCACCTCACACCTGTTAGAATAGCCAACATAAAAAAGATAAGAATTAAGTGATGGTAAAGTATGTGGAAGAAAGGAAACCCTTGTGCACTGTTGGTAGAAATGTATGGTGTAACCACTATGAAAATCAGTATCAAAGTTCCTCACAACATTAAAAATAGAGCTGCCATACAACCCAGCAACTACACTTCTGGACATTTATCCAAAGAAAATGAAAAAACGAACTAAAAAAAATATATATGCACCCCTATGTTCATTATTTACAATAACCAAGATATGGAACCAACCTAAATGTCCAACAATGAATGAAGAAAATGTGGTGTATATAAATATATATATGAATAGAACATTATTCCGAAATAAAAATACAATGAAATCTGGCCATCAGCAACAAGATAAAATTTGGGGGCATTATGCTAATCGAAATAAGTCAGACATAAAAATACAAATAACAGCCCTGACTGGTTTGACTCAGCAGTTAGAGCATCAGCCCTTGGACCAGAGAGACCCGGGTTCAATTCCCGTGAAGGGCATGTACCTCTGTTGCAGTTTGTCCCCGGCCCTGGTTAGGGTTGTGGGTAGCAACCAGGTGTTGCGTCTCTCTCACATCAATGTTTCTCTCTCTCTCTCTCTCCCCCCCTCCCTCTCTCCCTTCTGCTCTATCTGAATATAAATGCAAAAATGTCCTCAGGTAAGGATTAAAAAAAATACAAAAAACGAGCTCACAATACAGAGAACAGACCAGTGGTTGCTAGAGGCAGGGGGTGGGGGAATAGGTGAAACAGATAAAGGGGAGTCAAAAGGTACAAAACTTCTGGTTATAAAAAGTCATGGGGATATAATGTACAGCATGGTGACTATAGTTAATAATACTGTATCGCATATCTGAAAATTGCTAAGAGAAATTTCTCATCACATGAAAAAGAAATTTTGTAACTATGTATGGTGACAGATATTAATTGGATTGTGGTGATCATTTCTCAATATATATATAAATACTAAATCATTATGTTGTATATTTAAAACTAATGTAATTACACCTCAAAAATTCAGCTTGGCCCTGGCCAGGTAGCTCAGTTGATTAGATGGTTATCCCAATATGCCAAGGTTGTAGGTTTAATCCCTGGTCAGGCACATACACAAATCAACCAATGAATGCCTAAAAAAGTGGGACAACAAATCGATGTTTCTTTCTCTTCCTCTCCCCCCCTCTGAAATCAATTTTTTTTAAAAATCAGTTTAAAAAAACTTTCTAGCCCGGCTGCTATGGCTCAGTGGTTGAGCATCAACCGGTGCACCAAGAGGTCGCTGATTCAATTCCGGGTCAGAGCACATGCCCAGGTTGTGGGCCCAATCCCCAGTAGGGGGCATGCAGGAGGCAGCCAATGGATGTTCTCTCTCACTGATGTTTCTATCTCTCTCTCCCTCTTCCTTCCTCTCTCTCTAAAAATCAATAAAAAAAAACAAAAACAAAACTTTTTTTTTTTAAATGGTCTAAGAGCCCTGGACAATTTGGCTCAGAGGTCAGAGCATAGGCCCGAAAACCAGAGGGTGGGGCAGGTTTGATTCCCAGTCAAGGGCACATACCTGGGTTGCAGGTTTGATCCCAGCCCTGGTTGGGGTCATGAGGGAAGCAATCAATTGATAAGTCTCCTCATATCAATGTTTCTCTCTCTCTCCCTTCTACTCTATCTAAAAATCGAAAAATATCTTCTAGTGAAATTACCAAACAATCAAAAAAGTGTCTGAGATAGTTAAGGAGCTATTTGTATACAAAAGCAGCACAGAAGAGCCACTGATTTATTGCTCAGCACCATATTATCAATACTCAAAGGATCTTCACCCTCTTTAAATCTATCCATTCATTCAGTAATTCAAACATTATCATATAGTCACTTAAACATGTCCCTGCTGGGAATAATTATTTACCAAGAAAATGAGCTGATAAATTTAAAGAATGACTGAAGGATCTGACACCACCAATTAATTGTAGCAGGTGTCCCAACTTTCTTTTTCCTTTATTGATAGTAGAGAGAGAGAGGGGAAGGGAGAGTGAGAGATAGAAACATCGATGACAGAGAACATCAACTGGCCGCCTCCTGCACGCTCCCACACTGGAGATCTGGCCCACAACCTGGGCATGTGCCCTGACCGGGAATCGACCCAGATACCACTGAGCCACACCAGCAGGCAAGGTGTCCCAACTTTTAACACTGTGAATTAATCACTACCAGAATGAAGCACAATTCCATACTGGATAACCAACAATGGCATAATGATGCCCTCAAATCTTGGTATAACCCTATTCCATTTCCAAATTTGTTATATGACTTACTTCTAAATCAGAAGATTATCTCAGCTTCCCAAGAAAATAGGAACATAAAAAAAAAGCTTTACTTGGATCTGAATCCCTTGAGGGCAATAATGGAATAAGTTCATCCAAGAGTATAACAAAACTTGCCACCCTGCAACCCCCATCTGACTTATAAAAATAAAAGGAATCCTTCCTGTTAGGGCTCAAAAGTATTCATTCTTTAATTCATTTAATGAACTTTTAGTGAGCACCTATTAATTGCCAGGCACTAGGTCAATATTGAAGATAAAATCTTCAAACAAACCAGAAATCTGAAATCATGGAATAGTATCAATACATTTCAGAAGTGCAACCTATTTTATCAAGTATAGCCTACAAAAGCAATATGTCAGACAGAAGTAACATTTAATTTTGAACATGAAGTGTGCTACAAATAAATACATATTTTTAAAGGGAGCAAAAACTGGTTCTTGAGGGGGCTAAAAAAACCACAATGGTTTATTGCCCTCCATAAAATACACAGATAGATACATAATATAGCTCTTTCTCCAGTATGTTACAAGATCATTTAAAAACTCAGTGAGCCCTAGCTGGCGTGGCTCAGTTGGTTGGAGTGCCATCCTGTACACCAAGAGGTAGTGAGTTTGATTCCTGGTAAGGGCACATACCTAGGTTTTGGGTTCAATCCCCATTGGGGTACATATGGGAGGTAACAGATTGATGTTTTTTTCTCACATCAATGTTTCTCTCCCTTGCTCTTTCTCTAAAATAAAATTTTTTAAAAAGTCGCTGAAAATCCGTGTGATTACTGACTTATGGCAAATAACCATATCTTTGCACTCAACTCTCACTAGACATCCAGGACCTGATGATGTATCTGAAATCCTTAGAAAAAATTCAGACCACTATTTCGTTTGGTGATAAAATGAACTTTCCATTTCTGATTTAACACAAATAATGTTGAATTTGTTTGAAAACTTAGGTAGTTATGGAAGGCATTTAACATAATACTTATACTAAATGGATTTTAGTTTTTCTGAAGAGTAGTTTAGGGATTGTTTAGTCTAATCTGAATTATTATTTAATCTTATCTGAATTTTTTACAATGAACATGTACTCGAATATAAAACTTTTGCAACTGTAAGAAAGCTAAATCCACAAAATCAAAAAGGATCAACTTTCAATAAGAATCATCAAATCAGAATAAACAACAAAAACATGTAAAAAAAAATCATGAAATCTAACCTGTATGAAACCTGGCCTAATAGAAAGTGTTATCTCAACCAAATATGTTTCATTTATGGCTTCTCAACTACTGGCTAAGTAATCCAAAAAAAATGATGTTTCCTTATTTTGAAAAAAATCTATCTCCATTACAGAAACAACTTTCTGCAAAGTACTGCTGCATGTGCTGTATGGCCCTTTTTAACCAAAGCAGGAAATTCAAAATAATATGAGTGAGGAAAGGCAATTTAATCTCTTCTAAGTATCTCAACCCATGTCCATGATTTTAAACCTTTCCCTCTTGTACTGACATCGAGCCACAGCTTACCTGAGAATTTTTAAATATTCCCAATCACATGAATCAGGAGAATGATGTGTGGTATAGTCAGTGTAACTTTAAGAGAGCCAAACCTGCTTTTTATATGTACCAAAATTGGAAGTGTTTGTATTGGTTCCTAAAGTCAGGGTTGGTTTGTTACCAAAGAGCCCGCCACTGGTTGTACCAAATGAAGGAGCACTGGTTGTGCTGGTTCCAAATGTAGTAAGCTTGTTATTGCCAAACAGGGTCTAAAAAGAATAGAATACAGGAAAACTTTTAGCATAAAGATACACTCTAGACAGTAAAAGAGATTACCTGAGGTATACAGGATTGGGTGTGAAGTAAGGGAGAGATGTCATTACTATTATAAAAAAGATAGAAGGAGGATCAATAAAGACTAGCAGAAAAGTAAACTAGTAGGAGCAAGATTAACCTTATGAATACAGAATGCTCTTAGCCTGAGAAGTTAATGTAAAACCCTCAGCAAACCCAAGATTTCAGTGAAGTGAAGGAAAAAAAAGATAATCAAATACATTTTTTACCCGGTAACAGAAATGTATCATGTTTTTAATTTGCCAGTAGAAACAATTACAATAAAAAATTTAAACATGCTACAACATGAACTTTCAAAACATTATGTTAAATAAAATAAATCAGTCATAAAGGCCACACATTATGTGATTCCATTATATAAAATATCCAAAGTAGGTAAATCCATAGACAGAAAGTAGGCCTAAGATAATTACGGGTAATAAGTGATGAGGATCAAGTTTCCAAATTTACTATGGTGATTGGTGCACACTCTATGACTATAATAAAGGCCACCTGAATTGTAAACTTTAAAAGGGTCAACTGTATGGTATGTGGATTATATCTTAAGGTTATTTAAAAATAACTTTCAGCCCTGGCCGGTTTGGGTCAGCGGTTAGAGCGTCGGCCTGGGGTCCGGAGAGACCCGGGTTCGGTTCCCGCTAAGGGCACGTACTTCGGTTGCAGTTTGTCCCCGGCCCTGGTTGGTCGTGCGGGTGGCAGCCACTCGATGTGTCCCTTCAGGTCAATGTTTCTCTCTCTCTCTCCCTTCCTCTCTCTCCCTCCCACTCTATCTGTACAAAAAATGGGAAAATATCCTCGGGTGAGGATAAAAATAAAAACAAATAAATAAATAACTTTCAGAGGCACTATATAATTTTCACAATTTCTCACCTCAATTAACTAACCAAATAAGGTTAAGGAACAACAGATTTTAATCACCACAAAAACATAACCACATGTTTTGGAGATTTTTTTTTTTTAAACTACCCACAACATCATGTTCAAAGGTTTTTATAATGAGTACATAATACAGACTGACTGTGTCATACAGATTCTCACATGGTTTAAGTGGTAATATGGAATTTACTATTGTTTTCAGGTCAAGTACATTTTGAAACAGTAAATTTTTACTGAAATGACTTAACAAGGAAAATAATTCAGTTAAGCCTCCAGCAGCATTAAAATTGTGAACACATCAACAATTTTAACAACTTAACACCTAAAATATTTAATTCTCATATATCATATCAACTTGTCACCCAAAACAGGATAGAACTGAGAGTTAAAAATTACCTGATTTAGCCCTAGCCAGTTTGGCTCAGCGGTTGGAGCGTTGGCCCACATACCAAAGAGTCGCGAGTTTGATTCCGGTCAAGGGCACGTACCTCTGTTGTGATTTGGTCCCCGGCCCTGGTCGGGGTCGTGTGGGAGGCAACCAATCAATGTGTTTCTCTTACATCAATATTTCTCTCTCTCCGCCCCTCCCTCCCAATCTATCTGGAGATAAATGGAAAATATCCTCAGGTGAGAATTAAAAAAGAAAAAATTACCTGATTTATTTAAGAATGAAAACATCTCAATTTAGATTCAACAATTAAAATTAACAAATGGGAGTGATAGTTTAATATCAGAAATTGTCCTGGCCGGTTTGGCTCAGCAGTTAGAGCGTCGGCCTGCGGTCCAGGGAGGCCGAGGTTCGGTTCCTGCTAAGGGCGCGTACCTCGGTTGCAGTTTGTCCCCAGCCTTGGTTGGGCGGTGTGGGTGGCAGCCACTCAATGCGTCTCTTTCACGTCGATGTTTCTCTCTCTCTCTTCCTCTCTCTCCCTCCCACTCTACGTGAACAAAAAATGGAAAAATGTCCTCAGGTGAGGATAAAAAAAAAAAGAAAAGAAATAAACTGCACACAAACACTGAGGCAAAGAAGTTTAAAAAAGAACTTAATATTTGAAAATTAACCTACAGTAAAACCTGGATAAAATGGACTACTTTGGGTGAGGGGGTGTCCATTAAACCATAAAGCCTGTTATATAATAAAGTAGGTTTTCTGAATGTGTATGTTAAAAAATTGACAAGGCTCCCCCCCAACTCTATCTAAAGATAAATGAAAAAAATACTCATGAGGATTAAAAAAAAAAAGTTGACAAATTAACCTGTTTTTACGTACGTAGACATGTTTGTGTAATTAAAATTATGTACAAAAAATTTAATTTCACAGAAAAGTTTTCTATTATATGTATTACAGTAATTTTAAATTTATACTGAATAGGTCTAATAAATGCATGCATTCAGCAGTCACCGAGAGTAAACAAATGCACATGGCTAGGGAGTGGCACATGCCTATTGCAGGCACAATCTCCAATAAGGGGGCATGCAGGAGGCAGCCAATTGATGTTTCTATCTCTCTCTCCCTTCCTCTTTCTCTCAAACAAAAAAATCAATAAAATATATTTAAAAAACAACAACAAACCGCTGAAGAAAGTCCAACCACAGACAACAAAACCAATTGTCTCAAGCCATGTGGTGTGATCATGTGCTAATCATTCACCGAACACTTTACACGTGGTGACTCTTAGATTTAAATATGCAGACTATAGTCATAGATATGTAATATTTCTTTATGTCTGTGAAATTACAACAGTGTTTACAACATATGGCCTATTTGCTAAAATTTGTTAAACATAACAGTGAATTAATAACAACAAAAATAACATGTTAATTATAAGCAAATCTTGGTTAAAAGCATTTTAAAATTAAGATGTTCATTTTCACATGACATTCTGAACTGAAAATTCTGTCCATTAAATCCGAAGTCCATTAAATCAAGGTCTGAAAAATTGAAGGTTGACTGTATTAAAGTTACCTAGTTATTTTAATTTGCACCAAGTTACCATCATTATCAAATCATACAAATACTCAATGAAAATACTTGAAAGACGGTCAAGTTTTTTTTAGAAATTCCTTTAACAGACTTAGACACATCTTCATATTATAATCAACTATAAAAACCTACCGAACCAACAGCACCAAATCCAGTATTGGTCTGCCCAAAGAGACCTGTTCCTGTTCCAAATGCCGTTCCAGTGCTGGTGTTTGTAGCGGTCCCAAAAAGACCTCCTGGCTGTGAGGCTTGGGTTACTCCAAATAAACCCTGCAAAAGGCAATCCAGATAAAAAGACATCCTTCAGCAGTCAGTTTTAAGAATCTTAGCCTAATAATAGTAGTTATAATTTTTTTTAATTTATGTGATAGGTAGTATGCTTAACACTCTACACAGAGCATTTCTTTTCTTCACAATAACCCTAAAGAGCAGAACCATTTTCCAAAAAATAAAAATAAAAGCTCAAAGTAGTTAAAAATTTGCCCAATATGTCACAGCTACTGAGTAGCAGAATCAGATTTCAAATAAGCAAAGCTTATATCATCCAATGTTGATGAAATTTTACTTATGCATCAGTTAACAAAAGAAAAATACTGCTCTAATAGACTATTGCTGAATTAAGAATTCTAAGTAGTGGTTTTAAACAATTTCATTGAGACATAATTCATATACCATTAAATTTACTCATTTAAAGTAGACTTCAATGGTTCTTTTAAATATAGCCAGAGTCCCACAACCATCCTCACTCTCTCTAAATTTAGAACACTTTTATCACTATAACAAGAAACCCCGGGCCAATTAGCAGTCACTCTCCATTCCTAGATAATCAATCACTGATCTACTTTCTGTTTCCATGGATTTGTCCATTCTGAACATTTCATATAATAGAATCACACAAAATGTGGTATGTCCTGGCCGGTTTGGCTCAGCGGCTGGCGTATTAGCTTGTGGTCCAGAGAGACCCGGGTTTGGTTCCCGCTAAGGGCACATACCTCGGTTGCAGTTTGTCCCTCCGACCCTGGGTGGGTCGTGCAGGTGGCAGCCACTCAATGTGTCCCTTTTATGTCAATGCTTCTCTCTCTCTCTCTCTCTCCCCCTCCCCGTCCCACTCTATCTGAACAAAAACAACAGAAAAATGTCCTCGGGTGAGGATTAAAAAAAATAAAAAAATGTAGTGTTTGGTAAATGGTTTCTTTCACTTGGCATGTTTAAAAGGTCCATCCATCCCTGGCTGGTTTGGCTCAGCAGATAGAGCGTCGGCCTGCGGTCCAGAGAGACCTGGGTTCAGTTCCCGCTAAGGGCATGTACCTTGGTTGCAGTTGGTCCCCGGCCCTGGTTGGGTGGTGCGGGTGGCAGCCCCTCGATGTGTCTCTTTCACATCGATGTTTCTCTCTTTCTTTCTCTCTCTCTCTCTTTCTCTCTCTCTCTCCCCCTCCCACTCTATCTGAACAAAAAAATGGAAAAATGTCCTTGGGTGAGGATAAAAAAATAAAGAAAGAAAGAAAATAAATTAAAGGTCCATCCATGTTGTAGAATGTATCAAAGTACTTCACCCCATTTTATAGCTAAATAACATTTGTGTGTGTGTGTGTGTGAGTGTGTGTGTATGGACATTTGGGTTGTTTCCACCTTTTGGCTACTATGATACAAGTTTGTGTACAAGCTTTATGTTTTCATTGCATTTGGGGAAATAAATGTGTGCAACTTGGTATTTATACATGGTATATAAAGTAGTAGTGCTCAAGCAGTAGTTGCAAATATTTTCTCCCAATAGCAGGTATTTTTGCTTTCATGATGGTAACTTTCAATCCACAAAGTTTTTAATTTTGATAAAGCCCAATCTCTTTTTTTTTTTTTGCTGCTTTTGCTTTTGGTGTTATAGCTAAGAAACCACTGCTGAACTCCTTTTCCTCTAAGAGTTGAAAAGATTATTTTTCCCCATTGAACTATCTTGGTACTCTTATTGACTATCAATTGTCTATAAATGTAACGGTTTGTTTTTGGACTCTGAATTCTATTCCCCTGATCTATGTATATAATGTTATGCCTACACTGCTATCTTGAGCACTACTGCTTTATATTAAGTTCTAAAATTAAGAAGTGTAAGTCTTCCAAGCTTTCTTCTTTTTCAAGACTATTTTGGTGCCCAGCCGGTGTGGCTCAATGGTTGAGCATCCACCCGTGTACCAAGAGGTCGCCAGTTCGATTCCTGGTCAGAGCACAAGCACAGGCTGTGGGCCAAATACCCAGTGGGGAGCATGTGATAGGCAGCCAATCGATTTTCTCTCTCGTTGATGTTTCTATCTCTCTATCCCTCTCTCTCTAAAATCAGTAAAAAAAAGACTATTTTGGTGATTCTGGGTTCCCTTCTGTTCTTTGTTGTTTATACTATGAAAGTGTGTCAAATACTTTTTCTGCACCTATGGAGGTGATCATGTGGTTTTTGTCCTTTATTCTATTTCTATGGCTTATTATATTATCATATGCTGAATAGATTTTTCTGGGATAAATCACACTTGGCCATGATGTATAATCCTTTTTATATGCTGCTGAATTCAGTTTGCTAGTATTTTGATGATTTTGGGATCTAGCTGTACTTGTTTTATAATCAGGCACAGTATCTCTAAAACTCAGAAAATACAAGAAATTAGAGATATACCAGGTAAATTCCAAGAATTCTAATTAAAAAATACCTCAAATTACCTTTAATTTTATACTTCCCTAAAATGGCAATGATGTAAAGAGTTTCTCTTTTACTTTCTGCACAGAAGTAGCAATTATCCAACATGGCTCTAAGTTTTGGTTCTCCTTTTATTTATTTTAATAAACTAAACTTCTTTGCTTGAGTCTGCTTAAGGGAACAAGCTAAAAGAACATTTTGAAATACAGCCATGCCCTGGCTGGTTTGGCTCAGCGGTTAGAGCATTGGCCCTCGGACCAACGAGGTGCGGGTTCGGTTCCAGTCAAGGGCACGTATCTCATTTGCAGTTCGGTCCCAGGCCTGGTCAGGGTCATGAGAAAGGCAACAAGTCAATGTGTCTCTCTCACATTGATGTTTCTTTCTTTCTCTCCCTCCCTCCCACTCTATCTGAAGATAAATAGAAAAATGTCCTCAGGTAAGGATTGAAAATAAAAATAAATAAAATATAGCCACAATATGAGTATTTTCTCCTATAATCTATAGAATAGCTGGAGTCAACGCCCTAAGGTGTAGTTTCAGGATGGCAAATTGCAGCACACTAAGAAGCTTTAAGTGATAAGAAAATATGGTCAGAAAAGATAAGTGACTTGCTCAATAGCCTCTCAATGAGTACAGAGTAGAGCCTGAAATGGAATCTAGGTCTTAATTATTCAAAGATTTTGCTGTCTTCTCTTTACTATATACCATCAGTCCTTAAGAAATGTAGTACAGGTAGAACTCACTGGTTTTACATGATTAAAGCCTCCTTCCTTAACTCTATACATAAGACCTAGAGTTTATTATGGGTCGGTCTGTTTCCTTACCATGGTGTTGGTGCTTGGCTGTCCTAGCGTGCTGGTATTACCAAAGGAAAAGCCAGTGTTCTGGGTGGTTGTAGCCTGGGCAAATGGTTTGCTGAAGAGGCTGGTAGTTTGCTGATTCTGTTGGCCAAAGAGACCACCTGGATTTGTTCCAAATCCAGTTGTACCTTTCAGAAAATAGAAATAAATGAAAGGAAAAATAAATGGAGAAAAAACACAGAACAAAAAAACCAAACCTCACATTATCCAGTTACTATAATAGTCTTATGATATTGACTATATATCTCTATTACTCTACTCAAACTGAATAAATTTCATTTTCTATCCTCTTTCACCTAACTCCAGAGTTGCTTCAGACTTTAATTCCTACAATAATACTCTGACCCCAAGAACCCTGGTGGGCTAAGTAATCTTCCTTCTTGTGCTTACAGCTTTCTTCTATTTTAGAAGATAGCATGTTACACTCGAAGTCTGTGTGTGCATTTTAACCATGTTAGACCAAGCCTTTCTTGAGAATAATATAGTCAATATAGTATTATATCAATATTGTATTAATATAGGCAGCAGAGGGTGTGACACAACAGTAAAGAATATGTGGCTAGCCCTGGCCGGTTTGGCTCAGCAGTTAAGAGCATTGGTCTGTGGACCAAAGAGTACCAGGTTCGATTCCAGCCAGGGGCATGTACCTCAGTTGCAGTTTGTCCCCGGCCCCGGTTGGGGTTGTGCGGGTGGCAACCAAGCAATGTCTCTCTCTCACATCGATGTTTCTTTCCCTCTCTCTCTCTCTCTCTCCCACTCTGTCTGAAGATAGGTGTAAAAACACCCTCGGGTGAGGATTAAAAAAAAAAAGAATATATGGGTGGCTAAAGGAAATCACAGAATACCAAAATTGAAGAGAATGTTAAATACAACTCAAATATGTGTTTATTGGTGTACTTGTGTGTGTGTATGAATGTATAGATCCATCTAAAAAGCTACAAAAAAGTCCAACTTCACCTGGCCAGTGTGGCTCAGCGATTGAGCATCGACCCATGCACTAGGAGGTTGCTGGTTCAATTCCCAGTCAGGGCACATGTCCAGGTTGTGGGCCAAATCCCCAGTGGGGGACATGCAGGAGGTGACTAATCAATGTTCTCTCTCATCCCTGTTTCTATCTCTCTCCCCCTCTCCTTTCCTCTCTCTCTAAAATCAATAAAGAAAAGAAAAAGAAGTTACAAAAAAAAATTCTAACTTCTGTTTCTTTCTCCAAAAGGAAACTGGTGGTTGGAGGAGGGAAAGGAGAGATGTTTGGTTACACACTTTTCTTATATTCCATGAACTTTGTATCATATATATATATTACCTTTTCCAAACTAATACATTCACAAAATAATTTAGTAATCATCCTAAACTTCCCTCTTTCACATCCATTAGCAAATCAACTCTATAGTCAAACTGGGTCCACAATCTGACTCTCATCTCCATGGCACCATTCTCATTCAAGCCACATCATCTCTCATGTAGACAGAGCAACAGCTTTGCTAACTGATTTCTTTCCACCCATGTCTCCTTACAATCTACTCTTAATATAATAGCCTTCAGAATGCTTCTTCACTCATAATCACATGACTTCTCTCTCTAAACCCTTTAATGGCTTCCCAACTCAAATAAAAATTGGAATCTTGACACTGGCCCACAAAGTCCTACAAAATATTGTCCCTATATTTCCCAGTACTTCTCATTGTTCTCTGCTCTTTGACAAAAACTCAAGATTTACAGTTTCCTCTAGCCAGAATGTTCTGTCCCCAGAAATTTGTACAACTTTATCCCTCACCTCCTTCAGATAGGTTACTGCTCAAATGTTATCAGTAAAGCCCTTCTTAACCATCTTCATTAAAAACTGTATGTCTCTCCACCCCCACATACATACCAGGCACTCCTTATTCCTCCAGCAACCCTGCATTATTTTTCTCAATAGCACTTACAACAAAATGACAATTATAGTTTACTTTTAGTTATCTGTCCCTCCTCAATATGGCCCAATATGATGTCAAATGCTTACTAGTGCCAAAGCCTGTTTTGTTCTGACCATATGCAAAGCCTGAATTGGTGGTGGAGGAGCTGAAGAGTCCTGTTGCACTAGAGGTGGCTGGAGAAGACCCAAACAAGCCAGTCGTGGTACCTGCTCCCACCTGGTTCTGTGGGCCTTTCCGGTTAGCCTGATAATCCTCTAAACGAAGTTCCTAGAAAGAGAGAAAACATATTTCCAATCTTACTATACAGCCAAAAAAATTACTTAGGAGACTAAATACCTGAATTTAGTAATCAATTCTATGATCACATAAGAAACATGACTATAAAACAGACAACTACAATTGACATTAACTTACTACCATTATAGATAGATAACAGTTCAATAATGTATAATGGACATTAAAATCTATA
The DNA here is from genome assembly GCF_014108415.1 of Molossus molossus. Classification (NCBI taxonomy): domain Eukaryota; kingdom Metazoa; phylum Chordata; class Mammalia; order Chiroptera; family Molossidae; genus Molossus; species Molossus molossus. The sequence continues at coordinate 47,140,770 of NW_023425348.1, forward strand.
CCATATTTACCATTAAACTACAGGCCAAAGGACCAACCCATCATAATTTTAATTTTCCTTTATAAACAATATCTTTTTTTAATAGAAAACCTTATCCAACATACATGTTCCAGCAAAAAGGCGATATAAAATTAGAGTTGGTGTACACCACTGCCTCAAAAAATACTGGAAAAGGATGAAAATTTAGTGCGATTTGCTGATTCTATTTTAATGCACTCAAAACTAGACATGCAACTGGCATTAGCTCCAAAATAAAAGGTTGGGATTGAAATAAAACTACACACAATGATATCAGTGTCAGTAAGAATAACTTGCACATACACCCAACAAAAAAAATCACCTCCTCCCAGTGGTAATTGTACATGTTCACTCATTAAATATCCATTTCATTTTTTTTTCTTTTTGAAATTTTTTTAATAAAGCCAACATCTTACTAACCACTAATGAACAGCACTTCTTTGCTAAAAGGCTCTCCTTTTTGAGTTGTTCCATTTTAAGAAAATTATATTTATAATTTTTTCACCAATTTATATGAACTCTTGAGATTAAGTTTGCCAAGAGGCAGCCCATTTAAAAGTGCTTTGCAAGACCCCAGAAACTCTGTCCGACTGTATTCAGTGCATCCATTTTCAAATGGGCTGCAGAACAGTAGTGGCTGACAAAAGTGAAATGAGTTTATTAAAAAGATCCAGGTAGAACCCTGGCCAGGTGGTTCAGTTGATTGGAGCGTCATCCTGTGCACCAAAAGTTTGCGAGTTTAATCTCTGGACTAGGTGCGTACCACAGGCAACTGATTAATGCTACTCTCTCTTTCTCTCCTTTCATCTCTCTTTAAAAATCAATAAAAACTGCCCAGCTGGTGTGGCCCAGTGGTTGAGCATCAATCCATGCATCAAGAGGTCGCCGGTTCGATTCCCGGTCAGGGCACATGCCCAGGTTGTGGGCCGAATCCCCAGTGGGGGGAATACAGTAGGTGGCCAATCGATGCTCTCGCTCATCAATGTTTCTATCTCTCTCTCCTTCTCCCTTTCTCTCTCTAAGATCAATAAAGAAAAAAAAATCAATAAAAACATATCCTCAGGCCCAGTTGGTGTGCCTCAGTGGTTGAGCATCAACTCATGCACCAAAAAATCACTGGTTCAATTCCTGGTCAGGGCACAAGCCAGGCTGCGGGCCCAATCCCCAGTGGGGGGCATGCAGGAGCCAGCCAATCGATGTTCTCTCTCATTAATGTCTCCATCTCTCTCCCTCTCCCTTCCTCTCTAAAACAAACAAAAAATATCAATAAAGAAAAGTTATTTCAAAAAACAAAACAAAACATATCCTCAGGTGAGGATTAAAAGAAAAAAAACCCAGCCCTGGTCCATTTGGCTCAGCAGTTAAGAGCACTGGCCCACAGACCAAAGACTTTCAGGCTCAATTCCATTCAAGGGCACGTACCTTGGTTGCAGTTCAGTTCCTGGCACTGGTTGGGGTCATGTGGGAAGCAACCAACTGATGTGTCTCTTGCATCAATGTTTCTCTCTCTTTCCCCCTCCCGCCCACTCTATCTGAAAATCAATTGAAAAGTATCCTCGAGTGAGGATTTTTTTTCAAAGTACATAATGGCCCTGGCCAGTTTCACTCAACGGCTAGATCGTCAGACCACAGACCACTGAGGTTTGATTTCAGTCAAGAGCATGTACCTGGATTGTGGCTCATCACCGACCCTGGTCAGTTGTGTGGGAAACAACCAGTTGATGTGGCTCTATCACACATCGATGTTTTGCTCTGTCTTTCTCTCTCTCCCTCCCTCCCACTCTATCTGATGATAAATAGAAAAATATCCTCAGGTGAGGAATAGATATTAACAACAAAAAAAGTACATAATGTAAGATTCCATTTATATACAAAAATAAACATCGGTAAGCAAGATAGCAGTTATCTTTTGAAGGGGAGGACTGTGACTGGAAGGGTGGACACAAGGGTGTTGGACATTAGCGGTGCTGGTAATTCTGTCTTTCTTTAAAATATATTTTTATTGATTTTCAGATAGAAAGGGAGGAAGAGGGAGAGAGAGAGAGATGGAAACATAGATCGGGATTGAGCCCACAACCTGGGAATATGCCTGGACCGGGAATTGAACTGGCAACCTCTCAGTGCATAGGACAACACTCAATGCACTGAGCCACACCAGCTGGGCAATGCTGTGTCTTTAGGTGCTGATTACGTGGGTGTAATTACTTAGTGAAAACTTACCGTTGTGTACTTACGACCTTGAATAAGTTTATAAAAACACACATGTGGCCCTGGCCGGTTTGCTCAGTGGTTAGAGCATCAGGCCTGCGGTCCAGAGAGACCTAGGTTCAGTTCCCGCTAAGGGCACGTACCTCGGTTGCAGTATGTCCCTGGCCCTGGTTGGGTCGTGCGGGCGGCAACCACTACGATGTGTACCTTTCATTTCACATCGATGTTTCTCTCTCTCTGTCTCCCTCCCACTCTATCTGAACAAAAAATGGGAAAAAAATGTCCTCGGGTGAGGATAAAAAAAAAACACACATGTGTACAATGCACTCATACTGCCCAGTATAATGTGGGCAACATCCAATCAGAATACACTATTCGTAGGGCTATGCTGGTACATAAAATTTGAGTATTATTCCTGACTAAAATAATACATATCTAGAAATAGTACATTAATTTAAAAAAATAATTTGGCCCTGGCCAGTTTGGCTCAGCGGTTGAGCGTTGGCCTGTGGATCAGAAAAAAATAATTTGTTATTTTTTACATAAACCCAATGTGAACCACTTGATCCTAAAAATAATCAAAGACATTTTTTAAAGCTGCTTTCCAAAAGAATCAAAAGGTTAGGGTGACACTCCGTATTGCATTTTACTGACCTCTAGTGACTTGCTTTCATATTCTTTCATAGCAGTGATACACTGGTGCTTGGTACTGATGTTAGTACTAACTCCAGCTTTAACCATAGTATCAGTACCAGTTAGAGGCTGCAAAGGAAGATAAAAACAAATTTGAAAGTCTAAAGCAAACTTGTAAATCCAAGCTTCATATTCCTACTCTCAATTCTGCAACAACTGAACTCTACGGCCAGTCCACTAGGTCTTTTACTAACAGATAGTTATAAGGGTATTTGATTAAATACACTGTATTTCTGTTCTCTCCCTACATCAAGGTTACCTAACAAGTCAATCTCAATAATAGTTATCACAAACCCAGAGATTAGTCCTGTAACCATCTAATTATCTACTATAAAAAAAATATATAAGAACAGCTTTATCCAATTTACCTAATATATACATTTAAACCTCTACTTCTGTTCTGAAATGTCTGCTTTATAACTTGTAGCATTTAAGAAATATGGAAGCCTGATTTTTTTGCCATATAATCATATGATGAAAAAGGTACAATAAGCAATTAAAGATTTCTGCTTATGTCAGTTTTCTCAATTATTGTACTTTCTAAGAGATAATACATAGTATTTTTCTTTATCATTTATATTTAGTTTTATTTTATATTCAGGATTCTAAATTCAGTATTCTGATTTTACCACCTTGCCTGAGAAATTCTTCTTTCTGAAGTTTTGAGAACTTCTGCCAAGCCCTACTTTTGCCAGAGATTGCCATTAGGCTAATTGTCTCAAGCCTATCCTAAGTATCTCCCAACCAATCACAAGTGGTATCTTATATCAACAGCTTCCATTCTAATCCTCTACCCAACTCCTCTCAAAAAAAGCCAGAGAAAACACAAAACTCTATTGCCCCACTTTGCCATTTCATCAACAAAAGTTTTATTTTTAACTAGCACACAATATGATGAGTTATTCCATATAGCTCCTTAAAGAGGACATACTTCCCTATAGTTTGCCCCACATTTCTTATTTCTATAAAGAATAGTTGACCATTCAGAAGACAAATTATAAACATAGTAAATACAAATTCAACCCTAGATTAGCTGTTATAATCAACCTTGTGATTACAAATTTGACTGGGTTTAGTATAATCCAAATATGTATTAGATTTATATTTCAAGAATGAGACTAAGCTCTGCATAACTTGAGACAAGAAATTTTGATTCATCTTGCAAATAAATACACAAATGGGAGAGAATTTCCACAAACAATGGAAGAAAATACTTACATTAAATTTAATAGTAGTCCCAGTAGGAGCAGCTGTAAAACTACTGGGCCCAAAAAGGGAGCCTGATGTGCTACCAAAAGGATTGGAGGTGGTATTTGTAGTTCCAAAAAGTCCCCCACTGCTAGTACTTGTTCCAAAATCTACAAATTAGAAAGAAAAATTAGATGTAACAGTAAAGAATGTAAGAACCTGTAAGGTATCTTGAAATTAAGCTATGGCACTAAAACAGCAATACTTTCATGACCTTGACTTTTTCTCTTTCAAATTTCTTTTTCACAAGCAAGTACCTTCATATAGGTATTTCTCACTCACTCACACACACACACACACACACACACCCCTACCTTCTAGGCTCATAATTTTGAAGTGACACAAAATCTGAATCCTATAATCTACAAAGTTTGGAAGACAAGTTAAAAGAAACAGTACTTTGCTTCATCATAAATTTTATCTCATTTTTCCTTTCTTGGCAAGACTAATGCTAAATGAGTTTTCTTATATTTCTGAAAACATATTATCACAACAGACTTCAACAGGGGTCATAGTATATTTTATTTACATGTATTACTACAAACACCCACACATAACCAAAACATTTAAAACACAAATGGTCCTATTATGGCAACCAAACATCATTAACGTAAAATTTCACACAGAAAAATAATTTAGAAAAATTAGTAGGCATGCTGATCATTTTATAGATAAGAAATAGATCTGCTCATCTTACTTTTCCAAAAATCTGATTTTTAACATTACATAAAAATGAATTTAACTGTTATCTAGGGAACATATTTTTTAAAATATGAGAAATACTACTTCTAAAGAAGTTATACATATAAAGCCAGAAATGTCAGCAAGCAGAGAAAAGTTATTTGCCAATACTATTTATTAAGCAACATCCTAATTACCAAGTTAAAAAAGAATGATTTCTCAATAACAAACTATTATTTTCTAAAAACATGTCCTAATATACAAAGTAAATATGTATTATCTTTTGAATTAGCACTATAGATTGCATTTTACATTTTCATTGTTAAGTATTTCAACATTCCCACAAAACCTTTCCCTCTGTAAAATACTGACAATCTGATAACTTAGTCATTCTGCCATTTGCTTGTGCTGGGAATGGCATCAGTCCACAAGGCACATCTGTTCAACTAAAGTACTGTGTGGAGAAGCATCCCCAGGCTACATTTAGACTAAAAGAGAAAGAAGCCATCAATGAAAAATATCTGCTATGGGCAAGAAATGTAGGAATAACCATGTCATGGCCAGTATTTGTCACTACTGCTTTAATCTGTCCATACGAAATGTGAAATGGAGACATACAATTCTGTTGACTATACACATTCCTTCTTGAAATTCTCCTGTCTTAACACAACATTACTTTGACCTGGCCTTTCATCCTAATCTCTGGTCATTCTATTATCAGGCACATCTACCTCTGCATATCCCTTAAATTCTAATGCTTCTCCAATTTCCGTATATGTCCCCTCTCCTTTCCAGTCTATTAAACTTTCAATACATTTTAAAGTTTTATTCTACCTGTATTTCTGCCATCTAGAGGGAAAAAATAGGGAGGCTGAACACAGGGAAAAGGAGAAGAAAAAAACACATTCAACAGGCAATTCAAATGGTTAGATGCAGATATCCAATGATGTCCTACTTACTTCCAAAGCCAGTTGGTTTATTTTGTGCGAAGGCATTGTTTTGGGATGAGAAAAGACTGGTCCCTGTGCTTGCAGTTCCAAACAAGCTATTTGATGTTCCTGTTGATGTGCCAAACCCAAAGCCAGTGCTTGTGGAGGTAGCTGGCTGACTAAATGAATTGGTACCAAATAATCCTCCTGGGAGATGGAGAGGGGTAAAAAACAGTTAAACAGACATATTACAGCCATTCTGTTAAGTTTTGTATCAGCTATGCATAAAAAAACTCTATTGCAAATAAAGTCCCTACCTGGTTTGGTCTGGGAATTTCCAAAAAGGCCTCCAGTATTGTTGCTAGAACCAAATGCAGATGTTCCGAATGCCCCTCCACTAGTGGTGCCAAAGCCAGTATCTGAAAAAGCCAAATCCAGGTTAAAACACCTAAATCAGGCGACATTATGAAAAAGAAAATTAATAGTTCTTAAAATTCTACATTTGGGTCGGACCACTGGTCTATTTGTTGTTGTTTTTTAATTTATTATTAAGCCCTGGCCAGAGTGGCTCAGCAGTTAGAGCATCAGCTCACAGACTGTAGGGTCTTGGTTTCTATTTCCAGTCAAGGGCATGTACCTGGGTTGCAGGTTTGATCCCCAAAAATAAGGTGCATTCAGGAGGCAACCAATCGATGTCTCTCACATCAATATTTCTCTCTCCCTCCACCCTCCCTCCCTTCCACTCTCTATAAAAAAAATAATCAGTGGAAAAAATATCCTTAGTGAGGATCAACCCCCGCAAAAATTATTACTGCCAGTATTACAGATATCCTTCATTTCCTTCCTCCTTTGCCCCCCCTCCACCCAGCTTCTTGCCCATATCAGGCCTTCCCCACACTATTGTCTGTGTTCATGGGCTACACATATATGCATATGTTCTTTGGTTAATCTCTTCCTATCCTTTCTAAACTATTTTTTAAAAATTCCATCAGACTACTAACTATAGAGTTAAAATTAAGCCAAAAATATTTTATTCACTGTCCCCAGGTAAAGTAAGAAAACAAAGTGAAAAGGTGTGACTTCAATAAAAGTTATAGGCAGGTTAAAATAAGAGTGACAAGGTAACTAGTGGCTGATTTACATACAAAAGTAAAATCAGCCCTGGCTGTTCTGGCTCAGCTGTTCTGGTCAGCCCATGGACTGGAGAGTCCCGGGTTTGGTTCCTGCTAAGGGCACGTACCTCGGTTGCAGTTTGTCCCCAGCCCCATTGGGGTTGTGTGGGTGGCAGCCAGTTGATATGCCCCTCCTCCCCCCATCTGAAGATAAATGCAAAAATGTCTTTGGGTGAAGATTAAAAAAAAAAAAAAAGTAAAATCATCAAAATTAAAGTGTTAAATTTCTCTTCACATATCGTACAGTCCATAGTCAATGGGATGAATGGTCCTTAATTTGGGGAGCACATCAGAATGACCTGGGAAGTGTTTTCAAAGTATTTATGTTCAGGTTCCAACCCCACATATCCTAACTCCATAGTTCTATAATGGGAAATATGTACTTTGAGGAAAAAAGGTGATTCAGGGCATTCTTAGTTTAACAACCAAGGACCTTAGAGTACTTTAAGAGGTCAGGAGACACCTGAAAATTTTTCTCTATTGTCATTTTTATTAGTTATGATTGAGGTTTGTAGTTATGCTTTTGAAAAATCTTCAAAAAATTAAGACTAGAACCACCACATGAACCAGCAATTCTTCCTCTGGGTAGATATTTAAAGAGCATGAAAACACTAATTCAGAAAGATATATGCACTCCCTATGTTCATTGCAACATTATTTACAATAACTTAGATATGGAAATAACCTAAATGTCCATCATTGGATGAATGGAGAGAGATGTGAAATATAGCCCTGGCCAGTGTTGCTTTGTGGTTAAGCATTAATCCATGCACCAGATGATCTCAGGTTCGACACTCGGTTAAGGGCACATACTTGAGCTGCAGGTTCAATCCCCAGCCCCAGTTGGGGTGCATGCGGGATGCAACCAATTGATGTCTCTCTCTCACATCCATGTTTTTCTCCCTCTCCTTCCGTCCCTCTCACTCTCTCTAAAAATAAATGGAAAAATATCCTCAGAAGAGGATTAACCAAAAAAAAGAAAAAATGATGTGATACTAGTCAGACAAAAAAGGACAAAACTGTATGCTTTCATTCATATGTGAAATACCAAACAAAAACAACAAATGAACAAACAAAACAAAATCATTCAGATACAGATAACAGAATGGTTAGCAAAAAGGATGAGGATTCGAGGGGAGGGCTAAATGAGTAAAGGGAGTCAAATGTATGGCAACAGAAACTAGACTTTTGGTAGTGAGCATGCTACAGTGTATAGATATCAAATTATGTCCTTAATCTGAAACGTATGTTATTAATCCAGTGTTGCCTCAAAAAAACCCACATGAAGAAATTTTAACAAAAAACTTTTAAATGAGTGAGTAAAAATATGAACAATAAAATGGCAATAAATATGTATCTATCAATAATTGAATCTACAAACCAAATGAACAAGCAGAACGGAAACAGACTCATAGATACAGAGAACTTTTTGATGGTTGCCAGATGGGAAGGAGGTTGGGGGGATGGGCAAAAAAAGGTGAAGAGAATTACAAGTACAAATTGGTCGTTAGAACTGATGAACCGCAGCCCTGGCCGGTTTGGCTCAGAGGTTAGAGCGTTGGCCTGCGGTCCAGAGAGACCGGGGTTCGGTTCCCGCTAAGGGCGCGTACCTCAGTTGCAGTTTGTCCCCAGCCCTGGATGGCCCTGCGGGTGGCAACCACTCCACGTGTACCTTACACGTTGATGTTTCTCTCTCTCTCTCCCTCCCACTCTATCTGAACAAAAAATGGAAAAATGTCCTCGGGTGAGGATAAAAAAAAAAACAGCTTAAGATTCTCTCCCCCGTCTTTTGCTTTTTTAAAACTTACTCTGCCCAAATGTTGAAGTTGTGCCAAAGCCACCTGTACCACCCCCAAAGGGTGTTCCAAATGACTTATTAAACATCTTCCAAATGAGTCTTCAGAAAGCTGGAAAGAAGAAAAATTATCATTGTTTAAAGACCACAGAATACAGTATAATTATTTCAGAAAATCTATCAGGACATAAACTCCCTTAGGTTTGTTCAAACTGTAGCATAATGCTTACCACTAGTTCAATATCCTAAAATTCTGTATAATAAAATAGACCTTGAAAAATTGAGCTGAATTAATAGTATAATCTGAGGTTAAATCTTAGATCCCACCAAAAACCATCCCTTTCAAACTGTTTTTCAGCCTTCTTTAAACCAAAACCTATCATTTTAATGATTTCTATGCCAGATTGTGACCTAGCTTACCTAGGAGGTTATGTATAATTCCCATCAAAAATTACATTGAGCCTGACTGGTGTGGCTCAGTGGTTGAGCATCGACCCATGCATCAAGAGGTCGCCAATTTGATTTCCAGTCAGGCCACGTGCCCAGGTTGTGGGCCTGATTCCCAGTGGGGGCGTGCAGGAGACAGCCAATCAATGTTCTCTTTCATCGATGTTTCTCTCTCTCTCCCCCTCTCCATTCCTCTCTCTCTAAAATCAATAAAGAAAAAAAATTTTTTTTTTAATTACGATTATATTCTGCTATCCTAAACACCTGAGAAGCTGAAATTTTTGTCAAGAGTTTATTTCTCATTGTTCTCATTGTAAAAAGTCACACCCTCCTCCCCTTTTTGTATATAAAATGTTTCTAAAACTATATGTGCTCCTCCTTCCATCTATTAATCCCAGAGATTCTAATGCCCTGACATTCTCTTTGAAATTACTTCTTAAGTCTATTCTCTATAGTTTCCCACTTACCTATTTTCTACTACTTCTGGGAACATTACAGAATATCTTTGGTGAGCCCTGGCCGGTTTGGCTCAGCGGTTAGAGCGTCGGCCTGCGGTCCGGAGAGACCCGGATTCGGTTCCCGCTAAGGGCGCGTACCTTGGTTGCAGTTTGTCCCCGGCCCTGGTTGGGTCGTGTGGGTGGCAGCCACTCGATGTGTCACTTTCACGTTGATGTTTCTCTCTTTCTCTCTCCCTCTCACTCTATCTGAACAAAATATCGAAAAATGTCCTCGGGTGAGGATAAAAAACAAAACAAAACAGAATATCTTTGGTGAAAACTTCCCAATCTCACATGAATGATTACCCCTCCAGTATGTAAACTATGCACCCAGTCACTTAATGAATTGGATGAAAGTGCTTCACAAATACAAAAGGGAAGTTTGGGTGTGTTTTTTTTAACTTCAATTTGGGCGATAACAATTTAAATATATAGTTTACTCAAATGTAAAAGCTTTTTCCTTCTGTATATTCTTCTTAAACGTAAGATAACTGCTACCACTTACCTGACAGTAGATGAGAAAATGGGTAGGCTATTTTTAATACAGAAACTCACTAAACAGCCAATCACACTTATTTGAATTTTTTTGACAGGTACTATGATTTTCTTATTATATACACATCATGCAGTTTTTTTCTTCTAGTAAAATCATGCCTTGTTCACATAATAAAATTAAACATAACATGTTTTTGTTCCAGTGTCCCATTAGCACTTTGAAGTATTCTAACACCTGAAACATTTTATGCAACATTAGAAAAGATAAAACTGTCCCTAAATACCTAATGCTTTTATAGAAATTAATATTGTCCACTCAACTCTCCTAGAAAAAATTTCCAACGTTTAGTTCTTTATTCCAACATCTAGGAATTTAATAACTTTTATTAAACAAATCTCACTGAAACCAGTGGTCTAAGAGGGCTAGATCTACATCAGAATCAGCTGGCAAGCTTTTCAAAACTACCTCTGCCCAGGCCCCATTCTAGAAATAAAGGAACCAAAATGTCCAGGATTGGAATGTAGACAATTGTATCTTGAAAGGCTCCTCAAGTGACTCTAATTCATTCTCTTGGAACTAGGCGCTACATTTCATGTGACTATCATTTCTTTTTCAGTAAAGAGATCTGTTCTAAGTTTCCTGCTTTTGCAATTTATCAGGTGTCATAAAGTAATAGAATGAGCCTTGACCATATTAACTAATGATTCTCTTTTCCAGAGGAAATATTATTCCAAGTACTTAGCAGAAGTCTAGACTTCTATAAGTCTATCTATATATTTGCTTTTCAAAGTTCATTCACAATTGACAGTTGTGCTAGGGTTTTCATGTCTGGACCAAATAATTTTAATTGCAGTCTCTCTCATACTGCTCTCTTAGGTCATTGCCCCTACTAAATCCACTTTCCTCTAACTTTTTACTAAGTTTTTTGACCCATAATCAATAAGGCAAAAACTATGAGTTGCATTACAGTTATGCTAAATTTGCCATCCATTTTCTTACCCCATGAACAGCAATTTGTTCATGTAAATCTGATATCGTCTATAAAGCAAACATGCCAGGATTCAAAAACTGAGTAATGCAGTTTTTCTCTGTGAAACTGGTCCTTAACAGATTTCAGCAGCACTAGATTCCACAGACCAAATCCATAGCTCCTAACAATAAAAATGTAACTTTTAATAATCTTATCCAGCCTAGCCTGTGCTGCTCAGTGGATTGAGCTTCGTCCCATGGACTGAGGTTTGATTCCCGGTCAGGGCACATGCTCAGGTTGTGGGCCAAATCCCCAGTGGGGGCCATGCAGGAGGCAGCTGAGTGATGCTGCTCTCTCACATCAATGTTTCTACCTCTCTCTCCCTTCCTCTCTCTCCCAAAAAAAAAATCAATAAAAACCTATTTAAAAAATAATAATAATCTTATCCTAACACAGAAAAGCAGATTCACACACATTTCAAAAGGGATTTTATTTATTTATTTATTTATTCATTTATTTTAAAATATGTTTTTATTGATATTTTTTAGAGACCGAGCCTGCAACCCGGGCATGTGCTCTGACTAGGAATTGAACTGGGACCTCTCAATCCACGGGACACTGCTCAATCCACTGAGCCACACTGGCCAGGCTCAAAGGGGATTTTAAGTAGAAATAAAACATCCTGGGAAACACCTCACAGGTCATAAGCTCTTACGTATTATATCAACAACCCTGAAAGGATATTTTGCTTCACCACCTGTATTTTACAGATGAGAAAACAGAAATCAGGTGTTTGGTAAGTTTCCCAAGGTTAAAGTTTAACCTTTCTTCTGACCTCCCATGAACACCCTCAATCCTAGGAAGAATATATAAAGCAACAAGCAAGAACATATGTAGTATTAAGGAAATTTATTTGTTCCAGACCCAAGAACAAGGGACAATGCAGAGGTCAAATCTAATTTAGAATGCTGGAAGAAAATCATCTCACTCAAGTTCTGCCGATCTTTTTGGATCTGGCAAGGATGAGCTTGGCTTAGTCTCAACCCTGATCATATTAGAATTCTAAATGTTTTTTTAAAAAAATTATTACCATAGAAGCAAACCAAGATTTTGAAAAAAGCTTCATAATTTTTTATCATGATTGCTAGAAATTAAGGAATGGCGAACACATTTAACCCTTTGTCTTCTAACAAATCATTCCTTTTCTTGACTATGCTATGAAATGTCACTGACTCCATGAAATATGCCCCTTCTCTACCCCTACCCATGCCAAACAACCTACTAATCATTGTTTAAAACTTAGCTCAAATATCATCGCTTCTATAAGCGTTCCTAACTCCCTCTAGCAATTAGTCATCCCTCTGGGCTTCCACATTTCCACAGCACATTATTACAAATATCATCTTGACCCTGACTCCCTATCACGAACCCACTGTGATAAAACCAAGTACACAGATCTCCCTTCAGGATTGAAAGATTTGTTGTCCCAGCTGCTGAAAAATATTACCAGGAGACAGCCCTCAGCTGTCAGTCCTCTTCAGAACTGTCTCTGCTGAAAAGTGCTGCCCCAGCCAAAGTCATATTCTCTTTCCAGGATAGCCCATATCCAAAAGCCAGGCCACTTTGCTCCACCTTGGAATAATTCTAAAGGGTGGTCCCTGCTTCACATTCTCCATGAGATTGGCTAAGGCCTTCATTAACCTCCCACAACCACATCAGAATTACAACTAAATTACACAACAACCATTATTTAGAATGACTGAAATCTAGCTGAACAGAAGTCCTGTAACTATAAAGAAGTCACATCAAGACTGGTAGGAGTGGAGACACGAAATGAGCTGGTCCTACACCTACGTGTGGTGGTTAATAATCAGGAGAGATGCCCTGACCAAAGAGTCGCAGGTTTGATTAGTCAAGAGCACATGCCTCAGTTGTAGTTTGGTCTCCGGCTCTGGTTGGGGTTATGCAGGAGGCAAACCAGTCACTGTGTCTCTCTCACATCGATGCTTCTCTCCCCCCACCACACACTCTATCTGAAGATAAATGGAAAAATATCCTAGGACAAGGATTGAAAAAAAAAATCAGGAGGGAAGCCAGCTGGTGTGGCTCAGTAGATTGAGTGTCATCCCATGGACTGAGAGGTTCCCATTCAATATCTGATAAGGGTACATGCCTGGGTTGTGGGCTCAATCCCCAGTGTGGAGCATGCAGGAGGCAGCCAATTGATGTTTCTCTCTCACATCAATGTTTCTATCTCTCCCTCCCTCTAAAAAAAAAAATCAGGAGGGATATCTTGACTTCGGAGGTCCTCCGTAAGGAGAGAGGGGGTCCCAACCCCATATCAGAAGACTCAGCCCACGGTTCCAGATCCAGGAAGAGAAAGCCCCACAATTTCTGACTGTAAAAAACAGTGGAGGTTATGGCTGAGTGAGACGGAGGGTTCCTGGAGCCCTAGGCATTCCTCTTAAAGGGTCCACACAAGGACTTACCCAGATTCACTTGCACTGAGCTCCAGCACTAGAGCAGCAGCTTTAAAGGAACCAAGGACATATGGGTAACAACTGAATTGTCTGGCATCGGGATGAAAGCTAGAGGGGCAGCTTTCTCCCAGAGAAGTGCTGGCAGAAGCCACTGTTCCTTTCCTGAGCCCTCCCCACACAGAGCTGGCAGGTGGGCACCATATCTTAGTCTCTATCAACCTGACTAACACTATTTGCCCCACTCTGGTGATTCTGAGACCCTGCCCCACCCCACTTTAAGACCCACCCAATGGCTTTTCCATACAAACAGCCAGTTGTGGCTCATACTTCAGACTTTCCTAAAATCTCTCAAACAAGCATCTGGACTTTGCATGCCCTGTACCTCTTGCTTACTGTCCCCAGGCCTGGCACTAGTGGAGACTTCTTGGTTTGCAGCTTGGCCTCTCCCAGGTACCTCCAATCCCAGCAAAAGCAGCAGCCATCTGCTGATCGCTCTGTACCTCATGCCAGGTGGCCCGGGCACAGCAGGTGGCTGTGTACCTGGTGAATAGCTTCAGACCATGCCAGATTACAACACAAATACCTCCATGAGCAACACACTCAAGGGCCAGACTCGGTGGCACCAAAGCCCCACTGAAATGAGTCCTGGTCAGTGGAGTTGGCCCTTGCACAGCAGCAGGTCCTCACAGCCACTGGCCTAGGGAGTCAATCTCTCCCAGTGACATCCCAACAGCAGTCAGGGCTCAACTACAACAGGAGAGTGCACAAAGCCCACAGAGGGATATAACTGGAAAGCTCATCGTGGGCGACCCTGGGCCTTACAGAACACCTACTACATAAGGGGCACTCTGACAATTCTGGGAGATGTAGCAGCTCTACCTAATACATGGAAACAAACACAGGGAAGCAGCCAAAAGGAGACAAACAAACAGGTCCCAAATAAAAGAACAGGAGAAATTTTCAGGAAAGAAATAAATGAAATGGAGGCAAGCAAACGACTAGATACAGAGTTCAAAACAATAGTTATAAAGATGCTCATGGAACTTAGTGAGAACTTGAACAATATGAAATAAGGACATGGAGCCCTGGCTGGTTTGGCTCAGCAGTTAGAGCGTCGGCCTGAGGTCCAAAGAGACCCGGGTTCAGTTCCCGCTAAGGGCACGTACCTCGGTTGCAGTTTGTCCCCGGCCCTGGTTGGGTTGTGCGGGTGGCAGCCATTCGATGTGTCCCTTTCACACTGATGTTTCTCTCTCTCTCTCTCTCTCTCTCTCTCTCTCCCTCCCTCCCTCCCACTCTATCTGAACAAAAAATGGAAAAATGTCCTTGGGTGAGGATTAAAAAAAAAGAAATAAGGACATGGAAACAAACAAACAAAATTTAGAAATGAAGGGTACACTAACTGAAATGAAGAATAAATTATAGGGAATCAACAGTAGACCAGATGAAGCAGAAAATCAAATCAGTGATTTGGAATGTAAAGAAGCAGAAAATACCCAATCTGAACAGCAAAAAAAAAAATTGAAAAAATTAGGATAATGGAAGGAGCCTCTGGGACAACTTCAAGCATACCAACATTTGCATCATGGGGATGCCAAAAGAAGGAGAGAAAGAAACTGAAAACCTATTTGAAAAAATAATGACAGAAAACTTCCCTAACCTGGTGAAGGAAATAGACACACAAGTATAGGAGGCGCCGAGTCCCAAACAAGATGAACCCAAAGAGACCCACATCAAGACACATCATAATTAAAATGCAAAAGGTTAAAGACAAAAAGAATTTTAAAAGCAGCAAGAGCAAAGCAGTTACCTACAAGGGAGCTCCAATAAGACTATCAGCTGACTTCTAAACAGAAACTGCAGTCCAGAAAAAACTGACACAAAACATCCAAAATGATAAAATGCAAGGGCCTACAACCAAGATTACTCTACCTAGCATAGCTATCATTTAGAATCAATGGACAGGTAAAGAGCTTCTCAGACAAAGAAAAACTTAAAGGAGTTCACCACCACCAAACCAGTATTATAAGAAGTGTTAAAGGGTCTTCTTTAAGACTAAGAAAATGAAAAATATAAATAATAAAATGGTCCCCTGGCAGGTGTGGCTCAGTTGGTAGACATGCCTTTAAAGTTGTGCACCAAAAGGTTACCAGTTCAATTTCCAGTTAGGGCACACAGCCAAGTTGTGGGTTCTATCCATGCCTGGTAGGGGTATGTACAAGAGGCAACTGATCAATGTTTCTCACACTGATGTTTCTCTCTCTCTCTCTTCCACTCTACCTGAACAAAAAATGAAAGAATGTCCTTGGGTGAGGATAAAAAAAAAAAAAAATGTAGTGCCCTGGTTGGTGTGGCTTAGTTGTTAAAGTGTCAGCTCAAGAACAGAAGGGTCAAAGGCAAAGTACCTGGGTTGCAGGTTCAATCCCTAGCCCCAGTCGGGGCACATTCAGGAGGCAATAGATAGATGTTTCTGTTTCTCTCTCTCTCTCTCCCTCCCTTCCACTGTCTAAAAAAATAAATAAATAAATAAAATAATCAATGGAAAAAATATCCTCAGGTGAAGATTAAAAAAAAAAAAAAAAAGGTAGAAAATCCATTATAAAAGGAGAAAGAAGTAATGCTCGACAGTGAAATGTGTGGAACTTCTAAATCCTTTCAACTTTAAAGGCATGTCATACATTCCTGGAATGATATTAGCTAACATCTGAGTTCTTACTATGTTTCAAGCACTGTTCTAAGCACTTTTTTTTTTAAATCCTCACCCAAGGATATTTTTCCATCTATCTTTAGAGAGAGTGGAAGGGGGGAGAGGAGGAGGAAGAGGAGGAGGAGGAGGAGGAGAAGAAGAGAGCAAGAGAAAGAAAAGGAAAGAAGGAAAGAAAGAAGGAAAGAAAGAAGGAAAGAAGGAAGGAAGGAAGGAAGGAAGGAAGGAAGGAAGGAAGGAAGGAAGGAAGGAAGGAAAGAAAGAAAGAAAGAAAGAAAGAAAGAAAGAAAGAAAGAAAGAAAGAAAGAAAGAGAGAGAGAGAGAGGAAAGGGGAAAGAAGAGTCTCACATTGACTGGCTGCCTCCCATAGGACCCCGAACAGGGCCAAGGACGAACTCGAGACACATTAGTGCGCAGGCCAACTCTCCAACAGCAGAACCAAACCGGCCAAGGCTCTGAGCACTTTTTATAAATTAACTCATTTAAATCTCTGCCCTGGCCAGTATGGCTCAGCAGTAAGAGTGTTGCCCGCAGATCAAAGAGTCCTGGGTTTGATTCCAGCCAAGGACACATACCTCGGTTGCGGTTCGTCCCCGGCCCCGGTTGGGTTTGTGCGGGTGGCAATCAATCAATGTGTCTCTCTCTCATCAATGTTTCTCTTTCTTTCTCTTCCTCCCTCTCTCCCTCCAGTTCTATCTGAAAAGATTAATGTCCTTGAATGGGGATTAAAAAAAAAAAAATCATATAAATCTTCTAAGAATCCAGTGAGGTGTTTTTATCCCTATTTCCCAAAGGTGAAACTGAGGCAAAAAGGTCACAAAGCTTTTACAGCCATGTGCCCCATAACGACGTTTCAGTCAACAAGGGACTGCATATATGGTGGTGGTGGTCCATAAGAATATACTGTATAGCCCTGGTCGGTTTGGCTCTGCGGTTAGAGCATCAGCCTGTGGTTCCGAGAGACCCGGGTTCGGTTCCCGCTAAGGGCACGTACCTCAGTTGCAGTTTGTCCCCGGCCCTGGTTGGGTTGTGCGGGTGGCAGCTACTCGATGTGTCCCTTTCGCATCGATGTTTCTCTCTCCCTCCCTCCCACTCTATCTGAACAAAATATATATATAAAAAAAAAAGTCCTCGGGTGAGGATAAAAACAAAACAAAACAAATCAACAAAAGAATATACTGTATAGCCTAGCTATGTGGTAGGCTATACCATTTAGGTTTGTGTAAGTGCACTCTATGATGCTGGGACTATGAAATGACGTATTTCCCTGTGGTTAAGTGACACATGACTATATTGACTCCAGATGCTGTGCTCCTAGAGTCCAGAGCCTAGAACTGTCCTAGAGAAAGGGCACTGACAACTAAATGACTTCGCACTCACAATAAATAAGGAGAATATAAAATCAAAACTTGGTGCTCGGCCAGTGTGACTCAGTGGATTGAGCATTGTCCCATGGACTGAGAGGTCCCAGTTCAATCCCCGGTCAGGGTACATGCCAGGGTTACGGGCTCAATAGCCAGTGGGGCACATGCAGGAGGCAGCCGATTGATGTTTCTATCTCTCTCTCCCCCTTCCTCTCTCTCTAAAAATTCAATGAAAACAATTTTAAAAATAAATAAAATAAAATAAAATTTAGGCAGTATTGATCCAACACTCTGTGGGGAAATAGGTACTCCTCTGGCAAACACAGGAGTCCTAGTCACCAGAAAGGTAATCTCTCTTATAGACTGACAATATATAAGGTATTCCCATGGCCTAGATGAACTTTCCTACAAAGATTAACCACTTCCTTTATGGATGAACATATATTCAGTGCATTCTTTTTTTGTTTGTATAAGACATACTTAGAAAAAAAATCAAAATGAAATAGTGCTATACAGAAAGAGACAATGCCCTTAAAATGCACTATGCTCTCTCTGTCAATCTTCTAATTAATAATTCAGACTGTATGATACAAGAAAGAAATAGCCTTAATAACAGACCCCAGTATTCCCCCACTGTCCCAAATGAAGCTCAATAAATTACTATCCTGTTTTATACATCCAACTTTTGTAAGCTTTGTGAACTCTAGACACAGAAAACTTCGTTTTCTTCCAGAAAAGTGGTAGACAGACTCTGACGTATGGTAACACCCAAGCAACTGCCAACTCTATGTGCTATATGAATGACTAAGCAAGCTTGGTGCTCTCTGACAAACAGAAAGCTACACAAATGGGAAGTACAGGCACACCTTGGACATTTTGTGGGTTCCGTTCTAGACCACTGCAGTAAAGCGTGTTATCACAATAGAGTCAGAATTTTTTTTGCTGCTGGAGCAGCAGTTCTCAATCTTCCTAATGCCGCGACCCTTTGATACAGTTCTTAATGTTGTGGCAACCCCCAACCATAAAATTCCTTTCGTTGCTACATCATAATTGTAATTTTGCTACTGTTATGTCTTAGGAAAGGGCTGTTCAACCCCCAAAGGGGTCGCGACCCACAGGTTGAGAAGCGCTGGGCTGGAGGGTCTTGCCCTTCAATTTATAAAAAACAAAGTATCTGTGAAGCGCAACAAATAAAATGAAGCATGCCTATAATTTTTCCTTTCCACTTCACTGAGTTCCTCTGTATCACTCAGTAAAGAGCAAAAACAATATTTGTTAGATGGACTACTGTACTTTCCAGTTTTACAAAGTATTTTGCATATGTTCTCTTATCTAATCTTCAGAAAGTACTAGAAAAGGCAGGAATTAGTATCTACACTTAAAGTAAAGGGAAAAATGTTGATTTTTACCTAAAATAAGAGATGAAGGATGGGAGAGTAAGGCAGAATTCCAGGAAAAAGAGATTAGCCTAATCTTAATCAACTAATATCACATGCCAGCAAAATTATCTGCTATCCTCTGAATTATCTTTTTATTTTTTATTTTATTTTTTTGAATTATCTTTTTATATCCTTCCTATGATTGATCCCTAGATCAAACCATTTTCCCTTTGTTAGGACATTCATTTTTCTCCCTAAAAACTATGTCCTCTTTTCTTTCTAAAAATTGCTGTTCAAACCTCACCTGCTTTACAAGACTGTCCCAGATTAGACCCTGCAGAAACACTTCCCCTTCCCCTCCCCCTTTCCAAGTACTATTACATAAACTAAATGCCTCCCAGCTGTTTGTAGTTATGCAATATATTTGTTGTTATACCTACCACTCGAGTATATGAGCTCTGGTAAAAGCATCTTGATTTTACTCAATTCCTCCCATTAGAATATAATTAACTTAAAATAATCCACAGTATCTAATATACCTCCTTTCTTACAATGCTAAATAGCATTTTTTTCATCCCCTTAACATCACCCTCATTTAAAAAAAATAGTAGTAGTGAAAAGGGTATATTAGTTTTGGATTGAGACAAGTCCGTATTTAAAACTCTGCCCTGCCCTGGCCAGTTTGGTTAGGGGTTGGAGCGTTGGCCCTTGGACTAAAAGGTCCCCAATGTGATTCCAGGTCAAGGGAACCCACCTGGACTGCAGGGCTGTCCCCCACCCCCAAGCAACCAATCAATTGGTGTGTGTCTTTCTTACAGACACTTCTCTCTCTCTCTCTCTCTCCCCAATCCCTTCCACACAATCTAAAAATCAATGGATCCCGCCAGTAGCGGCTTACTGGATTGACTGTCATCCCATGCACCTGAAAGATGGCTGGTTGGCTTCCAGGCCAGGGCACATGCCCAGGCTTTGGGTTCAATCCCCAGTATAGGGCGTACAGACAATTGATGTTTCTATTTCTCTTCCCCCTCTCCTTCTCTATCTAAAAAGTCAATAAAGCCCTGGCCAGTTTTGCTCAGCAGTTAGAGCATCAGCCTGAGGTCCAGAGAGACCGGGGTTTGGTTCCCCCTAAGGGCATGTGCCTTGGTTGCAGTTTGTCCCCGGCCCTGGTTGGTTGTGTGGGTGGCGGCCACTCGATGTGTCCCTTTCCCATCGATGTGTCTCTCTCTCTCTCCCCCCTTCCTCTCTCTCCCTCCCACTCTATCTGAACAAAAAATGGAAAAATGTCCTTGAGTGAGGATTACAAATAAATAAATAAATAAAATAAAAAGTCAATAAAAATATATTTAAAATAAAATTGAAACTAAAATCAATGGAGAAAGATCTTCGAGTGAGGATTAACAAAGAAA
Source organism: Molossus molossus (assembly GCF_014108415.1). Lineage (NCBI taxonomy): Eukaryota > Metazoa > Chordata > Mammalia > Chiroptera > Molossidae > Molossus > Molossus molossus. The sequence continues at coordinate 47,161,257 of NW_023425348.1, forward strand.
AAGAACCTCTACCCCTTATCTTTTCAATTCTCTGTAAATCTAAACTTAATTCAAAGTAAAAGTGAAAACAGGAATAAAAAACATCTGCCACTTCCTTGCTACTGTGTAATTGTAGTTAAGTCATGATATACTCAACCTCTTTAGACCTCAATTTCCACATATGAACAATAGACATTATACTGCCTACCCAAAATGACTGAGGACAAAGTTGCCTCAAACTAGAGCTCCTGAAATGCAGACTTTTTAGTTTTTCAACCAACATTTTACAACATTTAATAAAATGTTTTTCTTTATTGATATTAGAGAGAGAAGGAAGAACGAGAGAGAGAGAAACATCGATGAGAACATCAATTGGCCACCTCCTGCATGCCCCCCACTAAGGATTTGGCCCACAACCTGGGCACGTGCCCTGAACCAGAATTGAACCAGCGACCTCTTGGTGCATTGGTCAATGCTCAACCACTGAGCAACACCAGCCTGGCACATTTTACAATATTTTTAATTAATAAAGTATAATAATTTCCCCCCACTCTAAACTGCAATCGACCAATGCCTAACTAGAACTCCATGCATAATACAATTTATTTCCCAACACTTCAGTGCCATCTACTAACCATTTAACACAACCATAAAGCACCACTGCAAACAACAAAATCAAAGACGCCCCCACCACACACACACTACACTCAGGTCACTCTGATTATCCATTCTCTCCTAATAATCTCACATCTCTAGCCTCAATCCCAAAATACTCACCTTTTCCCCCCTCTTAATTTGTTTTTATTGATTTTAAAGAAAGAGGAAGGGAGAGGGAGAGAACATCAATCAGCTCCCTCCTGCACTATCCCCACTGGGGATTGAGCCCACAATGAAGGCATGAGCCATGACCGGAAATCAAACCAGTGACCTTTTATTTCATACAATGACACTCAACCGAGTCACACTGGCCAGGGCTCACCTTTTTTATTTACAAGTCACACTGGCCAGGGCTCAGTTTGCCTATTTCTTAAGAAGCTCACAGCAAGAAGAGCAAGGTGTGCAAATAATGGTAATCTCTGTCAAAGAAGCACATGGAAGCAAGACTAAACAAAGGTGTGAAGTGATGAGTGACTACAACATGTATTCATGGAGGATGAACTGTTCCCTTCCTGAATAGGCAGTCCTAATTCAGGCATTCTGACCTCCCAACCCCACTGGCCCAAGGCACTTGGTTCTGTTTCCCTTGATCAATGGTTTTCAAGTATTTTTAGTTATGGAACCTAATACATTAAACAGACATCAGCAGAAGTTGCCCTGGCCAAAACAAAGAGGGGTGGGTACAGTAGAGCCCTTCCAAAGAAGCTTAGGGTTATATGAACTAGTGTGGAAATCATGGTCCTAGATTAGAGGTTCTCTGTGTGGTCCACAGGTCACTAGAAGTCCCCAAAACCTCTTTTAAGGAGTCCATGAAGTCAAAATTACTTTCATAACTATTAGACATTATTTGCCTTATTTTATTGTGCCGACTTCTGCAGTGACATGCAAATAGTAGTTTACAAAACTGCTGTAACCTAAGCATGAATCAAGACAATGACCCCAAATGGTACTAACAGTAAAAATTCTTCACTGCCACCCACTTAACAATTAAAAAAAAAATCCACTTTGACTTGAATGTCCTTGATGAAGCACTGAAAAGTACCAATGGTATTAATTCTCAACATTTCAGTACACATATTTTTATTTATTTAAAAGGCGAACTTTTTTTTTATTGATTTTTAGAGAGGAAGGAAGAGTGAGATAGAAACATCGATGAGACAGGACATCGATTGGCTGCCTCCTGCATGCCCCCCACTGGGGATTTGGCCCACAACCTGGGTATGTGCCCTGACCAGGAATCGAACTGGTGACCTGTGCATGAGTCAACACTCAAGCACTGAGCCACAAGAGCCTGGTTCAGTACACATCTTTTTAATACTCTGATTATTCCTTGGGATAAAATGAGAAGCACTCAAAAGCACTTGTGCATATTGAAATATAAGGGTTGTCTCAAGGTAAAATATGCGTGTGATTACTTTTGAGTAAAAAACTGAACTAGCTGATTTTTTCATGGAACATCATTTTTATTTCAAAGAATGAAAAACTATGGTTATTTAGATTTGAGACAAAGCCCTGGCTGGTTTTGCTCAGCGGTTAGAGCATCGGCCCACGGACCAAAGAGTGGTGTGCATGTAACTCGGTTGCTGTTAGGTCCCCGGCCCTGGTCGAGGTTGTGCAGGAGGCAGCCAATGGACGTGTCTTTCTCACATCAATGTCTCCTGCCCCCTCCAATTCTACCTGAAGATAAAAAGAAAAATATCCTCAGGTGAGGATTAAATATATATATGTATATATATTTTAAATATATATTAAATATGTATATATTAAATATATATATTAAATATGTATATATATATTTGAGACAAAAATTAGAATTTTTAAAACTTACATCCACCAACAAGAACTGGTCAGCTTCCCAACTCCTAAAGACATATCTTTTGAGATGAGTGAAAAATATTAACTGTACAATTAAATTTGTCAACATGTGGAAGATAAACCAATAATTTCTAATAACCAATGTATGTCATAAAATCATGCATGGATAATATCCATTCAAAGTGCAAGAATAAACGAATTTTAATGTAACAGAGCACAAAAGTTCAATGACGGTTTCAGATTCCATACTGAAACAAATATTTTTAAAAGTATGAGTGTACTGTCAAAGAATATCTAAAATTATTCGGAGAGCCTTGGCCGGTTTGGCTCAGTGGTTGGAGCGTCAGCCTGTTGAGACCCGTTCTCCTAGACTATTGCTATAGCTTAACTCCAGTTCCACATCTTCCAATCTACCCTACACTACCCACAGCTTAAACTCACTCTTAAGTATCAGACTTAAGCTAATCAGCTATATTTTAAGAATTTTTATTTCTGTACTGAAAATTTGCAATTGTTCCACACTATAGTGAATTAAGCAATGTGCCAATTATCAGTATTTATTAAATTCTCAGTATCAGTACAATGGGACAAGGCCTCTAATCAGTGCATATTTATGTACATCAGTGAAATGGAAATGATAATGGAATAACAAAGCATCACATTTAATTACATCAATTCAAATACAAGCTCTTGTGCCCTCTTCCACAAAAAGAGATTCATATTGCTTTATTCCTATCCCAGAGAATGGGAAGCTACCACAGAAATGAAAGGAGAAACTAAAGAAAATGAGTGTAGGACTCTACGGCTTCCCAATACCAGATTTCAACAATTTAAGGGTTTTTCAAGGACAATTTTAACAAAATGCAACTTATTAGCTGACTTTATAAGCATAGACCAGGCAACATAAAGTATGATTTTACTGAAATATTGGGAATATTTTCTCTAGAGAAGTGGTCACAAGCAGAGGCAATTTTGCCTCCCAGGTGACATTTGACAATGTCTGTAGACATTCTGGATTGTTACAACTTGGGGAGGGGGTGTTATGGGTATCTAATGGATAGAGGCCAGGAATGTTGCTAAACACCCCACAAAATACAGAAGACAGCTTCCCCACCATAAAGAATTATCTGGCTCAAAATGTCAACAGTGCCAAGGCCAAGAAACCTTGCTCTAGAGACATACTATGTCAAATACAGCAGATCCTAGAATAATGTCTTTTAGTTCAACAACATTTTGTTATAATGTTGATGAGGTTCTGTAAGAACTTAACTCGTTTGTATCAATCAGCCTAGGGTCATATTGGTTGCTGTTATATGTAGTTTTGCTACAGTTCCAAGAATCTATCAATGATGCTGAGTGAGGACTCATTGTACAAGGTTCAATTCCAAACACAAAGAATGTACCAAATTCTCTAGAAACGCTGTTTACACACCTTGCCTCTAATACCTATTGTTTAACTTCTGAACTTCTTAGTCCTCTAACCTTTTAACAAATTCCATAATTATAGAGGTGCTCTTCACTGAAAATTAAACATCAGTATTACTACCCCTTACTTCCTAGGTTAACTGCCATCATAAAAATAATATCACAGCCTTGGCCAGTTTGGCTCAGTGGTTAGAGTATCAGCGGTGGACCAATGAGTAGTGGGTTCAGTTCTGGTCAAGGGCACATACCTCAGTTGTGGTTGTCCCCGGCCCTGGTGGGGGGTCATGCGGGAGGCAGCCAGTAGATTGTCTCTCTCACATTGATGTTTCTCTCTCCCTCCCACTCTATCTGAAGATAAGCAGAAAAATATCCTCAGGTGAGAATTTTAAAAAATAATAATGATTAAAAAAATATCACAGCCCTGGCCAGTTTGGTTCAGTGGTTAGAGTATCGGCCTGTGACCAATGAGTCGCGGGTTCGGTTCTGGTCAAGGGCACATATCTCAGTTGCGGTTGTTCCTGGCCCTGGTGGGGGTCGTGCAGGAGGCAGCCAGTACATGTGTCTCTCACATTGATGTTTGTTCTCTCTCTCCCTTCCTCCCTCCCACTCTATCTGAAAATAATAATAATATCACAATAAAATAATATAATTGATTTTTCTTCTAAGCTGTGAATGTGGTTTCCTGAACATTCTACTTGCTTTTAGTTATCTAGGAGCTAGTGGGCATGAATCAAGTCAGGTATAACATATGAATGGTATGGGTCCTCTTATCCAGGCCCCTTAGTTTAGAAGCACACAAATACCCAGCCTCTTCTTTTTTTTTTTTTTCTTTAATTAACTACTTGGCTTTTTTTTTCTTCTTAATCCTCACCTGAAGGTATTTTTCCATTTTTGTTCAGATAGAGTTGGAGGGAGGGAAGGAGAGGGAGAGAGAGAGAAACATCGATGTGAGAGACACATCGACTAGTTGCCTCCTGCACAACCAGACCAGGGCCAGGGATGAACCACTACCGAGGTATAAGGTATGTGCCCTTTATTGGAATGGAACCTGCAACTCATTGCTCTGCGGGCCAATGCTCTACCCGCACTGAGCCAAACCTGCCAGCTTTACCCAGCCTCTTTATACACTATTTTTAGGTTTAACTCCTCCATATTTGTTTATTCATTCAAGCAAACACACTTACTGAGAACCTACTATGTGCCAAACAACCTGAATACAAAGATAAGACAAAAATATTTACCACAGACTACTAAAAAGACAAACAGCTAACACACAAAATGATTTGTGCTATAAATAGAAGTGTCAAATAGTGTTAATGGAAGCTTGCAGGGGAGAGGATGCCAAGACAGGCTTCCCAGAAGAGAGTGATGCTGAACTGAGAAAATGTCACAGAAGACACACCCTGTTCATATCTTAGTATTTAGACTACATATCTCTTCAGCTTTTATATACTATTCTTTTTCAGTTTTGCTGTCATTTAAACAAGAGCAAAGTGAAGATCTTACTTTCATCAAACTTTTTAAAATCTGACTTTCAGAGAGAGGAAGGGAAGAAGAGAGGGAGGGAGGGAGGGAGGGAGGGAGAAACAGACAAATAGACATGGACCAGTTGCCTCTCACAGGTGCTCTGACCAGGAATCGAATTCACCACCTTTTGGTGTATGCTCCGATGCTCCAACCAACTGAGCCACACTGGCCAGGGATTATCAAATCTTAATGAAGAGTCAAAAAGTAGTTCTATTAATGTATTTCCTAGTCCCTCCATCCTGTCCAAATTCTGGTTGTTTTTTTAAATATCCACCAAATAAACATACCATCTGTCACCCAGTTAACAAGGGTTTTTTAATTTATAAGGCTGCCACAGGGAATGCTCACTGGTCTTTTCTTTTTTCCAGTTAGTTTCTTCTTCCAAAACAGAGTTTAATTTTCTCACCTTCTTCTACTACAAAACTTTGAATTCTGTACAACAGAGAAGCCATGAGTTCCAAGGTACAAGACCACAAAATGACTGCTGCCTACCTTTCTAAATCTCGTCTATATTTTCTGCTTTCTATTCCAATACTGCTGTGGACCACTAACTGGACTCTTTCTTCTGAGTCCCGAGGAGAATAAAAATGTTAGACTTGGTTACAGGAAACTAGCCAATAACTTGTAGTCTTACCCATTCGTTTTACAGTACATAACATTATTGACATTCTTTCACCAACTTCTAAGTTTAGTTCTCATGGTTTAGGTTAGGGAAGCACTAATTAAGCGTCTACCTTACGGTGATATAGTAGACAAATTTCTAGACTGAGTCAGATCTGGCAGTGGCTAATCGTGTCCCTTCTCTGGGCCTCAGTTTCTCCATCTATAAAACCCACACGTGACCAAGGGTAGATTGGCTTAATTACTAAGGTCCACAGGGCTTTGTCGTAATCCAGAAAGCCCATCTTTCTCATTTAGCTTTACATGAAACACGTGGGAAACCAGAAAATAATCTTTTACTCCACTAACCTGACCTTAATTCTCACGTTTCAAAAAAGCTAACAAACTCTCTATCCACCCAATCTCGATCCATCCACCCTGGAGCTGCAAATTTCCCCTGTTGGGGAGGCCAAGGCAAATAAAGCCTTCCCACGCGAGTCAAGGAAGTGCTGGGAGAACACATCAGGGTTTTAAGGCGCTGCCATCGCAGAGCCGGCCCACCTAGCCATAGCCGGACAAATGAATAAGTACAAATGGATAGATGGACACTCCCTCACCGTAGGCTGCGATGGGAGTCCCGGGGCCCAGACCCCACCGACAGCCATTCTCTAGCAGTTCCCCAAGAGCCGAGCCTCGGGGCCGCAAACTCGCGGGCCCGCCCCCTCCCTCAGGGCAGAGGTGCGCGCAGGGCGCGAGACTTCGGCGCGGAAAGGGCCTGGGAAGGGGCCCCGCACACCGCCCGCCCAGAGAAGAGGAGGAGCCTGTAGTCCCGAGCCGCCACCACCCCCGACTCTAGACTTACCGCGGTGCAGTGGGGGAGGGGAAGTGCCAGGAGTAAAGGCCTAGACCTGTTCGCCACCCGCCGCTCAGAGAGCAGCGCGCGGCCGCCACGAAACCGTCGCCACCGCCACCAGCACCGATACCGACCACCGCTTCGGGCGCAGCGCGCAGAGGGCCCGACTGCGTCACACGCCGCCCGCCGTCAGGGGCTCGCTCCGGGCGCTCCGCCCTCGTTGCCTGCGCATTGGCAGGTGACGACGCCACTCTAGGCCCACCCTATTACTCATTGGGCAACGAGTCTTTTGAAACTGAACGTGAGGGCGGTCTTCGGGACAAGGGGAGAGCAGGAAGAGGAGGGACACAAGGAATTAGGGGAGGAAAGGGAAGGGGTGGTGGGAGGGGCGTGGAGTCCCGCCTCTTGCCACCGCTGTTGGCTAAAAGAGAACCGTGACGTCACACAGGGCCCCTCAAAGTCGGCTGGTGAGTGGCTACATTGGGCGGGTTGTGGGCGAAGAATGGTGACGTAATACAGAGGCCCCGCCCCCTTCCGTGGAACAGAGAGAACCCGGCTGCTGAAGCTCAGGCCAATCAGAGGGAAGGCTCCAGGATGGCATGGTAACTATTCTACCCTCACCTTGCCCCAATCTGTGGGCCGTGAAAGGAAGACTTCCCTGTGGTCCTCCCTTCACTTCACCACGTGCGGAGCTGGAGGGCCCTCCTGGGAGGTCCGACTGTCCGTGTAGTTTGCCTGCAGCTGCTGAGAGACCTCAAAACCTGGTCTCCTTGTCTCTTAACCCAAGCCAGCCCCAGCAGAACCTTTCCCTCTCTGGGTCCCTACAATAGACATGAGCATCAGAGATGCCCTAAGGGAGTGGCTCAGCATAGGATTTCTTTCCCACCTGTCGTTTAGAAAACCCTAGTGATTCCTGAAGCCCTGGTTCAAATGTTCCCGCCTTCTCTGGGATACATTTGCTGATCTGTCTTGGGCAGGCCTCTGTCACATTGTATCCTATTACTTTCCTGTCTTCTGTGCCTGGGCTGTTGGAAGTCAGAGCTGCATTTTGATTTTAGTGTTAAAAAACAAAGTTCAACCTGGCCTGGTTGGCTCAGCGGTTAGAGCATCAGCCTGTGGTCCAGAGAGACCTGGGTTCGGTTCCCACTAAGGGCACGTGTCTTGGTTGCAGTTTGTCCCCGGCCCTGCTTGGGTTGTGGGGGTGGCAACCACTCTGTGTCCCTCTCACGTAGATGTTTCTCTCTCTCCCTCCCACTCTATCTGAACAAAAAATGGAAAAGTGTCCTCAGGTGAGGATTAAAAACAAACAAACAAACAAAATTCAACCCAGCCCCTGTGGTTCAGTGGATTGAGCTTGTCCCATGCACAGAGAGGTCCTGGTTCTATTCCCGTCAGGGCACATGCCGGGTTGCCAGCTCATCCCCAGAAGGGGGCGTGCAGGAGGCAGCCCATGGATGCTTTTCTCTCAAATCCACATTTCTCTCTCCCTTTCTCTCTAAAAAGTCAATAAAAACATATCAAAAAACAAAGTTCAACTGAATAAATCTGAAGATCTAATTGACTATATAAAGAGATTCATGAATTAGGCAGCATCTCATCTAGCAACTGGAAGGGTGCTCTGAGGGGTTATACAAAATGGGAGGATTTTATAAGAAGGGCGGATCAAGGGAGTTATTAGCAAAAGACAGCTTTTCTTTGGGGGGGGGGAAAGAGGAAGGTTTTTTATTATGTACTTTCTATGGAGGATGGAGAGGGCCTATGTGACAGATTTCCTTACTGGTGCTTGATCAGAAAGTTTCATACTGGTTGATTAAGATTATGTTTCTGGGAGAAGTTGAAAATGCAATTAGATCAGGTACTAAATTTAGATTTGGTATCATGTGCTTTTGGCATGAGTGATGTCATTTGGGGCGTATGGCTTTTTATTCTTCAACAGGTGTTCCTTTTCCCCAGGCCTAGCCTGGAGAAGAAGCCTGACATTACAAAGGGAGGGTGGAGCATGTTGAAACTAGACCTAGTAACTGAGGGTCCCAAACAGTATAGCAGGGACTGTGCTCAGAAAGCCTATAAAGAAAAAAAAAATTTTTTTAAGCCCAGCCAGTATGGTTCAGTAGTTGAGCATTTACCCATGCACCAAGAGGTCATGGGTTCAATTCCCGGTCAGGGCACATGCCCAGGTTGTGGGCCCGGTCCTCAGTTCGGGGCATGCAGGAGGCGGCCAGTTAATGTTCTCTCTCATTGATGTTTCTCTCTCTCTCCCTCTTTCTTCCTCTCTCTAAAAATCAATAAAGAAAAAAAAAGCCTATTAGGATTACTACTTCACCTCCAACTGGGGCATTAAAATAGAAATGGTCTGTGCCCAAAAGTAGGCGAACTTACATCCCTGTAGATTTTCAGTGGTAGCAGTGGATTAGAGATAATTGATTAATTTGTCAAAGAATGGAGTGTTATGAAGATGAACAAGATAATAGAAGCCCTGGCTGGTTAGCTCAGTTGCTTGGAGTGTCATCCCGATATACCAAGATTTCAGGTTCTATCTCTCCTCAGGGCACATACAGAAAGCAACCAATGAATGCATCAATAAGTGGAACAACAAATTGATGTTTCTCTCTCCCCCTCCCCTTCCCCTCTCTTTCTAAAAATCAATAAATAAAAATAAAAAGATAATGGATAGGAGAAGCCTGATACATTATGGGTGTTCAATAGATGCTTGAAGGAAGAAAAAAATAAATGTATAGAGGGTAAAATAGTAAAACTAATTTAAACAGCTGACTCCAACCACCTTTCCCCAACTCCTCCATCCAAACATCCTCCTTTTCCCCCTCCCCCTTCCCTTACCTATGCTCTGCGTCAGAAAGGCATTAGTTCTCCCTGGGTAATTAGTTCTCCCTAGCTTCCTCATTAGCCCTCCTGAACTGTTGATTTCTCATCTTCCAATCTTCAAACCCGACTAAGTATTTTCTCTACTTATTTATTCTTGTGTCTCTAAGGTCAAACACAGTATAAGTGCACGTTAAATGTTTGGCGCATGAATGAATGAATTGTTTTCTTAAGTAGAAAACTTGAAGTGAGTTTAAATCTGAACCCAAACATGTATTACCTGTAAAACTTGGGCAAATTTCTTAACCACTCTGAGCCTCAGTATCCTTGTCTGTAAAAGGGAGATAATGGTATTTGTCTCAAAGGGTTGCTGTGAGAATTAAATGAGATAAAGCACTTATCAGGTACCCAGTACATAGTAACCCCTCAATGTATGATAGATATGATTTATATTCTTTCTTCTTTTTTTTTTTATCCTCACCCGAGGACATTTTTCCATATTTTGTTCAGATAGAGTGGGAGGGAGAGAGAGAGAGAGAGAGAGAAACATCGACGTGAAAGGGATACATTGAGTGGTTGGCACCCACATGACCCAACTAGGGCCAGGGACAAACTGCAACCGAAGTATGTGCCCTTAGCGGGAACCGAACCCGGGTGTCTCTGGACCGCAGGCCGATGCTCTAACTGCTAAGCCAAATGGGCCAAGGCTGATTTATATTCTTTATAAATGTCAAGGAATTCTGATTCTAAATATTCTGACATGTCTTAGAAAAGGGGCTCAGGCCCAGCCGGTGGGGCTCAGTGGCTGAGCATCGACCCGTGCATCAAGAGGTCCCAGGTTCAATTCCCTGTCAGGGCACATGCCCAGTTTGTAGGCCTGATCCCCAGTGGAGGGCATGCAGGAGGTAGCCAATAGATGTTCTCTCTCATCATGTTTCTATCTCTCTCTCCCTCTTCCTTCCTCTCTCTCTAAAATCAATAAAGAGAAAAAAAAATTTTTTTTTAAATAAAAGGGGCTCAGAGCCCAGCCAGTGTGGCTCTGTGGATTGAGCATCATCCCATGGACTGAGCGAGGTCCCAGTTTGATTCCCGGTCAGGGCACATGCCCCAGTTGCAGGCTCAATCCCCGGTGGGGAGCATGCAGGAGGAAGCCAATCAATGTTTCTCTCTCACACTGATGTTTCTATTTCTCTCTCCTTTCTTCTCTCTCTAAAAAAATCAATAAAAACATATTTTATTTTACTTTTAAATGTTTTTTCTTGCCCTGGCCGGTTTGGCTCAGCGGTTAGAGCGTCGGCCTGCGGTCCTGAGAGACCCGGGTTCGGTTCCCGCTAAGGGCGCGTACCTCGGTTGCAGTTTGTCCCCGGCCCTGGTCGGTTGTGTGGGTGGCAGCCACTCGATGTGTTCCTTTCACATCGATGTTTCTCTCTATATATCTGTTCCTCTCTCTCCCTCCCACTCTACCTGAACAAAAAATGGAAAAATGTCCTTGGGTGAGGATAAAAAAAAAAAAATGTTTTTTCTTTATTGATTTTGAGAGAGAGAGAAAGGGAGAGGGAGAGAGATAGAAACATCCGTGAGAGAGAACATCGATTGGCCGTCTCCTGGGCATGTGCCCTGACCCGCGCATCAAGAGGTCCCAGGTTTGATTCCCCATCAGGGCAAATCGGTGGACTGTTTGGTGCATGGGTTGACGCTCAACCACTGAGCCACACAGGCTGGGCTAAAAACATATTTTTAAAAAATAAATTGTAACCTTGGTCCAATATTATATGAAAAAAATAAAAATTGAGCCTGGACTGGTTTGGCTCAGCAGTTAGTGTCAGCTCGTGGATTAAAGTGTCGCAAGTTCAATTCTGGTCAAGGGCACATATCTCGGTTTTGGTTCATCCAAGGCCCTGGTCGGGGTCTGCGGGAGGCAACCAGTTGATGTATCCCTCTCATGTTAATGTTTCTTTCTCTGTCTCTCCTTCTCTCCTCTCTCTCTCCCTCTCTCCCACTCTATATGAAGATAAACAGAAAAATATCCTCTGGTGCCCGGCTGGTATGGCTCAGTGGTTGAGGGTCAACCCATGCACCAAGAGGTCACCGGTTCGATTCTTGGTCAGGGCACATGCCCAGGTTTTGGGCCTGATCTCCAGTGGGGGGTATGCAGGAGGCACCCAATCGATGTTCTCTCTCATCGATGTTTCTATCTCCTTCTCCCGTCCTCTCTCTCTAAAATCGATAAAGGAAAAAAAAATTTTTTTTAAAGAAAAGAAAAAATATCCTCTGGTGAGGATTAAAACAAAAATAAATAAAATTAAAATAAAACTTGAGCTAAAATTCACATAAGAAATTATATAATTGACATACAATTCAACTTCAAATATTTAAAGTGTACAATTCAGAGGTATTTGGTATATTCATAAGGTTGTGCAACCGTCACCACTATCTAATTCCAGAACATTTTCATAATCCCAAATAGAAACCCCAGACCCCTGCCATGGCTGGATAGCTCAGTTGGTTAAAGCATTGTCCCAATATACCAGAGTTGTGGGTTTGATCCCTGGTCAGGGCACATACAAGAATCAACCAACGGCCCTTGGTTCAGCAGTTAGAGTGTCCTCCTGTCGACTGAAGGGTCTCAGGTTTGATTCCTGGTTAATGGTATATACCTGGGTTGCAGGTTTGATCCCCAGCCCTGGTCTGGGTCGTGTGGGAGGCATCCAATGGATGTGTGTCTCTCACATCGTCTCTCTTTCTCTCTCTCTTTCTCGCCCTCCTTGCTTCCATCCATCCCTCCCACTCTCTCTAAAAATTAATGGAAAAATAGCCTCGGGTGAGGATTAACAACAAGAACAAAAAAAATTGAATCAACCAACGAATGCATAAATAAATGGGACAACAAATTGATATTTCTCTCTCTCTAAAAATCAATCAATCAATAAAAGAAAACAGACCCCAGACCCATTAGTAGTCATTCCCCATCTCTCCCTCCTCCAGCCCCTGACAACTACTAATCTACTTAGTTTTAATGGATTTGTCTGTTGTGGACATTCCATATACAGTCGTCTCTCGCCACTTTGTGCTTCGATGTTTGTGGCTTCACTCTATTGCAGTTTTTTCAAATAACATAATCACTACCTTTACAGGAAGAGTAGAATTTGCTGAGATGGAGGAAAAGAAGCATTCCAAGCTAGATTAACAGGGAGAATAAAGATGTGGGACCAGGAAAGAGCTCAAGATAGGGAATAAGGGCCAGAAGCAGGTATCTGTGGGTTGGAGTTAAAGGATGACTCGAAGCCCAAAGGTAGAAAACCCAAGTCCAGTTTTTGAAACTAAATGGAGGTGGTTCTTTTAGTTCACTTGCCCTGGGACCTTAAAGGACAGGGTGGAAAGAATTCAAAATCAAGAAAAGTAGTTTTTAGAACAAGACACCTTCTCTCCAGACTTTGATCTCTCAGGAATGGGGCCTAGATATCTCTGGGTTCCCCACCATTGCCCAGGCCAGGGCTTGCCACAGAGAGGGCCTAACAAAAGTGAATGCATGAAATAAGCTCTGGCAAGTTAATAAAAATTGGAGCCTCTGTTTCCCCATCTGCAAAGTGGTGATTTTATTTATTTATTTGTTTTACTACAATACCGGGTCGATAGGCAGACTGGATGAAGCAAGCTCCTATTCCATCTCCCTGCTCCAAAAATCCATTTACTATATTGTCCTTGGATAAAGGACGTATCAGATATTTAAATGGTAAGAACAGATACTACACTAGGTCTTAGCCAAAAGGCTGAGAAACAATTCAAAGTGATTTTATAGCTACTTTGTGAGATTAACAATATATGTTGATTAAGGGACCTCAGGTGCCAGACTCAAATCCTGGTTCTGACATTTATTAGCTGCATGAATAGGTAACTTACCTTCTGTTTTCCATTGATAAAATGGGGGGTATTAATACTACTTCATGGCGTTTTTATGAGGATTAAATAGGATAACATAAAAGTTGAAAAGTATCTGGTACACAGGGTGCTCTAAATGTACTAATTATTACTGTGAAGATTTAAATGGAGGAAAATGTAGCCCTGGCTGGGTAGCTCAGTTAGTTAGAGAGTTGTCCTGATATGTCAAGGTTGGGGGTTCCCTCTGGTCAGGACATATACAAGAAGCAACCAATGAGTGCATAAATAAGTGGGACAACAAAAATTGATGTTTCTCTCACTCTCTAAAATCAACTTTGAAAATAAATAAATGGTGTGGTTCAGTGGCTGAGTGTCGATCTATGCACCAAGAGGTAGCTGGTTCGATTCACAGTCAGGGCACATGCCCAGGTTGTAGGCCCAATCCCCAGTGGGGGGCATGCAGGAGGCGGCCAGTCTCGATGTTCTCTCTCATCGATGTTTCTCTCTCTCTCTCCCTCTCCCCCTCCCTTCCTTTCTTTCTAAAATCAATAAAGAACCCTGGCCAGTTTGGCTCAGCAGTTAGAGAGTTGGCCTGTGGTCCAGAGAGACCTGGGTTTGGTTCCTGCTAAGGGCACGTGCCTCAGTTGTGGTTTGTCCCTGGCCCTGGTTGGGTCGTGCAGGAGGCAGCCACTCGATGTGTACCTTTCACGTTGATGTTTCTCTCTCTCGCTCTTCCTCTCTCTTCTTCCCACTCTATCTGAACAAAAAATGGAAAAATGTCCTCGGGTGAGGATAAAAAAAAATCAATAGCCCTGGCCAGTTTGGCTCAGCAGTTAGAGAGTTGGCCTGTGGTCCAGAGAGACCCGGGTTCGGTTCCTGCTAAGGGCACGTACCTCAGTTGCCGTTTGTTCCCGGCCCTGGTTGGTTGTGCGGGTGGCAGCCATGCAATGTGTCCCTTTCATGTCAATGTTTCTCTCTCTCTCCCTCCCACTCTACCTGAACAAAAAATGGAAAAATGTCCTCGGGTGAGGATAAAAAAAAAATTTTTTTTAATTAAAATAAATGAATAAATGGGAGGAAATGTGATGATTGTAGTGTCTAGTTCAGAGGTTTTCCAACCCCGGCAGATGTTCTGACAAACAGGCATTGTGCCTACAGGAAGAATTACTGGTTTCTTCATCCTCTTACCCTTTTGGGGTAGGATTATTTCTGCAAAGGGAGCCAAGAGTCTCACTCAGGTCCCTTCATGGGTAAGTCAGGGTGGAGAGGGAACCCTGCAGTCCCGTTTCTGGTGATCAACCCTTTCATAGGGCTAGGGGCTGGAAATCCTCTCTCTTCTCTATCCGGCAGGACAGAGCGCCCTCTCCTGATCAAAGGCGGGAATAGCTCTGGCCCAGAGTTTCTGGGGTGGGCCTCAGTGGATCTCACTACCTTTCAGGTGTTCCTCTCTGCTGAAATTCCCCAAATCGGCTCTGGGTAACAAAGTTTGGGCGAGGAGCGCCAAGGCTGGGGTGAAATTGGTTTAATATTTTAGAGGGGTGAGGTTGGATAATTCGGCTAGAGTCGGGGAGGGGCAGGAGAGACTGGGATCAGGAAATAAGAGAATTCAGGGCCTTGCTGAATTAATTTTATGTTCTTTCAACAGGTGATGGAACGGAGTGGAGAGGTAAGGTGACAAAGTTGATTATCCAACAGGTCAAACCCGGTGTACAAGGCTCTTCCGGCTGTCCCAACATCCGGAATTAATGGGACAGATGAGGGCTAGAGAGGCATGGCATGAGAGGACGCCAGATTAAGGGGGAGAGCCCAGGGCCTGGGTCTGCAGAAGCCGGGAGGAGCCAGCAGAGGATCTGGGCGCAGTTTCCTTCCCAAGTTCCACCCCAAGCCTGCCAGCCCCGCCCCCACCATTCCCACTCCTCCACCCCCCTCCCCGCCGCTCACCCCCTTCCGTGTCCTAGTCTACCCCCTGGGTCCTCACATCCCCGCTCCTGGCCTGCGCCAGCGAGGTGTCCTCACAACCACAGCCTGGGTGAGTATGGGGATGGGTGTGCAGAACCGCTGGGCAGCCCCACTTGGGGGAGCTCGGCCACGTGGACCAGCCTCCGCAGGGCTCGGTCCCTAACCCTGGGAGCCCTGGTGCCTACCCAGGAACAACTGCTGAACTGATTCGCTGAACTGACGCCCCCCCCTCCCCCCGCCCCGCCCCTATCTTACTCGGGGCTGTGTGGGCAAAGGCTGAGCTCTTCCTTCTTAACTCCATAGGGACTCCTGGTCCGCATTCCTCCTTAGGTGCCTGGAAATGCGGGGGTGGGGGGCTTCGGAAGGAATTTGTAATCCAATAGATTAGTTTCAAATCTCAGCCCTGTCAGTTTTTAGCATGTGACCATGAGCAAATGTTTTTAACCTTCCTGAGCCTCTGTAAAATGGAGATATACAGGCCATAGCACCCACCTCATAGAATTATAGTGAGGTTTAAAAGAAACTGAAACTGGAATGCCTAGATTGAGAAAGCACCTAGTAACTGAATTTAGACTGAAAGCTGAGAAGATCTTTAAGGACCTTTGAAGATAAGGTAGGGGTACTCTTAAGAAATCAGTTTTCAACTAAGTAATACCTATGAGGAAGTCAGAGCTGACTGGGGCTGAAGAGCTGCCCTTCAGGTAGTGAGCTCCCTGTTCTGAGGCCTGGAATTGTTGAATGACCAGGTTGGAATGGTCTTATCTAAAACACATTATCCCCGTGTTGAACAACTTTGGGAACAGGCCCAGAGTGGTTAGGTGACTTGCTCAAGGTCACACAGCTAAAAGGGAGACCAGGTACATCTGGAAAAAGTGGAATAGCCTGCTTGTCACCCCCCTGGATTATTCATTCCTTGAGGATCTAGTTTTCAGTTTGGGGACCCCAGGGGCTCATGAGGGATCTATAGCAGCTGGTTTAAGGGAGGGATTTTGGGAGGAGGGACTAATACTGTTACAACCACAGAAGCTGGGTTTGATCTGGTGGGGAGAGTGTTCCCCTTCCAGGGCCCTGAGTTGAGAGACTCAGACCATTTGGGGACTGATACAAGGAATGTGCTTGATTGGAGAGGCTCACCAGAGCCACTTCCACCTCCCCTGGGAGACCCTTGGCCCCTAAAGGGAGAAAGAAGCTTGAGCAGTTAGGGTAGGCTGTCTGACAGGGCCTGGCAGAGAAGTGGGCGGGGGAAGATAGATGAGAATGCAGAGGCCTATTTTCCTGGCTTGTTCTGGAATGCCAGCAGGCCAGCCTTATGGCAGGTTTTTCTGGAGGGCGGGGCCCAGAAGAGTTGGGACTTCATCTGGTGAGGCCCTTGAATCCAGAAGAATGAGTTCTTTTTTTTTTTTTAATGTTTTTACTGATTTTTTTTTTTTCCATTTTTTGTACAGACAGAGTGGGAGGGAGAGAGAGGAAGAGAGAGAGAGAGAGAGAAACATCGACGTGAAGGGACACATCGAGTGGCTGCCACCCGCATGACCAACCAGGGCCGGGGACAAACTGCAACCGAAGTACTTGCCCTTAGCGGGAACCGAACCCGGGCCTCTCCGGACCGCAGGCCGACGCTCTAACCGCTGAGCCAAACCGGCCAGGGCTTTACTGATTTTTTAATTTAATTTTATTTTTTTTAATATTTTTTCATTATTGATTTTTAGAGAGAGAGGAAAGGAGAGAGAGATAGAAGCATCAATGAGAGAGAACATTTATTGGCCGCCTTCTGCATGCCCCCCAATGGGGTTTGGGCTCAAAACCTGGGCATGTGCCCTGATCGGGAATTGAACCGGTGACCTCTTGGTGCATGGGTCGACGCTCAACCACTGAGCCACACTGGTTGGGCTTTATTGATTGTTGAGAGAGTGAGCTAGAAACATTGATGTGAGAAAAGAAACATTGATCAGCTACCTCCTGCACTCCCCACACTGGGGGTCAAGCCCGAATCCCCGGCATGTGCTCTGACTAGGAATCGAACCGGGACGTCTCAGTTCATGGGATGAAGCTCAATCCACTGCGCCACATCGACCAGGCCAGAAGAGTGAGTTCTTTATGTATCTGGAACCAGCCCTAGTTTGGCAACAAGAAACCTAAGTTCTGAGGATGGCTTTCCCTCAGGCTCAGCATAGGCTTTGGGAAAGAACCTTCTCTCTGTACCTTGTTTTCTCTGTCTTTATAATGGGAACAGGGATGACTGACTCATTTATATAGGGTTTGGTTTTTACCTTTCTTCCTTCTATAAACAAGCACCCCTTCTCCCTCCCCTTCTAATCTGACCTTTCTGCCCAGATCTCTGCCCCAAACTTAGGGGCTAGATGGCTTCCTTGGACCCACAGAGGTAGGGGTCAAGGTAGGCCACAGTTGTAGTTTGTGACCCTGTAACCCTGAGCAGGTTCCTGTCCTTCTCTTGGTCTCAACTTCTTCTATACACTGAGGGAGTGCTAGGCTAAGATTGCTGGTGTGTATTCAACTGTTATAGTATTCAACTGGTGTGTATTCCTAACCTTAGATAACCTCATCTGAGGGGAGTCACATCGCTCATGAGCCCATACCTACTCTCCAGAAGGGGTGGACAGGTTCCTGGCACTTGGAAGCCTCCAGAAGCTGAATAGGCAGCTTTCTCCAATTGCAAGCCCAGGCCAGTACCAGGCCTGATTCTGCAAAGCCTTTCACCCTCAGAGCATGTGAGGCAGCAGGTGGGGACAAACAGGGAGTCAAAGTTCTGTTAGTTTCTATGGAGTCCTTCCTGCTATTGGATTGTGGTGCAGGCACACAGAGCACACAGAGCCTGAGAAGGGACTGAAGGTACAGAGGGACCCTGGGTAGGTTGGTAAAGGAGTGAGAGTGGATGGGTGGCCCTGAAGCCTTTTGGCTCAAGGACCTGGGGAAGAAATGGACCATTCTGTGTACTAGGAGGCTTTAGGATTGGTTCCTGAAATAAGAGTGACTAGTTAGGCCAGTTCCTGTAGTTCTAGGCCCGTCAAAGCAGGCAAAGGGGAGAGGTCTCCCAATCTATTCAAACTTCTTTGCAGCACTTGTTTAGTTAATTGTCTTTCCTCTGAAATTGAGGGTGAATGTTCTCATGGGATTCCAAATCAGTCTTCCTCATTCAGGGCAGGAGCTGTCCAAACTTAGGGGCTAGATGGCTTCCTTCTTGGACTCAGTCTGAGGAATGAGCACAAGAGCTGACTTTACCAGAGTCCCATCCTTGCTGCCTTGGGCCCTGACAGCATGCCACTCCATCACCAGGTCTGACAAGATGTACCAGGTCCCACTGCCACTGGACCGGGATGGGACCCTGGTCCGGCTCCGCCTCACCATGGTGGCCCTGGTCACAGTCTGCTGTCCACTTGTCGCCTTCCTCTTCTGCATCCTGTGGTCCCTGCTCTTCCACTTCAAGGAGACTACGGCTACACACTGTGGGGTAGGGATTGGGGGCACTGATACCTCATATTCAGACCCAGTTGGATCTATTCTGGATCCTGGTTCTGTTATAACAGGATTAGAAGTCGGGTCCATCAAATATGCTGGGTTGCTGGGGGGGATGCCTGTAAATTGAGGCCACAAGGATTAATCTCCCTCTACCTTCCATGGAGGTTGCTGGGGCTTGGGGTTACTAAAGTTGGGCAGCCCCAGAACCTAGTCCTTCATAGAAAGGCAGATGCAGGAGACCCAGGGTTTTCTGGGGGATGGAGAGAGAACAGGACTGGGCTAGAGGGCATTTGGAGCCTCTTAATATGGCACTGTGGTCTGTGCCTGTCTCTGGGAATGTGATTATGTATATGTATGCATAACTGTAGTGGCCATGACTATAAAGGCTTTGAGTGGGATATGTGTGTGAGAGAGACTGTATTTGTGCCTGTCTGGGTGAGGATCTGATTATGAGTGTGTGTTCTGGGGTAGGTCCCATGTCCTCTGAGGTTCCATAGGTGGCCATGTATCCTCTGGACAGTGATATGGGGTGCTGGGTCAGGAAGAAAGATGTGAGAGTCCTTTCTCTGCAGGATATTCGAGTAAAGGGAGTGAAACCTGTGCTCACTTTGGCAGTGTATATACTAAAATTGGAATGATACAGAGAAGATTAGCATGGCCCCTGTGCAAGGATGACACACAAATTCATGAAGCGTTCCGTATTAAAAAAAAGGGGGCGGGGGTGAGACCTGTGTTGACCTCTGTTATACCAGTTTATCCACTGACTCTATATATTACTTGAGACAATAATACTGAGCTTCAGTTTCCCCATGTCTAAAATGGGGTTCATAATTCCTGTCCTCCTCCTCCTCCTCAAGGCTAATGTAGAGCTCCAGGTAGAGGAAGGATAGGAAGGTGGTTTGGGAAATGTGAAGGGTGGAAGGAAATGTGAGGAGCAGATGAGGAAAAGCAAATTGTTAGGCTGGAAAACAGAGCGGAAGAGGAATTTACCCAGGTGTTTTAGGTAGAAAAGAGGCCTGAACATGAACTTTTTTTTTTTTTTGGTACGTGTCCCTACTGGGAACTGAACCTAAGACTCTCTGGTTCACAGGCCAACCCTCCAACCGCTGAGCCGAACCGGCCAGGGCCTGAACATGAACTTTTGCATTAGCCTCAGAGAGAGCTCTGATGGCCCCCAGTCAGCTGAGCTTCCCCTCTTTCTATAAAGAGCATTTGCTCCAGAAAAAGGGCTGTGACTAGCAGTGGAGTCTGGCTGGGAATTGGAGTGGGGCACTTATTTTGTTCATAGGACTTGAAGTTTTCGCTCTCTGTTTGTCAGTAGGTAATCATGGGCCTTGAGCTGTGGGCAGCTAGTCTGATGAAACCTAGGCTGGGAGCTATCAGAAAGAACAGGACAGGTAATCTAAGGGGGAGGATTAGAAAGAATCCATGACCTAGTTCTCACCTTAGATAATACATCAAATGTTTCTATTATTCTGGCCAACTCCTTCATTTTGCAACTGCTGCTGAACTACCTCCTCCTCCAAAAAGTCTTCTTCAGCTTCCTTGCGGCAAACTTAATCACTCCCTCCTCTGGATACCCACAGTACCCTGTGTTCTCTCTCCCACAGTTCTATCACCTTATATTTGTGTATCTTCCCAAACAGGCTGAGAGCTCCTTAAAGATGAGCACTACATCTGAATCAGTATTTGTTGGATAAGTAAATAGGATACCCCAGCCCAATGCTCTGGGAAAAGTATGGCAATGGTATAATGCAGTCATGGTCCATACAGAAAATCATAGTATTTGTACAGCATATGGAGTTAAATGTTGGCTGTTTGCTCTGCTCCTCATGGCTGGCTCCAAGAGCTCATGAGATCAATAACCTCAGCATATCTGGCATATTTATGACCTATTCTTGGCATACTGGTTATGTAGCTAAGGCAGAGGTAGTTGTAGGAGGGGTACCTGGCCCCTCTGGGCAGGACTAGGCCTAGCGACCCTGTGGGTATTTTGTTCTCATTTCCTGGGACTACCATGTTGGATCCCCTAGGGATTTTTGTATATGCTCTGAATTTTTCAGCCTGAATTTCCCAGGAATGACCAACCCTAGGAATAAAAGAAGTAACCTTAGTTTAACATATCGATAATTAGATGATTTTACCTCTACTTGCACATGCCCAATGATGGGGAGTTTTCTTCCTCCCCAGGCAGCCTGTTCCAAAGAGATTTAGTAGCTAACAATTAGCAAGCTGTTTCTTATGGTGAGCATAAACTCTTTTCCTGGCGATTTTCTGCCTCAGGAACCTTAGAGCTACTCTTTCCTCCTGGTTTCCAGCCAGCCCTGCAGAGATGGGAGTCCCTGAGCCTACTCTTAGTTAGTATAGCTCTAGTTCCATCAGGCGCTGTTGATCACTGTTCTCTCCATGCTAGGCCCTGATCTGGGCATAGGACTACATATGGCCTGAGCAGTACAGGTGAATGCAGGACTGTTCCATTCCTATTATAGGCTATCATGCCTCTATTAATGTAGCCTGAGTTGGCTATTAGCTGTTTCTGCATAGGTTCAGGCTGGATACTGATAGCTCATATTGAGGCCTGTCTAGATCTCTTTTGGATCATGAATCTATTGTCCTGAGATTAGCTAGCTCTCCATTGGGGCCCAACAACATACTCAGTCCTACTCCAACCAAAAGGGGCAAAATCCTATTCTGTTTTCCACTTTTCCCTTTCCAGAAAACTGCCTGTATCCCTAGACACAACACTCAGAAAGGTCTCCACCCCCATCCCTGGCAAGAACGTTATTGTGGGCTGATCTTAGCCACTGTCACTTCTTACCTTTGCAGAGTGTTCCAGAATTTATGACATGGCCTTGTTGGTCCTAGGAAGGCTGTGTGCCTGGGCAGGCATGGAGATCTGGGCACTTTGTGGGCGGGAGGGCTGGCCCTGGGGAGTTGGGGGTGGGACCCTGTAGTCTTAGAACAGTCTCAGTCTGGCTAGAGCCCTCAGCCCAAGCCCCGGATCCTTCAGCACCCGGTGTGAGTGTTGCTCAATGCGGGCCCCCCTCCCCTAATCTCTCCCCTGTCCCATTCCCTGATGCTGAGTTAGACTAGTGGACTGGGGTTCCCTAATGGAGGGAGGTATGAGTCCCAAGGGCAGATTTGATCCTAGGCCTTTTAATACAAAGTCATCTTTGTCCAACCTCCCTCTCCCAGAAGGGAGCCCAGCTTGAGGGGCCATGATGGGCAGGACCTTAGAGGGTGGAAAGGGAGTTCTGTGCCTGGAGGAAGAAGGGAGCAGCAGGGAGCTCCCTGGGTTTAGATCTGTCTGTCCTAGGTCTGGCCCAGCACAGCAGGCTCTAGCTGAGTGGAGAAGTTTCCCATGATCCTCAGAGTCCTGTAAATCTTGGATTGGGTGACATGGGCTTCTCAGAGAGAAAGAAGATAGAGGTCTGGGCCTCAGAGCGACCCTGGTGTCTTGGGGTTGGGGTATACTGCTGGCCTGAGGCTTGGATCATTCTGAGCCTGGGGGTTGGATGGCTGGCAGCTTGTGGTCCCATTGAAGTAGGTTCTGGGGCACGCCCACTGTTCCTGGTTGAACATGGGTAAAGAGCAGGAATGTGGTCAGACAGGGTCAGTGGGAGGGCTTGGGCCAGTCTGAGCTAGGGTCCTTTGTCTAGGATCCTTGACCTGAAGAAAGCCTTGTTTGGAGCTTTAATCTGTCAGGTGGCAAGAGGCCTTAGTCCTAATAATTGATCCTGGCATAGTTCTGGGCCTCAGTCTCCCGTTCTGTGGAATGGGAGTAATAACCCTTCCACCTCTGACCCTTCTCCTGAGTGGGTTTGATGGTAGTGAGAATGAGGTAGGCCATCAGAGCTTTCATGTCCAGACCACTAGGCGCCTGTTTTCCAGACTCTTTGAGAGGTGGCCAGTGTGCCAAGAGTATTCCTCAGAGCTGATCCTGCCTATCTCTGCTGCTCTTGCCCCATTGCCCTCTGCACCTCTTCTCTCCTGCACTATTTTTCTTTCCCCTTTATGCTCTTTCTACTCTGGCTCTTTTTTATACCTTGAGTAGCTCTGGAAAAGGCCCTACTTTTCCAGGCCCAGGTATCCCACTAGGCCCTACGTTGTGTCCCTCACCCTGCCTAGGCACCACTTCCTACAGGATGTTCTCCGCAGCCTCCCAGCCCTTGGACCCTGATGGGACCATCTTCCGGCTTCGCTTCACAGCCATGCTCTGGTGGCTCATCACTTTCCCCGTGTTCGGCTTCTTCTTCTGCATCATCTGGTCCCTGGTGTTCCACTTTGAGTACACGGTGGCCACTGACTGTGGGGTGAGTTCCAGGCTCCCAAGTACCTGGGTCAGGGCCAGGTCGGGAGATGGAGGTAAGGGCAAAATCAGAGAGTAGGAGAGAAGGTGGAGGGTCAGAGAAAGGGGGAAGGGATAAAAGGATGGTGGGGGGCAGGTCAGAGTTCAGGGAAATTTGCAGGGAGAGACTCAGAGAGTAGGGTCACAGTCCTCTGAGAGTAGAAGAGGATTATAGGGAGTGCAAGGGAGCAAAGGGGAGAGGGGGAAGGGAAGGGAGTGGAAATAAGTAAGAGAGATCATGAGAGGGAGAAGAAGGCTGAAGAAAGACCTGACTGAAAGAAAAGCCAGGACTGAAGAGGTAAGATGTGGCCAGGAGCTAGAAGTAACAGATAGCTATAGTTGAGACTGGGGGCCTAACCTAACAGGACCCCCAGCCCTGCTCTGGGATCTTCTAGCTTGGTTTCTGTCTCTGGCCTTCTTGTGTCCACTCAGGGTTCTGCCAGCTAGAAACCTAGATGGACTTCCTGCCTCCGAGATCAGTCCACCAGGCCTTTGCTGAGGACTCAGGAGTAGAGGGTCTGTGTCAGGGGCATTGAATTGAACGTGGACTTGCCCGTAGCATCTCATTCATACAAGAGAGAGTCCTAGGGCCAGACGGTCACTACAAAGTGAGACAGAACTCCTGTTGTATTAAAAGGGAGGGCAGGGATAGCAGGGCCCAGAGGGAGCATATAACCCAGGTTGGACGTTGGGGAAGACTTTCTTTCTTGAGGGGGCATTGTTGCTATGGGGTGAAGAAGAATCTTTGTGAATGCCACCTGACAACTTTTTTGGGGGAGGTGGCTGACAACTTTTGATTTTATCCAGAGGGCAATGGGAAGCTTTGGAAAGATTTTTTTCTTTATTGATTTTTTTCTTATTTTTTTAGAGAGAGGGACAGGGAAAGATAGAAACATTAGAGAGGACATCAGTTGGCCCCCTCCTGCATGCCCCCCACTGGGGATTGGGCCCACAACCTGGGCTTTTGTCCTGACCAAGAATCAAACTGGCAACCTCTTGGTGCATGGGTCGACGCTCAACCACTGAGCCAACCATCTGGGCAAGATTTTATCGAGAAAGGGACATGATCACATTTGTGGTTTAGAAGACCAATCTGCCTTCTAAAAGGAGGGAAGGGGACAAGAGTAGGGAGACCAGTGAAGAGGCTTATGCTGCTGGGGAGACCAGAGCTAAGATGGGGACTGTAAGGATAAGGAGGAGGGGATGGAATCCAGAGAATAGAAAGTGGAAATGATGGGAGTGGGAGTTTTTTACTAGTTGGCAAGGGGCAGGGAGCAGTAAGGTATATAAGAAAGTCATCCGTAATTTTAGGGAACTTTTTTTTTTTAATCCCCATCTGAGGATATTTTTCCATTGTTTTTTAGATAGAATGGAAGGGAGGGAGGGGAAGAGAGAGAAGGAAGCATCAATATGAGAGAGATACATCGATTAGATGTCTCCTGCACGACCCTAACCAAGGCAGGAGAAACAAGCATGTAACCCAGGTATGTTACTTGACCAGGAATCAAACCCAGACCCTTTGGTCTGCAGGCTGATGCTTTAACCACTGAGCCAAACTGGCCAGGGCATAATTTCAAGGATCTTTTATCAGAGGCCAAAGGAATGAATCTCTAATGGTGAAATCTGAGGTGCTATGACAGGGAATATTTTGGGCTCCCTCCCTTTATATCATGTGAATTTCTGATCTGCTGCCCTGCCACAGATCCACTGAGCCATGTCCTCCAGGCCAAAGGGTTTCTGTTCTTGGGAAAAGGGGTTATGTTCCCATCTCTCAGTACTCTTAGCTCTAGGCTCATGGTAAGGTTTGAGGTGAACCGTGTACCTGGTTTCTGATAGCTCCTGATGTTGCTTGCTTGTTGCTGGCATAGTTGGTAAGTAGGGAATTTGTGTGCTTGGAATAGGATGTGTTTATGTGAATGTGAGTGTCTTTATGAGATTGTGTGTGTGTGTGTGTGTGTGTGAGAGAGAGAGAGAGAGAGAGAGATGGGAGAGACAATCCCTGCTTTTAGAACTCTGCTCTCACCACTAATCTGGGTGGAATTTGTGAGGACAGGACTGGCAGCCCCAGGACTCTAATTCTCTCATCACAGGACCCTAATTTTCTTTTCCTCCCAAGGTGTCTCCCCAATTCTCTGCTATTTCTACTTTTTTTTTTTTTTAATATGTTTTCATTGCTTTTTTTAGAGAGAGAAGAAGGGAGAGCGATAGAAACATCGATGTTAGAGAGAAACTCGATCAGCTGCCTCCTGCACACAACCCGGGCATGTGCCCTGACAAGGAATCGAACTGGGACTTCCCACTCCATGGAACTACACTCAATCCACTGAAGCACACCAGCCAAGCCCATCTCTACTCTTTACCTGTTTCCCAGCATTGGTCAGGGATCTGCGCCCGTAAATGCACTGGGCTCTCCCCTCCAAGCTTTAGAGGCTGGTCCTGTTCCCTTTAAATAGCTGAGATTGTGGCACTAGTTTTCAGAATGAATATTCTAGGAAGTGGAGGCAGCACTCCCACTAACTCTACTCAGAGGACCTATTCACAGAGGCAGAAAAGTCAGAGAGGAATGAAGGTCTCAGAAGTGTCTGGTGAAGATATGATTCCCATTTCTCCCTCAAGTAGGCCATCCCATGTTTGACTGCAATATAGTAGCTCACTACCTATTTACAGGCTTTTCAGGGAAGCTTTTCTCCTGAAAGCCATCCTTTGTATCCACTGTGAGCCAGATACTGCAGATGCTTTGTATCCATTATATTTAATATTCACAATCACCCTGCAAGGTAGGTAGTGGTTTCCCTATTTTGTCATTGAGGAAATTGAAGCTCAGAGAAGTGAAGTGGCTTGCCCAAAGTTACCCTACTAATAAAGGCAGAGCTGGGATGCAGACCCAGGTTAGTGTGTCTCTAGAGCAGGGGTGGGGAACGTCTAGCCCGTGATCGTATAAGGCCTGAGAAATCAATACCTGCTAACATCACACAACTCACCAAATTAGCCTGACCAAATATAGCAGGCTAATTTTTTTTTAAATATATGTTTCTTAATTGATTTTAGAGAGAGGGGAAAGAAGAGGGAGAGAGAGATAGAAACATCGATGGGAGAGAACATCGATTGGCCGCCTCCTGCATGCCCCCCACTGGGGATCGGGTTCACAACCTGGGCATGTGCCCTGACCAGGAATCAAACCGGATACCTGTTGGTGCATGGCTCAACGCTCAACCACTGAGCCACACTGGCCAGACTAGCAGGCTAATTTTAAGTTGATAATTTTTTATGGCCCACGAATGATGTTATAAATATCCAAGTGGCCCTTGGCAGAATAAAAGTTCCCATCCCTGCTCTAGAGCCTCCATGCTGCCTCTTCACTGAATACTCGGAGTGAATATCTGAGCCTGGTCTCGAGCTATGGTATCTCAAGCCCTGGCCTTGAGAGCAGCACCCTTTCTCTAAGAGTTTTGCACTTAGTTTCTTCTGACAGTGCTGATGGGAATCCATCTCCTTTTCTGTGAAGGATGTGAAGCCCCTGGCTGGTGCCTCTCTAGACCCACCCCTGCCCTGTGAGCTGCTTCCATCATGCCTACCTGCCTAGCTGCTTTGGAAAACTATTCAACATCCCCAGTGGGAAAAAGGAAGGGATCTTACAGAACTCCATCTCTGAAGATTGGTCCCATCATAATCACAGCAGGGTCATTCCCTCTCTGGACTCTGGCACTGCTCTGGCCCTTGTTGAAAGTCTAAAAAAGTTTATGAAAAGTGTGGGCAACAGACTGGTAGCTTCCACAGTCTTGGAATCTTTCAGAAATGCAGATGATTGGATCCCAGGCCTTCTCACTCTCACACAATCCCCAGTGAGTTAATTATATGCATATTAAAGTTTGAGAAGCAGCTCCAGGCCTGGCATCTAAGAGATGCAACTCCTGGCTTTCTTGTGCCCATCAAAACAGCTGTTCATTCACCCCCCCATCCTCTCACCTCACCCTCCCATACAAGCAACACCGCAATCCTTGCAGCTGTATATTGTCTCCTCCCCTTCCTCAGCTTGAAAGAATAATGCTCCAATTTCTTAAGGAATGATGAAACCCATTTTTGAGAAAGATGGATGGAAGAGATGTACAAGAACAGGGTGACTACCACAGGTTAGGAGCATCCACGTTCTTAAACATGAGCAGGGTGAGGGTGCCCTTCTGGCCCAGCTCCCCCAGGATCTCATAGTACCCTCTACTATCTTGGCACACCTGCCCAGCCCTGCCCCAAGGAAGCGCAGATGGTCTCTGACTCATCCCTGTCATGGGACTGAATCTGGGGCCCGGGGCTCATGGAACCTCTCACCGGGCCTTCCACTACTGGCTCAGAGAGTCTCTGAACCTGTCTGAAGCTTTTCTAGCTATATGTAGGGAGATGGAGAAGGTCACATATGTCCCTGCACAAATGTTAGTCTGGCTGGGGAATGAGAACCAAGTGCTTTAGGGAGCTGGCACCTGGACATGGCAGTCTCTGAGGAGAGCTATGTGGGTACCTGAAGGAAGCCTTCCTGGAAGGGAGGGGACTAGAGCACAGCCTTCTGAGGGCCAGGTTGATTAGATGGAGAGAAGGATCTCCAGGTGGGTGGGCCTTGCAAGGGCCAGTGCCCAGATGGGTCACAACTCTCTAGGTGCCCAATTACCTGCCTTCGGTGAGCTCGGCCATCGGTGGGGAGGTGCCCCAGCGCTACGTGTGGCGCTTCTGCATCGGCCTGCACTCTGCACCACGCTTCTTGGTGGCCTTCGCCTACTGGAACCACTACCTCAGCTGCACCTCTCCATGTCCTAGCTACCAACTGCTTTGCCGCCTCAACTTCAGCCTCAACATCATCGAGAACCTCGCACTGCTATTGCTCACCTACGTCTCCTCTTCTGAGGACTTCAGTGGGTGCCCGGAGGAGGGAAGGAGAGTGGGGAAGGATTCTGGGAGGGAATGCCCTGTCCCTTCCTTACTCCGACCTTCAGGCATAGGGTTTGGGTGCTCCCTGCAATGCTCACTCCTAACCCTCCTCTCTCCCTCCAGCCATCCATGAAAATGCTTTCATTGTGTTCATCGCAGCATCCCTCAGTCACATGCTCCTTACCTGCATTATCTGGCGGCTGACCAAGAAGCACACGGTAAGTCAGGAAGTATGGTGTAGACCTGGGGCTCCAGGTGGCCCAGAGGAAAATCAAGACCTCCTCTGGATGCAGTTAATGTTGAGGTGGGAACTGGTGTTCTAATTGGAACCTGGGCTGGGGCTGGGACTTGGAGACAAGTGGAGGGTGACTGGCTGGTCAAAATCTAAGACTGTGTTTGGGTAGTATGGGAGACTGGAGAATAGAGGAGATGGAGGCTTCAAATGGAGGTGGAATGAGGGGCAACACCAGGCTGCAGCAGGTTAGGAAGATGTGTCAGGGTCTGTAATCTGTAATAACTCCAATTGCCCCCCGCCACACATACACCTTTTTTCTCCCCACCATATCTGGACATGTTGGGTTGGTTGGTTGACGCCAAAGTAACTTTCATATTCCATCCCCTTGAAGTGGGAAGGGCAGGGACACCACCATTCCTTGGCCCTACTAGCAAGGAATGTGAACATGCCCATCATTCCTGCCACCCCTGCTTATGCCCCTTCCATGACCAAGGGAGGAGACACTTGCCCTTAGGAGTTGGGGCTAAGAGAGGAGGCCAGATACCTATCCAACAAGCTGCAGAGTGATCAGCTTATCCCATAGGATCAGAAGTCCTACAACTGGAAACAGCGGCTCTTCATCATCAACTTCATCTCCTTCTTCACGGCGCTGGCTGTCTACTTTCGGCACAACATGTATTGTGAGGCTGGAGGTGAGGCCAGGCTAGGATCCAGATGGTCAGTGACTATGGGACAGTTGTGATGTTTTCTACAGTGTGAGATATGGCATTGTGTTACCTGTGTAGTAATGTAGTGGTTGATTTATCAAGAGGCCCCTGGGGCAGGGGGAGTGTGGGGACAGGAGGCTCACCATGCCCTTCCTTGTTTCTTCACGACAGTGTACACCATCTTTGCCATCCTGGAGTATACTGTTGTCTTAACCAACATGGCATTCCACATGACAGCCTGGTGGGACTTCGGGAACAAGGAGCTTCTCATTACTTCCCAGCCTGAGGAAAAGCGATTCTAAACCCTTCTCTCCCGCTGAGGAGGGGCCCATAGCCCAGAAACTAGAAATGAGATACCACTCTGGCCTTCCCCACCTCCTGTATCCTTTCTGGGTTCTACTGAAGCTGGGGAAGAGGAGAAGGAGAAAGGGCACAGGACATGGCTTTACCTAGCCTTACGGCATCTCCTTTCCCCCACCCCAAGAGGCACAGAGACCTTCCAGCACCATCACCCTTACCTGAGAGGCCCCAAGAAGCTGAGTTAGCAGGAGAGCTCCACCATCTGGTGCTAAAAGTCTTGAGGTTCATAACCACCATCCGGTTCTTGGCCTTAACATAGCCATCTCATTGAGGTCAGGGACCACCGAGCAGTGGCTGCCTCCTGAAAACCACAGCCATTCTCTTGACGTGGTCATTCATTTGACTAATGTGTCTAATAATCTATTCTGCACATCCAGGTCTACGGCCACAGTACCCTGCTAAGGCTGCCCAGATGGTCTATTCCTGACTTCATCTCTGGTGATGGGGGATAGGCAGGCTGCATGATGCCCAAGGGCTCTGCCAGTCTGTGCTTCTGTCACCTTGTGGAGGTGGTAGCCTGTGGGCTGACCTGCCCCAGAAAAAGCATTGGTACAGCATATTATTTCCCTATCCTTCTGAGGTCTCTGGCTTACAGACTCTTCCTCTTTGGCAAAAGTGGGGTGGTGGTGGGGGATCAGGCACAGATTCCTACCCCCATCACCCTACTACCCCAGGCCCTGAGCTCTTTTGATTGTACATTTTGTTTCAAAGGGAAATAAATTTTTTTTTTTTTTTGCCAACAGTCTGGGTTAGGCTTGCTTGACTTGGGACTCGTCTCTTTGTTTAGTGGAACTGAGGTGAGGAATAAGCTCCAGGATGGAATAAATCCATGACAGGTTATGATTCCACATGGTGTCTACTACCTCCTTAGGCCTAGAGTCTCCTATGGCTGGTTTAAGTGAGAAGTAACTGAGCTATCTCTGTGATGACTCCAGGCCCAGAAGCTGAGATACCTGGGAGTCTTGGGTGGAGGCAAAGGCCTGAGTTCTAGCCCCAACTGACAGTAGGTCGTTCTCCTTGGAGGTATAAGAGTACAGCTCAGATGCATGACCACTGAGAGCATCTGCCTACAGGCTGAGCCTCTCAACCTCTCCCTCTCTGAGCCCCAGAGCAAGACTGGCCCCTCCAGAGAGCCTAGAGCTTTGTTAGGGAAATTAGGGGGCAGGGGACCACAATGAAGCCTATTATCTTCTGTCTCTTCTTACAGGAAACAAAAGGCTCCCAGTCTCTGGGGAGCCCTAGCCCATGCCTGTCCCCTGCCCAACCCCCAATGTCCAGCACACAGGGAGGAGCCAGGGCCACTGGAGACAGGAGGTTTTATTGATGCTGATGGGGGTAGGAGCCCAGGGGGTAGGATGGGGGGGCTGAGTCAGTCAGCAATGCATAAGGCCTGGGCACATGGGGGCAAGTTAGGGCACATTCATCTTCTCAGGATTTTGTGGCTCCTTCACTGGGGAAGGGAGAGAGCATCTTGGAGGGAAGCAATTCAAAGAGCAGCAAGGGATAGGTTAGGGATGGCTGAGAGCCCCTAACCTGAGAGGCACCACAGTAGGCAGCAACATCTGTGTGGAAAGCTGGATCAGCTGGTCAGTAGGGGAAAATGGGAGGGGGCACTGGGTTGGCTTCTTGGGGAGGGGTCCAACCTTGGCCTGGGTGAGCTCTCAAGAATACCTGGTATTCCCAAACAGATTGGGTCAGGACCCAAAGCCCCTTTCCCTGTGGGCCTCCTTAAGGAGAAACAGGCATTCAGGGAGTCCCCTGGCAAGGGGTGCCAGAATTAGTCCTTAAGGCACAGCTGGGGGCAGACAAGGCGCCAAGGCACAACTGGTGGGGGTGGGCAGGGGCAGCCTCCAAGCTGAGTGCCAGGGTCACAAGAGGACACAGGACCGCCCACGCTTGATCGGTGTGGGGTTGAGCACAGCCCGGACAGCCTCAGCAAACACTTCCTTGACGCCGTCCTGCTGCAGGGCCGAGCACTCGAGGTAGCGCACAGCATGGATCTGCTTGGCCAGTGCTTGGCCCTGCTGCGGTGTGATGGGTGCCTGGCCCTGCTCCTTGAGGCGCCGCAGGGTGTCAGGCTGGGCTCTCAGGTCCTTCTTGGTGCCCACCAGGAGGATGGGCACATCAGGGCAGTGGTGGCACACCTCTGGATGCCACTTGTGCCGCACATTCTCATAGGAGGGTGGGCTGGCAATGGAGAAACAGATGACAAAGACGTTGGTCTGAGGGTAGGAGAGTGTGCGGAGGCGGTCATACTCCTCCTGGCCCGCCGTGTCCCACAGGTTCAGGTTCACTGTGCGCCCATCAACTGCGCTCTGGGCACTGTAATTGTCGAACACCGTGGGGATGTATTCCTTGGGGAAAGCGTTAGTTGTGTAGCAGATGAGCAGGCATGTCTTGCCAACAGCCCCGTCACCCACCACAACACACTTTATGCTCTGCATTGTGGCTGCAGCTGCTGCAGTGGAGGCACTGCCTCCTTCCCCTTCCGGGCCCCTCTGGATGCAACAACCTATGAACAGAGAATAGAGACACTCTTAGGAAGAAAGAAGGGGGGTGGGTAGCATACAGAGGGAAACAACCTTCCATTCTCTTAACCTGACACTATATTGTAGTCCCATCAAGGCAGACCTCAGAGAGACAGAAACACAATGAAAGAGAGGCCCTGAGAGCACGCAAAAAATGCTCAGGTGTAAGGAGGCAGGCCCTGTAATATGTAAATATGGGGAGCACATAAATTCTGGTGCTAGACTGACTAAGGTTAAATCCTAGTTCTGCTGTTTGTGACCCTGGACAAATTACTTCTTAGTTAGTGATTAGTGGGCCTCAGTTTTCTTATGTGTAAAATGGGAATAAAATACCTATCTCATTGGGTTATTAAGAGGATTATATAAGGTGACACATTAAAGAATTTAGAACAGTGCCTGGTCATAACAAGCATTCAGTTAAGTGTTAGCTACTTTCATTTTTCCTCCAGGCAGTATAGATACAAAAGGACAGTGTACAAGTGTAGAGATCAACCTGCCTCTATCGGATATGGACCCCTCCCAAGTGGACAGAAGAGGGGTTCTGGCACCTGGCGCTGTCCCAGGTCACTCTGAGATGCAAACATGGGTGGAGCCTCTTCCAACTCAAGGCCAGCCCTGTCCAGTGCACTGATGTTTCAACTCCAAGCCCAACATCCTGGCTACTGAGTACAATCCAAAAGGTGCAATAAGAAACTTGCTGAGTAAGGAGCAAGTCTCTAGATAGCTGCCCTATTGAAATCCAGGGTGCCCTGGGAAGGGAAAAGGCGGGAGAGCTAACCTAATTATTTTTGTAAGTATAGTAAACCCTATTTGGCCACACATACCCAGACTGGCAACTCAGTGTAGGGGACTATGGGAGATTGAGCCAAGGTTGGGATCTGGTTGGGAATCTGGGTATGTAATGATGAATGAGGCAAAGGGTGTGGCTCCCTGCCATCAGCCATCAGCATCTTCTCTAAAGATCCTTGGTGGGGTGAGGCAGATACTCCAAGTCCCCCACACGCCCCAAGAGGGATGAACACAACAGTAAAACAAACTTGATTTTCCCCTTACTTTTCTGTCCCTTTTATTGAGACCACGGCATGTGCCTTTGAAAAATTGCAGGGGCTTCCAAACTCTTGGGTAGAGAATTCAGTGCCATTAAAGCTCTATCAGTGAGAACACTTGCTGGAGGTAAATTGGCCAGGGATTCTAATCACAACTCTATCAACTAGTCATGTATGATCTTGGGCAACATATTACGTTTCCTGAGCCTCAATTCTCTCATTTGTAAAATGGGCAAAATCTTGCCTAATTGTGTTATAATTGCTTAGAGTATGAAATGAGCTACCTAACATGGAGAAAGTGTTTGGCCTGAGGCTTGGTACATAGGAAGTACCAAATAAATTGGGCTGCTATGATTATTAGTGGGGTATGAGAGAAGGAGTCCCAGCTCTAACCTTGTTCCCTTTGCAGCTCGTAGGGCCTCAGGGTGAGGAACTGCTCTTCTGAGTTCTGGAACAGAACAGAGCTTCCGGAAGCCCTGTGATTATTTATACTACTGTGGAAAAGGTTCTCCTCTCATTGGCTACTTCCTCTTGGCCATGAGGGACTTTTGCTGGCCAGTACGTGACTTCCTTTCCCGACTCTCTCTCACAACCAGAGCCCTGCATCCTGGGAGGGGACAGCCTGTTTTATTTTATTTATTTATTTTTAGAGAGAGGGATGGAGAGAGGGAGAGAGAGAAACATTGATGTGAAAGAGAAACATCGATCAGTTGCTTCCTGCATGTGCCCCAAGCGGGCTGGGGACTGAACCCACAACCAATATATGTGCCCTGACAGGGAATCGAACCTAAGACCTTTTGGTGCACTAGACGACCCTCCAACCAACTGAACCACACTGGCCAGGGTTGGACAGCCTGTTGTAGACACACTCAGATACCCAAGTATCCCTTGCTCTGCACCATCACCACTGGCCCATTTTATCCGTTTGGCCTTATATACTGCAGTACTGCACCCTAATCTGAAAACCCCTTAACTCTCAGCCTCACCTCTCAAACACTGGTTGAAAGACTCAAAAATCAAATTGTGAATGGGGGAGATTCCCCCATTGGGAAGCGAAAAGGAACTCTGGTGGTATGGGACCTGCACAGGACCCAGGGCTTGGTGCCAGCTTCCTCCCAGGCCCTAGCTTCCCCTGGGACCAGCAGGGAGGGAAATAGTTTCATTCTATGAGGTCTCCTCTGGTTCCCATAAAAATATTTCCATCTTATTTGTGTGAATGAGTGTGTGTGTTCAACCTCAGGAGAGAGGATAGAGAGCTCAGGGAATGGGTTGTGGAAGGAGATAAGGACCCTGTAGGGCAGTGGAGAGAACCTCACTCTGGAAGTCAAGAGACTTAAGTTCTAACCCTAGCTTTGTTTACTGCTGACTCACTGCAACAAAGCATGAGGCACTTACTCTCCCTGGCCTCAGTTTCCTAGTCCATGAAATGGAGATAAAAATGCGTCACAAGGGCACCAGGTAGATTAAATGAGACATGAAGAGCCCTGGGAGCAGGGGATAGGATGAAGAGGGTAGAAAATGCCCCCAGGAGCACAGGGTAGGGTGGGGGTGGAGGTGGAGCTGGGGCTGAGTCAGTCACCAAATCCATAAGGCCTGGGCACATGGGGGCAAGTTAGGACACACTCGTCTAGGTTTTTTGGCTCTTTTCTTGGGGAAAGGAGAGAGCGTGTTGTAGGAGTTGGTGCTGGTACCTATGTCCCCTGAATTACCTGGGAGACCCCAGCATTTTGAGAGAACTCCTGGGCCTGTAAATCTTCAGTTCCACACAGAGCAGGGCATGGGTGTGGCAGTTATGTCTGTGAACTCTTCCCCCACAGGCCCAGCATTGGGCTGGCCCAGGCAGGAAGGCAAGGAGGGAACTCTGGAAGGCAGTCACAAGGCCCAAGAGACTGGAAATGCAGTGGCTCCAGGCTGCTCTCTAGGGAGGTGGTTATCAACCAGCGATCAGTAAATCAGCCCTCAAAGGAGTGGGGAGGGAGAGGGCAGCAGCTTCCTGGCTGGCAAGGGAACAGGACTGACACAGGAAAAGGATCACGAGTGAGGTAGTGTCCAGAAACAAGCAGAGCAGAGGCAGTGTGATACAGGGCAAAGAGAAGTGGATTCCTAACTGTGACCACTTGGATTCACCTACTGACTCTGCCCTTTGATAAAAAGCCCTCACAATACCCTGGCCAGTTTGGCTCAGTGGTTAGGGCGTTGGCCCGCGGACCAGAGAGTCCGGGTTCAGTTCCCACTAAGGGCATGTACCTCGTTTGCAGTTTGTCCCCGGCCCCACCGGGGCTGTGTGGGTGGCAACCACTTGATGTGTCTCTCTCACATCGATGTTTCTCTCTCTCTCTTCCTCCCTATCTCCCTCCCACTCTCTCTGAAGATAGATGCAAAAATGTCCTCAGGTGCCCTTGCCGGTTTTGCTCAGCGGTTAGAGCATCGGCCTGCGGTCCAGAGAGACCCAGGTTCGGTTCCCGCTGGGGGCACGTATCTCAGTTGTAGTTTGTCCCTGGCCCTGGTTGGGTCACTGCAGGAGGCAGCTACTTGATGTGTCCCTTTCACGTCAATGTTTCTCTCTCTCTCTCTCCCCCACTCTCACTCTATCTGAACAAAAAGTGGAAAAATGAAAAAAACAAAAAAAGTGGAAAAATGTCCTTGGGTGAGGATAAAAAAAATCCTCAGGTGAGGATAATAAATAAAAATTTTAAAAAAGCCCTCACAAGGTATAACCCTTTATAGATCACGTGGTATTATTATTTGCTCCTTATAACAACCTACTGGTACTATTCCTAGTTACAGATGAGGAAACAAACTCAGAGTTAAAGTAACCCAGTGTCACACAGCTGGTTAGCTTGGGAGTCAGGAAACAAACCTGTTTTTCCATCCAAGGTCCTGTGTTTTCTTTAATGCATCACACAGCCTCCACGTTATCCCTTACTAGCCAACTGCCTGACTTTAAGCAAGTAAGTCATTTCCCTTTCCAGAGCCTCAGTTTCTTCATCCGTACAATAGGAATGATAATACTTGCCCTCCCTGCCTCAAAGGGCAGCAGCAAGGATAATGAGCATGGAAATGAATGCACTTTGTGAACTGGAAAGTGTGCACACAGGATGTGACCTGAGCAAAGCCTTTCATCCCAAGAGACAGGAAGCACTGAATGTGCAAGTGTCTGACTGGTAGCATCAGCCCAGTACTTTATCCCAGACCTTATCCTCCCCCAGGACAAAGGTTTCCTTGGAAATCCTATGGTCTGAACTCGGCTAAATAAGTTCCCACATTTAAGGAGGGAACATGCTAAAAGGTAGGGTCTAACCTGTGCCACATGGGAAGAAGGACAGTCAATGCTGCAGGAGGCCAAGCAAGGAGAGTGGCCTGGTTGAAGCTAGGGGTCAACTGTGACTTATTCACTAGGTGACTTTTTTTTTTTTTTTTTTTATCCTCACCCGAGGATATTTTCCTTTTTTTTTTTTGTACAGATAGAGTGGGAGGGAGAGAGAGAGGAAGGGAGAGAGAGAGAGAAACATCGACGTGAAGGGACACATCGAGTGGCTGCCACCCGCACGACCAACCAGGACCGGGGACAAACTGCAACCGAAGTACGTGCCCTTAGCGGGAACCGAACCTGGGTCTCTCCGGACCGCAGGCCGACGCTCTAACCGCTGAGCCAAACCGGCCAGGGCGACTTTTTTTTTTTAAAGAAAACTTTTGTTTAATAAGTAAATTAATGGTTGCAGATCTGTATAGTATTAGACAAATTACAATGACCTGCTCTGACTTTTTATTCCCAGCTTAATTCAGATCATGCCTAGTCCCTCATCCTGGCGTTCAGAGTTCTTCATACTCTGGTAGGGGTTTTGGAGTCAGCTAGACCTGGGTTTGAATCCTAGTTCTGCCTCTTATGAGCTAAGTAATAAAACCAACCTCATAAGGTGTTATAAGAATTAAGTGCAGCCCTGGCCAGTTTGGCTCAGCAGTTAGAGCGTCGGCCTATGGTCCAGAGAGACCCGGGTTTGTTTCCCGCTAAGGGCAGTTTGTCCCTGGCCCTGGTTGGGTTGTGCAGGTGGCAGCCACTTGATGTGTCCCTTTCACATCGATGTTTCTCTCTCTCTCCCACTCTATCTGAACAAAAAATGGAAAAATGTCCTCAGGAGAGGATTAAAAAAAAACAAATTGAGTGCATTAATGTACAATATATGTGTTCCAGCTCCCTGCTCCAGAGGGGTCTTCACTGTCCTCTGTAAAGCCAGGATGTTTGTTGCCTCTGAACATTTTACTCTTATCTTCCGTTTGCTGCCATTCCCTCTTGCCTCTCAAATCTTCCTGACTCCTCAAGTCCTAGCTTAACCTCAGAGTCCCATGAGGCTACTGACTTCTCCTTTCTTTGAACTTCCATAGCATGGTCACCCTTTTTAACCCTTCTTTGGCTCTGTGTGATTCTCCTTCCCCAATAGTCATACATAAGTTTCCTACCTTGTGGATGCCCCCCAATACTGGAACTTGAGCTCCCTTCAACTCTCCAACAGAAAGCTGAGCAAAGGGTTGAATCCACAGGAATGCGCAACCACTGCCTTCTGATCCATCTTGCTTCTGCCTCATTACTGAGCTCTGGACAGTTGCTTCAGAAGCCCAGATTTGAACTAATATTCCCATGGCCAACACTGCAATGCTGAACCTTTTTGGACAGCAATGGCAGCCAAAAGCTTTGACTGGTATAGGCAGACATCTCTTTTCCCAGTACTAGCTTGACCTGGCTCCAGCAGGGAGCTCATTCTAGGGGAGCCCAGCCCATGGAGGGATAACTCTGAGTGTGGTCCCTAGAGCCCAGCTTGTACCCAGTGGGACCTGGTCTTGGGGTGTGCCTCAGGCAGGCCCAGAAGTGGGGAGGGAAAGGAAGCAGAGGACTGCCTGATTGCCAGATCTCTGTGGCCGTTACAGCAGGGGAAGTGTCCCAATTGGGAGTGGGGGAGGGGAGGAATGGGCCTTGAGAGATGGGGGGAGTGTGAAGGCAATGGGAACCAAATTACTGTAGCCTTTTAACCTGCCTCCCTGGCCTGAGGCTCTCCCTCTGCAGCCCTCCCTGAACCTCATTCTAATTATCTAATCTATCTCTGGGCATTCTGATCCTGAGCCCTGGCCACACCACCCTGATCCTTCACAAGCAGTCTCCACATTCTCTTCCCCAAAACACATTAAACAGCAAGCAACATTCCCTGTCCCCATGGAAATCCAGCATTTCTTACCCTCTTCCATCCTCCAACCCCCAATGAGCAGCTCAGAAGTCTCCAATTTTCTCAAGGGACCCACCTCTTGGTCCTCCAGGGCCAAGCACCATTGCCATCTCCTCCAGGAAAGTTTTGGCAAATCATCCAAGTCACAAGTGGCTTATCCCACCCAAGGTCTGGTCCCTGTTTCTCTCACAGGCACATTGTATCTTGCATCACATGGAGGCTGTTCTGAATCTTATCTAGACAGGGAGGACCTAAAGAGCAAGGTCCTGGGGGATCTGTCTCCTTAGGCTGGACACAGTAAATAACTGAACTCGTACTTCATGTCTTTGCACATGGGAGTTCTTCCTCCTGGAATTCTGCTCGCCCCGCTTGCCATCCTCCCAGGCTTTCAGAGCCCAGATCTGTTCCCATATTCTCCAGGGTGGCACAGCAACTCCCTCTCCTGTCCCACCTTCCCCAGCACTGTCTGTACTGTTCATTGCGCTGAACTAACTGGATGCCTCATTAGGAGGGAATACTGTCCTTCTGCTTACTTCTAGAAGCAAAAGCTACAGACTGACACATCTCCTATTCCATCAATTCAAACTTTGATTCTGGGAACAAGGAAGAGCCTCTCTGCCCAGGAGACACAAGACATGGGCAGTCAACTTCCTCCTCTCACCAAGGAGCACAAATTAGGATAACGAACACAAATAGGCTAGATTGCCCTGTCTTCTATTGGAAGGGTAAGAGGGGCAAAGCAGGCACAGCTAGGCCACAGGTGATGAGGAAGATGAGTAGGAAAAGTGGTCCTGATAAGGCTAAGGATTAGGAATATCTGAAGACCCGTGGTCAAGGGTGAGGCAAGGTCAGGGTCAGTGTTGGAAATGGCTTCAGAAGCTCTGTGAGTCTGATTGTTTGTTTGTTTGGAAGGATGGAGGAGAGGTGATATGAAGAGGCTCAAAAGGGCTGCAGCTGGCTGCAGCTGGGCGGGGAGGAGGAAGCTGGGGGAGACATGAGATCATTGTGGGGCTGGGACCAGGCCAAGGGCTGAGTTTCTCTCTTCCCCTTCTCCCCATCAGGAGAGACAGAACCCAAGAGAGCCTAGTTCCCAGCCTTAAAAAACAAAAAAACCCACCCATACTGAAGAACTCTCCACCTCTTGCTATTCTCAGCCTTCAGCCCCTGCAGAGGTTCCTGCACTGCAGCAGGTAGGGTTAGGGCCAGAGAGAGTTGACTCTACCCACCAGGGACTGCAGAGGAGGAGGAAACAAGACAGTTGTGGCTGGGAAAGCTGTGGGGGGATGGGACCTTTTCACTAAGTCCCAGTTCCCTTCCTTCTCTCACTATCCCTAGCACCTGGGGTACTCCATAACGGGTGAGTCCCAGGGTAAGAGTAGCTCTGCCTGGGGTAGCTGAGGAGGCAGCCCCCTCCCCCACCAAGCAGCACAGAGGAAGGCTGAACACTTGCTTCCTCCTCCCTTCCCCCTAGCAGCTCAGTAGTCCCGGGGCCCCATGAAAGGCCTGTGAAGTGGCACTTCCTTTGCCTTTGCTCATTTCACACAAGGCTGTACAGAAGCACCATCCTCCCAATCCTGCCTCCCCCACCTGAAAATACCCACAGAGAGACCCAGGGCCACTCTGTCCCTTCAGCCCCGCCCCAGGCCTGAGGGGGTTTCCACAAGGGAAAAAAACATCAGGGAGGAAACTCCAGCAACTATTTTCCACTGTCAGTGGGGCAGACCTAGAGCAGGGTACAGGGTACCTACTCCCTTATCTTGCTGTCCCCTGGCAAAATCCCCACAGTCTTTGCCTTCTTCTCGTCTCTCAACCTATAACAATCCTTGGGCTTTGGGGACAGGGACCACAGTTCCTGTCCCCGGACAGATATTTAGAGATCACTCGGGCCTGTCAGATCAAGGCTGGTAATAAGACAGGAGGGCCCACAGTGGAAGTCACTGCTATGAGAAGCCTCTTGGTTGAAGGAGAGGCAGAGCTATCAGTATTCTCTATGCTCTATTAAGGTACTGATAGGCAACTCCGACATGCTGAAGCAGAGTCATGAGACACAACATTGACCACCGTTATAAAGAGAGTTGGGAGCAAATCCAGGACAAGTACCTGGGTCTCCTAACCTCAAGCCTGATGTCACTTCCACAAAGGAGAGAAGGTGAGGATTGTTACTCTGGTCTGGGAATGAGCCCACCAACTCTCTGACCTTATTCAGGATGATCCTACCATGGTTTACCCCATGGTTGACATCTGAGAACTTTCTGCTTCTAAGTTAGTTCTCAGGCTTTCATGCCTAGTCCATACTGGGGTATACATGATTTAGAACTGACATTACTAGATAGACAGCCATTCTGGCCCTGCCCTAGCTGAGGAACTCCTCCTTTAGCCTCTAGCTCCTGGGGAGATGCCCTTCCCCCCATGACATGAGGACAAAAGAGGAAGCTGGATTCTGGACCGGAAAACCAATCTGTTCTGGGGAGGTGGCTCAGGCTTTGTCTTTGGTTTCCCTCCTCACAGACCCCTACAAGCCTTACCACTAATGGGTCTACACTGTGTATGGAGGGAGGGATCTTCAGGGATCTTCTGGGTCCTGGCTCCCATCTTCTTCCCAAATGCCCATCTACCCCACTCTAATATTTTCAACAGTATTACTACAGCCACAACCTCTCATTCTTCCTGCTCATGACGCACTACGAGCTCACATCAGCCACCTCATGTGCCCTAACATCCTGCCAGAAACAACTCTCCAGATCCTGGATTCCAAACCGGGATTTGTGACAATCTCACATCAGCAACTACTTTTCATTTCAGGACCTTGACCATATTTCTTTAGTCAAGACCTCAATGGGCAGCCTCCTAGGTTGCAGGCACATCCCCACCACTTTTTAGATCCCTACAACACATTTAGATCCCTACAACCCTGGTCATATTTTTTCCAACAATGACTTTCTTGCAATTAGCTCAAACCTTCAATGGGACCAGACCTTGCCTGGAGAATCCCTATCTCATTCACCCTATCTTCACCCTCAGAGACCTGTGGGGTTTAGTTATGCAAGATCGTAAAATAAGTACTGGGTTGGCAGGCTGGGAGTCAGGACTCCTGGGTGTTTTTTTTACTGAGCCATGATGCTGGGGAATTGCCATGCATGCACATCTTTCCCCAAGAAGGGATTTTATGTATGTCCCTGAGATTTCCTCCTGAGGCCAAACCTCGTATCCTCCCAGAAATGAGAGTAGGAGAATCTAGTAGGTAGAAGGGACAATTCATGGGAGAGAGGCAACTGTAAGAATGGAAGAGAATAGAATGGG
Organism: Molossus molossus; assembly: GCF_014108415.1. Taxonomy (NCBI): domain Eukaryota; kingdom Metazoa; phylum Chordata; class Mammalia; order Chiroptera; family Molossidae; genus Molossus; species Molossus molossus. The sequence goes on from NW_023425348.1 coordinate 47,202,902, forward strand.
AACAGCCTTTAACTCTAGCGGTGCTTGGGAATCCCAAAAGTGTAGCACTAGCTCCCCATTTCACTTTTTTCTAGAGGAGAGAAATAAATAAGTGAACTGAAGGAGGCAGAGAGAAGCAAGATCTCACAACATGCATCCAAAGGCTTAAGGAAGGAGCTCTAGAATGAAGACAACACGAGCTTACAAAACCAATCTGGACTACAGTTAGACTCAGAAAAAAGAAAGGGAGTAGGGTTCTACCTGGAGTTAAAGGGGGAATACTAAAAATGCCTAAAGTCAGAGGAGAGGGGTCAGCAGACTGCAGAGGGCTTCCTGTCACCAAGGCCCTAATGCAGCCCAGGGCACGTGGGTACCCAGCCTGGGCAGGACCCGGAAGACAGCGGGGAAGAAAGGGTAGATACCTTTGCCTCACACCCCTCTTCTTTTCCTGAACTGGTACTAAAATACTGACTGAAGTTATACCAGCTATATTCCTCCCTCCAGAATCCTGCCTTTGTCCCTTCCCTTTCCTTCTGTCACGCATAGCTGACCTGGTCTCATTCTACCCAACACTATTGTTGGAACCAGTAAGTATTGGAGTAAGGGACCTTCGGGCTATCCTTCAGCCTCTAGGCTTGGCCTCATGATCAAGCACCCAAGGGTCTGGGTGATTTTGATTTCCCACGACCTCTCTCACCAGTCTTATTCCTGTGTCACTCTACCCTGACTGCTACAGAGTGCTTCCTCCTGCCTAACCACAACCTCACCCACTGCAGGTTCTCTTCATCCTGCTGGCTTCCCCTGCTCTGGGTCCTCTCAAGGCTGAGGGCAGTTATTTTGTCTCCAAGAGATAAAAATGTAGACACACAGGCACTTGCACACACATATACACACAGAGAGTTTTTCCAGCCCTTTAATCATCTCTATCACTAGGAGGTTGCGAGCTGGGGAGGTTTGAAAAGGCTCTCAAACTCACCAAAGACCCGACCCCAAAGCTGGATATAGTGGCTGAAAGAAAAGACACAGATAGAGGGACTAAGAAGAATGAAGGAAGATGGAAGAAGCAAGAGTAAGGATATGTCTGCAGGAGCCAGAAGCTGGCCAAAGAAGGGAACGGGATAGGCTGCAGGGGACAGACATGGACAGAAGGGCAGGATAAGTGAGAGGCCAGGGCCTTGGCATGTGTGTTTGCGGGGAAAGAAACTGAAGGAGATTCAAGAAGAGGGTAATGAAGGCTTTGTGGGTAGAGTCTCAAGATGGAATGGAGGAAGATAGAGTGAGAATGTACAGAATTCGGGGACTAATAATGAAAGGTGGCTGTGGGTGGGGGAAGACTAGGAGATGGTTCCCAAGCATTTGCGAAGGCCAGAGCCCCTGCTTCCTCCCAGAAGCCCTATTATTCTATCTTCTGAAAATAGTGCTGCTCTCAGTGATGCCACCTTGTCAGGGACTATCAGTACCTCTGAATGAGAGTCCCTCCACCTCTAGTCACAGGACAAGACTAGGCCCTTTCCTTCCTCAGTTTGCCCACAGGAGAGCAAGGCCAGGCACCTGTCCACCAGACACCTGTCGGTGAGGCACCCGTCAGCCAGGCACAGCAGATGTTTGCTCATTAAATACCTGCTGCTTGCTTCCAGGGATGAAGAGGTTTGGCCTCAGAAAAAACAAACATACGGAGAGAAGGGCTGTCGTCAGCGGGACTCCCCCCTTTCTCCCATGCCTTGAGTGCAGGAGACCCTTGGCTGCAGCCTGAAAGCGGGGTCCGGGTTGGCAGCGATCTTCCAGGCAGGGAGGGAGCTCTTTCTCTGCAGTGTAGGGCTTCAGAGGCCAGACACCGCCCCCCCCAACCTCACAAATGTCACAACTGCAGGGGCAGTGGGAGCGCCATCTCCAGCCTAGGGGGCACCCTCCCCTCACACACTTCGGAACACCCACTCCAACTTCTGAGGGCACCCCACGTCTGCGTCCCACATCCCAGGTCTAAGCTCTTCCACTTCAGAAAGTTTTCTCTCGGAGCGCTAGATCTGATCTCAGGGGTCCCTTGCAGCTCCTGGGAGCCGGTACAGCCTCCAGCGTACAGGAGCCCACCCTCTCGGAGCTGCTGCCGGCTCGCAGTGGCCGGGTCCCGCCCCGCCCGGCCGGCCGCGCCCGCCCAACTTGCAGCGATCCCAGAACCTCCGGCCCGCGGCCTCCCTCAAGCAAGCTTCCTGGGCCAGCGCCCGTGCCCAGTCCCGGGCCGGCAGGGCTGCCCACCCCCGGACCCCCAGCCTGCCCGCCCGTGGCGGGACTCACCTGGTGCCCTCCCCGCCGCGGGGGAGCTGGGGGCGGCGGCAGCGGCTGGCGGCTCGAGAAGGAAGTGAGAGCCGGAGGCCGGAGGAAGTGTGGGGGGCGGGGCGGGAGGCCGGAGCGGGGCGGGGCGCGGGGGCGGGGCGGGGCGGGGCCCAGCCGCACCAGGAAGTCCGCAGGCTGGTTCCCCCCTCCCGCAGTCTCCCCTCCACCGGCGACTCCCCCGGCCGGGTCCTGGGCTCCCCCTCAGCCCAGGCCTCTGCCTATTGAGTACCTTAAGGTCAGGCTTCCCAAGGTCAGCCCCCCCTCTCCTCCTAGCCACTCCACCCCGGTAGAGGTCCTAGCCTGGGCTCTGGCTTTTTGTCCCCCTTCTGGTATTTCGCCCCCACTAACCCCCGCGGGAAGATGCTGGGAACAGGCGCCCCTAGGCCTGGTTCCTTTAGTCAAGCCCAGGGATCGAGCGATGGCCAAGTCTCGGGCCAGAATGGGTCAAATTGGGGCATTCCCCACCCCTGCCCTGAGCCCTGAGGGATTGCGGAGTGGTGGTGATTCAGCTGTGGGAAGGCCCCAGACCCCTGGGGAGGGTGCGGAGACCGGGGTGGGGGAAGGGGAGCTGGCGTCAGCACCCGGGGAAAGACAAGATCAGCAGAGGCGCAGGCGGAGCCGCGGGCCCCCAAAACAGGATGTCACGTCGTCGTTCCGCACCCGGCCATTCGGCGCGCCTAGGCTCTGGGGAGGAGGCGGGGCGGACTGAGGACGTGGGGCTCCCCTGGCCCCCTCTTCGTGCCGAGGCGTGCAAATGCTCGGGGCTGAAGGGCCGCACCCAGGCCTGAGATCCCCGCCCGGGCCCTGATGGGCGGGTGGGCGGACTCGCGGACGCCCTCTGGTGCTTCTGCTCCTAGGCGTTGCGCTGGGAGCTCTGACTTGAGAATGGACGTCCTTGGTTTAACAAACTTTCTGAGTGCCTACCACGTGCAGGAGCTAGGCGTGTTAGGTGTTGTGCAGGAAAACTGAGAGGCGCTTAAGACAGGCTCACTGTCTCCAAGAGGCTTTCCGGATAAAGAGAAAGAACAACTTCGAGAATAAACAGCTTAATCTTTCTGAGCCTCAATTCTGTTTTTGGAATGACCTCTTCTTCATCCTGTAGTTGTGAAAATAACATGATAATGCATGTAAGAGGCCTTCTGTCGATGCTTAAGGGAAATAAGAATGAGTTCCCTAAATACAATGTGCCTGCCCACATTGTGGGGTCTTTTCTAATTCTATTCCTTTTGCCTGACTTCTTTCCTGTCTTCACTGCTAAGGGAAATAGACTCAATCTTTCACAACCTGGCCCTAATGGACTATAGCCTGCCTGGCTGCCATCCTTACCTTTCCCACAATGTGCTGGCGCGCACACACCCACACCCACACCACCACCTCTGCCCTGCACTTGATAGTCTTTCCTAGTGCTGTCCATTGGAAATATAATGTGAGCCACAAATGTAATTAAAATTTTTCTAGAAACGCCAGTGGATTGAGCATTGTCCCATGGACTGATAGGTCCCTGTTGGATTCCTGGTCAGCGATGTTTCTCTCTCACATCCACGTTTCTATCTTTCTCCCTTCCTTTCTCTCTAAAAAAAAACCCCCCCCAAAATTTTTTTTAAATGAATAGGATATTTTACATTATTCTTTTTGTACTAAGTCTTTGAAATCTGGTGTGTGTTTTACACTTACAGTACATCTGAATTTTGGCTAGACACATTTCAAGTGCTCAGTAGTACATGTAGCTAGTGAGTATGGTATGAGACAGTGAAGTTAGAGCCTCTGTCAGATTCAAGTTGGTAAATGACTGAGTAGATGTATTCATTCTCTATGTTGCTTCTGCGGGAAACTTTCCTTGGCTCCCCAGGCAGAGTTTGGGCCTCTCTTCTCCCTCCCCAGAGCACTTGGGACAAATCCTCTGGAGGAATGGAAAGGTGGAAACACAAAGGGAAATATCTGATTCTCCTACAAACCCTACTGGGAGCACATGGCTGGTGCTTGGCATTTGAAGATGAAGAAAAGACTGTGAGTTTCCATAAAAGACAGGGTTCAGTGGAGGACCACATACTAAAACAGCTTCTATCAAACAACAAGTGTTGGCGAGGGTGTGGAGAAAAGGGGACTCTAGTACATTGCTGGTGGGAATGCAGACTGGTGCAGCCACTATGGAAAACACTATGGTGTTACCTCAAAAAATTAAAAATTTAATTGCCATTTGACCCAGTGATCCCACTTCTACGAATATACCCTAAGAAGCCTGAAACACCAATCAGAAAGAATATATGTACCCCCATGTTCATAGCAGCACTATTTACAATAGCTAAGATCTGGAAACAGCCCAAGTAGCCATCAGTAGACGAATGGATAAAAAAGCTGTGGTGCGCCCTGGCAAGTTTGGCTCAGCGGTTAGAGCATCAGCCTGCGGTCCAGAGAGACCTGGGTTCGGTTCCCGCTAAGGACATGTACTTCGGTTGCAGTTTATCCCCGGCCCTGGTTGGGTCGTGCGGGTGGCGGCCACTCGATGTGTCCCTTTCACGTTGATGTTTCTCTCTCTCTCCTCTCTCTCTCCCTCCCGCTCTATCTGAATAAAAAATGGAAATAATGTCCTCGGGTGAGGATAAAAAAATAAAAATTTTTTAAAAAGCTGTGATGCATATACACAATGGAGTACTATGCAGCTGTAAGAAAGAAAGATTTCCTATCTTTTGAGATGACATGGAGGGACCTTGAAAGTATTATCCTAAGTGAAACAAGCCAAGCAGAAAAAGACAAATACCACATGATCTCACTTATTTGTGGAATATAATGAACATAACAGTCTGAGGAATAGGGTAGACCCAGAGAATTGGAAGTAGGGTACAGACTGACAACCCTCAAAAGAGGGGATGGTGGGGGGAGGGAAGAGATAAACCACAGAACTTATATGCATGTATGCATAACCAATGGATGGACAACAAAGCCGGGGACGGGGTGGGGAGGATGGGGAGGAGGGTGTCAATGGCGAAAAAAGGGAGAAACATCTGTAACAACAACAACAAAAAAGAATAAAATATAAAATAAATAAAGAAAAACGGCTTCTATGACACCATTGAAAATTGTGTCCCAGAACAAAGGTTTTTGAGCTGTGTTCCTCGAGTTCCCTTTCCAGGACTTGAAGGCAGGAAAATAGTGGAGCTTTGGCCTCCCCTTTAACCATAGTTGGTGGCTTTTATCTGCTATATATACTAGTGTTCTTGATAAAAAGCTCATTTTGAAAAAGTTTTCTGTGAAAAATACTTGAAAATCAATTTTAGGAGCATAGTGGTAAAAAAGTAGGGTGCCTGCAAGGTGCACTAGACCAAAAGGCTGGATTGGTAGCCTGGGGTCAGACTGTATTTTCTGAGCTTGCGATCCTGGGCATGGTTAGCCCTGGTTCAACTTGCTTAGGTTGGAGAACTTGACTTGGCCTTGAAGATGTAATGGTCTTGTGGGATATGGGACTACTGCATAGAAAGCTACCGAAGGACAAGTAAGCCCTGGGCTGGGCTTCAGAAGACTTGAAGTCTAGTCTTGGCTTGGACAGACTGGCTAGTGAAACTCTAGGTTAGGCCTCATCCTTCACTGGGTCTAAGACTCCTTCCCTGGAAAACAAGGGATTGAACCAGACGATACCTTTGAGCTCTGACCTATGGTAACTCTTTAGAATAATAATTAAGTAATTAAGGTTTATGCATGTAGCATATTGCTCATAGTTCTTTCATACCATTTAGGTCATCTTGCTTTGTGTTCTAGTTAATTGCATGTGTACCTAATGTCTGTCTTCTCCACTGACTGTAAGTCCTTTGAGGTTGTGTCTGATTCATCTCTGTGTCTACTGAAGAAGGCCTGAGCATACATTTGCCTTCAGTATACATCTGTGGGATAAAGTTGCCTTAATAAAGCACTAATATGTATAAAACCATCAGAGGCCAGGTGACTTGGAGCTACATTTATGGTGCAAATTAGGAAGGACCAATTAGGTCAGAGGAGAGGTAGCCAGGTAGATAGGTAAGACTATCTTACCTGCAAAGTCTTCTTGAAAAGGGAGGAGACTGAGTTGAAGATGGTGGAAAGAGGGCACAATCCCAGGAGGCCTGTTTCTTCTTCCTGCTCTCTCACTTGCTTTCCCTGAATAGGTAAATTCTTTGTGCTTACAACCGGCTGAGAGACAAGGACACCAAGCTGGGACATTTAGAAGTGAAACAACATATGAAAGCACTTGGTGGGTTGAGAATAGAGAGATCACAGGTTCTGAAGCCAAACAGTCCAGGACTCAAATCCTGGTTGTACAACTTACATTGCGGTCTTTGACGAGTCATATGACCTCATTCATTCTCTGAATACACATTTATTGAAAACCTTTTCTGGGCCAGGTATAGTGTCACACCAATGATGCAGTGGTGAAAACATAGACAAGTCTCTTTCCCGATATAACTGGCAAGAAAGATAGACCTTTTTTTTTTCTAATAAAAAATTGTATTGCCCTGGCCAGTTTGGTTCAGAAGTTAGAGTGTCAGCCTGTGGACCAGAGAGTCCCGGGTTCGGTTCCCACTAAGGGCACGTGCCTCAGTTGTAGTTTGTCCCTGCCCCAGTTGGGGTCATGTGGGTGGCAACCAGTTTATGTGTCTCTTTCACATCGATGTTTTTCTCTCTCTCTCCCTCCCGCTCTATCTAAAGATAAATGCAAAAATGTCCTCGGGTGAGGATAAAAAACCAAATTGTATTTACTGAGGAGCATTCAGAATGTCAACAAAATAGCTGCAATTTTTTTGTTTGTTTGTTTGCAATTACAGAGTGGCATTCAGTTAGCAGAACAACAATTATTTCATATAAGCTGCATCAGAGACAATGGAAGATGAAAAAACTACCATCTCCGTATATAACTAATTTGTACTGTGCACCAAGAACCTGCTTTAAATTTCCATTCCAGTTTACAGCCCCTTTACTGTACCAGACAAGTTTAGTGGCTATTGAAAATACCACCAGGCCCTGGATGGTTTGGCTCAGCGGTTAGAGCGTCGGCCTGTGGTCCAGAGAGACCCGGGTTTGGTTCCCGCTGGGGGCGCGTGCCTCGGTTGCAGTTTGTCCCCGGCCCTGGTTGGTCGTGCGGGTGGCGGCCACCTGATGTGTCCCTTTCACATCGATGTTTCTCTCTCTCTCCCTTCCTCTCTCTCCCTCCCAGTCTATCTGAACAAAAAATAGAAAAATGTCCTCGGAAGAGGATAAAAAAAAAAAGGAAAGAAAATACCACTAGGACAGGGCTATCTAAGACACATTCGGTAGTTTGTTAACTATGTAAAAAAAGACACTGTACAGTTTAATTAAAAATTTTTTCCTTTATTGATTTTAGAGAGAAAGGAAGTGAGAGAGAGAGAGAAACAGAAACATTGATGAGAAAGAACATTAATTGGCCGCCTCCTGCATGCCCCACACTGGGGATCGGGCCCATAACCTGGGCATGTATCCTGACTGGGAATCAAACCAGCAACCTCTTGGTGCATAGATCGACACTCAACCACTGAGCCACATTGGCTGGATGACACGGTACAGTTTTTTTTTTTGCTTGTTTATTTATTTATTTATTTTTGTTCAGGTAGAGTGGGAGGGAGAGAGAGGAACAGACAGAGAGAGAGAAACATCGATGTGAAAGGAACACATCGAGTGGCTGCCACCCGCACAACCGACCAGGGCCGGGGACAAACTGCAACCGAGGTACGTGCCCTTAGCGGGAACCGAACCAGGGTCTCTCAGGACCGCAGGTCGACGCTCTAACCGCTGAGCCAAACTGGCCAGGGCTTTGCTTGTTTATTTTTTACTTTTTTTATCCTCACCTGAGAACATTTATTTTACTCTTTAAGAGGTTTCATTTTATTTTTTTTATTAATTAATTAGTTTATTTTTGTTACAGATGTTTCTCCCCCCCCACTGATTCCCCTCTCCCCCTCCCTTCCCGCCCTGTCTCCAGCTTTGTTGTCCATGTCCATTGTTCATGCATACATGCATATAAGTTCTGTGGTTTATCTCTCCCCCACCACCCCCTGTGAGGATATTTTTGCATTTATCTTCAGATACAGTGGGAGAGAGAGAGGGAGGAAGAGAGAGAAAAACATTGATGTGAGAGAGATACACCGACTGGCTGCCACCCACACAACCCCAACTGGGGCTGGGGACAAACTGCAACCGAGGTACGTGCTCTTAGCGGGAACTGAACCCGGGACTCTCCGGTCCGTGGGCCGATGCTCTAACCGCTGAGCCAAACTGGCCAGGGTGACAGTGTAGTTTAAAAAGAAATCTTACACACTCTTGTATTTCTTCAAAAGGAGCAAGTTGTGTATGTAAGTGGGGCAATTAAATGCTTTATGAACAAAAAAAACCCTACTAGAACCTACTTATTCATCATCCTCATCATTTTCTTCATCTTTCTTCTCATTCTTCAACTTCCTATTCTTCCTTCTTTTTTTTTGCCCGTTTCAGCCTGACAACTCCCTTGTTTGCTGCACCAGGCTTTCCTTTAGCTCAGTAAGCAGCAATATCTTTTTCATACTTCTTCAGCTTAGCACCCTTCTTTTCATCAGGCTGCTTGTCACCTGCAGCAGTGTGATTCCCATCTCTCCCAGCTTCTTAGCAGCATCACCAATGGACAGACCAGAATGCTCTCCTTTGATTTTTGGGCAACACTCAGAAGAAAACAAGAAAAAGGCCAAAGGAGACCTCTTGGGTGCATTGGGATCCTTACACTTATTTTTGTTTCCCCTTTAGGAGGGATATAAGTCTTCATTTCTCTTTCGTAACAGGCTTTGTCCACCTTTGCCATGTCTTCAAATTTTCTTTTCTCTTTAGCAGACATGGTCTTCCATCTTTCTGAGCACTTAATAGAAAACTCTGAGAAGTTGACTGAAGCATCTGGGAGCTTCTTCTTGTGCTCCTCCAGGCTAGTCTGCACAAAGAAAGTATATGACAACATTTTGTCTTTCTGCGTCTTAGGATCTCCTTTGCCCATGTTTAATTATTTTTCCTCAGCAAGCACAGAGTTGCCCAGTGCCCATTGGGCTTGCACTTGCCCTGGCACTGTTTCTATGGGGCTCAACATACTGCAGTAGCTGTGAGAGTACAAGCCGGATGCCAGAGAGATAGATCTTAAACAGGTAATCATACAAAAGTATAAGACCATATAACAGAGCCATTTCATTTCATTTAAAAATGAGAATGACAATACTGTGTGCTTTGGGGATTGTGAGGATGAAATGAGGTAATACAGGCATGTAGCAAATTGCCTAGGGTACAAGAAATGAACATTAATTCCTCCATACGCCCATGGTGATCTCAGGTTCTTGCCCCTGACCAGCTCTTCTCACTTTCTGAAGGTCAAAATGCTAAAGCTGCCTGGCTGGTGTGGCTCAGTTGGTTGGAGCATTGTCAAGTACACTAAAAGGTTGTGGGTTCGATTTCTGGTCAGGCCACATACCTGGTTTGCAGGTTCAATCTCTGGTCAGGGCGCATGCAGAAAGCAACCAATCAATGTTTCTCTCTTACGTCAATGTTTCCCTCCCTCTCTACTTATTAAAAGCAATAAGCATGTCCTTGGATGAGGATTAAACATTTTTTAAAAATTAGTTAAAATGCTAAAGCTGACTCAGTTCTTCTACAAGAGCAGGATGGAGACAGAGAGGAGGAGGATAAGGGCCCTGAACTGATCTTACCCCTGCTCCAGTAGCTTTCAGCCTAGTCCTCACTGAACTCCAGCTCCTATAGCTCACCAGTAGTCCATAAAGTTTTTCTGCTCAGTCCCAGTCCCAGTCTCTTCAGGTTAACCCTAAATAAGAGTTCTCCTTTCACTCTGATGTGGCTCTAGGGACTCAGCCTCTTGGGACTCCTCTGTTTTCCCTCTCTCGGTCTGCCTGCAGATTGTAAGTAGGAGTCTCTCCTTTGTTGCTACCTCAAAGACAGCCTGATGTCCCATTTTGTGACATGGTAAGGTGCTGGGCAAGATAGGAGATGGCAGAGAAGGAATAGGGGAAGTGACAAATGAAACAAAGTTCTAGAGTAGCATCCTCTGATCCATTGTTCCCGATTCCCTCTAAGAAACTAACTGGATAAGAGGAGGAGACACCAAGGGCATACTCTATCCTCCAGGAGGGTTCCTCCTCCTAAGCAGTCAGAACAATAGTTGTCCTGTTTGCCTCCAGGACACCTTTGCATCTTTGAGGTTTTTCAAACTAGGTGGTCACCTGGCATAATCCCCTCTGGGAAATTCTTTCTTCTTCAGCCCTGGTGTGTTCAGGAGCAACTCAGTTTGCACAGTCACACAGCAGAACCAGGAAGTGAATCCAGGTAGTTCAATTCCAGAACCCTTCACCTTCACCCTATTTGTATGCCTCTGCACAGCCTTTCTGACTGCTTCAGGCAGTTACTTGTTCCTCTTCTGTGCTCCCTCACTTGTTCCTGTACCAATTCCTTTCAAGACATTATCAACAAGTACTAGTTGCTCTCTCTCTCTCTCTCTCCATATATATATATATATTTCTCCTAAAAACTTAGGTCTTTGAGGGTAGAAACTGTATTGTTACCAACTGGTGGTCAGTAGACATTAAATGAATGAGTGAACATTGGCATAAGGATTCTAGAACTGATTCTGGCAGGGGAGATTATTCTCTTTGTGAAAGTAGCCTGGGAAGAGTTGTTAGAAGCCAAGGATCTTTTTTCTCATTCCCCTATCCTGCCAGTCTCTGGCAGCTTCTCAGTGATAGCTGTACTTGCCCTGTTTGGACACCAGGGAGCTCCACAGATAACACAGCACAGACTCAGAGATGCCTACATTTTTCTGAGCCTGAGATTTAGGACTCTATTATACTTCTGCTAAAGATTCTCTCACTTTCCAAATGAAAGCTATTGGTATCCAGAAACCCTGTGGTGTAAAAGAAGGACAGCTAGGCTGCTGTATAGAATACATATCACTCATTCATTTACTTTTATTAAGTACCAGGTAAAGTCCTATCCTGGGAGAATATAACGATGAATAAAATGTAGTCCTGGATGAGTTTGGGGGATAATGAGGAAAATAGATACTTATTAGATTGTCACAACCCAGTTATATAAGTACTCTAATGTGTGGCAGCGACAGGGCAAATCAGGAAAGGTGCCAAAGGAAGAAAGGGGTTACTTTTGGGCTGGATCTTTTTTTTTAATCCTCACCCAAGGATATTTTTTTATTTATCTTCAGATAGAGGGGAGGGAGGGAGAGAGGGAAACATCGATGTGAGAGGGACACATCAACTGGTTGTCTTCTGCATGATCCCGACCAGGGCCTGGGATAAACTGTAACTGAGGTACGTGACCTTGACTGGAATTGAACCTGCAACTCTTTGGCCCAAGGGCTGATGCTCTAACTGCTAAGCCAAACTGGCTAGGGCTTTTTAAAAATAAATAAATTTTGGTTCATGCTAGGCTGTTATGAATGGTCAAGGCATGGATGCTTTTATTTCACTTGAGCTGAGACTTGAAGGATGGAGAGGAAATCCCAAAGGAGAAAGAGAGCTTGATGTGGTTGCCATTTCATCTCCTCAGTCTCAGTTTCCTCATCTGTAAAATGAGTATAGCCTCTGTCTTATCTAACAGAGTTCATGTGAAGGAGGACATATCTATCAATATGAAAACCATCTTGAAAATTATGTAATAGAGGCATGAGAATTGTTTATCCAATTTGATTTAACCAATATCTTCAGAATATCTCTTACAAACAAAGCTCTAAGAGTGATTCAAGGGAGATACACCTGGCACATGGTAAAGGCTTGGTGTATAGGTTTTAAAAAGACAGAGAGATGAAAAATAAAAAGCTCTTCAGCAATGTGGGGAATAGAGGGATCATATCTCAACATAATAAAGGCCATATATGAAAAACCAACAACCGACATCATACTCAATGAGCAAAAACTAAAAGCATTCCCCTTAAGAACAGAAACAAGACAGAGATGCCCACTTTTGCCATTCTTATTCAACATAGTACTGGAAGTCTTAGCCACAGCAATCAGACATGAAGAAAAAATAAAAGGAATCCAAACTGGAAAGGAGGAAGTGAAACTGTCATTATTTGCAGATGACATGATATTGCATAGAAAACCCTAAAGACTCCATCAAAAAATATACTAGACTTAATAAATGAATTTGGCAAAGTAGCAGGATACAAAATTAACGTCAAAAAATCGACGGCGCCCTGGCCAGTTTGGCTCAGCGGTTAGAGCGACGGCCTGCGGTCCGGAGAGACCCGGGTTCGGTTCCCGCTAAGGGCACGTACTTCGTTTGCAGTTTGTCCCCGGCCCTGGTTGGTCGTGCGGGTGGCAGCCACTCGATGTGTCCCTTCACGTCGATGTTTCTCTCTCTCTCTCCCTTCCTCTCTCTCTCTCCCACTCTATCTGTACAAAAAATGGAAAAATATCCTCGGGTGAGGATAAAAAACAAAAAAAATCGACGGCATTCTTATACACTAATGATGAACTCACAGAAAGAGAAACTAAAAATACAATCTCATTTACCATTGCGGCAAAAAAATTAAGATACCTAGGAATAAACTTAACCAAAGAAGTAAAGGACCTCTTCACAGAAAACTACAGGTCATTGAAAAAAGAAATATAGGAAGATATTAAAAAGTGGAAGCACATACCTTGTTCATGGATTGGAAGAATTAACATCATTAAAATACCCAAAGCAATCCATAGATTCAATGCAATCCCCATCAAAATACCAATGACATACTTCACAGAACTAGAACAAACACTCCAAAAGTTTATATGGAACCAAAACGACCCTGAATAGCCACAGCAATCTTGAAAAAAAAGAACAAAGTAGGAGGGATCACAGTATAAGGTATCAGGTTATACTACAAAGCTACTGTAATAAAAGCAGCCTGGTACTGGCACAAGAACAAGCAGATAGAACAATGGAATGGAACAGAGAACCCAGAAATTGACCCAAGACAATATGCTCAATTAATATTTGACAAAGGTGGCAAGAGCATACAGTGGAATAAAGACAGTCTCTTCAATAAATGGTGTTGGGAAAATTGGACAGCTACTTGCAAAAAAGTGAAGCTAGACCATCAACTCACATCATATACAAGAATAAACTCAAAATGGATAAAAGACTTAAATGTAACTCGTGAATCCATAAAAATTCTAGAAGAAAATGGAGGCAACAAAATTTCAGACATCATACGCAGCAGAATTTTCACTGATACAACACCTAAGGCAAGAGAAACAAAGGAAAAAATGAACACATGGGACTACATCAAACTAAAAAGCTTCTGCACAACAAAAGAAACAATAATCAAAATGGAAAGGGAACCCACTATATGGGAGATCATAACTGCCAATGATGCATCAGATAAGGGATTAATTTCCAAAATATATAGAGTACTCATACAACTCAACAAAAGAAAGACAAAGAACCCAGTTAGCCCTGGCCGGTGTGGCTCAGCAGTTAGAGTATCGGCCTGCGGTCCAGAGAGAGATCCGGGTTCAGTTCCTGCTAAGGGCGTGTACCTCGGTTGCAGTTTGTCCCCGGCCCTAGTTGGTCATGCGGGTGGCAGCCACTCGATGTGTCCCTTTCAGGTCGATGTTTCTCTGCTCTCTCTCTTCCTCTCTCTCCCTCTCTCTCATCCTCTCTCTCCCTCCCACTCTATCTAAACAAAAATGAAAAAATGTCCTCAAGTAAGGATAAAAAAAAATGGGCAGAGGACCTAAATAGACACCTCACCAAACAGGATATACAAATGGCCAAGAGATATCAAAAAAATGCTCAACGTCACTAATCATCAGAGAGATGCAAATGAAAACAACTATGAGGTATCACCTCACACCTGTCAGAATGGCCGCCATCAACAAATCATCAAACAGCAAGTGTTGGCGAGGGTGTGGAGAAAAGGGGACTCTAGTACACTGCTGGTGGGAATGTAGACTGGTGCAGCCACTATGGAAAACACTATGGTGTTACCTCAAGAAGTTAAAAATTGAACTGCCATTTGACCCAGTGATCCTTCTTCTAGGAATATACCCTAAGAAGCCTAAAACACCAATCAGAAAGAATATATGTACCCCTATGTTCATAGCAGCACTATTTACTAAGATCTGGAAACAACCCAAGTGTCCATCAGTAGAGAATGGATAAAAAAGCAGTGGTACATGTACGCAATGGAATACTATGCAGCTGTAAGAAAGAAAGATCTCTTATTCTTTGAGATGGCATGGAGGGACCTGGAGAGTATTATGCTAAGTGAAACAAGCCAAGCAGAGAAAGACAAACATCATATTATCTCACTTATTTGTGGAATATAATGAACTAAACAAACTGATGAACCAAATTGACCCAGAGACATAGAGGTAGGGTACAGACTGACAAACCTCAGAAGAGGGAGTGTTGGGGGAGGGGGGAGAGATAAACCACAGAACTTATGTGCATGTATGCATAACCAATAAACATAGACAATAAAGCTGGGGATGGAGCAGGGGGATGGGGAGGAGGGTGTCAATGGGGGAAAAAGAGAAACATCTGTAACAAAAACAAATTAATAAAAATAATTAAAAATAAAAGTTCTTCTTGCAGAAGCTACACTCACATGAAGATCCAACACAGGGGCTATTGAGGTGAGAGTCACAGCTTCTAATCCAGGAAGATCCATGAGATTTCAGGATGGTCCTATCTTGTACATTAAAGCTGAACTGGATCAATAATTGGGTACCTACTCATACTATAGTTGGGGAGACTGAGATCCAGAGGGGAACTGGATTTTCTATTGTCACATCATGATTTTGGAGGCAGAGAGGAGACAAGAATATCCCTTCTGTTGTCCAGACCATTTCTTTGGCTCCCAGACCCTATTTTTATTTTTTTTAATTTTTATCCTCACCTGAGGACATTTTTCCATTTTTTGTACAGATTGAGTGGGAGGGAGAGAGAGGCAGAGAGAGAGAGAGAGAGAAACATCGATGTGAAAGGGACACATCGAGTGGCTGCCACCCGCACGACCAACCAGGGCCGGGGACAAACTGCAACCGAAGTACGTGCCCTTAGCAGGAACTGAACCCGGGTCTCTCCAGACCGCAGGCTGACGCTTTAACTGCTGAGCCAAACCGGCCAGGGCCCTATTTTTATTTTTAATTGTGCTAAAATACACATAGCATTAAAATTTACCATCTTAACCATTCTTTTTTTAATTAAAAATTTTTTTTCTTTATTGATTTTTTAGTGAGAGAGGAAGGAAGAAGGAGAGAGAGATAGAAACATTGATGAGAGAGAACATCCATTGGCTGCCTTGTACATGTCTCCCACTGGGGATTTGGCCCACAATCTGGACATGTGCCTTGACCAGGAATCGAACCAGAGACCTCCTGGTGCATGGGTTGACGATCAACCACTGAGCTACATTGGCTGGGCAACCATTTTTAAATGTACAGTTCAGTCATATTAGGTATATTCACATTGTTTCGTAACCTATCTCCAGAACTCTTTTCATCTTGCAAAACTGAAACTATACCCATTAAACAATTCCCTATGCTCCCCTCCCTGCAGCTGTTGGCAACCACTATCTTACTTTCTGTGTCTGTGAATTTTACAACTCTAGGTACCTCATATAAGTGGAATCATATATCATATAGTATTTGTCTTTTGTGATTGGCTTATTTCATTTAGCATACTGTCCTCAAGGTTCATTCATATAGTAGCATGTATAATTTCCTTTTTTTTTAAAGGCTGAATAATATTCCTTTTTGTGTATATACCACATTTTAGAAATTCATTAATCTGTCCATAGACACTTGGGTTGCTTCCACCTCTTGGCTTTGTTAATAGTTCATAGCTGCTATGAACATGGGTGTATAAATATCTGAGACCTGGCTTTCATTTTTTGGGGCTATATACTCAGAAGTCAAATTATTGGATCATATGGTAATTCTATTTTTAGTTCCCAGATACAATTTTAGTCTCACAGGAAATGCAACAGGCTCTAAAAGATTCAAAGTCTTGGTGTGTAATGGTAACAGACCCTTATTTCCTGCATCTAAGACCTAGGCTCTTTGTACCAAATGGGTTATGTGCCCTACCCCAAAAGAAATCATATGGTAGCTAAAAGAAGTGATGCAATTGAATTTAAAGGAAGTTGTATTAGGCATGCTTTCCTTTCCCTTACTCTTGTGTGTTTGTTCTCTTAGACAAATGAGTGAACAGGCAGATTACATGTAAATGACAAACTAGCAATCTGAGTGTTTTAGTTTGTAGATGTGTTTGGTGTGGCCTACAAAGATTTTACACTTTTAAAAATTAGTTGCTAATACTAAACAAATGGGATTTGTCATACAAAAGTCCAGTTTTTCATCTCTCTTCAAGATGATCCAGCAATACTGATTCTACCTCCCTGCCTGCTCTCCTGTATGCCATGCTCCCCACCACTCTCAATATTTTAAACAACACTCTCAATTGTGTTACCTATCTGCCTGCTTTTCCGTTTGAGTTTCAGACCCTCCCTCAGAGTATAGGTCTACTAGAACCTAAGTCAGAGGCTCATTTTCTGTTCTTGCCAATTTCCCAGCACATAGTTGTTACTCAATAAAGATTTGAGTGATCATATGAATTAACTCATGTCAGTTTACTATGTGCAGGGCCTATGAATGGACACTTTTCCCAGAGATGAATAAGGTACAGCTCTTGACCTCTGAAAAATCACAATCTTATGAGGTTGGGGGAGGTTGACATGTGTATGGTCTAATTCTGGATTAGAGGAACTGGTCAAAGTTAAGAGTTTCTGAAGAGGAGACCTTGAACTCTTATCTAGAATGAGTGGCCCCGCTATATGAGGAGCTGGGGGTTGGGAGGGAGTGTTTCAGACAGAAGCAACAGCAGATAAAAATGGCTCAGGTTCTATGTGTTTGAGGAACTTAAAGAAGGTCAACGTGACTGTAGCTTAATAAGAGTGGGGAGAGTGGTAGTAGATGACGTTAGACGTGTATTTTTATATCAACAGCCTAACCCTTAAGCCAGGCAGCTGTTGGGCAAATCCGTGTTCCGGTTTGGTGGACTTGCTCAGAACAGGTAGCTAGTTTAGCACTGTCAGTCAGAGGAGGGACTGGGCTTAATTCCTTCCCCTGCCTCGGGTGCCAAGGACAGGGTAGGGCACAGAGTAAGTTTCAGTAAAGATTTGCTGACAGCATACTTGAGAAGAGAACAGGAAGTGCAGGCTCTGTTAAAGGAGGCCCAGGCGCGGCTCTCCCTTCACTGGGGCACTCTTTCTCAGGTCGATAACACCTCCTCCAAGTGACACAGAGCTGGGAGTGTAAGATGCGGGGAAGAACTAGCCACAGGCCCTACTCGCAAAAACCTCAAAAGGGAGGGGATTTGAGAGGCAGGTAGGAAAACAGGCTTTGAAAGTTAAGGGAGGGCATCCTACTTAGCTTCGATGAGGCGGAGAAGGGGGTCTAGAAGGCAGATTGGGACCTTTAGCAGAGACTTAAGGAATATGTAGGGCAATTTTATCTATAGCGGTTTGGACTTTTCGTTCTTGTGGCACAATTTTCTCAGAAAACAATGGCAGTCCCTAATAGACCTCCCCTGGGGCGGTTCCTTGCTTTACTCCCCAACCCTCTGCAAAGGGGCAGGGCCTTCCAGGAGCATGTGTTCGGTCGGCAGCACCCAGATTTGCCCGCCAGGGGCCGCTGCACACGGGTGATGAATCGCGCGGGTTCCTAAGCTGCAGGAGAGGCGGAAGCCGATTGGCTGCGAGACGCGGCGGAGGGGCGGGGTTAGAAAGCCGGCTCTGAGTGGGGGGCTGGGAGCACGCTCCGGGCGGTACCGGGCCGGGCTGTTGTCGTCTTAAGCAGCCCAGGGCGGCAATCTTTGTGCCGCGGGCCTCTGTCCATCCCAGCTCTAGAGCTGAGGCGAGTGGCGCAGCACTGAGGCCCGGAGGTCCGGGCAGGGCAGCTGCCGCTGCCGTTGCCGCCGCCGCCGCCGCCGCCGCAGGCCTGGGTTACCTGAGCAACTGCGTGTCAGGGCCCCGTCCGTCCGTTTGCGGACGGTTAGCGCTGGAGAAATCCTCGTTGGGGAAAGGGAGGCCTGGACCCGACCCCTGGCGCGGGAGAGGGGTCCCAGCGGAGACTAGCGCGGGCCGGGGGCCTGGAGAGCCCGTCGGGAGTTGGGGGCGCTCGGCGGCTGCCTCCAACAGGTTATTCCGGGCTAACCCCCGCGCTGGGGCGGGCCCAGGCTTCGCAGGGGGCCGGGCGGCGTGGGGCGGGCCTGTGGGAAAGCACGCCCCCGCCAGCCCCGGGCCCGCCCAGCGCCGCCCGCCCAGGAGCCGCTGTCCCGGGCCTGGCCCGTGCGCGTCCGCCTGCTGAACCTGGGCACAGCCGGCCGCCTGGGCACGGGACTGGGCGGGGGCATTGACCTGGGCCTAGGAGGCCTGGGATCGCAGAGCCGCCCGCGCCCCCGGGGGCCTGCGAGTCCCGGAGCCTGTGCTGCCCGCCCCACAGTGGGGCGAGGCCAGGTGCCCCCCTCTTCCCTTCTGTTTTCTCCCTCCTCCACTCCCCTGTACGCGGGAGATCCCGCCCGTCCGCTCCCTCCCTCAGGGGTGTAGCCCGCTGCGGAGCTGACAGCAGCCCCGTAGCCACCCTCTCCAAAGTCTCCGGAAGCGGCCCGAGCAAACCGGGCGCTCAGGCCGCCCCAACTCCGGCGGACCCACTGTTGGACCAGAGGCGACGGCCCTCCTTCCGAGCCCAAACTTGGAGCATTTGACCTTTGGCTGTCGGAGGAGGCCGGCCCTCGAGTGCCTGCACAGCTGCGGCGCCTCGAGGGCATCTTGCCTGGGGTTCCAGGACCAACGGCTGCATTCCCGGGCTCCTGGCTTTGCCTCTGGGATCCCGAGGTGTCCACATCAGGCGCATGTTGACTGAGACCTGGAATCATGGATGTGTGCGCCCGTCTTGCCCTCTGGCTCCTCTGGGGGCTCCTCCTGCATCATGGCCAGAGTCTCAGCCACATCCACAGCGAGAAGGCGACAGGAGCCGCCGGCCCAGGGGCCAGTAGTGAGGAATCCACTGCAGCAGGTAAGGCCTTGCCACTGGCTGAACTGGGCCGGGGACTTTGGCTCAGAACCGAGGTGCCTGAACTGGCAAGTTGAACTCTAGTTTTCTACATGTGCCATTGATGGAGAACCCACACATGGCACTGCCTGTTTCCAGTAGTCCAAGAAATTCTTTCTGTTCAAGAGCCATGACTAATGACTGCCTCTCTTGAACAACTTTCCTCATAACTCCTCAGGATGTCTTTTGTTGGCAGTGAGGAGCGGTCTGCCTTTGGGGCACCTTGGCCTTTCAGATCAGCAAGCCAAGACCCCTTCTAAGGACTACTTGTCAGGAAGAATGGCCTGGGCAGATAAGTCTGTTGCTGTTGGCCAGTTTCAGGTCTTGGCAACACCGGGAGGTTGAGGCTACTTGGGTTGGGCAGGGAAAGTCAGGCCTAGGCCAACTCTATTGGTGTGTTCAGGTGTGCCTTTCTATTTCAACAAGTGTGGGAACCCTAGTACCTCCCTTCCCTTAGGTAATCTGCTGTGTCTTAGCTGTGCCCATTTGACATACAGGCAATTCCTTACATGGAATTTCTAAATCTATTTACCACTAGGGAGTTAAATGGCCTTTTCTCAACGTGGGCATGATATGTAACTCTGAGACCACTTGTTGACTTGTGTTTCTTCTGACTGATGAGAGTAGGGATTCTATAATATTTTTGTTTTGTCTTGGTTTTTCCTATGTACTCATGGAACCTTGTCAAATAGCGGGAGCCTTGGTGTTCTGTTGCAGAAGAAAAGAGCCCTTTTAAAGTTCAGTTGTTTTACACAAAGCTTAGAAGGAGTTCTGTTTTCTTTTCCTATTTCTCTCACCGTATCACTGTACTCTGCCCAAAGTAGTGGGTTGCAGAGTGGGGAGAATTTATAGCTCTGTTCTTTCTGAGGTGGGCAAGCTCAAGTGAGGGATGGCTCAGTGGATAGCTGTTGATAGGAGGAGGAAAAGGTGGCTGGGAAGTTTCATGGATGCATTCAGAGGCTGGCTTTGGTGGTAGACCATTTCTTTTTTTTTAAATTTTTATCCTCAACCGAGGATATTTTTGCATTTATCTTCAGATAAAGCGAGAGGGAGAGAGGGAGGAAGAGAGAGAGAGAAACATCGATGTGAGAGAGACACATCGAGTGGTTGCCACCCACACGACCCCAACCGAGGCCGGGGGAAAAACTGCAACCAAGGTACATGCCCTTAGCAATACCCGAACCCGGGACTCTGGTCTGCAGGCCGATGCTCTAACCACGGAGCAAAACCGGCCAGGGCTGGTGGTAGACCCTTTCTTAGGAAACCCCCTTTTAACTTCCTTGACTGGTGATTCCAGGTACCCCAAGGGTTGGGTTCCAGGTGAAGTCAGGGTTGCCCTATGTATAAGCATGACACCGAGGCTGTTGCTTTGAAGATAGGTCCTTCTTGCATATTAATCCCGTTTCTCCATATGGTGTCTCCTTGGACCCTGAATCATAGCTCAAAGCCTGGTTCTCACTGGGCTCTGAAGGGAAAGACTGGTAGGCAGATGTAGGTCCAATTGTGAAGTAGCTCTAAGGAACATCTCTGCTGTTCTAGTGACATCCCTATTTATAACTGATATGTCCTATTTTAACCCCAAAATAGGAGTGCCTGACATAAAATGAATATTGTTTTTTGGTGGGGAGGAGGTGTTCTATAGTTTAGATACAAGCTAAAGGGATGAAGTTTTGAATTTTAGGTGTTAGCCAGCTATCATGAATATGTGTGTATGTGGGGGGGGGGGGGGGGGGCTTGTGATAGGTAAGAGGCATTTCAGCATCCCTCAGAACCACCACCTGACTTACTTTTCATACAACATATTTCAGAGGCACTGATGTGTTGATTATACCACTTAGGCCTCTCTTTTGGTCTTTCTTTCTTTGAATTCAGAAATTAGTTTCTTTCGTCATAATAATACTGAATCACAGGGAGGGAAGTCTCAGAGACCCTAGCTGGGAATGGCTGTGGTTTGTGGGAACTTGGAGGCCCCACCACTATTGTTCTGGTAGGTTGTCTCCTTGGGCCTGTCTGGAAGTTTGTCTGTGACTCAGACAGGAACTAATTTTTTGCAAAGCGGTGGCTCATGGAATGGGCTCTGCTACAGCATTTGGGGAGAAGCTTTCTATGTAGCCAGGAGCCTTGTAGCCTTTCCAGTCCCTCTGTATCTTCAGAACACAGGAATTTTACTTGCCCTTAAAGCTACCACTTTTCTAAATAAGATTCAACATACCCAGACAATTTGTATGTTCTCTGAAGTTTACATTTTACAGTCACACAGCTATTTTTTTTTTTTTTTATCCTCACCCGAGGACATTTTTTGTTCAGGTAGAGTGGGAGGAAGAGAGAGAGAGAGAGAAACATCGATGTGAAAGGGACACATCGAGTGGTTGCCACCTGCATGACCCAACCAGGGCCGGGGACAAACTGCAGCTGATGTACGTGCCCTTAGCGGGAACCGAACCCAGGTCTCTCTGGACCGCAGGCCGACACTCTAACTGCTGAGCCAAACTGGCCAGGGTGACACAGCTATTTTTCTTTAAAAAGTTTCACCATAGTCCTTTTGGAATGTGAGGCACGTAGTAGTATCCCCATTTTTATCAGTGGAAAAACTGAATCCGGTGCTCAGTCTTATAGGCAAGTCTTCTGATGCTTAAGTCCTAGACCACTTCCATCTTCTCAGGCCCTGTCCTGTTAAAGGAGCACTAGGCAAGGCCAAGAGAATGTTACTTTTCTTCTGGTGAATTAGTAAGCAGGCCCTGGTGATGCTACAGCAGAGAGCCAAGAAAAAAGCCTGTCTTTTTCTCCTCTGGAGAGTCTTCTGCAGGTGAGAGATAATTGGATATTTTTCTTGTTGGATGTATATGCCCATCCTAAAGGCCTGACCCTGCAGTGAAGGCAGGTGCTCTGGTAGGAGGCCCTCTCATTGTGCAGTGGATAAGTCATTCCTGTCACCTTCTGGCTCTTTGATGCCTGTACACTGAGCTATGCTAAGTCGCTTTCTCAGTAAAGATCTGTGCCTGGCTTTGCTACTCTGGGCCCTGCCTTTCTGAAGCTGGCCTGGAACTCATGTTTGGAACCTCCCTTGGACTCTGGGCTCATTGCATCTAGAAACTCAAAATGTTTTCTGCAGAATGTGTGTGAGGGATCCTAGGTAAGTCTGGAGTTGCGACTGCTAGTGTTGGAGGTATAGAGGACCTCTAATCAGGAACTATCTTTTTGACTCAATATACTAGAACAGAGCCTTGGAGGACAGGTATCTAGGTTGTTTGTGGAGTGCAGGCTGGCTTCTCAATAAACCCCTGATGGAGTAGGAGGCCAGAGCCTTGCCTGCCCACCCAGCTAGTTGCTGTTGCTTCCAAGGCTATAAATGGCTTGGCCATCTTAGTGGCTATGCTAATTTTAGCTGAGGGTGGCTCCCGGAACTGGACTGGGGCCAAGGGCAGGTGGGTGGGGCTAGACTGAGGCTAATATTGGGGGCTGGGGAGAGGGTCACAGTAATCCTGGGGCGGCTATTATCTGCACCGATGCCTCAGCTTTGACAATCACCCTTAGCTAAGTTAATTTATTTAGCAAACATTGAACAGTGCCAGCTCATGTGATATTTATTAAAAAAATATTTGAGTTCCTACTCTGGGCCAGGCAATATGGTTGGTGTTGAAAATTTGAGGATGAACAGAATAGATAGGTTCTCTGCCCTCGTGAAGTTTACAGTCTAGTGGGGAGATAGGAAATACATACATAAATAAATGTATTGTCTTGTCGTCAGTGCCATGGAAGAAAACATTAACAGTGCTGTGATGGAGAATGGGAGGAGGACAGAGATCCAGCTAAAGTAGGAACCCAGTGCCTAGTAAAACATTAATGACATCAGTAATAGCAACTAACATTTTTTAGTGCTTACTGTGTTGTGGGCACTATTCCAAATATTTTATTCCATTTAATTATTCCAGTTTTCCTGTGTGCTAGGTATTAGCATCATTTTTTAGGTGACTTGCCTGAGGTTATACAATATTAGGGAATAGAGCCAGAATTTGAACCCAGGCAGTCTGATTCTTCTCCCTACCTCCCAGCCAC
The DNA here is from genome assembly GCF_014108415.1 of Molossus molossus. Classification (NCBI taxonomy): domain Eukaryota; kingdom Metazoa; phylum Chordata; class Mammalia; order Chiroptera; family Molossidae; genus Molossus; species Molossus molossus. The sequence continues at coordinate 47,226,382 of NW_023425348.1, forward strand.
TACATTGTACACTTTCTCAAAACTTTGTGATAAACATTGTAATAGAGGTATTATATATACATACAGAAGGCTGTGGGAAGCCCAGAGGAGCAAGTGACTAACCCTGCCTGAAAGAGCTGGGAGAGGCTTTTCAGTTTCCCCCATAATTTTTCTCAGATCTTGGGGAGATAAAAAGTAGTTGCCTAATTCAAAAGTTAAGAGGTGGAAACATCAGTTAGTTCAACCCACTTTTTTTTTTTTTTTTTATATACACGTGAGGAAATTGATGTCCAGAGAGGTATCAAACAGAAGTTTCCTCTGGGTTATTAGTAGAACTAGACTAAGACATTTGAATCAGGGACCCTGACTCAATCAGTTATTCAATCCACAAGCCAGTAACAAGTGCTTACTGCTTGCTTTGCACTGTGGAATGAATTTAGGGCTACCAAAGAAGTCTAAGTGAAAAAGAAAAGAACAAAATAAAGAAATAAGAAAAAACAAAGATAAGGCAAAACAAAAATAAAAAATCAAGTAGTCTAAATCTGGGGTTGGAGTCCAGCTATAGGATATATTTTAGAAACTGTTAAATACAACATAATGCACAGGCTTATGAAGCACAAAATCAGGTACTGTAGACAGTGTAGGCTAAGGATTAAGAGAGTTCTGTGTGGACTGGGCAAGGCTAAGGTGGCTGGGGAGGGCTTCTTGGAAGGAGGGGTAGGGTACAGGCTAAAGAGAACCAGGGGGGAGTGTTTTGAGTTGGGGAATGCTGGAGGAAAGGGGGCATCCTAGATGTCTGGGTCACCAGTGTAAGCCCATAGGGTCTCACTGTGTGGTGGCTGAACAATCACTGGACAGAGTTGCTTCATAGTTGGCCAGCCTACCTCGCATGAGGGCCCATAGACAGGAAGAACGTAGTTGTATGTGATGTAGCAGCAGGTCTAATAATTATCCTAATTTTGAAGTAATGAGTGTAAATAATATTTTGAAATATCTGCAACAATGTAATGTGACATGAAAATGACTAATTTATTGGTGACAAAATCATAGGTACTGCTTATAATATTGTAGTTGGTTGCTTACAACATAAAATGAAAGAAAATGCTAACTTTCAGTGAGAGAATATTGTAAATAAAGTGTAATTTCTTTCCCATCCAAATTCACAGGTCCCCCTGAATTCTGCCAATGGGCACCTTAGGAATGTGGTACCTTTACATTAAGAACTCCCACTGTCTGGCAAGGAAGGGATGGGGTCCTGTAGAGGGGCATGGTTTCGTAGATCTCCATAGGATTTGGGTTTGAGCCCCAAGGGGCCTCTCATTTCCTGCTGAGTAGATTTTTTTTTTTAAATTCTTTTTCTCTTTATTGATTTTAGAGAGAGAGAAAGGGAGAGGGAGAGAGAAATGGAAACATCGATGAGAGAACATCAGTTGGCCGCCTCACCTCCTGCATGTTCCTCACTGGGGATCTGGCCCACAACCTGGGCATGTGCTCTGACCAGGAATCGAACCAGTGACCTGGTGCATGGGTCAACACTCAACCACTGAGCAACACTGCCCAGGCTCCTGCTGAGTAGCTTTGACACACATTGCTGAATGATTTCATGAGCTTGCTGTGTTGCATTTTCTTTGTGGGAAATGATTCTCCAGAAAACCCAGCGGCTGTGGCTGTCAGACTTTTAGGGAGAGAGAAAGATACCAAACTGGGTCTTCAACAGAGCTTTTGTTTTTTGTTCCTGCTGATAAAAAAATATTATAAAATGTTTAAGATATACAACAAAGTATAAAGGATAATACATTGAATACCCATGTGCCCACAACAGTTTAAGAAATTAAATCATACCTTGGTCGGTTTCTTAGTGGTTAGAACGTTGGCCCGGGGACCAAAGAGTCACGGGTTTGATTTCAGTCAAGGGCACATACCTTGGTTTTGGTTTGGTCCCTGGCCCTGGTCAGGGTTATGTGGGAGGCAACCAATTGAAGTATCTCTCTCATATCGATGTATCTCTCTCTCTCTCTCTCTCTCTCTCTCTGAAGATACTCACACACACTATCTGAAGATAAATGGAAAAATATTCCCCTCCCCCCGTGAGGATTTTAAAAAAAGAAAAGAAATAAAATAATAACAGTACAGAGCTTTCTTCTGTTACCCACGCTCAGGACACTATGTATAAATTTCTGATGTAAAACTAGTACATTGTATATGTTTATTCTTTCACAAGTATATGCTCTTTGTAGAAGAAGAGAGGAGGGTTGTACTTTTCTTTTTAAATCTCTGTTTTTATTGTCCCTAGCCTAAAACTTCTGTTAAAGTTTGTTGGAAAAGCTTGAATCCAGAGCCTGTTTGAATGGATCATATTTTCTGTCTTAATTACAAAAGATCTTATATGTCTTGGTATACATTCTGGGCTTTTTCCCTAACCCTTGGAAGTGTTGCTCACCCAGGGCACTTTGTATTTTCATACAAACTCAGATCTGTTTATTCCTTTTCAATCTATTATTTTATCCTACACTTTGGAAGTAGGTAGGATTGTTTTTATTATTATGCCCATTTTAAACATAAATAATTTATTAGCTGAGAAATTTGTGTTCTTGGTCACATAGCTAAAAAGTGGCAGGATCAGAACTATAACTCTGAGGATCTGTATACCAAGTCCTTGCTGTTTTTATTTATTTTTTAATGTTTTTATAGATTTTCTTAGGAAGAAAGAGATAGAAACATTGATGTGAGAGAGAAACATCGATCGGGTGCCTCCTGCATGCCCCACATTGGAGACTGAGTCTGCAACCTGGGCATGTGCCCAGACTAGGAATTGAAGTGGGACCTATCAGTCCATGGAACGACGCTCAGTCTACTGAAGCACACTGGCCGGGCGCCCTTGCTGTTTTTCTCAAATACGTTACCTGTTGATGTGTCGCTGATTGATCTGGCACCGAGAGCCTATAGCCTCAATGGTCTGGAAATAGCTGTGTTAACAAAGGTGTTTGAATAGTCTACTTACCTATCACAAAGTGCTGCCCTGGAGGGTGGTGCAATCTATAATCTTACCCACCATAGCACATTGTTGGAGTCATCTGTGTATATGCCTTCCTTCCTTGATATACAGTCAGCTCCTCAAGGGTTAGGACAGGCGTGTAGTATACTTTATATCCTATAAAGTTTGTAAAAATGAATTGAAGGGTATTTATTGTCTGGTTCTGATTCTGCTATCATTTACTAAGCAGTTGGTTAGAAGTTAAAAAAATTTTCTTTGGGCCCTGGCCGGTTTGGCTCAGCGGTTAGAGCGTCGGCCTGCGGTCCAGAGAGACCCGGGTTCGGTTCCCGCTAAGGGCACGTACCTCGGTTGCAGTTTTTCCCCGGCCCTGGTTGGTTGTGTGGGTGGCAGCCACTCGATGTGTTCCTTTCACATCGATGTTTCTCTCTCTCTCTCTGTTCCTCTCTCTCCCTCCCACTCTACCTGAACAAAAAAAAAAAAAAAAAAAAGGAAAAATGTCCTTGGGTGAGGATAAAAAAAAAAAAATCTTTTTTCTTTGGAAAGGGTAAGGTAAAGTTGAAGGAATAAGCTTCATTTGTTTAGCAAGTTCACTGTTTTAGAATTTATCATTTTTGTCTTTGTTAAGAAAAATTATCCAGATCACTTTGGGTCCAACAACCTCACTTCACTTGGAAGAAGTTTGTCTAGTATTTTAAAGAAACCAGACTTTTCTCATTGTAGTCCTTAGCAAGAGACTGCAATTATGAGTAGTTGGGAAATTGTCTAATTCCACAAAGGATGTATGAGTCGTGGGGAGGACAGAGTTGGGAAATGAGTAGGTAGGGCTGAATAGTAGCCTAGATGTAAAGTGAGATGATTGGCTCTGGTTTGCAGAAGGGTCTGAATTGGCAACAGCCATCAGACACAAATATCTGGATTTAGGGAAGCTTCTGAGTTCCGGTTCCTTTCCTTATTAGCTGTGGATCTAGTGGAGGGTAAGTCATCTCATCTCTCTCAGTCTTTGTTTTTTCATTTGTAGAAAGGGAATAACCTTAATGAATAAATTTCTAGTGAGGATCAAATGGGATAACTTTTGAGGTGAAAGGGCTTTATAAATGTCAAAATACTGCAAAAACCTTTGCTTTTGTGTGCTGAAAAGCCTCCATCAGAATCTGAGTGTCTACTTATGGTAGCACCTCTCTAAGTGTAGTTGCTTCTCTGAATCTACTATAGGACCATTGTTTTACTCTGGGTGTGGCCAAACTAGGCTTTTACTCAAGGCTTACTCTAGGACATAAGGAAGCTGTTGATAAAGTCATGGTGCTGGTACTTGACCTTATTTCTGGCCCATACCTTCTTCCTTTAACTGCAGGCTTGAAATGTCTGACCAGATGGGCATGGTCCCCATCTATGTTGGAGCATAACAAATTATTCTAAAATTTAAAGGCTTAAAATAGTAAACATTTATTATCCCACAGTTTCTGCGGGTTAGAAATCTGGGTTCCACTTAGCTGGTTGCCTCTGGCTCAGGGCCTCTCATGAGGTTTCAGTTAAGCTGTTGGGCTGGTGTTGAAGGCTCAAGGTTTCTTATGAAGTTGCATTCAAGCTGTTGAGTATTTGCTTTAAAGCTAATTTATGTGGTTACATGGCAGGCCTTGTTTTCTTGCCACATGGGCCTCTCCACTGGGCTGCCTCATGACATGACAGTTGGCTTTCTCCAGGACAAGTGATCCAAGAGAGAATGAGAAGGAGCGCCCAAGATGGAAGTTACAGTTTTTTTATTACCTAATTTTATAATTGATATGCTACAATTTCTGCCATATTCTGTTTGTTAGAAGCAAATCAATACGTCTAACCCACACTTAAGATAAAGGGATTACACAAGGGCATGAATACCAGGAGAGCAGGGATCACTGGGGACCATCTTGGAGGATGCCTGTGATACCATCCTAGGACCATGATCTTGGGAAATAATGGCTTTAGGTTTTGTGTACTCTTAGCTTTATTTTATTTTATTTTTTTATTGATTGATTTTAGAGATAGAGAAAGGGAGAGGGTGAGAGAGATAGAAACATCGTGAAAGAGAAGAGGACTGGCTGCCTCCTGCATGTCCCCTAGTGGGGATCTGGCCCACAACCTGGGCATGTGCCCTGACTGGGAATTGAACTGGTGACCTCTTGGTGCATGGGTCAATGCTTAACTACTGAGCCACACCTGCTGGGCTTAGCTTTTTTTTTTGTTTGTTTCCTAGAGTCTAGTAGAGTCTTTCTGTACTTCCTTTACTATTCTGTCCTCTTGGTTCATGAATGACATCATTACTTTGACATGTAGAATTGATGTAGCCCTCCCTTTGTACTCTTCCCCTGTCTTAGCCCAATCTTAAACTAGCTGTTTAATTTAGGTTCTAGTCCTGCCTCCCAACTCCTTGTTTGGTACCTTTAGTTTTAGAGCCCATTGTACAGCCTTGGGGCTTTTACTGCCCCAACTTGGCTTCTGAGAGCTAGACTTATAAGTGGCATTGAAATGGCCTTACACACTGACAGATAAAAAAACTTACTCTGACCTTTTAGGCCATGTTAGGTGATAGGACTGGAAGGATTTTTATTTATTTATTTATTTTATTTTATTTTTTTGTGGTACATGCCCCGGGAACCGAACCTGGGACTCTCTGGTCCACAGGCCGATGCTCAACCGCTGAACCAAACTATCCAGGGCTGGAAGATTTTTAAAGACTGTCTCTCCCAAACTCATTTTAAATATGAGAGGAACAAACTTGCCTAAGGTCTTAGCCAGGGCTAGAATCTAATGTTGTATTATTCTTATTCACATGTTGTTCCTACTCTGGTGTGGAGCCTCTCTACCCTGATGCAGCCAGTTTGGGTTGTTAGGGGGTCTGAGACATATACAGAGGAGAAACAGTAAGTAATTCACAATATTGTATTGTGTTCACAGAAATTGAGTTGGGCACAATTGTGGTATACAAAGCCACTGTCAAGTGTGGCTTCTGAGGAGATTCCCCCCAGCTAGAGAGCTTTTCTCTGGACTGCAGGCCAACGCTTTAACGGCTGAGCCAAATCGGCCAGGGCTAGAGAGTTTTTTTTTTGTTTTTTTTATCCTCACTCGAGGATATTTTTCCATTTTTTTGTACAGATAGAATGGGAGGGAGAGAGAGGAAGGGAGAGAGAGAGAGAGAGACATCGACGTGAAGGGACACATCGAGTGGTTGCCACCCGCACGACCAACCAGGGCCGGGGACAAACTGCAACCGAAGTACATGCCCTTAGCGGGAACCGAACCCGGGTCTCTCTGGACCGCAGGCCGACGCTCTAACCGCTGAGCCAAACTGGCCAGGGCTAGAGAGCTTTTATAGTAAGGTACAGAAAAAGAAGTTTAGTAATATCTGTGTCATATGGTGATTAATATCCGCATTCTGTACCACTCTCTTGGCAATCTCAGTTCAGAGCAAGGAGAGATCTGTTTGGATGTACAGAGTAGGCTTCCTGGAGGAGGTGGGTCGGAGTGTTGTACTCTATAATTCACTATTGTTTGGCTCAGCTGCTTGTATTATATATGTATTTGGGGCCTCCACAGGCAGAATAAATGTATCTAAAGCCTTGTGGGATTACTTGTGGCCACCTGGAAAATGCCAAGGGAAGCTTCCTGGGCAATGAGAATTTGACAGTCTTGCCTGTGTTGGCACAACTTGCTGGGGCACGTGAGGTAAGAATAGGGATGTCTATGGCCCTGTCATGTTTGAGTGGAGCAGATTTATTTTATGTGGGAGGCCATGCAAAGAAAAACAGGAAGTGAGCCAACAAAAATGCACTTTTTGTTTTCTGCTGGGACTTGGAATAGAGATGGTATAGGCTCTAAAATTCCTCTGTGGATGTCCATTTTCTTCCTGACCCAGGGTTCTGGCCCCAGGCCACTTTGCTCACTTCATCTTTCTGTGTTCCCTTCTCTACATCTTAGGCCAGCCAGGCTTTTTGTGTGTGTGTGTCTGGTGTGCAGAACACACCTTATATTGCTCTTTTTTTTTTTTGCCTTTACTTATGTCATCTTACTCTCTTCCCAGGATGTTCTCCCCTCCCTCCCTCCCTCCCTCCCTCCTTCCCTCCCTCCCTCCCTCCCTCCCTCCCTCCCTCCCTCCTTCCTTCCTCCTTCCTTCCTTCCTTCCTTCCTTCCTTCCTTCCTTCCTTCCTTCCTTCCTTCCCTTTCAGTCCTCTGTGAGTGTTCCCTGATATTAATGCTAGCTGTGAGTTCCCTCTCAATTTTTTTTTTTAATCCTCACCTGAGGACATTTTTTCCATTTGTTGTTCAGATAGAGTGGGAGGGAGAGAGAGGGGGAGAGAGAGAGAAACATTGATGTGAAAGGGACACATCGAACGGCTGCCACCTGCACGACCCAACCAGGGCTGGGGACAAACTGCAACCGGGGTACATGCCTCTAGCGGGAACCGAACCCGAGTCTCTCCGGACCACAGGCTAACATGCTAACTGCTGAGCCAAACTGGCCAGGGCCCCTCTCATTTTTGATAAAACTCTGGTTGCATGTGCTATCTGCAATACTCTCTGTGCACTTCATACCCTGCTTGTGCCTCTTAAAGCAAGAGATATCCTGATGTAGAATCAAGAGCACTGGGCACTGGCTGAGTCCTTACTGACAATATGACCCAAACTATAGTTTCCTCACTTGAAAAATGGGGTTAAAAGAGAACTGATATATATGAAAGAGTTGTGTAATTTTGGGGGGGGTAGGTGAGTTTTTACACACTTCTTAGTGGATTTCCGACTTCTATGGCTACTGTTCTAGTTTTATACATTTTAAAGTCTGTGTGTGCATGTGTTTTTCTCTCTAGGGCAAGAACCATGTTTGTTTTGTTGATCATAGTACCTATCCTTAGTATCCGTCACAGTGCTGGTCAGAGAGTACCTTCCTAAAAGACATTTGTTGAATAAATTAATAAAAGTGAGTTGATCCTGCCCAGCCGGTGTGGCTCAGTGGTTGAGCATCAACCCATGCACCAAAAGGTCGCTGGTTCGATTCCTGGTTAGGGCACATGCCCAGGTTGTGGGCCTGATCCCCAGTGGGGGGCATGCTGGAGGTGGCCACTAGATGTTCTTTAATTAAAAAAAAAAAACAAAGTGAGTTGATCCTTAGATTAAATAGACATGGAGAACCAGGGCCAGGTACACTGACATCAGTTCCTATGAAAAGTTTAGACAAGAGGGCCCTGAGATTAGGGGTAGAGTTCACATGGTAGGTTTTTTGAGGAGTTCTGTGGGTGCTATTTTTCTGCTGAGTAGTGCTTCACCCCTGTTTATTGAGCACTGACTGAAGCTGTATTCAGTGACAGTTACCAGTCATAATGAGGGATGGTTTGGCCTTTGACTCTGGCTGGCTGTTTTTGTTTGTCACAGCAATGGCTGCTCTGAGTAGGTGGTTGCAGTAGGAGTGGAGCAGGGCTGTGCTCATAGAGAGCCGACGTGAGACTCATGGGCAAGGTTTCCTTGGGTCCTGCTCCTTCTTGTCTTTGGTTCCATGGCCCACATGGGTTTACCTCAGGTCAAACTTGAGGCAGCCGAATGAACAGAATGAACTTGAACTGCTTTTCTTAGTCTGGCTTGTGGGATGGAGGAGGGAGCCTTCTTTTATGCTAGGCTTGTCTTGCTGTAGGGAGGTAGGCTAGTCCAGTGAAGATCACTGGCTTTTCAAATGTTATCTCTGATTCTGAGAACTCCCTGGGCCTCCGAGAACAAATATCACACTAGCTCTCCATCAAGACTCCGTGAAGGGGACAGAGATATAAGAGAGACAGCTATAAGCTGTCAGCATGGCCCAGATAGGACAAACCTGCCCTTTTCCTCTGTTAACTACATTTGCAGAGCTCCTGGCTGTCTCGTGTTGAGTTCTGGCTTAGGTGATGACCAGAAATCTCACTGGCAGGCAGGCAGGCTTTCAAATCTCATGCTCCTCTAATTTTCTCCAGTGTGATTCAGTAGCTCTGTTCTTGTTTGGCCTCTCTGGGTTATCTCAGGCCTCTTAGGAAGCTCTCAGAACTCTCATCACTACAGTGTATGTTAAAACAAATGTGTCCATGTTTGCCAAGTTCCCAGAGCCAGCATCTAAAATGGAGTGTCCTAGGGAAATGGATACTCTTCAAGTGTAAGCAGTATGTGTCCGTGTGTTTGTGCGTGTGTGTTGCTGGGTAGTCATACTTATATAAGTCTTGTTTCAAGAAACTTTCACTGACAAGGGTCAAATTCACTGGAACTCACACTTCATATCTCTGAAGAGATAAATATGTAATTAAGACAACTCAACTAATTTCAGTGATAAAAATAATGATGATAGCTACTATTTACTGAGTACATGTTATGTACCAGGCACTGGGCTGGGGGCTTTACATCTGCACAACACCCTTAAAGGTGGATATGTTTCTCATTTTATAGATGGGAAAATAGTAATTCTGAGAGTTTAAGGAATTTTCCCAAGGTGACTAAGCCAGGATTTAAATTTAGATTTATCTAACCCAAAGGCCAATACTGTTTCTAGTTTAGTAACTTGCGGGGAGGGAAAGAAACAGCTATATGAATTTAGGTAGAAATGTGCATTTGGATTAAAAAGTGTACAACTTATCAGACTGTTAGTGGCATTTGTTTTATTACCTAAGGAGCCTGGAAGAAAGAGGGATTAGGATTTTGACTGTGGGGAAAGGAATGAGAGGGCATATTTCACCTATAAATCGTGAATGGCAGTACCACATTAGTGAAGTGTATAGCCACAGAGTGGTATGTATTCAGTTTGTATCTTCCAAAAATAGTATTATGGTTGAGCTCTTCTGGATATAAGCTTTGGGTTAGGATTTGTATCTGTGTAGTGTTCTTTATCTCTTCAGTCAACATTTAACACATATGTTATATGTTATGTAACAATCCTTGCCCAGTAGAAGGACTGAGGGGTTAAGATGTACACCCACATTTTTCTTTTTTTTTATCCTCACCCGAGGATAAAAAAATTTGCCATTTTTGTTCAGATAGAGAGGGGGAGAGAGAGAGAGAAACATCGACGCGAAAGGGACACATTGAGTGGCTGCCACCTGCACGACCAACCAGGGCCGGGGACAAACTGCAACTGAGGTACGTGCCCTTAGTGGAAACTGAACCCGGGTCTCTCTGGACCGCAGGCCGACACTCTAACCACTGAACCAAACCAGCCAGGGCCACCCACATTTTTCTTTATCATACATAATAAAAACTCCCATTTATTGAGCACCTACTGTATAACAGGACTGGCTAGATACTTTCACATACATGAGCTTGTTTAATCTTCACAACAGATCTTCCATTTTATAGCTCATTGTGCAAGGTAATATAGGTTTAGTACTCTATGAATGTTACTCATGGTTCTATGGAAGATGGGATCACCTCTACCTGGAGAGATCAGGGAAACTTTTTGGAGTAGGTGGCAGCTTAGTGGGTCTTCAGGTACTTCATGCAGAATTATAAGGGAGGTTGAGGGAAATATTCCAGCCAGAGAAAATATCATGAGAAAAGGCATGGAGTGGGAAAAAGTGAAGAGCCTTTAGGGGCATTTTAGTCCAGATTGCCTGGAGAGTGACATCTATGAAAGAGACTACTATTAAATTAGGCAGAAGAGATTAATAGAGGAAAGCTTGTGGAGGGCCTCAATGTCAGGCTAAAGAGTTTAAACTTTATGTTGTAGAAAATAAATAGTCTTTGTGGGTTTTTTAAAAATAATATTTTATTTATTGATTTTAGAGAGAGAGGAAGGGGGAGGGAGAGATAGACACATCAATGAGAGAGAACATCGATTGGCCACCTCCTGCATGTCCCCCACTGGGGATTTGGCCCACAACCCAGGCACGTGCCCTGACCAGGAATCAAAACAGTGACCTCTTGGTGCATGGGTCGATGCTCAACCACTGAGCCACATGGGCCAGGCTTTGTGGGTTTTGAGTAGGAGAGAGACATGACCCTACTTTTGCTTAGGGAGATTAATCTCAGAGTATGCACAATGCATTGGTGGGGGTGAGGTTGGCGTCAGGGAGCCTAGATAGGAGACTGCAAATGTTCATGACAGAGATCAGGGTCTGCATTATGGAGGTAGAATTAATAGGACTTAGAGTTAAAGTGTATGGAGGGAAGGAAAGAGAAGAATCAAAGGTATGCTCATATTTTGCTTGTGTGCAATGAGGAAGGAGTCTGATTGTTCCATTTACAGAAAATATATGGAAGTCAGAAGGAGAGTCAGTGCTGGGGTTGATGAATGGAGGGGTAGTTGACTTTCTTTGGAGTATTATGCAGGAGACTACACTTTACAGTACTCCAGGAACCAAAGAATTCTCTTCTCTCTACACTTGCTTCATATCACTTCATTTTACTGATGAGTTTTCTGGTGCCCAAAGAAGTGAAACAGTTTGCCTAAGGTTATACAGTAAGTCCTTGGTGGATTCCAAGTTTGAGAATCTAAGTTTCTTGTTTTTTTAGCTGTTAAGCTTCCTAACAGAGCTGGGTCTTCGCTGTAGGAAAACCAGTCTTTGAGATAAAACACATGGGTTCAACTCCAGGCTTTGCCATTTTCTATTTGTAAGATCTTGTTTTTTTTCCCTCTCTGAATCTTAATTGCCAAATTTGCAAATTGAATTAAAAAAAAAAAAGAATAGTAATCTCTACCTATGGAGGCCATGGAGGATAGGTACTTTGTATAACTCTTTAAGTGCTGTGTGAGGGTATTATTCTAGGATTATGGCTTGGGTTGGAGCCTGTATATGTAGTGAGTATTTTGGCAGATGTAAATTCACCATTTTTCATTGAAGGTTTTTTGTTTAGGTTGACCCAGACCACTCATCACAGTTGGGGCTTCCTGTTGTGGGGACATGCCAAGTTTTCCATAGTCACACATCTCCAGTTTTCCAGTGGGAAATGGAGTTGCAGAGGAGTACTACATGATCATACCCCATTAGTTGTTCCTGGCCTGAGAGAAGATGATTACTATTCCTTTTCTCCAGGGTCTTCTGCCAACCTTCAGCTGGCTCAAAGTATGGGGGCAGAGTGATAGCTGAATTTAGGCTATCCTTTGTGGGGAAGACTAGGGTAAGCCCTGTCTTGGGACAGAGGTGTAGGTTGCAGCTGCTGGTCAAAGCTAGTGCCTGAGTCCTCTTGTGATCTTCTCTTTGATTTATACACGTTCCCAAGTTCTCTTGAGAGGAGGAGTAGACTGCTCATGTAGCAGGTCTGTGTTTGTGTCAGCTCTCTCTCATGGGTGCAGGCCTGAAACTGGCAATCTTGTCTGATGTCTTGTCACACACCCTCTGAGAGAGTGGAGGGGGAAAGCAAGACGATTTTCTAATTAATTAAATAGTTGCTTACTATTTTACAGCTTCAGTCATAAAGCATTTTTTCCCTACTTATTTCTTTTGAAACTTTTTTTCTTCTCCTTCCCCACTTTCTAGCTTGGTTCTTTTAAGTTTTTACAACACTCTTTTTGGAATATCTTGTTTAATAAAAGAGAATACTAGACTAGGAATTAGGTAGACATAGTTTAGATTGGGTTGTGATAATCTTGACCTTTCTGGGCCCCAGTTTCCCCGTATAACAGAACCTATCTCACATGGTTGATACATGTAGATCTTATGTGATAATGTGACAAGTATTTAGTGTTATACAAATGTAATTTATTATTATTAGCTTTTCTCCTTTGAGTTGTCTGATAATCTATATAATTCCTGGTTCATCCCCTCTCTTTACCTTATGTTCTTTAGTTCTCACTTTTCCTTATAACCTTGCTTTTTCACCTCTCAATTACAACAGGAAAAATGTGGCTATACTGGCATTACACCCGGTATAGTTGCAAGGCAGAGGGCCTGAGTCTTTGGGAAATGTAAAGTTCATTGGCTTTGGAGTATAATATCTTGTCATTAACTTGAACAAGATGCTTTATTCCTTTTTCCCTTGAAATTTACATTTGTCTCCTGGTTTACCATGTAGTTCTTTCTAGTCTTGAAGTCATGTCACTTGGAAGATCCCCTTTTAAAATGCAGGTATTACTGGGCTCTGGTATAACTGAGAATCATAACTAGCTTTTGCTAGCTTTTCAGTGTGGGTTAGGTTAGGGCAGAGATTTTCAACTGATATGCTGCAAAAAATTTTAAAACATGCAATACCTGTATGTCATGGACACTGACTTCTTTTCCCTTACATTGTGAAATAAAAAATGACAACAGCCAACACAATAGCTGTTCGGTGTGAATGATATCTATCAAAATTAAACCTATTTTTTAGTCAGATCAGCAAAAAAATATATTTTTTAGTATGCCCCAGAATTTTAGTAATTAGTTTGTATGCCATGAGATGAAAAAGGTTGAAAACCGCTGGGTTAGGGTATAACTACCTGGAGCATGGGTCACAGTAGGACACTGGGATAGAGGATGGTGCCTGGCAAGAGGGCAGGTCTTAGTTTACTGATGTAGGGAGGATGTCAGGGCCTCAGAGTATTTGATGCTGCCTCTCTTATAGTGGCCCACTCCCAGCTGCTCTTCATGAGCTGAGTGTGTGCCTATATGCTTAGTCAGAAGTCAGAACTTGGTGAGGCTTGATTCCCCCAAGAATTCAGTGATGAAAATTAGGGCACTTGAGCAGATCTAATTGGCTGAACTGTGTGAAGGGCAGAGGCTTTCCCTGGGGGATCCTTTTAATCCCTTGTGGTTATAGACTTTTTAAGGTTGGACTAATTAAAATGTTGGCAGCTGGACTCAATACCTTCATTGCACTAGGTCCTGCTCCAGCCTCCTGGAGTAGCAGAAGTTGGTACAGTGCTGTTCTTTTTGAGGAGCTAAGGGAGAGGGTTTCCATATTCTCATCTAAATAAATGCATGGTGATGCTATATTTGTCCAGAATGAGCTGCCACACATCTCATGGTGGAGAGATCTGGATTTGCCTGCATTTGCTATTCTCTAGACTCTTAAGGTTCTCTTTTAGGTCAGTTCTCTGTCTATTAGCCCCAAAAGGCTTTGCTCTGTTAGTTGGCAAGTAATTTCCATTGCTTTGGGGAATCCTTCCCTGTTGTGTATTCCTGTTCTAACCAGAAAAAGGGGAGAAGGAAAAAGATATTTATTAAGTTCCATCATGTGCCAGGTTGGGGCTGATGTTTTACATAGCTGCCTTTTGAGGTATACTCATATCTTTTCATAATGCCCACTTTACAGTTAAGGAAATATTCATAAAAGGAAAATAATTTGCCTAGTTGTCATTACAGCCCATAAACAACTGAACCAGAATTCAAATCTGAATCTCTCCCAAAGCCTCACACAAATGATTTCATATCCTCCTATCCTTCTAAGTCAGCTAATTTCCTACCTCCACAGAGTCTCCAATTCAGAATTATTTCCTTGACCTCCCTTTCCAGAGCACTCTGCCCCTCTCTCTAATCTGGCTGATATTTAATGAGGCATGGATCTACCTCCTTCATTTGACCACTCCCCCTCCTGCAAGGTGTGGTACTCATGATGTGTTTGTTAGTTTGTTTTAATCCTTACCCGAGAATATTTTTCCATTGATGTCTGATAGAATGGGAAGGGGGAGAGGAAGAGACATTTCCCCTCTCTGCGTGACTCCAAATGGGGCTGGGAATCGAACCTGCAACCGAGGTATGTGCCCTGGACCAGAATTGAACCCAAAACTCATTGGTCTTCGGGCTGATGCTCTAACCACTGAGCAAAACTGGCCAGGGCCATTGGGTTCTTTAACAAACACATCATGCCCTGTCCAGTTTGGCTCAGCAGTTAGAGCGTCAGCCCGAGGACCAAAGAGTTGAGGGTTCAATTCCTGGTCAAGGGCACAAACCTCGGTTGCAGTTTGTCCCTGGCCTCGGTTGGGGTCCTGCGGGAGGCAGCCAGTGATGTGTTTCTCTCACATCAGTGTTTCTCGCTCTCTGTCCCTCCCTCCCACTCTATCTAATGATAAATGGAGGAATGTCCTTGTGTGAGGATTAAAAAAAAAAAGAACCCAATGAAGACCCTGGCCGGGTATCTCAGTTTGTTAGAGCATTGTACTGATATGCCAAGGTTGTGGATTTGATCCCCAGTCAGGGCACATACAAGAATCAACCAATGAATGCATAAATAAATAAGTGGAACAACAAATCAATGTTTTTCTCTTTCTCCTCCCTCCCTTCTTCTCTTTATCTAAAATCAATTTTAAAAAAGTTTTACAAAAAGAACCCAATGAAGTTGAAATTGTAGTTTTGGAATTTCAGGCTTCAGGATTGTTAAAGGGAAGAATTTTGGGCAGTCTTGGCTAGCTCCTTGAATAAAGCCAGACCTGGGTCTTCTTGATTTGCCCAGAGTGTACTGTGTTATACTGGAGGCATTAAGGCCTTCTAGGCAAGATGCTTTTGGATCCCCAAGGGAACAGGCATCTCTTCCCTTAGGTCATTTTTCCTGGCCTCTGACTTTAGTTTGTTTCTCTCTTGTGGTCTTTCGCATTTAATAGAGCTAGATCAATGCTTCCTGCCTACCTGGAGTGAAATGGTGTGACAGAGCCCTCAGCCTGGCTTTGGTTGGGATATACCTGTTGACTGCTGGTTGCTTTTTTTTTCCTAAAGAGCATAGTAAATTATTAATCCTGTATTTGGGACTTAAATTTTCTGCAACCTCTCCCTACTGGTGGTTGTCACTTCAAGAATAAAGGATTTCCTGGAGAAGGCAAGCCTTAAAAAGGCATTTTTATGAGTTGAATTATCTTTCTCACTGACTTGAAAAAAATTATAGAAGTATTTTCAAGCCTTTTTCTGTGTGTATCACATATGTGTAGTGTTTAACATCAAAAGTTTGTTCCTTTGGGAATAAATGGCAAATTAGAACATAATATACAGTTGAAACACCTTCAGTGGAAAAAGTAATAAAATATTAATAACAATCAGAATAAATTCCACAGTGAGATGAAACACAGTGATTTTGTTTGTTTTGTTTTGGTACACTGGGGAGACTGAGATAGTCTAATCAAACAGAATGAATCAGATATTGCTACAATATCCTTTTGGTTTCTCCAGTATGAAGAATAGATTATGAGGTGTTCTTAGGAGAAGGGAAGAGCTTTTTGAGTTTTGCTTAATTTTACTACCCAGCTGTGTTCAAGGATACTGAGTTTTCTGGGTGTGTCTGTTTCCCTGTTAAATGGAAACAGTACCTACCTGGTTTAATTTTATAAGGATTCTATCAGATAATGTAATGTAAAGTGTTTTATAAACTCTGAAGTACTATTGGGTGACAGGAACCAATTTGCTAACACTACAAGGAAGCTTTTGATTTAAGATGTGGCTTGACTTAGGTGGGAGGAAGGTTGCTGAATTGATGAATAAACATTTGAATGCTGTTTGGGCAGCAGTAGAGAGGAATTCCTGTGAGGTGAGGGGAAGGACCGCATTCATCCCTTCAATACATATTTGTTGAGTGCTGCCTGGTGGAGAATAAATTGAGATATCTACCTATTAAATGTGTGGTGTGCTAAATATGGAAGCAGCTTGGTTTAGGAGTGAAGAAAACTCCATAAGGACGGGAATTTTGTTTGTTGTATACACTCAGGAGTACTGCTTGGCACGTGGTAGGCTCTCAATAAATATTTGTTGAAAGAAAGGTTGTTTTTGAATTAGACAGACTGGGTTTGTAGTTGGGCCCTGCCATTTATATGCCCGTCTCCTGAGCAAGTTGCTTAATTTTTCTGATGCTTGGTTTCCTCATTTATAAAATGGGACTAGGATTAGCTATCATACAGGATTATTGGGAGGATTTAAAAATTTTTTTAAACCCTTCGTGGAATTTCTAGTAAGTGTTCAGTGAAAGATAGTTTCATTCATTCTCCCTTCCTAGTTTGCAGAGGGGATGGATGGAAACACAGAGGAAGAAACAGATGTGCTTGCGGAAGAGAGCCTAGTCATCAGCTTCACAGGTTTGACCTGACACTGTCTTTGTAATGTAGAATTATTGGTGTTATTTTCTCCCAAAAGGAACTCCCTGAGATTAATATGCTTTGCTTTTCTGCATTTCCTATGGTCTTGGTGGGAGTGCTGGCTCCTGTCTTTCAAGGCAAGGTAACATTTGCAGAGGTTGTTCCCAGAAAAAGCAGCCTTCTCTGGAGAGTCTGGACTCATCTGATTTGGATTAGGCTTTTATAGCCAGCCATTACCCTCCTCCCTCCTGCCAACACCCCTACCTCAGTAATTGTTAGTTATAGCTTTGATAACATGTACTCAGCTTGACTTCTGTTCTGGGTCAGTTGTAAAATCTCACAGGACGTGGAGTAGAGCATATTTGCTTGGGTTAATCAGGTATTTATGAGTTGACCTTTACTAGTGAAAAACTAATTTTTCCCTCATGCCTGAGTGACTGTAGCTGGCTGAGGGTTTTACTCTGAGGCATTCCCAGAACTGGCAGAAGTTGCAGCTGTTTGCCTGCCCTTGTTGTACATGCATAGGCCAGTGTGGTCTATCTGCCCCTCAAGCAAGGCTGCCCAGCATTTCTTCCTTTTACTCTGAAGCTTTAAGACACTGGAAATACACTCTTCTTTCTTTTATCACCATTTTAGATTTTGGAGCTTTCTCTTCTGGTTTAATTTCTTGGGAGGATGAGGAAGCAGGGAGGATTGTCTGACCATCAGGTTGAAAGGGCTTTTTGCTTATAAATTAAAGCCACTTTGCACAAAGTGGTTGGAGAACATGCTTGTAGTTGGGGGTGGTCAGGCATTGGGTAAGTTAAGAATTAGTTGGGGGTTAAATGGGCCTGGTGCCTTCTAGAAGTAGAGTCAGTAAGTAACTGAGCTGTGTCCTCATTGTCCTCCTTTGGGAGCTGAGCATTGCCATAAGGGAGGTCTCAAATATGGACCCAGGAGAAGGAAAGAAGAGGGTTAAAGAAAGCAGACAGAGGGAAAAAAGGGAAGTTTACTGAGCTATTGATATATGCTAGAGGCTTTGGACCAGTTATTTCCTTTAATCTTCACAAGAATCTTATGAAGTTTACAGATGATGAAACTGAAGCCCAGAGGCGTTAAGCAACTTTTCCAAGGTCACAAT
Organism: Molossus molossus; assembly: GCF_014108415.1. Taxonomy (NCBI): domain Eukaryota; kingdom Metazoa; phylum Chordata; class Mammalia; order Chiroptera; family Molossidae; genus Molossus; species Molossus molossus. The sequence goes on from NW_023425348.1 coordinate 47,244,424, forward strand.
GCTAGTGAATGATAATGATCATAGTTATCATTTGTAGTATGCTGCGAAGCCACATACCAAGTTTCTTTTTTTAATGTACTTTATATAACTTGTACTCACCACAATCTTTTTTTTTTTTTTAATCCTCAGAGGATATTTTTTTATTTATCTTCAGAGTGTGAAGGAGAGAGAGAGAAACATCGATGTGAGAGAGACACATTGACTGGTCACCTCCTGCATGACCCTGACCAGGGCCAGGGACCAGACCGCAACTGAGGTACGTGCCCTTGATTGGAATTGAACCTGCAACTCATTGGGGCTGCGGGCCAACACTCCAACCGCTGAGCCAAGCCGACCAGGGCACTCTTCACAATCTCATGAATGATTATTATTATTTCTCCATGGCAAAAGAGGAAACTAGGATTTAGAGAGTTTGGTTGCTGGATGAGATCACTCATCTAGCAATGGCAGCCCAGGGATTTTAATCCAGAATCCTGTGATTATAAAGTTTGTTCATTGATGTTCATGTCACTGCAGATAGAAGACCTAAGATTCAAATGCAGAGTCATGAGAACAAGGTTCATGTCTTTATCCATCTCTGTATTCCCATAATTTGTGGTAGTGCCTTCCACATTGTTAGTGCTCAATAAATGTTTGCTGTGAAATCCAGCTCTGCTGTTTCCCATGGCTCCCCAGTTGCCAACTGCATCCTGCCTCAGCTCCTTGGCCTCACTGTCTTCTCTTCATAGACTGGCCTTACCCTATAAGCCATTGTGGCCTTCCTGACTTACCCACACACAGGGTTTGGCCCATCACTGTTACTCTCCTGCTTCTTCATCCCTCTTTTCCATAGCTACATACTGTTGTTGCTGCTACTGCTCTCCATCACCCTTCATTCCTGTTTGTTATTTTCAATGCAGTTTCTCTGACTAATTCCAGAAACTTCCCTTTCCAGACTATAATCTTCTTAGTCTGTACCATATGATTTGGCATCTAATTATCTACTGTTTCACCTCCTAATTGTTTCATGGACATTAATCTTCTCTCCAGCCAGCTGATGGTAGTCATATCATAATCATCTCTCAGATTAGTTTGTGCTTTGTACTTCATGAAGCATTCTCCTGTTAAAGCCTGTCTTTTTGCTCATCATATCCATAGCAAACCTGTGAGATAGGATGGGTGGGGATTACTATTTCCATATTATAGCAGAGAAGATGAATGCAAAAAAGATAGGCAACTTCCCAAGGTCATATAACTAATTAGGGGCAGGGCTGAGACTAGATCTCAGGTCTACTGATTTCAGGCACATTTGTGTTTCTCCCTGGCATTTTCTCTCCTACCTTTAGGGCCAACCAAGGCAAAACATCTATCTTGTGGGCTTTCAGGAGGCTTGATTGGTGGCCTGGGGAATGGTGGAGTAGCTTAGATAGCAATTTCAGGTACTTCTCAGTGGTGTCAGTGCCCTGTGTTGCTACTGCTTAAGCAATAGGTTCTGTCCCTATGGCTATGAGGCTTTATTTAATTACTTATTTATTTAATATTTTTCTTTTATTGATTTTAGAGAGGAAGAGAGATAGAAACATTGAAGAGAGAGAACATTGATCTGCTACCTCCTGCATGCCTCCCCACTGGGGATCCAGCCCACAACCTGGGCATGTGCCCTGACCAGGAATCAAACAGGCAACCTCTTGGTGTATGGATCGATACTCAACCACTGAGCCACACTGGCTGGGCTAGGCTTAATTTTAAACTGAGAAGCATTGGTTTCTTCTGAGTGGCCAGAGCACTCCTTGTAGATCTAGGAAATAGAGCAAAGATGTGTGGTGCTGGACAGTTTTGTGTTGTGGCAATTGCATACATTTTGGAAGCAGGCAGACCAGAATTTAAAATCTGGCTTTGCTGTTCTTTTTCTTTTCTTAGCTAATCCTCACCCAAGGATACTTTTTCCATTGATTTTTGGAGAGAGTGGAAGGGAGGGGGAATGGAGGAGGAGAGGGAGAGAGAAAAGGAGCGGGAGAGGGAGAGAAACATTGATATGAGAGACGCATCGATTGGTTGCCTCCTGCGTGCTGGGGCTGGGGATTGAACCTGCAATCCCGCTACGTGCTATTGACCAGGAATTGAACTTGAGACCCTTTGGTGTGTGGCCGACGCTCTAGCTATGGGGCCATGATGGTTTATTAAGCTTATGACCCCAGGTAAATCATTAATCTGTATGAGCCTAGTGGCTACTGTGAGAATGTATTTAAGGACCACACAGTGGCCATTTAAAAAGAAGTATTCTTTGGTGGTTTTCATTGTTAATATTACTGTAAGTATAAGGCATGAGGAGGCTGAGGAGGGTGTGCCTGTGACCCTTGTAGGTTACTCCTTGTGACTTGATTTCCAGGCATTGGTGATGATATGCTACATTGGGGCTTTTTGGCTGATAGTGCCGAGCGTGAATGCTGTGCCCCAAGTCTCTAGTATCGCCTGAGTGCAATGAAAATAGTTTGTTTACAGTATCACCTGAGTGCAATGAAAACAGTTTGTGGACAGCAGGAGTATGGCTCCAGTGTCAGACTTTGGGGAGTACGTAAAGTCTTTGTTTTTCTGAAAGACTTTGGCATTTGAATTGTTGCTTCTGAAAGTCAAGGATCCATTTGTCGAGAGATTTCAGTTATATCTGAAACCAGATATTTCTCCCAAGCTGTTTGTCAAATATTTCTCTTGAACCTCTGCCCCTCCCCAAAAGAAAATAACCAGATTCAGAGCATTGTGTGATGATTAAGTCTTTGGTCACCATGACCTCCCAGCCTCCAGCTGCCTTCTCAGAGATAGCACCACTCCAGGGAGATCATTCTATGAATAAAGAAGATGTGATACACACACATACACACACACACACTCACACACAAAATGAAATACTAGTTAGCTATAAAAAGAATGAAATCTTGCCATTCATGACAATTTGGATGGGCCTTGAGGGTGTTATGCTAAGTAAAATAAGTCAGACAGAGAAAGACAAACACTGTATGATTTCACTTATATGTAGATTCTAAAAAACCAAACAAATGAACAAACAAAACAAAACCAATCTCATAGATACAGAGAACAGATTGGTGGGGAGAGGGGTTGGCAAAATGGGTGAAGGAGATCAAGAGGTACAAACTTCCAGTTATAAAATAAATTGTGGGGTTGTAATCTACAACCTGGTAACTATGGTCAACAGTATTGCATTACACATTTGAAAGTTGCTAAGAAAGCAAATCTTAAAAGTTCTCATTACACACAAAAAAGTTTTATAACTTTGTATGGTGACATGGTAAATGGACTTAGTGTAGTGATCACTTCGCAATGTATGCAAATGTCAAATCATTATGTTGTACATCTGAAACTAATATAATGTTGTATGTCAATTATAGGTCAAAGAAAAATAAATGTTGAGAATATTTAAATAAAAAAAGATATTAAAACTGGAAAAAAAGAAGAGAGAGAGGTCATTCAGTCCCTTTTCCCCTACTCTCCATTTAAGACTTGATCTATGCATGGGAAACAGAACAAGGACACATGGACTTTATTTAAAAAAGAACTTGCTTTCTCATTGGGGACTTCAGATAGTCTGACACAGGAAATGACTAGAACATGAGAGCAAAGGAACATAACTCACTACTAAAATGGCAGGTTTGGATGGCTGGGGGATAGGACAGGCTTCCTAGAAGGGTAGGAAGGAGCAGCTAGATGGGGAAATATCAGAGGCGTTTGAGTTTTTCCTTTAGAATATGGTGCCATGGGCCATCCAGCTTTTTTAAAAATTGAGGTGAAATTCACATAACATAAAATTAACTATTCACATACACAATTCAGTGGCATTTAGTGCATTCACAATGTTGTATAACCACCATCTCTATGTAGTTCCAAACCATTTTCATTGCCCCAAAGGAAACTTGTTATCCATTAAACCGTTGCTTCCATTTTTCTCCCTCCCCTTCCCTTGCAGCCACCAATCTGTCTTTTATTTCATATGAATGGAATCATAAAATATGTGACCTATTGTGTCTGGCTTCTTTCACTTAGCATATTTTGGAGTTTTGTCCATATTGTAGTATATAGCTTGTAGGATAAGCAGTAATTTATTCCTTTTTGTAGGTAGCCAATCTTCCATTATACTGTGTATATATCACAGTTTGTTTATCCACTCTTCTGTTGATGGACACTTGGGCTGTTTCAACCTTTTGACTATTGTCAATAGTGCTGCTATGAACATGTATGTATGTACATGTACTTGCTTGAGTACCTGCTTTCAGTTCTTTTGGGTATATACTAGGTGTAGAATTGCTGGGTCATATGGTAAGTCTATGTTTAAGTTTTTGAGGAACTGTCAAACTGTTTTTCCACTGTGGTTGAACCATTTTATACTCCTACTGGCAGTATACGAGGGGTCCAATTTTTTTACATTCTCACTAACATTTGTTATTTTATGGTTATTTAATTATAGTCATCCTAGTGCGTATGAAATGGTATCTTATTGTGGTTTCAATTTGCATTTCCCTGATGACTAATGACGTTGAGCATCTTTTTCTGTGGTTGTTGGCCATTTGTATGTCCTCTATGGAGTAATGTCTGTTCAAGTCCTTTATCCATTTTTATTTTTTATTATTTTTTTTTATCTTTCAAGCTTTTATTTTAGGGCAATGATCCAGGATGCTTTTAGATCTTGTTGAAAGCAGCCACATCCATCAACTGCATATAGTCCTCAAAAGCAGTGATCCACTCTTCCAGCATGTCTGTTCCAACTTTATCATCTTCCACTACACACTGTATTTGAAGTTTTTAAATTCCATACCCCATCGGAACCAGTTTAGAAGAGCCCCAGACCAAGCCATCTGCTTGAATGCTCCTGACACACTCCTCTAACTTTGCCGTATCCATCTTGTCATTCCAAGGTTTCACATCTGATAAGATGGAAGACTTGGCAACAAACGCAGGTTTTTTGGTTTTCTTTGACTCATACTGTGCAAGCCGTTCTTCTCTTAGCCTCTTCGCTTCTTCGCTTTCCTCCTCCTCATCAGATCCAAAGAGGTCAATGTCATCATCGTCTTTACTATCTGTAGCGCCACTTCCTGTGATGTTTTCCACATTAGCAGGGCCATATTTACCCAAGTTTTCTTCACTCCAGCAGGCTGGCCTTCTCCTTTTTGTAAGACTTGATGTGATTATACCAACGTTGGGGATGGTACAAGTCGGCAGGTGGTGGACTGGAGACTGCTTCAAATCCTGCCACATCTGTTTGTGACGGCACATATCCCTTGATGTAGCTCTTGTCTGCCAGGTAGTTGTTGAGCACCTGGAGTCTGAAGGGGCTTTTCAGGTCTCTGAAACCCATGGCATCCGCTGATCCCGGAGCTGGGCGGTGGCAGAGTAAAGAGGAGCGCAGGCTACCACCAACTAGCGCTAAGAGGAAAAAGAGATTATTATTATTTTTTGTTGTTGTTAATCCTCACCTGAGGATATTTTTTTTCCATTTTTTTTTTTTTTTTTTTAGAGAGAGAGTGGAAGGGGTAGGGGAGAAACATCAATGTGAGAGAGACACATTGATTGGCTGCCTTCTGCATGACCCCAACTGGGGCCGGGGATCGAACCTGCAACCCAGATACGTGCCCTTGACCAGATATTGAACCCTTCAGTGCGCAGGCCAACACTCCAACCACTGAGCCAAACCAGCCAGGGAAAGACATTCATCTTTTTTTAAAATGTAATTTTGGGGGCAAACTTTCCTTGACTTAAAGTAATAATTCACTGGTCTTTAAATACACCTAGCTTTGTCATGTCTCTTAGCCTATGCTCATACTTTTCCTTTTGTCTGGACTATCCTTCCATTCTGGTGGCTAAAATTATAATTGTTCTTCCAGGCTCAGGTCAGATGTCACCTCTTCTGTGAAGCTCTATTAACCCTTTTCTCCTCCTTATTCTACTAGTTAGGTACTCCCTGCTATGAATATGTCTATTATGGCACACTTTTTTATTGTTTGCTTCAAAATACTAGGTTATATTTCAAGAGCCAGGGATTGTATCTTGATTCATTTCTGTTCTTATCATCTAGCATAAATGCTGAATGAAATGAGCATAGAGTGTAATTTTGAGTATAGAATGGAGGTTTACTTGGCAAAAATGGTGTGGAGGGGATCAGTTTAGGGATGCACTAGATTTAGTCATTCATATAATAAATATTAAGGTCTTACTGTGTGCCAGGACCTCTCCTAGGCACTTGATATGAAACAGATAGTAAAAATAATAGCCCCTGCTGTTTTATATTTCTGTGGGAAGATAAGCAGTGAACAAACATGTAATATAATTTCAGGTAATAGTAAGTTCTTGAAAACAGAATAAAGTAGGACTAAATTTCAAGGTTGGAGTTTCTTTGTGTATAAAATGGGGGCAGGGATCCCTGCCCTGGGTTTGTGGGGAGTGTGGTAAAGATTCAGTTAGTTAATGGAGACCGAAAGTGCTTTCTTAAATAATGAGTAGCAGAATGCTTTGTCCCCTCCCCCCTTTTCACAAATATGTTTTAATTGATTTTAGAGAGAGAGAAAGGGAGAGGGAGAAATAGAAACATCGATTGGCTGTCTCCTGCACACCTCCTACTTGGGATTGAGCCCGCAACCCCGGCACGTGCCCTGACCTGGAATCAAACCAGCAGTCTCCTGGTGCCCGGGGTGACGCTCAACCAACTGAGCCACACTGGCCAGGCTTGGCTCTCCTTTTTTTTATCCTCACCCGAGGACATTTTTCCACTTTTTGTTCAGGTAGAGAGAGAGGAACAGAGAGAGAGAGAGAGAAACATCGACGTGAGAGAGGCACATCAAGTGGCTGCCACCTGCACGACCGACCAGGGCTGGGGACAAGCTGCAACCGAGGTACGGGCCCTTAGCGGGAACAGAACCCCGGTCTCTCTGGACCGCAGACCGACGCTCTAACCGCTGAGCCAAACCGGCCAGGGCTGGCTCTCCCTTTTTTAAGTCAAGAGGATGAGTGAGCAGAGTGGGAGCCAGCCAGATGTTTTCAACACCTTGAAGGCCAAAGGAACTGGCTTATACTAGAAACTAACATGTCATTTTGCCTGAAACTCTGATTGATGCACCACTGATTCAAGGACTGAGAATGAATTCCATGCTCCAGGTGGGGCTCCATGTCAACTGGCAAAGGGGAATAGCCTGGGGAACTTGGAGCCTATTTTTGGTCAGCCCCCAGGGATTAATAATGTGGAGATCACTCTTCACTGCACTTGTGTTCCCATTCTCTCTGTCTGTCTCTCTCTCTGTCTCTCTTTCTCTCTCTCTCTGTCTGAGTTTGGCCTTATTTCTTACTATGTCTAAATCTAACATAAAGGAGTAATCAAGTAATAGTAATCAGCAGTCCTTCAGAAACATTTAGATTAAACTATCTTGTTTTGAGTTTTGCTCTTTGCTGCATAGTGGGTCATAGAAAAAACTGAAACATAGTCTATATTGTCTTTGGGGAATTTACAAATTAGATAATTTCTTAACTAGTTAGAAAGCAGCTAAATATAATATATAAAAGGAGAGAACAGTGTGGACTGGAATAATGAAGACTTTCTGAAGGAAATGGTGCTTGAGTGGGCCCTGGGTACAGAGTGAATAGATTTAGATTAGTGTTTGTTTTTCATGCTTCTTTAATAAAGCCTTTTCTTTTTTTCCCCTATGTCTTGTTGTGACCTCTACTTTTTTGAAGTCCCTTATGGCTCTTTATCTGGACCTCATTTATTTTTAAAAAATTTTTTATCTTCACCTGAGGACTTTTTCCCCCCCATTTTTTGTTCAGATAGAGTGGGAGGGAGAGAGAGGAACAGAGAGAGAGAGAGAAACATCAATGCGAAAGGGACACATCGAGTGGCTGCCACCCGCACGACCAACCAGGGCTGGGGACAAACTGCAACCGAGGTACACGCCCTTAATGGGACGCTCTAACCGCTGAGCCAAACTGGCCAGGGCTGGACCTCATTTATAACCTTAGCATATTTTGCTTCTATTACAATCATTTTTAAGTACTATAAGTGGTTAAGAAGACAGACTTTGGAGTCAGACTTTGTGGGTTTAAATCATGGCTCTACTTACTAGTTGGATGACCTGAGGCAAACTATTTAACTCCTAAAAGCCTTGATTTTTCCATCAATAAAATGGGAATGATACATAGAGTTATGATCATTAAAAGAGATAATCCAGCCCTGGCCAGTTTGACTCAGCGGGTAGAGCATTGGCCCACGGTCCAGAGAGACCCGGGTTCAGTTCCCGCTAAGGGCACGTACCTCGGTTGCAGTTTGTCCCCGGCCCTGACTGGGTTGTGTGGGTGGCAGCCACTCGATGTGTCTCTCTCACGTTGATGTTTCTCTCTCTCTCTCTCTCCCTCCCACTCTATCTGAACAAAAAATGGAAAAATGTCCTCGGGTGAGGATAAAAAAAATAAAAAATAAAAAATAAATAAATAAAAGAGATATTCCATATAAGGGTCTTTTTTCTTTAGATTGATTTTCTTTCTTTTTTTTAAAGAAAGTGAGAGAGCCCTGGCCAGTTTGGCTCAGCGGTTAGAGCGTTGGCCTGCGGTCTGGAGAGACCTGGGTTCGGTTCCCGCTAAGGGCATGTACCTCGGTTGCAGTTTTGTCCCCGGCCCTGGTTGGGTCGTGTGGGTGGCGACCACTTGATGTGTCCCTTTCATGTCGATGTTTCTCTCTCTCTCTCTCTCCCACACTATCTGAACAAAATATCAAAAAATGTCCTCGGGTGAGGATAAAAAAAAAAAGAGAGTGAGAGAGAGAGAGTGAGAAGCATCAGTATGAGAGTGACTGCCTCTTGCATGCCCCCTACTGGATCCCCCTACTGGGGTGTGCGCTCTGACTGGGAATCGATCAAACTGGCAACCTTTCAGTGCATGCGATGACACCCATCAAACTGAGCCACACAGGTCAGGGCCATATAAGGTCTTGATGCAGTGTCTGGCCCATGGTAACGTGCATGAAATGTTAGCTACAATCTTTCTAATCATCCTATCCGTTTAGACCAGCACCATTCAATAGAACTTTCTGTGATGAGGGATGTTTTATATCTGTACTGTTCAATATAGTACCCACTAGCTAAAATGGTAGACACCGGGGTTCTGTAGGTGTGTTAGAGAGGTTGGAGAGTGGAGCTGATTATGGAAGATCTCAATGGTGAGGAAGGCAGAGGAGTAAGTTAAAGTGTTTTAAAAGGTAAGTTGGCCTCAAATATTAAACATGGCCCAGCTGGTGTGGCTCAGTGGACAACACTCGTCCCATGTACTGAAGGGGCCTTGTTCGATACAAGGCAGGGCACATGCCCAGCTTGTGGACTCGATCCCCAGTAGGGGGCGTGCAGGAGGCAGCCCATGGATGTTTCTCACACCAGTGTTTCTGTCTCTCTCATCCTTCCTCTCTCTCTCTAAAAAAAAAAAATCAATAAAAATATTTTTTAAAAAAGTTAAACATGGCCCTGGCCAGTTTGGCTCAGCGGTTAGAGCGTCGGCCTGCGGTCTGGAGAGACCCGGGTTCGGTTCCCGCTAAGGGCACGTACTTCGGTTGCAGTTTGTCCCCGGCCCTGGTTGGTTGTGCGGGTGGCAACCATTCGATGTGTCCCTTCACGTCGATGTTTCTCTCTCTCTCCCTTCCTCTCTCTCCCTCCCACTCTATCTGTACAAAAAAATGGAAAAATATCCTCGGGTGAGGATAAAAAAAAAAAAAAAAAAGTTAAACATGGAGTTATTGTTTCTAGGCATATATTCATGAGAACTGAGGACTTACGGCTCATTCCCAGTTTTAGTTGTGAGCCTGAACATGATTTTAGACATGGCCCCACCAGTGGGTAGGTGGATAATGCAGCATTGTCCTGCTTTGGTTCAAGGGGACTTTTCCTGCTTTTGGCAGGGATTAGTGTGGATGAGTCACTCTCTGTAGTCTGAGGGATGTGGGATGTGAAGAATGAGCTGTCATCTCTGTTCTGATGACACCTTGAGTATCACACAGTTGTAGGCCAAATATAGGTGCTGAACCATTTGGCATGAATTCTTTATAGAGAATTCCTTGGGAACCAGCTAAGGACATGGAGAAAGAGAAATAAACTAAACCCGTGGGAGCAACCAGGTGAAACCAGGTGAGACATGACAGTGACAAGTATTCTTTTTCATCTTTTCACAGGTGAGCAATTGAAAGCTCAAGGGAAGTTGATACCCCCTCACCCCCCATATTGTTATTGATGGACTACCTTGTGGCTGGTCCATGCACCATGTTCTCAAGGAGTTCCCAAATACATCCAGAAAGTGAAATAGATCTCTAAAATGCTAAAGGTCCAAGGAATGGTTCAGATAGGATTGTGCACAATTACAGAAGGGAATGATGTCTGTCAACTTGGTGATAAGAGAGGAAACCTGGGAAACAAGCCTGAGCCTAGGGGCCAGAGCGCAGGGGTGGGGACATGACTCCAGGGAGAGTAAGGCAGGATAGTTCTTGTCCTTAAACTTCCTGTCCTATTTCTGTACTTGCTCACTATTGTTCTACAACAAATATGTCTTTGAGCATCTGTTTCAAGCATGCCCCTGTGTTGGGCAAAACTGGAGACACAGGCATTGTGAGACCTGGGCGCTGCCTCCAGAAGTGTTTAATGTGTTGGGGGAGATAGACCTGGAAACAGTTGACTCTAATGGCATGGATCAGGTGTGTAATAAATAGAGATGGACTTGGTGTGCAAGACTGCAGACTGATTGACTCTGATTTGGGATTAGGTAAGGCTACTGTTAAATAGGCATTGAGACAGGGCTTCAGTAGTGGGACCTCTTGAAGTCATTGTCAGAAGATGAAGCAAAGGTACAGAATGCTTCTTTTTTGCATTGGCCTACTTTGGGGCCTTTTGTTTTGCCCTCAGATTTGATTTGGAAATAGGGGTCGGTGTCCAGGAATAGCTCTCTCTTCCTGCCACCCCTTCAAGCAGTGCTGGGCCGACTGCAGAAAGTGCTTCCCTGTTCTGCACTTGTTCCATTGCTGTTTTGGAAAGATGAAGCCCGAGAGGTGCCAGAGCTATTCCAGTTGCTATGGGGCCGGAAACAGGTGAGACTTCTAGCCCTGCTTGAGTTAAGGAGTGAGGGGTTTGTCCTCTTCAGCCAGCTTTAGACCTGTCTTTGCTATGAAACTAGATAAGTAGTCCACACAGCTTGTTTTTCATTTGGGGCTATTTTCAGCCCTGGAGCCCAGCAAGGTGAAATGATTGAGATGCTTTTATGGGGTTCAGGCTTTTGCCAGATTCTATTTGTCAGGATATGAGCCCAGACTTTTCCCAAGAGACCAGCTTTTCCAAATAAGCAGTGCTCAAAGGAAGGAGCACTTTTCTTCCCTCACAATAGGGAGTGTAGAAAATGTGAGAATGGGTGTTCAGTGTAATATTCTATCCCAGGTCCTAAGTGGGCATGTGGTATAGTTGGGAACATTGCCATGTGGTCTCTAAAGCAGTTTTGAGGAACCCATGTGGATCCTTCTTGTATTTTTCTTGTTTTTTGTTTGTTTGTTTGTTTTTTTGTTAATAATCCTCACCTGAGGATATTTTTCCATTGATTTTTAGATAGAGTGGAAGGGAGAGAGAGAAAAACATCGATGTGAGACACATCGATCTGTTGCCTTCCGCATGACACCGATTGGGGCCAGGGGTTGAACCTGCAACCCAGGCAAGTACCCTTGACTGGGAGTCAAACCTGCAACCCTTCAGTCTACAGGCTGATGATCTAACTGCTGAGCCAAACTGGCCAGGGCTTTTCTGGTCATCCTCATGGTGAGGCTCTATTATGGGAGGGGTTCTATAAATGTGTAGACCTGCTGCTGCTCAGGGTTTTGATTGCTTCTGTGCCTGCTTGTTTCTGTGGCTAGCTGAGCTGTACTAGCAAGCGACCCATCAGCGGTCCATGTCCAGCAGTATTCTCAGGAGTTCCCTATTTAGTGAGTGCCAGCTATGGCTGGCACCGTGTGAGATGTTGAGGTTATATCAGAGATACCTAAGATCGTTATCTTACCCCTAGGGCTTAACATAGTGGTCAACACATAAATATAGATAAAGATAATAACAAGTGCATAACCTTGAGGAATTACCATCTAATGGAGCAGATAGGGAACAGATATTACGGGGTACTAGCTATTAAAGGAGCCATAAAAACAAGAAGGCCCCTTTTACTTTGTGATGGGTATGGTGGGCAGGCACTTTTACTCTGATGCCTTCTGTACCTCAGCTCTTGTTCTTCCTTTTCATACCTGCAGTTCCTCATAGGGCTTTCCTTTAACCACCTGACCAGGACACTGGTGTCACGTGGGGAAGAACATTTTTTTACATTTTACATTTTTACATTTTATATTTTGTTTAAGTATAGTTGACATACAATATTATATTACTTTCAGGTGTACAACATAGTGATTTAACATTTATATGCCTTACAATGTGATCGCCAACTAAGTCTAGTAACCATCTGTCACTGCACAAAGTTTTCACAATATTATTTATTTTTTATTTTAATTCTCACCTGAGGATATTTTTCTACTTATCTTCTGTTAGAGTGGGGTGGGGGGATAAAGATAATAACAAGTGCATAACCTTGAGGAATTACCATCTAATGGAGGAGATAGGGAACAGATATTACAGGGTACTAGCTATTAAAGGAGCCATAAAAACAAGAAGGCTGACCCTCTAACCATTGAGCGAAACCATCCAGGGCTCCCAATATTATTGACAATATTCCCTTTCACCTTTTTGCCCATCCCCTGACCTCCCTCCCCTCTGACAACCATAAATTTGATCCCTGTTTCCATGAGTCTGTTGTTCTTTTTCTTTTTTTTTAGATTCCACATATGAGTGAAGTTATGTGGTATTTGTCTTTCTCTGTCTGACTTATTTCTCTTAGTATAATACCTTCTAGGTCCATCCATGTTGTCACAAATGGCAAGATTTCGCCCTGGCCGGTTTGGCTCAGCGGTTAGAGTGTCCGCCTGTGGTCCGGAGAGGCCCGGGTTCGGTTCCCGCTAAGGGCATATACCTCGGTTGCAGTTTGTCCCCGGCCCTGGTTGGTCGTGCGGGTGGCAGCCACTCGATGTGTCCCTTTCACATCGATGTTTCCCTCTCTCTCTCTCCCTCTCTCTCCCTCCCACTCTGTCTGTACAAAAAAATGGAAAAATGTCCTCGGATGAGGATTAAAAAAAAAAAAAAAAAGGCAAGATTTCATTTTTTTTAATGGCTAATATTCCACTGTACCTATATACCACATCTTCCTTATCCATTCATCTATCAATAGAGGCCTAGGTGGCTTCCATATCTTGGCTATTGTAAATAATGCTTCAGTGAACATTGGGGTTCATACATCTTTTTTTTTTTTTTTAATCCTCATCCGAGGACATTTTTTCATTTTTTGTACAGAGTGGGAGGGAGAGAGAGGAAGAGAGAGAGAGGGAAACATCGATGTGAAAGGGACACATCGAGTGGCTGCCACCCGCACGACCAACCAGGGCCGGGGACAAACTGCAACCGAGGTACATGCCCTTAGCGGGAACCGAACCCGGGTCTCTCCGGACCGCAGGCGGACGCTCTAACCGCTGAGCCAAACCGGCCAGGGCCATACATCGTTTTGAATTAATGTTTTCAGTTCCTTCAGATAAATACTGAGAAGTTGAATTGCTGGGTCCTATGGTAGTTCTATTTTTAATTTTTTGAGGAACCTCCATACTGTTTTCCATAGTTGCTACTCCAGTTACAATTCCAACAGTGCAGGAGGGTTCCCTCTTCTGTACATTTGGCCAGTACTTACTTATTGACTTTTTGATAGTAGCCATTTTGACAGGTGTGAGGTGGTATCTCATTGTGGTTTTGATTTGCATTTTCCTGATGATTAGTGATGTTTAGTATCTTGTCATATGTCTGTTGGCCATATGTATGTCTTCTTTTGAAATGTCTATTCATATCCTCTACCCAGTTTTTAATCAGATTGTGTATTTTTTTGTTATTGAGTTGTATGATTTCCTTATATATTTTTTATATTAACCCCTTATCAGATATATCATTTGCAAATATATTCTTGCATTCAGTAGGTTGTCTTTTCCTTGTGTTGTTTTGACAGTTATTAAAAAAATAATCCTCACCCGATAATCTTTTTTTCATTGATTTTGAGAGAGAGAGAAAAACATCGGTGTGAGAGAGACACATCAATCAGTTGCCTTGTGCCCATGACTGGGAATTGAGCCTGTGACTCTTCAGTTTTTGGACCAATGCTCTAACCATTGAGCAACACCAGCCAGGGCTATTTTGACAGTTTTATGAGTCTTATCTCCCAATTCTATGATTTCTGTGATTTTTCCCTTCTGATAGGATTGGGCTTTGAGTTAATTTTGTGCCAGAGATTGCCAAGAGTATTTTATGGTACCTTAGATTTCTAAAACTTTTCTTCATCACCTCTGTTAGGTCCAGCAGCACTGACAGAAGCTCTTGGCTTCTCCTAGCCAGTCTCTGGGACTGAATCAGCCTTTCTTCCCTGGCAGTAAGGATTTGACTGAGGTTTGAGCTCAAGTGGATATTGTATTTAAGTGTGTTTTCTAGAGTAGTTTCTTTCATTATCAGCGAGGTCAGTTAAAGGTAGTGGTTTCCTGATTTTGCTTCTGGAGGGCAAGACTTAAGCAATTGGGATAAGGGTTCCACCCTTAGGACTTTCACCTCTCCACATACTGGGCCAGAAATGTAAAACTTCATGAACCACTTTGCTTATGTACAATATCCACTTGAGTTCTAAACTCTTAAAATAATCAACTTTGGTTAAACTTGGGGGTTGGAGGTGTTATCCCAAGGGACGAAGCAGGAAGTCACAGAAACTCTGAGCTACAGCTAAGTAGACAGTTAATAATAATAGTAATAATTGTTATGATAAAAACAGATATATATTCAGTACTTACTTATATGTTAGGTACAATTATGTGTTTACCTTATTTAATTCTCACAACAGCCAATGAGATAGATATTGTTATTCTCATTTTATAAATGAGGACTCTAAGGTCACGTATTTAGTAATTGGTGGAAGTGGGACTCAACCTAATTAGAAATTTTATGTTCTAATTCCAAAGCCTATGTTTTTAACCATTGCACTATGCTCCGTCCCTAGTGATCTGGATATATGCTTCTATTTCTGTGGGCCAGGCTGCCACTTTGAGAGGAAGGAGATATGCTTATCGGCTGTCTCTTATTCAGCACCTATAAGAGTTATTTATTTTTGTGATGCCTGCTGATTGCCAGGCATTGTTTAGATAAGGGATACAAAATTTTATTAATTAGTATTTTTATTTTTCAATAAAAAGGTTAGTGTAACATAGAATTAAGAGCATTGAGCAAGATCCAGAATCATGGCTTCATTTCTTATTAGCTTTGTGATCTTGGACAACTTATTCAAGTTAAATAAATTTAGATGTTTAAAACTCTTAGAACAGTGTCTGGTATAGAGTAAGTGCTCAATAATATTAGCTATTATTTATTTTATTTCTAATTTGAAGGCTGATAAATTATCAGGCTATGGGAGTACAGTGATAAACAACATAGTCTCCATCCTGTTCTCACAAAGTTTAAATACAGTGAGGAAGACAGATTTTTAAACAAATGATTAGAAATATAAGTGATATGAAGGAGTACAGAGTGCTGTGAGTGCTTGTGGAGAGGGACCTAATACTGTTGGAGTAGCTCAGGATTCTCCGAATAAATGTCAAAAGTGGGACCCAAAGTAGAAAAGGAGCAGCAAAAACTCTCGGGCCTGATGGGCTGGGTTCAAATATTGGCTCTGCCATTTATTAGCTATGCTACTTTGGGGAAGTTACTTAATTGTCCTGTGCCTTTTATCTGTATAACGAGAATAAGAATAGTATCTATCCCACAAGGTAGTTATGAGGATTAATAAACAGTATTTGTAAAGTACTTAGGGCAAGACCTGGCACATAATAAGTATTCTGTGTATATGTTAAATAAAATAAATAGATGAAACACATTTTTAAAAAAACATAAATCTTGTTATTCCTCTCTTTATTTTGTTTTCTTTTTTAATCCACAACCGAGAATACGTTTATTGATTTTTGAGAGGAAGGGAGACAGAGAAAAAACATCCATCAGTTGCCTCCCATATGTACCCCAACATGGAGTTGAACACACAACCAAGGTATGTGCCCTGAGCGGGAATTGAACCCACAACCTTTTGGTGTATGGGATGACACTCTAACCAGCTGAGCCACCTGGCCAGGGCTTAGTATTACTCTTTTTTTTTTTAAATCCTTACCCTAGGATTCCATTTATCTTCAGATAGAGTGGAAGGGAGGAATGGGGGGAGGAGAGAGAGAGAGAGAGAGAGAGAGAGAGAGAGAGAGAGAGAGAGATCAATTCGAGAGACACATTGATTGGCTGCCCGACCAGGGCCAGGAACTGAAATGCAACCGAGGTATGTGCCCTTGACTGGAATTGAACCGTCAACTCTTCAGTCTGCAGGCTGACACTCTAATAACCGCTGAGCCAAAATGGCCAGGGTATTACTCTTTTTAAAACATTTTATTGCCCTGGCCGGTTTGGCTCAGTGGTTAGAGCGTCAGCCTGCGGTCTGGAGAGACCCGGGTTCGGTTCCCGCTAAGGGCACGTACTTCGGTTGCAGTTTGTCCCCGGCCCTGGTTGGTCGTGCGGGTGGCAGCCACTCGATGTGTCCCTTCACGTCGATATTTCTCACTCTCTCTCCCTTCCTCTCTCTCCCTCCCATTCTATCTGTACAAAAAATGGAAAAATATCCTCGGGCGAGGATATATAAAAAAAAAAAAAAAAAGCCCTGGCCAGTTTGGCTCAGCGGTTAGAGCATCGGCCTGCCGTCCTGAGAGACCCGGGTTCGGTTCCCGCTAAGGGCGCGTACCACGGTTGCGGTTTGTCTCCGGCCCCGGTGGGTTGTGCGGGTGGCAGCCACTCGATGTGTCCCTTCACGTCGATGTTTCTCTCTCTCTCTCTGTTCCTCTCTCTCCCTCCCACTCTACCTGAACAAAGAATGGAAAAATGTCCTCGGTGAGGATAAAAAAAACAAACAAACAAACAAAAAAAAAAACATTTTATTAACTTGTGCTGCCTTGTAGGTTGAAGTCCACGTTTTTTAATATGGCATATAAATAGGGTGATCATATTTTCCTGAGATAGTCTTTGTTTACAACTATTTTTTTGTCTCTCTTTTACTCTCAGAAGTTACCCAGTTTAGACCATAAATTACATGGAGACCCCTTATATGAAACTTTTTATGATTTGAACCCCTTTGTATTTTTCCAGTCTTATCTTTTGACATTGTTCCACTAGCACCTTACCTAAGTGTTTCTGTGAACTACTTGTCACTTTCCAAAGGCACATCATTTAAAAAAAAAAAATTCTGAGCCTTTGCATATGCTGTTCCCTCTGCCTGGAATGACCTCCTTTTTTCATCTGCATCTTTCTTTCCCTACCACTGCCATCTTGGCATATACCTTTTCATTCTTCAAGATATACTTCAGTTATCTTCTCTGTGAAGACTTAGCCTTGCATACCTAGCTGGGTTGTTCGTTTTCTTTTTTGGACCATTACTGTAATTAGTCTTTTTGGACCATTACTGTAATTAGTCTTTTTGGACCATTACTGTAATTAGACTCTATCACTGTAATAGAGTCTTCATTATGACTCTCATCACCATTGTACTGCAATTGTTTCCTTTATATACTTCTACTAGATTTGAGTTGTTATAGGGCAAGTTCCAAATGCTCTTCATTTCATGAAAAAAAAAGTGTTGAGTTATGGCATACATACAATAAAATGAATGAAGTGCTTAATTAATTTTTGCTTATGTTTACACCCATGTAACTACCATTCAAATCAAGATAGAGACATATTTTTGTGTCTCCAGGGTCTAGCATAGACGTTGGCAAACATTTTCTGTAAAGGACCAGATAGTAAACCTTTTAGGCTTGATGGGCCATATGACTTTTGTTGAAGTGACAAGTTGTATCAGGAAAGCATCCATAGATAGCACATAAATGAACATGCATGGCTGTGTTCCAATAAAACCTTATTTGCAAACAAAGGTGTTGAGCTGGATTTGGCCGAAGAGCCACAGTTTGCTGATCCCTTGTCTAGCACAGTGCCTCAGGACAAAATAGAAATTCAGTAAATGCCTGTTGAATTGTAGACAAAGACCTTGATCTCAGAAATCCCTTTCTTGATTTTCCAGCAGTGGAGAAGTTTGTATCTCCAGAACAAGGCTGTGAAACTTCTTGAAGCAAGTTGACTTTTCATAAGTTGTTTTTGTTCATAAGGGAATAAAATTTTTCAGTACAATTTTGGTGGCCTGTGGTCTCTGGAAACTTAGGGATCCATAAAAGCAATAAAAATATGTATTTATATGAATTTCTTGAGGTTTTGGACTGTGTTATTCATTTTGCCCTTAGTGCCTAGCCAGCATAGGGTCTTGAACAGGGATGCTTAGTAAATATTTGTTTTTGAATAAATAAATGAATTTAAGTTGCTTTTAGTATTTCAACAAAACTAATGAAAATTGTACATTTACTATAATAAAAGTGTGTTTTTTCTTTCTGGTTTCAAGTATGCTGGATCTGTGTGGTAACAGGAATTAGCTTATGCTGATTGGTGTTTTGTCTGGCAGTTGATGGCATCATAGGATGGAAAACTATCCAGTTAGTGAATGACCTTGGATACAAGTGTAGAGCCAAAATAAGCAACTGGTAGCAGAGCCCTATGCTTGAATGTCCACATGTTTACTTTCACTTTCTTGTTCTTTAGCATAAAAACCAGGATGGTGAGATGTGTGAATTCACAATATTATTACTAAGCTTTACAAAAAAAAATGTTTTTAAAAATTGTTTTGAGAGAGAGAGAGGAAAGGAGAAAGAGAGAGAGAAATATTTGAGTTGTTGTTCCACTTATTTATTTATGCATTCATTGGTTGATTCTTGTATGTGCCCTGACTGGGTATCAAACCTGCAACCTTGGCATATGAGGACAATGCTGTAACCAACTGAACTGCCTGACCAGGGCTAAGCTTTGATTATTGTATATGTATGGTTGGTTAAAACCTGGGTCAGAACTTTAAAAAGAAAAGGTGCTGATCATAAACACAGCTGAGCCCTGGCCAGTTTGGCTCAGCGGTTAGAGCATCGGTCCTCGGACCGATGAGTCACGGGTTCGATTCTGGCGAAGGGCACGTACCTCTGATGCGGGTTGTCCCGGCCCTGGTTGGGTCGTGTGGGAGGCAACCAATCAGTGTGTCTCTCTCACATCAATGTTTCTCTCTCTCCCTCTCTCTTCCTCCTTCCTACTCTATCTGATGATAAATGGAAAAATATCCTTGGGTGAGGATTAAAAAAAATAAATAAACACAGCTGAAAATGATGAATTATTTCTCAATAAGTATAGTTTGTTTATAGAAAAATCATTCAAAGCCTGAGGGGCTGTGAAAATAAAATGTTGATAAAAAGGATAGGTCCCAGTATTTCTGAGCCAGGAATAGGTAGTTAAACTCTGTCATTAACACTAAACATTTTCCCCCTAATGGTTGGCCTTCCTCACAAGGGCCTCTTACTTTTTTTTTTTTTTTTGGTCATTTGGGAGTGGTAGTTTTTAATTTCATTTGTTCATATCAATATCCAAAGAAAGTCTGTACCTATTGGTTAATCTAAATCTCAAGTCTCTTCTTTTTTAAAAAAAATTAATTAATTAACTAACTTATTTTTGTTATAGATGTTTCTCCTTTTTCCCCTATTGACACCCTCCACCCTCTCCCTCCCCGCCCTGTCCCCAGCTTTGTTGTCCATGTCCATTGGTTATGCATAAATGCATGTAAGTTCTGTGGTTTATTCGAGTCTCTTCTAATCCATACCTTATCTACTCTTTTTTTTTTCTTTTCCTTGCAATTTTATGTTGAAGAAACTGGGTCATTTTTTCTGAAGAGTTTCCCAATTTATGGATTTTGCTGATTATGTCTCTATGGTGGTGTTTAACATGTTTCTAGATCATCTGTATTTTCTGCAAAGTAGTACTTGAATTTAGAAGCTTGATCAGATTCAGGTTCAGTCATTGTTGTTTTTCTTTTTTGAAAGGTTGTACAACTATATCTGATTAGTATTTTCAAGACTGATGAGTGGGTTCAGATGTTGTCAACATGATCTATTTTCATTCTCATCAGCTTTTGCCTAATGATTTTAGAAGCCATTGATATTTTTATTGTTTCATTGGAGACCCAATTAGATATTTAGACTCCTAATTGGATTTGATTTGAGCTGCATTTGAAAAAGAGGATTACACTGTTTAAAAATAAAGTTTGAAAACCATTGGATTGTAGCTGTTCTCTAAGAGCACCAATTACGACAGGAACCAGGAACTGTTAAGTGGGAACTGTGACTGTAATAAACGGGTAAGACTTTTTAAACCTTTACTTCCTCATGTGTGTTGCTTTTGGCCTACATTCTTTCCCAACCCAACAGTTAAGCCCTTACAACATAAAGGGCCCATATTTTTTAACTTTCGAAGACCTGAGATGGATGGACTTTTCTTACCCTAGAGACAGGCTTGGGGGAGGGAGCCCTAAGGGGTAGAGTGAGAGTTCTGCTTTAATGAGCAGAGGAAGTGGTTAAGCATCTAAAACTAGACACTCCCAGCTGAGGATGAGAAGACCAGTCCCTTATCTGTACCCCTTGGGGACTCCCTAGTCTGTCCTAAGGGTCTGGCTGGTTGGGCTTCAGTTGTGTCACACCCGACATGTTCCAGGCCGAGTCCTGGTAGCTATGTTTAGGTCTGACTCTTAGGAATCCTAAGCTGATAACCTCAGGACAGTTTGAAGGCTCCTTGTTTTGGCTGTGTTCTAAGGAAGGCCAAGGGTAGGAACCTTTTAGCAATAGATCTGGCTGATCCAGTGGCCGGCAATTCCTTATGTCACTCTGGCCAAGAAAAGAGCTGCTGTGGAGCACTTGGTGTTCTCTAGCTTTTGCGGAGGTCACAGGCAGACAGGGAGTGGAGCAAGGCCTTAATTAGCTAGGGACTGCTGGAGCAAAGCCACTTGTCAGTGTCTTAGCTTCTCAGTGGGACTGGCTCCTTCTCCTAGTGACAGTGCAAATACTCTCTCCTTTTATAGCTTTTAGGTCTCTGAGAATCATTCTTCTTCCATGAGTTTTAAGACTCTTAAATGCTGTGTGGTTCAAGTCTGATTTTAAAAGCCAGATAGGAGGGATGACAAACATTATTTCTGTCTGTGCGGTGCTTTTAAACTACTCAAGCACACTTTATTTCATTTGTTCTGAATCAACGGTTCTGTGAGTTGCAGATGAAATTGGAGCCCAGAAAGGATAAGTATTTCACTGAGATTATAGCTACAAGACTCTTGATTCCCAGATTAGTGCTCTTATTATTATTATTTTTTAACCAATATGTGTAGCACAAGGGAAAAGGAGGAGGATGGTGAATAAAATTGAATAACTTTTATGTGCCGGGCAATGATGCTAGGTACAAGGGATACAAGGAAGTGTAAGATTTAGTAATCTCGGCCCTTATGGCACTCATAATTTGGTGATGCTCACTGCTATGATAGAGGGACTGGGATAGAAAGTAGAGAGAGAGATAGAAGGCAATGAAAGCTCAGAGGGGTTTCCTAATCATTGGTGGTAGGGGAAGTTGTCAGGGAAGGTTTCCCAGAGAAGTTAGTACCTCGGCTAGGCTAGTCTAATGATGAAGAACATGGGTCCTGGGGTCAGTTGTCTCATCAGTGGCTAGTAATACTTTGGGAAAGTTACTTAACCTCTCTGAGCCTATTTCCTGATCTATAACATGTAGATAATCATATTATCCACCTCATTCAGGCTGTTGTGAAGATTAAGATGAAATAATCCTTGTTGAACATTTAGTAGATTACCTGACATAATAAGCTCTCATTATTAACCATTATAATTATTATTGTCTAATAATAATTCTCATATTCAGCTCAAATGAAGCCACACTTTCTTAGGACCTCTTATTAATTAAGTAGGGGTTTATTTAAGTGATTTCAAAATATTCCTTTCAGGCCTAAGATTCTGTCAAAGTCAAAACTGCCAAGTTAATTGTTTCCAGGAGGGTAGTTGTCAGGTAACTTTGTCTTTGGTGGCAACCCAGCGTGGCTTGTGCTCCCTAACCCTCTCTGGTCAGCTCCTGGAAATGCTATATCTGATGAAGACTTCTCTTTCCTCTGTTTCATTGGGTAGGTTGGAAACTGGCCTCCTTTAGAGACTGGCCTATTCCCTCAGAGTTCATGTTTTTCATCACTAAACTAGCTGAGGTACCAACTTCTCTGAGAAGCCTTCTGACAACTTCCCCTATCATCAAAGATTAGGGGCTCCCTGAACTTTTATTGCCCTGATCCCTCTCTTTCTATTGTAAGTCCCCATTTTCTACATCACAGTAGTATCACCAACTTGTGAGTGCCAGGAGGGCAAAGATTGTTAAATCTTACACTTCCTCGTATCCCTTGTACTTAGCATTGCACCTGCAGCTCTATAAACAGTTTTTAGATTAAACAATTGTCAAAGAATGTAGTATGATGATAGAAAGACACAGGCTTTCAAGTAAAACAGATTGAGATCTGAGTCTAGGCTAACCTTCCGTCAAGCTTATTGTGATGGAGAAGTAATGTAATTTTAGTAATCCAAATAGTTTAGGCATTTTCTCCTACTTTAAGTTCTGTCCATTTGAGGTAACTGTGGAATAACAGTACTTCTATACATGTATGTGTACAGTGCATTCTTATAAAATAAGTGTTCTTCAGAACACCGTTATCATATGAAAAGACAATAGCTATTCCTCTATCAAGGGCTTTGAGATCAACTTTGGAAAAGCTGGGCACCTTGCCCTGGCCAGTTTGGTCAGCGGTTAGAGCATCGCCTGCAGACCAGAGTCCCAGGTTCGATTTCTGCTAAGGGCATGTACCTCGGTTGCGATTGTCTTTGGCCCCAGATTGGTTCCTGTGAGTGGCAGCCAGTTGATGTGTCTCTCTCACATCGATGTTTCTCTCTCTCCTCCTCCCTCTCTCTCTCCTGCTCTATCTGAAGATAAATGCAAAAATGTCCTTGGTGAGGATAAAAAAAAATCATGGGATCCCTCCCCCCCCAAAAGAACACCTATTAATATTTTATTGGACATTGGTGTTCCATGAAACACAATTAGGTAAATGAGCACAAAGTGGCTTCCTACTTTTCTGTTAGTAGGGCTTGGAGAAGTGATATGACAAGCTGTCCTATGGCTGGCAAGGTACCTCCAGGCTCCCCTTTTCACAGACTGGATTGTTGCTGCAGAAAGCTGGAGAGCTTGGTTAATCCACCAGTCCATGGTTACGTCCAGACTCAATGGTAGGAGATGAAGCTAATTGTGCCTCTATAGTTGGCCTAGTCTTCTGCTTCTGGAGGGGGAAGTAAATGCCCTGCTTTGAGTGGATAACACTCAGTTCAATCATAGAACTCTCTGTCTACACTCTTGTTAGTTGCAGCTAGTTCAGAAATGGGTGCAGGTGGAGGGTGGGGGTGATTGTATTCAATATTTCAGTCTTATGGAGTTCTGGGTTCCAGAACATTCTGCTTTGAGTGAAGTACTTTTACCTTCTCCAACTGTGATTTTCTCATTTAAAGATGAAGAAGTTGGGCTAGATTGATTGCATTCAATAAATATTTATTAAACATTTACTACAATCCAGTCACTGTTCTAGGCTATTGGGGTTGTAGTGATAGAAAACAAGACACTGCTTCGTGGAACTTAATCTAGTAGAGGTGATAGATGATACAAGTGTGGAAGTATGTATTACAGATTAAGACTTTAGTAATGAAGGAAAAGCAGATATTTGCATGAGTCACTGTAGTCTGATAGGCTTCCAGGAGATGGTGTGACTTAATTAGTCTCTAAAACTCTTTTAAGTTTTCTAAACTAAGGGAGGCATTTGGATTGTGCAAATGACCTGAGTGCAGGTAAGCATGAGCATAGAGAATAGAATGCTCAAGGTAAGCACCTATGGGTAGTCTGCTGAGTGGCTAATTCTGGGGCAGGTGAAGGTAGCAGTGCCAGGGAGAATTTGCAACTAAGGGCAGAGGGAGGTGCTGGGCAGAGGGGAATTGATATTGTGGGTAGAGTGAAAGAATTATAAGTGATGAAGTCAGAAGTGAAAGGATTGGGAGCTGGTGAGTTGTAAAATGTGAAATGGGTCAGAACAACAGTTCATGTTTCAGGCTATGAATGACAGAGGGACTTGAAACCTTAATATGTTTATATATCATTTACTAAGTTCTTGCCATGTGCCAGGCACTGTTCTTAGCATCTTTAATGCTAAACTTATTTAATTCTTTAAAAATTTTTTAATTCTAATTATTGGCATATTTAACCTTTGTACCAGTCCTAACAGAGTAGGTACTATTATTTTCATATTTTACAGGTGAGAAAACCTAGGCCCAGAGAACCTAAATAACTCGCTCAAACTCACATGGTTAATAAATGGTGGGATTCAAGCCTGGCTGATATGTTTCCAGAGTCTGTGCTCTCTATCACCATGTTGTACAATTTTAGTCAGTGAGAAGCCATTATAGATTTCTGACTGAAGCAACTTATTGTAAGTAGTGTGGTACAAGGCAGTTTCTGAGGGCAGGGAATTGAAGGCAACAAGACTAGCCACAGGTTTTTGTAATCATACCAATTACTTTTGAAGGTGTATAAAGGTCTTGAAGTTATTTCACAAATTACTTCTTGAGATGGACCTAGCAGTTTCCAGTCCTACCTATAATCACAGCCCATTTTAGAAATTACTTTCCAAAGAATTTTAATCTATAGGATGCTCTCTTATCCTTATTGAACAAGCTGTTCCAGGCAGAGGAGCCCCAGGAATCAGATCAGGAATACTCTCTCTGGGGTCAGAGTCCAAGCAGCATCTGGAAGCATTTGGAAGAGGGGAAGTTGAATCTATTAACACTCCCTACTGCCATTAGAGTTTATGCACCTGATATGAGAGGGGTGGGGTGGGTGGAGTATCCCTTGTCCCAGTTGATAGTCCGGTTGCTCATCTTGAGAGACTGGGCAAGTGGGCAGGGGTACAGAGATGTGACAGAAATAGTCCCTGACCTTGAGCAATCTGCAGATTACTGAGAAGATAAGCACACAAACCAGAAGACAGGCAAAATCTGAGTGTCCTGAACTGGGTACTATTCATTCACTTACATGGGAACACACTGATATTTGTGATGCTGCTGCAGCTGGAAACTTAAAACACCTGGAACAAGGCCTTCATGTGAGCTCTTCCTGTGTACCCCTTGACACACCTTTGGCTTTATACACAGAAAGTCAGAACAGTTTTGTGATGATTTGGAAATTTTTCTCCCCGACTCCTACTTTCCCTAGTTTGGAATAACACTGGGGTTGCTTGGGACCAATTGCTTCACATCACTTTTCTTTCCTGGGGTTTAATATCAGCCAAGGTCAGTGTACAAGCCATCTCCAGGGTATACTTAGTGTGACCTTCTCTGTGGTATGGTGATTGGGAAGGCCTAGGTCAGAGCTGTTCCCAAAGTAAAATGAGGTTGGAGTCAGAGATATCTTCAGGGTAAAATGAGGCTGGGTTCAAATGCCATCCTAACAGATATGTCATTCTGTCAGAAGAGAGAATAAGGGAGAATAAGATCAGGATCCAACTTCTCAGCTGGCTGGAATATAGTATATCTCTCTCCTGAGTCCCAGGTACCAGTAATTTTTTTCCTTTGGCAAAATACATATAACATAAAAGTTGCCATTGTAACCTGTTTTTATGCATACAGTTCAGTAGTGTTAAATTCATTCATGATGTTGTGCAACCATTCTACCACCATCCATCTCCTTAACTTTTCATTTTATAAAACTGAAATTCTATATTGATTTAAACAATAACCTCTCCAGTCCCCTTTCCCCCCAGTCCCTGGCAACCACCATTCTACTTTCTGTCTCTATGATTTTGACTACTCTAAAACCCAGATACTAGTAACTTTGGAGTGAGAAACCTGGTGAAGCTCTGGGCTTATAAAAGAACCAGACAAAGGAAGCAGAGCAGATGTACTCGGGGTAAGTCATGTGACAGAAGTAGAAGAGGAGGTGGAAAAAAGTCATTCTGTGGTATGATATGGCCAATGGCATATCCAGAAAATAGTGAATAGTGAATTGTGGATCAGCATGATCCTCAGGGTACAATGAGACTGGGACAAGAGCTGTTCCCAGGGAATAATAAAAATAGGAGAACTTTCCCCAGGGTAAGATAAGCCTAGGGGGAAAGTATAGGGGGGTGACAACACCGTTCCCAGGGTGAGAGAAAGAAAATAGCATGTTTGAGCACACATGTAGCAAGGGAAACCTAATGAGAGGAAAGAATTTTAGGGCAACATGTTTAGGAGATGAGGCTAGGGAAACAAGTAAATGTCTGATTGTAGAGAGCCTCATGTGTCATGTTAAGGATTTAAGACTTTATTCTCTGGGCAATGCAGAGCCACTGAAAAGTTTTAAATAAGGGATAGACATAGTGAAATTTGCTGCTGGTTGTAAGAACGAGGTGGAACGAGGTGGTGCAGGGTCTCCAGAAGTGCAGGTTTATTGGGAATTAGCCTGCTGGACTACCTCTAAGGAGAGAGTAGCAACTGGCTTGTACAGACTAGGGATTTTTAAACTCAGGGCTGGGGGTAGTCTTCAGCCAAGGAGACGTGGTCGTCTTTGATTGGTCGGGCCCAGGGTCTCCCAAGTTCTTTATTGGTCGGGGGCTGGGGTCTCCCAAGTTCTTGATTGGTCGGGGGTGAGGTGGGGCTGGGGTCTCCTGAAACTTGTTTTTCTTGTCCAGCGACCATTTGCAGTTTTGGGTGGGTTAGGGTGGTTCCATCTTTCCATTCCTCCTGACTGGAGTGATGAGTTTTAGTTCTCTGGAATAAGAGGCTTAGGGAAAGGTTAAATGATAAGAGTGATGGGTTTTGATTTCTCAGAATGAGAGGTTTAGGGCAGTAATATGGAAGTTAAGAGCTAACATGGGTCACTATGCCCTCTGTTCCCAGGGGAGTTGAGGTCAGGAAAGGCTGGAAAAGAGTATGGCAGCCTAGGGACTCAAGGCAAATATTTGCCAAAGCCACAAGTATCTGGCACATTAGTCTGAGCAGAGATGCCTGAGGGATGATTGGGTGGAGCCTGACCTCAGTGAAATCACAGAGGCTTTCCTGGGCCTTTTAAAAAATCAAGAACCTCTGTGGTTGCCCAGCATTATAAATGTAATAAATGCTGCTGATTTGTTTACTTTAAAATGGTTAAATTTTTGTTATGTGAATTTTACCTCAATTAAATAAATTTAAAAACAAAATAAAACAAAACTGCCCTGGCCCGTTTGGCACAATGGTTAGAGCGTCAGCCTGCAGACCAGAGTCTCGAATTTGATTCTGGTCAAGGGCATGTACCTCAGTTGTGGTTCAGACCCCGGCTCTGGCCTGGGTCGTGTGGAAGGCAACCAATCGATGTGTTCCTCTTACTTAGATGTTTTTCTCTCTCTCTCCCTCTCTCTTCCTAACCTCCCTCCCACTATATCTGAAGATAAATAGAAAAATATCCTTGGGTGAGGATTAAAAGAAAAAAAAGTCAAACACAACTAAGGACCTTATCCTGCCTCAGTCTTTGCAGGTCTTGGCCAGGGGTTCTTTTACTGCCTTTCTTCAGCAAGGGCTTGGCATATCAGTGGTGGCATTGGGGAGTCAAGGATGGGACTAGGCATAGCAGCAGGGATGTGAGCCCAAAGCTCTTGCCTTTTCTTGTCCGTTTTTCCAGATGGTCATCTTTCCAGCAAGTCAATCTAACCATGGCCCTTCCCTGCTCAGAAGTCTGTTGCTTTTCCATTCCCTGAAGATTATAAAATCCAGGCTTTTGATTGAATCTAGTGTTCATGGCATTACATGATCTGGCTCCTGCACATTGTCTTTTCAGCAAATCTCTTTCTATTTTTGTTTGTTTGTTTTTCATTTTATCTTTTATTGAATTGGTTGGGGTGACATTGGTTAATAAAATTACATAGGTTTCAAGTTTATGATTCTCATCATCTGTATATTGTATTGTGTGTTCAGTTACCCTTAGTCAGGTCTCCTATCACCGTTTATCCTCCCTAAACCCTCTTCTACCTGTCCCCACTCTCTCTCTCTCTTTTTATGTTGGTTTTTTTTTTTTTTTTTTTTTTGGTACGTGCCCCGAGCGGGAACCGAACCCGGGACTCTCTGGTCCACAGGCCAACGCTCCAACCGCTGAACCAAACTGGCCAGGGCTTTCTCTCTCTTTTTATTCATGCTTTTCATTTTGCTTGGAATGTCTTCCTACCATTTCTATCTGGTAAACTCCTCATCTTTCAATAGTGAGCTCCAGTATCACCACTTTTTTGAAGACTTATCTGGTCTCCCTGCCCATAGGCAGGCAGTCCATTTCACTGTTATTCTTCTATTTACTTTATTATGTCTCTCTGTTCATATTCTCACTGCATTGTGATGGCTTTGTGTGTGATTGCCACACAGATTGTGAGTGTTTTAAAAAAGGGGACCTTGCCCGGCTGGTGTGGCTCAGTGGATGGAGCATTGTCCCATGGACTGAGAGGTCCGGTTTCATTCCAGGTCAGGGCACATATCTGGGTTGCAGGCTCGGTCCCCAGTAGGGGGTGTGCAGAAGGCGGCTGATCGATGTATCTCTCTCACATTGATGTTCCTATCTCTCTCTCTCAAAAAATAAATAAAAACTTATTAAAAAATTTTTTAAAAAGGGACTTATTTTTTACCCCCTGTATTCCTGGTCCAGTATTGTACAGAGATAGCTCTCACTGCTGTTTTTGGAGAAGCTCTTATTTCTACACTGTAAGTACCCAGTCACAAAAGGCAAATAATAGGCTATGTTGGTATTGGTCAATGTAGTGAGGCTAACAGAGGTACCAATTCATAACAGTGTTGCTCTTCTTTTCTTTTCACCCTTGCCAGAAGTTCCACTGAACAATAACTGCACATCTCAAGGTAGCTGGGCTTGGGAATAAGACAAATAATAATAATAATAATAATTAAAAAACAGTATCTGAAGTGAGTTAGTGTACACTATTAGTTGTCTTTGCCAGTACTGACTCTTTCTTTCTTTAATAATAGAACACCACCTAAGTGTTTGTGGGGCACATAGCTGCCCTACCTCCTTGGCAACCAAGTGTGGCCACAAATCTAAATTCTAACCAGTGGGATCTAAGTGAAAGTGGTGCATCTACCATTTCTGGGTCATGAGCTTAAAAAGAGTGGACGAGTACTTTTCTTGCCCTTTTCTCCTTCCTGCTGGCTATGAAATGGTGTGAGCTACAGCATTCTTCTTGGTCTCAGAGATGGAAGCATCATGTTGAGTGAGGATGGCAAAGTTCCACTCTCAGTCCCTGACTGCTAACTGCTCAATTGTTACATGAGAGAAATACACTGTCTTTGGTTTAATCTTTTCTGAGTGGGGTTCTAATAGTTATGGCAGCTTGACCTGCACCCTTACCAGTGCAGGGAGGTATGGGGGTGGCTGCAGCGTCAAGTTGCTTCTTACTGTTCCTAGATGTCTCTTAGTCAGACTACTCACTAAGTTTCTGACCATTTCTTGCTTTGCCCTGCCTCTCCTCTTAACCCTAATCCTTGCTACTCAGATGATTTCCTGAATTCTTTATGTACTTTAAAAAATATGTATTGAAGTTAAAAGCATATAACATAAAATTAGCCTTTTAAAAATGTTTTTTTTTTATCCTCACCTGAGGACATTTTTCCATTTTTTGTACAGATAGAGTGGGAGGGAGAGAGAGAGAAATATCGACGTGAAAGGGACACATTGAGTGGCTGCCACCCACAAGACCAACCAGGGCCGGGGACAAACTGCAACTGAGGTACGTGCCCTTAGCAGGAACCGAACCCGGGTCTCTCTAGACCGCAGGCCGACGCTCTAACCGCTGAGCCAAACCGGCCAGGGCAGCCTTTTAAAATTTTACGATTCAGTGGCATTTAGTACATTCACAGTGTTGTGCAATCACCACCTCTATCTAGTTTCAAAACATTTCTATCACTTCAAAGTAAAGCACCTTACCTATTAAGAAGTTTCTTCCCGCCCTGACCGGTTTGGCTCAGCGGTTAGAGCGTAGGCCTGCAGTCCAGAGAGACCCAGGTTCGGTTCCTGCTAAGGGCACGTACCTCGGTTGCAGTTTGTCCCCGGCCCTGGTTGGGTCGTGCAGGTGGCAGCCACTCGATGTGTACCTTTCACGTCGATGTTTCTCTCTCCCTCTCTCTCTCTCTCTCTCTCTCTTCCTCTCTCTCCCTCCTGCTCTATCTGAACAAAAAATGAAAAAAATAAAAGAAGTTTCTTCCCATTCCGACTACCCCCTGGCGGCTATCAGTCTGCATTCTGTCTCCATGGATTTATCTGTTCTCAAAATTTTGTATTAATGGAATCATGTAATATGTGACCTTTGTGTGTGGCTTCTTTAATTTAACATAATATTTTACAGGTTCATTCACATTATAGCATGTGTCAGTACATCATTCTTTTTGAAAAGTTTTTATTTTTTTAATCTTTAAAAAAAAATTTTTTTTTCTTTATTGAGTTTTAGAGAGGGAGGAAGGGAGAGGGAGAGAGAGATAGAAGCATCGATGAGAGAAAACATCGATTTGCTGCCTCCTGCATATCCTCCACTGGGGATCGGACCCACAACCTGGGCATGTGCCCTGACTGGGAATCAAACCAGTGACCTCTTGGTGCATGGGTCGACGCTCAACCATTGAGCCACACTGGCCGGGCTATTTTTTTAATCTTTATTTTAAAAAGTTTTTAAAAAATTGTGGTAAAATATATAACATAAAATTTGCCATCTTAACAATTTATTTACTTATTTCAATTACAGTTGACATTCACTATTATTTTGTATTAGTTTCAGGTGTACAACATAGTGATTAGATAATTACATACTTTACAAAGTATTTTCCCTGATATTTCCAGTACCTCCCTGGCACCATACATAGTTATTACAATATTATTGACTATATTTCCTGTGCTGTACTTTACATCCCTATAACTATTTTGTAGCAATTTTAATCATTTTAAGTGTTCAACTCAGTGGCACTTATTACATTCACAATGTTGTGTAACCATCACCGCTATTTCCAAACTTTTTTCAACAGCCCAAATAGAAACTCTGTACCCATTAAGCAATACGTTCCCATTTCCCCCTGCTTCTAGCTCCTGTTAAACTCTAATCTACTTTCTGCCTCTATGAATTGCCTATTTTAGATATTTATTTCATGTAAGTGGAATCGTACAATATTTTTTCTTTTTAAAAAATTTATTAATTTTTAGAGAGAGAGAGATAGAAACATCATTTTCTTGTTCCACTTATTTATGCATTCATTGGTTTCTTCTTGTATGTGCCTCGACTGGGGATTGAACCCTCAACCTTAGTGTATTGGGAGGATGCTCTAACCAATTAAGCTACCCAGCCAGGACCAATATTTTCCCTTTTGTGTCTGGCTTATTTCACTTAGCATAATGTTCATAGTTTATCTATGTTATAGTATGTATCAGAAAATATTTCTTTTTATAGCTGGAAAATATATATGTACATACACACTTTTTTTTTTTAATCCTCACCTGAGGACATTTTTCCATTTTTGTTCAGGTAGAGTGGGAGAGAGAGAGAGGAAGAGAGATAGAGAAAGAAACATTGACATGAAAGGGAGACATCGAGTGGCTGCCTCCCGCATGACCCCAACCAGGGCTGGGGATGAATTGCAACCAAGGTACGTGCCCTTGACTGGAATCGAACCCACGACTCTGGTCCGCGGGCCGACACTTTAACCTCTGAGCCAAACTGGCCAGGGCCATACACAAGTTTAAAAAATTTTTTTTTTCTTTATTGATATATTAGAGAGACAGAGGAAAGGAGAGGGAGAGAGAGATGGAAACATAGATGATAGAGAACATCAGTTAGCTGCCTCCTGCATGCTCCCCACTGGGGATCAGGCCCACAACTTGGGCATGTGCCCTGACCAGGAATCGAACCGGCAACCTCTTGGTGCATTGGTTGACACTCAACCACTGAACCACACCAGCCAGGTCATACACAATTTTTCTATGTATGTTTGTTGCACAGTAGTTTTAAGTTTTTTTGGCATCCCATTTATCTATTTTTTTTTTCTTTTGTTGCTCACTCTTTTGGTGTCATGTAAGAGTAAGAATCTTGGCAATCTAAGGTAATGAAAATTACCCCTATGTTTTCTTCTGTGGTTTTAGCTCTTATATTTAGGTGATTGATGCATAGATAATTTTTGTATATGATGTGAGTCTGTTGTACTTTTAAACAGTTAACTATATGCTGTTGGGGTTTTCCCAGCCAGTAATTATTTTTAGGTCTTCAGATCCCAATAGATATAGAAGTTGTGTTAGGTGCTGTTGGCTTAAGTGTAGTTTACCACCTTAAGATGTAGATGCATCTTAGAAGACATTTCTTCTTTCTTGGCCCCTATCCACTGGTGTGCATTTGATAGGTCTAGGGCTACCATGAGAGTAAGGCCACTGACTTTCAGGGCTGCCAGTCAGTTGAATGACACACCCTTATGTATGTGCATTGGAATGCTGTGCCATGGGCTTGTTTATATCTCAGTCTGTGAGGAAAGGGAGCAGGGTGAGGCTTGAATGAAACATCTGCCAGGGACAGGAAAACAATGCTGTCAGGTAGCAAGTCTGTACTGAGCCTAGTCAGATTCCCAGCCCTGTATATGGCTTGCTGAGAACTGCAAAGCAGTAATGAGTAGTGAAAAGATATAATTTGGAGACAGAAGCCTTGATTTCAAATTGGCTATCTTCAGGTTAGTCAGTTCTCTCTGAGCCTCAGAGTCTTCCAATATACAGTGTGAATGCTGACTTCACAGGGTATTTTGTTTTTGAAGATCTGATGAGATTAGCAATGGGAAAGTGACTTGGAAATTGTACAATGCTATCTATGCACATTTAGGAATGTAATGGGGAGTCAAGAAGACAGTCTTCTGGGAGCATTTTAAAAATATAGTAAAGGTTTAGGCTTATTGACCAGATGAGGTTTGGAGTTTTTAACCATATGAGTGTTTCTCAGTTATTTTCCCAAATAATATTTCATTTTTTGTGAGTCTTAATATTTTTTATATTACAGTTTGCATTCAATATTATTTTGTATTAGTTCCAGGTGTGCAGCATAGTGGTTAGACATTCATGCACTTCCTTAAGTGTTGCCTTTGATTTTTCCAGTACCTACCTGCCACCATGCATAGTTATTACAATATTATTGACTATATTTCCTATGTTGTACTTTACATCCCTATGACTATTTTGTAACTACCAATCTGTACTTTTCAGTTCCTTCACCTTTTTTTACACATTCCCCAATCCTCTCCCTTCTGGCAACCATCAGTCTGCTCTCTGTGTCTTTGCGTCTGCTTCAATTTTGTTTTTGTGTTTATATTATTTTTTTTATAGTCTAAGTTTTTAAAAAATATGTTTTTATTAATTTTTTTAGAGAGAGAGAAAGGGAGAGAGAGATAGAAACATCGATGTAAGAGAGACAACAATCAACTGCTTCCTGCTTGACCCTCACTGGAGATCAAGCCTGAAACCTGGGCATGTGCCCTGACTGGGAATCGAACCGGGACCTCTCAGTCCATGGAATAATGCTCATTACACTGAGCCACACCTGCCTGGCTATGTTTGTATTGTTTAGATTCCACATGTGAGTGAAATCATACGGTATTTGTCTTTATCTGACTGATTTATTTCACTGAGCATAATACCCTGTAGGTGCTGTTGCAAATGGTAAGATTTCATTCTATTTTATGACCAATGTTGTGACTCTTTCTTTTGCAGGTGACAGAAATACAACTCAGACTGACTTAAGCAAGAGAAAGGGCTTTATTGACTGAACTCACTAAAAAGCCTAGAAGTAGATATACCTTTAGACACAGCAAGGTCCAGGTACTTGAATGATGTCATTTGGACCTAATTTCTTTCCTCTTGGCTCTGCTTTTCTTTGTTCTGATGTTATTCTTAGGTAGTGGCAAAGATAGATATCAGCTTTGGGTATGCATTCTACTAGCTAAGCAACTACTATGAAAAGATAATACCTCTTTCTTGATGATGCTGGCAGTCCTGGGTATGATTTTGGTTTGGGTCCTATGCTCACCCTAAAGTAATCACTGTGGCCAGAAGAATGCTGGACTTTTTTGGCTAACAGAGTTACATTGTACTCATGGAGTAAGAGTCAGCTTCCCTGGAACCATGTGGACTGAGAGCAGGGAAGAAGATAAAGGTGCATTTACTCAAAGAAGGGTTTGGGAGGTTGGGAGATAGTTTAAATCAGCAAAATTTATCGATGTGTGTTACATTATTGAGCCATTTTTATTTTAAAAAGATGTGTATTTCCAATATTTAAAACCCAACAAAAATAGAGCTGTTCAGCTTGAGGAAGTAGATAGTGCCAAGGAACCTGTGTGGGAGGGTGTGGGAGGGTGGGGGAGGGAGGGGTGAAGGAGGAGCCTGCAGAGCATGATTGAAAATTGCTAGACAGTTTACTCAGTAAATATTCGTTGTAGGTGCAATAGTTCCTGAATTCTTTTTTCCTGTCTTCCTGGCCTTTTGTAGATGAGATTGTATTCCCCCCCAATCAGGGAGAGTGAGGTTAAGGAAAAGAGCCAGTTATGACCTGAGTTTGAGGATGCCAAGAACCTTGCTTAGTCCTGACACCAGTATGCTTTTTTACATTTTTTTTTTTTTTAAAAGCCATGCATCTCCCAGATTTAAATAAGGACTCAGAGAACAGGAAGAAGTCACTTTACAATGTGTTGGTTAATGTGAATGAAGAAATATATTTGTATTCTTTGTATTTTACAAGGACTCTGTGTGCTAGAGTGTATAGAGACTGAGTTGGATTCTCTATTGTAAGGTGAGAGTGAAAGCTGCTTTCACACACCAGCCAGCCCATTAGGCAGCCAACAGCCATTCAATTTCTTTTTTTTTTAGATATAATTTACATAATAAAATTTGCCATTTTAAAGTGTACACTTCAGTGGTTTTTAAACAATTTTATGCAATCATCATCACTATTGAATTTCAGAATATCTTCATCATCCCCAAAAGAAACCCATTAAGTGACTCCTCGTTCTCTAGACCCTGGCAACCATCAATCTACTTTTTGTCTCTCTGGATTTGTAACTGCTTTATCAGTGGTTATACTTATGTAGTTTTACTAAAAAACTTTATTTTTTATTTGTTATTTTAAAAATAAAGCTTTATTTTATTTTATTATTATTATTGTTTTAATCCTCACCCGAGGATATTTTTCCATTTTTTGTACAGATAGAGTGGGAGGGAGAGAGAGGAAGGAGAGAGAGAGAGAAACATCGACATGAAGGGACACATCGAGTGGCTGCCACCCGCACGACCAACCAGGGCCGGGGACAAACTGCAACCGAAGTATGTGCCCTTAGCGGGAACCGAACCCGGGTCTCTCTGGACCGCAGGCCGACGCTCTAACCGCTGAGCCAAACTGGCCAGGGCTAAAGCTTTACTTTAGTAAAATAAATCTTATATTGTAGAAGTTTTTCTTCTCTTATACACTTTTCCTTTAGTGACCCTTAAAAGGCATTTTGTATTTCATTATTTAACAGAGTATAGCAAATACTTGTAACTGGCATGTGAGAAAAAAATACCCTACTGCATAGAAAATCTCTTATGCTCCATAATTTATAATATTTATTTATTTTTAATTTTTTAATATATATTTTTATTGTTGACAGTATTACAGATGTGCCCTGACCGGGAATCAAACCAGCGACCTCTTGGTGCATGGGTCATTGCTCAACCCCTGAGCCACACTGGTCGTGCACTACTTTTGTATTATAATGGCAGAGTTATTTAGTTACAATAGAGAATATATGGCCTGAGAACCTAAGATATTTAGTATTTGGCCCTCTACAGAAAATGTTTTCTGATCCCTGATTTAATATATCAAGGCATGCCTGGTCGGTGTGCCTTAGTGGTTGAGCATTGACCCATGCACCAAGAGGTCGCTGGTTCGATTCCCAGTCAGGGCACATGCTCAGGTTGTGGGCCTGATCCCCCAATGTGGGGCATGCGGGAGGCGGCCAGTCGATGTTCTCTCTCATCAATGTTTCTCTCTCTCTCCTTCTCCTTTCCTTTCCCTCTCAAATCAATAAAGAAAAAAATAAAAAAAGACATTGTTTTTTTAAAAATATATATCAAGGCACAATATAAAGACTAAGGATGTTAATAAATATAAATCCATATTTTAAGTTGTTTTTGATAATTTTGAAATTTTTGGCCAAGTTATTGTTTGTATCAATTAGATTGTTTTTACCCTGATAGAGAGCTTATACTAGGAATAGAAGGAACAGCTTTATCACTTTCTAATTTACTGTTTATTTTTGTGTGTAATTTTAATATCATCTTCTATCCATGGGAATTATTTTTTGTTTTTTATTGACTTATTTTCAAGAATCCTTTAAAATCATTTGCTGAGTGGTGAAGGTTAGTTTAGTTGGGGAAAAAAATAGAAACCGTAATTCATAAGTTCATTTAATCAGACATATATCAACTACAGTATGTTATAGTATCCTGAAAGCAAATGAGTGACTTCAGACACTGATGTTCTTCCTCTAGCACTCCCACTCTATTCTCAGGACACCTTGTATATGATAAATGATATGGAAATACCTGACATACTGACTCAGAGAGGGCACGTTGTTAGTCTATACAGTTGATACTGGTGAAGTATAATATTTTAGGATTAAAAACTGACATAAAATAAGAGTTTTAGATTTTCTTTCTCTACTTTTATTGTCAAGTCCCATGAATCTCACTTTAGAAATGAATGTCTTAATATTTTTTGTAAATGTAGGCATAATCCCTGAATATAAGTAAGAGGTTATAGCACGGTAAGAATTGAGCTCTAAGTCCAGCAAAGACTGACTACCTTTTGTGGATAGTACTGTCAGCAGCTGCAGTTAGGGAATATGAAAGCCAAGCAAAGCCTCACTTAGATTTTTCATCTGCTCTTGTCCTGTGTAAACAGCTTTCTCTCTTACAATAAGATTTTATACCTGCAGCTAATTAAATCAAGAATTTAACCTTTGGATGGAAAACTTAGGACTGTGTCTTCCCGCCAATCTATCATCCACCAGAAACACTGCAGTGAGCCAGACCACTACCTAACAGGCCTCATTAGGGTGGGTTTAATTTGGGGAGTCAATAAAAGTTAAGTAAGGAATCATACTACTAGGATTCAAATTCTAGACTCCTTGATTTATTAGCTGCATATTCATAGGAAGGTTTACTTGAACTTCTCTGTGTCTCAGTTTCCTCTTACGTTAAGTGGAGTGAATGGTACCCAGTTTATAAGGTTGTTATGAAAAATTAGGTAATCCATAAAGAGTGCTTAGAATAGTATCTTGCTCATATGAAGTACTCAGTGAATGTTAGTATTTCACTTTTTGAAGGTTCAGATTTTGTCAGTACACTGAGAATATTTATCTCTTCAAACAGACTCTCTTAACCAAGTTCATAAGGCTGATACATAAGACTAGAATGCCAATTTTTAAGTTTACCTTGAGAAATAAAACCATCACATATACTGAAACACCTGTGTTGGTATGACTGGTGTATTCTCTACCTTTGGGTGTCATAGAACACCAAATCCTAGTTATAAAGATTATGGTAAACACAGAATCTGACTTAAGGTCATTAGATGAATCCAGTGTTTTGTGTATAATGCCAAGTGACTAAAAATGAATATTTATTACCCTTTCCTCTGTTTAAGAATTT
Source organism: Molossus molossus (assembly GCF_014108415.1). Lineage (NCBI taxonomy): Eukaryota > Metazoa > Chordata > Mammalia > Chiroptera > Molossidae > Molossus > Molossus molossus. Next base: position 47,282,355 of record NW_023425348.1, read on the forward strand.
CTTCACTTAAAATGCCAGACCTCTTTCAGCCTCTTTTGCAGTTTGCCATAGGTTCTTTCAGTCTCATCCACTCACCATGGATTTGGACTCTGAAGAGCTGGCGATGCAAAGAAGCAGAGGCTGCAGTGGTGGTAGTGTATATAGCAAGATCGAGTTCCTGAGGCAGCTGTGGTAGTGGTATGATAGTGGCTTGGGATAGTGGAGGCTGGCAGTGGAAGCAGAGGTGTGCTGACCAGACTAGTTCTACTACCTGATTTTAGGCGTTGTTCTTGGCATACATCTCTGGCTTTCCACTTATTCATGCGAGTCTGAGCTGTTTTTTCTTTTTTTATAAGTCCTCTTTCTGCTAGCCAGAATCAGTTTTGGTTGTAAAAACCCTGGGTGGTATAGCAGCTATAGTAAGTAGCCTGATACATTTGTCTCACAGTAGGGATGGAAAGGCCATGGGAAAGCAACTGGAATGTTTGGGATTTGTTAACTCCCTCTCTCCTTGAGAGTGTTAGGATCACTGTATTCCCAGGGCCTAGAATTGTGCCTGGCATTTAGTTAGTTGCTCAGTAAACCTTTGTGGCATGAATGAATGATGGGTTCATTCTGACAATGAACCCAATAGTGTGTCTGTCAATATGTGTGTATGTGACTCTGCTTTTTCTCAGCTTTCATGGCTGACCAACCTCCTAGATAAAGGACACATTTTTTATGTAGATACGTTAATACAGATGTAATCTTGTATAACAGTTAAATTTTACTGGCTTGGAAACTATTCTGTCTTAAACTCACTTGGCTTATCTGTGAGTTTTTAGTTTAGCCCTGGTATGTGTGATTGTGACTTTGTGTAGTTGTATGTGTATGCACATAGAAGGGCACCACACAGAGCCCCAAAGTGCTGACAAGAACTTGAATTCCTTCCCGGTGTCACAACTTTCCTGGTATTTTAGAAGCCATCACTTCTTGAGTCTTCCTCATGAGGCTGTTGATTGAATAAAGAAAAGCTCAAACATCCACAGACAGTTCCATACACACACACACACAAATATATAGAACTGTATTTAAATCTCAGATCTTCCACCTAATAACTCTATGGCTCTTGGTAAGTTTCCTGCGGGTGTCCTGCTTTGCTTTTCCTCTGATGGTGGCATGGAGATTGGGAAAGATAGGAAATACAGGCCCTTTATTTCCTTTTTACCTTTCTTTTTTATTTTAAAATAGACAGACCTCTGCTCCAGTTCTACCCTTTAAGGAAATATATGGGAACTGGCGACTGGCACCGACATTCTGATGCCACGAGATTATTTGCTTGTATATACTGAGCTCCTTCCTGGGTGCTATGCAGTGATGGCCTTCTGAGGCTGAAAGTGCTGGGATTTTGAGACATTGGGATGGCTGGTTCCCAGTTCATTATGTTCTTTGCCTCTATTCCTGGTGGAGTGGCTGAGACTAGTGGCAGAGCCATATACCTGAGACCCTTCTCTCTCTCTCTCGAACACAGGGTTTTAGACTTTGGGTTATCATAAATCAGGGCTGAAACTTTGAGATGAAGATCTGTGAGCAAACTTATCAAGATGTAGGGATCATCTGGCCTGGCCTTCTTAAGTTTCAGATGTAGACCCAAGCCTAGAGAGCAGTGACTTGTCTAAGGTGACACAGTTGGGCATGGTGGAGGTAGCAAAGATATTTCCAAGGGCAAGTTGAAATCCCTACAAAAGCCAAACCCTATCTGAGACCTACTGTAACATAAAGTTAGCAGGGTTGGGAAGGGGAGTTATTTATCCTACAGTTTTCTTCTCTGCATCTTGTGAAGAGTCAACACCTTACCTCTGGTTGCTTTCGTTTGCTCCCACATTTCATTATTTAGAGTGTACCCAAGACTGCAGTGCTTGGAATACACCCCAACCCTAAATTGTCTGTCTTTGGCTTAGGTTATCAAGTTTACAGACAACAATCCTGTGCCTCTGTGGACACTGACCAGGCTATTAATAGATCTGAAGTTCTGAGAGAGCCTCAGCTCTTCCCTACCTCCCTACTTTCAGCAGGTTGCCTACTGGTAATTTTCTCAGTGCTCAGATAGCTAGACAGAGAATGGAAACAGGGCAATCTGCCTATTGCCTTTTAGGAGGCATTGTGGGCCCAAGTCTGTATGAGTAGCCTTAGCCTCTGGCCTCTTGTGTCTGTGCTGTATCAGGTCAAGTGAAAGTGCTTAGCATTTAGGAGGAAATAATACTCCTAAGCCTTGGGTGGGATTAAAAAAAAATTAACCTGTGTTAGGGACACTTAGGTTTTATTCATTTCTTTTTTTGTTAATCCTTACCCGAGGATATTTTTCCCATGGATTTTTAGGGAGGGATGGGGGAGAGAGAGAGAGAGAGAGAGAGAGAGAGAGAGAGAGAGAGAGAGAGAGAGAGAGAGAGAAAACATCAATGTGAGACACATTGACTGGTTGCCTCCTGCTCAGGCCCCTACCCGGGCTGGATGTCAAACTTGCAACCCAGGTATGTGCCCTTGACTGGGAATCAAACCCGTGACCTTTCAGTGTGTGGGCCAAGGCTCCAACCACTGACCTACATCTGCCAGGGTGGCCGCTTGCATTTTTTAATGATCATATATAGCTCAGAGAAATGGGGGTGAGCCTGAAGGGAGGGGAAAAGGTCTAATAGTCTGTGTGCAACAAAGGGAGCTCAGTGGATGGCTATAGCAGAATGGTATCTACCATAGGCCCATGTGACCTTAGTGAACCCAGGTCAGATAGTGACTGTCCTGCAGGCTAATAGACCATATTTCTTAGCATGGCATTCAAGGCACTCACAGCTGGAGTTTCTGCTTCTTAACCCCTTCTTTATCTCTCCTTACTTCCTATCATATAAACTGTTCTTTGTTCTGTTGTTCATCAAATATGCTGCCATATTCTATGCATGGACATTTGTAGGCTATTATATAAGATTTTAGTCAAAATGTAACTATTGACAGTTTAAGGCTCTACAGACAGTTATGAATCCCCATTTACCACAGAGTCATTTTGGACTGGAGCTCTCTCATTCCTTCATCATGTATTCAGTCATTCTAACATACTGGGCACTCTCTGTATGCCAGATGACTGTACCAGGCCCTGGGAATCAGTACAGTGAACAAAACAGATATGGTTTCTGTTCTCCCAGAGCTTACAGTGTAGCAGGGAAGGCAAAAATGAACCAGATAATCACAGTGAAGTCTGATAAATGTCATGAAGTAGAAATAAGGGATGTGATAAGAGGGTACATATGGCAGGGGAACTTAATATAGGGTGTCAGGAAAGACCTCACATTACCTGGGGAGATGACATTTGAGTCCTGAGAATTGTGAAAAATTAGCTAAGTAAATGAAGTTAGGAAAGGTAGAGTACTATAGATGCAAAGAGGCCAGGTGATAGGGATAAGGGCATGTCCATGTTTGTTCATTCAATTAATTAATTTTTTAATTGATTTTTTTAGAGAGAAATTGATTGATAGATAGAGAGACATTGATTGGTTATTCCACTTATTTATGCATTCATTGGTTGATGCTTGTATGTGCTCTGACCAGGGATCAAACCTACAACCTTGACATATTGGTATGACCCTCTAACCAACTGAGCTACCCGGCCAGGGCCAGTTCATTTATTAAGCAATCATTTATAACTGGTAGATGATATCATACATGGTACTAGGGTCTGGGGACATAAAAAACAATCCCTACCTGCCCTGGAGAAATTCAGTCAGGAACAGTGGCATCCCTCCTTAGTAACCAGGATGCTAAGGTCACCCTAGATCTTGGACTCAGTCTCCTGGGTCCCATGTGACAGGACTTAGCACCTTTAGAGAAACTGCCTGTACTTGAGTGTTTGGCCCACCTGTCAAGCAGAGAGGACATGGACCTCAGCTGGAGACTTCCAGCATTTGCTCTAATCTCTGCCTTCACAATCACTAGATCCTTGGTTGATGGGGTTCATCTAGAGCCTTGAGGTTGATGGAGGTCCAGAAATTGGCTTTTATACCAGTAGGAACATAGAAAAAGCTTTCTGACTGAGATAAAGTTGCCTTGGTTTTCAGACATTTATTTTCCTGGTGTCTTGTATTTGTTATTCGGATTGATTGTGTGGTCTCAGATCCATTTATTGTCTTGAATACACCTCTTGTGGTATTTTAGCTATTTTTCTGAGTTCTGGCATTTCTTATAGACAAAAGTCTTAGTGAGTGCCTGTCTTGGACTCTTAATTAAGTAATTCCAGGATGTGCTGTTCACATAGACTATGTTGTGAATGGGCCACCCCTCCCTAATTGTGCAACAGTGCATTATTATGGCTCTGGTTAAAGAGAAGGGAAGTAAAGTTATTTAAACACTGACTATATGCCTCGGGCTAGGTGGTTTATATTTTTTACTTAATTTAATACCTCCAGTAATGCTCTGAGGTAACTACTACAATTATTATTCTCATTTACAGATGAGAAGACTAAAGGTTTAATGAAGCTAGTAAGTGGTGGCTCAGGTCTAACTCTAAAGTCTATGCCTCTCTCCCACTCCTATCTGTTTCCCAACGTGGTTATAGACTTCAATTCTTGTGTGTCATCTTGTTTCCATGGCTTTTTTGGCCTTGTTTACTTTGACTTGTCTGCCTGGTCTCCCTGTGTCAATAACTCAAGGATTCTCAGCATGGCTGGGGCTCAGAAATGTGTCCTGCTAGAGTAATTATTTTTCCCATCTGAAATTTATTTTTGTGTTTAGCATGAGGCAACACTATAACTGTAGCTAAAGTCATTTTTAAAACACCAATCAGCTCTGGATTTGTTGGGCTGTCTTTCTTACTTTCGCTCCCACAGTATTCTCAGGGGGATGGAAGCTGGGGATGGCTCACTAGAAATGAGTTTGAGTTAAAAAGGCATTGGATCTGGGCTTGGGAGGTGGGATAAGATTCCCTCAGCAGTTCAAAGTTGGATGGCTACTAGGGTTAGTTGGACCTCTGTAAATTAGTACTTAATGTCCCTTTTCCAGAGACTTAAGGTTCTCATTTCTTTCTTATAGTAGAGGACTTGCCTTTTCAATTGGGGATTCTGGAACTACTGACCTTAGAGTAGGGATAGTTTTTTCCTTCCCAGCGTTGTCAGGGTGTGTGTGGTATGGGAGAGGGATGTGTGTAAGGTAGAGTTGGGGAAAAGGTGGGAGAGGTGGTGGGATGTGTATTAGCAGTCTTACCTACTTTTTAGCATTTTTTCTTCTCTTCCTTTTTCTCGTGAAGGCTTTGCAGTACCATTTGAGAAGCAGGGTCTTAAATAACACAAGGCTTCTGTGTTCACCTATTCTTGTTCCACCTCCACCAGACTGCTTGCAGTTCCTGAAGCATGACAGATATTTTCCTGTTTCAGGTCCTTGTATATTCTGTTCCCTCTGTCAGGAATGTCCTTCCCATCTTCTCTACCCCATGTATACCTGCTCATCCTTCAAGACCCACTTTAGATGGCACCCTTTTAGGACACCCCCTTTGATGTCTTCTCTCTGGAGGTAGGCACACCCACTTCTGTGTCTTCATAGCCTTTGTACAGGCCTCTGTTGTACCATGACTATTTACTTAACTGCTTCCTTTTCCACATTTTGAGCCTCTTAAGAGCAAGAAACAGTTTTATATACTTATTGTTTAAGCAGGCACAAGGCCTGAGGGAGACTAGAGTATCAGTAGTTGTTGAATTGAGCTATACTAACTAGAAGTAGATGGTTGTGTACCACTACCTTCTTCTGTAAACTGAAAGAGAATTCTCTTGCATAATTCACTGTATTGTGTGTCTTTCAGGCCCTATATATCTTTTTAAACGTGCATGGCAGTAGCTGACTTCCAGAGAGAACAGTGTCATGCTCCACAGATGTTATCTTTGCCTGCTTTGCCTTACCTTGCCCTTCACCTCACAGTGCTCTTCTGAGCCCCTGGGCCTGACCCAGGGAATGAGTAGGGAGGACATGCCAGAAATGAGCTGCTCTTGGCACCGTGAATCCTTAATTCGCAGGTTTGGCCCTGTGGGGCAATTCGAGGTGAGAAAATGGAAACGAACTCTGTCCCTGTAATAGCAGCTGAAAGGGATCTCCTCCAGATTATTACTACCATCACTGTTGCTGTAGCAGCTGCAGCACTGTGGCACTTCCCTTGTTGCATTCTGGATCTAAGACAGAATCAATTCTTCTAAATTAGCTTACTTGGCTCGCCCTTGAGATTTCTCTCGGGGTTAAGAGCCTGAAACAAATTCTCTTACGCTTTTTTTCCCTATCATCCTCACGTCACAGATTGTGGGATTGTTTATTCTTATCCCTTCATTTTATAGAGGAGGAAACAGGTTCACATTGGGCATGGGACTAAAGGTTATATGACTGGTAAATGTCAGCTGAGACTGGACACTGATCTTCCAACTCCCTGCAGAGAACTCTCTTCACTATACCTTGCTGTCTCTGATACCAGTCTCCTTTTTCAGTTTGTAATTTCTGTAGTTTATGAACTCAGTGAGGGTGAGACAGCCAGGAAACTTGATATCTTTTTCTCTGTCACTCCCTAACTTCTGCATAAGCTGGGCACAGGAGACATTCAGGAAAACTTGACAAGGGACTGAATCAAGATCAAAGTTGACTAAGGAAGACCTCAAGGTCAAAGCCAGAAGATGACTAAAGAGAGCCAATCCCTCTCAGTTTCACTGGAATCTTTGGTTTTGGTTATGATTCATGTGGTTTGGCTTTCCCAGTGTTAAACACACCCTGGCTGGAGCATGGAGGGGGTGTGGTTTGTAACATTGGTGTTTTATCTGGTGAAAGCCAGGTCTGTAATGAAACTTCTGGGAAAATTCCACATCTGGGCTAGTTGCCTTGGGTCTTCAGACCCCTTCCTTGCTCCTAGCAGCAATCCCAGGACACAAACATTGTGTGCAGCTTTGCAAACTCCATTACAAATAGGTAACATTTGTTGAGTCCATAATATGTTTTCTGGAACTATTTTAGATAGTTTATAATTCTTTTAATCCTCACAATGTTTCATGAGTAGTTACTGTGATTTAAAAAAAAAAAAGTTTCTTTTTTTTTTTTTATCATCCTCACCCGTGGACATTTTTCCATTTTTTGTTCAGGTAGAGTGGGAGGGAGAGAGAGGAACAGAGAGCGAGAGAAACATCGACCTGAAAGGGACACATCGAGTGGTTGCCACCCGCACAACCAACCAGGGCTGGGGACAAACTGCAACTGAGGTACGTGCCCTTAGCGGGAACTGAACCCGGGTCTCTCCGGACCGCAGACTGATGCTCTAACCGCTGAGCCAAACCAGCCAGGGCTCTTTTTTTTTTTTTTCTTTATAATCCTCACCCGAGGATATTTTTCCATTGATTTTTATTTTTTTTATATTTTTATTTTTTTGTGGTATGTGCCCCTAGCGGGAACCAAACCCAGGACTCTCTGGTCCACAGGCCAATGCTCAACAGCTGAGCCAAACTGGCCAGGGCTCCATTGATTTTTAGACGGGGGGGGGGGGGGGAGAGAGAGAAAGAGAAAGAGAGAGAAAGAGAAAGAGAAAGAAAGAAACACCAGTGTGAGAGAAACACATCAATTGGTTGCCTTCCACAAGATCTCTGACCAGGACTGGGGATGGAACCTGCAACTGAGGTACATCCCCTTGATGGAGAATCAAACCCATGACTCTTCCATCTGCAGTCCAACACTTTAACCAGAGCTAAACCAGCCAGGGCTAAAAATATCTTTTCAATTGACTTTATTGAGATGTAATTTACATATAGTAAAATGCACTCATTTTAAGTGTTCAGTTCGAGTTTTGACAGATATCTATACACCTGTGTAGCTTCTCCCCTGCAATCAAAGTATACAACATTTCCATCAGTAGATACTTTTATTACCCTCATTCTACAGAGGGGAAAACTGAGATACAGAGAATTAAGGTGATTTGTCCAAGGTCTCATGGCTAGTAAGTGATAGAATCAGGATGTGAACCCCGGCTGTCTGACTCCAGAGCCCCTGTTGTTAACTACTGTGCTATATTTCCTTTCTTGCAGTCTAGCCATTGCCCCCTTGCCCTAGTGGACAAGTGCATTAAAGAGTAAGATGACATAAACTTAAAGTCTAAGCACCAAAGGGATCTTGGGGAGCAAGAGGCCCAGAGGTAGGCAGTGGAGAGGGATGAAACAGCTATCTCAGTACTTCTAGAATCCCAGTACCAAAGCAGGCAGAGCTGCTTGCCTTTTACCTAGCCTTTGCCTCTCAAGGCCTGTGAAGAATGGAGCCCCCTAACAAGGTATAATTTAGTGTCTAAAAAGGGGAATGGCTCCCAGACTCACATAATGTGATACAGAAATATAGGAGAGAAGACATAATAGTCTCATATGTTCTCAGAGTGATATCAATGGTAGGCTGCAGCCAGTTCTGGGCTGGGTACCATGAGGGTAACATGGACAGACTGGAGCATGTGAAAAAGAGACAAGATGGGAGAGGGACCTTGAAATCTAGTCCTTTGAAGACGGGTTGAATGAGCCAGTTTTGGAAGCCCTGAAGAGAAGAATGTAATCATCGTCTGCATATCCTTGAAAGGCTGTTCTTTGGAAGAGAAAATCAACTTGTTTTTCTGTGTGGCTTCAGAAGGCACAATTTGAGCCCTGTGGGTGGATGACAGTGTAGCATATTTTGGAAAAATTAAAGTACAATGGATATGACATACCACATCAGCTTGGAGTACAAATAAGGTCAGATCTGTTTTCAATATTAAGATTAATCTCTTGAATGAGTATAGAATTAGCTGGAAATTTAGTATGTCTCTTGTGGTCTTTCCTCTTTGCTCTTTCCCTTTCGGAAGTATTCAAGAACTCTAAGGACTTACTTAATCCAAAGGGCTTACATTTGAATAGAGAGCTAAAGGATCTTATTGGTCTGCTAGTGGGCCCCATTTTTAAGCTTCCATCGATGAGACATTGTGTGGCATTTAAAAATGGACCTGAGTATGCTGTTTCCTCATTTAGGGTAGCTGTGAGGACTTGCTGACCCTCAAGTTCCAGTGGTTCTCTGAGAGAGGACAATAGTGCTCCTTCAGTGTCACCTCACCCTAGGCTCCACTGTGCTTGAGTTCTCAAAGTGAATGCTCTTAAGTTCATATAAATGTAGAAGCTTATCCACTGGAGGAGGGAGCCCCTATATTCTCCAGTTGGCTGTGTTTAGAAGTATTTCTAGACTTAGCCACATTCCAGTTCCAGGACAAGTCTTCTTCCATGATCATTTTAGTATAGTATTGAGCTTGAAACACCATGCAGACGTTTTCTTTCCTCAGTGTGAGTACTTGACTAGGATCTCAGTCTGTGAGAGGGAAATTCTCATAGCACTGAATGTTAAAAGGAAGGGAGCGGGGGGGGGAAAGGTCAAGGTTTCAGTTTCTGGTCCTGGAAGGACTTTGGACCCTGTACATATTTGTATTAATTTCCCCAGCTTTACATACCAAGGAGTATTGGGAACAGTCTTTCTAAGTCACAAAAGATTGTGTTGCATCTTCTTCAAGGGTCAAGTGTGCCCACTTGCTTTATATCTATATAGTTAAAAGGGGGCCCCTCAAGAACAAGGGTCTGCCCCAAGGTGACTTGATATTTCTAAGACAGAGAAGCGCTAACAACTTTAAAATGGCAGCTTCTTTAACTAAAGTAGTTTGAATTGTTTAATCTGGTCCCCAGCTGAACAAGATAGATTTTTTAAACTACTAGAACTCCCTGTCACTGAAGTGGGCTACCCAGATATATGACTGCTTTGACATTAGAACTGTTAAACAGACTAAGAGCTGCCTATGGCCACTGTAAGGAAATGATGAATTTTTTATTAGGACCACCATCCAGAATGAGTAAGGTGAACATTACAAGATGTGGGAAAGGGAAGCTGGACCATGTAGTCTGTTTTTTAAAATGTTGCTTGATCTCTGGGGCTCTCAGAGGATATATGTACACATAGGCAGGGACATCATGATTATCTGGTGATGGGCTGGAAGAAAGATGAGAGATGGATGAGGGTTAGGATGATTTGGCCTCTAAAGGCCCTGTAGCTCTGAGTTTCTAGGCATCCTTTAGGCCTTTCCAACCTGCAAATTCTAGAACTGACTTTGTGCTGTGATCCCTGGAAATCTTACAGGCCCAATAGGGAGTCAGGAAAGTGGGTGACTATGACGAAGTTGAAGTTACCACTGATCTCATTTCCACATTTCTCCCAACCACTGCTTTCCCTTTAGGCCAGATAAATACAGCTATAAATTACAGCTGCTTATGTTCTATATGCTTTACACAATGAAAAAAATACAACTTTATAATTTGTTCATAATGTTAATCTGTTCTTTTCTCATTTGACCCTCTCAACACCTTGTGATATGGGCAAGTAAGTGCTTATTAAGCTCTTTTTAGAGGTGAAGAAATTGAAGTTCAGAGAAATTAAATAACTTACCTGTCTGGATTGCTCAGTAGATTGACTGGTATCCTCAGTACTCTCAATAAATATTTGTTGAATAAATGAACGAACCAGAACTGCGATCTAGATTCTGCATTTCCTTAACCAGTAGTTTGCTTCCATATTATTCTGAGCCCTCTGGGGGCTTTCTGTGAACAACTTTAGAATTGGCTGTTTTTTGCTGACCTTCCCTTTGGGATTCCCTTACTCTATAGCTGAAGCTGTATGCACTCGTTAGAGAGCATCATCCCAATTGTGTTCCCTACAGAGTGGGAAGGGAAAAAACACTTCACCCACTGTAATTCTTTTTTTGTTACTTGTTTTCTGGGATCTTCATATCATTGCTGACAAGAGTGACTCATAGACTTCACTATGTGATTTTCTTGGCTAAGAGAACTTTTTCCTTAGCTGTAGAAGAACCTAATTAATACTTATGTATGGTTAAGGCATAGGTGTTTAGCAGCTTTACCCAGAATACAACAGTTCTCTCTTCTAGCTGAGCCCAGACCTATTACTTTGGTTTGGTAAAACTCTACAGCCACTGTGTGCCTAACTATGTGTTAGGTGCTACAGGGGATGCCCTTGGGTGAGAGGCTGAGTTCAGTTGGAGAGACAAGGTACATACATAAACAAGAAAATAGTTTGATACAACTTTTAATAAAATGCAAAATTAAATAGACATAAATATTTCAATGTGAGGAATAGGCCTGTATTGCTATAAACTTTTCTCTTAGTACCAATTTTGCTACATTCCATAGATTTTGGTATGTCATATTTTCATTTTTATTTGTCTTGATGTATTTTTAAATTTCTTCTTTGATCTCCATTGACCCAATAGTTATTCAGTACCATGTTGTTTGATCTCCACATATTTGTGATTTTTCTAGTTTTCTTCTTCTAATTGGTTTTTAGTTCATACTGTTGTCAGAAAAGATGCTTGATATGATTTTAGTCTTCTTAAATTTATTGAAACTTGTTTTGTGTCCCAACATATGGTCTATTTTTGAGAATGTTCTGTGTACATGTGAGAATGTGCATTTTGTTGCTTTTGGATGTAATGTTCTATATGTCTCTATTAAGTCCGTTTGGTTTAATATATTATTTAAAGCCGCAGCTTCCTTGTTTACTTTCTGTCTGAATGATTATCCATTGATGTAAGTGGGATGTTAAACGTCCCTTACTCTTACTGTATTGCTGTTAATTTCTCCCTTTAGGTCTGTTAATAGTTGCTTTATATATTTTTGGTGCTTCTATGATGGTTGCATATATATTGGTAAATGTGATATCTTCTTGATGGATTGTCCCCTTTATCATTATCTAATGTCCATCTTTGTCTCTTGTTACCTTTTTTGGCATAAAGTCTGTTTTCTCTGGTATAAGTATGTCTACACCTGCTTTCTTTTCGCTGTTTACTTGGAGTATCATCTTCCACCCATTATTTTGAGCCTATGTTTGTCTTTAGGGCTGACATGAGTTTCCTATAGGCAGCATATTGTTGGGTCTTGTTTTTTAATCCATCCAGGCACTCTGTGTCTTTTGATTGGTGAGTTTATTTCATTTACATTTAGGTTAATTATTGAGATATGAGAGGTTACTATTGCCATTTAATCTTTAGTTTTCTATTTGTGCCATAGCTCCATTATTTCTTTTTTCTTGTGTTTCTGTCTGCCATTTTAGTTTGATGGCTTTCTAGCATGTTTTTTTCAGGTTTTTGTTTGTTTGTTTTTTTCTTCCTTTTTTTATGTTTTGTATCTCTGCTCTAGATTTTTCTTTTGTGGTTACCATGTGGTTCATATAAAATGTCTCATAGATAAAATAGTACTTTTCTGATGATAGCATTTCATGTGCCTATACAGGTTCCATCTTTTTCCTCTTCCCCTTTTATATTTTTGTTGTCACATATTCCCTTTTTATGTTATGAGTTTGTTACTCAATTGAAGTAGCTTTAGTTATTTTTAGTGGTTTTTTTTCCTGTAACATTTATGCCAAATTTTAGTGATTAACACCCAAATTTGAAATAGCTTTGAAGTTTCTGATTCTGTCTATCCATTTATCATAGTACTCAAGATTTTTTATACTTTTGCTTTTTCATTTGTTTTCTTGGTAGAAGAGCTCCCTTAAACACTAAGGCAGCTCTAGTGGTGAACACCCTCAGCTTTTGTTTGTCAGGAAAAGCCTTTATTTCTCCTTCATAACTGAAGGAAAACTTTGCTGGATAGAGTGTTTCTGGCTGGTGATTTTTATATTTTAACATTTTGAATATGTCATTTCGCCCTCTCCTGGCCTATAGAATTTCTGCTGAGAAATCTGCGGATAGCCCAATAGGGGTATCTTTGTAAGTTACTGTCTTTTTTTTTCCTGGCTGACTTTAAATTTCTTTTTCATTGACTTTTGACAGTTTTAATATCATGCCTTGGAGAAGGTCATTTTGTGTTGAGATAATTAAGTGTTCTGTTAGCTTCATGGATTTATATATCCATTTCTTCTCCCTGGTTTGGGAAGTTCTCAGTTATTTCATTAAGCTTTCTTCTCTCTTCTCCTTCCGGGATACCCATTATTCTAATATTGCTTTCTCTAATGGAGTCGGATACTTCTCATAGGGTTTCTTTCTTTCTTTTATGATCTTAGTTTCTCTTCCATCATTTCTAAATTTCTATCTTCGAGCTTGCTAATTCTCTCTTCCATACTGTGTGCTCTATTTCCAGTATTTCCAAATGCATTCTTCATCTTGTTTATTGAATTCTTCAGCTCTGGGATTTCTGCTTTGTTACTGTTTTTGTTGTTGTTTTTGAGTTTCAATCTCTCTGGTAAAGTGCTTCTTCTCTTCATTGATTTATTCCTGAGCTCATTGAACTTCCTTTCTGAATTTTCTTGAAGCTCATTGAGTTTTTATTATTTAACATTTTTTTTCTTTATTGATTTTAGAGAGAGGAAGGGAGAGGGAGAAGAGAGAAACATTGATGAGAGAGAACATCGATTGGCCACCTCCTGCACGCCCTCCACTGGGGATTTGGCCCACAACCTGGACATGTGTCCTGACTGGGAATTGAACTGGTGACCTCTTAGTGCATGGATCGACACTCAACCACTGAGCCACACCAGCTAGGTTCATTGAGTTTTTTTTATGACAGCTATTTGAATTCTCTATTAGTTAAATTGCAGTTTTCCATGACTTTAGGTTTAATTTCTGGAGAATTGTCTTTTTCATTTTTTGTGATACTGTGTTATTGTAATTTTTCATTGTGCTTGATGAATTATTCCTCTGCCGGCACATTTGAAGTAGTGAACACTGTTTTGAATTGCCTCTATGTTTGACATCTAGCTCTTTCCATACCCCACTGCCTTTGCCAGTGACATTGCTGGTGCCCTTGTTGACACTGCTTGTGCCTCCAAGGTTACTGGTGCCTTGCTGCTGTCAGTGTCACCTGGTCACAGGCACCACCACTATTCCTGAAACTTCTGGTCTTTGGTGCTGCTGTGGTTCCTGGAGTCTCTGTCTCAGTCACTGCCTATGTTTCCTAATGCCTCTGGTCTTGGGAACCATGCCTTAATTTTTATCTGAAAAATGGAGAGGATAATAATGATAACTTTATAGGTTTATTGTGAGGATTAATGCAATAACAAATAGAAAGTGCTTAGAATAGTGCCTGACACACAGTGCTATAAAAATGGTAGCAGCTATCATTATTATTTATTTATTAATTTTTTTTTCCTTATTGATTTTTAGAGAGAGGAAGGGAGAGGGAGAGATAGAAACATCGATGAGAGAGAACATCAATGAGAGAGAACATTGATTGGCCACCTCCTGCACACACCCCCACTGGGGATTGGGCCCACAACCTGGGCATGTGCCCTGACCAGGAGTTGAACCGGCGACCTCTTGGTGCCTAGATCGATGCTCAACCACTGAGCCACATCGGGCGGCGGGCCTGGATTGCAGATTCGATCCCTGGCTTTGGTCAGGGTCATGCAGGAGGCAACCCATCAATGTGTCTCTTTTACATCGATGTTTTCTCTCTTTCTGTCCCTCCCTCCCTCCCTCCCTCCCACTCTATCTAAAAAAATCAATGGAAAAATATCCTCAGGTGAGGATGAACAACAACAAGAAGCTGATCCATTAACTGAGGTATTGACATCTGCACTCTGAAGACCTCTGTTATAGATAATGAACTACCATCAACATGGTGAGCAAGGCGAGGCCTCCATAAAGTGGTGGTAAACAAGATCTGAGTGGGAGGCAGTATGACCTAGAGGGAGGAGAATTGGCACTGGGCTCTTGAGATAGGGTGTGTGCTTGTTAAATCATCTAGAATAGTACATTTGTTGCATTTGGAGGTAATTCCTGGTAGGGTTAGGCTGAAGTGTAGGAATTGGGCAGCCTTGTCAAAGAACTTGAGTCTGGTGAGGGAAATATAGCAATACCACAGCAAACAGTGCTGCCATAGGGAAAGTATTGCAGCATATTTTTCGAGAGGATATATGTTGCTCAAATAAAATAGGGTGATCATTAGAACTGTAGGAGGCCAGAAGTTCCCCTCAGAGGGGGCATTATGTAGATGAGGCTTGAAGTAGGGTATAATTTGATCATTGAGGGGACTGCATGGAGGTGAGAATGGATATAGTGTATGATTAAATTAGCAGCCACACTTCAACCCAGTTTCTCTATTCCAGAGCAGTAATTCTTAAATGGCTATTATAATATCTAGATTGCACATGGCAGTCTCATTATGTGGGTTGCATAAGTAGCCCTCATTTCCTGAGAAGAGTGGTCTCTGGTGCTTGGGTGGTACATTGCCAGCTTCTTTGAAAATTTCCAAATCCCACAAGGGCCAAGCTGAGCTGCTACCCTATTTCATTTGGATAATGTTTCAGGGAAGGGCCTGAGAACCTGCTCCCCTACCTTCTTTCCAGTGCTGCCTTGTGCTATGTTCCTAGACTAGGCCTAGTTGGAACATGAGTTTGGTGGTAGGGACTACTGGATTTTGGGCTTCCACTGAATGGACTGGGTTTGGCAAGAACTGATTTTCTTTACTCAATGTGTATCATTAAAGGACTTTTGTCTTCATCTTTGGCCAGCTCAAGGTTAAACTACTAAAAGTTGCATTTGGAACTGGAACATTTCTCATTTTAGCTGACTTTAAGTATTAAGACCATTAATAGTAGTGTCACCAGCTGAGCTCTTTGTGAAATAAGGTGCTTTTTCTGCTTGGGAGCCAGTTTGCAAGGCAGGAAGTAGAAGTATGTGAGGGCAAGATAGAGAAATCTCTAGTAGTGTCTCAAGCTTATGTTCAGAGCTTTTAGTCTGTTTGAGTGCAGGGTAAGCTAGATCTATTTCAAAGTTTGATAGACTTTACCTGGAGCAAATGCCCCAGAGGGATAATATCATTTTTGAAGCAACCAGGGCTATAGCATATTTCTTTTATCCCAAAGCAACTCTTCTGCTAGGAACCCTAGACTCTCCAGCTCTGTTTGTGCAGGCTCGGCATTCTAGCATTCAAATGTTCCATATTCCCAAAGGCCAAGCCAATAGCATCTTCTCTGAGAATGCTTTCCCTGACCCTTAAGGGAGAATTAATCAGTTTGTTTCCACAGAACTTGGTATATCCCTTGATTGTAGCTCTTTCCTTGTATCATGATTATCCATATTCTCCTCTAGTAGGTGAGGTTTTCTTCCCCCTAGTAATGCAATTGTGCTTTAATAAAAAAAGATTATTTACTAGTGACCGTCGCTTTTTTCAAAGAGCCACATGCCAATTCAAGGTTCCCCCACAAAAATGAAAATAAAAAATCCTCTGGAATACATAGAAAAATACACCAAAGAACAAACACAACTCTTTGTCATTCCTCCTTGCCATATATCTCCCATAATCATTTTAGTAAGACTTGAAGAAAACAAATTATATATGAAGTTCACATAAGCAATAAAAGCAAATGAATTAATAAAAAATGGCTTCATCTTGCCCTGGCTGGTTTGCTAAGTGGTTAGAACGTTGGCCCAGGGACCAATTAGTTGTGGGTTTGATTCCGATTAAGGGCATGTACCTCAGTTGTGGTTTGTCCCCAGCCCTGATTGGGGTCGTGTGGGAGGCAGCCATTAGATGTGTCTCTCACATTGATGTTTCTCTCTCTCTCTCTCTCACTCTCTCTTCCTCCCACTCTGTCTGAAGATAAATAGAAAAATATCCTCGGGTGAGGATAAAAAAATGGCTTCATTTTTAACAAGGAAGCACAAACTGAAAGGTAAGCTTTTTGAAGGCAGGAGTGTGTTTCTTTTCTTTTTTTAAATTATGTGGCTCTAGCACATAAGTTGTATACAAAATAAACATCAATAATGAAGAATGAATGAATGAATGAATGAATGAATGAGTCAGTGGTGGATTTTCAGTAATTTTCCTTATTAGGAACTCAAGACCTCAACTGAGTTAATTTGGTGGGCTAACCTCAGTCTGGGGCCAAATTAGATGTCTTCTGTACAAATTTATGATGATATGAAATGTTCTCCCCTCATAGGGTGTTTCCCCATCACCATTCCTTTTTCACCATTCTTCACTTTTTCTTTTTCATAATTTTTTATTAATTTATTTTCGTTACAGATGTTTCTCTTTTTGTACCCCATTGACACCCTCCTCCCTATCCTCCCCACCCCATACCCGGCTCTGTCGTGCATGTCCATAGGCTATGCGTACATGCGTATAAGTTCTATGGCTTATCTCTTCCCTCCCCCCACCACCCCCTCTTCTGAGGGTTGTCAGTCTGTACCCTACTTCCATGTCTCTGGGTCTACCCTATTCCTCAGACTGTTATGTTCATTATATTCCACAAATAAGTGAGATCATATGATATTTGTCTTTCTCTGCTTGGCTTGTTTTACTTAGGATAATACTTTCAAGGTCCCTCCATGTCATCTCAAAGGATAAGAGATCTTTCTTTCTTATAGCTGCATAGTACTCCATTGTGTATATGTATCACTGCTTTTTTATCCATTCGTCTACTGATGAACACTTGGGCTGTTTCCAGATCTTAGCTATTGTAAATAGTGCTGCTACGCACATGGGGTACATATATTCTTTCTGATTGGTGTTTCAGGCTTCGTAGGGTATACTCCTAGAAATGGGATCACTGGGTCAAATGGCAGTTAAATTTTTAATTTTTTGAGGTAACACCATAGTGTTTCCCATAGTGGCTTCTGTAGTCTGCATTCCCACCAGCAGTGGACTAGAGTCCCGTTTTCTCCACACCCTCGCCAACACTTGTTGTTTGATGATTTGTTAATGGGGGCCATTCTGACAGGTGTGAGGTGATACCTCATTGTTGTTCTAATTTGCATCTCTATGATGATTAGTGATGTTGAGCATTTCTTCATATGTCTCTTGGCCATTTGTATGTCCTGTTTGGAGAGGTGTCTATTCAGCTCCTCTGCCCATGTTTTAATTGGGTTCTTTGTCTTCCTTTTGTTGAGTTGTATGAGCACTCTATATATATTGGAAATTAACCCCTTATCTGATGTATCATTGGCAATGATGCTCTCCCATACAGTGGGTTGCCTTCCCATTTTGATGGTTGTTTCTTTTGCTGTGCAGAAGCTTTTTAGTTTGATGTAGTCCCATGTGTTCATTTTTTCCTTTGTTTCTGTTGCCTTAGGTGACGTATCAGTGAAAATTCTGCTGTGTATGATG
Organism: Molossus molossus; assembly: GCF_014108415.1. Classification (NCBI taxonomy): domain Eukaryota; kingdom Metazoa; phylum Chordata; class Mammalia; order Chiroptera; family Molossidae; genus Molossus; species Molossus molossus. Next base: position 47,300,483 of record NW_023425348.1, read on the forward strand.
TCCAAAATTTTGTTGCCTACATTTTCGTCTAGGATTTTTATGGGTTCACGGGTCACGTTTAAGTCTTTTATCCATTTTGAGTTTATTCTTGTGTATGGTGTAAGTTGATGGTCTAGTTTCATTTTTTTGCATATAGCTGTCTAATTTTCCCAACACTGTTTATTAAAATCTTTACTCCACTGTTTGCTCTTACCACCGTTGTCAAATATTAATTGAGCATAAAGTCTTGGGTCCATTTCTGGGTTCTCTGTTCTGTTCCACTGGTCTATATGTCTGTTCTTCTGCCAGTACCAGGCTGTTTTGATTACAATAGCTTTGTAGTATAATCTGATACCTGCTACTGTGATCTCTCCTACTTTGTCCTTCTTTTTCAAGATTACTGTGGCTATTCGGGGTCTTTTTTGGTTTCATATAAACCTTTAAAGTATTTGTTCTAGTTCTGTGAAATATGTCGTTGGTATTTTGATGGGGATTGCATTGAATGTATAGATTGGTTTGGGTAATATGGACATTTTAATGATGTTAATTCTTCCAATCCATGAACAAGGTATGTTCTTCCACTTTTTTATATCTTCCTCTATTTCTTTTTTTAATGTCCTGTATTTTTCTGCAATTAGGTCCTTTACTTTTTTGGTTAAGTTTATTCCTAGATATCTTAATTTTTTTTTGCTGTGATGGTAAATGGGATTGTTTTTTCAGTTTCTCTTTCTGTGAGTTCATCATTGGTGTATAAGAATGACATCGATTTTTTGACGTTAATTTTGTATCCTGCTATTTTGCCAAATTCATTTATTAAGTCTGGTAGATTTTTGATGGAGTCTTTAGGGTTTTCTATGTATAATATCATGTCATCTGCAAATAATCACAGTTTCACTTCCTCCTTTCCAATTTGGATCCCTTTTATCTTTTCTTCATGTCTGATTGCTGTGGCTAAGACTTCCAGTACTATGTTAAATAAGAGTGGCGAAAGCGGGCATCCTTGTCTTGTTTCTGTTCTTAAGGGAAATGCTTTTAGTTTCTGCCCATTGAGTATGATGTTGGCTGTAGGTCTTTCATATATTGCCTTTATTATGTCGCAATATGATCCCTCTATTCCCACATCGCTGAGCGTTTTCATCAGAAATGGATTGTGAATTTTGTTGAATGCTTTTTCAGCATGTATTGATATGATCATGGTGGTTTTTCTTCTTCATTTTGTTTATGTGGTATATCACATTTATTGATTTGCGAATATTGTACCAGCCTTGAATCCCTGAGATGAATCCCACTTGGTCATGGTGAATAATTTTTTTGATGTATTGCTGGATCCGATTTGCTAGTATTTTGTTCAGGATTTTGGCATCCATGTTCATCAGGGATATTGGCCTGTAGTTTTCTTTCTTTGTAGTATCTTTCTCTGGTTTTGGAATTAGAATTATGCTGACCTCATGAAATGAGTGTGGAAGTTTTCCTTCTTCTTGAATTTTTTGAAATGTAGAGAATGGGTGTTAGTTCTTCTTTGAATGTTCGGTAAAACTCCCTCGTGAAGCCATCCGGGCCTGGGCTTTTGTTTGCTGGGAGAGTCTTGATTACCTCTTCAATTTCCTTAGTTGTTATTGGTCTGTTCAAATTTTCTATCTCTTCCCAGTCCAGTTTTGGGAGACTTAGTGTTTCTAGAAATTTGTCTATTTCGCTTAGATTGTTGAATTTTTTGCCATATAATTGTTCATAGTATTTGTTAATGATCCTTTGTATTTCTGTGGTGTCAGTTGTTACTTATCTTCTTTCATTTCTGATTTTGTGTATTTGGGTTCTCTCTCTTTGTTTCTTGGTGAGTCTAGCTAAGGGTCCATCAATCTTGTTTATCTATTTGAAAAACCAGCTCTTTGTTTCATTGATCCTTTGAATTGTTTTTTTGTCTCTCGGTCATTTATTTATGCTCTGGTCTTTACTATTTTCTTCCTTCTACATGCTCTGGGGTTTTCTTTTTGTTTGCTTTCTAGTTCTTTAAGTTGTGAGGTTAGATAGTCTATTGGAGATTTTTTTTGCTTCTTTAGGTAGGCCTGTAGTGCTATGAACTTCCCTCTCAGAACGGCTTTCACTGCATCCCATAGATTTTGTGTTGTTGTGTGTTCATTTTCATTGGTTTCCAGGAAGTTTTTAATCTCTTCCTTGATCTCCTGAGTAACCCAGTCATTGTTTAATAACATGCTATTTAGCCTCCATGTGTTCCAATGTCTTTGCATGTTTTTGTTGCAGTTGATTTCTGGTTCCATGCCATTGTGATGTGAGAAGATGCTTGATATGATTTCAATTTTCTTGAACTTGTAGAGACTTGCTTTGTGTCCTAACATGTGGGCTATCTTTGAGAATGTCCCATGTGCACTTGAGAAGAATATGAATTCTGTAGTTTTGGGATGTAATTCTCTGTAGATTTCTATTAAATCCATTTGGTCTAGTGCTTCATTTAGAGTCTCTGTTTTCTTGCTAATTTTTTTTTATAGAGGATCTATCCAGTGCTGTCAACGGGGTGTTGAAGTCCCCTGCTAAGATTATATTGCTATCGATTTCTCCTTGGAAGTCCTCCAGAAGATTTTTAATATATTTTGGTGCTCCTATATTAGGTGCATATATGTTTACCAAGGTTATATCTTCCTGTTGGATAGATTCCTTCAATATTATGTAGTGGCCGTCTTTGTCTCTAGTTATGGCCTTCATTTTGAAATCTATTTGATCAGATATGAGTATTGCTACCCCAGCTTTTTTTTCCTTCATTTGCTTGGAAGATTTTTTCCATCCCTTCACTTTCAACATATGTGAGTCTTTTGTTGTGAGGTGGGTCTCTTGTAAACAACATATATATGAGTCATGCTCTCTTATCCGATCAACTATCTGGAGCATTCAATCCATTTACATTTAAGGTGATTATCGATATGTACTTATTTATTGCCATTTTTTGTTTAGTGTGATTATATTTTAGTTCCTGTTTCTTCTGCTAATTACAGCAGTCCTTTTAACATTTCTTGCAGTGCTGCTTTGGTGCTAATGTATTACCTTAGCCTTTTTTTTTGTCTGGGAAGCTCTTCATTTGACCTTCTATTTTGAATGATAGCCTTGCTAGGTAGAGTAGTCTTGGATTCAGATCCTTGTTTTTCATGACATTGATTACCTCATGCCATTCTCTTCTGGCCTGTAGTGTTTCTGTTGAGAAGTCAGCTGAGAGCCTTATGGGGGTTCCTTTGTAGGTAACCTGTTGCTTATCTCTTGCTGCCTTTAGGATTCTCTCTCTGTCTTTAATTTTTGGCATTTTAATTACTATTAAAATGTGTCTTGGTGTGGGCCTGTTTGCATTCTTCTTACTTGGGGCGCTCTGTGCTTCTTGAATTTGAATGCCTTCTTCCTTCACCAAATTAGGGAAGTTTTCTGTCACTATTTCTTCAAATATATTCTCTAACCCTTGCTCATTTTCTTCTTTTTCGGGGACTCCTATGATGCAAATATTATTGCCTTTCCAGTTGTCCCACAGTTCTCTTAAGCTGTCTTCCTGTTTTTTTTAATTGTTTTTTTCTTTTGTTTTCTGATTGGTTGATTTTTTTCTACCCTGTCTTCTAATTCATTGATCACTGCGGTCCTCAACTTCCTCTACTCTGCTGTTTAGTCCTTCCAATGTGTTCTTTTATTTCTGCCATGTCATTCTTTATTTCTTCTTGGTGGTTTTTCATTTCCAGTTGGTTGATTTTCAATGTTTCTATGTCTTTACTCATGGTGCTCAGGTCCTTACACATGCTGTTGAGCTTCCTCAATATCATGGCTCTGAATTCTAGCTCTGTTAACTTGCTTAACTGTGTTTCATTTATCTCATCTTTGGTAGAGGTCTCTTGTTCTTTCATTTGGGATTTGTTTCTTTGTTTCACCATTTCGGTTATTTTAGTGGGTTTTGGAGCCTGCCCAATTTACCCTGTGGGTGTTGGTGTTCTGCTGTTTGTGGCTCCCTCTCCTGGGTTTGGATGAGTGAAGGAGGACCCATGTTAAACACCACTGTCAAGTCTTGCTTTCCTGGGTAGAGTTGCAAGCCCAGGAAAGGTTCAGTTATCCTCTAGCTTTTTGCCTGGCGGCTATTAGTCTAGGTTACTTGAAGAGCCTTGGTTTTCACAATTGAATGTAAAACTCCCTCAGGTGTTCAGAGTAAGGGGTTTTCCTGAGGTTGGGGCAGATGCTGGTTGTTAATGAGCCTCAATTTGCATTTCAGTGGTCCACAGGGTGGGGTTTAATCTCTGAGGGAGGGGCCACTGCCTCTCCCCAGTGCCCTGGGAAGGAGTAAGATGGCCACAGTCCTGTGTGGCCTCAACTCAGCAAAAGCTCTGAGCGCCCTTCAAATCCTGAGTGTCTCCACACAGTTCCAGTCTAATTTGCCCTTTATCTGTTGGAGCCCAAGGTGTGTGGCTGTGGCTATTTCAGCGCTGTGTCCTGGCTCTGCATTGTGGAGCTTCTTGGGAGTTTAACCCCAAGGGCGCTGCTCACAGCTAAGGCCGCTGCTGTCTGTGGGCTCCCAGCCCCCCTCTCTGGCCTCTGCAATCCTACAAGGTTCCAGTCAGTGTCTCTGGTTATATGATCCTCACAAGCTGCTTTTTTGTTGCTTTTTCCCGACAATTTATCTTTATTTTAGTGTAATTCCTGTTTGGTCCTGGGAGATGGTCTGGGTAGCTTCCATTCACTCCGCCGCCATTTTCTCTTCTCTTTTTCTTTTTTAATCCTCAGCCGAGGACATTTTTCCATATTTTGTTTAGACAGAATGGGAGGGAGAGAGAGGAAGAGAGAGAGAGAGAGAAACATCGACATGATCAAGTGGCTGCTACCCGCACGACCAACCAGGGCCGGGGACAAACTGCAACCAAGGTACGTGCCCTTAGTGGGAACCCAAACCAGCCAGGGCTCTCTTCTCTTTTTCTTAATTGCCATTTAAAGATCTGTGTGCTGAGCCCTGGCTGGTTTCTCAGTGGTTAGAGCACACCTAAGATCGCCAGTTTGATTCCAGGTCAAGGGCATGTACCTGGTTTGCAGGTTTGATCTCTGGCCCCAGTCGAGGCACATGCAGGAGGCAACCAATTTATGTGTCTCTCTCACATCGTTGTTTCTCTCTGTCTCTTTCTCTCTTTCTTCGCCCTATGCTCCTTCCCTTGTGTGTTCTCTCTAAAAACCAGTGGAAAAAAATATCCTTAGGTGAAGATGTTTTCCTTTTTTTTGTTGTTTAAAGTTTTACAGATATTCCTCCCTTTTCCTTATAGACCCCGTCCTCAGGTGAAGGTTAACAACAATGATAAGAAAACGATCTGTATTTTAAGAATGTGGTAAAGGGAATGTTTTCCTAAAGACATGGTGTCTAATGACAGCCAAGGTTTTGTGGTTGATGAATGAACTGATTGAATCACTGACTTTGTGGCATCAAGTGAAGGAGTATGGGTATATGTAAGCAGAGTTTAAGAGCTCTATGTACATAGGTGGTGAGGAGTAGAGGGAGGAGTAGGAATGGGAGTGATGGTAAGATGAAAAGAGAATGGTCAGGGAAATCTAGTTTTTAACTTTTCCTCAATACCATATTTTGGATTTTACCTTTTTGTGATCTAGAGTCAGAGTAGTCTAGTAGAAAGAACTGAAGTCAAGAGATTGACTTTCTTCTGCCACCAACTCACTGGGCCACTTAGGACAAATCAGTGCTGCTCTGTTGTTAAGTGGGATCAGTAATCTCTGCACTGACTCCTTTGACTGTTGTGAAGATTGGTGAGATGTTGGATGAGAAAGCTCTGCAGAACAGAGGTGATGGTGCTCTGATCAGAGCAGGAAAAGAATACGATGACTCCGGTCATCATCTTATCTTTTTTCACTAGAGTTTTACTGTCTCTGGAGGAAATAAATTTTTATTGTAGTCCAGTCCTTGATGCTCAGATTCCTCTGACCTTTCTGTTCTTTCCAGCCTCTAGATAGTTACTCTTCATTATACATCATGGGGGTGACTCTGTAAGGCCAGTTGTCCCGGTAAGACCTTCTATTGCCTCTGACTTACCTCCATCAGAGCATGTACCAAGCTGTCTTTCCATTGTCCTTTTTTTAAATCCTCACCCGAGGACACTTTTCCCATTGATTTTCAGATAGAGTCAGAGGGAGGGTGAGAGAGAGAAACATTGATGTCAGAAAGACCCATCGATTGGTTGCTTCCTGCATGACCCCAGCCAGGGCCAGGGATTGAACCGCGACCAAGGTATGTGCCCTTGATTGGAATCGAATCCACGGCCCTTTGGTCCCCGGGCCAACGCTCTACTGCTGAGCCAAACCAGCCAGGGTGCCATTGTCTTTTTGTGGGTAGGTATGAAGAATATAAGCTTTCCAGTCAAGCTGCCTGGGTTTGGATCTTTACTTTTACAACTGGCTGGCTGTGTGCTCTTAAACAAGTTACTTAATTTCTCTGTGCCTTAGATTCGTATCTGTAAAATGTGCAGAATAATAGTAACTGCCTCCATGAGTTACTGTGAGAATTAAATGAAGCAGTATATGTGGAAAGCTTAGAATAGTGTCTGGCATATAGTAAACATTCCAACATGTTATGTATTATTATAATAATTATTACTTAGTGGTCTCTTCCCTGATTGGAATTCCTATAGGCCAGGGACCATGTCAGTTTCCTCACTGTATCTCTAGCCCTTAGCATAGGGTTGAAACAGTAGGTACTTGCTAAGAATTTTTTTTTAAATTATGTTTTTATTGATTTTTTAAGAGAGGAAGGGTGAGGGAGGGAGAGATAGAAACATTGATGTGAGAGAGAAACATTAATTGGCTACCTTCTTCACACCCTACTGGGGATCAAGCCCACAACCTGGGCATGTGCCCTGACCTGGAATTGAACTGGTGATTTCTTGGTGCATGGGATGGTGCTCAATCCACTGAGTCACATCGGCCGGGCAATAATTTCTTTTAGAAAAAAATTGAATTTGCCCAGCTGGTGTGGCTCAGTGGTTGAGCATCGACTCATGAACCAAGAGGTCACTGGATCGATTCTCAACCAGGGAACATGCCCAGCTTGTGGGCCAGATCCCCAGTGGGGGGCATGCAGGAGGCAGCCAGTCGATTGTTCTCTTTCATCGATGTTTCTATCTCTCTCTCCCGCTCCCTTACTCTCTCTCTAAAAACCAATAGAGAAAGAAAAAATATTTAAAAATTGAATTTATTGGGGTGACATTGGTTAATAAAATTATATAAGTTTCAGGTCTACAGTTCTATAATACATCATCTGTATAGTGTATTTTGTGTTCACCACCCCAAGTCAAGTCTCCTTCCATTACCATTTATCCCACCATACCCTCTTCTACCTCCCCCACTCCCTTTTCCCCTATAACCCCCCTTCTCTCTGACAGCTGTCAGTCTGTTCTCTATCTATGAGTCTGTTTCTATTTTGTTTGTTGGTTTATTTTGTTCATTAAATTCCACATATGACTGAAATCATGTACTTGTTTTTCTCTGGCTGGCATGTTTCACTTAGCATAATGCTCTCCAGGTCCATCCATGCTGTTGCAAAGGGTAAGAATTCCTCTTTTTTTTATGGCCAAGTACTATTCCATTGTGTAAATACACCACAGTTTTTTTATCCACTCATTTACTGATGGATACTTGGGCTGCTTCCAAATCTTGACTATTGTAAATAATGCTGCAATGAACATAGGAGTGCATGTATTCTTTCAAATTAGTGTTTTCAGTTTCTTTGAATATATTCCCAGAAGTGGAATAGCTGGGTCATAAGGCTATTCCATTTTTAATTTTTTGAGGAAACTCCATACTGCTTTCGACAGTGGCTGTACCAGTCTGTGTTCCCACCAACAGTGCATGAGGGTTCCCTTTTCTCCGCACCCTCACCAACACTTGTTATTTGTTGATTTATTGATGATAGCTATTTTGACAGGCATGAAGTAATATCTCATGTGGTTTTAATATACATTTCTCTGATGATTAGTGACGAGCATCTTTTCATATGTCTAGTGGTCATCTGTATGTCTTCTTTGGAGATGGGTCTGTTCAGGTCCTTTGTCCATTTTTAAATTGGAGTGTTTGTTTTTTTAAAATAAATTTTGTGACTCCTCTCTTAGAGTTCAGTGTCCTTATCAGAAGTATCATTGATGAATATGTTCACTCGTTCACTGGGTTGTCTTTTCATTTTGTTCATGGTTTTCTTTGCGATGCAAAAACATTTTAGTTTGATGTAGTCCCATTTGTTTATTTTTTTCTTTTGTTTTCATTGCCCAAGGAGATATATCAGAAAAGATATTGCTATGTGAACTCTCTGAGATTTTATTGCCCATGTTTTCTTCTAGGATTTTTATGACTTCAAGTCGAACGTTAATCCATTTTAAAGTTTATTCTTGTGTATGGTGTAAGGAGATTGTCTAGTTTTATTTTTTTGCACATATTTGTTCAATTTTTCCAACATCATTTATTGAAGAGACTGTCTTTACCCCATTGTACGTTTTTGCCTCTTTTGTCAAATATTAACTGACCATAAAGGTGTGGGTTTATTTCTAGGTTCTCAATTCTGTTCTATTGATCTATGCCTGTTTTTGTGTCAGTACCTTGTTTTGATTACTCTGGCCTTGTGGTATAGATTGATATCAGGTAGCATTATTCCTCCAACTTTGTTCTTCTTTCTCAAGGTTGCTGTGGGTATTCAGGGCCTTTTTGGGTTCCATATACATTTTTGCAATATTTGTTCTAGTTCTGTGAAATACACCGTTGGTATCTTGATAGGAATTGCATTGAATCTATAGACTGCTTTGGGTAGTATGGACATTTTAGTGATTTTAATTCTTCCTATCTATGAACTTGGTATATGCTTCCACTTTGTATCTTCTTTCATTTCTTTCTGCATTGTCTTATAATTTTCTGAGTCTTTTACATCCTTGGTTGATTTATTCCTAGGTATTTTATTTTTATTTATTTATTTATTTTAGTATGTTTTTATTGATTTTTTTGGAGAGAGAGAGGAAGGAAGAGAAAGACAGAGATATTGATTGGCTGCCTCCTGCATGTCCCCTACTGGGGATTGAGCTTGCAGTCTGGGCATGTGCCCTGACAAGGAATCGAACCAGGACCTCTCAGTTCATGAGACAATACTCAGTCCACTGAACTACACTGGCCAGGCTTTTTTTTTGGTGGACTATTTATCGTTCTCTATGTACAGTATCATGTCATCTGCAAATAATGACAGTTTTGCTTGTTTTTTTCTAATTTGGGTGCTTTTTATTTTTCCTCCTCTTCCTCCTCCTCCTCCTCCCCTCCCCTCCCCTTCCCCTCCTCCCCTTTCCTTCCCTGTCCTTTCCCCTTCCCCTTCCCCTTCCCCTTCTTCTTCCTTACCCAAGGATATTTTTCCACTGATTTATAGATATAATGGAAGGATGGGAGGGAGGGAGAGAGAAACATCAATGTGAGAGAGACACATCAATTAGTTGCCTCCTGCACGACCCCGACTGGGGCTGTGGATCATACCTGCAGCCTAGGTATGTGCCCTTGACCAGGAATCGAACCCATGACCCCTTTGGTCCATAGGCTGACACTCTAACTGCTGAGCCAAATCAGCCAGGGCTATTTTTCCTTCTTGTCTGATTATTGTAGCTAGGACTTCTAGTAGTGTGTTGAGTACAAGTGGAGAAAGTGGATATCACTGTCTTATTCCCGATCTTAAAGGGAAATGCTTGTCATTTTTGCTCATTCAGTAGGATGTTGGCTGTGGATTAAGAATTTCTTATAAGCTTGAATGCTATTTACATTTACTAACTTTATGACTGTGCTCAAGAGACTTGTCTTCTCTAAGCCCTAGTTTCCATATCTGTTAAATAGGAATCATAATCTTTGTCTTGTAGGGCTGTTGTGAGAATTGAATATATATGAAAATCTAGGTGTTGTTTAAATGTAATTCCCCTTCATACCTGCCAGCTGTGTGGTATGTGGGGGCCCAGCAATCTGCTTATTACTATAGTACCCCATAGTAGCTTTCTGAACCCTGAGTTGCTTCTGAGGTGATGTTTTCTGGATATTTAGGCTTAGGGCAGAAGAACGAAATAGTACCTTAGGATTTCCCTTAGCATTTCCAGCCTCTTCTGTCTGCCTGCCTTGCTTCTTCTTTCTTGGATTCTAAATTCCTAGAATAACCAGAATATGTTTTTCTGACTCTTAGTTTTTCAAAGTGTCTTAATCAACCAGACCACTTTTGTTTTGGCTCCTTTAAGCTTGCTCTGTTTGGACCTTGGCATTTTTCGTTAGCCGTTAGTATAACCTGCTTATTTTTAGTTTCCTGACCTGTTGTACTTTTTCCAAGACCAAAACAACACCTATATCATCTGAGGTAAATCACTTTTTCTGGTTGACTTCAACCAGTGGAAGCACACTGGCCTGTAAGGTAGAAGACCTGAATTCCAGTGCTGGCTCTACCATTGTCTAGCTGTGTGACCTTGGGTAAGTCTCTTTCCCTCTTTGGGTCTCATACTTCTCAGCAGTAAAATGAAGGTTTGAACCAAGTCAGTGGATTCTAAGGGTCCTTAATTTCTGAATGTGAGCATGGACAAGTCATTTTGGGGGGGGGAGGGGTTACTTAGCTTCCTCATCTCTGAAGCTAAGAAGGTTGTACTGAATAATTTATAAAGTCTCTTGCAGGCCTGAATATTTTCTCTTCATTCTTTTTTTTTTTTCTTCTTTTCTTCTGTCTTGTATTGCTTTCTGGAGCATTTCTGCGACAGTTAACAGCTGTGGACAGGAAACCCTTGAACACTTCTAACTTGGCAAATGTTGCTGCTCCCTCTGAACCTCATTCCAGCTCATTTCCTGTGTTTACAGCGTTTGGGTTTTTCACTTAGTGACAGGCCTGACAGGTCCTACTCTAGTTCTCTTTCCATGGCCTGGTGTAGGATAGACCAAAATGAGCACCAATTTGGGAGTTGGGAGATAGTTTTTCAGCCTCCATTTAGCTGTGTGACCTTAGGGAAGTGACTCCCCTTTCAGAGTTCAATGTCCTCATCTGTAAAACCAGAATTTAACTAGTGACTCTTTTTGGCTCTGATATTATAGGATATGAATATTTACCTCTCTTTTACCCCCCTCCCCGAAGTACTCTCTGTTTAGCCTGTTTATTCCTCATATTCCACCCTGGAAAGGGATCTAGGGAGCTCCCTTTTCATTTCCTATATGGAAAAAAATAGGAGGAAGAAAGGAACCCAAACAGCTATCTGAGGCCCAGATTGTCAGCAGAGAAGAGTTGAGGTGGGGAGATGGTGTGACTGAATTGCCCAAAAAATCAACTGTATAGTTGGTAACCAGGTGGACACCAGTATGCATTTATTCATATCAAGACTCTGGAGACAGACAACACCCCCGTTCCAGCCCTGCTTTCACCATTTATGTGACTTAAGCAAGTCACTCAGTGTGTCTGGGCCTCAGTTTCCTCTTCCTAAATTAGGGATAATGAAAGTACTGACTTCACAAAGTAGTAAAAGAGACAACATACATGGAAGTCCTGGCATAGTTCCTGACATATTCATCCCACCTTTCTTATTTAGACAGTTATAATGTCTTAATTCTATTCTTGTGGAGAAAGCAGAAGGACACTGAAGTGTCCCACCCCAGAGGAGCTAACAGGCCAGCTGGGGACAGAATTCAGTTATGGTTAGAAGAAACCTTATGAGGCAGTACCTGGACCAGGCTGGGCTCAGTGCTCTGACCTCCAAGGGGAAGACTCATAGGGCCTGGAGTAATTAATGAAGGTTTCTTGGTGGAAAGGTTTCCTGGGCCTTGGAGGGTCAGCAAGTCTTAAACACGAAGAGCTGGAGGGAGAGTATTTCTAGGTAACCATCTACCCTTGATCAGCCCTGGTGCTTTGTATAGGTCAGTTTCACACGTCTCTTCCCTCTCTCTTCATCTAGACAGTTATTATCCAAGGGACTTACTCCTTTTCTTCTTAAATTTTTAAGAGAAAAAATTTTAAGACAAGGGGAAAACATAACATTTATTCAGAACAAACTAGTTTTACTTTGATCAATGGGCTAGGTAGTTTGTTTTTGCAACCTTAAATACTTAGAAAACTATTATTATGCCACATTTTACATATGAAGAAACAGTGCCTCCCAAAGGTTAAACAACTTTTTCAGTTCAATATTAGTAAGTTATAATGACACATCAAAGGAGCTCTACATAATAATTGAGTAGGACCTAAGCCAGTTTAGAAGATATGTATAATTTAGTAGTTCTCAGTTGTGATTATTCACCTAAGTTCTCAGTAATCAGTAATAGTCTTTCTGTGTTTAAGATGGTGATCTTGTTCCTGGCTCTTACCTATACTTACTGCTTGCTATTAGCGGTAAGTCCCAATTTTCTAGATCCCCAGTTCTACCACTGACTTTGAATCTACCTTCCTACTTCAATCATAGATCCCTTAATTCTTTTACTAAATATTCACCAAGCAACTGCCAGACTGGAGATGGATGCAAACATCAGTTCTTGCTGGATTTTTCATTGTAGTGGTTAAACAGACAATTACAACAGAAATAACTTGGTAGTAATTGAGCACTTACTATGTGTCATGCTCTATTAGAAATACTTTATATGTATTAACTAATTTTATTCTTTTAAAAAAAACTCATTTCATTCTTATAACCCTATGAGGTAGGCACTATTTTCTCCTTATTTGAAAGAAAATGAAATGGAGGCATAGAGAGGTTAAGTAATTGGTTTAGGTTGTGATAGAAGCTCAGGGGCTATGAGAGCGCAGAAGAGGGCCCCCTAATCTAACTTTAACCCTAGGAGTCAGTGCAGAGAAGACTTGCTGGAGGAATTAGAGAAAGCCTGAACAGAATGTTGAAACTTGAGTAGGAATTAGTCATATGTAAAATGGGGCAAAGATACTTCAGGCAAAGGGAGGGAGCATCATGTACAAAGCCACACAAGTGAGCCTTGCGATATATATAATTGAAAGAAGTTTAGTGTGGTGGGAGTGTAGGGTATATGTGAGTGAGTGGCATGGGGTAAGACTAGAGAACTTGGTATGGACCACTCTTGAAAATCCTTGTTATGCTTTGCTACATTACATTCTTTATATAGGCCAATGGTTCCTAATCTTGGGGATGTGAAGCCCTAGAAGGGGTCCTTGAAGGGTGTCTCATGAATCCATATTATTTTTTCAATCTTTTTTTTTTTTTTTTTTTGTGGTACGTGCCCCTAGCGGGAACCGAACCCTGGACTCTCTGGTCCGCAGGCTGATGTTCAACCGCTGAGCCAAACTGGCCAGGGCAATCTTTTTTTTTTTTTTTTAATCCTTACCCGAGGACATGCTTAGAGAGAGGAAGTGGGTGGGGAGAGAGAAACATTGATGTGAGAAAGAAACTAGTTGCCTTCCATATGCTCCCCAATTGAGGATCAAAACCACAACCCAGGTATGTACCCTGACTGGGAATCTAACTGACAACGTTTCAGTTGTCCACAGGATGACGCTCAACCAACTGAGCCACTCTGGCCAGCCTCATTCAGTCATTTTTTAATCAGTGGATACTGAAAGCACAACTATTATTATGTGGAGCTCTTTATTATGTGGAGCTCTTTTATGTATGTATGTATTTATTTATTTTTTACTTTATTGATTTTAGAGAGAGATGAAGTGAGAGGGAGAGAGAGATAGAAACATTGATGAGAGAGAACATCGATTGGCTGCCTCCTGCATGCCCCCCCCGGGGATTTGGCCCACAACCCGGGCGTATGTCCTGACCGGGAATCGAACCAGTGACCTCTTAGTACGTGGGTCAGTGCTCAACTACGGAGCCACACCAGCTGGAATGTGGAGCTCTTTTATTTTTTCTTTTTTTATCCTCACCTGAGGACATTTTTCCATTTTTTGTTCAGATAGAGTGGGAGGGAGACAGAGAGAGAGAAACATCAACATGAAAGGTACACATCGAGTGGTTGCCATCCACACGACCAGCCAGGGCCAGGGACAAACTGCAACCGATGTATGTGCCCTTAGTGGGAACTGAACCCAGGTCTCTCCAGACTGCAGGCCGATGCTCTAACCACTGAGCAAAACCGGCCAGGGCCAAAGAATTTTTTTTAATTAAAATTTTTGTTGAGATAATTGTACATTTACATGCAATTTTAAGAACTAATACAGAGAAATCACTGGGAAACTGTGCGAAGTTTCTCCTATAGTAACATTTTGAAAAACTTAGTAGACTATCACAACCAGAACACTGACATTGAAAAAAAATCCACCAATCTTGTTCAGATTTTCTCAGTTTTACTGTACTCATGTGTGTATATGTATGTGTATGTGTGTGTGTAAGTTCTGTTCTAATGCTCAAAGATCCTTGCCCTTTTATAACCACATCCTTCCCTTCTGCCTCGTTTCCTGTCCCTTACATTTCTAAAAATTTGTCCTTTCAAAAATGTTATATAAATGGAATCATATAATATGTACTTTTTGGAATTGGCTTTTTTTTTTGCTCAGTTAATTCCCTGGAAGTTCATCCATGTAGTTATGAGTCCCTTTTTATTGCTGAGTAGTGTTTCATTGTATATAAGTACCAGAGTTTAACCATTCACCTGTTGAATGGACATATGGACTGATTCCAGTTTTTGGCTGTTACACATAAAGCATCTATGAACATTTGTGTACTGATTTTTGTGTTAACCTGTGAAGGAATTTATTCAGTAGAGTGGTCTACTTTATAATGTTTTAGAAAAATTATACTGACTGCTTTGGTAGAGGATGAGTTTGAGAAAAACTAGAGCAGAGACAGGAAGATCAGTGAGGAAATCAGATATAGTAACCCAGATAAGATGTATTGAGACTTGAACTCAGTTCTTTGTGAGCTGAAATATGCTTTGCCATAGAGGCTTTTCCTCAGAAATCATATCAGGCTTGTCAGATGAAGAAGGAGGTTTGGGGAGCCTGGGCTTGTGAGGAGGCTCAGGCACACTTCATTCTTGATAGTCCCCGTTCAGGGGAGACACTTTGCTACCATAGCTGAGAATTGCATTAGATAAGGAAGGGCTGCCAAACTAGTTCTTAGAATGATCATTCCAGGTGCAGGGTATTTCAGTAGATTTCTTGGTTATCTTCTCTCAAGAAAATAAGGGGGATCAGTTATCTCCCTTGTATTGTTTAAATGGAGGCTTATGTTAGACAGAAAGATGATGAGAAGCTGTCTTCTAGTTCTGCTATCTTTTGGCTCCCAAGAATGTGTTCTCTGGTCAACCAGCCAGCAATGGGCCTGGGAAACTTGGGGATGACCTCTTGTTGCTATAAAAACTGGAATCTACATTGTTTTTACCCCATGTGGTGGTGTGCCTGGCTCCTCAGTGTTTATATCTTCAAGGCATTTATCACTCTTGGGTCTGCTGTGATTGTTGGGAGCCAGCCCCACTTATGAATCCAGAAGGGTATAATTAATTCTAGTCTAGAGGGTCCACTAATGTGTGAAGCACCTCCCCCTGGACACTGTGCAAAATCCCTCTGGGCAAGGCCTTGGATGCCCACCCTAACACTTTTAGGAAACTTTTCCCAGCAGAAAACTTTTGAGTTGTTTGTAATTATTTTTTGGCCATCTCAATCCCTGACAAGTGCTGGCCAGGACACAAGAATGTTTGGGTTAGGCACCAGGTCAGAGAATTCAGGGTAGCTTTTGAACAAGGGTGTGTTGATTTAATTTCTCTGGAGCTGTTACATTTCTTGGCACAGATAACTGTAGAATGTAAAGACCTGTGATGTATGGGACCCCAAAGCTGAGAAGGTATATCTTCATATTCTGTAAGCAGCTTTCAGTTTTCCTTTGACCAGCACTAGGCCAGACCGCGAAACACCAGAAAAATTAGCCTCCTCTTGCTATAGTTGGAAGACAAGACTCTCAGGTAAAGCAAAGAATAGAGAAATGACTAATGTCTTTATAGGGCTTTACTGTCTTTTACAAGACTTTACTGATTTTTCAGATAAGAAAATTAATCTTTAGGAGTAGTCAGGGTATAGGAAAGTTGGAATTCAAAGACCCACATCTACCACGTCTGCAATTCATCATGTATATATTTTAGAGAGAGGAAGGGAGAGGGAGAGCGAGATAAAAACATCAATAAGAGAGAACATTGATTAGCTGCCTCCTGCATGCTCCTCACTGGGGATTTGACCCACAACTTGGGCATGTGCCCTGACCAGGAATTGAACCGGCAACCTCTTGGTGCATGGTCGACGTTCATCCACTGAGCCACACGGGCCAGGCTCAGCATATATTTTAATAGTTGGGGGTTAGGGGTAGAGGGCACTGTGGAGGCCAGAGAAATATGTCTTTCTTTTCTTTGTATTCCCAGTGTCTTTGGCTGGTTCAGCAACGTAGTTTAATGATCAGCAAATAGCTGTGAGAAAGTTATAAATGAGTGTTGACATGGCAGCATGTGAACACTGAACTGGGGGTCAGACACTTTTCAGTCTGTCAGAAAGGTTACAGTAGTAAAAGGGCAGGCAAATGGGCTGTTAAACAGATGGACAAGAGTCTGAAGCCCTGCAGGACACCCAGTAGGGGGCACTGGGCGGGGCTGGGGGTGGGGGTCAGAATAGCTAGAAAGCCTCTGCACTAGAAGCCCAAGATATTGAGGTCATGGCCTGCTTGATGGGGACACACTTTAGTGATTAGCCATTTTCTTCTGGAAGGAGGTTTCCTGTGAGATCAAAGTTTGAAGAAAATAAAATTGAGAGGAGGAAAAACATAGAAATGGGACACAAGAGGGGTGGCTGACTGCCCCCCCACCCCATACCCCAGAAGGGCTGATGATTTCTTCATTCCTCCCAGCAGAGTGTACCAGGGACTCGATATTTCTTACCTAGTGTCTTTTTAAACTTTGTTTTTTTCCTAAGTTCTAATGTGGAAGGAGTCTTTGGCTCATGTGGGACACTGAAGAAGTTAAGGCTAAACCAGAAAGTTCTGTTTTATCCTGCTCAGGTAATGGCAGAAGCCCAGTTAGGACTTCTGTGTTTGCCCTTAATAGACTAAAAGTTAATGATGAAACCCACCACTATATGTTGGCCTTGGAAAATAAGAATTAGTTGTTTTAGAGAGCCCTCTTGCACAGGCTCATCTGAATCTCCCAACCATAGCCTTGCTATAGGACATGGCAAAGGAAGTAGTGTGGCTTTTAATCTGGTTCTGCCACTGTTTTACCGGCCAACCTAGGGCAAAATCAACCCTATTTCTTGGCCTCCATATCCTTCTCCAGTTGTAAAGTGAGCAGTGGCCCTTCAAAGTTCCTCCAACTCTGCAGTGAAGGAATCCCAACATTTATTACTCCCACTCTATGTTCAGAGCCTTTGCAAAATTGGGTCCTTTAATAAATCAAGCTATGTGAGATCCTGTACTTTTTGCTTGGGCTTGCTTTGCTTGGGTTGTTTTCCTTTCTGCCCCCAATGTCTTCTACCTGTTGTTCAAAGTGTGATATCTCCTGCTACTCTGGTTTCTTGCCTCTTAACATATTCTACTTTGTGTCTTTGTAATTCATGTACTATGCTCATTCTAGTACTGTTTTGGGGCATGAACTTCATTGTTCATCTCTATTTGAATTTGCTCCTTCATGCAACAAGTTCTTCTGGGCATTCATTTGTTCATTCAGCAAAGGTTTATTGAAGCCCATTGGTTATGCCAGGGACTTTGCTAGGTATTAGGTATTGGCTAGAAGCCAGGATTCGGCCATAAAGAAGACCGCCATGGTTCCTGTTGCTAAGGAGCTTACAGTTTAGTATAGAAAACAGACATTAAGTGAATTATCACACAAATAATTACAACTATGAAAAGTGTTATAAATGAAAAATATAGATGATTTGGAGAACGGAGAATATGAACCTAAACCAATTTGGGAGGGATGAGTCAAAGAAGTGTCTTTGCAGAAAAAGTGTTTAAACTGAGACCAGCAACATCAGTCAGAGTTTGCACGTCAGGAAGGAATGAAGAGCCTTTCACATGAAAGGCATTCTAGGTGGTTCTTAAGCTGGGCTATACACTAGCATCACAAGCGACAGGACTGGGGCTTTATAAGGGTCGTTACTGTTGGGGTTATAAAATGATACAACTACTTTGACATTATTTAAATGATACAACAGTTTGACATTATTTAAAAAGTTAAACATACCCCTATTATATAACCTAGCAGTCCACTCTGAATGGAACTCAAGATAAAAATGAGAACTCATTTTCTCTTAAGAGAAATGAAAATATTTTTCCACACAAAGACTTGTACATGAATCTTCTTAGCATTTTATTTGTAACAGTTAAAAACTGGTGAATGGATAAACACACTGTGGTATATCCAGTCAGTGGAATACTACTCAGTAAAATGGAGGAAACTCTTGATATGCATGACAACATGGTTGGATCTCAAATTATGCTGAGCAAAAGAAGCCAGACACAAAAGAGAATATACTGATGATTACACTTATTTGAAGTTCTAGAACATGCAAAACTAATTTGTAATGATAAAAATCAGATCAGTGGTTGTGTGGGGAAGAGGGTAATGATTGACAGTGAAGGGCCAAGTGAGAACAATTTAGAGTGATAAAAATGTTCTGTATTTTATTTGGGGTGGTGGCGTTATACAAGTGCAAGTGCATATGCCTGCCAAACACATTGAAGTGTACACTTAAATTGGGGGCATTTTTATCTCTTCAGCT
This sequence comes from Molossus molossus, assembly GCF_014108415.1. Classification (NCBI taxonomy): domain Eukaryota; kingdom Metazoa; phylum Chordata; class Mammalia; order Chiroptera; family Molossidae; genus Molossus; species Molossus molossus. The sequence goes on from NW_023425348.1 coordinate 47,319,183, forward strand.
ATACCCTGAGAAATATACATGCTCCATTTTCATAAATTTCAAGAATAGGCAAAACTTATCTATGGCGATAAAAGTCAGAATAGTGGTTACCATTGCCAGGAGAGAGGGTGGGTAGTGGTTGTGGTCATATTGATTGGAAAGGTGCAAGAGGGAGGGAGTCTTCCTGGAGTGTTGGGGATGTTCTGCATCTTGATTTTGATGGTAGTTGCATGTATATATACATATGATCCTTATGTTTATTTATACACTTTACTGTATATTTATGTTAGGTCTCAAAGAAAAAGCAATAAAACACTCCTTCCCCAAACTAAACCCATACCTAGGTCCCATTTGTAGAGATACTAATTGAATTGGTATGGGATGGGGTCTGGGCATCAGCGTTTAAGAGCTCCCTGAGTGAGTATACATGCAATGAGAGTTGAGAACCACTGTGCTGTGTGCAAAGGAAGAAAGAAAGTGAGCACATTAGAGAAGGATCACATGAAGCTGAAGGAGTTGCTGGACATTACACCAGAAGGTGGCAGGTGGCCGATCATGCTGGGCCTTGCAGGCACCCTATAGTTTTCATATATAACACTTTCATAATTGTAATTGAACTTTATATTAAAAATAATGAGAAGGTTTTTTTGTTTGTTTGTTTGTTTGTTTTATCCTCACTCGAGGACATTTTTCCATTTTTTGTTCAAGTAGAATGGGAGGGAGAGAGAGGAACAGAGAGAGAGAGAGAGAGAGAAACATCGACGTGAAAGGGACATATCGAGTGGCTGCCACCCGCACAACAAACCAGGGCTGGGGACAAACTGCAACCGAGGTACGTGCCCTAGCGGGAACCGAACCCGGGACTCTCTGGACCGCAGGCCGACACTCTAACCACTGAACCAAACCGGCCAGGGCTTGTTTGTTTTCTTTAATCCTCACCCGAGGACATCTTTCCATTTTTTGTTCGGATAGAGTGGGAAGGAGAGAGAGAGAGAAACATCGATGTGAAAGGGACACATCGAGTGGCTGCCTCCCTCACGACCCAACCAGGGCCAGGGACAAACTGCAACTGAGGTACGTGCCCCCAGCGGTAACCGAACCCTGGTCTCTCTGGACCGCAGGCTGATGCTCTAACCGCTGAGCCAAACCGGCCAGGGTGAAAATAATGAGAAGTTTTTAAGGGTTTTAAGTAAGGAGATGACTTGGACAGTTTCAGCTGGTATGCACTAGCACTACCTATAGCTAGCATTCCTGCTAACCTTTGTCAGGGTAAGGGTGGATTCTGATTCCATTAAGAGTCACTGCAGAGCTTGCCAGTCCTGCCTGGGGGGGGTGGGAGAGTTAAGAGGGAGAAATTATTCTCACAGATGAAGCCTCTGTTGGTAAAATTTAGCAATTTCTAGATTCCCCTTAGGTTCCAGCCAGGCACTGAGAAATAGTCTTGACCAGTGCCCATCTCTACACTTATCTGTACTGTCTTTCTTGACTGCTATTTCTCTCACTTCTTTCCCTTTGGACTTGTGTCTCACATTAGACAATCCACTGTCAGGCTCAACTGCAGTGACTCTGCTTTGCGTGCCTATGTGTTCTCTGGGGGATGAGTTACTCTTTAGTGATGAGAAATGAAAGTGGGTGGGAGAAATGAAAGTAGGTGGATGGTGGATATTGGTGTTGGGAATTGGTGAGTTGTATTAAAGAATTCTCTTGCCTTTTGGGGAGATGTGGCTTGTTATGAATCCATTCTTTTGTGCATTCATTCATTGATTCATTCAGCCAGCATTTACTGATTTTATGCTTGACAGGGCAGATGTTGGAGGTGCCATACTGGGACCTGGAGTATAGAGTGAGTTAAACTTAGTCCTTGCCATTATCTGGGTGTGGCATGAGAATTAATATAATAGAGTTATGTACAAAGTACTTTGGACCATCCAACAGTAAATGATTAACTTTGCTTGGAGAAAGAAGAGATTTGGACATGAGGAAAAGGATTTTGTGGTTTTGTTGGCCAGTGGTTATGTGGTCTGCAGATCATTGGGAGTCACCAAGATCTTTTCAGGGCTACAGAAAGTCAAAGCCATTTTAATTATAATGCTCAGATGCTGTTTGTTTTTTGTCACTGTGTACATTTGCACTGATGGTGCAGAAGCAATTAGTAGGTAAAACTGGCACCTTTATAGGAATCAAAGCAGTGGCACAAAACTGTGCCTAGTAATTGTATTCTTCACCTTCATGGCACTCTCAGTGTTTAAAAAAAGTTTTCAACAAAGAAGTACACATTTATTAATATTATTGTATCCTATGAATGCGTGCCTCTTTTGTATTCTGTGTGATGAAACAGGAAGTTATGCATAAAGCATTTCTGCTGTATGTAGAAGTTTGATGTTTATCTAAAGGAAAAGCATTTATGTGATTGAGTTGCAAACTGAACTACCTCCTTTTTTTTCAGGTAATACTATTTTTACTTTAAGGTATAACACAGGCCCATCTGGTGTGGCTCAGGGGATTGAGCGTTGTCCCATGGACTGAGAGGTACTGGTTCCATTCCCGGTCAGGGCACATGCCTGAGTTGCGGGCTCAATCCCCAGTAGGGGGCATGAAGGAAGCAGCCGATCAATGTTTCTCTCTCACGTCGATGTTTCTATCTCTCTCCCTTCCTCTCTCTCTAAAAAAATCAATAAAAACATATTTTAAAAAAATAAAGTATAACACAGACAACTATAGTTACTCAAACTTATGTATTTGGGAGACATTTTCTTGAAAATGAATGAAGTGAGTCTGCTACTTTAAGAAAAACAACTGGTAGTATTTGTTGCCAGTGCTAAAATGTCAGCTTTTAATGGAAAATGAGAATTTTAGAAAATTTGTATCTGCCACTGTGAATTTGACAGCTTCCTCAGATTTAAAACTTTTCAGATGAAATCAGTGGTGATATTAATAAGGCTTCCCGGTGCCCCCACTCTAGGATATATTTATTGATTTTAGATAGAGAAAGGGGGGAAGAGAGATAGAGAGAGAAACATCGATGTGAGGGAGAAACATCGATCAGTTACTTCCCGAACGTGCCCTGACTGGGGATCAAACCCACAACCTAGGTATGTGTCCTGATCGGGAATCAAACCTGCAACCTTTTTGGTATATGTGACAATGCCCAATCAACTGACCCCCCCCCCCCCCGGCCAGGGCTTGAATCAGTAGTTTCTAAATGACCAGTGCATCAGGTTACAAAATTACACATGGATAAAAGATCTGTTCAGAGGGCAAGATAGACCAGTGGATTTTAATGTAATATAGTACAAAAACTTCATCCATATAGTTTCAGATTTTATACTGCAACTAACCTTTAATAAATCTACTACTTACTGAGTTTTGATGTAGTATCAAATGAATGTCCACAATTATAGGAAAGGTTATTAAAATACTCTTGCCTCTTCTAACTGCATATTTATATTTTTATCTTCAATCAAAATAACACATTCAATGAGCAAACAGATATAATAAGACTGTAGCTGTCTTCTGTTAAACCAGACATTAAAGAGATTTGCAAAAATGTTAAACAGTTCCACCCTTCTCATGATTTTTTCTCAGTAAACAATTATTTTTTATAAAAACACATTATTTAGATTTATTTTTAAATGAATTAATTGCTAAATATTAGAATTTGTGTTTTAATTTCTAATATGGTACATATCAAACAGTTTTTGGATTTAAAATTTTTATGTGTGCAAAGGGGTCCTTTGGCCAAAAATTTACAAAACCTGGTTCTATGCTCTTCTCTCTACTTAGAATTCTTCTCTTTTTGCCTAGAAAATCCTACACATAATTGTGGAGTTTGTATTCAGTTATTCATTAAAAAAAAAAAAATTTCCTGAGCATCTGTCAAGAACTGGCTTTTGCTTGCTGCTTGGAACATAGTCCTAACCCCTTAAAGGAAATCATAGTCTGATGGGGCAGACAAATTAAATAGGCAACTGCAAACAGTGTGATAAATGTTACCAATGATAGACATATAATTATTGTGGGAGTCAGAGTTTGTTGCCAGCTTACCTAGAACATATGATTGATCAATATAACTGGACTGCACCTTCTCTGTTTGATTTGTCATGGTCTGATGGGGAAAGTGGCTGAAGTTAGCAGAAGATGGTAATTGTTCACTTGTTGCTCTGTGAGGAAAAGGAAACTACAAATGTATTGAATGTCAGCTTTATGCAGGCCCTCTGCTAGTTTTTTTAATTTTTATTTATTTAAAAAAAATTTTTTTTTTACTTTATTTTTGTTATAGATGTATCTCCTTTTTTACCCCATTGACACCCTCCTCTCCATCCCCCCAACCCTGGCCCCGGCTTGGTTATCCTTGTCCATTGGTTATGCATACATGCATATAAGTTCTGTGGCTTATCTCTTCCCTCCCCCCACCACTCCCTCTTCTGAGGGTTGTCAGTCTGTACCCTACTTCCACGTCTCTGGGTCTACCCTATTCCCCAGACTGTGATGATCATTATATTCCACAAATAAGTGAGATCATATGGTATTTGTCTTTTTCTGCTTGGCTTGTTTCGCTTAGGATAATACTTTCCAGGTCCCTTCATGTCATCTCAAAGGATAAGAGATCTTTCTTTCTTACAGCTGCATAGTACTCCATTGTGTATATGTATCACTGCTTTTTTATCCATTCGTCTACTGATGGACACTTGGGCTGTTTCCAGATCTTAGCTATTGTAAATAGTGCTGCTACGCACATGGGGTACATATATTCTTTCTGATTGGTGTTTCAGGCTTCGTAGGGTATACTCCTAGAAATGGGATCACTGGGTCAAATGGCAATTAAATTTTTAATTTTTTGAGGTAACACCATAGTGTTTCCCATAGTGGCTGCTGTAGTCTGCATTCCCACCAGCAGTGGACTAGAGTCCCGTTTTCTCCACACCCTCGCCAACACTTGTTGTTTGATGATTTGTTAATGGGGGCCATTCTGACAGGTGTGAGGCAATACCTCATTGTTGTTCTAATTTGCATCTCTATGATGATTAGTGATGTTGAGCATTTCTTCATATGTCTCTTGGCCATTTGTATGTCCTGTTTGGAGAGGTGTCTATTCAGCTCCTCTGCCCATGTTTTAATTGGGTTCTTTGTCTTCCTTTTGTTGAGTTGTATGAGCACTCTATATATATTGGAAATTAACCCCTTATCTGATGTATCATTGGCAATGATGCTCTCCCATACAGTGGGTTGCCTTCCCATTTTGATGGTTGTTTCTTTTGCTGTGCAGAAGCTTTTTAGTTTGATGTAGTCCCATGTGTTCATTTTTTCCTTTGTTTCTGTTGCCTTAGGTGACGTATCAGTGAAAATTCTGCTGTGTATGATGTCCAAAATTTTGTTGCCTACATTTTCTTCAAGTATTTTTATGGGTTCACGGGTCACATTTAAGTCCTTTATCCGTTTTGAGTTTATTCTTGTGTATGGTGTAAGTTGATGGTCTAGTTTCATTTTTCTGCATGTAGCTGTCCAATTTTCCCAACACCATTTATTAAAGAGGCTGTCTTTACTCCATTGTATGCTCTTGCCTCTTTTGTCAAATATTAATTGAGCATAATGTCTTGGGTCCATTTCTGGGTTCTCTGTTCTGTTCCACTGGTCTATATGTCTGTTCTTGTGCCAGTACCAGGCTGTTTTGATTACATAGCTTTGTAATATAACCTGATAACCTGCTACTGTGATCTCTCCTACTTTGTCCTTCTTTTTCAAGATTGCTGTGGCTATTCAGGTCTTTTTTGGTTCCATATGAACTTTTGAAGTATTTGTTCTAGTTCTATGAAATATGTCGTTGGTATTTTGATGGGAATTGCACTGAATCTATAGATTGGTTTGGGTAATATGGACATTTTAATGACGTTAATTCTTCCAATCCATGGACAAGGTGTGTGCTTCCACTTTTTTTATATATATTCCTTTATTTCTTTTTTCAATGTCCTGTATTTTTCTGCAAATAGGTCCTTTACTTCTTTGGTTAAGTTTATTCCTAGGCATCTTAATTTTTTTGCCGCAATGGTAAATGGGATTGTTTTTTCAGTTTCTCTTTCTGTGAGTTCATCATTGGTGTATAAGAATGCCGTCGATTTCTTGACGTTAATTTTGTATCCTGCTACTTTGCCAAATTCATTTATTAAGACTAGTAGTTTTTTTTTAAATCCTCACCCGAGGACATTTTTTTCATTTTTGTTCAGATAGAGTGGGAGGGAGGGAGAGGAAGAGAGAGAGAGAGAGAGAAACATCGACACGAAAGGGACACATTGAGTGGCCGCCACCCACACGACCAGCCAGGGCCAGGGATAAACCGCAACCGAGGCACGCGCCCTCAGCGGGAACTGAACCGGGGTCTCTCTGGACCGCAGACCGATTCTCCAACCGCTGAGCTAAACCGGCCAGGGCAAGTCTAGTAGATTTTTGATGGAGTCTTTAGGGTTTTCTGTGTATAATATCATGTCATCTGCAAATAATGACAGTTTCACTTCCTCCTTTCCAATTTGGATCCCTTTTATCTTTTCTTCATGTCTGATTGCTGTGGCTAAGACTTCCAGTACTATGTTAAATACGAGTGGCTAAAGTGGGCATTCTTGTCTTGTTCCTGTTCTTAAGGGAAATACTTTTAGTTTCTGCCCATTGAGTATGATGTTGGCTGTAGGTCTTTCATATATTGCCTTTATTATGTCGCGATATGATCCCTCTATTCCCACATCGCTGAGCGTTTTCATCAGAAATGGATTGTGAATTTTGTTGAATGCTTTTTCAGTATGTATTGATATGATCATGATGGTTTTACTTCTTCATTTTGTTTATGTGGTGTATCACATTTATTGATTTGTGAATATTGTATCAGCCTTGCATCCCTGGGATGAATTCCACTTGGTCATGGTGAATAATTCTTTTGACTTATTGCTGGATCCGATTTACTAGTATTTTGTTCAGGATTTTGGCATCTATGTTCATCAGGGATATTGGCCTGTAGTTTTCTTTCTTTGTAGTATCTTTTTCTGGTTTTGGAATTAGAATTATGCTGACCTCATGAAATGAGTGTGGAAGTCTTCCTTCTTCTTGAATTATTTGAAATAGTTTGAAGAGAATGGGTGTTAGTTCTTTTTTGAATGTTTGGTAAAACTCCCCTGTGAAACCATCTAAGCCTGGGCTTTTGTTTGCTGGGAGTCTTGATTACCTCTTCAATTTCGTTAGTTGTTGTTGGTCTGTTCAAATTTTCTATCTCTTCCCAATCCAGTTTTGGGAGACTGTGTGTTTCTAGAAATGTCCATTTCGCTTAGATTGTTGAATTTGTTGCCATATGATTGTTCATAGTAGTTGTTAACGATCTTTTGTGTTTCTGTGGTGTCAGTTTTTACTTTTCCTCTTTCATTTCTGATTTTGTGTATTTGGGTTCTCTCTCCTTGTTTCTTGATGAGTCTAGCTAAGGGTCCATCAATCTTGTTTATCTTTTCGAAAAACCAGCTCTTTGTTTCATTGATCCTTTGAATTGTTTTTTTGTCTCTCTGTCATTTATTTCTGCTCTGATCTTTACTATTTTTTTCCTTCTACTTGCTCTGGGGTTTTCTTTTTGTTTGCCTTCTAGTTCTTTAAGTTGTGAGGTTAGATAGTCTATTGGAGATTTTTCTTGCTTCTTTAGGTAGGCCTGTAGTGCTATGAACTTCCCTCTCAGAATGGCTTTCTCTGCATCCCATAGATTTTGTGTTGTTGTGTGTTCATTTTCATTGGTTTCCAGGAAGTTTTTAATTTCTTCCTTGATCTCCTTGTTCATTGTTTAATAACATGCTATTTAGCCTCCATGTGTCCCAATGTCTTTGCATGTTCTTATTGCAATTGATTTCTAGTTTTATGCCATTGTGATCTGAGAAGATGCTTGATATGATTTCAATCTTCTTGCACTTGTAGAGATGTAGTTTGTGTCCTAACATGTGGTCTATCTTTGAGAATGTCTCATGTGCACTTGAGAAGAATGTGAATTCTGTAGTTTTGGGGTATAATTCTCTGTACATACCTATTAAATCCATTTGGTTTAGTGCTTCATTTAGAGTCTCTGTTTTCTTGCTAATTTTTTTGTCTAGAGGATCTATCCAGTGATGTCAGCGTGGTGTTGAAGTCCCCTGCTAAGATTATATTGCTGTCGATTTCTCCTTTGAAGTCCTCCAGAAGATTTTTAATATATTTTGGTGCTCCTATATTGGGTGCATATATGTTTATCAAGGTTATATCTTCCTGCTGGATAGATTCCTTCAATATTATGTAGTGGCCATCTTTGTCTCTATTTATGGCCCTTATTTTGAAATCTATTTGATCAGATATGAGAATTGCTACCCCAGCTTTTTTTTTTGCTTTCCATTTGCTTGGAAGATTTTTTCCATCCCTTCAGTTTCAACATATGTGAGTCTTTTGTTGTGAGGTGGGTCTCTTGTAAACAACATATATATGAGTCATGCTCTCTTATCCAATTAGCTACTCTGTGTCTTTATTGGAGCATTCAATTCATTTACATTTAAGGTGATTATTGATATGTACTTATTTATTTCCATTTTTGTTTAGTGTGATTATATTTTTCTTCCTATTTCTTCTACTAATTACAGCAGTCCTTTTAACATTTTTTGCAGTGCTGCTTTGGTGGTAATGTATTTCCTTAGCCCCCCTTTTTTTTGTCTGGGAATCTCTTCATTTGACCTTCTATTTTGAATGATAGCCTTTCTGGGTAGAGTAGTCTTGTATTCAGATACTTGTTTTTTATGACCTTGAATAACTCATGCCATTCCCTTCTGGCCTGTAGTGTTTCTGTTGAGAAGTCAGCTGAGAGCCTTAGAGGCTTATCTCTTGCTGCTTTTAGGATTCTCTCTTTGTCTTTAATTATTGGCATTTTAATTACTATGTGTCTTGGTGTGAACCTGTTTGGGTTCTTCTTACTTGGGGGTCTCTGTACTTCTTGAACTTGAATGCCTTCTTCCTTCACCAAATTAGGGAAGTTTTCTGTCACTATTTCTTCAAATATATTCTCTAACCCTTGCTCATTTTCTTCTTCTTCGGGAACTCCTATGATGCGAATATTATTACCTTTCCAGTTGTCCCACAGTTCTCTTAAGCTGTCTTCCTGTTTTTTAAATTGTTTTTTTTCTGTTGTTTTTCTGATTGGTTGATTTTTTTCTTCCCTGTCTTCTAATTCACTGATCCAGTCATTTTCCTCTACTGTGCTGTTTAGACCTTCCAATGTGTTCTTTATTTCTGATATGTCATTCTTCAATTTTTTTTGGTGGTTTTTAATTTCCATTTGGTTGATTTTCAACATTTCTATGTCTTTACTCATGGTGTTGATGTCCATACTCATGTTGTTGAGCTTCCTCAAGATCATGGCTCTGAATTCTAGCTCTGTTAACTTGCTTAACTGCTCCTCATTTATTTCATCTTCAGTAGAGGTTTCTTGTTCTTTTTTTGGCATTTGTTTCTTTGTTTCACCATTTTGGCTATCGCAGTGGGCTTTGGAGCCTGCCCAATTTTCCCTGTGGGTGTTGGTGTTCTGCTGTTTGTGGCTTCCTCTTCTGGATTTGGATGAGTGAGGGAGGACCCATGTTAAACACCGCTGTCAAGTCTTACTTTTCTGGGTAGAGTTACTAGCCCAGGAATGGTTCTGTTATCCTCCAACTTTTAGCCTGGAGGCTATCAGTAGTGGTTACTTGAAGAGCCTTGGTTTCTCATTTGAATGAAAAACTCCCTCAGGTGTTCAGTGTAGGGTGATTTCCCGAGGGTGTGGCAGATGCTGGTTATTGATTAGCCTCAATTTGCATTTCAATAGCCTACCTGGGTGGGGTTGAATCTCTGAGGGAGGGGCCACCATGTCTTCCCAGAGCCCTGGGAAGGAGTAAGATGGCCACAGTCCTGTGTGACAGCAACTCAGCAAAAGCTCTGAGCGCCCTACAAATCCCGAATGTCCCCATACAGTTCCTGTTCAGTCTGCCCTCCCTCTTGCGGAGTCCAAGGTGAGTGGCTGTGGCTATTTTAGCGTCTGTCCCAGCTCTGCGCTGTGGAGCCACTTGGGAATTTAACCCGAGGGCGTTGCTCACAGCTAAGGTCGCTGCTGTTTGTGGGCTCCCAGCCCTCCTCTCGCGCCTCCGCAGTCCTACCAGGATCGAGTCAGTGTCCCTGTTATAGGTCCTCGCAAGCTGCTTTTCAGTTGTTTTTTCCCGGTGATTTGTCTGTTTTAATTATAATTCCAGTTTGGTCCTGGCAGATGGTCTGTGTCTTCCATTCACTCCGCCGCCATTTTGGCATTCTGCTTTTGTTTTTTGTTAATGTTGCCTTTTTATGAAAATGTTTTTATTTATTTTAGAGAGAGAGGAAGGGAAAGGGAGAGAGAGAGAGATATTTATGTGAAAGAGAAACATGGATTGACTGCCTCCTTCACTCCTTCTACTGGGAATAGAGCCTGCAACCTGGGCATGTGCATTGACTAGGAATCGAACCAACTACCTTTTGGTGCACTGGAGAACACTTAACCAACTGAGCCACACTGGCAAGGGCCCTCTGCTAGGTGTTTCAACACATGTGGCCTGCCTTGCCGGTGTGGCTCAGTGATTCAGTGTCGCCCATGCATCAGGAAGCCACTGATTCAATTCCCAGTCAGGGCACATGCCCAGGTTGTGGGCCAATCCCCAGTGGGGGGCATGCAGAAAGCAGCCCATCAGTGTTCTCCCTCATCAATGTTTCTGTCTCTCTGTCCCTTTCTCTTCCTCTCTGTCTCTAAAATCAATAAAGAAAATAAAAATTAAAAACAAAAACCAAATATGGCCTTACTTAATTCTCACAAAAACCATATGCAACAGAAATAATTATCCTCATATTGGAGGATCAGAGAAGTTAAACAATTTGTCCAATATATGGTTGTAACTGATGAAGCTGGGATTTTGACATATGTTGTCTGACTCCAATCGCAGTAATAATGTTTTGCTAAATAGGTGGATCTTCTAAGGTATTTCCAGATGGCACTGGGAAACCTTGCCAGATTAGAATGTATAAAAGAGCCTGGCTGGAGAGAATGAGAGAGAGAGAGAGAGAGAGAAAAAAACATCAATGTGAAAGAGAGACAGTGATTGGTTACCTCCTGCACGACACTGACCAGGGCTGGGGTTTGAACCTGCAACCCAGGTACATGCCCTTGACCAGGAATCGAATCTTCAACCCTTTAGTTTTCAGGCCGATGCTCAAAGGTTGAGCCAGACTGGCCAGAGTTAAAATGTCTTTTTCAAATAATGAACCTAAGGCCTGGAGAAAGGAAGTCACTACCCTAGAGTCACATGGTAGAACTAAGACTAGATTCCAGACTCTTTCTGCTATATGGTCAGGCTCAGTGTTTTCGTTTGTAAGAGGATTAAGTGCCATAAAATAACTAGCGTGGCCTAGGCTCTTGTGCTGGTTTTACTTCTGCAGGACTGACTGACTGTGTGTGATGGTGGGCAGGGGAAGCCACACTCCAGACTTACAGAGTGTTGTATCAGATGAGCTTAGGACCTTACATGTCTGATAGATACCTGCTGAAGGTAACTGTCTGTGGGAAGGCCTAGGATGTGAAGGGTTTTCCCAGTTAGCCTGTGGCTGGCATTATATGTCCCAGCAGTGACAAAATGAACGAAAAGGAAAACTACATATTATTCTGGCGTTAAAGTGAATGGGCTGTTTTCCTATTTCTAGAAAGATTATATTAATTTACATTTTTTATTGACTGGTTAAAAATAATATTTCATTTGAGTATGTATTTCTTTGATTACTGTCAGGCTAAACTATTTCCTTTGTTCATTGGCTGTTTGTATTTTCTCTCATCTATATATTTTTTCTTCTGAAGTTACCTATTCATGTTCTAGATCCCAGTGTATTCCTAGTCCTATGCTTGAGTTTCCTGCAAGGGAACTATTAGGATGAAAAGGATTGTCTTAAATGGGGGAGCTCAGCACATCCTTGGGGAGGCAGTTAAAAGCTATATGAAACACTTTTTTCACTGTACAAATAGCCAGTTAATTGGCTACATGAGGAGTCAGGTGCTAGAAGCTAAAGACACTGAGGCAGGTGGGTAATGGAAGTTGGGTGGCAGCCCTCGTAATGTTGTCTTTTGCATTTCCTGTACAGAGTTTTGCCGGATTGACAAGCCCCTGTGCCACAGTGAGGATGAGAAGCTCAGCTTTGATGCAGTCCGCAGCATCCACAAGCTGATGGATGATGATGCCAATGGTGATGTGGATGTGGAAGAAAGTGATGAGGTGAGCCTTCTCACTCTGCTGTGACTCTCTTCTCTTCCTGTGTGAACAGTTTCTGAAAACTGTCTAGACAGACTATCCCCTGTGGAGAGATGACTTTGATGCAGGATTATTCTCTAGGAACTTATCCCTATCAGAGGAGGTGATTCTCAGCAGCGGTCCTCCAGGAGCCAGCTGGTCAGAGTGCAGGCCTTCTGTCTGCATCTGCCTGTACTGGCTCCTGTTCACCTGCCGGCTAGAAGCACAACACTGACTAAGCTGTGCTGTTTGAGAGGGAGAGGGAGCTCCAAGGTTGGTGTCTATAGTTCCCCTGAATCCTTATTGCAATCCTGCTATAGACAGAGGGCATCAATCTGTACTTACTCTGTTCTCAGCCCTGTGTTGGCATGTGAGAGAGAAAGCAGGACAGTTAGATCTTGCCCTCTGGGAGCTTACAGTCTATTTGGGAGGAAGAAACAAATGGTCCTGGAACAGCGGTTCTCAACCTGTGGGTCACGACCCCTTTGGGGGTCGAACGACCCTTTCACAGGGGTTGCCTAAGACCATCGGAAAAACACATATTTCTGATGGTCTTAGGAACCGAGACACCACTCCTCTATCTGTCTCCAGGCGGGTCCACCCACATGCAGATACACCCACATACAACATGAGGAACTGTATTAAAACGTCACGGCATTAGGAAGATTGAGAACCACTGTCCTAGAAAGATCATTCTCAATTCCAGGCTGCAGTTGCTGGAGGCCAGTTGAGTGGTCCAGAGAGTAAAAGTGAGAGCAACCTCTAAATGAAAAAAGCTCTGTTATTATTTTACTTTTTGGCATTACTACAGCTCCATTTCCAGAAAGCCCAGAGTATAAAGTCATCATGTGTGAAAAGATTTAAAGGTTTCAGTTGATTTCAAGCTCAACATGAACCAGCAGTTTGGTAAAGCTCCTAAGTTTGCCAAATCTTTAATAGTGTTGTGGTGTATGTCATGAGGGAGGAGGTAATCCTAGTCTCTCCTCTCTGCTGCTTAGCTCACCTTTAAGTTTTGAGTTTAGTTTTGGCTCTCATGTTGTCAGAAGTATTTGGAACAGTGAGAGCCTATACAGAGAGGATGCCGTGAATGGTGAAGAGCACAGAAACTATGAAATGGAGCGTACTCAGTACATGTTGGTATTTGCAAGTATCTATTATGTATGTGCCAGGCACCGTTCTAGGCATGGGTATGTGGTAGTAAATAGGACAGATACATCTGTCCTCTCATAATTTATAGTCCAGTGAAGAAACTTTAGCCTGGAAAAGAAAAGACTTGGGTAATACAGTTTTTGTCTTCAAATGCGAAGTGGAGGAATCAGACTTACAGAGAAATGATGATAACAATGAAAACCGTAGCACTAGTTATCATTTATTAAATTCTTATGCTGTATCAGGCACAGTGTTAAGCTTTTTGCATAGTTGTTCTTTTAACTTTCTTATCAGCCTTATGAAGTTGGTATTGTTATCAAGGACTGGAGCCTTGGAAAGATTAAGCATTTTGTTCAAGCACACACTGGACATGAGCACAAATATGATTTCAGAGCTCATGCTGTTAAGTACTGCTGTGTTCATTCTCTTATTCTAAGGGCAGAGCCGGGACTAGTGTAGGGAAAGCAAAATATAGGCATATTCTTCTAGAATAAAGAATTGCCTATATCAACACAATCTCATAACGGAAGGGGCTTCTTTGGTTGGTAGGTAGGTAGGTAGTTAACTCCCTTTCACTGAAGATGGGCAAGTAGACTATGGCACTCCACTGATTGGTCAGCAGAGGGGATCCTTGTATTAGGTTGAACTAGATAATGTCTAAGAGATTTATAAGAGGAAAAAAAAGAAAAGACTTTCTGGAGGCAAAGTAGAATTTGGATAGAGTTGAAAGGGTGGGGCAACCTGACTAGTAGGGGACGAGTGTGAGCAAAGAATGTAGAGATAGAAGCATGGTGGGTAGGTCTGGTTAGACAGAATGACTGTGGTAGAAAACTGTAGAACAAAAACCTAGAAAAGAAAGTAAGGCCCAGGCAACCAGGCTGAGCTATGAATACTTCTTAAACCCAGCAATTGTAGGTTCTTGAGGAAAGACAACCACCATGATGAAAATATCTAAACTTTTGGTCACATCTAGAAGGGTTACTGGTTCTCACAGGACCCAGTTTTGTCCATGCTAAAAATAAAATCATGTTTCTGGTGATGAATGAGGCCTAGAGGTGTCCTGATCTTCTTCCAAGGGCTGGGCCACAGGACTGGGAGATGAATGTCACAACAGTTAAGAAGGTGATATGGTCCAAGATCCACCAATTCCTGGATATCCTTATTTGCCTCCCTTCCCTTTTCACTTTCTGTTGAATTGCTTTGTAAATGAGAGGAGGAAGAAAATGTTCTTTTTAAAGGAATGTTACCACAACAAGAAGCTCATCAGCACAAACTGTTCTAAAATAACACGAAAGCTGTCACCCTTCTCTACGCCAGTGGCGAGCTGTTCTTTTTCAGCATAGCTTCTGCCTGCCTTGGCTTCAGATGTTCTCACTGCAGTCTCAGGCCTCTGTCGGTTAGAGTAGCATGCTAGTGGGAGGTTTCATGATCAGTCACAAGCTACTGTTTTTGAAAGTGAAAGCAATGTTGCCCTGGCTGGTTTGGCTCAGCAGTTAGAGTGTCGGCCTGTGGTCCAGAGAGACCCTGGTTTGGTTCCCACTAAGGGCACGTAACTTGGTTGCAGTTTGTCCCCGGCCCTGGTTGGTCGTGCGGGTGGCAGCCACTGGATGTGTCCCTTTCACGTCGATGTTTCTCTCTCTCTCTCTCTCTTCCTCTCTCTCCCTCCCGCTCTATCTGAACAAAAAATGGAAAAAAATGTCCTCAGGTGAGGATTAAAAAAAGAAAGTGAAAGCAATGTTAGCAAAATGTGTGCTTAAATCAGTCTTTAGAGTTCAGGATCTAACTAGAAAGTTGGTGGATAGCTCAGAGCCTTAGAGTATTGGATAATGGACACTGAGGCACCAGAGAGGAAACCCTGGTTGTACTGGCCATCAAGGACCTGAGATTTTTATGACCCACTTAAAAGCATTGTGGATTACTCAAGGACTGTAGTAGAAGTCTGAAGGGATACTCTATTAAGGCCTCATTTAATTAGCCTGACATCAGTAAGATTTTCATATAATTTGAACTATAATCTCAGTATGAGATCTTTAAAATTTTCGGCCATTTTTGAAGTAAATTTTTCTTCTTACAGATTATTGTGAGTAGAGTGTTAACTTTCTTTGGATAATTCAAAGCATGTCTTCAGGGCCTCTTGTGCTATTTGCCTCAGTGCCTACATTCCTATATGCATGGTTCTGATTTCTTTTTATAGTTCTCGTCTCTTCTTTTATTCACTCTCATTTCTCTTTTTTTTTTAATTTATTTTTTCATCCTCACCCGAGGACATTTTTTCCAGTTTTTGTTCAGATAGAGTGGGAGGGAGAGAGAGGAAGCGAGAGAGAGAGAGAGAAACATCGACGTGAAAGGGACACATCCAGTGGTTGCCACCCGCACGACCCAACCAGGGCCGGGGACAAACTGCAACCAAGTTACGTGCCCTTGGTGGGAACCGAACCAGGGTCTCTCTGGACTGCAGGCCAATGCTCTAACCACTGAGCAAACTGGCCAGGACTATTCACTCTCATTTCTAATTGCTGTATCTACTCTGCTGTGAACTGTGAACTTAGACTTATGGTTAACTGAGATTCAGCAGGTATTTTATAGAAAATATAATATTTTGCTCTGACCAGTTACTAAGTGGTTAGAGCATTGGCTCACGGACCAAAGAGTTGCAGATTCAATTTTGGTCAAGGGCACGTACCTCAGTTGTGGTTCAGTCTCTGGCCCTGGTCGGGGTCGTGTGGGAGGCAACCCATTGATATGTCTCTCTCACATCAATGTTTCTCTCTCTCTCCTCTCCCTCTCCCTTTTTCTCTTCCTCTCACTCTATCTGAACATAAATGGAAAAGTATCCTTGGGTGAGGATTAAAAAAAAGAAAAGAAAATATAATATCTTTTATGTATGGGGAAGCTAGTTTGGCTGCTCAAGTGCTATCTTTACTTAAAGCTTCTGTCCTAGACAGCAGAGGCTATAGATTGTGGGCCTTTCAGATGAGCAAGATACTACATTGGTGATGGTGTCCTTCTTGCCAAGCTGGCAGGGAATTATGCCAGCCTGGCAGTGTGGGAATTCATGATCTGTGTTCTATTCAGAGCTCTGGTAGGGACACTGCCCATGGGCAAAGGATTTGCTGCAGTGGAATGGTACTATCAGGTTGTCCTGACAGTCCGAGGTACACAGACAAGGGCCTGCTTAAAACCACTGTTCTCTTGACTGGACTAGGCTTCTCTGTGAGCAGTGTTATTTTCGTATCTGGAGCCTACATGGAAAATTAAGAGCATTTACTCACCATTAAACAAATTCTGATTGAATACCCATTATGTGTCAGGCACTGTTTATAGGGCTGTGGATTTTATAGTGAAGAGAACTGAGAAGATCTTCACTTTCATAGAACTTGCATTCTAGAGGTCTGTATGTATGTCACAGGTGATGACTGAGTAATGAACAAAGTTTGAAATTAGGCAGAACTGTAATAAGATTATAGTAGTTTAATGACTTCCACTTTGATTTTCTCAGGGTAAAATGGTGGTTAATGATTTCTTTCCTTTCAGGGTTTGTTGTCAGGATTAAGTGAGAAAAGTGCTGTTAAAAGTTCCCAGCACAAATAAAGAACTCTAAAAACTGACCAGTAGAAAACCAGCAACTCTATAGAAAATGGGAAAATATTGACTAGACACTTCATCAGAGAAATCATAGGGATGACAAATAAGCATGTGAAAAGATGCTCAATATTATTAGCCATTAAGGAAATGCAAATTAAAATTACAGTAAGATAACACTACACACCTGGTAGAATGGCTAATGGAATGGAAAATACCAAGTGCTAGACAAGGAGGAAGAACCATTAGAACTCTTGCTTATAGTTTCTTATACAGTTAAACATAACGTATTGCATGGCCGAGCAGTTCTACTTCTAGATATTTACCACTGTAGGTAAATAAAAATTTATATTCACACTAAAACCTATACACAAATATTTATAGCAGCGTTGATTACAATTGCCACAAACTGGACACATCCTTGGCCGGTTTGGCTCAGCGGTAGTGTCAGTGTGTGGACCAAAGAGTCGCGGGTTCAATTCCAGTCAAGGGGACACACCTCGGTTGTGGTTTGTCCCCAGCCCTGGTTGAAGTCGTGCAGGAGGCAACCAACCAGTCAGTGTGTCCCTCTCACATCGATGTTTCTCTCTCTCTCCCTCCCACTCTATCTGAAGATAAATAGGAAAATATCCTTGGGTGAGGATTAAAAAAAACAAAACTGGACACAAATCAAATGTCCTTCAATGTGTGAGTGGATGAAAAACTTTGGACTGCTACTCAACAATAAAAAGAAATGAACTATTGATGCCCCCAATACAGATGAATTTCAAAGGCATTATGCTGAGTGAAAGAAAGCAGTCTCAAAAAGTTACATACTATATGATTTCATCTATATGATATTCTGAGAAAGGCAAAGATATAGGGATGGAAGCTAGATCTGTGGTTACCAAGGGTTAGGAGCGTGAGGAGGGTTTGACTACAAAGGGACAGTATGAGGGAAGTTTTTTGGGTAATAGAATTGTCTTGTGTCTGGATTGTGGGGGCAGTTACAAGAATCTAAATATGTATTAAGATTCATAGAACTGTATCCCCTCCTCCCAAAAGTTAGTTTCATTATATGTTATTTAATCCTCACCTAAGGATATTTTTCCATTGAGTTTTAGATAGAGTGGAAAGGAGAGACAGAGGGAGAGAGAGAGAAACATCCATGTGAAAAAGACTCATCAATTGGTTGCCTCCTGCATGACCCAACCAGGACCGGGAATTGAACCTGCAACCCAGGTATGTGCCCTTGACTGGGAATCGAACCTGTGACCCTTTGGTTCATGAGCTGATACTCTTAACAGCTAAGCCAAACCAGCCAGGGCTCATTATATGTTACTTAAAAAAAATTCTCAGCATAGTACCTGACACACAATTCAAGCTCAGTGAATGTGTGTTACTTTCCTTTCTCTTTCCTCTGTATTTCCAGGAAAGCTACCCACATCTGACAGTTGTATTTTTTAAATTTTTATTGATTTTTTTAGAGAGAGAGGAAGGGAGAGAGAGAGAGAAACATCACTGTGAGGTAGAAACATCAATCGGCTGCCTCCTCCATGCCCCCTACTGGAGATTGGGCCTGCAACCAGGGCGTATGCCCTGACCAGGAATCAGACTAAAACCTTTCAGTCTGTGGGATGATTCTCAATCCACTGAGCCACATAGGCTGGGCCTGACAGTTGTATTTTAATGTTTGTTTTACTGATGAGTTTCTTTCACCAAATTGTGAGTCCCTTCAGGGCAGGGACTGACCTTATGTGGTTGGTTTGTTTTTTGTTTCTCCAATGCCCAGGAGAGCCTGATACAGAGTATGTGCTTGATCATTGTGTGGAATTGTTGACTGATATAACTGTTGGGCTGAGATGGAAGTCTTAAGCAAGGGTGTGAACAGATAGCACTATGAGCCCAGGAAGCTGCAAAATCTACGTATGCTTCCATTGTGTCTGGTGCAGAAACCGCACAAGGTTAAGAGTTTGTGCTCTAGAGTTACACAGACCTAGGTTTAAACCTGGCTCAGGCTTTACCAGCTGTGGAAACTTGGAGATGTTACTCTCTTCAAGCCTCAGTTTCTTTATTGCAAGTAGAGTAATAATAGTAAGCACCTCATGAAGCTCTTGTAAAAATTGAATGAAATAACGCATATAAAGCAGTACGATGCCTGGCATATAGAAAAGGCTCAGTGAAAGTGAGTTTTGTTATCATTGCTATTATTGTTATTGTTATCATCAGAAAAAGTGTACATTTTGATGTAGATGGGCTTATGTTCAAAACTTGGCTTTGCTACTGTCTATGTGACAGGCAAATAACTCCATCTTTCTGAGCCTCATTTTCTTCAGCTATCTGAGGAGGGTAACTCTTTGCAGGGTTACTTGTTGTAAGAATTTAATGTACTCAAAGCCCCAAGTATAATGCCTAGCACATGTAGGTGCTAAATTCATGTTTTTTTCATCCTCATCATGGTACAGATAGTGAGGGCTGGCCGGTATAGCAAAAATTCCAATTCAGCTCTTTCACCATCCCATGGCATCCCAGCATTCAGCTATGGGAGCCACCCCCAGCAGCTTGGCTGACTTGACTGGGGCCAGCATGCTGCAGGGGTAGTTTTAACCTCGCCTGAGTGGCTGATATTAAGGGGTAGGGACAAAGCAACTCAACACATTTCTTGGGGCTGCAACTTCTCTGGTAGCTTACCCAACCTTTTGCCTATGCTGGTGTACTTTACAAAAGGTCTAGGTGAGAACTTCTAATTTTTTTCTACCTATCTGGAAGGCTTGAGGATTTTGAACAACAAAGCCATATTACATCACAGTTATAAAATCTACTTGACTTTTGCAGGGTAGAAATCACCTTGTTTTCTATCTTTTCTTCATTGTTTCACCAAGAAGCATGTTAAGTCCTGGGAAGGCTGTAAGAACTGGGGAAGGATGGAATCTGGCACCAGCTGGAATCAGGGCTGGAGGGACTGAACTCTGAGGGGAGCAGCCAGCAGTCCACTTGGCAATATCCCAGAGGGCCAGTAGGACTTGGACTTGATGGAAAGTGGTATATAGGGAAGGAAAAGAAGCCCTGTGCTGTGGCCAGCATGGACTAATTTGAATGAAGTTAAGTAGCTGAGTAATACTCAAAAGTTATTATTATGATAAATAATAGTTGTTATTCCATCCTCAGGCTTTGGGCCTCATTTCCTTACATTCAGATAGCTGCAGATATGCCCTGGCCGGTTTGGCTCAGCGGTTAGAGCGTCGGCCTGCGGTCCACAGATAGCTGCAGATAACTCTAAGCGTTCCCTTGCCTCTAGTTTCTCCTCCACTAGGCCTTGTTGTACATGCTGCCAGTGAACTTCCTAAGCTATGTTTTGGTTTTGCATCTTCTGCATGATTTCCTTTTTGACTTCCTGTGCCTGACACTCCATCCTTTCAAATCTGATCTTAGTCTTTCTCTTAAAATTGTCTAGACCAGAGATTTTCAACTGGTGTTCCGCAAGAATTCTTAAAACATGCGGTACCTGACTATTTAGATTGTCAAATTAAAAAAAGCGACAACAGCCAACACAACAATTGCCCTCTGATGTGAAAGAATCAAAATTGCACCTTAAAAAAGTTTTTTTTGGTCAGGCTGTGAGAATTATTTTTTGCCATGCTGCATAATTTTAGTAATTAATTTTTGTGTGCTATGAGATGAAAAAGGTTGAAAATTGCTACTCTAGGCATATCTCCTACCACTTGGTCTGGCTCATGTCTCATAGTCATTCCGTGTTTATTCTAGTCCCTTTTCTTTTAGAGATGATGAAACTATAAGGAAGTGGTTTATCTTTGCTTACTAAATTAAACTAAACTCTAAGCTGCCCTTCAGTGCTCCCACAATCTGACTTTAGCTCACCTGACATTACACTACATTCCCTTACTCTTTGTTGTAGTCAATTCACACAATGCTCTTCATGTCCCGTCACTGTGCCTTTGTTCCAGATAATTCTCGGCATCACTCAGCCTCCTATTTTTTTTGTTTTAATTATTTTGTTGATTAGATTCCACATATATTGTTTTTGTTATTGTTCTATGTCCTTTTTTTCTAATTAAAAAACTTTAATGTTGACATTACTGCAGAAGTCCCCTACTCCCCCTTTGTCCCCCGCCCTCATATATATATATATATATATATATATTTTTTTTTTTTTTTCCTTCAAATCTTTATTGTTGGATGTAAAATGTATTACAGATGTTCCACATTTTTCCCCCATTGACCCCCTCCTCCACACTCCCGCCCCCCTCCCACCTTTTCCCACACTATTGTCTGTGTCCATTGGTTATGCATATAAGTTCTTTGGTTTATTCCCCCCCCACACAACCCCTTTCCCTTTGAGGTTTGTCAGTCTAGCAATGAATTTGTGCTTCTTAATCCCTTCACCTTTTTCACCCATTCCCCCAACCCCCTTCCCAACTGGCAACCAACAAAATGTTCTCTGTATCTATGAGAATGTTTCTGTTCTTCCTGTTCATTTTGTTTGTAGATTCCATTGTTGGTAGATATGTATTCATTGCCATTTTGTTTGTTCATATATTTTATCTTTTTCTTCAAAAAGACCCTTCATCATTTCATATAATAACGGTTTGGTAGTGATGAACTCCTTTAACTTTTTCTTGTCTGGGAAAGTTTTTATATGTCCATCGATTCTAAATGACAGCTTTGCAGGATAGAGTAATTTTGGTTGTAGGTTCTTGGTTTTCATCACTCTGAATATTTCTTGCCACTCCCTTCTGGCCTGCAAAGTTTCTTTTGAGAAATCAGCTGACAGCCTAATGGGTACTCCCTTGTAGGTAACTAGCTGCCTTTCTCTTGCTGCTTTTTTTTTTTTTTTTTTTTTTTAAGCAAATGTATAATTTATTTTTGGAGAAAATAATTAAAACTAAGGTTTTTCCAATAAAGGGGAGAAGTAACAATAGGAGATCATACCATAGTTACATGTTAATTACCACATTCTGTACACTGTGGCTGTGCTTAACATGTATTTATTGACAATATGAACTTTTGAGATTTAAAAGTCACAAACTCTTGTCAATGTTATAAATTCATAAATGTTGAAATAAATACCTAGAAATAAGTAAATTTTAAAAACTGAAGCCTTTGACAGTGTTTATAGATCAACCCAAATGTTAAGTAGAAATAGTACAGCAAATAAACTGACGTTACTAGTAGTTTCCACTTAATTTCTTCATGATATGGCTGTCTGGTGTTGCATTTGTAAAAATACTTCCTACAACCACATGGGTACCCCAGAGATTATGACGAATCACTTTACAGCAGCCAAGATCATCAATAGAAAATCCTAAATGTCGATAGCGTTCATCTGTTTCAAAAAGAGTGTTGTTTGTATATGGTCCAAAAAATGCTAAACCAGATGAAGGGTCAATAAAGTCAGCCCAAAAGCCTTCAGCTCAAAGAGCGTAGCATATTTCCTTAGCACCATTGATGAACTTTTCTAAGAGCACTTCTCTTTCATTTTCTACCTCTTCACTCCAAAGAGTCATATCATTCTTAGTTTTCTGTGTTACAGTCAGAACCATTAGTTTGTTGGTGGCCATTTCTCTTCTCAGCAATTCTGGACATGTTTGGATGGCACACTCTACTTTGGCACTTTCAAAGTATGTTTCTGCACTGTTAATTTCTTGTTCAACAGGTGCATCATTACCCTGGAACTCATTCACATATTGTGCCATCACAAACTCATGTCTTTCACTTGATAAAGGTTCTGCTAGAACATCAGGTAAAGTTTTATGAACCTGGCTTTTCTTCTGTGGCATGGTCCCATTCAGGTGACAATCAAAACCTATGTTCCCGGGGAGCTGGAATCTCTGATCCTGAGGCCCAAATGGTCCCATCACTTCATCTGGCCATACTGTTCGAGAACATATATCCGGAGGTGCAGTGGCCACATGAGACTCATCAGAACCTGAAGATCCTGCAGTTGAAAAAGCTTTGGGAATGACAACCCTTTTAACTAAAGAGTAAAATCCTGGGAGATAGGAAACCAGTCTGGCTCTCTTACAGAGCACCAGGATGCTGCAATAGTCTAGCCATATGATGCTTCAGAATCAATCATTCCTTTTTTCTTTTCACATAGCATTACTGGCCATTTCTAGCGGAGGGGGCGCACGCAGGGTTTCTTTCCTTTGGTAAAGTTATCCCGTCACCACCACCGCCTCCAGCAGTCGCAGACCCGACTCTGCCCGCCGTGAATATGGCGGCTGCCACCGCAGCGGGCGTGGCGCCAACGCTGGCAATGACTAGACCGAAGGAAGCTCTTGCTGCTTTTAATATTCTCTCTTTGTCTTGAACCTTTGGCATTTTGATGATGATGTGTCTTGGTGTGTGCCTCTTGGGGTTCATCTTGTTTGGGACTCTCTGTGTTTCCTGGACTTGTATGTCTGTTTCCTTCACCAAGTTAGGAAAGTTTTCTGCCATTATTGTTTCAAACAGGTTTTCGATTTCTTGTTCTCTCTCTTCTCCTTCGGGCACCCCCAAGATGCGAGTGTTGGCACGCTTGAAGTTGTCCCAGAGGCTCCTTACACTATCCTCATTTCTTTGGATTCTTTTTTCTTTTTGCTGTTCTGATTGGGGATTTTTTGCTTCCTTATATTCCAAATCGATGGTTTGCTCCTTGGATTTACATACTCTATTATTGAATCTGTGTAAATTATTCTTTATTTCAGTTAATGCCTCCTTTAATTCTAACTGTGTATCCATGATTTCTAACCTGTCCTTTTTTATGCTCTTGAGGCCCTCCCTAAGTTCACTGAGGTTCTCACTGAGTTCATTGAGCATCCTTATAAGCAGTATTTTGAAATCAGTATCTTTTAGGTTGCTTATCTCCATTTCGCTTAGTTCTTTTATTGGGGTTTTGTTCTGTTCTTTCATTTGGGACCTGTTTCTTTGTCTCCTCATTTTGGCTGCCTCCCTGTGTTTGTTTCTGTGTATTACTTAATGAGAGGTATGGGGCTCGCTGAGACCCGATGCTGCTCGTTTGGAAGAATTTAGGAAAAACCTGAAGCAGGATCCAAGACCGGCCTATGGTTAAGCAAGTGGCAACAGCTTGGATGGGCTTGAAAGTGGGGCAGGGCGGGGCCTCAGGGAGTCACCAGGGCGGGGCTACCAGTGTGAGCCAGGTTGCTGGAGTTCCAGATATGGTGACTGTCTGCCACCCCCCGGGGAAGGGCTCACCAAAGAAACAAAGGCCTCTTACAGCACGTTTGTCCCTGAGAAAGCCCCCTCTCCAGCCCTCGGCTCCAGTGCCAAACAGCTCAGTTCTTCCCTGTATGACTCTGGTTCCCCTCGAGCTGCCTCCCCTCCAAGCTTAGAGGGAGAGAGTCCGATAAGTCCATGCGCGGGCCCTTTAAGGAGCTGCCTGGGGCTCCAGCCGCTTCAGCCTCCCTGAGCCTCAGTTCCCGCTGGTTTTTCCAGCCAGAAGTTTTGGGGACTTCTCTTCCTGGCACTTGAACCCTGAGCGGGGCACCTGGTGTGGGACGGGGACCCCTGAGTCCTCAGGAAAGACCTTCCCAGCCGAGGTGTCCTCCTGATTTTTATCCGCCACACTTGAGTGTGGGACCAGCCCGTGGCGCTGCCGCCGCCGCCGCCCCTTGCGCCTCCGCCCCTCCTACCAGTCTGGATGTGGCTGCTGCTTTAATTTCGTTGTAGGACTTCCGTTCAGCTTTATTTCAGGCGGTTTTGAATGATGGTTGTTCTGTAGTTTAGTTGTAACTTTGATGTGGTTGTGGGAGGACGCGATACTGCGTTTACCTACCCGCCATCTTGACCGGAAGTCTCAGCCTCCTATTTTTGCCTGTAAAAATTAAACTTTCCACCAAGGCCTAGATTATGGTTCCTCAGCCTCAGTGTTATTGACATTTTGGGCCAGATAATTCTTAGTTATGAGGAGCTATCCTATGCATTGTAGGATGTTTAGCAGCATCCCTAGTCTATACACACGGGATGCCAGTAGCAAATCTTTATTGTACCCCACAGCTAAGTTGTAACAACCAAAAATGTCTCTATTGCCAATTGTCAGTTGCCCTGGGGGACAGAATTGCTTCTGGTTGAGTATTATTGTCCTAGATTAAATGTTGTTTCCTCCAGGACATCCTTTTTGTTTCCCTATAGTGGGAAATGATCTTTCTGCTCTCGCATTCCAGAGTACTTGTCATGAATCTTTCATTTGGCATATTGCTCTGCTCAGTATTGTAATTAGTTGGGTCCATCCTTGTGTGTCCTACTATATTGCCAGTGCCTCCAAGGGGGAAGGAACCAGGTCTTATTCATCACTGTTTCTTCCACTGTGTTTGGTGCAGGGCCTTAGAGGTAAAGGTAAATGAGTTAAGCTTTTGAATTTTGAATTTTAAAGCAAAGATTCTGTCTTATCTCTGTGTGCCCCTTAAATTGTTTCCTGATGGTAGAATAAGAGTACACAGTTGGCTGGTCATTGATAGAGGGGAACAGGATGCTTTGGACTTGTGAGTTCCTGGCAAGGTTAGCAGCTGAGTCAATAGTAGGCTTTTTCTAGGAGTTGCTAGGGTCTGAGTTCCAGACATGTTAGTGTATAACGTGCATGGCTGATCTCCTCTGTGACCTTTTTCCCTCTCCCTCTACCCTATGCCATGAGTCACATACAAAACTGGATGGAGGTAAAATCACTGTAGTTAATATAATTAAGAAAAGACCTAGAAAATACCATGTCCTAGAGGAGCACAAATGAAGAAAAGAAAAAAGGAATATACTAAGAATGCTGAAAGGCCACCTGAACAAAAGTATGCACAGACTTTGGAGTAAGAAAGATGAGGGTTTTAGGTGTCCTTTCACTAATAGGGCCTTGGAAAGTTTCTTAAGCTCTGTGAGCTTGTTTCCTTCCTGTCAAATGGGGATAATAATTCCTACCTTGAAGGATTATGGCAAAGATGATATGAAATCCTGTGTATGAGAGGTGGAGGGGTCAATTGAGGAAAAAGGGTTGGGGAGCATCTGTAATACTTTCAACAATAAAGATTTTTAAAAAAAGGAGTCCTGCCCTGGCCGGTTTGGTTCAGCGGTTAGAGTGTCGGCCTGTGGTCCTGAGAGACCCGGGTTCGGTTCCCGCTAAGGGCGCGTGCCTCGGTTGCAGTTTGTCCCCGGCCCTGGTTGGTTGTGTGGGTGGCAGCCACTCGATGTGTTCCTTTCACGTCGATGTTTCTCTCTCTCTCTCTGTTCCTCTCTCTCCCTCCCACTCTACCTGAACAAAAAATGGAGAAATGTCCTCGGGTGAGGATAAAAAAAAAAAAAAAAAAAAAAGGAGTCCAGCCGGTGTGGCTCAGTGGACTGAGAGGTCCCTGTTTGATTCCTGGTCAGGGCGTATGCCCTGGTTGTGGCCTTGATCCCCAGTAGGGGGCATGCAGGAGGCGGCTGATTGATGTTTCTCTGTCACATTGAAGTTTCTATCTCTCTCTTCCTCGCTCTCTAAAAAAATCAATAAAGAAAGAAAAAGGAAGGAAGGAAGGAAGCAAGGAAGGAAGGAATCCTGTATAAAGCATGCTCAGCCTGTGGCTTAGTTCATGGTAGTAGTATTACTCCTTCTCCTACCACTGTTACATGTGCTAGGCGTGTGCTGGGGGTGTTTGTACCCCTGTGTTGGGTAGTCTGTGGAGTAGATATTAATTTTTCCATATAAGTGATAAGGAAACTGAGACTGAATTAGCTCATAGTTATCTACTTTTTGGTTTTTGCAACTCAGATCTGCATCAGGTCAATGAAAATGTTAACTTGTGGCGATGGTTGCACACCTCTGTGAATATGCTAAAAACCCTTGAGTTATACACTAAATTGGTATGTGAATTATATCTCAATAAAGAGGTTTAAGCCCTGGCCATTTTAGCTCAGCAGTTATAGCATTGGCCAGTGGATTGAAGGGTATCGGGTTCAAGGGCATATACCTGGGTTGCAGGTTTGATCCCCTGACCTGGTTGGGGTCGTGTGGGAGACAACCAATAAGTCTCAGTCATATCAATGTTTCTCTCTCTCTCCCTCCCTCCCTTCCACTCTATCTAAAAATCAATGAAAGCCCGACTGGTGTGGCTTAGTGGATTGAGCATCATCCCATGGACTGAGAGGTCCCGTTTGATTCCCAGTCAGGACACATACCCCTGTAGGGGGCATGCAGGAGGCAGCTGATCAATGTTTCTCTCTCACTTTAATGTTTCTATCTCTCTCTCTAAAAAAAAAAAAAAAAATCAATAAAAACATATTTAAAAAATAAAAATCAAGGTAAAAAATGATCCTCTGGTGAGGATTAACCAAAAAGAGGAAAAAAAAAAGAGGTTTAAAAAAGTGTCACTACCCAGAGACATAGTAGTAGGGTACAGACTGACAAACATCAAAAGAGGGGAATGGGGGACGCAAGGGGGGCAACAGAAGAGATAAACCAAAAAACTTATATGCATGTATGTGTAACCAGTGGACATAGACAACAATGCTGGGGTTGGGGGGAGGATCCATAGGAGGGTGTCAATGGGGGAAAAAGGAGAAACATCTGTAACTAAAATAAATGAATAATTTTATATATATATATATTTTTTTTAAAGTGTCACTATATTGGTCACCTCCCATTTGCCTTTCTGTAGCCCAATCCATAAGAAGCCCTATGGCTCTATAGAAAACACTTGGAGCCCTGGCCGGTTTGGCTCAGCGGTTAGAGCGTTGGCCGTGAACCAGAGAGTCCTGGGTTCGGTTTCTGCTAAGGGCACGTACCTTGTTTGCAGTTTGTCCCCAGCCCTGGTTGGGGTCGTGTGGGTGGCAACCAGTTGATGTGTCTCTCTCACATAGATGTTTCTCTCTCTCTCTTCCTTCCTCTCTCCCTCCTGCTCTATCTGAAGATAAATGCAAAAAAAAAAAAAAAAAAAAAATTTCCAAATGTCCTTGGGTGAGGATAACAACAACAAAAAAAGAAAACACTTGGAAAACCATGTTGATTTCTTTCCCCATTTCTCCCACTTCTAGCTTTGGCAGATATGTAGAGGTGCTTCCAAGTCTGAAGTACCATTGTTTCTGGAAGCAGAGATCCCTGGTTAGCTTCCTGACAGCTAGGTTGCTTCTGTTTCTGAGAAGGTGCAGATGGCTTCTGAGGACACCCTGACTGAAGATCCCTGAGGCATTCTCTTTGGGAGAATCCCTGCCTCCTTCTCTCCCTCTTTTCCATCCCTCCTGACCTGCCTTTTTCTTTTTTTGTAGCTGGCGCTTCTGGGAAAGCTAAAATGGCAGGAAAGAACTCAGGTAGTAATTCTTTCTCACCCAAATACCAGGGACCTGCATCAGATTCTTGGCCCTTACCATATGGAGCTCCATGAGGGGAGATATCAAAGGCATCTAGCTAAGTAGTCCTGGTTTTATTTTTCCTGGATTCACCTTATGCTCAGGGCCTCCCTCCAATTCCCACTGCTGCTACCATGCCAATGCCAGCCTCTGGGGAACAGAGCTCTCCCCTTGGCCTTTGGATCTGATCCAAAATATTGCCCTTTTTTTTTTTTTAAAGTATACCATATGCAAAATAGGGCAGAAAAGAAATAATTTCAGACAGATATGCAAGTAACCTCAATAATAGGTTTTGATGCATATATTTCTCTTTTTGCAATGACTTTTTTTTTTAACCTAAAGGATTGTTACAGTTTAGGTGCACCTCTCTGGTTTTTTGTCTTCTAGTTCCCTGCCTGTCTCCTGGTGCAACCACCATTTTACCTCTTGCCTTGTGGAACATTCTGTGAACCTGCCCTTAATCTAGGCAAAGCACAGATTGAATTCAGCTCATGCCTTTTTGACAAAACAGAGATGATGGATACCATGAGTGACATCATTTTTTAGGTGAAACCTTCTCCTTAGGCTAAGGAAGAGACCTGTCCAGAATTTTCCTTGTAAATGCTTAATTATAGGATGGTTGTAGCACTTACCTACCAAGAGTGGATCGTAGTCAAGTTACAGGCTGTAACCCCCATTGAATCCAAATTCTATGGCTTTGTTTATGCCTTCAGTCCTAACTTTTGTTTCTTGGAATAATGTATTTAGACATTGAATTTTTAAAAGTCTAAAACATGAGCATCGAAGTCTGACCTGAGTTTACATCCACGCTTTGCAGTGTACTAGCTATAAGACCAAGTAATTTGAAGTCTTACTTTCTTCATCTGTAAAGTAGATATGAAAATAAGATATTCTTTGTCACTGACAAGCCTTCAGCCTAGTGAGAAAGGCAGATACATAAACTGGCAATGACAATAGCGTATTTTAAGGGTTATAATGGTGGTGTGGACCAGGGGACTGTGAGAGTTTCAAGAGGAATAAGAGGTCATCTAACGTGCTGATGTAGCAGAAGACATACACATTGTCAACCAGCACTCAGGGAAGGGTACCAGTTGCTAAACAGTCTGAGCTACATATCAGAAGCAGTATAGGCATTGTTTGCAATCTGTCCCAGTGCCTTAGCCAGATACAGGAGGAAGCAGCAGCTCCCCCAGATGGTATCTCTCTGTTTCTAGGAAAACCCCAGACGGTGGTTTGCTTTGACAGACAGGGAAATTCTTTCTACTGCACAGAGTGTTGTTTTTTCTTCCTTCCCATTTTATTGGTGAATCTGCTTTGTCTGTTGTGGATGGCAGCCCTGTTAATGACAGGGATTAGTGATACTTGTAATGTTTCTCTCTCTGCGTGCCTACATATGTGTATATGTTTCTCTGTGTCTTCATGTTTGTTTCTTTGTATGTGTGTATACACCATTTTGTACCTTTCTGTACTGTATGTGTCTTTCCATATTTATACATGTCTGTGTATGACAAAAAGTGTAGGGGGTGTAGAACACTGAGCCAAGGAAGTAGGAGCTGAGAGAAGCCCATAACCCAGGTTGAAGATTAAGGTTAGGCTACAGTACAGTGTGCAGGACCTAGAGGTAAGAGCAGAGCCAGAAGTGTAATCAAGAACCCAAAGATGCTGTTAGTGTAGGCAGGATCTGAGTTCTACAGAGTGGTAGGCTGAACACAGTGGCCATCTAGCAGCTAGAAATAGTCAAGGCAGCAGAAAAAGAAAAGCCCTGCTTCAGGTATTAAGCTTCTAACTCTTTCTGTCTAAGGAGGAATCAGCGGCTGATTCTGAGGGCCCTGCTTGCCTTCAGACCAAACTGGTGTTTGTGTTTGTTTGTCTATATGTATATTTATGCAAGTCTCTGAGTGTCTGTTATCTTCATGTGCACTGCATTCAGTATACTTCATGGCATTAGAAGCAATTGGTTTCCAATGCAAAGTCTGATTCACTTGAGGATCAATGATCCTTCCATTATTCCTTCCCTTATTTGTTCTCGTGTTCACCCTCCCTTCTTTCTCCAAATATAGTTAGTGTCAGCTCTGTGCTGGGTACTGGATATGCAAAGACCAATAAGGAAGACACATATTACTGAAGCAGAAATATATTCATGTTCACTCCTAATAGGTTCTGTGATAAGAGATTAGTGCTGCATGCTCTGAAAGTGCAGAAAAGGGCATTTAACCTGTCCTAGGATGCCAGGAGAGACTACCCAGAAGAAGTGGTGCCTGAGATGAATTTTGAGAGATGAATAGGAGTTAACCTGGGACAGGGGTAAAACGGTTTACCAAGTGGGCAGATGAGTATGATGTCCCTAGGGATCTGTGAATCAGTGGTTCTTTTAACTTGAGCATAGCATGTAATAGTGAGGCAGGGAGGGAGAGGTTGGAGATGAGGTTGGAAAGGCAGGCATTAGCCAGATTTTTGTTATATTGAGAAACTTGGATTTTATCCCAAAGATAATGAGCTAGAAGGACTATAAATAGAGATGGCTCTAATTCTGATCAAGGTATGTCAGGAGCAGGCTTTGCAGAGCAGGTGAAGCTGGAACTTTGTTTTTATAGATGAGCAGGGGTTTACTGATGGAGGAAGGAGGATGAGCATTCCAGGAACAAGGAACTCTGTGAGTAAAGGCAGTAAGCCAAAAATATAAGTTTGGGACACATCATGTAGGGAGGTGTCTAGAGAGTAATTTCTTCATCTATAAGATAGGGAACTAACTGGTAACATATACTTTCAGTGGCTGACATGAGGCTCAAATAAAATAATGGATGTAAAGAATCCTTTGTAAACCATATTGCTGTGTGCAGATTTCAGTAGTAGTTATTATCTAGCTTCTCTTTCCCCCTCAGTGCCCAGGAGCATCAGACTCTCCCAGGTGTAGATCAGGTAGGCATGCACCCCAGCAGTGTGGCTCTTACTGGGTGAAAACCATACCCTCTTACATCTAGCCACCTGGAATCTTGAGGAAGAGGAGCTAAGATTAGAAGCTGCTAGGAATAAGAGACTGAGTACTGGTTCATTCAGGATACACTAATCTGCACAGTATGAGCCCTCTTGCCCAGGGACCCACATTCAGAATAGTCAAACAGGAAGCACCTTTTACATAAAGGCACTGTGAAGGACTGTGCCTTAAATGATCTCATTTTCTTCACATTGTAACTGTGAAGTCGTCTGCATTTTACAGGCTCAAGGTGACCCAGAGAGTACATGGCAGAGATGAAATTTGAGTCTGTATCTGTGAGATTTTTTTTTCCTGTATGTCACTTCACAAGCTTTCTGGTATCTCTGGGCTGCGAGCAAGCTCCATGATTAGTGGAGAGGGAAACACTCTGAGGGTTTGGGCAGTGTGGGGTTGGGAGGGTTGAGAGAGAGTTTTGGGGCTTTGTTTTGGGGATTGAGCCACAGCACTTTTCTCCACATAGAAAAGCTGTTTTTGCTTTCAAGGACTGACCCTCCTCTGTATATATACATGTATGTCTGTCTTACCTAGGTGCTCTCAATGTGTCTGATTGATCTCTGTGTCTTTGGATCCCAGCACAGGACATGTCACATATTTACTGCTCTGTAAATGTTGGTCGGACAAATGAATGAATTTTTAATAAAGGCTTCTAGGCTTCTAGAACTCCTAATGTCTTCACTACTCCCTTCTGCCTTCTTTGTGGTACTATGATACTCTAATAGATTTTGTTCTTGAAGACATTTTTTTTTTTTTTTATATTGCCTAAATTCTTCTTCTTGGAGTTGATTAGGAGCCAGAAGGTTCTTAAAGAGGGTCATGAGTTTGTCTTATTTTTTACATTCTTTGTTCACAAGCCCACCTTCTCACTGTCCAAAGCTGAGTAGCATTCATAAGGAACACATAGTGAGCCCTCAGCTTTTTAACTTAGTTTATTGAAGCTGATGTTCATTTTGGAAATAGAATCCAGGAGGTTTTCCTGCTATTGAGTGCTTGGCTGTGTTTGTGTTTCCCAGGATCTTAGAAAGTCATGCCTAGGGATGGTAGTATGGGGAACAATTGAGAGGCGAATCAAAGTTGACTCTTGTTTGTGGGGATTGTAAGGGAGAGAGACTTCCTTAGTATTTGAAGTCATAATAGAAGAAAGATGAAGTAAATTCAGTATAGGCATCAGCCTATCTGACCCCTTTCCTGTTTTTTATACAGTTCACAAACTAAGAATGGCCTTTATATTTTTAAATAGTTGGGGGAGGGGAATCCAGAGAAGAATTTCATGACATGTGAAATTTATATGAAATTCAGATTTCAGTGATAATAACTAATGTTTTACTGGCACAGAACCACTCTGACTCACTTACATGTTGTCTATGGTTGTTTTCACACAAGAACAGCAGAGCTGAGTAGTTATAACAGATTGGATGGCCTGCCAAACCTAAAATATTTACTGTCGGGTCCTTTACAGAAAAAATGTGCTTATTCCCTGGTCTTACCCATCAATTTAAAAAAAAAACAGATTTATTGAGATATAATTCACATACCATATCATTTACCCAATTATTATTATTATTATTATTATTATTTTATTTTTGTTATAGATGTTTCTCCTTTTTTACCCTCATTTACCCATTTAAAGTGTACAATAGTTATTAGTATAGCTACAGATATGTGTAACCATTACCACAGTCAATTTTATTTTATTTTTTTAAACTTATCTTTATAGTGGAATGTGTTACCCATTGACCCCCTCCTCCCCAATCCCCCCCAACTTCTGTCTTCCCTATACTATTGTTTGTGTCCATTGGTTATGTATATATGCATAGAAGTTCTTTGGTTTATCTCTTCCCGCCTTCCCTCCCCTCTTCCTTTGAGGTTCATCAATATAACAACCAATTTGTACTTCTTAATTTCTTCATCTTTTTCACCCATCTCCCCCGCCCACTCCCATTTGGCAAGCAACAAAAAGGTCTCTGTATCAGAGTCTGTGTCTGTTCTGCTTGCTCATTTTGTTTGTAGATTCAATTGTTGATAGATGTATATTAATTGCCATTTTATTGTTCATGTTTTTGTTCTTCTTCTCCTTCAAAAAGACCCTTCAACATTTCATATAATACCGGTTTGGTGGTGATGAACTCCTTTAGTTTTTTCTTGTCCTGAAAACTCTTTGTATGTCCATTGATTCTAAATGATAGCTTGCAGGATAGAGTAATCTTGGTTGTAGGTTGTTGCTTTTCATCACTTTGAGCATCTCTTGCCACTCCTTTCTGGCCTGCATAGTTCCTTTTGAGAAATCAGTTGACACTAGGGGAAGTAGCTCTGTCTTCTGGAAGCTGCCTCAGGGCTGTAACATTAAACTTTAAAAAAAAAAAAAAAAGAAATTAGTTGACAGTCTTATGGGAGCTCCTATGTAGGTAACAAACTGCTTTTCTCTCGCTGCTTTTATTTATTTATTTATTTATTTATTTTTTTTATCCTCCCCCGAGGATATTTTTCCATTTTTTGTACAGATAGAGTGGGAGGGAGAGAGAGGAAGGGAGAGAGAGAAACATCGACGTGAAGGGACACATCGAGTGGCTGCCACCCACACGACCAACCAGGGCCGGGGACAAACTGCAACCGAAGTACGTGCCCTTAGCGGGAACCGAACCTGGGTCTCTCTGTACCGCAGGCCGACGCTTTAACAGCTGAGCCAAACTGGCCAGGGCTCTCTCGCTGCTTTTACGATTCTCTCTTTGTCTTTAACCTTTGGCATTTTGATGATGTGTCGTGGTGTGGATCTCTTTGGGTTCATCTTGTTTGGGATTCTCTGTGCTTCCTGGACATGAATGTCTGTCTCCTTCACCAAGTTAGGGAAGTTTTCTGCCATTATTTTTGCAAATAGGTTTTCAATTTCTTGCTCTCTTCTCCTTCTGGAAGCCCCATGACGCGAATGTTGGTACACTTGAAGTTGTCCCAGAGGCTCCTTACACTGTCCTCATTTTTTTGGATTCTTTTTTCTTTTTGCTGTTCTAATTGGGTGTTTTTTTCTTCCTAATATTCCAAATTGATGGTTTGCTTCTTGGCTTCACCTACTCTACTATTGAGTCCCTGTAAATTATTCTTTATTTCAGTTAGTGCATCCTTCATTTCTGACTGGTCCTTTTTTATGTTGTTGATGTTCTCACTAAGTTCATTGAGCATCCTTATAACCAGTGTTTTGAACTCTGCAGCTGATTGGTTGCTTATCTTTATTTTGTTTAGTTCTTTTCCTGGAATTTTGTTCTGTTCTTTCACTTGGGGCATGTTTCTTTGTCACCTCATTTTGGCTGTTTCCCTGTGTTTGTTTCTGTGTATTAGGTAGAGCTACTGTGTCTCCTAGGCTTTGTAGGGTGGCCTATTGTTGTAGGTGTCCTGTAGGGTCCAGTGGCACAGCCTCCCTGATCACCCCAGCTTAGCCCTCAAGGTGCACCCCTAGTGTGAACTGTATACCCTTCTGTTGCAATTGAGTTTTGATTGCTGTTGGCAGGTCAATGGGAGGGATTTACTCAGGCTGATCAGCTGCAAGGACTGACTGTGCCCACTAACCACTGGCCTCTGACTGCCTTGGAGGATCAGCTGTGTAGGAACCCACCACACAGAGCAAGACTTACTTCATCAGGACTCTGGTACCTACTGAGTCCATTCCTTGAGTGTGTCACTTGTGGAGGTGCTTGGGTGGTGGTGCTTTGATGTGGTCTGAAGCTGTTCACTGGGTGTGCTGACTCTGGGGCAAGTTCAACCTTTACCTGTGGTCTACCCAGGGCCACCCGGCATAAGCTACAAAGTGATCTGCTGACTGCTACTTCTTGTGCTGGGCTTGAAGGTGCCCAGGAAAAGCCAAGTTGTGAACCAAGGCTGGCTGTTTGTAGTGCCAGGCCAGGGGCCACTTAACAAGAGGTATGGGGCCCTGGCCGGTTTGGCTCAGCAGTTAGAGCGTCCGCCTGTGATCCGGAGAGACCCGGGTTCGGTTCCCGCTAAGGGCATGTACCTCGGTTGCAGTTTGTCCCCAGCCCTGGTTGGTCGTGCGGGTGGCAGCCACTCGATGTGTCCCTTTCACATCGATGTTTCCCTCTCTCTCTCTTCCTCTCTCTCCCTCCCACTCTGTCTGTACAAAAAATGGAAAAATGTCCTCGGATGAGGATTAAAAAAAAAAATTAAAAACAAGAGGTATGGGGCTTGCTGAGACCAGATGCTGTCTGTTTGAGAGATTTTAGGAAAATATGAAGCAGGATCCAAGACAGGCCAATCTTATGGTAAAGCCATTAGAAACAGCTTGGGTGGACCTGAAGGTTGGGTGGGGCAGGGCCTCAGGGAATCACCAGGGCAGAGAAAACAGTGTGAACCAGGTTGCTAGAGTCCCAGATTTGGTGGCCATCTGCTGTCCCAGGGAAGGGCTCACCAAAGGAACACTGGCCTCCCACAGCAAGTCTGTCTAGGAGAAAGCTGCCCCTCCAGCTCTTGCCCCAATGTCATACAACTCAGTTCTGTCTCTGGTGCCTTTCAAGCTGCCTCCCCAGTGTTGGAACCCAGGAGTGAGTCTGAGTAAGTCTGTGCACTGGGCCCTTTAAGAGAAACTGCCTGGGGCTCCAGAAGCCTCAGCCTCCCTCACCCTCAGTTCCTGCTGGTCTTACAGCCAGAAATGATGGGGACTTCTCTTCCTGGCACTGGAACCCAGAGCTGGGCACCTAGTGTGGGACAGGGAAACCTCACTCCTCAGAGAGGACCTTCACAATGAGGTATCCTGATTTTTATCTGCCACATGTGGGTGTGGGACCAGCCCATCTCGCCTCCACCTCTCCTACCAGTCTCCATGTGGCTTCTTTAATTTCGTAGTTGTAGGACTTCCATTCAACTTGATGTCAAGTGATTCTGAATGATGATTGTTCTATAGTTTAGTTGTAATTTTGATGTGGTTGTGGGAGGAGGCGAGTACTGCGTTTACCTATGTGCCATCTTGACCGGAAGTTCACCACAGTCAATTGTAAAACATTTTTGTCACTTCATAGAGAAACACCATACACATTTTCTATTATACTCCTATTTTCCTATTCCCTTCCGTCTTGTCTACTTTTTGCCTCTATAGATTTATTCATTCTGGACATTCAATATAAATGGAATTATACAACATGTGGTCTTTTGTGACTGGCTTATTTCACTCAGCATAATGTTTTCAGGGTTCATCCATGTTGTATCATATCTCAGAATTGTGTTCCTTTTTATGGATGAATAATATTCTAATGTATGGACACACTCCATTTTGTTTTGTTTTTAATCCTCAGAGGATATTTTTCTATTTATCTTCAGATAGAGAAGGAAAAAGAGAGAGGGGGGGAGAGAGAGAGACAGAGAGACAGAGAGAGAAACAGAAACATCATGTGATAGGGACACATCGATTGGTTGCCTTCCACACGATCTCAACCAGGGCCAGGGACAAACCACAACTGAGGTACATGCCCTTGGCCAAAATCAAACCTGGGACTCCATGGGCTGACGCTCTAACCACTGAGCCAAAATGGCCAGGGCATTTTTTTTTTCTTACTTGAGGATATTTTTCCATTTATTTTCAGACAGAGTGGGAGGGAGGGAGAGAGAAAGAGCAAAATTGATGTAAGAGAGAAACATCGACTGGTTGCCTTTCACACGACTCTGGGGAGACCGAACCACAGCCGAGGTACATGTCCTTGACCAGAATTGAACCCGCGACTCTTTTGTCCACAGGCTGATGCTCTAACCGCAGGGCCAAACTGGCCAGGGCTCCATTTTGTTTTGTTACTCATCAGTTGATGGACATTTGGGTTGTTTTCACCTTTTGGCTGTTATGAATAATGCTGCTATAGACATATACAAGCTTTTGTGTGGACATAATGTTTTTATTTCTCTTGGGTATATACCTATGAGTGGAATTGCTGTGTTATATAGTAACTCTATGTTTACCTAGTTGAGAAACTGCCAGACTGTTTTCCAAAGTGGTTTAACTATTTTTAATTCATGCTAGCAGTGTATGAGGGTTCTGATTTCTTCAGGTCCTCATCAATACTTGTGACTATCTGATTTTTTTATTACAATCATACTAGTTGGTGTGAAGTAAGATCTCATTATAGTTTTGATTTGCATTTTCCTGGTTACTAATGATGTCAAACATCTTTTCATGTGCTTATTGACCCCCCCCCCTTTTTTTTTTTTTACAAGTTCAAGATGTCCATTTAAAAAAAAATTTTTTTTTCTTCCTTTATTGATTTTAGAGAGAGGAAGGGAAAGAGAAAGAGAGATAGAAATATCGATGACAGAGAACATTGATTGACCGCTTCTAGCTTGCCTCCCACTGGGAATCAGACCCACAACCTGGGTATGTGTCCTGACTGGGAATTGAATCAGCGAGCCACCTCTTGGTGCATGGGTCGACGCTCAACTACTGAGACACACCAACTAGACATTGATGTCTATTTTTAAAATTACAGTTTACAGTCAATATTTTGTATTAGTTTCAGGTGTACAGCATAGTGGTTGGACAATCATATACTTTACAGAGTGTTCCCCCAATACTTCTATTACCCATTTGGCATCATACATAGTTATTACAATATTATTGACTATATTTCCTATGCTGTACTTTACATCCCCATGACTTTTTTTTTTATCCTCACCCGAGGACTTTTTTTTTTTTTTTTCATTTATCTTCAGACAGAGCAGGAGGGAGAGAGTGGGGAAGAGAGAGAAGAAACATCGATGTGAGAGAGACACATCGACTGGTTGCCACCTACACAATCCCAACCAGGGCTGGGGACAAACTGCAACCAAGGTACGTGCCCCTAGCAGGAACCGAACCCGGGACTCTACAGTCCGCAGGCCAACGCTCTAACTGCTGAGCCAAACTGGCCAGGGCCCCATGACTATTTTACAATTACCAATTTGTACTTTTTAATCCCTTTACCTATTTTACCCAATCTCCCAACCTCCCTCCCCTCTGGCAACCATCAATCTCTGTATCTGTGAGGCTGTTTCAACTTTGTTTATTCATTTATTTTATTCTTAGATACCACATATAAGTGAAGTCATATGGTATTTGTCTTTCTCTGACTAACTTATTTCTAGATTCATCCATGCTGTTCCAGACAGTAAGATGTTATTCTTTTTTTATGGCCAGGTAATATTCCATTGTATACAGGATAGGGCAAAAGTAGGTTTACAGTTATTTGCATGGAAAATAATACATTAATAAATAATAATGCAAGAATAAAGTCTGTGTTTTGTGTACTCATAACTATAAACCTATTTTTACCCCATTCTGTATATGTACCACAGCTATTTTTCTTTTAAATCCTCACCCGAGGATATTTTTCCATTTATCTTCAGATAGAGCAGGAGGGAGGGAGAGAGGGAGAGAGAGAGAGAGAGAGAAACATTGATGTGAAAGAGACACATCGATTGGTTGCCACCCACATGACTCCAACTGGGGCTGTGGACTGAACTGCAACCAAGATACATGCCCTTGACCAGAATCAAACCTGGGACTCTTTGATTCACCGGCCGATGCGCCAACTGTTGAGCCAAACCAGCTAGGACTGTACCACAGCTTTTTATCTACTGATGGGCACTTGGGGTGCTTTCATATTTTGGCTATTGTAAATAACACTGCAGTGAACATAGGGGTGCAAATATTCTTTTGAATTAATGTTTTGGGTTTTTTGGATATATACCCAGAAGTGGAATAGCTGGGTCATCAGGCAGTTTACATTTCTATTTTATATTTTTAAATATTTTTTTTATTTTTTTATTGAATTTAGAGAGAGAGGTAAAGAGAGAGAGAGAGAGAGAGCACGCGTGATAGAAACATCGATGAGAGAAAACATCAGTTGGCTGCTTCTTGCAGTCCCCCTACTGGGGATCTGGCCCATAACCTGAGCATGTGCCCTGACTGGGAATCGAACCGGTGACCTCTTGGTGCATGGGTTGATTCTCTAACAGTGAGCCACACTAGCCAGGCAGTTTACTTTTTAAATTTATGTATTTATGTATGTATGTAGGTATGTAGGTAGGTAGGTACATGCCCCTAGCGGGAACCGAACCCAGGACTCTCTGATCCACAGTCCGACGCTCCAACTGCTGAGCCAAATCGGCCAGGGCCATTTTTAAATTTTTAAGGAAACTTTATACTGTTTTCCATAGTGGCTGCACCACTCTGCATTCCCACCAACAGTACACAAGGATTCCCTTTTCTCCACATTCTACCAACACTTGTTGTTGTTGATTTATTTTTATTTTTATTTATTTGTTTGTTTTTTATTTTATCCTCATCTGAGTACATTTTTGCATTTATCTTCAGATAGAGTGGGAGGGAAAGAGGGAGAAAGAGAGAGAGAGAAATATGGATGTGAGAGAGACACATCGAGTGGTTGCCACCCACACCACCCCAACCGAGGCCGGGGACAAAACTGCAACCAAGGTACGTGCCCTTAATGGGAACTGAACCCAGGACTCTGGTCCACGGGTTGATGCTCTAATCGCTTGCTGAGCCAAACGGGCCAGGGCGGTGATATCTTATTGTGGTCTTAATTTGCATTTCTCTGTTGATTAGTGACATTGAGCATCTTTTCATATATATGTTGACCATCTGTATGTCCTCTTTGGAGAAGTATCTATTCAAGGCTTATTGACCATTTTTATATCTTCTTTGAAGCAATGTTTTATTCATATCATTTTATTAAAATTTTAATTGGATATTCATCTTTATACTATTGAGTTGTTAATATTCTTTCTTTTTTTCTATTCCTTACCTGAGGACACTTTTTGCATTCACAGAGCGAGAGGGAGAGAGTAAGGAAGAGAGAGAGAGAGAAACATCAATGTGAGACAGATACATTGAGTGGTTGCCACCCACACAACCCCAACTGGGGCTGGGGACAAACTGCGACCGAGGTACGTGCTCTCAGCGAGAACCGAACCTGGGTCTCTCCAGACCGCTAGCCGACGCTCCAACTGCTGAGCCAAACCAGCCAGGGCAATATTCTTTGTATATTCTAGATAAAAGTCCCTCATCAGATATATCATTTGTAGATAATTTCTCTCTTTCTGTAGGTTGACTTTTTTTAAAATCTTCATCTGAGGACATGTTTAGAGAGTGGAAGGGAGAGGGTAGGAGGGAGAGGAAGAGATCAAGAAATCGAGAGAGATCAGTTACCTTCCATATGTGCCCCAACCGGGGATTAAACCCACAACCCAGGTATGTGCCCTAATCAGGAATTGAATTGGCAACCTTTCGGTGCATAGAACAACGCTCAATCAAGCCACTCTGGCCAGGCTGTTAGTTGACTTTTCACTTTTGTGATAGTATTCTTTGAAGCACAAAAGCTTTCAGTCTTGATAAGATTTAGTTTATCTATTTTTTGTTATTGTTGCTACTCATGCTTTTGATGTCATATCTAGAATCTATTGTCAATTTCACAATTCTGATAAATTTACTAAACTTGTATTTTTTTTTTTTCTAAGAATTTGAAAGGCATCTGAAGCTTAACCTTCCCTCAAATGAATTCTAAATGCCACCTCATCCAAAACCTGTTCTACCCACAGCCTTCCCCATCTCAGTTGAAGGCAACTCCATTGTTTCAGTTGCGTGGGCCAAAAAGCTGTTTGAATTGTCCTTAATTCCTCTCACACCTCTGCATCCATTGGTAAATATGGTGGGCTCTGTCCTTAAAATATGTCCACAGTCTGATAATTTCTCACCACCACTCCACTGCAGGCACTGAAGCTCTATAGCCTCCTAACAAATTGCCATGTCTACAAAGTAAATCAGATTATTTCACTCCTCTGCTCAAAACCCTGTAATAGCTCAATTTTTTATTTAGTGTGAAAGCCAAAGTTACCACAAGAGTCAGCAAGGCCCTATGTGATTTGGCCCCCACTTATCATTATGCTCTCCCCTCCTTCATTTATCTCCCTTGCTCACTCTAGTAACACTTCTTGCTGTTCCTCAAACACTCTTGTTGTTCCTGTCTTAGAACCTTGGTTCTAGATCTTACCTCTGCTGCCTGGAATATTCCCCCCCTGCTCCCCAGATATCCACTTTGATAACTCCTTCATATTCCCAAATACTTTGATTTTCTCATATTTCACCTTATCAGTGAGACCTTTCTCAGACTACTACCCTATTTAATAATGATATCTGCAATTTTACCTCACTCCTAGCATCCAGACCTCATTTATTATACATCACTTATTTTTGTTTATTTATTTTTATTTTTAAGGCCTTACCACCTTTTGAATTCTATTATTTAATCATGTACTTTATTGTTTATTATCTAGAATATAATTTCTGTAAGGGTAAGGGATATGTTTTGTTCACTGCTAAATCCCTGCTACCTAGAACAATGCCTGTCTCAGTGTTGCTGAGTGAATGAATAATCTATTTAAAAAGGAACAGATTTATTTTTTCCTGTGAATTCAAATTATTATCTGGGGTTACTTACTAGCCTTAAGAACTTTCTTTAGCATTTTTTTTTCCATCCTTACCCAAGGACATTTTTTCATTTTTTGTTCAGATAGAGTGGGAGGGAGAGAGAAACATCGATGTCAAAGGGACACATCAAGTGGTTGCCACCCGCATGACCCAACCAGGGCCGGGGACAAACTGCAACCGAGGTATGTGCCCTTAGCGGGAATTGAACCCTGGCCTCTCTGGACCGCAGGCCAATGCTCTCACTGCTGAGCCAAACCAGCCAGGGCTTCTTTAGTATTTTTTAAAAGTTGTGTCAGCTAGCAATGAATTTTCTCAGTTTTTGTTTATTTAGAAATGTCTATTTTGCCACTTAAAAGATAGTTTTGCTGATATAAGATTTTTAGTTGACAGTTTTTTCTTTAAACACTTTGAACATGTCATGCCACTGCCTTCTGGCATTTATTGTTTTTGATAAGAAGTTAGCTGTTAATATTATTGTGCTTCCCTTGTATGTGACAAATCCTTTTTATCTTGGTGATTTCAAGATTTTCTACTTGAGTCTCACTTTCAGTATTTTACTGTGATGTGTCTATTTGTGGATCTCTTCATATTTATTCTACTTGGAGTTCATTTAGCTTTCTGAATGGGTAGATTAATGTTTTTCAATAAATTTGGGGATTTTCCAGCCATTATTTCTTTGAATATTTTTTCTGCTTCTTTCTTTTTAGCTTCTCCTTTCAGTTCTCCCATTATGCATATATAGATGAGCTTAATGGTGTTCCACATGTATCTGAAATTCATTTTTCTTCATTCTTTTTTCCTTTTGCTTTTTGGATTGTCTAATTTCTATTGATCTCTCCTAAAGTTTTCCAAGTCTTTCTTTTGCTGGTTCAGATCTACTGTTGTGCCCCTCTCCTGAAATTTTCATTTTAGTTATTGTAATTTTTAACTCCATAACACCCATTTGTTTTTTTAAAAAAATAACATGTAGCTATTGATAGTCTTTATTTGATGTGACATTGTCAACACATTCCTTTCCTTTCTTTAAAAAAAATCACAGTTTCCTTTAGTCTTTGAACATATTTATAGTGATTACTTTGAAGGCTTTTTCTGTTAAATCTGGAATTTGGTTGCTCTCACAGTTTCTGTTGCCTATTTTGGTTACTCTCACAGTTTCTGTTGCCTGCTTTTTTTCTGGTGTATAGGTCATACTTTCCTGTTAATTTGCATGTCTCATATTTTTTTGTTGAAAACTGGACATATTTGATAATATATTGTAGCCACTCTGGGTACTGGTCTAACCCCTCCAGGGCTTGTTATGATTTATTTTTTTGTTTGGTGGGTTATTTTAGTGGTCTTTTCCTACCACCCCCACACAGTGTGAAGCCTCTGATATTGCTTTTCTGAGGGTGCAGCCTCGGATATGCCCACTGTCACCTTTGACAGTGGTTTTGGCAAGGCTTTCTTTGACTGTCTCTTTCCTGAACCACACCCAGCCTGAAAGCTTCATTAGTTGCCATCTTAGTACTGCATTGTTTTTCAACAGTGCCCTGGGGCATACATTTGGTCCATAGACTGACGCAATCATATTAGGGCTCCTTTGAAAGCATAGTTCCTGAGGTCAGTGTTTGAGATTTATTCTTACCCCACCTAGTGTCTCTCCCCTGTTCTCACCAGAATATTCTCCAGTTTATAGTTTAGCCTATACCTCCAATAATTCCACTAATCTTCTGCCAAAGTCCTTTCACCACAATTTTCACTGTTTTTAAATTTATTTTATTTTACTTTTTGTTAATCCTTACCCAATAATATTTTTTTCCATTGCTTTTTTGAGAGAGTATAAGGGAGGGAAGGAAGGAGGGAGAGAAAGAGAGAGAGAAACATTGCTGTGAGGGACACTTCGATTAGTTGATTCCACACTGGCCCCAACCAGGGCCAGGGATCGAATCTGCCACCCAGGTACGTGTCCTTGGCCAGGAATTGAACTCATGACCCTTGGTGTGTGGGTCGATGCTCTAACCACTGAGCAACATTGGGCAGGACTCAACTTTCACTGTTTTTGAGAGCATCCTTAGTCTTGAACTTTTTTACACCCTGTTGCAAATAAAATTATTTCCTTTGGGAAGAGATTAAAATCTCTGTTTTACAGGCAGCATTTCTGAGCCATGGTTCTGGAGCTGGAGGTGGAGACAAGGATGTACTTCTCTTTGAGTGACAATCTCACTTTAGTTGTTGAGCATTCTTGTGAAGGAGGTGGCAGTAGCCTCAGATCTCCTTGACTTGCTTCTCCCAGAGTATAAGCTTTTTAATAAGCCAGGGCAATGGCAAACATGGCCTCAGTATTCTCAGTGATGCTGTATCCAGGGTGAAGCCCCTGTTTGTCCCATGAATGGGGGATAGGTGGAAGAAGGGAGGCCTGTTTCTGGTTGGACCCATCTAGAACTTAGCCTTAGCAACAGGTAACTGGAGGCAAGATGAGAAATGCTGATGTTTTGCCCCTTTCAGGCAGATAGCCCTCCAACTAGGAACTTGGTGGAAAGGGAGCCTTGTGTTTTTGGCTGTACCAGTCTGGTGTGCCTTTTCTGTCTTACTGATTTGGAAGAAGGAGGGAAAGAGAGAGCAGGTAATAGTTCAAATACTACAAACTCTCATTGTTCTTACTGAGTTTTAATAGATCTTCTTGAATAGGTGTTTCTTCATTTGCTGTGTGCCCTTAGGACTATTTCCATATACTTTAAATGGTTGCTTTTAAAAGATAATTTTTTTCCAGTTTCACTGGAGAGTGGGTCCATTGAGCTTCTCACACTGTCAAGCTGGAAGTCCACTCCAACTCATCATTTTTAAAA
Organism: Molossus molossus; assembly: GCF_014108415.1. NCBI lineage: Eukaryota > Metazoa > Chordata > Mammalia > Chiroptera > Molossidae > Molossus > Molossus molossus. Next base: position 47,363,787 of record NW_023425348.1, read on the forward strand.
AAGTCATGCCCTGGCCAGTTTGGGTCAGTGGTTAGAGCGTTGGCCTGTGGGCTAGAGAGTCCCCATTTCAGTTCCCACTAAGGGCATGTACCTTGGTTGCAGTTTGTCCCCAGCCCCAGTTGGAGTCGTGTGGCTGGCAACCAGTCAGTGTGTTTCTCTCACATTGATGTTTCTCTCTCTCTCTTGCCCCCTCTCTCCCTTCTGCTCTATCTGAAGATAAATGCAAAAATGTCCTCGGTTGAGGATAAAAAAAAAAGAAAATTCTTACCCAGAATATATTCTCTCTAGTGCTCTGTAGTTATCCTATGTAAATGTGGCAGTATTGACCTCAATTAAGAAGATAATTTCTTCTCTCTTTGGAAATATTTTAAAATTAGTGATCTATTTCTATCTCTTTTTTCCCTTTTAGGAACTAAATAAGAAATGTGTTTATTGAGGGCAAAAGGATACAAGCAGTATAAAAACTAAAAGCTTACCTGGCTTTAATTGGCTTTTCTTTCTCTTGCCAAATGGGGGTGGAACTTTATTTGTACACTTTCTTTTTTTTTTTGGTACGTGCCCCTAGTGGGAACCGAAACCGGGACTCTCTGGTCCGCAGGCCGACACTCCAACCGCTGAGCCAAGCTGGCCAGGGCTATTTGTACATTTTCTAAGGGTCTCAGTCTGTTCATGAAATCCTTATACAGGGGGAAGCTGTGGGTCAGAGAGATCCCTTAAGCAACCCTTTGGAAAACTCTTGTCAGGAGAGGAGTAATTGCCCAGTGCAAATCTATTAATATTTAGGAAAACTTAATTTACACATAGGAGAGCTTATTTTGTGCCAGGTACTATTCTGAGTTCTTTTTAAAAATTAACTCATTTATAGTACCCTCAACATGAGGGTATTATGAAGTTTTATATTATGTACTATTCTCTCCATTTTACAAATGGTATGCATAATACACTGAAAGTAACTGGTGGAACCAGGTTTCAAACCCAGGCAGCCTGTCTCTAGAATCAAACTCTGAACTATCCTGCTACACTGAATCCAAGCCAGTCTAAACATCTGGCCCTTAGCTGACTATCTTTATTCTAGACTGGCCAAATATTTGGAAATCTTTTTCTGTCTTCTGTATGGTAACAATATGCATTGACTAGCTGTTGTAAGCTAAGCACTCTGCTGGGTGTTGTAGGGCAAACTCAAGTGAGAGGCATTCATTTAGTTATTTAATAACCGCATATCCTGCTCTGTGCCAGGTCCTATGTTTGGAGGTGAGGTGAGTTTATGGAGCAAAATTAATTATTCATTTGGGTGTCCTAGAGAATATACAACATGCTGAGTAAAGAGATAAATGACAAATAAAACTCTTTATTTGAGTTGCTTAGGGAAAGTAAGAGGGGTGTAATTAAATAGTAGTTATAGTATGATGGGGTAATTTAAGTATTGTCATAGATGGATACCTTGAGACATGAGAGAACAAATAGGATAGCACAGTTCACTTCTCTGGGAGAGGTCTGGAAAACTTCACAGAAGCAGTGACTTTTTCTTTAGCAGATAAAGAGACAGAGAAAACATTTTAAATGGAGCATGTGGTGTAAAGGTTTAGAGGTATAAATGAGCATGGTTTGTTCAAGGAGCCTGAAGTGGTTTGATGTGTCTAGAGCAAATGTTGGCAAACTTTTTCTATAAAGAGCCAGACAGTCGATAGTTTCAGTTTTGCTGGTCATACCGTCTCTGTCACAGCAACTCACCTCTGCCTTTGTAGCACAAAAGCAGCTATACTATATATAAATGCATGAATGTTGCTGTATTCTAATAAAATTTTACTTACAAAAATAAGCAGCAAGCTGGAGTTGGCCCATTGCCATAGTTTCTTGACCCCTGGTCTGGATTGTAGGTATCTGATAGGGAGAGAGAGTGGCCAAGAAGTTGACTGGGAAGTTAGTTTATGGGCCAGATTCTAAAAGGCCTTGAATGCAAGGCCAAGAAGCTAAGGCTTTATCCTATAGGTAATGGAGAGCCATGAGATTTTAAGTAGTTGCTTTGATGTAGTTAGATTTGTACTTTACAGAGGTCATTCTGGTATGGACTGGCAGAAGTGAGACTAGATGTACCAAGGTGAGTAAGAAATGACTGTCCTTTCCCTGCCCTCGAGCAATAGCTTCTGATGTCACTGGAGAGAAATTTACCTCTGAGACATCCATGTCCCAATACTATCTATAGATGGTATTCAGAGCTGTTGTAGCTAAAATGTGGGTCCTTGCTAGATGTTCAAGAGGTGAATATGAGTCAGGAAGCTTCTCAGGTCTGGGGCATGTGTTTTATGGGTTTTAAATATTGTGTATGTGGGGAAGTGGGAGTGGAGGTGGTGAGGTTTGGTTTGGGAGACATGGAAGATGATCAGTGGGGAACAGGGGAGGAAAGGGAGGGAGAAGTAATTGGTTCTAAGAACCCAAGAGACCTGCCCAGATCCCTGTACCCAAAGATGTGTTGCTCCTTTTCTATATCAATGAATTCTGTTCACTGACAGAGCTGACTGGGTCTGTTTTGTGAAGATTCTAGAGATGTCTCCTCTCTTCTCTGCTCTCACCCACACTTCATTACTGCTTAACACTTGGGATGGGGTTGCATGCTTTGTGCCATCACCAAGCAGATCACTTCTCTGATCTCATAGAGCTAAATATACGCAGTGACAGCTGGTCCCTTGGCTCTTCAGAGAGCTATTAAGTTGAAGCTCTAGCCAATGCTGCATTCCCCATGGTAAGGCAAGACTTTTAGGGAGCCTCCTTAGACCTCCCTGAGAGAAGAGCTGCTTGTTCTGAGTCTGAAATAGTAAATCCTTGTGGAGCCACCAGTTGCCTCTTTGGTTTTATTTTGTTTTTGCTTTTTGTTGCCTTTAAACTGTCTTCAATCAGGAAGATTACCTGGATGTAGGGCAGTGTTCAGAGTAATGCAGTGATAATGCCCACCTCAAGTATATTGAACATCAGAGTTTAGTTCAGTACAACATTCTTGTATGCTATGTTTATGGCTGGGAACTGGGACCTTCTATCAGAGGGTATATAGTTTGGTAGGGCAGGTAGAACACAGAAGAGTCACCTTTGATCAAGAAGCTTTTTCTCTTACTTTCATATCTTTGTCTCACCCTTACAATAATAATTACAACTAACATTCTAGTTTTGCTTTAAAACTTACAGAGTGCTTTTGTGTATATGAGGAGTCACAAGCTTTGTGCTTCTGAGGGGCTGGGGGTATCATAACTGAGTAATGTGGGCTGAACATATGCATATACATAAATCTGTGAGTGGGGGAGCTGTGGCAAACTAGAGAGCACATGCCACTTCAGAAGGGGCAGCTGCTGCTCAGCTCTGGCAGATTGTCACCAGGTAGATATGTGAACCCAGGAATGGTGCCAGGAGGAAGGGTCTCGAGTCCCTTATTATCTCAACACCAACTCCCCCACCTCCAAGCTGCCCTGAATTACAACGTATGTATAATATTCTTTGATATGGACACTTGATTTTTTTCTTAATTTTAATTAAAATATGAATAAACACATCTTCATAAAATGTTGCATTTTAAAATTAATTTGTAATGAACTATCTACATAAAAACAGTATGTTTACTCTGCAAACACAACTTCATGACAGGTTCCTTAGCCACCACCCTCCCTTCTAATCAAACTACTACCCATAAACCTCTCCTATATAAAAGTCTAAAGTTGTCAACTGGAGCTCAGTGCTCATAGATTTTTATTTTTAAAGATAGCCCATAAAGCTGGACTTTTATTGGTAAAGTTTTTTTTTTATTTTTAAACAGGTTAAATCTATAAAATGCTCTGCAGGCCATTAAAAGGTACATGCAAAGGTGGTTTATGACTTCTGCAAATGGATCCCATTTAACCCTTCTCACACTCAAAGGAGAGGGATGGTTAGTCCTCATTTTGAGGGGAAAACAGGCTCAGCTTGGCTAAATAACTTCCCCAAAAGTCACAAAGGAAGTAAAGGGTCTGTTTCTGTAGGTTCTGAACTCTATGTTTATAGTACATTGTGTGGCGGATAAAAATCAGGAAGCTCCCGCGGCTGGGAAGGTCCTTCCTGAGGACTGAGGGGGTCCCTGTCCCACACCAGGTGCCCCGCTCAGGGTTCCAGTGCCAGGAAGAGAAGTCCCCATAACTTCTGGCTGGAAAAACCAGCGGGAACTGAGGCTCAGGGAAGCTGAAGCGGCTGAAGCCCCAGGCAGCTCCCTAAAGGGCCCGCGCACGGACTTATTGGACTCTCTCCCTCTAAGCTTGGAGGGGAGGCAGCTCGAGAGGCACCAGAAACATACAGGGAAGAACTGAACTGTTTGGCACTGGAGTGAGGGCTGGAGAGGGGGCTTCCTCGGGGACAAACGTGCTGTAAGAGGCCTTTGTTCCTTTGGTGAGCCCTTCCCGGGGGCGGCAGACAGAAGCCATTTCTGGGACTCCAGCAACCTGGCTCACACTGGTAGCCCCGCCCTGCTGACTCCCTGAGGCCCCGCCCCACACAACTTTCAAGCCCACCCAAGCTGTTGCCACTTGCTTAACCATAGGATTGGCCTGTCTTGGATCCTGCTTCAGGTTTTCCCTAAATTCTTTCAAACGAGCAACATCGGGTCTCAGCGAGCCCCATACCTCTCATTAAGTAATACACAGAAAAAAACACAGGGAGGCAGCCAAAATGAGGATACAAAGAAACAGGTCCCAAATGAAAGAACAGAACAAAACCCCAATAAAAGAACTAAGCGAAATGGAGATAAGCAACCTGACAGATACTGATTTCAAAATACTGCTTATAAGGATGCTCAATGAACTCAGTGAGAACCTCAGTGAACTTAAGGAGGGCCTCAAGAGCATAAAAAAGGACCAGTCAGAAATCATGGATACACAGAATTGAAGGAGGCATTAACTGAAATAAAGAATAATTTACACAGATTCAATAATAGAGTATGTAAATCCAAGGAGCAAACCATTGATTTGGAATATAAGGAAGCAAAAAACGCCCAATCAGAACAGCAAAAAGAAAAAAGAATCCAAAGAAATGAGCATAGTGTAAGGAGCCTCTGGGACAACTTCAAGCGTGCAAACACTCGCATCTTGGGGGTGCCCGAAGGAGAAGAGAGAGAACAAGAAATCGAAAACCTGTTTGAAACAATAATGGCAGAAAACTTTCCTAACTTGGTGAAGGAAACAGACATACAAGTCCAGGAAGCACAGAGAGTCCCAAACAAAATGAACCCCAAGAGGCCCACACCAAGACACACCATCATCAAAATGCCAAAGGTTCAAGACAAAGAGAGAATCTTAAAAGCAGCAAGAGAAAGGCAGCTAGTTACCTACAAGGGAGTACCCATTAGGCTGTCAGCTGATTTCTCAAAAGAAACTTTGCAGGCCAGAAGGGAGTGGCAAGAAATATTCAGAGTGATGAAAACCAAGAACCTACAACCAAGATTACTCTATCCTGCAAAGCTGTCATTTAGAATCGATGGACATATAAAAACTTTCCCAGACAAGGAAAAGTTAAAGGAGTTCATCACTACCAAACCGTTATTATATGAAATGATGAAGGGTCTTTTTGAAGAAAAAGATAAAATGTATGAACAAACAAAATGGCAATGAATACATATCTACCAACAATGGAATCTACAAACAAAATGAACAGGAAGAACAGAAACATTCGCATAGATAGAGAACATTTTGTTGGTTGCCAGTTGGGAAGGGGGTTGGGGGAATGGGTGAAAAAGGTGAAGGGATTAAGAAGCACAAATTCGTTGCTAAACTGACAAACCTCAAAGGGAAAGGGGTTGGGGGGTTGGGAAGAAGTAAACCAAAGAACTTATATGCATAACCAATGGACACAGACAATAGTGTGGGAAAAGGTGGGAGGGGGGCGGGAGTGGGGAGGAGGGGGTCAATGGGGGAAAAATGTGGAACATCTATAATATATTTTACATCCAACAATAAAGATTTGAAAAAAAAAAAAAGCAAACCAATACCACTACTCTTGGCATTCCCTGTTTTCCTGCTTTAAAGAAATGATTGTCTCCTTCACCCAAATAGGTTGTTAGTGTTACTGGTCCAAAGTTTGTGTACCCAATGCTTCAAAAAGCCAACACCCAAAATGTCAGAGTGTGGAGTAAGGAAAGGTTTGTTAATTGAGAATGCACCATTGAGAAGATGCGAGTCCTAATCCTCAAATCCATTTTAAGAAAGTACTGAGTACTGGGTTGTATCAAGAGAAGGGGAAATGGGAGGGACTGTTTTTGTAAAAACTCAAGTCCTGAGCAGAATTCCTCTAATGATTAGTATGTTTAAAGCAGGAGCCATTAGCCTGAAGGCCTGTGGGAACTACAGCAGGCTTGAAGGAGCTAGAAAGAGTGAGCATTTCACTGTTACGTTAGCTCAATGAAGACAAAGATTTGTATGTGCTGTTTACTACTTACTGCATTTCTAATGCCTGGAACTATACCTGGTCCATAGAAATCTTATATGTGTTGAATAAATGAATTTTATATCCCCAGATTGGCTGTCTCAGACTGTCTGAGACTGTGTCTTCCCTGAGATGTCTCAGTGTCTGTGTTTAAGATCTAGTGATCTCATCACTTAGGTCCTAGTGAGATCGAATAGACTCTCAATAAAATAAACAAAATTGAAATAGAAGAGCCAGGGGAGGAGAGGGTCCAAACATTAGAAAAACACTTTTTAAAGTATTAAATAAAATAAAGTAAAACGTATAATGAAATGGTCAAGTGAAGTGCTAGCACAAAAATAGAAATATGGTTTAGTACAAAAGAATGGAGAACCTAAAATTATAACCCATTATATATAAGGACTTAATTTATTATTAAATCATGTTTTTCAAAAAAGAACGCAAGGCAGATAATTTAATGAATGGGGTTGTAATAACTGGGTGGCAACTTGGGAAAAAATGTTAAGATTCACAACTTATATAATAAGTTGAGTGTCAGATGGCCTAAAAGCTGACTACTAAAAAAAATACAAAATACTTTAATCAGTTTATTTTTCTAAGAATTGACAAAAATCTCCTTGCTCTGCCATCTTCACCATGTCATCTACCTTAATCTCTATAATTTTATTTTTTTTAAATCCTCACCCAAGGATACTTTTCAGTTTATTTTCATACACACAGAGAGAGAAACATTGATGTGAGAGAGACACATCAACTGGTTGCCTCCCGCACGACCTCGACCAGGGCCAGGACTGAACCGCAACCGAGGTACATGTGGCTGCTCTCTGGTCCTTGGGCCGACACTCTAACTGCTGAGCCAAACTCTCCAGAGCTACTTAATCTTTATTAAAAAGTAGATTCTCTCAACAGTTTTAAGTGAGAGTTGGGGAGCTGGACAGCCTCACTCTTAGGTGTCAAAGGGACTTGAATTTAGTTGTGGCCAGAGGGCATAAAGAGCTGTTAAACCTGTGTATGTGAGTACTGCTTTCACTGTCTCATTTAACCAGAGGCCTTGACTTTCCTACATTATTCTAGCCTCTGTGGGGGTATAGCTGACCATACCTGTACCCCAGGTAGTAGAATATATTAGAGCTGCACTCTAACATGTAGTCATTTAAATATAAATTAATGTTTTATCAATTTTAGTTCTTTAGTCATGCAAGCCATATTGTGAGTGCTCAATAGCCTTATGTGCCTAGTGGTGACTGTTTGGATAGGACAGATACTGAACATGTCCATCATTGCAGAAAGTTGTATTGCACAGTGCTACATTATAGTTCACTTTGCACAGCAGCCTATACTCTGACTAGGTTGAGAATGCTCCAAAGTGGACTTTCTTCAAACCTCTTATCTAGGCAATTAAGCTCAGCTGTGTCAATGTCTGCAAAACCCAGGGGAGGCAACCACTCTTTGTTTATGGATCCAGGGCATCTGGGACCATACTGTCAAACATCTATTCATTTGGTCAACAACATTTACTGACATTATTCTGGATCAAACCCTTTCCTGGACCGCAGGATAAAGAAAGATGGATAGGAAGACATTTCCTGAAAATCCTACTAAATTGTGCTCTTGTGAGTGTAGTGATAAGAATTGCATATTTCTTTGGTGCTTGCGACTCTGTGGAAGGCAGTGATTAGTGTTCAATCCTGTACATACTAAGAAGGTTAGGGCTAAGGCTGATTGGGTATCTATGAAGTTAATTACCAGTTAAATTTCTAAAAGGTTTGATTTCTTTTGTGTTTCTTCTTTCTTGTAAAATCACATTATGAAAAGAAATTCAGATAATTAAAGAACAGCATATGTAGTACAGAGGGGAGGGGATTTGGACTATAAAACCAGGTATCTTGGATTGGAATACTAACTCCATTGCTTATCAGCTATAACCTTGAGTAAATGTTTCAATTATCTAATGCTGTGGAACAAACTTACCCAAAATTTAGTGGCTTAAAACAGCAACATTTATTTTGGAATGCATTTGTAATCTAGGCATGGCTCAGCAGGGACAGCTCATCTCTGTCCATGTGGCCATCAGATGAAGTAACTCCAAAGCTAGGGGCTGGAATTACCTGAAACCTCCATCTGTCATATGTCTGATTCCTGGCCTGAAAGTCTGATAGCTGCAGTTGCTAACATCTCTTTCTTTCTTTATATAGTCTTTCTGCAGGATCTCTCCTTTAGGGGGCTTCAGGGTAGCCAGGCTTCTAACGTGTTGGCTTAGGACTCCCAAGGTAGGTGTCCCAAAAGGGAGAGAGCCAGGTGGACTCCTTACTGTCTTTTCTAACCTAGCCTTGGAAGTCACTCAGTATCATTCTGTTAGAAGATGAATCTCTAATGTCAGCTCATATTCAAGGGGAGGAGATTTCACTTTTTGTGGGAAGATTGTCAAAGAATTGTACACATTTTAAAACCATCACAGCAAATAATCTAACCTCTCTAAATAAACTTAATGTGATTTGGGGCCAATTGCATTATGTTTGAGAATATGACTGTTCTCATTTGTAAAATAAGGATAATTCTTTGGTTGTGAGGATTAGATGAGAAAATACTGCAGAAGTTCTCGGAATATTGCTTAGTGTATAAATAAGTGCTCAAAAATTGTTAGTTCTGCCCTGGCCGGTTTGGCTCAGCGGTTGGAGCGTCGGCCTGCGGTCCGGAGAGACCTGGGTTCGGTTCCCGCTAAGGGCACGTACCTCGGTTGCAGTTTGTCCCCGGCCCTGGTTGGTCATGCGGGTGGCAGCCACTCGATGTGTCCCTTCACGTCGATGTTTCTCTCTCTCTCTCCCTCCTGCTCTATCTGAACAAAAAAAAACAAACAAACAAAAAAAAATTGTTAGTTCTTTCTCATTTTCCTTCTTTCCTCTTCTGACTTATTGAATTCCAGTTAACTATCATTTATTATCTTTCCATAATTAAAAAATGAGGAAGAAATTTTTTATTCATATTTATTTTTTCAAGTGAAACACATTACAAAGAAGAAAAGGCTGTCTAGTTGGTAACTAGGGTATAGGCACATGGAAGGATACATGAGTGATGTGATACACTTGTGCATTGGGTAGAGGTGGGTATGCTGTGGATAGCTCAATGACCTATATGGAGATCTTGGTGGGCTGGCTCCCAGGTATCTCTTGTGACTTGTATGCTTTTCCCTTGCAGTTCCTGAGGGAAGACCTCAATTACCATGACCCAACAGTGAAACACAGCACCTTCCATGGTGAGGATAAGCTCATCAGCGTGGAGGACCTATGGAAGGCATGGAAATCCTCGGAAGGTAATAGGCTACCTGGTTATCAATCCTAGTTGCTGGCAGATTTAGAGAAGAGAGAAGATGGGCAGCAAATAGGCTTTAAAAGGGCATGAGTATAAAATGCTTAGTAAAGAGCAAATTATTTAAATGATTCTATATACAGTCACTGAATAAGAATGAATATAGTCACTGTACTGAGAATGGGGAAGGTGCTTCAAACAGAGTTGGGGTTGTTCTTCACTAGAATTATAATTGAATTCCATCCTATTCCTACTCCTCTCCTCACTACCCTTCTCCACCCCCAGTTTTTGCTCCTTCATCTCCAGAAATAGGGAGCTTGCTGGCCTTATGAGGCAGCCCCTTTCTTCTATAGCTTCCCATTTGGTCCCAGTTCTGTTGAATCCTAGGTGATTCAAAGATTGGAGGTAAGATGGTATCTCCCATGAGTCTTCTCTTTTCTAGGTTAAATAGCCCTAGTTCTTTGAAGAAAACAATGTTTTCTCAGCTTCCTCCTTATCTTGGTTTCCTGACTGTGAACATTTTTGTTAATGTCTTTCTTAGACATGGCTCCTAGAGTTGGATGCAGTCCTCCAGGTGTAGTTTGATCAGCACAGAGTTGAGCAGGACCGTCAGCTTCTCACTTCTGGACCCTGTGTATTTATTACTACAATTTGATTAGATACTGGGGCTTTCAGCAGCTGCATCATTCTGCTGACTCATGTTGAACTTATTAAATAAAAACCTGAGCATTTTCATATGTGTAAAACTGCTAAACCATGACTACCATGTTTTCTGGGACATTTGCTTCAGAGTTCTGAGTGGAAGAGCATGCCTAATTGTGTGAGATTTGACAGGGAAAGGAAAAACAGGGCTTTTGCCTTCTCTCTGTATCTGTGGCTAGGGCTTCCTTTGATACTAACAAGATTGGAATCACTCTCTTCCTTACTGTTAGGGTAGGTCTTGATGCTAAGAAGGTTTAAACATAAGTGACCTCCAGGGTCCCTGTTTTGCAGATGAGGAACCTCAGGCCTAAGCTGATAAAGTTACTGTTTATCTTCATGCATTTAATTAATAGTACAGGCTAGGACTTAGACTGGGATCTCTGTTCTCTAGGCCAATGCGTTTCCATACTGTCTTGGTTGAAAGCACTGGTCTGATGGTAGAGAAGACCAGTTGGGTGGGAATGAGGCAGTTTCTATTTTTGTTTAAATTTTTACCTAGCATTATAGAATTTTAGATCTGGAAGGGATAGTCTAAAATGTAGATGGAAAGCTTTAAATTTTAAGCAGAAAGACTTAGATTCTAATCCTGGTACTGGCATGGGCAAGCTGATAATACTTATTAACTCTGTGTTTTCATCATTTTAGAAGAAGCGTAAGTTAGTTATACAGACAGCTTTCTGGAAATCTTTAGAAGCTAAGTTCCTGGTGGATGCCTTTGTTTAATAGCTCCTTAGTAACTCCGGCTGTCTACTGATGAAAGATCCATCGGTGAAATGATCTTTGGAATTATACTAGCACTGCCAGGAAAAATCTTCTATTAGTACCATATAATTTTAATTTACTTATTTTTCTTTACTAACATGAAGACATAGTACCTGGGTTTTAAGAGTGGGTTTCTTAAGTAGGAACTTAGAATGAAAAGTGGCAGGGAGAGCATTCCTGGCTCATGCAGAAGTATTTGGGCAGGAAAAGTGGTCAAGAAAGGGCAGAAACAGAGGGACTGAATCAAAATATTAGAAAATAGCCCAAGACAGTTTTTTGGTAAGAACTTTATTTCTGGACTTAGTAATTTTTTTTTTTTCTTAAAATTTTTTTTTCCCTTTATTGATTTTAGAGAGAGAGAAAGTGAGAGGGAGAGAGAGATAGAAACATCGATGAGAGAGAACATTGATTGGCTACCTTCTGCATGTTCCCCACTGGGGACCAGGCATGTGTCCTGACCAGGAATTGAACCAGCGACCTCTTGGTGCATGGGTTGACGCTCAACCACTGAGCCACACTGGCCAGACTTTTTTTTTTTCTTTACTAATTTTAGAGAGAGAGAAAGGGAGAGGTAGAGAGAGATGAAAATATCAATGAGAGAGAACATCAATTGGCTGCCTCCTGCATGCCCCCCTAGTGGGGATTTGGCTCACAACCTGAGCATGTGCCCTGTCTGGGAATCGGACCAGCGACCTCTTGGTGCATGGGCCGACACCAGCCACTGAGCCACATCAGCCGGGCAGGACTTAGCAATTATTTGGGACACTTCCAAATGTGTTCTAAATGACAGGAAGATGGAAGACAATGAAATGAGTTTTCACAAGTTGGTCTCCATTACTGATGAGCAGAGAAAAACATTTTAATTGTAAACCAAAATTACTTTTAGATTGTAATAAAGAATTAAAGCATTTCATTGAGCAAAGGAAGCTGCAGCCTGGGAGAGAGAGATTCAGGTAGCAACCTAGATTGTGTCCCCTGGAGTAAAAGGTGAGGCTGCCTTTTATTGTGAAAGTTCCCCCACAGGTTTCCATTAAGTCCATTTTATGTATATGAGGTTTCCAAATTGTGCAGTTCTGATTGGACTGGGCAGGTCTCAGTCCTTTGGTAGAAAGAAGAAATCAGGGTTTCTCTACAGTTGTTGACTCAGATGGTGTAAAGAAGCGGGATACAGTGTGGGAAGCTCAGAGTTCAGTCTGAATTTCTTCCTGGTACACAGAGTACGTGAGAAGTTCCCTGTCAATGGCCACTAGGGTCTTATTATTTATAAAATTTGGGCTTACAGTTGACAGGGGAGCCCGGCTCAGCAGATACATTTCTTCTCAGGATTCACATCAAATGAATCTTTCTTCTTAGGGTCTACACAATGCAGTGCTGTAGCTCACAGCTAAGCTGAGAAGTGATATTGTGTACCATTTTAGGATTTGCTAACCATGTGTCATGCCTGGTGGTTTGACAAACTGAAAGTAAGAATCTTCTTGTGTACTACTCTTCACAACAATTTGCTTCATTATTCAGAGCAAGGCCCCCAATCTCTCTGGAATGATGATTTCCAGAGCTATGAAAAGCATATAATATCCTGGCACTGGCTCAGACTGGCTGGTCTGAGTTTCACTAGATAATGTAGATATCAACGGTGTTAATTTGTGTTCAGAACATTAGTTGGCTAATGTCAATACCATCTATGTGATTAGTGTTAAGATTTCTGACTAATGTTAGGAACCAGTCTTTTCTTTGTGTTATTTAAATTTTACCAGAGAAGTCTGGTAATTTTTACATTAACCAGCTCTGGACCTTAATAATAAAACCACAACTTAAAAACTACTCTAATATTTTTGTAGCATTTAGTTTGTGTTAGACACTGTTCTGAGTGCTTTACATATAGTAGTAACTCATTTATTTCTCACAAAAACCTTATGAAGTATAAATACAGTGACTTAGTATTTAGTATATTTCCTCATCTCCATTTACAGATGAGTAAAATGAGACAGAGTGTGTGATTAAGTGAAATTATATAATGCAATTCTGTCACTAACTACCCAGAGTTAGTGCTGACTTCACAAGTTAAGGGCACAAGCCCCAACAAAACTGCCCTTACTTCAGACACCATACCAGCCACAAGCTCTGGGTGTTCCCAGACCACTGGCTACAAAATTACTGGTTTTCCACTATTCCCTCATGTTTGATAATTTGCTAAATCAGCAATTTTCAACCAGTATACCACAAGAATTTTTAAAACATGTAATATCTGACTATTTACTCAGCAGCACTGACCTTTTCCCCTTGGATTGTCAAATTAAAAATGACAATAGTCAACACAACAATAGCTGTGCAGTGTGAATGAATCAAAATTATACCTATTTTTTTGGTCATATAGGCGAAAAATATATCTTTTGGTGTACCGCAATATTTTAATAATTAGTTTATGTGTGCCATGAGATGAAGATGGTTGAAAATTGCTGTGCTGAATGATTCACAGACCATAGGAAAGTGCTATACTTATGATTAAAGTTTTACTACAAAGGATAAAAATAAGGACCAGCCAAAAGAAGAAATCAATAGGGAGAGGTCTTCAAGGATCCTGAATGTGGAGCTTTTGTATCCTCTCCTTGTGAAATCAGGACATATCATCCTCCTGGTCCATTAGTCATTAATCTCTTTGCTAACCAGAAAACTCAACTGAACCTCTGTGTGCAGAGTTTTCATTGGGGTCCTATTATGTAGCCATGGTTGATTGACACATTGGCCACATGATGAAACTCAATCTCCAGTCCCCTTTTTTTCCCTGAAAGTTGGACTGATATCACCTGGCTCAAAGCCCCAATTCTCTAGTCACTAGTTGGTCTTTCTGGTGACCAGTACTCATCCAGAGTCATCTCATTAGCATGAACTCAAGTGTGATCCAAGAGACCCACCGGGAGTTACAAAGATACTCCTCTCACCAGGGAGATTGACCAGAAGATAAAGACCAGCCAAATTCTTTATTTTTATTTATACAAATCAAGTGATAAAATAAGGAAGAGTTGAACAGGCATGGCTGAGGAAGGATCAAGAACCAGGGCAATACCAAGGACCCCAGCAGCAGGGACCAGAGGATTGATCTTTTCTAACTGGCTACTCTCAGATGTCTCAGCTTCATTAATTTCTCATCTCTAAGTGTCTTTCTTTGTTCAAGAGTCAGATACAGTGGAGGGAGAATCAGATCGGCATAGTTTAGATTATACACTTACGTAGTGGAGTGATAGTGAGAGAATATTAATGGGGGTGAGAGGATGTTGCAATTTCTAATACTCCTAAGACCCTGTGAGGTAGGGGGAGTGGTAGTTCTTTGTTTATTTATTTTTTTATCCTCACTCAAGGACATTTTTGCATTTATCTTGAAATAGAGCAGGAGGGAGAGAGGGAGGAAGAGAGAGAGAGAGAAACATCTATGTGAGAGAGACACATAGAGTGGTTGCCACCTACACGACCCCAACCAGGGCTGGGAACAAACTGCAACTGAGGTACATGCCCTTAGCAGGAACCAGGCCTCTCTGGTCTGCGGGCTGATGCTGTAACCGCTGAGCAAAACCTGCCAGGGTAGGAGTGGTAGATCTTTAAAGGAAAGGATGCCAGGTAGATTTTGTAGAATCTTTTGCAATAGAGCTATTGTTTGCATATTGAACCAGTGGAAACAGTGACAGTGACTTTGTATTGAGAGGTTGTGGGAGACATTGACCTATAAGGATTCTCCTCTAAAGCATGGTTCCAATTCTTCTAAACAAGGTGTATCATTACTCTTCTTTACCCTTTTTCCTGGACACAAGATTTTAAAAGATGTGATTTGCCAAACAAAGCATATTTCTTTTCCCATTTTTATGGATCAAAGATATCTTAGCTATCATTTTGATTCTAACTAAATATAATTCTAGTTAAAACTAAAAGAACCATCAGTAGATGAGTGGATAAAAAAAACTGTGATACATTTACACAATGGAATACTATGCAGCTGTAAGAAAGAGAGATCTCTTACCCTTTGAGATGACATGGAGGGACGTGGAGAGTATTATGCTAAGATAAATAAGACAGTCAGAGAAAGACAAGTACCACATGATCTCACTTATTTGTGGAACATAAATGAACAAAATAAGCTGTCGACCAAAAGAGATCCAGAATCATGGAAGTAGGGAACAGACTGACAAACTTCAGAAGGATGGGGGTAGGGGGGGAGGAAAGAGATAAACCAAAGAACTTATATGCATATATGTACAACCAATCTACATGGACACTAGGCTGGAAAAGGCAGGAGGGGGGTGGGAGCGGAAAGGAGGGGATCACTGGGAAAAAAGGAGGACATCTGTAATACTTTCAAAAATAAAAAAATATATTAAAAAAAGAAAGAAAGAAAAGAAAGATCTCTTATCATTTGAGATGACATGGAGGGTCCTGGAGAGTATTATGCTAAGTGAAACAAGCCAAGCAGAGAAAGACAAATATTACATGATCTCACTTATTTGTGGAATATAATGAACTAAACAAACTGATGAACAAAATTGACCCAGAGACATAGAGGTAGGGTCCAGACTGACAAACCTCGTAAGAGAGGATGGTGGAGTAGGGGAGATAAACCACAGAAGTTATATGCATATATGCATAACCAATGGACATAGACAACAAAGCTGGGGATGGGGTGGGGGGATGGGGAGGAGGGTATCAGTGGGGGAAAAAGGAGAAATATCTGTAACAAAAACAAATTAATAAAAATAATTAAAAAAAAAAAAAAAAAGAACCTGATATTTGTGACTGAGCTTTGCCTTGAAAAAAATGTTTATTTTCTACTACACTTTTAGAATAACAAAATAAGCTCACAAATCTCCAATTCTGTCTGTGCTATTGTTTGTAGGACAGGATTTTTCCAGGAGTCTTTTAGAGAGACAACCCAGTAGAACTGGCTTCTCTCTGTTGACATAGCATAGGAGGCCAAGTGGCATCAGACTTATAAACTATTTAAAAAGTCAGATCATGCTCTGGCCTGTTTGGCTCAGTGGTTAGAATGTTGGCCTGTGGTTCAGAGAGACCCGGGTTCAGTTCCCACTAAGGGCACGTACCTTGGTTGCAGTTGGGTCATGCGTGTGGGAGGCAGCCACTCAATGTATCCCTTTCACGTCGATGTTTCTCTCTCTCCCTCTCTTCCTCTCTCTCCCTCCTACTCTATCTGAACAAAACATGGAAAAATGTCCTCGGGTGAGGATAGAAAAAAAAAAGTCAGATCATTATAAAAGAATTGGCATTGCCTTTTGCTTTTACATAAACCCAATGAGAGGTATGTTCATTCTGTTATTTTAGATATTTAAAAATTACTTTGCTAAGTGAATCAGGTCCTTTAGTTAACTACCTCAGCCATTAGTTGTTATATTTTTGGAGTGGGAGGTGTGGGGAGAAAGTTACAGTTGACTTTTTTTTCTTACATTATTTGAGGTAATTCTTTTTCTAATAACAAAAAACAACTAGCGTGAATGCAGTGATATAACATTTGCCACAGTTATTTTTTATTTATATTAGATAGCTACTTGAGGATAAATGTCTCACTTGTATTCCCATTTAATAAAGGAAACTGAGCATCTCTTACCTAGTTCTGTTACCAAGTCTTGAGGATTTTACCTCTTTAATACATTTTATGTGCATCTTCTGAGATGCCTTATCTCAATCAACTTCATCTTTTTGAAAGATTCATTGTGTTGTAATTGACAATACAATAAGGTATAAATATTTAAAGTGTACAAATTAAAAAGTTTTGATACAGCCCAGCTGGTGTGGCTCAGTGGTTGAACGTCGACCCATACACCAAGAGGTCACCAGTTCGATTCCCAGTCAGGGCACATGCCCAGGATGTGGGTCAAATCCCCAGTGGGGGGCATGTAGGAGTTAGCCAGTCCATTTTCTCTCTCATCGATGTTTCTATCTCTCTCTAAAATCAATAAAGAACAAAAACATTTAAAAAAGTTTTGATATATGTATATAACTGTGAAACTACTACCACAATCAAAATAGTGAATATATTCATCACCCCTCAAGTTTTTTCACAGCCCTTTGTTAGCCTCCACTCCAAACCCCTCAAACAATTGCTGATCTGATTTCAGACACTGTAAGTTAGTTACTTTGTAGACTTTTATATAAATGGAATCATATAATATGATTGTTTAAAAAATCCAGCTTCTTTCACACAGCATAATTTTAAGATTCATTCATGTTGAATATAAATGGAGTTAATTTATCTTTATTGCTGAGTATTATTACATTGCATAGATATACCATGATTTATTTTTATCCATTCATCTGTTGATAGACATTTGAGTTGTTTCTAGTTTTGTGCTATTACAAATAAAGCTTCTATGAACACTCATGTACATGTCTTTGTATGGATATATATTTTCCTTTCTCTTTGGTAAATACCTGGGAAAGCAACACCTAAATTGTATGGTAGGTATGTATTTTTAAGAAACTATCAAACTGTTTTCCAAAGTAGTTTGTATCATTTTACGTTCCCACCAGCAGTGCATGAGACTTTCAGTTCTTCTACATCCTTGTCAATATTTGGTATGGTCAGTCTTCTTAGTTTGAGCCATTCTGGTAGTGTAGTGGTATCTCATAGTGGTTTTATTTTGCATTTATCTGATAACTAGTTATGTTGGGCATCTTTTCATGTATATAGATTGCCATTTATTTATATTTTTTGGTGGATTATCTGTTCAAATCTTTTGTCTGTTTTTAAAATTGGGTTTTTCGCCCTGGCCAGTTTGGCTCAGCAGTTAGAGCGTCGGCCACAGCCCAGAGAGTCCCAGATTTGGTTTCCTCTAAGATGTACCTCAGCTGAAGTTTGTCCCCTGCCCCAGCTGGGGTCATGTGGGTGGCAACCAGTTGATGTCTCTCTCACATCAATGTTTCTCCCCCCCCCCCCCCCCCGGCTCTATCTGAAGATAAATGCAAAAATGTCCTCAAGTGAGGACAAAAATAAATAAAATAAAATTGGATTGTTTTCTTATTGTTGAGTTTTTGAGAATTTTTATATATTCCAGATATAAATCCTTTATGAGTAATATGCTTTGCAAAGATTTTCCCCCAGTCTATGGCTTGTTTTATCATTCTCATTACTGTGTCTTTTGAACAGAAAGTTTTAATTTCTCTTCTAGTTTATCAATTGTTCTTTTATGGATCATGCTTTTGGTGTCATATATAGGAAAATTTTACCCAACTCAAGGTCACATAAACATTTTCTCCTATGTTTTCTTCTAGAAGTTTTGTAGTTTTAGGTTTTACATTTAGGCCTGTAATCTGATTTTTTTTTCTTTATTGATTTTTATTTATTTATTTATTTTTTAATGTTTTTTTCTCTATTGATTTTTAGAGAGAGAGAAAGGAAGAGGGAGAGAGAGATAGAAATATTGATGAGAAAGAACATCGCCTGGCTGCCTCCTGCTTGCCCCCCACTGGGGATCGGGCCCACAACCTGGGCATGTGCCCTGACCGGGAATCGAACTGGCAACCTCTTAGTGTGTGACTCGATGCTCAACCACTGAGCCACACCGGCCAGGCACTTATAACCTGTTTTGTATTAATTTTTGTATGTGGTGTTAAGTATGGATCCCAGTTCTCTTTTGTGCTAATGAATGTCCCAATTGTTCTAGAACCATTTGTTGAAAATTCTATCCTTGAACCTTATGTCAAAAATCAGTTGTCTGTAAGAATATGAGTTTACTTCTGGACTCTCTGTTCTGATCTACTGATCTGTTTGTCTTTATGTAAAAAACAATAGCATTTTGATTACAATAGTCTTACAATAACTCTTTCATTCAGGTATTGTTAGCCCTCTAACTTTGTTTTTCTTTTTCAAAGTTGTTTTGGTTGTTTTTGAATCAGCTTGCTGATTTCTACAAAAAAAGCCTCCTGGGATTTGGATTGGAATTGTATTCAACCTACAGATCAGTTTCAGAGAACTGACATCTTAACAACATTGAGTTTTCTGACCCATGAATAATATACATCTTTTCATTTGTTTAAGAGTTATACTTTCAGTAATATTTTGTAGTTTCTAGTGTACAGGTTTTTTATATCTTTTGTCAGATTTATCTAAGTATTTCATAGGTGTTGAAGTTGTTATTATTTTTAATCCTCATCCGAGGATATTTTTCTGTTTATCTTCAGACAGAGTGGGAGGGGGAAAGGAGAGAGAGAGAAACAGCTATGTGAGAGGGACATGTCAACTGGTTGCCTCTCACACGACTCCAACCAGGGACAAACCACAACTGAGGTACATACCCTTGACTGGAATAGAACTCGTGGACTCATTGGTCCGTAGGCCAATGCTCTAACCACTGAGCAACCAGCCAGGGCTAAAAGTTATTGTTAAATATTTTTTCTAATTGTTGCTTATATATAAAAATACAATTGATTTTAATGTATTGATCTTGTGTTCTGCAACTTTGCTAATAACTAAATTCACTTATTAGTAAGGTGCTCCATCAGATTTTCAACTTAGACAATTGTGTTGTCTAGTAAAGAAAGTTTTACTTTTTCTTTTCCAATCTGGATTCCTTTTTCAAAAATCTTTTTCTTGTCTAATTGCCCTGGTTAATATGTTCAGTACAGTGTTGAAGAGAAGTGATCACGAGAGCAGACATCTTTATTTTGTTTCTGGTCTAGAGGGAAAGTGTTCAGTTTTTCACCATTAAATATAACATTAGCTGTGGGTTTTTTTAAAAACTCTTTATTAGCCCTGGCCGGTTTGGCTCAGCGGTTAGAGCGTCGGCCTGCGGTCCTGAGAGACCCGGGTTTGGTTCCCGCTAAGGGCATGTACCTCGGTTGCAGTTTGTCCCCGGCCCTGGTCGGTTGTGCGGGTGGCAGCCACTCGATGTGTCCCTTTCACATCGATGTTTCTCTCTCTCTCTGTTCCTCCTCCCCCCCGCCCCACTCTACCTGAACAAAAAATGGAAAAATGTCCTTGGGTGAGAATAAAAAACAAACAAACAAACAAAAAAAACTCTTTATTAGATTGATGAAGCTACTTTCTTTCTTCTTATTCTTTTTTTTTTTTTTAATCTGTGCCCAAGGATATGTATTTTAAAATTTGATTTCAGAGAGAGAGAAAGGGGGAGAGAGGGAGAGAGAAACATTGATGTGAGAAACATCAATCAGTTGCTTCCAAAACACACCTTGACTGGGGATCAAACCCACAACCTAGGTATGTGCCCTAAGTAGGAATGAAACCCACAACCTTTTGGTGGATGGTACAACACTCCAACCAACTGAAGCAAACAGGCCAGGGCTGAGGAAGCTACTTTCTGTTCCTGGTTTGTTGAGAACTTTTTTTCAGAATGGATGTTTAACTTTATCAGATTAGTTTTCTGTCTGTTGAGATGATGCCTGTTTTTTTATTTTCTTTTGCTAACATAGTGAATTAAATTGATTAATTTTTTAATCTTAAACGAACCCTGCATTCCTGTGATAAATCCCACTTGGTCATGATACATTATCCTTCTTTTTGCCAAAATTTTGTTTTGAATGTTTCTTCTTTGTTAATGAGGGATATTGGATACTTGTAATATTTTTGTTTTTGGTATCAGGATAATGCTGGCCTCAAAGAATGAGCTGGGAAATATTCTTCAGTTTTCAGAAGAATTCATGTAGAATTGGTATTTTTTCCTTACATATTTGGTAGAATTTACTGAGCCTAGAGTTTTCTTTGTGGGAAGGTTTTTAATGACACTGTCAATTTCTATAATAGGTATAGGACTATTCAGATTGTTTACTTTTTAAATTAACTTTTATAGTTTGTATCTTCAAGGAATTTCTTCATTTCATTAAGTTGTCAAATTTACTGGCATATGTTTATACCCTTATTATGCTTTTAATATGTTTTGAATCTGTAACGATCTCATTCCTATTGGTAATTTATGTCTTCTTTTTTTTTACTGATCAGTCTTAGAGGTTTATTAATTTTATTAATATTATGAAAGAACCAGTGTTTGGTTTCAAGGATTTTCTCTGTTGTTTTCTATTTCGTTGATTTTTATTTTGATCTTTATGTTTTTTTCTTCTGTTTACTTTGGGTTTAATTTGCTCTTTTCTAGTCTGTCAAGGTAAAAGCTAAGGTCACGAATTTGAGACCTTTGTTTTTTCAAATATAGACATTTAGTGCTATAAATTTCTCTTAAGTACCATGTTAGCAGCATTTCACAAATTCTGGTATGTTGTAGTTTTTTGCTATTTTATTTATTTATTTTTATTAATTTTTTTTTGTTACAGATGTTTCTCCTTTGTCCCCCATTGACACCCTCTTCCCCATCCCCCCACCCCATCCCCAGCTTTGTTGTCTACGTCCATTGGTCATGCATACATGCATATAAGTTCTGTGGTTTATCTCCCCCCACAACATCTCCTCCTCTGAGGCTTGTCAGCCTGTATCCCATCTCTATGTCTCTGGGTCAGTTTTGTTCATCAGTTTGTTTAGTTCATTATATTCCACAAATAAGTGAGATCATGTGATATTTGTCTTTCTCTGCTTGGTTTGTTTTGCTTAGCATAATACTCTCCAGGTCCTTCCATGCCATCTCAAAGGATAAGAGATCTTTCTTTCTTACAGCTGCATAGTATTCCATTGTGTACATGTACCACAGCTTTTTTATCCACTCATCTACTGATGGACACTTATGTTGTTTCCTTTTGCTTTTTTAAACTGATTTTATTTTAGAGTAAAAATACCTAAAAGGAGAACACAACTCATGGTGAATGTTTATTCTCACTGTCTGATATGGTCTTCAATAACTTAGTATCCCTTGATGATGTGCTCTAATTTGAAGGTATATTTTTGCTCTGGAAATACATACCTCTGAAATCTATCTGATATCTTACATCCATCTCTAGTGTTCGTTTTTCACTATGTTAGATGATATGTTTTATTTCTGTTTTTATTCAGCTCAGTGGTTAGATTTGAGTCCATTAAGTTGCTATTTGTTTTCTGCCTCCCCTTTCTCTTTTTTTTCTTTGGCCTTCTTTTGGATTAGTGAGTATTTTTATGATTCCATTTTATCTCCTCTGTTGGCTTAACTCTTTGTTTTGTTGCTTTAGGAGAAAATATGCGTCTCTAACTTATCGCCGTCTACTTTTAAGAGATATTATTATACCTCGTCTCATAGTATAAGAACTTTACAAAAGTGTATTTCCATTTCTTTCAAGCCAATTGTATGACTTGCCTCATTTGTTTACCATCTCTCAAAGATCACTGTCCATTGTAGGCTGATCTCCAGTGTCTTGAAAACCATTGTTTTATGTGTTTTGTATTTTTACCTGGCCAATGTGGCTCAGGGGATAGAGTGTTGTCCCATGGACTGAGACGTCCCAGTTCGATTCCTGATAAAGACACATGCCTGGGTTGTGGGCTTGATCCCCAGTGGGGGGCATTCAGGAGGTGACCAATCCATATTTCTCTCTCACATTGATGTTTTTAGCTCTCTCTCAAAAAAAAAAAAAAAAAAATCAATAAAAACATCTTAAAAAAAGATGTTTCATATTTTTTAGTTGTTTCAGGAGTGGGAGGGTAAATTCCAGTCTTGTTGCTTCATCTTGGCCTGAAGCAGAAGTCTCAGCTTAATCATCTTTTGCTTGGATGCTTTCATACTGTTCTTCTTGGCCCAGTCTAGCTCTGCTGTGGTCTATGCTATAATTGGTTCCAGAGAGCTCTTTTTAAAATAAATACCTGACTAGGTTTCTGCTTACATTTTTCAGTGGCTTCCCTTTTTATTTTTATTTTTATTTTTAAGTAATGAAACAAACATGCTAGGACACCAAATTTCTGGGTGGGAGAAATATTCTTTTTTTTTTTTTATCCTCACCCGAGGACATTTTTCCATTTTTTGTTCAGGTAGAGTGGGAGGGAGAAAGAGGAACAGAGAGAGAGAGAAACATCGACGTGAAAGGAACACATCGAGTGGCTGCCACCCGCACAACCAACCAGGGCCGGGGACAAACTGCAACCGAGGTACGCGCCCTTAGCGGGAACCGAACCCGGGTCTCTCAGGACCGCAGGCCGACGCTCTAACCGCTGAGCCAAACCGGCCAGGGCGGGAGAAATATTCTTAAATGGAACTCACATAAATAAAGATATTGCTAAAGATATTACAAGTAAATTCCAGTGTAATCACAATATAGTAATTATATGTTATTTTGAGAAGATAAATATTGGCTTTCCTTTGTTCAGGTAACACTTGTGTTTGTGTAGAACTTGCAGTAACCTTAGATCACAATTGCTGTCTCATTTGGGACTCAAAGGTACTGAAAGCTCAGAAGTTGCTGACAACAGAAATTATTACAGAAAATGCCATTGATGTTTTTTTTGTGTGATTATTTCTGAGATGTTAGTGCATCGAAATTAAATGTCTGTAATCTCAAAGTGAATGACCTCAGTTGGGTAAGAAAAGATCAATATGTACATGTAAATAAAATCTGGTGATCTTTTATTTTTATTTATGTATTTATTTATTTTATCCTCACCCGAGGACATTTTTCCATTTTCTGTTCAGGCAGAGTGGGAGGGAGAGAGAGGAACAGAGAGAGAGAGAGAGAAACATTGATGTGAAAGGAACACATCGAGTGGCTGCCACCCGCACAACCGACCAGGGCCGGGGACAAACTACAACCGAGGTACGCGCCCTTAGCGGGAACCGAACCTGGGTCTCTCAGGACCGCAGGCCGACGCTCTAACCGCTGAACCAAACCGGCTAGGGCTGGTGGTCTTTTATATTTTAAAAGTTTCTTTATGTCGTCCCATTACACCAAGGTTGTGGGTTCAGTCCCCTGTCAGTGCACATACAGGAAGCGACCAATAAATGCATATATGCATATACGCATATACAAGTGGAACAACACATCGATGTCTTTCTCTCCCCACCCCAACCCCTCAAAAATGTTTTTTTATATTTTGATATTGTGGTTCTCTGTCATTTCTTTTTTTTTTTAATCTTTATTGTTGAATGTAGAATGTATTACAGATGTTCCTTATTTTTCCCCATCGACCCCCTCCTCCCCCCTCCGGCCCCCCTCCTGCCTTTTCCCACACTATTGTCTGTGTCCATTGGTTATGCATATAAGTTCTTTGGTTTATTTCTTTCCACCCCCTAACCCCTTTCCCTTTGAAGTTTGTCAGTCTAGCAATGAATTTGTACTTCTTAATCCCCTCACCTTTTTCACCTATTCCCCCAACCCTAAGTTCACTGAGGTTCTCACTGAGTTCATTGAGCATCCTTATAAGCAGTATTTTGAAATCAGTATCTTTTAGGTTGCTTATCTCCATTTCGCTTAGTTCTTTTATTGGGGTTTTGTTCTGTTCTTTCATTTGGGACCTGTTTCTTTGTCTCCTCATTATGGCTGCCTCTCTGTGTTTGTTTCTGTGTATTACTTAACTAGCGGTATGGGGCTATCTGAGACCAGAT
Organism: Molossus molossus; assembly: GCF_014108415.1. Classification (NCBI taxonomy): domain Eukaryota; kingdom Metazoa; phylum Chordata; class Mammalia; order Chiroptera; family Molossidae; genus Molossus; species Molossus molossus. The sequence continues at coordinate 47,388,446 of NW_023425348.1, forward strand.
GCTGCTTGTTTGAAAGAATTTAGGGAAAACCTGAAGCAGGATCCAAGACAGGCCAATCCTATGGTTAAGCAACTGGCAACAGCTTGGGTGGGCCTGAAAGTTGGATGGGGCAGGGCCTCAGGGTATCACCAGGGTGGGGCTACCATTGTGAGCCAAGTTGCTGTAGTCCCAGGTATGGCGAATGTCTCCTGCCCCATAGAAGGGCTCACCAAAGGAACAAAGGCCTCTGACAGCACGCCTGTCCCGGAGAAAGCCCCCTCTCCAGCTCTCGCTCTAGTGCCAAACAGCTCAGTTTTTCCCTGTATGTCTCTGGTGCCCCTTGAGCTGCCTCCCCTCCAAGCTTAGAGGGAGCAAGTCCGATAAGTCCGTGCACGGGCCCTTTAAGGAGCTGCCTGGGGCTCCAGCCGCGTCAGCTTCCCTGAGCCTCAGTTCCTGCTGGTTTTTCCAGCCAGAATTATGGGGACTTCTCTTCCTGGCACTGGAACCCTGAGCGGGGCACCTGGTGTGGGACGGGGACCCCTCAGTCCTCAGGAAGGACCCTCCCAGCCGAGGTATCCTACTGATTTTTATCCGCCACTCGTGGGTGTGGGAACAGCCTGTTGTGCCTCCGCCCCTCGCGCCTCTGCCCCTCCTACCAGTCTGGATGTGGCTGCTGCTTTAATTCTGTAGTTGTAGGACTTCCATTCAGCTTGATTTCAGGCAGTTTTGAATGATGGTTGTTTTGTAGTTTAGTTGTAACTTTGATGTGGTTGTGGGAGGACGCTATACCGAGTTTACCTATGCTGCCATCTTGACCGGAAGTCTCTAACCTCTCCTCTGTCATATTCACCTCTGTAATATTATCCCCCACAAATTTGCTTTTCTCCTACAATTTGTGCAAACATGCTTGCATGAAAAAAAATTAACCGAGTACCTTCTATGTACCAGGCATTGTGCTCGATGGGTTTAGAATAGGAGGCCCATGCTTATTTCTGTGATTCACTTTATTTTCTACCATTCTTTATCACATCTCTTTCTCTGCACTGATTTATCTGCAGTTACTAGAAAATGTCTCTTTTCATTCTTGATATTTTCATATATACTGTTCTGCTGTCCTTCCTCCTTGGTTGATCTGGTTAAATTCTACTTGACATTTAAGATTCAAATTAAGTATCCCCTTTAGGAAATCCTCCCTGGAAACCATAGGCTAGGTTAGGTGCCACCTTCTGTGTTCCTTTCTCCTCTTACTCTTATCTCATTGCAGCACTTAACACATTAATTACAGTGATCTGTTCCCCTGCCTGTTTTCCTACCATACTACTTGAGGACAGTACCTCATTTGATTCTGTATCTCAACACTTAGCAAAAGGCCTGGCCCGGAGTGGGAGACAAAAGTTTGTCTTTGGCTCTGCCATTGTGTACACTTATACAAGTTGTTTGGCTTATTCAATTCCAAAGCCTTGATTTTCTTACTGCTTTGCAAGCATGTAGACCTGGTTTTTGCCAGGTAGCCTAGTGGGCCTATTACATGAGGCCTAGGCTCAACGGCCAGATTCTTTTTGCAATGATTCAGGGATTGATATTGACAGTATATTAGAAAATGAAGATCTCTGCCTTACTCTAGGCACAGATGACAAGCTGCTAGTGAGATCCAGAGGAAACCACTCAGAGAGACAAACCTTAGGTCTAGATCACAAACTACTTTTAGGGAAGGCCACTTTGGTAAGATTCTGTCTTGGAGTTCTCTGTATCCAGAGTAGCCAGATGAAAAGCTAGGTTTTTTTATGGTATTTTTGACTCACTGCGGCTATTAGTCACTCCTTTCTCCCATATATCACCATATATCCATCTGACCTAGCACCTGTCATATTGTATTATACTCATTTATTTTCTTGTATGTCTCCTTCTCTAAAAGAGAGCCCTTTATGATGGAGACTGATTTCTGTATCCAGTAATTCACTCATTACCTACTAGAGTAGAAACCAATGAAAGCTTGGTGAATGAATGAATAAATGAATGGTTAAAATAATAATAGCTAATATTTCTTTAGCTCTTACTGAATATTAGGAGCTTCCCATATCTTTACTACACTTTTATAATGTGAAAACTCTGATTCTCACCATTTTATAGCTGACAAAATGAGGCACAGAAAGGTTAAGTAACTTCTCATGGTCTTACATCTAGTAAGACACACACACACACACACACACACACATTCATAGAGAGATAGGTGTTGGGGACTGGTCAGAATCTGGGTAGAGATGTAGGCCCATCAGAGAAAAGAAACACGAGCAAAGACATAGTACTATAAAGTGTGGGGTCTTCTCAGACAATAATGAGTTTGTCTGGAGTCCAAGGGTTACATTTAGGAATAGGGAGAGTGAGGCATTACTAAGGCCAAACAATAAAAGTCCTTGAAAGCTGTGGTCTCAAACCCCAAAATCATTTATCCACTAGGGGTGGGGGTGGGGGATTTATTGAGCACCAACTACTACTTGTCAGGCACTGGTCTAGGAGCTAGGGACATAACAGTATACGAAACATAGTGACCGATTCCTAGTGCTTATAGTCTGGTAAAGAGAGACAAATGAAACATTTATAAACAAATAAATGTTGGATAGTGATAAGTACAATGAAGCAAAATAAAGCAGGGTAAAAGAATGAAGAGCAATGCTACATCAGATCTGACAGTCTTCTCTGATGAGGTGACATTAGAGCAGAAAATTAAATGAAGATGTGAGCCATGTGAATACTTGGGGAAAGGGCATCCCAAGCAGATGGAGCAGCAAGCATTACTCCCTAGCACTTGAGCTATATCCGTACCTCCAGGGATATGCCAGGACAGACCCTTGCCTTGGCCAATCCCTTGTCTTGCCAGAGAAAAAATAAGCAGTAAGAAATTGGCTCCTGAATCAGTATCTCTTTCCTCTAATGGACCACTGGTGCCTCCAGATGAAACCCTTACTTACTTTTATGGTTTCAAACCCACATCTCAAAAGAGCTATGTCTGGCAGGAAGATTGCCAGTGCTTTCTTTGCCTCTCCTTCACACAGCTGTTAGTTAGCTGGTCACTCGTCAGCCTTTTGTCAACCTTTTGGTCAGACAGTCACATATAAAACAGTGACTAAGAATGTGGGTTTTGGGCCCTGGCCAGGTGGCTCAGTTGGTTGGAGCATCATCTCATACACCAAAGGGTTTTGAGTTCAGTCCCTTGTTAGGGCATGAATGGGAGGCAACCGATCGATGTTTCTCTTTCACATTTATGTATCTTTCTCCCTCTCTCCCTTCTTTTTTCTCTAAAATTAATAAAAACATATCCTTAGGTTAGGATTAAAAAAAAAAGAATGTGGGCTTTGGAACCAGGTGCTTTGGTTTGAATTTATTTATATGTATATATATGAAGAAACAATTGCTACTGCCTTGATCACTGCTCTGTTCCCAGTGTCTGGCACAAAGTAGTAAAAAAATTAATGTTTTAAATGACTGGATGGATCTTTTATAAAAGGAGGATTGAGGTTCAGACTGGTTCAGTGATTTACCTAAGCTGGTCCATGGCAGATAGGATAGAAATCAAGGTCTTCTGGTTTCAAATCTAGTACTTTTTCTAATCTACAATAACAAGCCAGTGTTCTAAAATGCCCAGAGATTTTTCGGTCCTGAATAACTGGTTATCTCAGAATAAAACAGGAGGTTTTACTTATTTAATATAAACATCTTTCTCAAATGGAAAAGGCCCCTTTTCTATCTGTGAAACATAGGATGGAGGCCAGGCTATATCTTTACTATCTGAGAAGCTAACTAAAAATCAATTTCTGGGGTTCCCTACTGATATACACGAGATAAATGCTTTTTTTCCTTCTAAAAATAATTCTCCCTATTTATTTCCATAATAAGTCTGTAGGGGAGAGTGATGCTATTAGTGAGAAAATATAATGTAAATAACTGGTGGGATGTCCAACAGTGATTTAGGACCCACAGATGGCCTTTGCTTATTCATTCATTTATGTCTGTTCTTTTGTCCATTCAGTAAACTTTACAGAGTACTTAGAATGATGTAGTCCTGTGTTAGACTTTGGGAAATACATAAATGGAAATGACATGTTCCCTACAAAATTACTTACAGTGTAATGGAGAAGAGAGGTTATGTGACTAAATAATAATATAACATACATGTTATAAAAGAAGTCTGCATAAAGAAAGTGCTAAGTGAGCAGAGAAGGGAGAGCTGGTACTTATTTTGAAGGTTTTAGAAGAGAAGATTTTGAGATAGGCTCCAGAGAGTTTCAGTAAGGAAAGAGGTAGAGCTTGGTTTTAAGGATTAGTTGGTGTTTAGGAGGCCAAGAGGAGGGAAGAGAGCTTTTGTGGAAATAACAGTGACCTAGAAGTCTGAGAGTTATGTTCAAGGATGAATAAGTAAAAAATGCAAGATACTGATTCTAGATGAGGACTCCAAAGTTAAGAGCTACAGCAGAGGCAGCCTCCAGGGCAAGGCTGTGAAATTCAGGTCATCTGTGCTGGGATGCATTAGGCTGTTAGTCCAGTAGTTTCTACTGGCAGTTATGCACACTTCAGCAGGGCCCACAGAAGACAATCAATTGGGGTCCCATAAGAAAATACTAGAGCTTGTATTTATATTGTATTTATTTATTTATTTATTTATTTATTTATTTATTTATTTATTTATTTATTTATTTATTTTTATCCTCACCCGAGGACATTTTTCCATTTTTTGTTCAGATAGAGTGGGAGGGAGGGAGAGGAAGAGAGAGAGAGAGAAACATCGACGTGAAAGGGACACATCGAGTGGCTGCCACCCGCATGACCAACCAGGGCTGGGGACAAATTGCAACTGCGGTACGTGCCCTTAGCAGGAACTGAACCCGGGTCTCTCTGAACCGCAGGCTGACGCTCTAACCACTGAGCCAAACTGGCCAGGGCTATATTGCATTTATTTTTATCTCACACTTTAATTTTTATGTCTGTTTTACAATATACCTAATGTCAGTACATGAATCTAATTTATAAACAGATATTCATATATTGGCAATGTATGCTTAAAAACCTTTTGCTGGCCTGGCTGGTGTGGCTCAATGGTTGAGCATTGACCCATGCACCAAGAGGTCACCGGTTCAATTCCTGGTCAGGGCACATGCCCAGGTTGTGGGCCAGATTCCCCAGTATGGGTAGTGTGCAGGAGGCGGCCAGTCGATGTTCTCTCATTAATGTTTCTCTCTCTCTCCCCCTCTCCCTTCCTCTCTCTCTAAAATCAATAAAGAAAAACAAAAACAAAAACAAAAACTTTTTGCAGGTAGATTATGTCATAAGAAAGGTTAGAGACTACAAATGTAGTCACCTTATTCATTCTTCTTATGAAGGACTGTTTATTGATGAAAAATCTAGGAGTTAACCTTCTCTGATCTCCGTAGTATTGCCATTTTGTCCAGAGATGTAGTCTGATCTCTCTAGGAGCCCCATGAATAGGCTTACAGGGATGCAAGACTGATGACAGACTACCTCTTGTTTGAACGTCCTGCTGGATTTGGACATGTGAATCATTTGGAGCCTGTATCTGTACTAAGCTCCCCTTGCCTTTTCTTTCACTGGCAGCCACAGCTCTCTGTATTTGCTGTTGTCTTCTTCCTCACTTTGGCCCAGAAAAACTTCTCATTGTCTCTTGTGGAATGAGAAAGCAGTTCCAGCGTTTAACTTTTAGGTACTTGGACCTTAGGGACACAAGGGACTCTAATATCTCAACTTGACTGTTAAGTGAGCTCTTCATGCTGGGACACAGGGTTGCTATCTGACAAGAATGCAGCTCATCCTGGCTTCTTTTGTTCAGACTGCAGTGACTCTGGTTGGACAGCACTGTGCTGCCACGTCCTACCTAGGTAGGGCATCTGCCTAGGTACCACAATGATATGTCGAGCACAAAAAACAAAAACTGAAACCAACTGCCTTGAGGCGTAGCCTGGTATGCTGAAGCCATTATCCTTTTCCCCTATAGCTTAGCTATATAGGGCTGAGTGTGTTCAGAGACCTTCCTCATTGGATTGCAGTGACTCCTTTATAGACCCTCTGCTTCACCAAATGTTGTGTTTAGAACAGTGGGTTTCAGTTGGGGCAGTTTTGTTCCCCAGGGAACATTTGGCAGTATCTGGAGACATTTTTAATTGTCATGATTGGCAGGGCAGCATGCCATTGGCATCTAGTGCCAAGGATGTTGTTAAACATCTTACACTGCACAGGACAGCCCCCCACACCAAAAAAGTTTCCTGTCCAAAGTGTCAATGGGGCAGAGACCGAGAAACCCTGGTCTAGAGTGACTCCTGCCTGTCTCCACTATAGTATAGGCTGCAGATAGAGGAGTTCCTGCATGACAAAGATCTATGCTCAGGCTTGTATCAAGGCGTCCTCCCAGTAGACAAAAGGCCTTTGTGGTACCACTGGCCTCAGGCCTTTCTAGCAATAAAAAAGTGAACTTCTTTCCACTCCACATGTCCAGCAGAAAGGCCCCTTTGTCCTGGATGAGGCTGAGCTTCCTTGGCAGCAGTGGCAGGAGTATGTTGTTCTCTGAACTTTACAAGCTAGCACTTGTCTGTCTGCCTGATGTCTGTATGTCACTCTACTACACCTTTATTACTTGATGCTCTAAACCATAGCAAATGATCACAGTTGTAATGTGTGTGGCTTCATTTTCAGGAATAGTGGCTAATACATTCTACTTTCTGTAATGCTTCTTTAATCCCGGCTCTGTCATTTCTCCTTTCCCAAGCCCTAGGATTTGAACACATCTCTCATAAATTAATTACTCTCTTCTCTTCAATGTATTTTAGTCTGAGAATTAAAAATTTGACCAAACAATGACTAGGCACCCTTCACCTAAACCTCTAGGATCTTGTCTTCTAGGATGCAGTCTTAGGGCACTGTGCCTGCTTCATTTTGTCCCATGGCACCTTTCCCTTCTCACCTCCTGTGTCTCTGCTAGTAGTCTAATCTACCTCCAAAGTCTATTGGCTTCTGAACTTGTCTCCTGAGAACATCAAGACATTGCGGCATTTATGCCTTCAACTTGGTTTTATTCAGGATATCATTCTAGGGTCTGCTTTGGACCAGTTCTGGGTTCCACTGTAGGGGAAGTAGGAGAATGAAGGGACAGGGCCTAGCCTTCCAAAGTTCCTATCTTATGTGAGAGCAACAGAAACAACCTAAGACCTGAGGTATGCCTATGAGGAATGTCTGTTTTTTTGACAAGCATTTCAGAAGTTGACCATCTACACAAGCTGTATATTGGTCTAAGGAGATTGTTGTTGTTTAGCCCATAGTCAGAACATTCCTGGAACTCCTCATTTAGGGTAGTTATTTTTGAGTAATTCTTAGTAATACCACTGTATATGAAGCTCTATTTTTTTTCTTTATTGATTTGAGAGAGTAGGGGGAGGGAGAGAGAGATAGAAACATTGATAAGAGAGAACATTGATTGACCACCTCCTGCATGCCCCCCACTGGGGATTTGGCCCACAACCTGGGCATGTGCCCTGACCGGGAATTGAACTGGCAACCTCTTGGTGCATGGGTCGATGCTCAACCACTGAGCCACACCGGCTAGGCTGAAGCTCTATTTTGGAGACAATGGGGTGAGCAAAAATAAATGAGACACGGTCTGTGCCGTAATGTTTCCTAATTGTTAAAGGGAATTAGACAGCCTTCTGATGAAAGGCAGTTTTTGGTAAAGATATGAATCTTAAGTGAGGAGGGTGATACATCTCTATCTCATTCTCCTTCAAAACTTTTTAGGCTTATTGCTGCTCACAACAGTAGTTTTCAGACTTGAGGAATGTACAAATTCCTTTTAAGGGAAATATTTTATCTTGGACTTAAATACTGACTTAAATTATTTTTACTATAATGTTACTTAAATGTGTACAAATATAAAATGAGGTTTAAGTTGCTATATAAAATTTATATGCAAATACAAACAAAAACAGATTTATACATTAATAAAAACAAACATCAAATCCAATAAAATGATTCCTTTTTGCTGACACTTAGTTGCTCCGCAGCTCTTTTGGTTCAGTGTGCCTTTATTACTGGATGCTGTCTGGTGACTCTGTCCTTTCACCAGCTTTCTCTATTCACACTACTATGAAACTTTGATTTATATACTACATTATGATGTCATTTGACCTTCACTTGGCTTGAACATAGTCCTTGTGTATTAAGTCCACTTCTGTTCCTTTCTTGTTGACTCTTGCCAAAGTATGGAGATAAGTTTGTTATCTAGGTGTCTAAACACCACACAAATATTAAAATTATTTTAAAAGGATTATTTTAAATTATCCATTAAAAAAAAATCACAACATTATGCCTTGGGTGGCTCAGTTGGTTGAGGCATTATCCCTTATACCTAAAGGTTGCAGATTCAATTCCTGGTCAGGGCACATACCTAGGTTGCAGGTTCAACTGATCGGGGCATGTGCAGGAGGCAACTGATCTCTCTCTTTCTAAAAATCAGTTTTAAAAAATAGCATATCCTCAGGTGAGGATAAAAAAAAAAATCACATTATAATCTTGAGAAACGACTAGCTGCGGTGGCCACGTAGGGTGATGATGTGATTCACCATGTTGTGAGTGATCACTCAGTAATTATTTCAGTTAGGATTGGCTCCTCTTGTGACAGAAAATCTTTTCAATTTGATATAAACAAAAGGGGAAATTTATTGTTGCACTAAACTAAAAAATCTATGAATAGAGCTGCCAACTGGTGTAGTCTGACTTAGGGCTTCAGTGACATCATCTGGACCCATCTCGTTATATATACAGAAATATCCTATATATGTGTATACAGGGATAGGCAAAAGTTTGAGTATGTGAAACAGAGTTTATTCTTGTGTTATTATTTATTTATTAATGTCTTTCTCTGTATGAACAACTGTAAACCTACTCTTGTCCACCCTTGTATATATCCATAAACAAAAAGTAGAGTAGGTATTCCTTTTATACATAGGCTTTTACAGGAGAGTGAGATGTTAAACATGTAAGCATGTGGTGAATGTTAAAGTCAGTGTGACTGTGACAGCAAGTGCAAGCAGTGCTTGGCATGCTGGAGTCATGGCTTTGCTGGTCTCTTCCCACAGTGTACAACTGGACCGTGGACGAGGTGGTGCAGTGGCTGATCACATATGTGGAGTTGCCTCAGTATGAGGAGACCTTCCGGAAGCTGCAGCTCAGTGGCCATGCCATGCCAAGGTCAGGAGGAGACTGGGTTCTCTCACTTGCGGTGTAGGGAAGGGCTGGAGTTGGCCTGCCTTCAGATTGCTCTGGCCAGTTAAATGATGTTACACCCTTTTTAGGGCAGAATCTGTGGACCCCTCTTCTTCTCACATCTTTTGCGCACTTGCCATAAAGCAGAATGGCTACTTAGCATCCATTCTCGTATTTAATATATTTATCAATACTGGGAATAGTACTAATAGCTGCCATTTATTGAGTGCTTAGTACATGCCAGGTACTCTACTTGAACATTTCTTATAGAGTATTTCATTTAATTTTTACAGTAATCCTATACGGTAGGTATTATTGTGTAAAGATAATGAAACTGGCCTAATATGTTTTCCAAGGTCACAGGGCTAGTTAGAAGCAAAACTCTAGATATGGGTAGATTTCAAAGCCTGTGGTGTTTTTCTTTTCTTTTGCTGTTCCAAGAGCTGCCTCTTTAATTGCCCAGGAGCTTTGGGGCTCTTTTAGCCTCCCCTGAATTATCCATATACAGTTTATCTACTCCAAAAGTGGGGGCTGACTACCTTTGGACCCAGCCTCCTCTCTGGAATGACTCTTCTAATAGATATTGTGCCCTAACTTTGCCTTCTTTTTTTGGTACGTGCTCCTAGTGGGAACTGAACCCAGGACTCTCTGGTCCGCAGGCCGATGCTCCAACCGCTGAGCCAAACTGGCCAGGGCTACTTTGCCTTCTTTATAGGCACAATATACTATGGCTTGGGGTAGAAGTAGGAAGGAGATGGATTACTGCTTGGATATCTTGTTATGTCATACTAGTGTCATATGTCATTCAGTCATCAATCCATTTACTCATTCATTCAACAAATATTTACTGAGTACCTGCTCTGTGCCAAGCACTTGTGTTGGGTGCTGGGGATAAAGGTGACAACAACCTGCCCTTGTCCTTGAAGAGCTTACTATCTGGTAAGTGCTGATTGTGTATAATCTGTCATCTTATTATGTAGGTGCATGTAGTTTTAAGCTTCAGCAAACGGGAAAGGGGAAGGTGAAGCTGTTGGAATGCTCAACATTGTAGTCTCTAGCTACAGAGCTAATGGGCACTGCTTTTCAGGCCTAGCTGAACTGGCTGTTCCCTCCTCTGCCGCCTGCAGCCTCCTCTTCACAGCTTCTCCCTACTCTGAAGAGAGTAATAATCTTATTTTTTATTTATTTATTTTTAATCCTCACTTGAGGATATTTATCTGTTTATCTTCTGATAGAGGGGGAGGAAGGGAGAGAGAGGGAGAGTTGAGAAACAATGATGTAAGGGAGACACGTCGATTGGTTGCCTCCTGCACAACCCTGACCAGGGCCAGGGACGAACTGCAACTGAGGTACATGCCCTTGACTGGAATCAAACCTGCGACTTTTTGGTCCACAGGCCGATGTTCCAACCGCTGAGCGAAACCAGCCAGGGCAAGAGTAATCTTAATGTTTATACGTCCCTTTATAGAGTACTTTCCTACCTGTTATTTCAGTTGATTCTCACAATTCTGGGAGGAAAGAATTGCTGTCCCAACTTTTAGGTGAATGAACTGAATTTCAAATATTTTATGATTTTTGCAAGTTAAGTGGCAGAGCTGGGATTTGAACCCAGGCCTGCCAGGTTCTAAGTGCCCTGCTTTTTTCACTGCATCTTCCTCTTGCCCCATGTAGTTGAAGATGGCCTTTCTGGAAATACTCAGTTTAGTTCTATTTGACAAACCTTTACCAAGCACCTACCATATGCCATGTTCTCTCCTGGGCCCTGAGGACAAAGACATGCATTAGACCTCATATCTGCCTTTAAGAACTCCATGGAAGAGATAAGCAATTGAATAGATGATTGACCATGAAGCTTAAGGATTTAGTTTTTTTTTCTCATTATTCATGGAAATAGCAGTAGTGCCTTGTGGATCACTGGACCATTTCATCTTGAGGAATGGCTATGGCTTGGATTAAAACTGTAAAGCTGCCCTGGCTGCTTTTGCTCAGTGGTTAGAGCGTCAGCCTGCGGACCAGAGAGACCCAGGTTCGCTTCCCGCTAAGGGCACATACCTCGGTTGCATTTCGTCCCTGGCCCTGGTTGGGGTTGTGTGGGTGGCAACCACTCGATGGGTCTCTCTCACGTCGATGTTTCTCTCTCTCTCTCTCTCCCTCTCTCCCCTTCTCCCCTTCCTCCCCCCCCCCTTCTCTATCTGAAGATAAATGCAAAAATGTCCTTGGGTGAGGATTAAAAAAATAATAATAAAAATAAATAAATAAAACTGTAAATCCTAGGATAAGAAGTCAGTTCTCAGGATATGGGGTCATTTAGCCCTCCTGTGGCTAGAATTAGACCCAAGACCAGATGCATCTAGGTTGGGCTCAGGAATAGAGGAAGCCAAGCTGTGGCACCTTAATGACAGTGGCAAGCATGGAGCCTACAGTGCATGGAGTAGGGAAGGTTTTAGGCCCATTACTAGGCAGCATGGTATAATGGAAAGAATCTAGCAGATCCGAGTTTGTTTCTTGGCTTTGCTGTTACCCGCTATGTGACTTTACTCAACTCTAAGTCTCAGTAAAGTAGAGCTAATAATAGAACTGGGTTCTTAAAATCATGAGAACTAAATGAGGTATTGTATATAATGTGTCAGAACAGTACAAGATACACAGTAGTTGCTTAGTAAGTTAGCTAGTAAATGTTTTTCATTTCTCTCACTGCTTAGAAGTAGATAGCATTCAAGTTCATAGGTTTCTTTGACAAATAGACTGTACAAAAGATACTTATTTTCATCAGTCAGATGAAGTCCAGTATTCCTGGTAGAAGTGCTCTAAAGAGGGGCCTAAGAATCCCCAGGCTTGCAGGAAGCACCTGATTTTATATAAGTTTACACAGAAGGAAACTGAGGCCCCAAGGGAGGGACCCAGCAGCTTATGATTGGACAAGTGAGTCACTCAGTGATAGAGCTGAGCCCAGAAACTAGATCTCCTGACCCCCCTTCTTCCCATCAGTGTCTCGTTGCTCTCTTGTAGGTGGGCTTGATTGCTTCTCAGGGTAGAGAAGGAAATAGCTGCCCCTGCACGCCCAGGCAGAATGTAAGCACACACTGTGATGTCAGAAGCTTCTTTTCTATCTGAGGAAACAAAGATACGCGTTCATAAAGTGCACTGACCTTATGGAGTAGTACGGTAATAAATGCTCACTTGTGGGACTCAAACCATAGCTTTTCAGTCTTCCATATCTTATACTCTCCTCCGCCTATACCCACTGTGTTCCAGCACAAGAGAAACAAAGTCCAGTTTTTCTGAGGTCATTTTCTTATTTACAGGCTCTTTCCTATTAGAGTTATTATTAACAGTGTTGTTAAAGGTCATAAAAACTGAGAGTATCTGATTGGGGGCAAATTACTGTGACTCAAGTACAAGCTAATAAGATATGCAGTGTTTGACATCAGCAGGTGTGTGTGTGTGTGTGTGTGTGTGTGTGTGTGTTTTATCCTCACCCGAGGACATTTTTCAATATTTTGTTCAGATAGAGTGGGAGGGGGAGAGAGAGAGAGAGAAACATCGATGTGAAAGGGACACATCAAGTGGCTGCCACCCGCATGACCTAACGAGGGCCGAGGAGAAACAGCAACCGAGGTACGTGTCCTTAGCGGGAACCCAACCCGGGCCTCTCTGGACCACTGGCCGACGCTCCAACCACTGAACAAAACTGGCCAGGGCAGCAGGTTTATATTTAATGAGTATATATATATATATATATATATATATATATATATATATATATTCATTATTAAATATATTTAAGTGGCTTAGGATTAGGGTAATTCAGAGATCCCCAGAATCACTGGATTATGTAGCATGACATTTTGACAAGGGCTGGACAGGAGAATGATTTTACAAATAGTGGTAGTGTGGAGACAGATATATAGTGGATAATTTCTATAAGGGGGAGCACAATCGATAATTTACAGCTGGGTGCGGGAATGGTCACAAATGGATAATGCTTAGAGAATAGGATACTCAGGAGAGGTGGACATGTGGAGGAGGGTGAACAAATTCCTGGTAAATGTTTTGTGTCGCTGCATACTCCCCATTGAGATCCGCAGGTATAGACTCTGTACTCTAGAGTGTAGAGGGGAGCAGTCACCAGGAGCTAGAAGTCATGAAAGTGTTCCTGGAAGAGGTGAGGAGTTTTACCAGGATCCTTTCTGGCTTTGCTGGCAGGGAACTGAGTGCCTACTCTTTGACTCAACAGGCTTGCTGTAACCAACACCACCATGACAGGGACTGTGCTGAAGATGACAGACCGCAGCCATCGGCAGAAACTGCAACTGAAGGCCCTGGACACAGTGCTCTTTGGGCCTCCTCTCTGTGAGTCCTGTGGAGAGAAGGGCTGCTGGTGTGCCGTGGAACCCAAGGCTGCTGGGGTGGCTGGGCTGATGTCATGAGTCTCATAGGTGCAACTGCAAGGCAGTGCCTCCACTTTTTCTGCTATTGTTGACATAGGAAATGGTTTTACATTTTAGTCCATTCAGATATCAACATCTGTTCATTAAATACATTAATAAGACATCTGCCTTGTGCCAGTGCTGTGCTGGAACCTATAGGAAGACCTGGATGAATCATTTTCTGCCCTAAAGGGATAAAATTATTGTTCTAGAGAGGTGCATAGTGCTTCTGAGGTCCAGAGGAGGAATGGAGAAGACATACTTTCAAAGAATGGCATGTGAGCTCTCTTTGTAAGGATGAGTAGGGCTTTATTCCATGGAGGTGGCCAGAGAGGGCATTCTAGGTAGAGGAAACAACCTGAGCAGGAACGCAATGGCTAAAATATGAAAGTTATGCTCAGGGGTGAAAGTAACCCTTAGAGGCTGAATGCCATTTTTTTTTTAAATCCTCACCAGAGGATATTTTTCCATTGATTTTCAGACAGAGTGGCGGGAAGGGAGGGAGGGAGAGAGAGAAAGAAACATGGATGTGAGACACATCAATTAATTGTCTCCCGTCTGACCCCAGCCAGGGCCGTGGATCAAACCACAACCAAGGCACATGCCCTTGGCTGGAAACAAACCCAAGACCCTTTGGTCTGCAGGCCGATGCTCTAACCGCTGAGCCAAGCCGGCCAGGGTGAGGATGAATGCCATTTAGCTATTCCCTGCTCACACTGTGAGTGTGCAAAATGTATGAACTAATTGTTGAACATCTGTGTCCTTGGACAACCGAAGAGGACTAAGTGGGCTTTCCCTGAAGCAATAGAGACACACTCAGGCCTAAGGAAGGGTGTTCTCTTCAGCCAGGAATTAATTGAGAGAATTAGATGGTTCAATTCCCTAAGATCTGCAAGAGCCTGACTCCTGTTTATTATTCTATCGGGTGGGAAACGTTTGGCTCGCAGGCCGTATAAGGCCTGCCAAATAATACTAGCTAACATCACACGCCTCACCAAATTAGCCTGATCAAATATAGCAGGCTAATTTTTTTTTAATTTATTTTTTATCCTCACCTGAGGACATTTTTCCATTTTTTGTACAGATAGAGTGGGAGGGAGACAGAGAAACATCAACGTGAAAGGGACACATCGAGTGGCTGCCACCCACACGACCAACCAGGGCCGGGGACAAACTGCAACTGAGATACGTGCCCTTAGCGGGAACCAAACCCGGGTCTCTCTGTACCGCAGGCCGACGCTCCAACCGCTGAGCCAAACCGGCCAGGGCAGAAGGCTAATTTTTAAGTTGATAATTTTGTATGGCCCATGAATGATGTTACAAATATCCAAATGGCCTTTGGCAAAATAAAGGTTCCCACCCCTGCTCTATGCTGCCTCTTCACTGAATACTCAGAGTGAATATCTGAGCCTGGTCTCGAGCTGTGGTATCTCAAGCCCTGGCCTTGAGAGCAGCACCCTCTCTCTGAACGTTTTATACTTAAGTTTTAAAAGTAATTGTGTTGATAGTTGTATAACCTTGTAAATGCTAAAACCATTGAATTGTACATTTTAAAAGAGTGAATTTTAGGGTGTGTGAATTATATCTCAGTCATCATCATCGTGTATATATAGATTTTTTGGTAACTCCTGGACTTTCACATAGAGAACTTAAAAAGTTTAGGAAAGCACCTTGGTCTCTTTTCAAAACTGCCTCTCACTGTGTGACCTTGTGTAGGTCAGTTCTCAGGGTGTGTTTTCTGATCTGTATCATGAAACTATTATGCTAATGGATCCTTAAGATTTCTTTCAGCTGCTTCATTCTGTAATTTCTTGGGAGAAACCCTTTGGTTGATAAGGGTCCTGTGTAAAAGACAGGAGGTCTGTTCCTTCCTACTACTGCTGTCTATATCCTGTACTTAAAGGAATTCTGTGGCCCTTGTCCTATCAAGTGATCTTTGACAATTCCGTTCTCTTGCCTACATTTAGGTTTCCTCACCTATAAAATGGCTTAGTTAGTATGGCTCTTAACTGGTTCTCTCAGTCAAGGACTCAGATAGAGCTGGGTATGCTGCTGGGAGCTAAGAATTTGGAATTCAGCAGCTGTCCTGATGGTACATGTCATCTTTATACTTTCCTACTGATGCTTGTTAAAGAAAATTTTTGAAAATTGCCAGCTGGAATCTGAGGAAAATAATAGGAAGCTAGCTGTTTGCCAGGAGACTTCTGCAAGGGTGGGGCTGTACCTGCTGGGGACCTGTAAAGAATCCCTTGAACTCTGTCCCTCTAGGCTCTGTGTTCCCATCTGAGCGTGGATTAAAACTTCTAATTCAGTGATGTTCCCTGTCCAGCACCCATGCAGGACTGAGTGAGGGCCTCCACTGGCTCTGACCTGTGTTCTGTACCTGGATGAGTTCTTAGGGCTATGATTCTCATACCTTACCATAAGGCATGCAGTAGATACATACCCCTGACAACCTGGGCCAGTTACAGCTGACAGCCATGACCACCTTGATGAAAACCCTGCCACTGGTCTGAGATGTGCGATCTCAAAATCAGAGTTTGTTGTGCAGTAGCCAGGAGGGTCTGCTGAGTGAGATGGATCCATCTATTCACAGCAGCTTCAAAAGGAAAAAGGATCAGGCTGCTCAGCAGAGGGTCACCTCAGGGTCCATTTTCTGACAGTACAAGACATCTCAGTCCTCCCCATATGGCCACAGAGCAGCACATGGTCCTTCTCCAACCTGCAAAATTGGCTATAGACTTGGAGGCCCACATGGGGCTGCCTTAACAGTGCCAGTAGCCAGGTGTTCTGAGAAACAAAGGCCCAAGGTATTGTCCATTTGAGGCCTAAGCTGATGTCTTATGCTGGCAGTAGATCATTTGTTGAGGGGGCTTTTTCTACTCTGCAGATACTTTCTCAGAGAAAATGAGGCCCAGAGATGAGGTGAGTTTTTAGAGGTCATTCAGCTTTTAAGTGGCAGAGCCATGACTCAAACCCAGGTCTTTAACTTATTTCTCATTGCTCTTTTCTACTTTATAATTCCACCCTCTACTTCTGGTAGAGGAAACTTATTATAATATAGAGTTCCAGCTTTGAAATCAAGCAAACTGGCACTGTCACTCAGATGTCTTGTGACCTTGGGCACATTCCCAAGGTTCTCTAGTCCCCAGTTTCTTCTAAACAAATGATTGCTACTATTTTCAGTGTACAGTGTGTCTGGTGTGGTTAGTCCTGGTCTAGGGACTACTGTGCCCTTGGAACTTCAGCAGGAGTATTGAGAAGGGTGCAGGGAGAGGCCTGCCTTGTAATTGTTGGGGTTGGGGAGAGTTGTGGAGAGGAAAAGACAAGACTATACCTTGTCTTCCTTCTTTAGTGGCTCAGATAATAGGGAAGCGTCCTTGGTAAGCAGGAGTGGCCGCCTCTCTGACAAAGTTTGCTCTGATCTCTGACAACTCTACCCTTACCTTCTTTCTCCCTTCTGTTATGTTCCAACTCACCCTTCCAGCCTTCTCCAGGATGCCTTTCCAGCTTCTTTCCAGGCATTCTCAACCCTTCCCTCTTACTCTTCTCTGAGAAGCCACAGCTCTTTCTACCTGCCTTCTTTATAAAATTCTGTTTCCCTCTCTGCTACCATTTATACTGGGAACTCCTCAGGGATAGAAACAGCTTTGTTCAGCTGTCATCAGCACTTAGCAAAGGCCCAGCAAGGAGTGTCAGGTGATGTGTCCTGGAAGTTATACAGAAGGAGGATGGGCCTCATCAGAGCTGCAGGACTGAGGGGAGATGGGAGAAGAATCCTTTCCAGGTTGTGGAGAGAACTGCCACCTATGGAGCATGTTTGGATAGGTGAGGCTGTTAAAGCACTTTTGGGGTTATAACCAGAAGGGAGGTGGGCCCAGGAATAAATTCCTGGTCAAATAGACATCTCAACACAGAAGGCTGTGTAAATGAGAAAAGAAATTCCTAGCACATGCTTTGGCAGGTAGGGGCGAATATTTGTATCTGGCAGGGGCAAGGTATTATGGGCACTAGAGAGAGTGGAAAGAATAGATTGGGAGAGGGAATTCCAGAAAGTGATAATGATTAGAGGCTCACTTCTCAGTGCTAACTGGTACTTTGAAAATTTTCACCATTACCCCTGACTCAGTTGACATGTCAGCATCTCATTAGTTTACACTTTCCTTCCCTGCATTAGGCCTGATTGTGTTAACAGTTGACCTCATTTTGCTAAAATCTATTTACAGCACTAAGGCTAGGAATTCTGCCACCTTCTGGATTCTCAGGTTCCAGCCAGTTTCCCTGGCTTAGCTCTGTTCACTTGGCCAGCCACATCTGCTCTCATGAAACCTCCATGGTCTCTCTGCCCTGGATGTATTCCCTGGAAGCGAGGTGGACTGAGAGCTGAGCTTGTGTAGGGGCTGTGCAGGGCAACTGGCCATATTCATGTCCCCAGGAGCTGGTATTTGCCCTTCACATGCACTTTATATTGTACAACCCCATTCCCCTTTTAGGGCTAAAACCTTTGTATTCTGTATTTTCAGAGTTCATCAGAGAAATAGAACCAATAGGACATGCATATAGATATGTATAAGAGATTTATTATAGGAATTGACTCACATAATTATGGAGGCCAAGAGTCCCATGATCTGCCATCTGCAAGTTGGAGAACCAGGAAAACCAGTAGTATAATTCAGCCCAATTCCAGAGTCCTGAGACCCAGGGAAGACGATGATGTAAGTCTGAGTCCAAAGGCCAGAGAATCAGAGGGCTGATGGTGTAAGTCCCTGTCTGAGTCCGAAGACCCGAGAACCAGGAGCACTGACATAAGAGGGCAGGAGAAGATGGATGTCTCAATTCAAGCTGAGAGAGCACTTCTACCCTTCCTCCACCTTTGGTTCTACTCGGGCCCACAGTGGCCTGAGGATGATTGGATGATGCCCACTTACAATAGTGAAGATGATCTTTACTCAGTCTACCAATTCAAATACTAATCTCTTATGAAGACAACCTCCCAGACACACCCAGAAATAAATGTTTTAACAGCTATCTGGGCATCCCTTCACCCAATCAAATTAATGCATAAAATTTACCATCGTAGATTCATTTAAGACTGTGGGGTTCACCCCAGGGCTCCACTGAAGGGACCTGATAGTTCTCACATCAACTTTTCAAACTCCACATCCTCATTCTTAATTACCTATTGGATATGTCCATCTGAATATTCCCAAAATGCCTCTAAGCACTTTCATTTACAACTGCACATTTGATCTCTTTAGTAATTCTGTGATAATGCATTTTTTTTTTTTAATCCTCAAGAGACACATCGACTGGTTGCCTCCCGCATGACCCCAACCAGGGCCAGGGACCTAATTGCAACCGAGGTGCGTGCCCTTGACTGGAATTGAACCCGTGACTCTTTGGTCCTTGAGCCGATGCTCTAACTGCTGACCCAAACTGGTCAGGGCTGATAATGCATTTTATAGCTGAAGAAGCTGAGGTCCAGATGGGGGAAGTGAATTTCTTAACAAATTGGGGCAGAGGGGAGCATAAAACCCAGTTTTACTAATACTCAGTGTAGGATGCTTTTTTTTGACAGCAGAATTTCTCTCCATGAAGCTTTACATTTCATCTTAAAGGCCTGTCCTGATGGCAGTGCAGTCAGCTCCCAAGATGTTGTTTGGAGGGAAAACTGAGGCCTTGGACTCTTAGTCACATTCAGGCTAGATCAAGAGATATAGGCCTCTCCATGGTGAGAGATATTTGCATGTAACATAGCAGAAACAATACCTACTGCATGAGTATGAAAGTTGTTATGACAAAAGTAGGTGTAGCAGAAAGACCATGCAGTCAGGTACATCTGGATTTGAATCCCAGCTCTGCCGCTTTTTATGAACTCCAGCAAGTCAGTGCTCCTATGAGCCACAGTTTTCTGGTCTATAGAATAGGAATACTAATACTCTATTATAGAGAGTTGTGAGAATTAGAGATGATGAGTATAAATGCCTGATACATTGTATATTTGCTCTATTTCCCTTCCTTCCTTATGTGGATTAAGAAGAGGGAGATATACTTGAGGTTGATCAGTAACAACTCAATCCCACAAATTTTTACTGAGTGCCTCTGTGTGTTAGTCCTGTGCCAGGCACTGGCATACAGACAGGTGGTGATCACAGGGGTCACAGTGAATCAGCTATATTAGACTTGTTTTCTTCCCACCACGCTTGGTGACTCATGGGATGTGATAAGCAGTAGAGCTGAGCTTCAGCTATGCACTTGACGAGGCAAAGGGATGTGTGTATGGGGTGGATGCTTGTTTATTTAAGTAAAGTCAAACTGGTTGGAAAGATCCAGCAGGTACTGATAGGTGGAACAGAATTACCTATCCTGTCCTTGGCCCTGGCCATTCGGAATTCATATTCATGACTTGGATGAGAATGTGAAGCTGGAAAGAATAATAACATTTTGTTCCAGATTGATCTGGATAAGGTTGACTAAGGGACTGAATAGAATAGATAGGTGCCCGGTCTGCATGCCCACCTTAAAAATTTGAAGTGTTGGAGCATGCTGGTTGCATGGAGTCTTGTTTGAACAAGAGTACCTTTGACTTTCCATAGGAATGTACAGGGGGTATTGGAATTGAGAAACCCTGAGAAGCCAAGGTTAACAGTCCTTAATCAACAGGAGACAGAGTGTACCCCAGCTCTGGTAGAGGCTATGTTGGAGGCCACTGTGTTCCAGAAAGAAAGGCAGCTCACTGTGCTGCAGCGATATCTCTTCTTGGGACCTGAAGGGAGGAGAGTGAGGACTTGAGTATGGCTGGAACTGAAGGCTTGCCTGGAGGCTTGAAGATGGCTGCTGGAGAACCCTTAGTTTTCTCTATGAGAATCTGGTCTAAACATGTAACGGACATGACTCCTACCCCACACCTAGTAACTCCCCTCCCTTGGAAATAGAATGTTCTAATCTGTCTTTGATTTCACACCATCCCCATGTCCTACTGTTCAGCCTTTCAATGAGGAACTATGAATATAATCCTTTTTCTCAGTCTGGGCCTCATTTTCATGTGGTTTCCAGCTAAATGTGTCGTCTTCTGCTGTCAAGACCCTGCCTCCACTTGGTGGTTCCACCTGGGACCTTTTAGATTCCCATTAGCTCTTTGTCCTTACCAGGCACTAGGATCTTGTCAGCCTTACTTTCTCCTCTCCAACCTGAGGGTAACCTGCTGTGCACAAGAGGTCATTCCCTCTTTTCTTCCTTCCCTGAGTCCCACATCTGGGCTCCTCTGGGCCCATAGCTACTCTGTCCTAAGTTGAGTGCAACCCAGGCAGGGGCTACAGCAGCAGCCCTCTTCTCCTTAGGTGTCTCTTTCAGGTCTCCTGTGTTGGCCCAGGGCCCAGATCTGGTGTATTAGGAACAATGTCAGACTCCAGGAGTACTCCTCTTCTGGTTGACTCAATTCTTAGGACATGGGTCTTATCTCCTGCTTTTTAGTTTTTCTCTGGAGACTGATAATTACTCTGAATCCCAGCTGGTGGCTGGGGCCCTGGCCACTTCATCAAATTGCTGCCAGGCATTCTTAGCAGATAGCTCTGTCCCTCTGTCCCTGTCATGTGAACTGTCTTATATATATACACCAATCTCTTGAACCTACTCCTGTTCTGCCTGGTCTGTGGGTTGAGCCACAGCTCAGAAATGCTGATCTGGACTTTGCCCCTTGTACCTACAATAGCCTAGTAGTCCAGGAGACCCAGCTCCTGTAGTAACCTTAGTTCCACAGCCAGAACCAAGCTCTATTGACATTGCTTTATACCCTTACCAGCCATCCCCTTCTACCTGCTCTAGCACCTTAGCATTGCTTACCCTGTGGGATGGAAGTCATTGCCTCTGGGTACATGGGCTCATCTCAGACCAGGGATAGCTGGCATATATTGAAAAGGCATTGGTCTTCATGGCATATTAGGGAAGCATGATTTAATAAGTTTCCTGTGTTGCTGTAAGGCCTCTCATCCTTTCCAAACTAAGCCTTGACTTAGCAGAGAAATGGGCACAGAGCTTACTATAATAGTGTATGGCAAGAGTGTGTCTAAGCACAGAAACGAAGGCTTCATGAAGGAGGGTGTGCAGTGGATTTTGCAAGGCTAAGTGTGCAGTGGGCAGCCTGACTCAACATGCCCTTCCTCTCTGGCAGTGACCCGCCATAATCACCTCAAGGACTTCATGCTGGTGGTGTCTATCGTTATTGGTGTGGG
Source organism: Molossus molossus (assembly GCF_014108415.1). Lineage (NCBI taxonomy): Eukaryota > Metazoa > Chordata > Mammalia > Chiroptera > Molossidae > Molossus > Molossus molossus. The sequence continues at coordinate 47,410,347 of NW_023425348.1, forward strand.
TGGCTGCTGGTTTGCTTATATCCAGAACCGTTACTCCAAGGAGCACATGAAGAAGATGATGAAGGATCTGGAGGGGTTACAGCGAGCTGAGCAGAGTCTGCATGACCTTCAGGAAAGGTAAGGCCCTGCCCTTTCCCATAGCCCTGATGCTGCCAGCTCCTGGGAAATTCCTGTTCCACTTGGGTTGTGGGCTACCTGGTCTCTGAGACCATGCTCACATGACTGCCCAGGCTGTGCCATCCTTCCAAAACTGCACTGGGAGTCCAGATTCTTGCCGTTCTGGTTGCATGGGCAAGTATTCTTCCCCAGGGCAGAAGCCATCAGAGTCTTGAGTTTCCCTGGTTGGAGGCTTGGTAGGGGTCATTCTATCCTTTGTCCTACCTTTGCTTCCTTTCCCATAGAAATAGATACAGTGAGCTGTTCTTCACTGTTTCCCAGAGAAATCTTACAAAGTGGTATTCCTAATACCTTCCAAATCTCATAAGTACTCACTTATTGTATGACTTTGGGCAAATCTGTTTCCCTTCCAGGACTTATTTCCTCATCAGTAATATGAAGGTGTCGAACTAGGAGAACATTAACGACCTAGCTCTGATAGTCTGGAATTCTGTCTAAATAAAACTTGCCTTAAAACTATTGTAGAAGATCTAGCTGTGATAATAAAGGTGCCAGTCAGTAGATCTAAGTACTAACTGAAATCTAGAACCAGGACTGTGCTGGGAATAGTAAGGAATTCGCTGCTCCTGGGGCAACCAAGCTCACACACGAGAAGGAGCAGTGAGCACACAGTTAGTACAGTGACTCAGTTCCAGCTTATGGAATGGTAACTCTAAGGACTGGAAGAGCACAGAGGGAGATGAGTGATATGGATGTGTGGAGGAGGTAGACTTGAAAGATGGGTAGGGAGATCCTGGTAGTTAAGGTTGAATGTGTAGTGAGGCCAGACCCCTGATACCTTAAAACTCACATGGAGAACTTTAGTAGGGTGCAAAAGGCAACAGAGGGGCAATATTTGTTTTTTTGCTTTGTTTTGTTTTTGAGAAGAGGAGAGGGCTGTCTTTTGGAAAATTTTTCTGGTAGCCTAGGGTGTCTAGTTGAGAAGTCTTTTCAAGAATCCATGTAAAAGGAAATGAAGTCTGGCTCTTTTCTGTTTTTTTTTTTTTTTTTAATGATAGATACTGTTTTCTTTGGAGGGATACGGAAAGGATTTCTTGTGAACTAAGTATTGTTAAGTACTTAAATGCATTGATTTTAATCATCACCACATGGTTAGGTAGGTACTATTTTTACCCCTATTTTAGAGTTGAAGAAATGAAGGCTCAGAGAGGGTGAGTGCTTTGCTTAGTGTCACATATCAGTAACTAGTGAGCTAGGAATTTTGACACCCGCAGGGTGCTGCCTTAGTAAAGGCAGTCTTATCAGATTCATTCCCATGGATTGGGCTTCTGGGGGCAGAAGGAGGAGTTTTATCTCTAAGTTGATTCCTGGCTACTTTGCTGGGCCCCTTGATCCTGGACCCTTTGCCAACTAGGGGCTAAATGCTGCTGTCTGGGCAGTCCCCATTCTTCATTTGTCTCAAAAACATGTTCTGTTTTCATTCCAAAGGCAAAGAATCTAGGCAGGAGACATTCCAAGTTTGGGGATAAAACTAAGCTCCTAGCCCTCCCTGCTCCCCAAGGCCTACAGAGCCAAATGACCACGGTGGCGCTAAGAGAAACAAATGCACACACACATACATCCAGAGATGGATTTACACATGTGCACACCCATATCCTCCTCTGACAGTGTCCAGTGCTCCATGCCACCTCCTCCCTCCTTATGTTAATAGGCCTACATTGCCAGCCACCATAGCGCTTTTTTTTTTGCAGAGTTCCAGAGAGTTTGGGTGGATAAGTGTAATGTTACATGCACATTCCAGTTAGGATTTCATTGGGTTTCAAGATAATTCTTTGAGGCAGGCAGGAATTTTGATTCCCATTTGAAAATGAAGAAACAGGCCCAGTGCAGGGAACAGACTTATCCATAGCCACACAACTGCTCACAGCCAGGGCTTGCAGCCAGTCTGCGCAGTTTTTTTTACTTGTAATGCTAATTGATTGCTGCCTTCAAGATACTCAGTCTTCTGTGGAAATGGAGTGGGACAAGGCTTGATGGCACATTTATTTGCTCAATTTCTGCTCCCAATAGTATTTCTTGATTTTCATCTCTTCTAGATACTGTTAGGACTAAAAAGTGGGTCAGTTTTGATTCTGCTCTAAAGGAGCTCCCTATTATATGGAGAAGACAGATATGTCATAGGCTGGAAAGGCTGCTTTCAGAGAGGATAATATTTCAGTGAAAAATCGAATCTCTAATGATGTAATTTTACGCAGTTGTGTCTTGGAGGAATGCAATAAAGGAGGGTATTCAGCTAGAGGAGATGGGGGCAGGAAATGGCGCCTCTGATTTGTTTTAGCTATGTGTTAGCGCCACCTGGTGTATATCTTGAGGAGGTTCCACTCCTTTTTCTCCACCGACAAAATGGGCAGTAGACTACAGCAGGAGAGTAGTCTAGACATTTCTTCCTCTTCCCTTCCTGCTTGTCCCACCACATCTTTTGAGGCTTCAGATATTGATGCCCAATCTGGACCTGGGATTTTTTAGAGGTTGAGTTCTGTTTTTGCCTCTTCTGTTTCACCTACTCAACTCAGTGGTCAATGCTCTCCTCTGTGGCCCTGCTTGTTCTGTAGCCTATCTTTTTTTGGCTGTACCTCAAGTCTAAGCCATATATCATTTGTCTTATTCATCACCATTTACCCCTTCTATCCTGGTCCCTGGTAAGTTGGTGGTTCCTACTAAGGTAAGAAGACCTGAGAGTGACTAAGTCCTTTCCCTCTTGTAGAGGGATTAGCAAACTCTTACTCTTTCTGCTGGGTCTAGCCCATACTTCACCTTTTCTGACTACTTTCAGATGGAATTGATCAATCCGTCTGTTGGGCTCATCCAACACCTTTTATATCTACCTATTGTAGAACTTTTCTCATTGTATGCAGTTATCTGTTTGTCTGAATTGGATTAGATAATGAGCTAGTGGCAAGGACAGTTTTCTCATTCATCTAAATATATATAGGGCTTAGCACAGGGCTTGGCAGTTAGTAGACACCTGAAAGTACTTGGTGAATGATGAATGAATGAATGAATGAATGAATGACTATAGATAGATATGTGGAGGAAAGAAGGGAGGAAGGAAGGAGGTTTACTTGGATGGATGGAAGATTTTGTCACTGAACAGAGGGAATGTGTGGGTGGGGACAAAGATATATTTTCATTATAACTGATGCCCTTGAGATCTTATCCCTCATGGAAGATGAGGAAGGGGACTCAGGCCTTGGGTAAGCAGTGGGTCTCTCCCAAGCTCTGCCCAGCCCCTTTGGCATGAATTTCATTTTTCTGTGATTCTGGTAACAGGTACCCAGGAGACCAGGAGATACAGCTCAATAGTTCCTTTCTCATCTTCCCTAAATCTCCTCACTACCACCACTTCATTTATATCTCAGCCACTAGGCTTTCTCTGGATCTTTGTTCTAGCTTGCAGGGTATTCTACGTTTATATTGAACTTCCAGATACCCTGGTATAAGGGGAATAACTATGGGATTTGAAGGTCATACAGATTGGAATTCTAGTCTCAGTTCTATCTGCAGTTACTTCCCCTCTTGGAGCCTTCATAGCCACACCACACCTGTGCTAGGCTGATATTGATACAATATATCATTATCTGCAGGAAGGACAAATGTGAAATGTCATGTAAACTAGTAGTTTTAGTATGTCAGATACCTTAGAGGAAGGATTCATATACCTGGGAACCTAGCTTCACAGCCTTTATTACTAGCAGCGAAAGGATGGCCAGTGTAAGAATTGTGGTAATGACTGTGGTTTCTGTTGGCACTGAATTAACTCAGCTAGAGAGTCTGCAGAATAAGGAGAATATGTGCTGAATGCTGGAGCCCTTAGTTTTCTCTTCGATGCCATGACGCATGGCATGTTGGCTGGCACACCCTTGCCTGGCCTTCTCCAGCTCCCTGCATCGCCCTCTAGGCTGCACAGGGCCCAGGAGGAGCACCGCACAGTGGAGGTGGAGAAGGTACATCTGGAGAAGAAGCTGCGTGATGAGATCAACCTTGCCAAGCAGGAAGCCCAGCGACTGAAGGAGCTGCGGGAGGGTACTGAGAATGAGCGGAGCCGCCAAAAATATGCTGAGGAGGAGTTGGAGCAGGTAGGAGAGAATACAAATTCTTGGACACTCTGAGGGAGTGAATAAAGGGCAGGGGCCAAGCATCTGGCTGAAAAGTTTCATGTGTGAGGACTTTGAAATATGGCTCAAGGAATATCTTCAAGAGTTACTAGACTCTGAACAGTAAGAATAGTGGAAAAGTTGCAAAAAAATGGTCACTGTGTTCTCAAAGAACAGTGGGTAGGAGGTGAGAACAGTTATTTTGTTCCTTTTTTATTGAGGTATTTACATAGACTCAAGTGTAGATATTATAAGCATACAGCTGGCACCCTGGCCAGTTTGGCTAAGTGGTTAGAGTGTCGTCCTGTGGACCAATGAGTCGCAGGTTTGATTCTGGTCAAGGGCACGTGCCTTGGTTGTGGTTCGTCCCCAGCCCTGGTTGGGATTGTACAAGAGACAGCCATTTGATGTGTCCCTCTCACATCAATGTTTCTTTCTCTCTCTCTCTCCCTCTCCTCCTCTCTCCCCCTCCCTTCCACTCTATCTGAAGAGAAATGGAAAAATAGCCTCGGGTGAGGATAAAAAAAAGTATACAGCTGGCAAGCTTTACATGTGCATATACCTGTGTCACCGCCATCCAGATCAAAATATAGGATCTTTTAAATACCCCAGAAGGCTCACTTTCGCCTTCCCCTGTGAACTGTCACTATTCCTTCCAAAAGGGTACTATGATCTTTAGTTTCACCTGATTTCAAACTTCATATAAATGACATTATATGGTATATAGTCTTTTGTGTTTGGTTTCTTTCTTTTGTTTGTTTATTTTTATTTATTTATTTATTTTTATCCTCACCCAAGGACATTTTTGCATTTTTTGTTCAGACAGAGCGGGAGGGAGAGAGAGGAAGAGAGAGAGAGAAACATCGATGTGAAGGGACACATCGAGTGGTTGCCACCCGCACGACCAACCAGGGCCGGGGACAAACTGCAACCGAGGTACATGCCCTTAGCGGGAACTGAACCCGGGTCTCTCTGTACCGCAGGTCGATGCTCTAACCGCTGAGCCAAACTGGCCAGGGCTGTTTATTTTTTAATTAATTAATTTTTTATGTTTGGTTTCTTTCAACATCAGGTCTGTAAGAGTCATCTATGTTATTGCATACAGTGATTGCTGGTTTATTTCCATTGCTAAGTAATAATCCATTGTATACTATAAATTATCCATTTTCCTCTGATAGACATTTGAGTTGTTTGCAGTTTTCTGCCTTTTGTGAACCACACTGCTGTGAACCTTCTTGCACATGTCTCTTGGTGGGCACAACACTTATTTCTGTTGGATGTATAGTAGGGCATTACTTATTTAGCTTTATTAGAAACTGCCAGACAGTTTTCCAAAATAGTTGTACCAATCTGTATTGCTACCAGCAATGTGTGAGAGTTCTAGTTGAGCTACAATCTTGGTATTTTTAGGCATTTTAATTTTACACATTCTGGTATGGATGTAGTGGCATCTCATTGTAATTTTCATTTTCCTAATTAATAATATTAAGCACCTTTTCTTAAACTCATTGACCATTTTATTTGGGACTCTCCAGCTTTATTCTTCTTCAAGATGGCCTTGGCTCTTCTAGGTTCTTTGCATTTCTATATTTGGTTGTCATTCCACTGCCCCCTACTCCCTGCCAAAAAAAAAAAAACCCTGCTAGAATTGAATGTATAGATTAATGTGTGTGTGTATGGGGGGCGGGGGGTGACATTTTAACTAAATGATTCTTCCAATACCTGAGTGTTGTTTATACTGTCACTTATTTAGGTTTTTAAAAATTTCTCACAGCAACATTTTGTAGTTTTCAGTGTAGAGGTCTTGCACTTAAAAAAATATTTTTTCAAAACTTGCTCTTATTTTTCTAGTTTCTTGAGGTGGAAGATTAGGTCATTGATTTTAAACTTTTAATCTTTTCTAATATATGCATTTAGAGCTATACATTTCTTTTCTTTTCTTTTTCTTTTTTTTTAATCCTCACCTGAGGACATTTTTGCATTTATCTTCAGATAGGAAGAGAGAGAGAAACATCGATTTGAGAGAGACACATTGACTGCTTGCTACCCACACGACCCCAACTGGGGCCGGGGACAAACCACAACCGAGGTATGTGCCCTTGCGGGAACCGAACCTGGGACTGTCTGGTCCTTGGGCTGACGCTCTAACCGCTGAGCCAGACTGGCCAGGGCTAGAGCTATAAATTTCAATCTCAGCACTGTGTTAGCTACATTTACCAAATTTTGATATTTCATATTTTCATGATCATTCAGCTCAAAAGATTTTCTAATTTTTAAAAATTAAAAAAAAAATCCTCACCCAAGGACATTTTTTTCCATTTATCATCATATAGAGTGGGAGAGAGGGAGGGAGAGAGAAACATCTATGTGAGAGAAACACATTGACTGGCTGCTTCTTGCACAACGCCGACCACGGTTGGGGATGAACCTCAACCGAAGTACGTGCCCTTGACTGGAATCGAACCCGTGACTCTTTGGTCTGCGGGTCGACGCTCTAACTGCTGAGCCAAACCGGCCAGGGCAGATTTTCTAATTTTTAATGCAATTTCTTTTAGGCCCATGCTTATTTAGAAGATTGTTGCTTAATTTTCAAACACTTGGGGACTTTTCTGGTTATCTTTCTCATTGATTTCTGGTTTAATTTCACTGTAGTCAGAGAACACTCAGTCTATGGTTTTAGTCCTTTCAGATGTGCTGAGACTTGGTTTATAGACTAAACAATACCATTGAAAGGCAAAGGGTGTCAGACTTGATAGAAAACAAAACCTATCTTTATGTTGTTTGAAAGAGATATACTTTAAATATAAGGATACAAAAAGGTTAAAAGGAAAAGGAAGAGATAAGCTATATGATACAAACACTAAGCAAAATAAAGCAAAGGTAGTTTTATCAATATCAGACAAAAGTAGACTTTAGTTCAAGAAGTATTACTAGAGACAAAAATGGACATTTCTTTTTTTCTTTATTGATTTTAGAGAGAGGAAGGGAGAGGGAGAGAGAGATAGAAAACCGATGAGAGAGAACATTGATTGGCTGCCTCCTGTATGCCCCCCACTGGGGATTTGGCCCACAACCTGGGCATGTGCTCTGACTGGGAATCACACTGGTGACCTCTTGGTGCGTGAGTCGATGCTCAACCAGTGAGCCATGCTGGCCAGGCAAAATTGGACATTTATTAATGATAAGTGTGTGAATTCAACAGTAATATATAACAATCTTTAATTTGGATACACCTCGTTAAAAAAAGATATAAAGCAACCAATGAAGAAAAACTATAAGGATAATAGACAAATTCATAATCAAAATTAGAGATTTTAACACACCTCTCTCAATAATAAGTAGCCAAAAACATCAGTAAGGATATAAAATATTTAAACATGATGAATCAATTTGACCTTATTAACAACACCGAGAGCATTTTACCTAACAATTACAGAATACACATTTTCTTTAGTGTTCACATACTGCTTCTGCTCCATTCTCTCTTCGCCTTCTGGGAATCTAATATTTATGTTTGACCTTTAACTGTATTCCACATGTCTCTTAGGCTCAGTTCTGTTCCTTTTCTCTATCTGTGCTTTGGTGTGGTTATTTTCTATTGCTCTGTCTTGGAGTTCTCTAATCCTGTATTCTGTTGTGCACATTGCACTATTAAACACATTCAATGGAATCCTCCTCTCAGATCATGTATTTATCAGTTCTAGAATGTCCATTTTACTTTAAAAAATTTATTTTAAATCCTCACCTGAGGACATGTTTGTTTATTTTAGACAGAGAGGAAGAGGAGGAGAGAGGGAGAAACAACGATGTGAGAGAGAAATGTCAATTGGTCACCTCCTGTACATGCCCCAACCAGAGATCAAACCCGCAACCTAGGTATGTGCCCTGATTGGGAATTGAACCCGCTACCTTTTTGGTATATGGTACAACACTCCAAGCAACTGAACCACCCAGCCAGGGCCATTTTACTATTTTTTTTCCTTTATCCTCACCCAAGGACATTTTTGCATTTATCTTCAGAGAGAGCAGCAGGGAGAGAGGGAGGAAGAGAGAGAGAAACATTGATGTGAGAGAGACACATTGAGTGGTTGCCACTAACATGACCCTAACTGGGGCGGGGGACGAACTGCAACTGAGGTACGTGCCCTTAGCGGGAACCAAAACCAGACTCTGGTCCGCGGGCTGATGCTCTAACCACTGAGCAAAACCGGCCAGGGCCATTTTACTCTTTTATAGGTTCTGGTACCTTATCCAAAATTTCCATGTTTTCATCTATTGTGTTTCTCTTTTCTTATATTTTCTTTAACATTTCAATCATACTTATTTTGAAGTTCCGATCTGATAACTCTACACCTAAATCATTTATAGAACTGCTTCATTTTGATTATTGGTTATATTTTTGTGCCTTTTCTCATGTCTAGTAATTTAATTTTATTAAATGCTGGACAATGTATACAAAAAATAATAGAGGATCCAGATGATTTTGTCTTCTATTAGATACAAGGTTTCCCCTTTATTCTGTTAGGTATGTAGGATGAGGACTTAATCACCTGAAGCCAATCAGAGATTGTGCTATGTTGGAACTGGGTTGTAGTTTTAGTAAGACAAGGTCTAGCATTCATTACTCACAGTTTCTCAGGCAAGTCTTTTCCTGACTTTTTTTTTATCCTCACCCTTCCTGACTTTTTTTTATCCCCACCCGAGGACACTTTCCCGAGGACACTTTTCCATTTTTGGTTCAGATAGAGTGGGAGGGAGAGAGAAGAGAGAGAGAGAGAAACATCGACGTGAAAGGGACACATTAAGTGGCTGCCACCCACATGACCAACCAGGGCCGGGGGGCAAACTGCAACTGAGGTATGTGCCCTTAGCGGGAACCAAACCCGTGTCTCTCTGGACTGCAGGCTGACGCTCCAACCGCTGAGCCAAACTGGCCAGGGCTCTTCCTGACTTTTTATGAGAGCTGGTAGATTCCTTTCTCTCAGCCCTGAAGGACTATGAGAGATTAATTTCTGCCACTTGGAGGTTTTGAATTTAGCTCTTTGGCTCCTACTTCTCATAGCTTCAGAATTTTGCAGATGTCTTGAGGGAAGACTGTGCTTGAGGAAAGTCCCCTTCTTGCAATATTTTGCCTCCTGGGCATTATGAAGGTATGAGAGATTTTGTTCCACTCTTTGGCTTAGCTACCTATTCTCCTGCATAGTTCCAGTATTCAGTAAATGCCCGACAAAGAGAACTGGATGTATGTTGGGGACCCCTCCATTTCCATTTTGTTATACCAGTACCATACTATCAACAAAAGCTAGGCTGGCTTCTCTGTGTCCAGTGCAGTCCTTCTGCCTGGCCCAACCCAATTCTTAGCCCTCATCTTGAATAGTTAAATGCCTTCGGGAAAGAAAATGGATGGCAATTGTCAAGTCCCCGTAGAAATCCTTTTCCCTCTCTGGATTTTTAGTTTATCTAATAGAGTGGTTCTCAAACTTTCTGGTCTCAGGACCCTTTTACTCTTAAAAATTATGTAGGACCACAAAGAATATTTTCATGGGGACAATATGTTGTTATTTACCGTGTAAGAAATTAGAACTGGGGCCCTGGCCGGCAGCTCAGTTGGTTAGGGTATTGTCCTGATGTACCAAGGTTGCATATTTGATCCCCAGTCAGGGCACATACAAGAGACAACCAATGAATGCATAAAAAGTGGAATAACAACTCGATGTTTCTTTTTTTCTCTCCCTCTCCCCTTTCTTCTCTCTCTAAAATCAATCAATAAAAATAAAAAAAAAAGAAATTAGAACTGGAAACTTTTGTTTTTTAAATGTCTTTTATTGATTTTTCTTTTTTTAGAGAGAGAGGAAAGGAGAGAGAGATAGAAAGAAACATTGATGTGAGAGAGAAACATCAATAGGCTGCCCCCTGCATGCCCCCTACTGGGGATTGAGCCTGCAATCCAGGCATGTGCCCCAACCAGGAATGGAACCAGGACCTCTCAGTCCATGGGACGACAGAGTTCTCCAGAGGCTACATGGTGAGTGATATCATAACAGATTAAATATAGACACTTATATAAGAACCCAGCAGAATATTAAGCCAGACATTAAAATTATTTGCAAAATTATTATTAAAAATCACTCTTATTAAATTATTAAAAGAAGTCATTTTTCATAAAGCACAATATTTGTGTTAACATGTAAGAGATTCAATATACTTCCTGTAAATGAATTAATATTTTTTAAAAAGTTCCCAATTCAGCCTGGCCGGTGTGGCTTAGTGGTGGAGCGTCAACCCATAGACTGAGAAGTCACTGGTTCAATTCCTGGTCAGGGCACATGCCTAGGTTGTGGGCTCAATCCTCAGTGGGGGGCGTGCAGGAGGCAGTCAATTGATATGTCTCTCTCATGATATTTCTCTCTCTCTCTCCCTCTCCCTTCCTCTCTCTCAAAAAAAAAAAATTGTTTGATGTTCAAGCCAGAACCCCGGCTCAGTGAAATCAGAATCTGGGTTACAGTCAAGATATCAACATGTTTAAAGTTCCCCAGGTGATTCCAGTGTATGACAAGGTTGAAAACCACAGACAAAATGAAAGAATAGGATGGTGTGAACTCTGACTTGCCTTAGCCCTTATCTCTTGTCCTCTCCTTCAGGCATTTGTTACTTGTCTGTGCAGGATGTGTCTGTTTGCCTCTCATCTCCCTATTTCCTGTTCCCTATTTTGAGCCTATTAGGCCAACCCTTTTGTGTGCCTCTCCAACTGTCACATTTCCCTGTATTTGCTCTATTTTTTCTCTTCTCTCTCCATTCTCCCCTTCTTAACTTATCCTATTCTTCAAACTGCTTTTTTTAGTCCTCACCTGAGGATATTTTTCCATTTATCTTCAGGTACAGTAGGAGGGAGGGAGAGAGTGAGGGAGTGAGGGAAGAGAGAGAGAGAGAGAGAGAGAGAGAGAGAGAGAGAGAGAGAAACATGGATGTGAGAGAGACACATCTTGCTGTGTCTCCTGCACGACCCCGACCAGGGCCAGGGTTGAACTGCAACTGAGGTACGTGTCCCTGACTGGAATTGAACTTGTGACTCTTTGGTCCATGGGCTGATGCTTTCACTGATGAGTCATACTGGCCAGGGCCTCAAACTGCTTTTAATGTAGAACTTAGTCGTATACTTTCAGACTTGGAGTATTACACTCTAAGTTATCTGTTCTTCATTTTAAATATACAAAGGCAGCAGTGGGCCATTTTATGGTTTCTTTTGCAAGGAACAAAAACCAAGTGAAGATTGACCCTCTTATTGGCTCACTAAGTTCCTTAGTTAAGGCCTTTCCAGTCTATCTTAGTCTGTGGAGAGGACCTCAGGCCTGCGATGGGATACTTGTCTCATTGGCTGCATTTGGGCACGGTGAGATGACTATCAATTACTTTTCTCTGGGATTCTGACCTGCTGAACCTCAGTGTCTAGATGGGGAGTTGTGGATCACTTACACTGGTTAACCTGAGTGAGATTGCAAGGCATCCAGTGTGTGTACTATGTGTATATACTTTCACACCTTTCTCACTTGAGTGCTTTATGACTGTCTGCTTCATTGTATGATGCTGCTGAAAAGTTAGTGAGGAGATTTATGCTTACATATTAGTCTGTTCATGCTTGGCCTCTGTTGGCAATGCCCCTGTTAGGTGTAAGCATGCCTCTTGTCTTCTCACCTTTTAGGGACTGCCCTTCAAAGCCCATCTGCCCTGCTTGGTGAGAGAATCATAGACAAAGTCTTGGGGCTAGAGAAGACTTTGGAGATCATTCAGATCAATTCCTTGTGGAATAGCAATCATTTTAAGGTTTCTATGACATAATCACTTCACATACCTCCATGATGGAGAGCTTACTCTCTCCTGAGATCCAGAAAGTCTTTCCTCACACTGAATTGAGATCTGCTGTAGGAAGCACAGGGTCACACAGCCAGCTGAATGACAGACCAGGGAGCAAAACCAGATTTCTGGAGACTCAGTCAAGTGATTCCCTCCCCTCCCCCCGCATTGTGGTGATTTGAGGTCCAAGCACAGACCCAACTCTTGAAAAGAAGATTATTCACTGAGGTGACCTTTGCCTCAAGAGAGCAGGGAAGATTGCTGAGACTGACTGCATGACCAGGAGCAGCAGCTAATACATGGAAGAAGAGTGATCTAGTCTGGCAGCCAAAAAAAATCTGTTTGAGTTCTGGTTGATGCTACAGTAGTCCTCCCTTACCTGAGGTTTTGCTTTCTACAGTTTTAGTTATCTGCTGTCAACAGCAATCCAAATATATTAAATGGAAAATTCCAGAAATAAACAATTCATAAGTTTTGAGTTGCACACCGTCTGAGTAATGTGATGAAATCTTGTGCTCTCCTGCTCCATTCCACCTGGGACATGAATCATCCCTTTGTCCAGTGTATCTACACTGTCTGTGCTACTCGCCAGATAGTCACTTAGCAGCCATGTTGGTTGAGATCGACTGTCCTGTTATCACAGTATTTGTGTTCAAGTGACCTTTATTTTACTTACCAATGGCCTCAAAGTGCAAGAGTAGTGATGCTGGTGGTTCGGACATGCCCAAGAGAAGCTGTGAAGTGCATGTGTGAACAGGCATGCCTCAAAGGTATTATGGGTTTGGTTCCAGACCATTACAACAAAGCAAGTATTGCAGTAAAGCCAGTTGTCATCTTTTTTGCTGGTGGAGTGTCTTGCTTTCAATCTGTAAAATATAGTATCTGTGAAGCACAATAAAAAAGTATGCCCATATAGGAAAAGCCATAGTATATATAGGGTTTGGCACTACCCATAGTTTGAGGCATCCACTGGTGGTCTTGGAACTTATTCCCTGTGGATAAAGGGGGATTACTGTGCTTTCTGGGTGACTTTGAGTAGGTTATTTTCCTTCTCTGAGCTTGCTTCCTTTTTTTTTTTTAATCCTCACCCAAAGACATTTTTCCATTTTTTATTCAGATAGAGCAGGGGAGAGAGAGGAAGTGAGAGAGGGAGAAACATCGATGTGAAATGGACACATTGAGTGGCTGCCACCTGCACAACCCAACCAGGACTGGGGACAAACTGCAACTGAAGTACGTGCCCTTAGCGGGAACTGAACCCGGGTCTCTCTGGACCGCAGGCCGATGCTTTAACCGCTGAGCCAAAATGGCCAGGGCTTGCTTCCTTATGTATAAAATTCAGAGAATAATCCTTGCCCTTTCTCCCTCTTTGGAGAATTGTAAAGCTCACATAATAGAGCAGATAAGAACTCTGAATTCTGAAGTATGACACAGAGGCATTGGAGAGGGACTGACATCCTCTTGGCTGCACAGGTTCGGGAGGCCTTGAGAAAAGCAGAGAAGGAGCTGGAGTCACACAGCTCATGGTATGCTCCAGAGGCCCTTCAGAAGTGGCTGCAGTTGACACATGAGGTGGAGGTGCAGTACTACAACATCAAGAAGCAAAATGCCGAGAAGCAGCTGCTGGTGGCCAAGGAGGGGGTGAGATGTCCCCTTGTGCTGCCCTCTTCTCTCCTCGCCTTCCTCCCTTTCACTTGCCCTTGTTTCTCCTTTCTGCTTTTCCCTATCCTTCCTGTTGGACAAAGGGGTATCCTGGTGCTGGATTCTGTTTCTTTTCCTAATATACAGCTCCTGGTAGTGTCCTCAAGCTTCTGGAGCAGGGAATGAGGGTGTGGGGGTATCCCATTTTCCTTCTGGGAAAGATGCAGCAAATGGAGGCAGGTAGAGAGAAGACTGCCAGCCCTAGACTGTCATGGGGGCAGAATCCTCCTGGTGCTAGGGTACTGTCAGGGGATACCTTTGCTTCTCGTTTCCTCTATTTTCTTTCTTCCCCTATTTTTTTCCCTTCCCTCACCTTCCTTTTCCCTTTCCCATCTTCTCTTCCTTTTTCTTGTGCAGCCTAAGCTGTGCTAGGAGGAAGGGGACCCAACTATAGAAATGCTTGTCTCATTTTTCCAACTTCTAATCCCTGCTTTTAAAATTCTGAGGTCCTCGTTTTTGCAGGCTGAGAAGATAAAAAAGAAGAGAAACACACTCTTTGGCACTTTCCACGTGGCCCACAGCTCTTCCCTGGATGATGTGGATCACAAAATCCTAACAGCTAAGTAAGTAGCACCTGTTGCCCAGCCCTGGTAATGTTCAGCCCATCCTCAGAGTTTGGGAGTGTACAAGGCTTTTTTTTTTTTTTTTCTTTTATCCTCACCCGAGGACATGTTTTTTGCATTTATCTTCAGGTAGAGAGGGGGGAAGAGAGAGAGAGAAACATCGATGTGAGAGAGCCGCACCAACTGGTTGCCACTACACGACCCCAACTGAGGCAGGGACAAACTGCAACAGAGGTACGTGCCCTTAGTGGGAACCAAACCCAGGACTCTGGTCCTCAGGCTGACGCTCTGATTGTTAAGTCAAACCGGCCAGGGTTGTACAAGGCTTTTCAACCCCAATTCTACTTTTTCATTGGTAGCAGGACAGCTCTGGTCCCCTGCCTTAGCCTTTATCCAGCTCCCAGCTTGCTCTTAAGTTTATGATTTAATTGTGTTTCTTTTTTTTTTTATCCTCACCCGAGGATATTTTTTCATTTTTTGCACAGATAGAGTGGGAGGGAGAGAGAGGAAGGGAGAGAGAGAGAGAGAAACATCGATGTGAAGGGACACATCGAGTGGCTGCCACCCGCACGACCGACCAGGGCCGGGGACAAACTGCAACCGAAGTACATGCCCTTAGCGGGAACCGAACCCGGGTCTCTCCGGACCGCAGGCCGATGCTCTAACCGCTGAGCCAAACTGGCCAGGGCTGTGTTTCTTTTTTTTTTCAGGGCTGTGTTTCTTATTTACACATACCTCCTCAAGTTGTTCCTCTAAGAGACTTCATTCCTGTTGGGGCTCACGCCCAACCTATGCCTGCAATTCTCTTTCATCTGTCCTCAGGCAAGCTCTGAGTGAGGTGACAGCAGCACTGCGGGAGCGCCTGCACCGATGGCAGCAGATTGAGATCCTCTGTGGCTTCCAGATTGTCAATAACCCTGGCATCCACTCACTGGTGGCTGCTCTCAACATAGACCCCAACTGGATGGGCAGTACACGCCCCAACCCTGCCCACTTCATCATGACTGACGACGTGGATGACATGGATGAGGAGATTGTGTCACCCTTGTCCATGCAGTGTAGGTGACCTCTTGGGTGGGGACGAGGGAAGGAGCCTTTGATGCACACACAGGTTAAGTCATTGGCTGTGCTTAAAAGGCACATGGAGCAGATACCAAGGAAGATAGTTCAACTCATGACCTTGGTTAATAAAGCACTATTTGAATCAGGATATTCCTTTATAGTTGTCCTTTCAGTGGTTTTTCCTTGCTTTATGCTCTGTCTGCCCTTCTGGGTCTATTGTATTGAGTGTGTCTCCCTTCACTCTGTGTTTTTAAAAATCCCTTTATTTACCTCTGCCCTCCCCCATATACCTTAATAAAAATAATCTCCTTAGTGGTTCATGATATAAAATGGCATTATTATAACTCATTTGATATATTTTATTGCTTTTATTTGTTTTCATTTTTATATTCCTTATTCTTTTTTTTTTAAATCCTCACTCGAGGATATTTTTCTATTTATCTTCAGATGGAGTGGGGGGGGGGGGGAGAGAGAGACAGAGACATCGATGTGAGAGGGACACATCAACTGGTTGCCTCCTGACCAGAGCCGGGGACAAACCACAACCAAGGTACGTGCCCTTGACTGGAATTGAACCTACGACTCATTGGTCCACGGGCTGACGCTCTAACTGCTGAGCCAAACTGGCCAGGGCTATATTCCTTATTCTTAATTGCTAAAATAGATCAATGGAAATGATGTCTCTTTCTCTCTGTTTTTTTTTGTGTGTGTGAGACCCCAGGAAGCAAAAGTCCCTTAAAGTGATATAGCCCTAAATCTTCCAATCATGGAAGACATTCTTGTCCAGGAGGGGTCTCCTGCACAAGCATGTTTGGTTTTCCACCTGAACTCTTGGACCTCCCCACCCTCTATCCTGGGTCTTTCCTTTCCCTTTTCTCCTGTGAGTGATAAGAGCTGAGTAGAACAGAGTTGAAAGAGATAACACTGTGTGAGGATTCTTCAGTGAACGAAGGAACTTGTCCCTTACTGGCCTAGTTGAGGTTTTCTCTGGATCAGAGAATTAGATATATAGACTAGAGGCTTATAGAAAAGCTGTTATTCTGGGTCCACATCCCATGGGTGCAGAAGAGATGGCAGAAAGCTGGGGCTGGGTTAGGGGCTCACTTTCAGAAATCCAGATTCTTTAATCAGGCTGGATTCCAGCTCCAGACAGGACTTATTTGTAAATTTCTTCAATGATACTTTGCCTCTGACCAAGCCTCTTTGTCTCCCTGTTCTGGTATCTTGTCAGGGCTTTTAATCAAAGGCAACAAGGTTAGGATCACTGGCAGGCAGAGCTTGATCATTCTAAAGGCTCTTACATTATCTGGGTTGGGAAGGCCCTTCATTAGCTCCGAGCTACCCACCCCTTGCCCCCTGGCCCTTCCCTTATCCCTTTGGTGGGCAAGCTGAAGCCCTCTGTAAATCAGATTCTCTTCTCCTTTTGGCCTGGCTGTTGGACCCTAGATGCTGCCTGGCTGATGGGGCGTAGGTTCAGTGACCGCTCTCTCTGCTCAACATCCGCCGGCTCGGATGATCAGTCCCTCTGGAAATACCCGGGTTTGAGGAGCCCCTTTGGGGCTTTTGTTTTTCCAACTTTTGGGACTAAACCAACACTCCTATCCCATGGGCCCCTTCTCCTGCCTGCCTCACTCCCCTGCCTGTTCCCTCAATTCCCTAAGCACTGTCCCTACTAACTGCAGGGAGGGGTTCGGGGGTGAGAAGAATCAGCCTGCTCAGATGAGGGCTGGAGAGAGAAAACCCATGGTGATGGAAGGCCTAGGCTTCTCCTTTTAGCCCAGCTTGACAGATGTCCTGGTGGCCCTTCTTCTAGTTGGGCTGGGATGGAAAGAGGGGAGGAGATATTCTTCCCATCTTTTATCTTTTTCATGTTTCTCCCTTTCGTCTCTGTTTCCCCCTTCTTTCTCCTTCCCTGTTCCATGCTCCCCTTTCCTCTTCCACTCTGCTTTCATGCTTTGAAAGCCACCAGCCATAGAAGCCCTGCCTCCCCAGCTCTCCATCACCATGGAATTTTGCTTTCTCCCTGGTGGCCCTTCCAAAGCTTCTGCCACCCTTGTAACCTGGTCCTTTCTCCTATTTTTTAGGGAGAAGGTAGGGAAGCCCATCTATCAGGGTAGAGGAGAAAAAGCAAAAGTGTGAATTCTGTTTTCAGCTGAAGCTGGGAGTGAGCCTAAGGGGAATGTTCTGGAACATTCCTGAATTACCTGGTGCCTACGTAGCCCTTCACTGGGCATGGTGGCCACCATCTTCTGAGAGCCTGATTTGCAGCATTGATTCAAGAGCTGGTTTTTTGTTGTTTACATGCTTTTTAGAGGAAATTAGAGCATGAGCAAAAAAATGGCATCCCTAATAGTCCCACCATATTTGAGCACCTTTTCTTTCAGTCATCTTGTGAAATTTTAAAACAGTTTTTATGTGGTCAAGATAATGATGATCACTACCATTTATTTAGTACCATGAACTGTGTCAGATACTTTAAATACATTATCTTGAAGCCTTATAACAACCTTGCAAGATTTTATAAGTTTGGCACTAAAATAGGGATGCCAGTTACTCAAGGTCACAGCTAGAAGTAGAAAAGCCTGGTTTCAAACTCTAGTCTTTTGTATTACATAGCTCAAGGTATTTCTTTTACATAGAATTTTGTGTCCTTTTGTTTTCCCTAAGCATTTTAATAGGCATTTTTCTTTGTGTTTAAAATCTTTGCATAAACAGCATTTCTAATTGGCATGTAGTCTTCCAGTAACTGGATATATTATCATTTTCCCATTGTTCTACCTTTATGTTTGCTTTCATGCAATATTTTTTGTGTGTGTGGTACGTGTCCCTAGCAGGAACTGAACCCGGGACTCTCTGGTCCGCAGGCCAACGCTCAACCACTGAGCCAAACTGGCCAGGGCTGCAATTATTAATAATTGTGATGAGCATGTTTGTGTATAAAATCCTTATCTAAACTATGAATTATTTCCTGAGGTTGGCTTTCTAAAAGGCTGGTTCTTAGTGCTCTCCCGAACCTTGCCCCAAACCCCTATCCTACCTTGTCCTGCCTGTGTCCTCCACTAACTGCCTTGTCATATCCCCTTATAGTAATGTTGGCCCTAGGTCTCTTTCCATTGGAATTGCCACTAAAACTGACCTGGGCATCTTATCTTCAATTTCCCCTTTTAGGACCCCTGGTGGGAGGTTTGGGGGAAGAGGTGCCCTATTCTTCAGATTGGGCACTAGAGGCCCAGAGTGGTCTTCAGCAAGCATTCCTCCATGGGCACACCTGCTTGCCTGCCAGGCCAAAGTAGGCTGGCCCTTCCTCATACTGTCTTTACGTTCCTTGCAGCCCCAAGCCTGCAAAGCAGTGTCCGGCAGCGCCTGACGGAGCCACAGCATGGCCTGGGATCTCAGAGGTTGGTAGAGGGTGAGGCTGGCCACTTCTTGACAAGCCGGGTATCTCTGCGGCGAATGCGCAGCCTTTCATCTGGACAGTCTTTCAGTTCTGAAGGCCACGGGACCAGCTCTTCATCTGCCTCTGCTTCTTCTTCCTGCTCCTCTACCACCACCACCACCTCCACCACCACCACCACCACCATCCATGTCCACCCTGTTTATTACCACCAAAGCACTTCCTATTTCCTCCAGATGGATCCCTCCTCTGACCCACCCACTTCTGACAGCACCGCTGTGATGCCTGGGCATTCAGAGAGCTTGGGGTATCAGCTGTCTCTCTTCTTTCTTTCTTTCTTCCTTTCCTTCCCTTTCTACTGACTTTACCTTGACCTCTGCCTGCTGGCTGCTGCTTGGTCGCTGTGTGGGGGTGTGTGCAGTGTGTCCTTTCCTAGCCCTGGGATTCCTCAAGGTCAGCATAACTCCCCACACCTTTCTTCCCTTCTGTGTTTGGGGTTTGCTGACTCTAACCCCCTCCCCTCCCTCATGGTCCCATAGCACTTTTGCCTAAACTGTATACTTGACATCCATTATCTCTGGAGTCCTCACTTCCCTTTACTTCAACAAACATTTATTGATACCTACTCTGTGCCAGGCTCTGCTGGGCATGAGGATTCATAGATGATAAGATACATCCCAGCCATCAAGAATTACAGTCTGACCTGGGAGAGGTACATAAATAGTTATGGAACAATTTGCTAAGTGCTATGGGGGTGTTGAGGAAGGAGTGACTAACAGTGTGTACTTGGGTGCAACACTTCACAAAAGAGATGACATTTGTGCTAACATCCTGTGTATAGTAAAAGGAGAAAATGTATTCTAGGTTGAGGAAACATGTGCAGAGATGTGGAGATTCAAGAGAATCTGATATTTGTGGTTAGAACACTGGATATGTGTTGGTGTGAAGGGGTAGCAAATGAGGCTAGAATGATGAAGGGCTCTGAATGGCCAGGGGCTTCGGCCAGTACCCTTTAGGAGATGGAGAACTGCAAAAGAGTTTCTACAAGGAAGTTAATTGGCCAGATTTGCATTTTAGAAATAACACATTAGTGGTCTATATAAAGGAAAGAAGGAGGAACAGGAATTTGGAAGTCATTGTAGTAGACCACTAGGGGAGGTAACAAGGTGTTGGGATGGAAAGGAGAAGGGTGAATTTGGTAACTGGCTGTGAGAGGTGAAGGAGAAGGAAGAGTCTGTGATGATACCCGGGTTTCTAGCGTGGATGACTCAATGGATGTACCCTTAATGGAATGAGAGAATAGAAGAGGGTAAACACGTTTAGGGTTTTGGACAAGAAAAGTTTGTAGGTGGGGCAGGCATTAAAATATTCACTTTTAGGGTAGGAAGTTAAGGCTCTGAAAGGTTAAGCAGTTTTCCCCAGCTCCCACAGTTAATTAGGAGAACATAGACTAGAACTAGGTTTTCCATTCCAGGACACTCTGTTGGATATTTTTGTCCTTCCGCAAGGTCTCAATAAGTGAACTTGAATTGTATAAGACTTGGTGGAAAGCCCTGGCCAGTTTGGCTCAGCGGTTAGAGCGTTGGCTTGTGGTCCAGAGACCTGGGTTCGGTTCCCGCTAAGGGCGCGTACCTCAGTTGCAGTTTGTCCTCGACCCTGGTTGGGTTGTGTGGGTGGCAGCCACTTGATGTGTCCCTTTCATGTTAATGTCCCCCCCCCCCCCGCCTCTATCTGAACAAAAAATGAAAAAATGTCCTTAGGTGAGGATTAAAAAAAAAAAAAAAAAAAAAGAATTGATGGAAGGCTTTCTCCCACAGCTTGGTCTGGCAGCTGTAGGGACTTGCCCTGTTGATACCTCAAGGTGATAGGCTGGGGTCAGAGATAATAACCTTGACCTTGTCTGGAAGAAGCTTTAGGGTACCCTCAGAAAGTCCGTCTCCTCTGGAAGACCCTCTCATCTCTGAAGTTGTGACCATGACCCAGTCTTGGCCTCCAGGCTGCAGCCTGCCTACCTTGTTGCTTCATTTTGGTTCTGTCTCACTCTGGATACTAGTCTCTCTAGCTCTGCCCCTTGAACCTCTGGATAGTTATCCTTGAAGGCTATTCCATTTTCTTTCACAAATGGACTACCTTTACTTGCATTATCACTCAGCAGAGTTGCTCATCTTCATTCTCATTCTCATTTTCATCCAAAAGCCTAGGCAGGGAGACTGCCTCTCCCAAAACAGATGGAGAGGACTGAGTTGGTTTGGGGGCACTAGAGATGCTATGAATCTCATGCTCCAGGGCCCAAGCTGAGGCCAGTGGGGAGGGTGGGTGGGAAGGTACGTGCATCCACCTGGCCTGTTCACTACTTAATTTTCTTTTGTACCACGCACCAGAGGACCGTCTCTAAAGGCTAACAGGCTCTCTAGTAAGGTTAGTAGCTTGGGATGGGAGCCCAAGGCAGTCCAGCCTTTGGGGAGGGACACCCCTGGCCTGAATTTTCTCAAAAATTCAGAGTGAGCTTGCCTCAGTGGACCTTGTCCCTTTTATATCTACCCAGGCTTCCTCCCAGGTTTTTTCTTGCTTTGGAAGTCTAAGCTTTCAGTTGACTAGGAAGGCCTAGAAAGATGGGAAACATGACCAAATGGGGCTATAGGCCAGGAGGAGAGAGTCTGAGAGGGCCCCAACCCTTTGACCTCTCTTCCCTGGCATTAGAAAGGTAGGCTCCGCCCTGGCTGGTGTGGCTCCGTTGGTTGGAGCGTGGTCCTGTGCACCTGGAAGGTCGTGGGTTCAATTCCTGGTCAGGACACATACCTATGTTTTGGGTTCTATCCCTGGTCAGGGCGCATGCAGGAGCCAACTGATCAATGTATCTCTCTCACATTGATGTTTCTCCTCTTTCTCTCTCTCCCTTCCTCTGTCTCTAGAATCAATAAAAAAAAACAACCTCAGCCTAGAGGGCCCCTTTCCCAGTGTAGTTGCTCCTCAGAACTTCCTTGGCACCATGGTGGTGGTGGTTCATATGTGTGTGGAAAAGGCAGGATATGGAGAGGATCAGAGCCTTTTTTCTGCCAAGAGCCATTTGGATATTTATAACATTATTCATGGGCCATAAATAATCATCAACTTAAAAATTAGCCCACTATATTTGGTCAGGCTAATTTGGTGAGGCATGTGATATTAGCTGGTATTGATTTCACACGCCTTATGTGGCCCGTGGGCTGGACATTCCCCACCCCTGGCTTAGAGAAACAAGGGCACATTTAGATAGAAGCAAGGACAGCATCATATATTATGAAACCAAATATTGGTAAATACAAGAGTATGTGGCTGAAGCAGTATTTGTAGAATGGGAGTTGGAACTAGAATTGTTTTCTGCTACCTCTAGGAAGGTACTGACTCATGGGGTGGCTGCTTACTTAATTGTTTCCTACCAAGAATTAAAGCTACAGAGTGGGGCAAAAGTAGGTTTACAGTTATTCACATGGAAAATAATACAATAATTAATAAATAAGAATATAAGAATAAACTCTGTGTTTCATGTACTCAAAATATAAACCTACTTTTGCTCACCCCTGTATAATAGCTATGAGCCAACCTCCCACTTTTGCCAATTTTAGGGGCCTGGAGCCCTTCCTAATTTTTGACCTACAAGCTTTCTTCTTTCCAGGTCATGTGGTGCTCCCCTCTCCCACTCTCGACACTTTCCCTTTGGCTTCCTGACTTGGATGTTCAAGAATTTCCCCTAGCCCTCTCCTCTGCTTCTATTCTGGGTCCTCAGGCCTCTGGGAAAGCAGAAGGAAGGTTAAGGGATTGCCAGGGGACCCTCATATGTACCTTTTTTTCTGTAGAGGCAGGAGGGGTGGCATCCAGAATTGGTTCAAGGCCTTCTTAGGAATTGCCAGCTCCTAAAAGGGCCTCGACTTTCTGGACTAGCCTGTGTGTGCATGTCCAGTGCGCAGTGCCACGTCCCCATAACTCAGCCTTGCAAAGAGGCCTCTTGTGACTGGCTCACATATGGGTCTTTTAGCTTGACTGGCCTTATCATCTTCATTCCTACTATACTTTCTACATTTCTGAGTGCTTTGCCAACATATTTGATGCTCCAAACAGTCTTGCAAGATAATTGAATTGGCATTATCTTCATTTGGCCCAGATTGAGGACCTGCAAGATTAGATGACTTGTCCAAACCTCAGGCAGAGGTGGAAATGGAATCAGACCTTATGATTTCTAGTGTGCAGTTCTTCTGAACCACTGCTCCTTAAAGGCCAACATCCTGTCTTTCTGTACCTCCCTCCATTCTCCCTGTCAGCAGAGCTTTGAAAAAGACTCCACCCTTCCTGCTGCCAGCCTACTTTGGTTTGAACTCTGAAACACTTCTTTCTCTATGACCTCTTTTGAATTCTGTGAGAGGGTAGGAAGAGGCAGCATCCTGGCCTTCTGGGGTGGGTGAGAGATTGTTTGCAAGGCTGTTCTAACTGTCTCCTCCCCAGCCTGGGTCAGGCCCACTTACTGCATGTGCTCTGTTTCTTGGGTCCTGGTCTAGATGGATGTGTCCCAGGGTGTGACAGGAGTTAAGTGGGGGAGGAATGCATGGAAAATGGTGACTCAGAGCAAGATGTGGGTTCTGTTAGTTAGGGTAGAGTCCTAAGAAATCGAACTAGCTATTGGAAAGCAGAGATGTTATTGAGGAGGATGCCTGTGGTGTTGAAGCCTGTGGTTGCCCTAGTTTAGGGCCTGGCCATTCATCAGGGGTGGGGCCCAAGTGTTAGAAAGCCCTTTGCCTGACAGATGATCGTATAATGACATTTGTTTTTGTTTCTTGTTGTCTGTCTCTTCTTTCCCTATCATTCTTCCCTTTTTTTCCTCCCCTTGGTCCTGCTTCTCCTTTTGCTTTTCTTCTTCCCCAATTTTATTCTCTTCTTCCTGTCTCTTCTTCAATTAATCCTCATTCCCTATTCCTGCCTCCTCTGTCATCCTGTACTTATCTTCTGTTTCTCATTCTTTTCTCTTTCCCGCTATGCCTGTTTATCCTATTTGATCTCTCCTGCCCCTCTTTACCCCCATTTTCATACCTTGTCCTGTCTTTTCATGTTGTCTCTCTTGTCTCTTCAATGCTCCCCTTCCCCTCCCCCATCCTGTATGTGTTCCTTTCTGCCTCTCTGCCCTGTCTTGCAGGGATTTGACCCATTCCGATTCGGAGTCCTCCCTCCACATGAGTGACCGCCAGCGTATGGCCCCCAAGCCTCCTCAGATGGTCCGTGCTGCAGATGAGGCTCTCAATGCCATGCCTTCCAATGGCAGCCATCGGATGATTGAGGGGGTCCAGCCTGGGTCCATGGTGGAGAAACTGCCCGACAGCCCTGCCCTGGCCAAGAAGGCACTACTGGCGCTGAACCATGGTCTGGACAAAGCCCACAGCCTGATGGAGCTGAGCCCCTCAGCCCCACCTGGTGGTTCTCCACCTTTGGATTCTTCCCATTCTCACAGCCCCAGTTCTCCAGACCCAGACACACCATCTCCAGTTGGGGACAGCCGAGCCTTGCAGGCCAGCCGAAATACACGCATTCCCCACCTGGCTGGCAAGAAGGCCATGGCTGAGGAGGATAATGGCTCCATTGGTGAGGAGGCAGATTCCAGCCCAGGCCGGAAGAAGTTTCCCCTCAAAATCTTTAAGAAGCCTCTTAAGAAGTAGGCAGGATAAGGGTGGCAGTGGCAGGACAGCTTGTCCTTCCCTGTTCTTCTTCCTCCCCTTCCCTGCCTTCCAAGATACCTGGCCCCTAGAGTGGGGCATGGGAGGGGTTGGCCCAGGGGCCTGGGTACTGTAGATACCTGCCCCCTTCATCCTTGGGTCCTTCAACATTATTTATTAACTGACCACCATGGCCTGCCTGTCCTGCCTCTCTCCCAACCATGGGCTGCTGCTATCACTCCCTCTCCACTTCAGTGCATGTCTTAGTTGCTGTCCCCTCAGCTACCAGCTCCACTTCTGAGGTCCAGCTTCTGTCTCTGCTGTCCCAGTTTTGAGGTTTGGTTTCTTGTTTTTCTGTCTCCTGCTTTCAGGCTTTTCCCTTCCACCACTCCCTGACTTCCCCTAGCAGCTAGGGGGGAAGATAAGAGGAGTAACTTCTGAAACCTGTGCCTCAGATCTATTCCACCCCACCTACGATGGTTCTGTTTGCCCCAAACTGGGTCCTGGGGCCTAATATTTGAGGTTTGTTTTTTGGGAGCATGGTGGGCCAGAGGATACCTTAGCCTGGAGCTCACTCAGGCCTCCAGGGGTCCATGGGGGAGTGAAACCAATTCCTAGAAAACAAGCCAGTAGAGAGTTTTGAAGAGAGGCCAGGCTAAGGGATAGATTGGGAGAGACTTCTCTTAGTGGGAGGATGAGTAGATGCCAGAGTTGTGGGCTACAGGCAGTCACCTTTTCTCTCTTTTCTCACCCATACCTGCCTCTCTCTTATCCCTGCTCTCCCACACTGCAGGAGGGTTTGTCTGTAAGAGGTGCTGCCCAAATGCTCCCTAAGCATCAGTACTCCTGGTGCGCAGGACAATCGGCTCCCCTGGCCATGGGAGCCTCAGCCATGACACAGGGCTCTAATGGGGCCCTGGAGCTGTTGGGCAGGATGTTGTTACATTTGAACCAAAAGACAGTTTAAAATTGAAAAAAAAAAAACAAAAAAAACAAAAACAAAACTCCTGAATTTCCCAAGTGCCTGCACCACACACTCCCCTCGTCAGACCCTATTTTCATGCTACTGCACATCCTGGGCCAGAGGCTCAAAGGACACAGCCGATTTAGGGGAAGGGTGTGGCTGAGGAAGGTGGTGTAGGTGAAGGTGGCTATGTGACCACTTCCCCCCACCCTTCCCACCCTCTAGACTCTCTTCCCTACCTGTTTTTGCTATGGCTGTAAAGGTATTTTCCCTCTGCCCCACTCCCTGACATGCCTTTACTCTGGGATCCTATTTTAGGCCTGGGTGGGGGCACCTGGGGCTGGTCTTAGGAGGGGGCCAGGCTGCAAACTGCCTTGTACCCCCTGGACACCCTCACGTGGGTTTTTCTGTGTTATTTCATAAGACTTTGAAGTCCAATAAAGCATGTGGGAGGTTTTAACCTCTGGCTTTGACTCATGGTTTTGTGCTCTTTGTGGCATAGTAGACAGGATGAAGAAGAGACTATTTCTGCTCTGCCAAGGGAAAACAAAACTCTAATACACATACCCCAAAGCTCTCTGGGTAGAGTTATCAGATGAAATACAGGATGCCCAGTTAACTTTGAATTTCAGATAAACAATGTGTTTTTAGTTTAGTTTTGTTTTTTTATCCTCACTTGAGGACATTTTTCCATTTTTTGTTCAGATAGAGTGGGGAGTGGGGGAGAGGGAGAGAGAGAGAAACATGGACATGAAAGGGACACATTGAGTGGCTGCCTCTCGCACAACCCAACCAGGGCCGGGGACAAACTGCAACCGAGGTATGTGCCCTTATTGGGAACCAAACCTGGGTCTCTCTGGACTGCAGGCTGATGCTCTAACTGCTGAGCCAAACTGGCCAAGGCTTGCTTTTTTAAGTTTTTCACTTCTTTATTTATTTTTTTTCTTTATTTATTTTAGAGAGAGAGGAAGGGAGAGGGAGAGGGAGAGACAGATAGAAACATCAGTGAGAGAGAACATCGATTGGCCACCTTCTGCATGCCGCCCACTGGGGATTGGGCCCACAACCTGGGCATGTGCCCTGATTGGGAATTGAACTGGTGACCTCTTTTTTTTTTTTTTGGTACATGTTCCTAGTCGGAACCAAACTGGTACTCTCTGGTCCGCAGGCTGATGCTCCAACCACTGAGCCAAACTGGCCAGGGCATACTGGCGACCTCTTGGTGCATGGGTCGATGCTCAACCACTGAGCCACATCAGCTGGGCAACAATACGTTTTTAGTATAATTATGTTCCATGCAATATTTGGGACACTGTTTTTATTTGCTAAATCTGGCAACCCTATCTCTGCGCCATCTCGACCCTACCTATCATACAGCTTCACTTATGATCAGTGACTTATAGAATTACTTCACAGGTCAACAGACAAGGGTTGCCGAGGAAGTGGAGAAAAGGGAACCCTTGTGCACACTGGTGGGAATACTGACTGGTGCAGACATTATGGAAGATCGTATGCTGGGTCCTCAAAAAATAAAAAATGGAACTGCCCTATGACCTAGTGATTCCAGTTCTTGGTATATATATTCGAAGAAACCCAAAACACTAATTCAAAAGAATATATGCATCCCTATGTTCATTGCAGTGTTATTTAAATAGCCAAGATATGAAAGCAACCCAAGTGTCCATCATTAGATGAGTGGATAAAAAAAGTAGAAATAAGTCCTGGCTGGTGTGGCTCATGGTTAGAGCGTTGGCCCACTCACTGAAGGGTTTCGGGTTCAATTCCTGGTCAAGGACATGTACCTGGGTTGCAGGTTTGGTCCCTGGCCACAGTCAGGGTGTGTGTGGAAGGCAACCAATCAATGTATCCTCTCACATGGATGTCTCTCTCTCTTTCTCCCTTGCCCCTTCCCTTCCACTCTCTCTACAAATCACTGGAAAAAATATCCTTGGGTGAGGATTAACAACAAGTTGTGGTACATATATATAACGGAATATTACTCAGCTATAAAAAATTAATGAAATCTTACCATTTGCAACAGCATGAATGGACCTAGAGAATATTATGCTAAATGAAACAAGTCAGTCATAGAAATACAAATATCATATTTCACTTATATGTGGAATCTAAAGAACAGTACAAAAAAAAAAAAACCAGAAACTAACTCACTGCTACAGATAACAGACTGATGGTTGCCAGAAGGGAGAAGGCTTGGGGGATAGGTGAAAAAGGTGAGGGGTTAAGAAATACAAATTGGTAGTTACAAAATAGTCATGGGAATGTAAAGTATAGCACAGGAAATATAGTCAACAATATTGTAATAACTATGTATGGTGCCAGGTGGGTACTGGAAATATGGAGGGAACACTTTGTAAAGTATATGATTGTCTAACCACTACACTGTACACCTGAAACTAATACAAAACAATATTGAATGTAAACTAATTGAAAAATAAAAAAAATACATAGTATTTTCACATTAAAAAAAAAAATTCACAGGGAGATTGGGACCCATGTGGAAGATACATACTGCCAAAAAATTATATTGCAAGTTAAGGCTTCCTTTACTATAAGACTATAAATAAATGATTTTAACTTGAAAAACACACAAAGAAACCAGTGAAAGCTTTTAGGCAGGGGACGCCACATGAGATTTCACAGAAATCAGTTTGTGTAGGCCAAATCACAAGCTTCTACCTCAGCCTGTATATTACATCTCATCTACTCTCACTCCCCACGTTGTCACCACGCAGTGTCTCTTCTGCCTCCACAAGGTGTTATTGCTGACCCTGCCTCCGCCACCATCCCCTAGAGAACTCTAGAAAGCAAATGGATCTTGTCCCTGCCCTTCTCAAAACGCTCCCAGGGCTCCCACATCCGTCAAGATAAAATCCAAACGCCCTCGCCTAGCAAGGCTCTTCTCCAATCAGACTGTCAGGCTTTCGGCTAACCTAAGAGCCCTGGAGCTCCTTGCTGCCTCCAGCTATGGATTCCAAGGTACAGCTCACATCGGACTCAGCCTCGTGTTATCACAATAGCATAGTTGTCAAGACAAGAAAAAAAGTTTTGGAGGGTTGGATTTTAGTTGTTAATCCAAATACTTGAACCGTCTTAACCTCAGCGGGGACGTGATGCCGAGCAGGAAGTGACCTGGCTTGGCGGGCTCCGCATGCTGGGTAGGTCCGGTCCCAGGATCGGTTCCGGCTTTGCCCGCACCCAACATGGCGGCGAGAGATCAGCGTTCCTTCCTGGAGAGTCCACACCCAATGCAGCTGACGGAGAGGTGCATTTGCGGGCCCTGCCCATACTTAATATGGCGGCAGGAGAGCTGCCTTCCCGCTCGGCGTGCCCACACCCACTTCTGCGGTGAAAGGGGCGCGGCTTCCTGGGCCCCACCTATGTTCAACATGGCGGCTAATGGCCGAGGCGGACTTTCTGCGATGCTAGTCCTGCCCACCGCCAGGGCGCTAGCAGCGTCGAGTAACGTCAGTCGAGTTACGTCGTGGCGCTTTTGCGTCGCGGGTGGCGGGAGCGGGAAGGAGATTCGGATTGTCGCGCCTTTGCTCTGCGGAGGAAAGTGCTCTGTGGCCCAATTCAACTCCCCGCACCTGAGCAGCCCCTGGAGTTCGACTCTTCGCACTCCTCCACCTTCTAGATCCTGCCGGCTCCTCAGCGCTGCAGACCTGATTCGAATCCGTAGCGCCTCAGCCGCTAGCTGCGATGCATGTGATCAAGCGAGGTGAGGGGCCGAGGAGGGGCCGGTGGGGCAGTGGGGAGCGGGTGAGGGGTCGCGGCTGCCACAGCCCGAGCAGTTAGCCGCTCCCGCCCGCCTCCGCCGCTTCCCGCCCTGCCCGCCGCGGCTTCCCGCCTTGTCAGCCTGCTGGGCCTGCGGCCTTCCCTCTGGCCCCCTCCCCCACCTCCCTCGCCGACCTTGTCTGCGCCCCCTTCGCTTTGTCATCCTGCGGTATTTCCAAAGAGGAACCCCTTCACCTTTACCGAGTAGTTACCGTGTGCGCCGAGCATTTTCCAGGCAGTGTTTTTCCCTCACCACGAGCCCCTGAGGTGGGATTATCAGCTCCACCTTACAGATGAAGATGTTCGGCGACTGCGGCAAAGTCGCCCAGGTAGTGGATGGTGAGGCCGGAGTTCGAACCCACGGCTAACGACCGAGTTTTAGTTGAAAATAGTGGGGTTGGCCCTAGGCCCTGAGGGCTAGGAGCAAAGGGACTTTGTACTCTGCGAGGGCACCCACTGGCGTCCTGATCTTTCGTGTGGGGTGAGCGTGGGTGTGCGTGACTAAAACCAGACCTCAGACACACAGGTGCCCCTGGGGTTTGCCCTCACAGGGTGCGCGCTGCCGTCTGCCCCAGCAGTAGGCCCAGAGGGGTTTGGGAGAGTGCCTCCCCGTCCTTCCCCCATGGGGAACGCCGCAGACCGGACGCGGGGCCGGACATCCGACCGCGTGGGGTCCGGAAGAGCGGGCTGTGTGCTTCCTCACAGCCCTTCCCGCGCAACTTCGCGAGCACCCTCGAGCCAGCCTTTGCTTGACTGTGGAGGCGAGACCGCCCCTGCCTTGGGGAAGAGCACAGCGTGCCTCCGGCAGGGAACCGTGTGAGTCAGGGACAAGTTTTGAGTCGAATCGACTTGCCCGTGGTAAAGCAATAAAGTCATTGTACAGTTGTAGGCGACCAGTAAATACTAGTTGGCCGGCTGGAGGTTTGTTTTATCCACTAGGCTCTGAGTTTCAAAGATGGGACTTTATGCCCACACTTAGCACTGGACCTGCTGTGAAGAAATGCTCAATGAATGAGGATAAGGATTTATTTAATTAATTTCTTAAAAATCTATTTTTATTGTTTTTTTTTTAGAGAGATGAAAAATATCCAGCTGCAACCTGGCATGTGCCCTGACTGGGAGTAGAACTGGTGACTTCTCAGTGCACGGGACAGCGCTCATCCGACTGAGCCACACCGGCCAGGGCGAGAATGATTGTTTTAAAATCTAGGATGCCCTGGCTGGGTTGGCTCTGTTGGAGCGTTGTCCCGTATAGCAAAAGGTTTCGGGTTCGAGTCCAGGTTGGCACATACCTAGGTTGCAGGTTCAGTCCCTGGTTGGGCAATTGATGGATGTTTCTCTCTCTGTCTCTCTTAATCTCTCTCTCTCCCCCTTAGGTGAAGATTAAAAAAAAAGTAAATTAAGTACAGAATGTGATGAGTGCTGTGGGTAGGCAGGTAGTTGATTTGGTTGCCACTGGGTGGCTTCACTATAGTCAAGAAATGGAGAGGTGGACACTCTGCCTTGGGTATCTTGAGAACATTTTCTGAATTTCCCTAGTCTCCTATTTTAGCTGATGAGACCGAAGATCAAAATATATAGCACACTTTTATTGGTTCATTCCTGTGGTTCAGACATGTGCATCAAGTTTTTTAGACCTTTAGAAAAAGGTGTGGTAGGATGAGGATGCTCTTACGATAAATCTGTAACAGAGATGAATGGAAAACTTGTGGGTGTAGGTTACTGGGGTGGCTAACACCTTTGTGTTAAATTTTTAACCTTTTGGGCCCACTTTCAAATAGTTTAAAAAGTACTGCCTACACAAGCTCTAAAAGACAGGGCTTATTTTGTTTCTCATTCCTTCAGAGAACATAATTTGATCCAGATGGTTTGGTAGAATGTTTAAGTGTAGCCTTCAGCAAGGCTTGTTAATATACAAAATTGTACTTAGATTTGTTCATTTTATATTATGTTTAAGTTTTAGGGTCCCCCCCCCCTTTTGTCAGTGTAGTAGCAAACTAATGCCTGTAGTTTTTGTTAATTTTAATGTAATAATTCAGGAGAGCAACTGGTGGTCAACCTGTAAGTACTTAATGAATGTGTTAATATCTTGTTATACACTATGAGGGAAATATTAGAGGAAGAAGCAATTCCATGTTCAGGGATTTTAGGATTAGGGACATAGAAATAACCCATATGAAAATTGTTAGATAACAGAATGGAATAGTAGAAGAGTTTTTCTTACCTGCTATCTTGAGCTGTTTTTCTTGTGGGAGAATATGATATTGCCTATGGAGATCAGGTTGAAAGTAAAAGTTGAGAGTCATTGAAATAAATGCAGTGAAGCTGATTGAGTTGTAAAGTGTGCTTTGGAATTTAGGAGTATAGAGTTTTCAGAATTTTGGGTTGTAACCCACAGTAAAAATGACATTTTACGTGACTTAGTACGCACACATGTATATGTACATATATACATAAAACAGAAAGTTTGCAAAATAATAAAGCACTCATTTGCACTCTGATAATCTCTCTTCTATTCCAGGTTCTTTCTCTTATCTCCCCTCTCACCCTCATCTCCTTTACAGCCCACTGTATTATTTTACAATTCTGTGTGGATACTGTATTGGGCACTAGGTTACAGTGGTGAGTAGGCAGATGTAGTTTGTTCTTTCAGAGATCTTGAATTCATGTTTTTCATTTTATTTTATTTTTCAGCCTTGTTGAAACAAGTCCAACAAAAATTTGGTTGCCTCCCCCCCAAAAATGGGAGAGAGAGCATGTTTTTCATTTAAAGAAAGCACTTATACCGAACTGTACTGTTCAACCAACAGGATTTGCAATTTAAAATTACTAGGAAATGAAGCAGACAACATCTGTTGTGGACAACTAACCCAAGACATCAGACCAGGCCTATATGATCTACACCTTCATTTTCCTTTTTTTCTTCAGTTCCTTTACTTTGTTTCCTTTCTGCCTCACATTTTTCCTTTCCTTCAGTTCTTTCCTATTGCTCAAATAATATGAGAGGCCAGGCACTCACTATAATAATTCCTTTTTGCCTTAATTTCTATCTAGAAAAGTAACCCAACATTGGGCATTGTTTTTAAACCTGTTTCATAGATCAAAATGTGTACCTGGTTACACACACAGTCAAGGATGTTTAATATATGGCAATGTCTACTTCTATAAAGGTGCCACACATAGTTGGAAAAATGTTTTTTCCTCAGGCAGTATTACAGTAAATAAACACATGACTCAACAGTTATCAATAACTTGAGAGGAAATTGCTATATTACTGCCAACACAGGAAAAGTCTTTAAATTTTCTTGTATAGTTATTTTAGACAATAAATTGCCCTTGACCATATTCTACCTACTCAAAGAGGGGTTTGAACTGTTAGTATTTTTTGTTGTACTTAGAATAAAACACCTCTGGTGAAATAAAGATGGAACTAGGTAAAGTCCATGCACAAGCCAAATGATTAAATAACAACCCACTGAAACCTCATGATTCTTTAATATCTTTTTTTAAAAGAATGTTTTCATTGATAAGAAGGGAGAGAGAGAAACAGTGTTGTGAGAGAGAAATGTTGATTGGCTGCCTCCTGCATGCCCCCCACTGAGAATCGAGCCTGCAACCTTGGCATGTGCCCTAACCGGGAATTGAACCAGGACCTCTCAGTCCATGGGACGATGTTCAGTCCACTGAACCATAACGGCTGGGCTGATTCTTTAATATCTTAAGCTGGATTACCCTCAGGTATTGCCTCTTGTTTTAGATCTATTCTGCAAATTGGACTTAGTATTTTGTTTGTTATTACAGGAATTTTTATATTGCCCTTGGGCTGGATATTCCCCAAGCCTGATTTATGAAATTGTTCCCTTTCCTTTTGTCATAAATATCTTTTGCCTTTGCCTTCTAATGGGAATATTATTTGGGTTTGTGCCTGAACCAGCGCTTCCCGAATAGCTGTTCTTTGGGATCTCAAATAAATGCTTATTGCCTCTCACTTTGGACTTTTATTTTAATACATTTATTTGTTAGCAGAGGATATTTTTTCCATTGATTTTTGGAGAGAGTGGTGGTGTTAGTATTGAGACAGGTTTATAGATCACGTAACAATCAGTAAATAGTAGAGTACTTACTATGTGCTAGGCCTTGGTCCTTGGTCTGGGCACTGGGGAATACATGCAAATAAAATATGTAAATAAAACATGCAAAAATATTTTTCATTTAAAGTTGTATTCTAGTGGATTGGTGAGGAGAATCACAATAAACGAATACAGTAGTCCCCCTTATTTGTGGTTTTACTTTCTGCAGTTTCAGTTGCCTTTAGTCAACCATGGTCCAAAAGTTCCAGAAATAATCAGTTCATCAGTTTTAAATTGCATGCTGTTCTGAGTAGTGCGATGAAATCTTGCACTATTTGACTTCATCACATTGGAGACTTGAATCATCTCTTTATCCAGCATATCCACACCGTATATGCTACCTAGCTGTCTGTGTTATCAGACTGATAGTTGAGGTTTCAGCATTTGTGTTCACATAACCTTTATTTTACTTAATGGTGTCGAAATGAAAGAATATTTATGCTGGTGAGTCAGATACACCAAAGGGAAGCTGTAAAGTGCTTCCTTTAAATTGAAAACATAAGTTCTCAACTTAAAGAAAAATGTATACTGAGGTTGCTCAGATCTTCGGTAAGAACAAACTTCCTGTCTGTGAAACGAGAAGGAAAAAAACCCATACGAGTTTTGTTGTCGAATCTCAGACTGCAAAAGTCACGGTAACGGTGTGTGACGGTAACGGTGTATGATAAGTGCTTGGCTACGATGGAAAAGGCATTATGTTTGTGGATGGAAAACGAACAAAATCCATGTTCGATTGATGTCAGTATGTTGCTCCAGAAATCATCAAGCCTATATGAATATATCAGCAAGAAATCCCATGAAACAAGTGGCACCAAGCCATTTATTGCAATTAATGAATGGTTACACAGATTCAAGAATAGGTGTGGACTGAAAAATATAAAAATTATTGGGGAAAAAAATGTGCTGATGAACAAGCTGCTGCCACATTTCCCCAGCATTAAAGAAGTTGATTAAGAAGAAAGGTATGTATGTAGAGGAAAATACATAGCTTATATAGGGTTCAGTAATATCTGTGCTTTCAAGCATTCACTGGGGGTCTTGAAATGTATCCCCTGTGGATAAGGGGGAGCTATTGTACATAAATAAAATGTAGAATGTCATGATAAGTGCTATGGAGAAAAATAAAGCATAGAAAGAAGAGGGGGATGAGATCAAGGCTGTATTTAGGGCATTGCAAATTAAAACAGAGTGATCAGGGAAAGCCTCACTGAGAAGATTACATTGAGCAAAGACCTTAAATTGATATACATAGGAAGGAGGCCAGGGTAAAGTGAGGAAGGTTGGAGAGTAGGAGGTGAAGTTGAGAGGAAAAGGTATGTAGGGCAGGTTGTCTAGGATTCTATGGACTATTGTAATAATTTTTACTTTGACTCTGAAGGAAATGATCGACCACTATTGGGAATTTGGAGGAGGTAATGACATGATTTTTATTTAAGTTATAAAGAATAATTCTGGTTGCCATGTGGGGCAAGGGGAAAAACAGATCAATGATTTGGGAAGTTATTGTAAGAAAACTGATTTATAATGTAAGGGAAAGGAAGACTTTCAGAATACAATCCCTACTTTTTGAAGATACAAAATAATCTTGATGAATCTACTGGGTGGGGGTCTGAATCTTTTATCTTTGAAATAGCATTTCATGTTGGTCAATTTAAAAATTTATGTTTTGATTATTTGACATTGCTATCTTAATAAGTGCTAACATGAATTGTATGATTTGATTCTTCAGATGGCCGCCAAGAGCGAGTCATGTTCGACAAAATTACATCTCGAATCCAGAAACTTTGTTATGGACTCAATATGGACTTTGTTGATCCTGTAAGTAAATATTGTTTATATCTTGGGTTCCTTACTTCATGTGATTCTTTTCACTTGTCTCTCATCTCTGGCTTTTCTTTTACTTGATATATATTTTGGTTTGGTGTTCAGCATGGCCTTGGATATAAAATGTGAATTATTGCTTAAAACTTTTTTTCCAAATTTTTGTTCTGGGCTGTGATTCTGACTTTTCAAACTATAAAGTGAGCAAAGAGGAAAATGTGACATTGACATTTTATGTTAGAGACTTCCTTGAGTAAATTGCTTTATTTATTTATTTATTTTTTATCCTCACCCGAGGATATTTTTCCATTTTTTGTACAGATAGAATGGGAGGGAGAGAGAGGAAGGGGGAGAGAGTGAGAAACATCGACGTGAAGGGACACATCGAGTGGCTGCCACCCGCACGACCAACCAGGGCCGGGGACAAACTGCAATCGAAGTACGTGCCCTTAGCGGGAACCAAACCCGGGTCTCTTCGGACCGCAGGCCAACGCTCTAACCTCTGAGCCAAACTGGCCAGGGCGTAAATTGCTTTATTCATAAGAGAAAACCTGTAGTAAATCTTGTTCTGGAATTGCGATCATTTGGGTAGAAACTGGTTTGAAATTTGCTTTTTTTTTTTAATCCTCACCTGAGGATATTTTTCCTTTAATTTCAGATTGGGAGGGAGGGAGAGGGGGGGAGAGAGAGAGAGAGAGAGAGAGAGAGAGAGAGAGAGAAAGAAGCAAAGAAAGAAAGATGTGAGAGAGACACATGTCGATTGTTTGCCTCCTATACAACCCCGACCAGGGCCATGACCAAATTGCAATTGAGGTACATGCCCTTGACTGGAATCGGACCTGCAACTCTGGTCCATGGGTCGATGCTCTAACCACTGAGCCCCCGGCCAGGGCTACTTAGGTATTTTTTTATTTTTTAAAGTCTGAGTCTTTTTTTTTTTAATCCTCACCTGAGGACATTTTTCCATTTTTATTCAGATAGAGCAGGAGGGAGAGAGAGGAAGAGAGAGAGAGAGAAACAGTGACGTGAAAGAGACACATCGAGTGGCTGCCACCCGCACGACCCAACCAGGGCCGGGGACAAACCACAACCGAAGTATATGCCCTTAGCGGAAACCGAACCCGGCTCTCTCTGGACCGCAAGCTGACACTTTAGCCGTTGAGCCAAACCGGCCAGGACTACTTAGGTATTTTTAAATTTATTATTATTATTTTGTTAATTCTCACCCAAGGATATTTTTTCATTGAATTTTAGATAGAGTTGGAAGGGAAGGAGGAAGGGAGAGAGAGAGACACACATTAATTGGTTGCTTCCCATATGATCCTGACCGGGCCTGGGGATCGAACTAGCAACCCTGGTATGTGCCCTCGCCTGGGAATCAAACCTGAGATTTTTTGGTCCGTGGGCTGGCGCTCTAACCACTGAGCAAGCAGCCAGGGCTAAAATTTATTAATTTATTTTATCCTCACCCGAGGACATTTTCCCATTTTTTTGTTCAGATAGAGTGGGAGGGAGAGAGAGGAAGAGAAAGAGAGACAGAGAAACATTGACGTGAAAGGGACACATCGAGTGGCTGCCACCCGCAAGACCACCAGGGTCGGGGACAAACTACAACCGAGGTATGCGCCCTTAGTGGGAACCGAACCCGGAACTCTCTGGACCGCAGGCCGACACTCTAACCTCTGAGCCAAACCGGCCAGGGCTATTTATTATTTTTTTTAGTGACGCATCTTCACTGCGTATGTTGTATGCATTTTTTGGCAGTTTTGTTGGTTTATAGTTTATCATTATGAAGTTTCCCACTGCTAACCATCCTAAAAGATTTTTTTTTAGAAAAGGAAGTTGACTTTTATTTCTATATGAGTTTGATTGGTTTGTTTCATTGCCTTCTTAAGGAAGCTATTGTTTTTTGGGAAAGCTCAAGTAATTCTTGTTTTTGTTTTTATAGGCTCAGATCACCATGAAAGTAATCCAAGGTTTATACAGTGGGGTCACTACTGTGGAGCTAGATACTTTGGCTGCTGAAACAGCTGCAACCTTGACTACTAAGCACCCTGACTATGCCATTCTGGCAGCAAGGATTGCTGTCTCTAACTTGCACAAAGAAACAAAGAAAGTGTTCAGTGGTGAGTCTTGAGGAAAAGTTAGAAAGAATTTAATATTCCTAGAAAATTTATAAGGGTACTAGAGTGAAATCTTGAATGTTAAATGGAAAGTTACATTTTGTTTAAAAAAAGCAGAATGTGTAAGTTAGTGGCAGAGAGGGGACTAGAACTTCTATTTCTCCATGCTGCTGACTTGCTGAATGGAAAGGTCAGTGGATGTTTTTCTTTTCTTGCATGCATGCTTTTTATTTTAGCCTATCTTGAGGTAGTTGATGGTGATGTGGTTGGAAAATGAGTAATACTTATTGACAAGTTCTGGGTTGAACATAATATTACAGTTAATCTTTTGTCACTATTAGCAAATATTTAATTCCCTTGCTGCCATTTTACAGGGAAGGTGGACAAGGGAAGGTTAAATAATTTATTTGGCAAATAAAAAGTGGTATGTATGAAATCAGATGGTAGACTATGACAGAAATCTTTGACTTTTGATTCCAGATTTATTGTGTGGGGCCTTAAATATATCTCCCTCTTTAGTAGATTTATTGTAAACATACCAGTTTTCCCCAAATAGACCTAGATACAAGTCCATTCCAGTAAAAATGCCAGCATTGTGTGTAGGTCTGTGTAAGTATTACACATAAATGTGGAGAGCCAATTACTGCT
The DNA here is from genome assembly GCF_014108415.1 of Molossus molossus. Classification (NCBI taxonomy): domain Eukaryota; kingdom Metazoa; phylum Chordata; class Mammalia; order Chiroptera; family Molossidae; genus Molossus; species Molossus molossus. Next base: position 47,448,348 of record NW_023425348.1, read on the forward strand.
ATGATGTCTTAAAGAAGAGCAAATGAGAGCTTACTAAATGTGCATTTATAGATATAAAACGCTTGGGATAATAGATTCTGAATTTCAAGTTGAAATTTTATTTGTTAGGATGAAAGTTTTGAAGAGATTACAATTTCTGCTTTTCTTTATTTTCAGCCAATAGTTCTCAGCGGGTTGGGTATCAATCACCTGAGAATCTTTTTCAAAGGGCATGTGTTCACTCCAAATCTGGAAGCTTGTTTTCTTAAATGAGGCATTATGTATTTATTCAGCATGTATATGTTAATTGAGCACTTTCTCTGCAAAGCACTGAGGTGGGCTAGGATGAAAAAAATTATTTAAGAAACAATGTTTTAAACTATTACTCAAAGAATGAATGAGCTGTTAAGTGCTTTTGATGTTTTAATTTTCTGTTTTATTTTTTTTTTAGATGTGATGGAAGACCTCTATAACTACGTAAATCCACATAATAGCAAACACTCTCCTATGGTGGCCAAGTCAACATTGGATATTGTTTTGGCCAATAAAGATGTATGTATAATGTTTTTCTGGTGAAAATTTTTTATAGGTTCTTTATTTTTAAAGAAACAAGCACATTTTAAAAAACACTACAAAAGCTATAGGTGACAAGTAATTCTCCTTCCATGAATACTAGCTTTTCTCTCTAGAAAACAACATTTTATCATTTTAAAATGTATTTTTCCAGTGCTGTTCTGTAATACACATGTGTACACATACATATTTTTCCTTTTAGTGGCAGTATCCTATGCACACTATTCTCTGATACTTTATCTTAGAGATACTTCTGTATTAGCATTTATGATTTTATATTATTCTTTCTAACAGCTGCATAGCATTCCAATTTATAGATATGTTATCATTGTGTATATGTATATAAATTACTCTAGTGGTGAATATTTGTTTTCCATTTTTTGCTGCAGTGAATGTTCTTGTATGGTGGTAGTGTTTTGCTCATTGAGTATATTGGTAAAATAAATCCTGTAAGTGGTTGCTGAAACAAAGAGTATGTGCATTCAGAATATTAGAGGGCATTAACAAATTGACTCCTAGAAAGGTTGCTCAGGTAAAATTTTGAAAGATCTTGCTCAACAACTTAAAAATGATCTACTTATATTCCAACTTCTTTCTTAACTAGATCCCAGAGGAGAGAAGGGAGAAGAAGTGTCCAGCCAGTCCTTTTGCACACATAATTTATTTTCCATGGGATGTCTGCACAGGTGGAAACCAGTTTAGCTTTAGGCAATAGAATGATAAGTTGGCTGTTTCTAAATATGTATCTGGTGTTAAAAAGGCTGAGAGAAACTGAGCTCTTGGTGTATTGTTCGTATGTATAATCTTGAGGACAGGGTAAAAACAGTAGCAGAAACCTGAAAAATAAATATAATCAAGTATTTCAGTTTTCCATTATTAATGCAAATCCCCTACCTGCCTTTGGCAACAAAGATGTCCTTAAAAGTTTAAGAGAAAGTACTAGATTTTTCTAGTCATTGGTTATAGATTATTATACAGAAACACTGATAGTATTTTGAAAAACTGGCTCAATATTTCTTTGTTGAAAATGACTGTTTATACCTAATTGTTTTGCTTTCCTCTAAATGGCTTTATAGCTTACAAATACTCTGTGACAATGGCCAGTTTTTTTTATAATTGTCATAACAACAGTTTATATAAAACCTGTTAAAGGACCATGGACATGTAATTAATTAATTAATCCTCACCTGAGGATATTTTACTTTTTATCTTCAGATAGAGTGGGAGGGAGAGAGAGGGAGAGTAAAGAAGAGAGAGAAACATCAACATGAGAGGGACACAAAGACTGGTTGCCTCCCACAAGACCCCGACCAGGGCCGGAGACGAACTGCAACCAAGGCACGTGCCCTTGGCCAGAATTGAACCTGCGACTCATTGGCTCTACCACTGAGCCAAACCGGCCAGAGCAGGACCATGAATTTTGAAGAATCTTAGAATTAATGTAATTTTACCTCTGTTATTGTTTAACATATATATTGTTATGTGCAGTTTCAAAAGGTCTAATTTTTATAATAAAAATATGTATTGGTAAATATGTGGTACCAGTACTTTTGGATTAACAGCTAATCTGAAAACTTGCTGAAAGGTAATACTATAGTCCCTTTTATGCTCATGTTCTTTTCCTCTTTAATTAGAGATTTATTATAAATATAATGGGGAGTTTGGAAAGTCATATTTATATTTTTACCTACATACAACTTATATTTATGTTTACTTCTAGTCTTTTTTTTTATCCTCACCCGCAGACATTTTTCCATTTTTTGTTCAGATAGAGTGGGAGGTCTAGTCTTTTTTTTTTTTATCCTCACCCGAGGACATTTTTCCATTTTTTGTTCAGATAGAGTGGGAGGAAGAGAGAGAGAGAGAAACATCAACATGAAAGGGACACATCGAGTGGCTGCCTCCTGTACGACCCAACCAGGACTGGGGCCAAATATGCCCCTAGCGGGAACCGAACCTAGGTCTCTCTGGACTGCAGGCCGATGCTCTAATCGCTGAGACATACCGGCCAGGGCTACTTCTAGTCTTTTAATGTACATTTTTTAAACCTAATTAGGAAACTCAATTTATATAATGTTTAAAATTTTTTTTTTCTTTTATTGATTTTTAGATAGAGGAAGGGAGAGGGAAAGAGAGAAATATCGATAAGAGAGAACATCAATTGGCCACCTCTTGCATGCCCCCCACTGGGGATTGGGCCACAACCTGGGCATGTGCCCTGACCAGTAATTGAACCGGCAACCTCTTGGTGAATGGGTCAACACTCAACCACTGAGCCACACCAGTTGGGCTTTTTTTTTAAACATTAGATATGGATTTCTATTCTATAATAATAATACTTAGTGGTATCTCTTTTTTATCCTATGTCACTTATATTTCTGGAGTCAAGACTGAAATGCTGATTTTGTGAAAAGAACTCTAATTACCTTAATTATGGTATCTTTTTTTTTTCCCTTCATCAGCGCCTGAATTCTGCCATAATCTATGACCGAGATTTCTCTTATAATTACTTTGGCTTTAAGGTAAATAATGGGTTTCAAATATGTGGGAATGTCTCCTTAAGTCAGGAAAATACAGCTTTTTGTTTATATTTAGTGATACAATTATAAAGGCAGTAAGTTGATAGAGTTGGGATGGACCTGGGAAGGATTAGTTAAGGTGGGTAGTGGTTGTTTGAATTAAGGAAAGATAGCTTATCCATTTGCAGTTTTCAGAGTTTTCAAGTATGACTTCTGGATTACCTGAGGAGTTAAGCAGATAATTTGCCATAATGATTCCATATTGTTCTACTGTTTATACAACAACTATTGAATCCCTACTGTGTTCCAAGTGTTTTTGTAGGTACTTTTGTGTTGATAAATATTGCTTGAGAACATAAATGTTGGTGTTAGACCTTCTGGGTTCAAATCTCTGCTCTGCCTTTTTTTTTTATTCTCTTTCCTTTTTTTTTATTGATGTATTGGAGTGACACTGGTTAACAAAATTATACAGGTTGCAGGTACACAATTTCACAATGCATCATCTGTACACTGTATTGTGTGTTCACTACCCCAAATCAAGGCTCCTTTCATTACCATTTATCTCCCCTATACCCTCCTCCACTGCTCCATCTCTCCCCTCCCCCTGGCATTCTCCACACTGTTGTCTGTCTATGAGTTTTTTCTCTTTTTTTGCCTCAATCCCTCCACCACCATTCCCCACTTCACCTCTGCTCTACTTATTAGCAAGTTATTTAATCTCTCTGTGCTTGGTTTTCTCATGTTTAGAATGGGGATAATAATATAATTTCAACAGTAAATTCTGTTGAGGATAAGTGTGTATTGCTTAGATCATTGCCTGAGCTGTTATTAGTACTTTGTAAGTGTTACCCATTGTGATGATGATGGTGAATACCGTACATAACTTCTGTTAATGTTATACACATTAATATAGAGCTGGGTTTTTCCAGAAATTTTTTGTTGTTAATTCTCACCTGAGGTTATTTTTAGTTATTTTTAGATAGAGTGGAAGGTGGAGGGGTGGGGAGAAACATTGATGTGAAGGAGACACATTGATTAGTTGCCTGCCCCACGACCCAGATGGGGGCAAGGATTGAACTTGCAACCCAGGTATGTGCCCTTGACTGGAATTGAACCCGCGACCCTTTGGTCCGTGAGTTAACACTCTTAACTGCTGAGCCAAACCGGCTAGGGCTGCCAGAAATTTTCATGCAGTCTTTTCCAAAACAAATAGCCAATTGATAATGTTCCAAACTGAAGGTAGTGAGAGTAAATACATATTCTTTTCTTTTAAAATCAGTTTTTATAAAATTATATAAAAACTGAGAAGATTTAAATTGATTGCCTTATTGTGAACACTATGTCTACTGTGTCTTTAAAAACTGCTCTGGAAGTTTTTTGGTTGTTTTACTTTTTCTAGACGCTGGAGCGGTCCTATTTGTTGAAGATCAATGGAAAAGGTGAGAAATGAACATGTTTATGTGTTTTATTTTCTAGTCATTATATTGAATACAGAGATTTGAGCTGTTATCCTTAATATTTCTATCTAAACTCTGTGTAACATTTTAAATTTTAGGTGTAGTGTATTTTTTAAATTGTTTCTTTTTGACTCAAGTACATGTCTTGCCTAATTTGTCTGATATGTTCCATCATGTGAAAATTCTTTTGATTTTAGTGGCTGAAAGACCACAACATATGTTGATGAGGGTATCTGTGGGGATTCACAAAGAAGATATCGATGCTGCTATTGAAACATACAACCTTCTTTCTGAGAGGTGGTTTACCCATGCCTCTCCCACTCTCTTCAATGCTGGTACCAACCGCCCACAACTTTCTAGGTATTATTGCTTTTAAAGTTCTGAAACAGTTTTGACCATGGAAATAAACCTTGGCCTGAAAAACTAGGCAATTGTTCACAGAAAAATTAATTTAATGAACATGTAATCACTCCTGCTCTGATTAAATGAGACTTACATTCTGGAAACATCTCTTCAGTGCGTGAATGAATTGGAGAGGGACAAATGCTCATGATGAAGTTTTAAACTTGATTGTGGTGATGGCTGCACAATTCTGTGACTATACTTAAAGCCACGTTGTACACATTAAATGGGGAATATTATGGTATGTGAATTATATCTCAATCAGGTTTTGATAAAAGTAAATGCTGACAACTAATGAAGGGACTTTTATCGTAGACTGTACTAGAGATTATGGTAGTTTGAATTAGGGAGGTTAAAGTAGAGATTGAAATAAATAAACAGATTCAACAGATATTTTGGGGGTAAAATTGACAGAATTTGATGATGTTTTGGATATGATGAGTCAAGGATGGCTCCTGAGTTTATGTATGAGTAGAGTAACAGGATGAATGGTGATGCCATTTTCTGAAAAGGGGAACACTGGAACAGAGTTCAATAAGATATAACAAAACAAAACACCTTTAGAAAGTTGGTTTAGTTCAGGAATTCAAGGACACGTTAATATCAAAAAGTATATTAATGTACTCCATTGCACTAACATTTTATACCATTAATACTCTTTCATAATAAAAATTAGTAAAATCAATACAGAAAATAACTTTCTTAATTCGGTAAGAGATATCCACTAAAAATTTAGATCTATTAGAGATTTCAGCAAAAGATTTAGATATATTAGTTCAATATAAAGAAATCAGTTCAGTTTTTGTACTTTAGATGTGGGAAGATTGCGTTTTAAAATAATACCATTTATAATATCGGAAGGTTACCCAGGAACAAATCTAATAAAAGATACAGAAAGCTCTTAAGGAGAACATTCTAAAACATTGTTGAAGGACATTAAAAAACAAGTGGAGAGTGATTTTATATTAAAAAATGAATACAATATTTAAAAGATGTCAGTTTTTTCCAATTTAATCTATAGATTCAGTGTAATTCCAGTCAGAATTGCAACATGCTAATTCTAAAATTTACATGGAGGAGCAAAAGACTAAGAATAATCTAGTAGGCTACTCAAACACAGCAGCCCTAATCTCTGGAACCTGTAAATATTACCTTATAAGGAAAAATGTTTTTTGCAGATGTGATTAAGAAAGATCTTGACATGGGGGGGTTATCCTGAATTATCCAAGTGGGCCCTAAATCTAATCAAATGTATCTTTATAAGAGAAGAGAGGCTGAGGGAGATGAGGCATATAGAAGAAAAGAAGGCAGCATGAAGATGGAGGCAGAAATTGGAGTGATGTGGCTACAGCCAAAGGATCCATCAGAGGCAAGGAATATATGCTCCCTTAGAGCTTCTGCAGGGAGGATTCTTGATTTTGGCCTAGTGAAACTGATACTGGACTTCATGGCCTCCAGAACTATGAGAGATGGCATTTCTATTTTAAGCTGCCAAGTTAAGTGGTAATTTGTTAGGGCAGCCACAGGGAACTAGTGTAAATAGCAAGACAGTTTGGAAGAAAAAGCCCAGATTTCAAGACTACTGGAAAGTTATGGTAATCAGGACAGAGTGGTATTTACTCTGGGGTAGACAAACCGCTGAAGTATAACAGGAGCCCAGAAACAAATTCAGGCTTATATATATGGGAATGTAAACAACTGAGATGTCATTGCATTTTATTAGGAAAATGGTGCTAGGGAAATTGGTTATCCTATTGGGAAAAATATGATTTGAGTTCCCTTTTTTATGTTATGTACAGAAATAAATTCAAGAAAAAATAAATGTGAAAGTAAAATCTTAAATGAGCATGTAGAGAAAATAGATACCTATTTTCCCCTAGTTTTTTACTATAAATTTCAAACATTCAGGTAAGTTTAAAGAAAAGGACAATGAATATTACCCATATACCCACCTTTGCTTTGATCAAAATATTAGTGATATTTTATCATATATCTTTTTTTATCTTAAATTTTTTTTGGCTGAGTCATTTGAAAATGAGTTGTTGATATCACGATTCTTTCTTTCTTTTTTTTTTTTTCCCTCACCTGAGGACATTTTTCCATTTTTTGTTCAGATAGAGTGGGAGGGAGAGAGAGAAACATTGACATGAAAGGGACACATTGAATGGCTGCCACCCGCATAACCCAACCAGGGCCGGGGACAAACTGCAACCGAGGTACATGCCCTTAGCGGGAACCGAACCCAGGTCTCTCTGGACCACAGGCCGACGCTCTAACTGCTGAGCCAAACTGGCCAGGGTGACATCTTGACTCTTAATGCTTCAACCTGCATCTTGTTAGGAGAATATATATGACCTCAGAGTAGTGAAGGATTTCTTAAAATAGAATATAATAAGCAAAACAACAAAAAGGAAAATTTACATTAAAATTAAAAACTGTGAACCAAAAATGGTGAAAAAACATTTCAGATTGGGAGAAGATATTTGCAGTATGTTAATAACAAAGGGTAAGAAAAAGAGAACCAGATAGAAACATGAGCAAGGGATGTAGAAAATAATTCATAGAAGAAACTTAATTGACCAATAAACATGTGAGATGATAAATATTGCTAGTAATTAGAAAAATGAAAAATATAATGAGATATATCATACCCATCAGTTTGGTAAATATGCAAAGCCTGATAATGCTAAGTGTTGGTAAGAATGTAGAACACAGGAAACTCTCATACATTGGTAGATAGAGCGTATAATCTTTAATAAAGTGGAACTTTTATGCCTGTTCTTTGACCTAGCAATACTCTCCCCGGTTTATGCCCTAAAGAATTCTTTATACATATACACAAGGAGATACGTTCAAAATTTTTCATAGCAGCATTGTTTAGAATATCAAAAAAACTGGAAATAATCCAAATATTCATCAAAAAGCAAATGGACAAATATATTGGTATATTCATTCCATGGAATACCTGGTAGCAGTGAAAATAAACTAGAACTACATATATCTATCAGTAGGAAAGAATCTCTAATTCAATATTGAGTGAAAAGCAAGTTGCTGAGGATAAATAAATATGCAACCAGAAATATAAAAAATGTAGGACGTATGTAAGTGCTATAAGAAGGCAGAAATGCTTAAGATGGAATGGAATTGTAATTAGACTTTATCTGTAGTGTCTAATTAATTGATGTAGGTGGTAATAAGTACAGTGTATATTCTCTATATCTGAATGTCTGAATATTCAGTAGAAGTCAATGGATAGAATCCATTTGATTGGTTGAATATTCAAGGTAGTGAAAGGATCATTGGTAGAGTATGGTTCCTGAGGTAGGGAACAGAATGAGTTTCAAAGCACAAGTAGAGAGATTGTCTTCAAAATTCAGTAAGGGAGCTGAATTTTGGTGACATCAAAGAATTGGTTGACCATTGCATATGATTATTTTTTCATAAATGTTTAATTTTTCTTGGCTTACTAATAGATTGAAAAGACTTATCTATGGTTAGGAATTTGCATGAGAAAATGTGATAATAGCACTTTTGTTGTCTGGTGAACATGTAAGCTAATATTTTAGACTTATCTCTAAGATTTCCTTCCAGCCTTAGCATCTAGGGTTGGCAGCAAGGTGATTTTAAAGCAATATGATATGTTGATGTGTTTAACTGCATCATAACTAGTAAAAGTATTTTTTTCTTCTAAAACACCTAGGAATTTTGTAAACTTCAAATCTTCTATTTGCCTAACTTAATTGTCTTTGGATTGTATAATCATTTTTGTGACTCTGCTTTGCTTCATTTCCTTGCTGAGTTGTTACTTTTCTCCCCCATAGCTGTTTCCTTCTGAGTATGAAAGATGATAGTATTGAAGGTATTTATGACACACTAAAGCAGTGTGCATTGATTTCCAAGTCTGCTGGGGGAATTGGTGTTGCTGTGAGTTGTATTCGAGCTACTGGCAGCTACATTGCTGGGGTAAGCTTCTGTTGTGTGATTAAAAATGTGTAGACTGGAGGGATGCAAGTCCATAAGCAACCAAGCTTGTGGTTGAGAGCGTATGCTGGGGCTTGGGAGATTTAGGTCTCTGTTAATGACTGGCTTGTTTTGTGACTTGTAGTGAGTCATTTCACTGCTTGTGGCTTCATTTTCATCTGTCTTACTACAGGTTTAGATTAAATGATCTTTAGGGTCCTTTTTATCTCAGGTTTGGTTTATTTTATATTTTGGAATTCTGGTTTATGTTATAATATTAGCAGCTGTCATTTATTGATTGCTTACTGTGTGCCAAATCTGTTATAAAAGTTTTACATGCATTACTCGTTTAATCCTTACTACAGCTTTATGAGATAGATATCATTACAGACACATGGTAGGAAGTTTATGCCTTACACTAACTTTGTGAGTATAGACCCTATAGGCACAATCGTCTTCACTTTATAAGTGAAGAAGCTGAGGCTTAGAAAGTTAAATTACTTCCAGAGAGCAGTCACTTAACATGTGATAGAACCCAGGATTCATGTTTTAAACACTGTCTCTTAGTGAAGGGAATTCAAGCCCTGCTAGTACACTATTTTTTGGGATATTAAGTAAGACCTGGATTTAAATCCTATTTCCACTACTAGTGGTACTTAGCACAAGTTATTTTACATCCCTGTGTTTGTTTCTTCATTTGTAATGTGAAGAAAATATCTAATCCTATAGAATAATGCTAGAGAGTCCATTTTGTGTTGTTTTGGAGGTTCTGTGATATACACAGAATTTTCAGTAGTAGTAAGGGTGAGCCATTGTTCATTTATCTTTCTAGACTTAGGTTAGAAGAATTATTTTTGAAAATTTGATGAGGCTTATTGTAGTCTTAGGAGTATATATTTTCCTATCTTCATTCTAGAATCCATTTATTGCTAAGCTGTATTTACCTTACTTATTGTCTTGATTTATCCATTGCATATAATTCTTGATGTAGGTTACCTTGAATTCTTTTGGGAATGATTTCAAAGGTGTGGAATTTATCCTGATTTTGGATCCTTTTGGCTTGTAATTGTTATGTCTCATTGAAAATCAGAGATGCCATGAAATATCTTTGTATATAATTGTAATTTATTCAACAACATTTTGTTTATTTTATGTTGGACATTATGTTTTCACAGCAGAGGTAAAAATGGAGAGCAGGTAAAACTTTAGAGAGAATAATGTGTTCATTCTTAAGCCATTGTGTTCTTGCTGAGCCCCCTCTTTCTCCTCCAGATGCCTTTATTCTCAATTTCTCTTTCAGACTAATGGCAATTCCAATGGCCTTGTACCGATGCTGAGAGTTTATAACAATACAGCTCGATACGTGGATCAAGGCGGAAACAAGGTATGCTCTGTTACTTGAAAGTACTAGAAATTAGAACTAAAAACTGTTAGCCATGTATGTTTATGGATGATTCATTGTGTGTTTCTAACAACTTGGCCTTTTTTTAGTTTTAAAATTAGTTTAATGAGTATGATTTACTTTATTTTTTTTTATCCTCACCCGAGGATATTTTTCCATTTTTTGTACAGATAGAGTGGGAGAGAGAGAGAGGAAGGGAGAGAGAGTGAGAAACATCGACGTGAAGGGACACATCGAGTGGCTGCCACCCCCACGACCAACCAGGGCCGGGGACAAACTGCAACCGAAGTACATGCCCTTAGCGGGAACCGAACCTGGGTCTCTCCGGACCGCAGGCCGACACTCTAACCGCTGAGCCAAACTGGCCAGGGCTACTTTATTTTTTATGAAAAAAATTTTTTTGATTGATTTTTAGAGAGAGAAGAAGAGAGAGATAGAAACATCGATGAGCGAGAACATCAGTTGGTTGCCTTCAATGTGCCCCCCACTGGGGATTTGGCCCACAATCTGGGCATGTGCCCTGACCGGGAATGAAACCGGCGACCTGTTGGTGTATGGGTCGACGCTCAACCACTGAGCCATACGAGCTGGGAGAGTATGATTTACTTTAAAGTGCACAAACTTGAAATGTACATTTTGATGGGTTTTGAATGTAATTACCATGACTATAGGACATTTCCATTGCCCCAAAATGTTTTCTCATGCACCTGTATATTAATCACCCTCATCCTTCCCACCCATACTAATGGCTCCAGGCACCAGTGATATAGTCAGCAGCGTTTTTACATGACAGTTTATTTACAAAGAATTTCTAAAGTTGTAACATACATTAGTACCCAACCTTGAAAAGGAGTTGTCATATGTCTTCTAAGTTTTCTTAAAAGAAATAAAACTCTGCCTATTTTATAGAGGGAAAAGTAAAGTTGAAAGGATTGGGTTGTTTATTTAATATTTTCTTTTTTAATTCTTTTTTTTCTTTATTGGTTTTTAGAGAGCGAGGAAGGGAAAGGGAGAGAGAGATAGAAACATTAATGAGAGAGAACATCTATTGGCTGCCTCCTGCATGCCCCCACTGGGGATCAGGCCCACAGCCGGAACATGTGCCCTGACAAGGAATCAAAACAGCGACCTTTAGGTGCATGGGTCAGTACTCAACCACTGAGCCATACCAGTCAGGCTGTTTATTTAATATTATCAGCAGGATAGTTTGCAACTTGAGCCTGCCTCTCATGAAGACGTAGGCATACTAATCACTTCTTAGTTTATGAAGTTCTCTCTGGTATACTTAAAAAATATATATCTATGGGGACCTTGATAAAACATAGCACCTTTTTGACTTTTAGTAAGAGCACAACCTGTTATTGTCAAAGTTAGTGATTTTCTTTGGGCTTTATACATGTCATATAGTGTAAAGTGAACTGGACAACAACTGAAGAGGAAGGAAGCTTCATCTCTAGTTCACTGTATCACTTTTTTTTTTTTTATCCTCACTGGAGGACATTTTTGCATTTATCTTCAGATAGAGGGGGGAGGAGAGAGAGAGAGAGAGAGAAACATCAATGTGAGAGAGACATATGTAGTGGTTGCCACCCACACAACCCCAACTGGGGCTGGGGACAAACTGCAACCGAGGTATGTGCTCTTAGCAGGAACTGAACCTGAGACTCTCCGGTCCATGGGCTGACGCTGTGCCAAACTGGTCAGGGTTCACTGTATCACTTTTGACAAGTCATTTAATCTTTCTTTTTCTACATTTTCTTTATGTCAAATGCTCTATTTTACTCCTAGAATTGTAAGAAAAATGTTACTACTTTATATTTTTATAATAGTTTTATTTGTATTGTCTCATTTAATATATTAATTGTAGTGAAGATCCAAGGAGATATAAAAGTGCTTTGGAAAATAGGAAGTTTCTTTGTTTCATTCTGATTCTGAAAAGAATGATGATTGTTTACCATTAGCGACCTGGTGCATTTGCTATTTACCTGGAGCCTTGGCATTTAGACATCTTTGAGTTTCTTGATTTAAAGAAGAATACAGGAAAGGAAGAGCAGCGTGCCAGAGACCTTTTCTTTGCTCTTTGGATTCCGGATCTCTTCATGAGACGAGTGGAGACTAATCAGGTGAGACACAGGTGCTTGTTAGTAAAAACAACTTGATTGACATAAGCTTTCTCTTCAGCCATTTTAAATCATGCTTAGGAAGAGTTGAACTGTGTGTTTTGCTATGGAAGGCATTTGAACAAGTTAAGAGATGCCATTCCTGCCTTCTTGGATTTTTATTCTCCAAAGTAGATGCTGTCTGAACTACATGCATAAAAGGTTGTATACAAACAGGCAGAACTAGATGTTTAGACCTGATTCTAAAAGAATTATTTCTACAGTGGATGTAAAAGACAGTCTATGTAAGACACCCTGTCTGTTATAGTGTTCCTAATGGATTATGTATGGTTATTTGAAGTTTCTCATGGGTGGTACTTTTCTTCCCTTTGTAGGACTGGTCTTTAATGTGTCCAAATGAGTGTCCTGGTCTGGATGAAGTTTGGGGAGAGGAATTTGAAAAGCTATATGAAAGGTATGGGAAAAATATGAAAGTAATAATTTTTTACTTGTTTTTCTCTTACTCGGTGGGTCACATTTCAAAACTATATCATGCACTAGCCAATTTCTAGGAATATTTGGTAGCATCTAGGAGAAAATATGATTAATAATTTTATTTTGGTCAGGTTTTCTTCTTGAACTTTTACCAACATTTTTGTTTCCATTTTCTTTCTTAAAACTTGGGGACATGTAAATATTTGCTTGAGTTTTTCAATTGATGCTTTTAAAAATGAAGGCAATGAACTTTAGCAGGGTTATTATTTTGCTTTTTTTTTCCTTAGCTAAATTTAGTAAAAAACTTAAGAGTTTTTAAAAATAATATTACATTTTAGTGTCTTCACATTATCTGTAAAAGATTTTCTTAGGTAATACTAAAATAATAGCTTTGTTTTTCAGTTATGAGAAACAGGGTCGTGTTCGCAAAGTTGTAAAAGCTCAACAGCTTTGGTATGCCATTATTGAGTCTCAGACAGAGACAGGTACCCCATACATGCTCTACAAAGATTCCTGTAATCGGAAGAGCAACCAGCAGAACCTAGGAACGATCAAATGCAGCAACCTGTGCACAGAAATAGTAGAGTATACCAGCAAAGATGAGGTAGGTAGAAAAACTTCTGCCTAAATGTAATGATGAGAGATGAATCTTAGGAAGTGAAGTTATTGTTTGTGAATCTCTCACTTGATTTCGCTTGAGATGGGTGAAGGGAATTTTCATAGCTTATTGGTAAGTAGAAGGGCACTAAAATCGACAGAAATTATAAAGGAAAGAGGTGTGGTCTGTGCCCTTGAATATCTTTTAGTTCAAGTCGTGTAGAAGACAGTCAACCATTTCTAACACACATATTGTAATAATCTTTACTTGAGAAAAATAGTAATGTATAGTCATGGTATTTTAGGATAAACATAAAAATATGTTAGGATGCTTATTCAGTTTAAAGTATGTAAACTTCTAGAGAATCCTTTCAGTGATGGTGAGACAAAATTCTAATTTCAAATTTTTAAGGTGATTCGCCAAAGAGGCAAGGCCAGAAAGAGCATATAGATTTAGTTTTAAAAAATTTTTAAAAATCTTCCATTTGGGAAGAATAGCCTATATGACAGATCAGAGATAGGGTTTGGTTTTATGCAGTGAATGTCAAATAAGTTTGTTTTGATAGAGCAAATACATTAAGGTTTGGTATCAGGAAGATGGTTTTGGCCAGGGGAAAGGAATTGGTGGGTGAAAGCTGGAATGTGTCATAGTTAACAAGCTTGTGCAGGTTTCTGAAAGGAAAATAGTATTAAAATGGTAGGATGAGAAGGATAGATCTTGGTTCTGTTACAGAGTGGCTTGGTAGAAAAGAGGTTTGAGGTTAGTTTAAGGAGATTGTTGTAATAGTTGGATATTGGATGTAAACTATGGAAATGAGAGGGAAAGGAGCAGATCACAAATTGTAGGACCTAAAAAATATGGCAAATGAAAAATCAGGGAGAAAATGGTAAGTAAGTTAAACATACTGATAAGGTTGCAGTTTAATTCAAAATTTATTGAGCACCAACTATGTGTAAGACTGTACTAAGTGCTCTGGGAATATAAATGAATATGGCTCAGCCCCTGCCCTCTGGAAATTTATAATTTAGTTGGAAGAAATTGACATATACTCAAATAATTATACAAGAAAGAGTATATTATAAAAAATAGAGGGACCCATTTATTTATTTATTTAAAAATCCTCACCTGAGGATATTTTTCCATTTATCTTTAAACAGAGTGAGGGTGGGAGAGAGAGACAGAGAGAAACATCGATATGAGAGAGACACATCGATTGGTTGCCTCTCACATGACCCCAACCAGGGCTGGGGACTGAACCATAACAGAGGCATGTGCCCTTGACCAGAATCAAACCCATGACTCTAGTCCACAGGCTGACAATCTAACCAGTGAGCCAAACCAGCCAGGGCTAGAGGGACCCTTTTAAACACAAAAGTCAGATCAGATCATTCTGCCCCACAACACTCTGACTTTCTGATCCATCCAGATTCTGTTTTTTCTTTTTTTATTAATTGAAATATAATTTACAGGGCAACCATCACCAATGTCTAAGTCTAGAATGTTTTCATCATTCCAGAAAGAAACCTAGTACTCATTAGTAGTCACTCCTTGTTCCCCTTTTAACCCAGCCCATGGCAACCACTATTTTCTGTCTCTGGATTTGCCTATTGTGGACATTCTGTATAGATGGAATCTCATAATATTAGGGCTTTTGTGTCACGCTTTTTTGACTTAACCATGTTTTCAAGGCTTATCCATATTGTCGCATGTATCAGTACTTCATTTCCATCCCGAATTCTTACAGTGCAACTGGGTACCCCCACCTCATTCTCTATTGTGCTACTAATTTCCTTTCTGTTCCTCAGACAGCAAGTATGTTTCTACCTCAGGATTTTTGCTGTTAATGCTCTTCTCCCCACATAGGCGCATGGCTTGCTTTCTAACTTCTTCAGTTCTTTGTTCATATGTCACATTCTCAGTGAGGTCCTTCTGGACAACTCTATTAAAAAAATGGCACTCCTGCCCTGGCCAGTTTGGCTCAGCGGTTGGAGCATCAGCCTGCGGACCAGAGAGTCCTGGGTTCGATTCCCGCTAGGAACATGTACCAAAAAAAAAATTTAAAAAAATGGCACTCCTTTCATTCTTTTTCTAACCCCTAGGACTCACTGTCTTCTTTTTCCTGCCTTATTTTTCTCTCTAGAATTTATTAGATTTATGTAATCTGAGTTATGTTTTGAAAATGGATACTTTGGCAACAAGTATAGAATTGAGTAGGTTTGAAGGGCACAAGGGACTCTAGGTGGGAGGAGTTGAGGGTTTGGATTGGGATAGTCGTAATCAAAATGGAAAAGAAGGTGTATTTGTTCAACATTAAGCTTACTATATGCCAGGTATATTGCTAGTACTAAAAATACAGGGATAAGTAAGATGATCCCTACCTCTAAAGTGTCACCACCTACTATAGTGAATGTAGTGGGAGAATCTCCTGAAGAGCTTCTTCAAAATTCACCAACTGGGATCCTCTTTTTAAGGGCTTGTCAGAATCTCAATGAAGGTGAGGTAGGCACGTGTAATTTGGAAGAGCTTTCTGCAGTGATGGAAATGTTCTGTAACTGGTGGCTGTGGAACACTTGAAATGTTACTAGTCAGTCTGAGAAACTGAATTTTATTTAATTTTGATTGAATAGCACCAAGTGGTTAGGGTCTATTGTATTGGACAGTGCATATCTATTCAGACATATTTTTAAAAAATTATAGCACAATGTGATATAAGTGGTAATATAACCATGTACTATGGAACACAGGATTCTCTCTTATCTATTTCACTGGTGCATGTTACAACTCATATGTAAATAGGTACTGGGATTAATGTCAGAGTGTTAGAGGCTTATATGTTAGGGTCATCAACAGAGGAGGGGGGAATATAAATTTTGTGATTCTTGACCTTTTTTCTTTGCATTCCAGGTTGCAGTTTGTAACTTGGCTTCCCTGGCCCTGAATATGTATGTCACATCAGAACACACATACGACTTTAAGAAGCTGGCTGAAGTCACCAAAGTCATTGTCCGAAATTTGAATAAAATCATTGATATTAACTACTACCCTATCCCAGAGGTATGACTAGATATCTCTACCTATTGGTAATTATTGAAATCTAAAATGGAGGGTTTATCACAGTTTACTTGCCAGTCATTATTTAAATAGTTATCATTGGAGTGGTGTGAGAAAACAGATAAACAGAGCATGTGTCATTTGGTATAAAATATTGCTTTTTCTGTTTAGTAATGTCTCTTTCTTCTCTCAACTTATTGACACAAAGGCATATATATCAAATAAACGTCATCGCCCCATTGGCATCGGGGTACAAGGTCTGGCAGATGCTTTTATTCTGATGAGGTATCCTTTTGAGAGTCCAGAGGCCCAGTTATTGAATAAGCAAATTTTTGAAACCATTTATTATGGAGCCTTGGAAGCTAGTTGTGATCTGGCTAAGGAGCATGGACCATATGAAACCTACGAGGGCTCTCCAGTCAGTAAAGGAGTAAGTATATGAATAGTTTTTTTTCTTTTTCTTCTTTTATTCTGTGGACCTCCCTTTCCATGCGCTGCAGGACACAATCTGTAAGTTTGCCCCATGCTCCACCCAGTGTACCCTCCGTCTGCTATACTTTCCTGTGGTCTCCCCTCCACTTGATGTCTACCCTGTGTTCGAGTGTTACGCTCAAGACATCACTGGCCATGAGGAGGCAGGCCAGCTGGATTGGGAACTGCTGGGATGTCATGGGCTCTGCTACAGCCTGGCATGGCCTGCAAGTGTATGGTACATGTGTGCATGGCCAGAAAACACTAGATATATTGGATAAAAATTTTTTTTTGCCTGTGAGTTCCTGCAATAGTCCTCAAAAAGATAAGCTTACATCCTAATTCCTAGAACTTATGAATGTTCCCTTATTTGGTTTAAAAAGGGTCTTTGCAGATGTAATTAAAGATTTTGAGAAGAGGAAATTATCCTGGATTTTCCAGGTAGGCCCTAAATCCAATGACTTGTTCTCATAAGAGACACAGAGAGGAAGAGGAGGCAACATGACCATGGGTGTAAAAATTGGAGTATTGCCACCACAACCCAGGAATGCTGATAGCCACTAGAAGCTGAAAGAGGCAAAGAATATAATCTCCTCTAGAGCTTCTGGAAGGAGTGCGGCCCTCCCAACATACTGATTTCGAGCTGCTGTTCCTTTGTTGAACTTGCCCAGTGGATGTGGCGAAGGGTTGCACCAAATCTTTGCTCTCCATTATGCTGGCTAAAACCGTTTGCCTGGCCCTGGTTATTTCTTGAGACACCTGACCCACCCAATGTGCCTGCCTGGCCTGAGACTCTTCCATCTGTTCCTCCACAAAAGTGGCCTGCCTTGGCTTATGCTGTAAACTTTCTAAGATCTCTCAAAGGTCCAGAAACCCCAAATAAGCAGCAGCATTGGCATGCCTTGTAGCTCTTGCAAGAAATTGAAAACCTGTTTGAAAAAATAATGACAAATTTTCCTAACCTGGTGAAGGAAATAGACGTACAAGTCCAGGAAGTGCAGAGAGTCCCAAACAAGATGAAACCAAAGAGGCACATACCATAATTAAAATGACCAAGGTTAAATACAAAGAGAATCTTAACAACAAGAGAAACGCAGTTACCTACAAGGGAGCTCCCATAAGACTGTCAGCTGATTTCTCAAGAAAAAATTCCCCATAAAGGGATTGGCATGAAATATTCAAAATTTTTGAAAAGGACCTAAAACCATGATTACTTGACACAGCAAGGGTGTCATTTAAAATTGAAGGCAAGATAAAGAGCTAAACCGCTGAGCCAAACCGGCCAAGGCAGTTATTGATTTTTTACAGAAAGGAAGGGAGAGAGATAGAAACAGTAGTGTGAGAGAGAAACATTGTTTTGCTGCCTCCTGCACACCCCCACGACCCCCTCATTGGAGATCGAGCTCGCAACCCAGGCATGTGCCCTGACCAGGAATCGAACTGGGACTTCTCAGTCCATAGGACAACACTCAACTCAATCTACTGAGCCACACTGGCTGGGCAGACAAAATATACGTTAAAACAAAGACTGGGACATTTGTAATCCAGTCAACAATAAAATAAGTAAAATAAAAGTCACACCATGATGAACAAAAATAAAATAGAACTTGGTAACAACTGCAAAAAAAAAAATAAAGACTATTATGAGAGACAAAGAAGGGGCATTTCATAATAATAAAGGGCTCCATCTGACAAGAGGCCATAATACTTACAATATTTACACATCTAATGTTGGAGCATCTAAAAATATAAAGCCAATATTGGTGAACATAAAGGGAGAGGTCAACCAATACAGTAATAATAGGGGACTTTAACACCCCTTTGATATCAATGGATAGATCATCCAGACAAAATCAACAAGGAAACAGTGGCCTTAAATGACACATCAGACTAAGTGATATTTTTA
Source organism: Molossus molossus (assembly GCF_014108415.1). Classification (NCBI taxonomy): domain Eukaryota; kingdom Metazoa; phylum Chordata; class Mammalia; order Chiroptera; family Molossidae; genus Molossus; species Molossus molossus. The sequence continues at coordinate 47,467,260 of NW_023425348.1, forward strand.
GAACATTTTACCCCAAAGTAGCAGAATATACATTCTTTTCAAGTGCACATGGAATATTTTCCAGGAGAGACCACATATTAGGTCACAGAACAAGTCTCACCAAATTTAAGAAGAGTGTAATCATATAAGCATCTTTGATCACAAAGATATGAAAGTAGGTATCAGTTACAAGGAGAAAACTGAAAAACACATGAAGGTTAAAATATACACTACTAAACAATGAATGGATTAACAGTATGGAAATCAAAAGATACCTGTGACAAATGAAAATGAAAGTAAAATGTAACAAAATTTATGGGACACAGCCCAAGCAGTTCTAAGAGGGAAATTCTTAGCAATACAGGCCTAATTCAAGAAATAAGGAAAACCTCAAATAATGTAACCTTATACCTGAAGTAACTATGAAAAGAACAAACAAATCCCAAAATTGTAGAAAGGACCCAGATAAAATCAGAAATGAAGGAAGTGAAAACTGACACCACAGAAATACAAAGGATTGTAAGAAAATGCTGTGAACAATTATATGTTAACAAATTGGACAACCTGCAAGAAATGCATAAATTCCTAGAAACATACGATCTTTCAAGGCTGAATCAAGAAGAAACATAAAATATGAACAGACCGACCGATAACTATTAATGAAATTGAATAAAAATCTATGAAAGACTTAAATGTAAGATTTGAAACCATAAAACTCCCAAAAGAAAACTGACAGTAAACTCTGACATTGCTCTGAACAAATCTTTTTGGATATGTCTTCCTAGGCAAGGGAAACAAACAAAAATGAACAGTGGGACTCCATTAAACTAAAATGATTTTGCACAGCAAAAGAATCCATCAACAAAATGAAAAGACAACCTACTGAGTTCATACAGCTTAATACCGAGAGAGAGAGAGAGAGAGAGAGAGAGAGAGAGAGAGAGCGCGCGCAGTATAATTTAAAAATGGGCAGAGGACCCGAATAGACATTTCTCCAAAGAGGACATATCAATGGCCAACAGTCATATGAAAAGATGCTCAACATCACTCATCATCAGGGAAATGCAGATCAAAAGCACAATGAGATTACCTCGCAGCAGTCAGAATGGCTGTTATCAAGAAATCCAAAACACTAATTTGAAAAGATATATGTACCACTATATTCACTGCAATATTATTTACAATAGTCAACATATGGAAACAACCTCAGTGCCTATCAACAGACAAATGGATGAAGACGATGTGGCATGTATACAATGGAATATTACTCAGCCATGAATAAGAATGAAATCTTTTGCAACAACATGGATGGACCTAGAGGGTATTATGCTGAATGAAATAAGTGAGACAGAGAAAGAGACATATGGTGGTGTGCTTATATGTAGAATCTAAAAAGCAAAATTAAATGAACAGACATATACAAAGACCATATTGATGGTTGCCAGATGGGAGGTGAGTTGGAATGGGTGAAAAAGGTAAAAGGGATTAAAAAATACAAGTTACCAGTAAAAAAATAACTATGAGTATGTAAAGTACAGCTCAAGGACTATAGCCAGTAATACCGTAATAGCTATGTATGGTATCCGAAGGGTACTAGACTTATTGGAGTGATCACTTTGTAAGGTATATATAAATATCTAATCACCGTGTTGTACACCTGAAACTAATGTAATATTGTATGTGAACTGTAATCGAAAAATAAATTTTAAAAAAAGTCTGATTTCTGACTCATGCCACAATATGGGTGAACCTTGAGGATATTATGCTCAGGGAAAGAAACCAAATAGTATATTCTGTCACTTATGTGAGGTACCTGGAATAATCAAACTTATGAAAAACAGTAAGTAAAAAGGTAGTTCCCAGGAGTTGGTGGGTGGGGGAATGAAAGTTATTAAGTGGATATGGAATTTCTGTTTTGCAGGATGATAAGAGTTCTGGAGATGGATGGTGTTGATGGTTGCACAACAATGTGTATGTATTTAATACTGCTGAACTGTGTACTTAAAAACTAAGTTAAGATGTTAAATTTTATGTTATGTGTATTGTACAATAAAATTTTAATATTTTTGTTAATCCTCACCTGAGGATATTTTTTCTATTGATTTTTTTTTTTTTTTTTTTTTTTATAGAGAGAGTGTAAAGGGAGGAAAGGAGGGGGAGAGAGAAATATCAATGTGAGGGAGATTCATCAACTGGTTGCCTCCTGCTCGCACTCTGGATGGGGCCAGGGATTAAACTCATGACACTTTGGTATGCGGGCCCATGCTCTAACCATAAGCCACACTGGCCATAGCAACCAAAATGAAAAGTTAAGAATATTTTCAAACTTTTCAAAAAAATTGAGGAAGAGGGAAGTCTCCCAAATTGATTTTATGAGGGAAGCATTACCCTACTACCAAAACTAGACAGACACTATGGAAGAAAAGAATTATAGGTGAATATCCCTGATTAACATAGACACAAAAATATCTTTTTTTTTAAATCCTCACCCAAGAATACTTTTTTCCCCATTTATTTTCAGATAGAATGAGAGAGAGAGCAAGAGAGAGAGACAACATGAGAGAGACACATCAACTGGTTGCCTCCCTCACGACTCCAATCGGGGCCAGGGATTGAAATGCAACCAGGTATGTGCCCTTGAACAGAATCAAACCCGCGACTCTGGTCTTTGGTCCAACACTCTAACCACTGATCCAAACTGGCCAAGGCTGACACAAAAATATCTTTAAAAAAATTTTTTACCTAAGGATATTTTTCCATTTATCTTCAGATAGAGTGGGAGGGAGGGAGAGAGAGAGAGCAAAACATTGATGTGAAAGAGAGACATTGACTGGTTGGCTCCCACATGGCCCTGACCAGGGCCAGGGATGAACCACAACTGAGGTATGTGCCCTTGACCAGAATTGAACCCAGGACTCATTGGTCCGTGGGCCTGATGTTCTAACTGCTGAGCCAAACCAGCCAGGGCCACAAAATATTTTTAATAAAATATTAGCACACTCTATTCAGCAATACATTAAAAAAAGCATACACCACGATCCAGTGGGTTTTATTCTTGGGATGCAAGGTTGGTTCAATATGTGTAAATCAATTAACGTGATGTACTACATAAAATAAAGGATAGAAATCATGATTATATCAATAGATGCAGAAAAAGCATTTGACAGAATCTAGCATCCATTTATGATAAAAACTCAACAAAGTGGGAACAGAGGAAACATACTTCACTATAATAAAGGCCACCGTGACAAATCCTCAGGCAACATACTCAGCTCTGAAAAGCTGAAAGCTTTTTGCTGAAGATCACGAACAAAACTAGAATGTCTGCTTTCACCACCTTTATTTAACATAGTGTTGGAAGTCCTAACTATAGTAATCAGAAAAGAAATAAAAGGGCCCTGGCCAGTGTGGCTCTGGTTGAGCATTGTCCAGTGCACCAAAAGGTCTCAGGTTTGATACCCACTCAGGGTAAATGCCCAGGTTGCAGGCTTGATCCCCAGGGGGCATGCAGGAGACAACCAATTGATGTTTCTCTCCCTTCCTCTCTAAAATCAATAGGAACATTAAAAAAGAAAAGGCATATAAATTGAAGTAAAACTTTATTATTTGCAGATGGCATAGTATATACAAAGAACCTTAAAGAGTCCACCAAGAAACTATTAGAACTAATAAATTTATTAAAATAGCAGGATACAAAATTAATATTCAGGAATTGGTAGCATTTTTATACACCAATAACAAAATATCAAAAAGAAATTACGAAAACACATTTATAATTGCATCAAATAGAATTAAATACCTAGAAATAAATATTACCAAGGAGGAAAAAGACCTGTATTCGAGAAACTAGAAGACATCGAAGGAGATACAAAAACAAAAAAAATTGGAAGACTATACTATACTATGCTCGTGGACAGGAAGTATTAACGCTTTAAAATCTCCATACTATCCAAAGCAATACACAGATTCAATGCAATTTCTATCAAAATACCAATGACATTTTTTCACAACTAGGACAAATAATCCTAAAATTTATATGGAAACAAAGATTCTGAATAGCCGAAGCTACCTTGAGAAAGGAGAACAAAGTTGGAGGTATGCTCTTGATATCAAAATATTATACAAGGCTTTTATAATCAAAACAGCCTGGTACTGGCAAAACACACATATATCAATGCATCAGAATAGAAAAAGCTCAGAAATAAACCCACACCTATATGGTTGACTTATCTATGACAAAGCAGGCTAGAATATACAGTGTGGTAAAGACAGTCTAATGAATAATGTTGGGAAAACTGGAGATATATTTTAAAAAGTGAAACTAGACAACCCTTTTTCACCATATATACAAATCAAATGGATTAAAGGCTTAAATGTAAGACAGGCCATAAAACTGGAAGAAAACAAGCAGTAAAGTCTTTGACATTGCTCTTAGCAATATTTTGTTGGATATGTTTCCCCAGGCAAGGAAAACAAGGAAAAATAAATGTGGGACTACATCAGACTAAAAAGTTTTTGCACAGCAAAGGAGGTTTCAGTAAAATTAAAAAACCTACTGAATGTAAGAAAATACTTACCAATGATACACTTGGTAAGGGGTTAATATCCAAAATATATAAGGGACTCAAGACAATACCAAAAAACCAAACTGAATAAAAAATGGGCAGAGGACCTGAACACACATTTCTCCAAAAAGAACATAAGATGAAAAGATGCTCAACATTGCAAATCAAGGAAACTCAAATCAGACAACAATGAGATTACCTCACACCAGTCAGAGTGGCTATCATCAATACATCAGCAACCAGCAAGTTTGTTGGGGAGAATGAAGAAAAGAAATCGGTGTGCACTATTGCTGGGATTGTAAGTTGGTGTAGCTACTATGGAAAATAGTATTCGGGTTCCTAGAAAAAAATAAAAATAGAATGCTATATGACCTAGTAATTCTACTTCTGGGTATTTATCTGAAGAAATCCAAGACACTAATTTGAAATATATGCACCCCTATGTTCATTACTGCATTATTTACAATAGTCAAGATATGGAAACAACCTCAGTGTCTATCAGTAGGGGAATAGGTAAAGATGATATATATATAATGGAAATTTGTCCAGGAAAATCTCTGGACCTTGTATTCCTTACACAGTTCTACTAGAAGACAGCATTTTGGGGGATTGGGGCGGGGGTGGGGGTGGAAGTTGGCCAGTTACTCATTTGTTTGGTTTTTGTCATAGTTTTAAATCATCATAGAGTTATTTATCATCAATTGACTTGTTTATTCCTTAGATCCTTCAGTATGATATGTGGAATGTTACTCCCACAGACCTATGGGACTGGAAACTTCTCAAGGAGAAGATTGCAAAGTAAGTAAAACATGTAAATTAGCTTCGAAGTAAGCAGGGTTCAGGTTTTCACTCTGGCTCTTCAGAAGTTAGCTGTTATTTTCATTTCTGAAACTCATTTTTTCTCTTTTATGTGGAGCTAAAGTGATCTATCTGCAGAACTTTTCTAAAATATTTTATAATATTTAGCCCGGCCGGTATGGCTCAGTGGTTGAGTGTTGACCCATGTACCAAGAGGTCATTGGTTTGATTCAGGGCACATGCCCAGGTTGTGGGCCCAATCCCTAGTGTGGGGCATGCAGGAGGCGGCCAGTCGATGTTCTCTCTCAGTGTCTCTCTCTCTCTCTCTCTCTCTCTCTCTCTCTCTCCCTCTTTCTATAAAAATCAATAAAGAAAAAATTTTTTTAATATATTATAATATAATACATATATAGTAACCTGCAAATGGCTTGGCGCATGAAAGTATTTCAATACATGGTAGATATCAGTTAATCTTGTTTTTTAGGGGCTTAACTACCTGGATTAGGTAATTCTTTTTCTCATTAAATCTTTGTATTTTTAAGAGTGCTTGCTTTTTAAACATGTTTCACTTTTATTTATTGCTTAACTACATTGGGCATATAAGTGAGTTTTGTTGAATTGATTGTCATAGGAATTAGAAATCTTGGAAGAGCTTTTGGAATGAAATGGAATAAAGAAAAATGTAAAAATGAGTTTTTCTAGGTCTTTCGAACTAATAAACATAAGAGATTTGAGGGCAGACAGAATGTTTTGCTGAGTGAATAATGAAACAAGTTGTTTTCATTTTCTGCCATGATGAGTGTCATCTCTGAGTTAATACATTTGCAGAATTTTTGTTTGAAGAAAGAAGCAGTAGCTTTAAAATGCTTTTTAAAAAAATACCCATTTTTCTTAAAAATTTTTTTTATTACTCAAATAGTACATGTTCAAAGTTTTAGAAAAACCTATGTGTGGAAAGGGAATAAAATGAAAATTATCCCAATACTACCTCCCCCCAAAAACCTGGTTGCATTTTTTTGTCTGTCATCCTTCAGATTTACTTCTGAGCATGTGTGCATGTGTGTAGTTATGTGCAAATGCAAATGTAAAAAAAAATGGACATGTACTCTGTTTTTTTCTCAAAATACTATATATATTTTTATATACAATTTAAAATTTTTTGTTAATACACATTCACTGATAAGATCAAATACAGAAATAAGTATAAACCTTTCTTTATACCTCTTCAACCAACTATTTGTCCCACAAAACAGAAAAACAACTTACTCCTTTTCCCTGAGATCACCATTGTTAATGGTGTGTATTTTTCTAGATTTTTTTAGTGCATTTGCAGATGCACACATGGTTTTGTTATATAAATGTGACCAATCTTGATATTTTAAAATTTATTTGAGAGATCTTTCTCTTTTAGTACATGTAGTTCTACCTAATGTTTTTAATGATTACAGATAATTACGTAGTTTGGCTATTTCATATATTTATATGAGTTTTCAAAACATTTTCCTGTCTGTGGACAGGAACCACTATTTCCATAGAGATAGCTGGTGGTTTGCTCGATGCCTCACAACTAGACTGACAGTGAGAATCCAGTTGTACAGACTCGATTAGGATATGAGGGTCTGTACTAAGCACTATGAATCCTGAGGTATAGAATGTGGGAAAGTCAAACTTTGGATTTGAGAAATTTAAGATTAAGTAAAGTAAGACATGTAACACAAATAGTTTAAGTATACATAAAGGTACAGGTCATAGAAAGTGTTTGCAGAGCAAATATTTATATTTGAAACTTAAGTGTTGTCTGTCCAGTCAGGAAAGATGTTCTAGAGTAGGTAGGTGTCTCTTAGGCTGAACTTTGAAGGATGAGCTGAGGGCAGGTTGAAGTTTTCTCAGGGCTCAGATAGTAGTATATTCTTCCTTAAGCACTCTTTGGCACAGAATAGAGTCAAAAGATGTTAACATTCTTTTGATATTTTTATTTAAAATAATTTTTAATATGTTTTTATTGATTTTTTTTTTTTTTTTTTTTTTAAGAGAGTGAAGAAGGGAGAGAGAGATAGAAATAGCGATGTGAGAGAAAGACATCAGTTGACTGCCTCCTACACACCCCCTACTGGGGACAAGCCTGAAACCTGGGCATGTGCCCTGACTGGGAATCGAACCAGTACCTCTCAGTCCATGGGACAACACTCAATCCACATCCACACTTGCCGGGCAAGATGTTAACATTCTTCTAGGAACTTATAATTGAAGACGTAATGGAGCAAGTCAGGAATATCTTTGAGCATAGTTTTCCCTATTCAGTGTCCTATTCTGGATAATGGAGAATTGTGGTGATGGGTGTCTGATTCTGACCACTTTCACGTCATTATGTTTCCTGAAAGGGCCTAACACAGTGATCACATAGGCATTTAGAAAAAAAGAGTGAGGTTTGAATGAGTGTACCCTGATACAGGTTGGGGACACTCCCAACAGCCATTTGAGTGTTTCCTTGGGCAAGATAGTATATCAAGTGCTGTGATTCCTGAGTACCACAGTGCAAGTGGCATAAGTCATGGCATAGTAAGGATTGCCAGCAGTAGAAACTGTTGTGCTAATTCTCTTTGGGAGTCAGGCATTTAGGAGAGGGGTGAGCTATACCCCCCATATTGTGGAGTTGCATCCCTGTAGGGGTTAAATTAAAAATCCATATGTGTGTCTAAATTAGCATGTCTTATGTTACTCAGAGTAGGTGCATTTAACTACAATGACTTAAAGTAGCCACCTTCCTGCAGATTGTAGCTTTAGGATCAGCACCTAATAATCTCCTTTTCTTTAGATATGGTATAAGAAACAGTTTACTTATTGCCCCGATGCCTACTGCTTCCACTGCTCAGATTCTGGGAAATAATGAGTCCATTGAACCTTATACCAGTAACATCTACACTCGCAGAGTCTTGTCAGGAGAATTTCAGGTGAGATCACAACCAGACCTACAGGGAAATCTTTCAAGAGCCTAATGTTGGGAGTAAATGCTAACACATATTTAGTGTGACTCTTTTTCTTAGTATGGGGTCAAAGCTTTGATAAAGTAAGTCATCTTCATCCCTAATATTGTTCTAGGTTATTTCAGCACATCATTAGGCATTTAATAAATATCTGCCAAAAGAATGAATGATTGAAGGTTGAGTGTGAAAGTAACTTGATATTAGAATTCATGTGATATTTAACCATTCTGTAATCATAGTGGTGTATACTACAACATCAGATGTTTAAGTTGGTGATACTTAAAATATATGTAGAAGCGTTATTTAAGACAGTAGTTCTCAGCCTTGGTTATAAATTAGAATTTTTGGTGAGTGGGACCAGTGTTTATTATTTTTAAGGTTCCCAGGTAATTGTGACGAACAGCTACGGTTGAGAACTACTAATTTACAATATTTTTATTTGAATTTGCTGCTATCTTGAAATAAATTTCTGTAAAGTTTGGGGGTGAATACATAGCATTTCTAATTTTTTTTCATAAGTATTTATTGTAATCTTATTTAGGAAGAAAAAGAATCAATCCACATAGATTTACCTGGCTTAGGCAATGTTAGTTCTTTTCACTTTTGCAAATACCATATATTATAGTTCTTGTAAAAGAAAAAAAAAAATCAAGATTTTAAAGGAATATAACTTTTGTGTAATGGAATGGGCCTCTCAGTTTTATAAAAAAGTTGAAGTTATCAAGCTAATGTAAATAATTCTTCAGTGATATTATTTACTTTAAGCTTTAGGTCTGTGATTCTGTTTAGGCCCCATTATTGTTATTTATTCCTTTATGTCTTCTTTTCCATTCAGATTGTAAATCCTCACTTACTGAAAGATCTTACTGAGCAGGGCTTGTGGAATGAAGAGATGAAAAATCAGATTATTGCATGCAATGGCTCTATCCAGGTACAGAATGAAAAAACAAGTGAACTAAGTTGGTACCTTCTCACTTATCCCAGGCAGTGGAGAAAGAATATCTATTCACTGTGGTCATAGGTTTTATGTAGCTCTGTTCACCTCTCCATTCTTGCACAGGGATTATATACATCTTCACATAGCTAGGCCTTTTGTTTGTGCAATAATATAAAGCAGTACTTCCCAGCTTCTCTGTATATTAGAATCAATTGGGGAGCTTTTAAAATTCTGAAGGTTAGGTTATACCTCATACCAATTAAATGAGAATGTCTGGGAATGGGAACCAGGCATCAGTATTTTTTAAGGATCCCCTAGGTAATTTCAGTGTGCAGCAAAGTTTGGGGACCACTGGCATAAAGTCTGAAATTAGAGTCAAACTTAATTTAAAAGTATGGTGGAGATAGAGAACTGATAGTCCAAAAGACAGAGCCACAAATAGTGTTTAACAATAAAATATTTGCAGCTGAGAATCAGTTATTTGTAGATAGAGGTTTCTGGCTAAATATTGGTCTGATTGACAACACAGATAAAGATTCCTGTAACATTTCAGTATTTTTATATATATATATATATATATATGGAAACAGTAGCGTTAGCCATTGTCTGTGCTTTGATTCAAGTTAATCGTGGACCTAAGAAATTCTGTTTTGGTTGGCTGTAAATGGAGTTTGTGGAATCCTAACTTACTTAAAGGGTTTTGTTTTTGCTTCTCTGGATCATGTCCCTGTGTGGTATGGCCCTGATTATTTGTATTTTCTTCAAAGCTCAAGGATCATTTATTGCTCTTTAGCTCTAACTTTCTTCCCTTTGTTAAGTGCTTCTAGCACAATGTTTAGGCCATAAACTAACTTAAAGATGGATCTTACCACCAGACTGGTATTTTGTTGGTTAGATGGGATTTTGTTGGACTTTCTAAGCCAGAGGTGAGCAGACTTAGGAAACCTGATAAGGATCATAATGTATTATACTGAATGGTAGAGTCAGATCTGGCAGGAAGTAGAAGGCCAGATCCTTGGGTCAGTATTCTGTTAATCATACTGCTTTCATGAACTGGAGTACAATAAATATTTGGCTTCCCTTCTTCAGAGCATACCAGAAATTCCTGATGACCTGAAGCAACTTTACAAAACTGTATGGGAAATCTCTCAGAAAACTGTTCTCAAGATGGCAGCCGAGAGAGGCGCTTTCATTGATCAAAGCCAGTCTTTGAACATCCATATTGCTGAGCCTAACTATGGCAAACTCACTAGTATGCACTTCTACGGCTGGAAGCAGGTTGGTGGAACGAGTCGAGGAGGACTTACTGCCAACTTGGGAAATTTTGGAATTGAAAGAGTTTTATATTCTTGCTACTATTAAACATTGCCATCTAGAAGTTCTTTCCCTTCAAATCCAATAAGTTAAAACCAGCCTGTGGTTTTTTTTTTTTTTTTTTTATTTTTTTTATTTTTTTATCCTCACCGGAGGACATTTTTCCATTTTTTGTTCAGGTAGAGTGGGAGGGAGAGAGAGGAACAGAGAGAGAGAGAGAAACACGGACGTGAAAGGAACACATCGAGTGGCTGCCACCCACACAACCGACCAGGGCCGGGGACAAAGTGCAACCGAGGTACGCGCCCTTAGCGGGAACCGAACCTGGGTCTCTCAGGACCGCAGGCCGACACTCTAACCGCTGAACCAAACCGGCCAGGGCCAGCCTGTGGTTTTTGTACTAGGTCAAGCTCTTACTTTTTTTTTTTTTTTAATTTGGTTTTATTGATTTTTTTTTTTTTTTTAGAGAGGGAGGAAGGGAGAGAGAGACAGAAACATTGATGTGAGAGAGAAATATTGATCGGCTGCTGCCTCCCGCACACCCCCCACTGGGTATTGAGCCTGCAACCCAGGCATGTGCCCTGACCAGGAATTTAACCTGGACTCTTTTTTTTTATCCTCACCTGAGGACATTTTTCCTTTTTCGTTCTGGTAGAGTGGGAGGGAGAGACAGGAACAGAGAGAGAGAGAGAGAGAGAGAGAGAGAAACATCGATGTGAAAGGGACACATCGAGTGGCCGCCACCCGCACGACCAACCAGGGCCGGGGACAAACTGCAACCGAGGTACGCGCCCTTAGCGGGAACCGAACCCGAGCCTCTCGGGACCGCAGGTCGACACTCCAACTGCTGAGCCAAACTGGCCAGGGCTAACCTGGACTCTTCAGACCATGCGACAATGCTCAATCCACTAAGCCACACCACCTAGGCCAAGCTCTTTGGATTCTTTTTTTGTTTCTTTAAGATTATTTCATTCCTAGATTTGAAACCTTGGAGTGATATATGATCCTCTCTTTACTCTATGCAGTCATTTACCAAATTGTATTGGTTATTTCTTTGTATTGTTTTTTAATATCTTTTTATTCTACCACTATAATTCTTAACTTACAAACTTATCTCTCTGCTTCTGGTATCTCTGCTGTGCCCTGCTATCATTCCTAAAATAAAACTTTAAGCATTCATTGTTTCACCACTTTATCTATAATATAAAAACCAATTACATAGCTAGTCATTGCCAGCTGTTAAGTCCTGTGATTCTGGTTTGTATTCATCTTTATTGTTGAAAGTATTACAGATGTCTCCTCTCCCCTTTTCCCCCATTGACCTCCCCCTCCTCCCTGCTCCAAATTTATCTTTTTATTTAACATTTATTGAACATATACTATGTGCCAGGACTGGGGAAACTGAATAAAAGATGATGATCCTTATTGTTGAAGTAGTCATAATCTGTTCTTATACAAAGATACAATCTAGTCCTCTAAATAATTATAATCTGAGGTAGACATGTTATCTTAGGCAAACTTGGAAGTCATACACATAAATATTTTAAATATATATGTGTGTATGTGTGTGTGTGTGTATTTGAACAAAGACATCTGACATTTCCAAAGAGGTAAGCTTGTTTAAGGGATAAAAGGAACAAAATATATCATCTGAGTCTCTCTCTTTAAAGTTTTTTGAGGGGGCTTCCTAGAGGAGATAGAATTTCAAATTTAGAAAACAGTATGACCTGGTTTATGGAAATATATCTTAAACATTAGTCTTGAATGTCTAATGTTCTCACAGTTTCTCCTAATACTTGCATTTACTTCCCTTATAGGGTTTGAAGACTGGGATGTATTATTTAAGGACAAGACCAGCAGCTAATCCGATCCAGTTCACTCTAAATAAAGAGAAGCTGAAAGATAAGGAAAAAGTATCAAAAGAGGAAGAAGAGAAGGAGAGGAACACAGCAGCCATGGTGTGCTCTTTGGAGAATAGAGAGGAGTGTCTGATGTGTGGATCCTGAGGAAAGATGTAGATGAGACCAGCACTTCAATAGCCAGACTACTTTATGAGCATAGATAGGTGTAGTAGATTTGCTTGAAGTGGTAAGGCTTTGCTGGACCTTATTGTAGCCAAAGGATCAATTGATTTAAAGTATTGTTTCTATCTAGTATAAAAGGAATGACTTTTTAAAAAATTGATATATTAGGAATCAGAGTAGAAGTTTTAAGAATTTAAAAGAAGTCATCTTGCAAATAGGGAGTGATTAAGTAGGGTTTCATTACCCATCTGGCACCTCATTTTCTGTTGACTTCAGTTTTGATAGAGACTCAGTTTTGCTGCATTGACTGTTGGATCCATAGAAGCAAAATTGTGTCATAACCCTTGAGAAGTGCTAAGAGGACCTTTATCTGTATGCTAAAAGGTCATGCTAAAAATGGCTCATTCTGAAATAAACATTTTCAAGTGATTATGTGAGACTAATTTTGTCATTCTTTTCATACAAAGGTCAAATAAGACTTTTTTTTTAGTTCATCTTTATTGTTGAAAGTATTACAGATGTCCCGCCTTTTTTACCCATTGACAACCTCCTCTTTGCTCCTGCGAGTGCACCGCCTCCCCCCCCTCCATGGTACTGTCTCTCCATTGGTTATGCATATATATGTATCCGTTCTTTAGTTTATCTTTTCTTAACCCCCTTCCCTCTGAGGTTTGTCAGTCTGTTCCCTACTTCTATGTCTTTGGATCTATTTTGTTTGTCAGCTTATTTTGTTCATTCATTATATTCCACAAATAAGAGATCATGTGATACTTGTCTTTCTCTGACTGATTTATTTTGCTTAGCAAAATACTTTCCAGGTCCTTTCATGTCATCTTGAAAGAACCTTTTTTGTTCTTTGAGAGTTCAAGGAGGAAATTTTTTTTCTCTTTTTAATCCTTACTCAAGGATATTTTTCTATTTATCTTCAGATAGAGTGGGAGGGAGAGAGAGAAACATCCACATGAGAGGAACACATTGACTGGTTGCCTCCCGCACAACCCTGAACAGGGCCAGGGATGAAACGCGACTCTGGTCCATGGGCCGATGTTGTACTGCTGAGTCAGAAACTATATAAAAAATAGTAACTCCCATTCTCTTTTCCCCTCAATTCCTGGTGGTCTCTGTTTTACTTTCTGTCTCGAATTATCCTATTCTAGGTACCGCATATAAATGGAATCATATAATACATGTTCTTTTCTGTCTGGCTTATTTCTCTTAGCAGTTTTCAAGGTCTATCCATGCTTTAGCATGTATAATAATTTCCTTTTAAAGGCTGAATAACATTTAATTATATGTAGATACCACCTTTTGGCTATTGTGAATAATGCTGTGAACATTGATGCACAAATATCTGTTTGAATTCTTGCTTTTAATTCTGTTTTGTATATACCTAGAATTGGAACTGCTGGAATATGCGGTAATATCTGTTTAACACTGGAGGAATTGCCAAGCTGTTTCTAGAGCAGTTGCACCATTTTTTTCTACAGCTGTTGCACCATTTTACATTTCTATCAGCAGTTCATGAAAGTTCAGTTATTCCATGTCTTTGGCAACACTTGTTAATTTATTATATTTTCTATAATAACCATCTCAATGGCTTTTGACAGTTTGATTATAATGTGTCTTGGTGTGGGTCTCTTAGTTTATCCTACTGTGGTTTGTTGAGCTGCTTGGATTGGTAGATTCACATCTTTCATTAAACTTGGGAAATTTTCAGCCATTATGTCTTCAGATAATCTTTTTGCCTCATTCTGTTGTCCTTCCAGGGCTCCCATAATGCATCTATGGGTCTACTTGTTTGTGTCCCACAAGTCTCTGTTCACTTTTCTTCATTTTTTTCGTGCTCCTCAGACTCAATGATTTCAGTTGTCCTATCTTCAAGTCCCCTGATTCTTCCTCCTCAAATACACTGTTGAACCCTTTCATGAGTTTTTTATTTCAGTTATTGTTTCTTCATGCTCTAGAATATGATTTCTTTTAAATATGTTTTATTTATTTATTATTATTTTTTTAAACCTCATCTGAGTATATTTTTCTGTTTATCTTCAGATAGAGTGAGAGGGAGAGAATGGGAGAGAGAAACATTGACATGAGAGGGACACATTGACAGGTTGCCTCCTGCATGACCCTGACCAGGACCAGGGGCTAACCGCAACTGAGGTACATGATCTTGGCCAGAATCCAACCCGTGACTCATTGGTCTGCGGGCCGCTCTACTGCTGAGCCAAACCAGCCAGGGCTAAATATGTCTTTATTAATTTTTTAAGAGGGGGAGGGAGAGAGAAATGTCAATGAGAGAGAAACATTGGCTGCCTCCTGCACACCCCTTATTCAAGTATGTGCCCTGACTGGGAATCGAACCAGGAACTCTCAGTCCATGAGACAACACTCGATCCATTGAGCTACACCAGCTGGGCTAGAATTCGATACTTTTTAATAATTCTATATCTGTGCTGATCTGATTTTGTTAATATTTTGTTTTTCTGATTTCCTTTACATGTGTGTTCGTGTATTTCCTTAGTTCTTCAAGCATATTATCTAAGACAGTTGTTTTAATGTCTTTGTCTTATAAGTCTGATGACTGGGCTTCTCCAGGGATGGTTTCTGTCTATTCACTGTTAATGTTTTGACAGATTTCCTTGAGTTTCAGGAGCTGTCTTAATCTTTTCAGATTGGCTATGGCACTGTTTTCCACACTTGCTCTGAGCCTAGGCATCTGTGATGGTTAATTTCATGTGTCAGCTGGATAGGCTGTTTAGTCATATACTAGTCTAAATAGTGCTGTGAAGGTATTTTTAGATGAAATTAACATTTAAATCAATCGACTGAGTAAATAAGTTAATTTTCATAATGTGGGTACCCTCATCCAGTCAGTTGAAGTCCTTAAGAGAAAAGAGTCTGAGGTCTCCTGAGGAAGAAGAGTTTCTGCCTCCAGATTGCCTTTGGACTTGGGGTGCAGGACAAAGGAAAATTGCCGGGGAAGACTTCCATCTTCCTGGACCACCAACAACAGACCACAGAGACTTGTCCCTTCCTAAACCGCTATAGATTCCCTGTGGGCCTCCTGTCTGGCTTTGTCCTCAGTGTCATGGATGATGACCTAGCTTTCCTTTCAGACTGTGAGTTCCAGAAGAGCAGAGTAATAGTATACTTAATGGTGTATTCACTGGAATTTCAAGCACATAGCCACCATAGGTACACAGGATATGCTTGAGCATTGCTTGTTGAATATGCAAATGAAGAAGAGGAAGATGGGAGGAGGCTAAACATTTAGTTGGGAACTGAGAGCAGTGATGTCAAAGCTTTGGCCGGTTTTTTGTATAATTAAAAAGCCCACATCTAGCCCTGGCCGGTGTGGCTCAGCAGTTGGAGTTTTGACCTGTGGACCAGAGAGTCCTGGGTTCGGTTCCCGTTAGGGGCATGTATCAAAAAAAAACAAAAAACAAAAGCCCACATCCAGTTTTGCAGGGAGCATGGTTTGGTGGTGGTGGGTGTGATAAGAGGAACAAACACTGATATACTTAAAAACAGCTAACACCAATTGGACATTTCTACATGTCAGGCAGTGTTCTAAATGCTTTTTACATATTAACTTTTTAAAAATCTTAATTTTACCCATGAAAGTAAGGCACAGAGAGGTTATGTTAAGTCATCCTCAAGTTCAAGGTCATACAGCTAGTAAATGGCACAGCTAGATTTGAACCCAGGCAGTCAGACACCAGAGTGGATGCTTTTAACAGCTTTAGGATGATGAACTTGTCCTGGTTTGTCCAAGACTTTGCTGGTGTTAATACTGAATGTCTTGTGTCCCAGGAAACGTTTCAGGTGAACCAGGCAGTTGATCACTTAACTATTACTACTAACTACATTGAAGATTAGAGAAGCCTTATAAATTGTGGAGTAGCTAGGACATGGTCTTCCTTCTTAAAGGTTTAGCTAGATGTTTATATGGGAGTTACCATAACCACCTTCTGAATACTCAGAAGAATAAAGAAGCACATCTGAATTCACAGGGAGACCCCAAAAGGAAGTGGTTTGGAATTCCAAACTCACCCTAGAATGTGTTTCTGGAAATCTTAGAGCACTATTGTTATTTCTTAAATCCTTACCTGAGGGTATTTTTTTCATTGATTTTTAGATAGAGTGGAGGGAAGGAGAGAGAGAGAGAAACATCAATGTGAGAGAGACACATCAATTGGTTGCATCCTGCATCACCCTGACCAGGGCTGGGAATTTAACCTGCAACCCAGGTACATGCTCTTGACCAGGAATCAAACCTGCGACCCTTTGCTCTGCAGGCCGACACTCTAACCACTGAGCAAAACTGGCCAGGGCTTTAGCATTATTTTAGACAGAAAAATGCAGACTGTAAACTAATACTGTTGTGGTTTGGCAATGGCCAGACAGTCCTTGTTGGGAGGTAGTAAAAATCCTTTTAGTGGAAGTCTATTGAAGACTTTTGTGGAGGAGAGTGGAATTGAGAAGTGGAGAGTGAGTGAAAAGTGGTCCATGATAGAATTAGGGAGCCAGGAGAAAAATGCCACCTGGAGGAGGAGTGGCCAAAAAGAGGTTTAGGGGTCCATGCTCCTTCCTAAATACCAGAGGGTAGTCTATCATTAAGGGGGAGAAAAAGCTGGCATGGGCTGCCCATGCACCCTTTATTTTATTTTTTTACCCTCACCCGAGGACATTTTTGTATTTATCTTCAGATAGAGTAGGAGGGATGGAGAGAGAGAAACATCGATGTGAGAGACATCGAGTGGTTGCCACCCACACAACCCCAACCAGGGCCGGGGACAAACTGCAACCGAGCTACCTGCCCTTAGCAGGAACCAAACCCAGGGCTCTTCGGTCTGTGGGCCGATGCTCTAACCACTGAGCAAAACCAGCCAGGGCTATTTTATTTTTTTAATAATGGTATTAAACATTTTTTTTCTTTATTGATTTTAGAGAGAGAGAGGAATAGAGAGGGAGAGAAAGAGAAACATTGATGAGTGAGAACATCAATAGGCTGCCTCCTGCATGTCCCCTACTGGGGATTTGGCCCACAGCCTGGGAATGTGCCCTGACCGGGAATTGAACCAGCAACCTCTTGGTGCATGGGTCGACACTCAACCACTGAGCCACACTGGCTGGACCCATGGACCCTTTACTTAGACGAGGTTTGTCTGCCTGTGTCACATGAACTGTAATTTGCTTTTCTGTTTTGTATTTTAGGATTACTCATGAAATTACCTAAAGGAGTTTTGATGCTGAGTCCCAAAGCAGTCAATAAAGGAAATAAATAATAACCTCAAGGAGAGGCAGAAGAGATGAAAAGAGAATCTGGAAAATGAGATCAGTTAACTGGTTGATGAGGTTTTAAGAGAGAGGAGATGGTTCTAGAGTCAAATCATTCAGATTTAAGAACCAGTTGGAAGTGTTGAGAAAGGAATTAACAATAACCAAGATTTAAAAAAAAAAAAAATGCTATACTGACTACATTGAAGCTGCTAAAACCTGAGAAAGGAACAGGATTGGAGTACTAGGAGGTACAATAAATGAATGCACTTGGATGTTGGAGGGTTCACAAATGAAGAGATGTCAGGTCAGCAACTGGATAAAGGCTGTAGAGCTCACGTGAAGGATTCAGGCTGGAAATGGGAATGATAATTTTATAGAGCGTGAGATAGAATCTGAAGGGACAGATAAAATGACATGTCAGTGAAGGAGACAGAAAGGGAAGAGAGGTAGAGTGAGAACCAGGAGCAAACGGAGTTCAGGAAACCAGAGGAGGGGAGGTTCTGTTGCTCTGAAGGCTTCCCGATAAAGGAATTTATCGACTAGTAGAGACAAAAGACCAACACAGCTAATCACCTTGCAAGGCTTAATGTTCTGAGTAGCAAAGGAGTGAGACATAGGAGGGCTGTGATGAAAATGCCAGACATCATGGGCTTTCTACAGAGAGGAGGCATAGCTCCTCCACTAAATAAGCAGACGAGCTTCTTTAACACCCCATATCCCTGCAAACTGGCTATTGTGCTCATCTTTCTTGCTTCAGTTCCCAGTGAAAGAGATATCTCTTCTGTGTTCTGTCCTCAAGATGTCCTCCACTTCTCGAAGAAGAAGTTTAAGTCTCTGGCATTGGAGAAAGGAAGCTCTACCTTAACTACACATATCACTCTAGTTTCCAGTCTTCTTACCTTTAAAGCTAAGGCCCTGGATATATCCTTTTTTTTTTTTCCTTAAGGACACAAAGTTTTCTTTAATTATTTTTTGGGAGGGAAGAGACACCACACTGGTACTCAGTTAAGAGAAACATTTTTTATGAATACACTTATGCCATGAATTCATGGGGAATGGGTTCCAGCAGCTCAGGCTCCGTTCCTTTGGTTCTCACAGAGTGAGCTGCTCTGGGTGGAGCTGCTGATGCTTCAGCTGAACCAGGTACCTTTCTCTTGCTTCCTTCTTTTTCTGATCATTTTCCTTCACACGTTTTAGAAGCTATCTTGGCTCTTAGAGTGCTTAATAGGCTCCATACGAACATTACTTCTCTTGGCAAGAACCTTGCCCTTAACTGTTCACAATAATGCCCACCTCAGGCTGGGTGACATTATAGACTCCTCCAGTTTTGCCATGGTAACATTTGGGGGGCATTCCTCTTTGAACAGTGCCCATTTCCTTGATGTCCACAATGTCACCATTCTTGTAGATGCACATGAAGTGGTCAAATGAACAACTCCACTTTTTTTTCTAAAAGGCCTAGAGAACTTACAGCAGGTGCCCCGCCTTTTTTCCTTTGTGTTAATCATTTTGGTGAATTACTGGAAGATGGCAGTTCTGGCCGACTGGATATGTCTTTTGGTGCAATCATCGCTGGTTTGCTGGTCTATCTCCCTGCTAGGCTGAAGGAGTTGTTAGTGTGGAGACCATTCTTATTCATCTTTGGCCCAGAGCCTACTGCAGAACACGTGCTCAGTAAGTGTGTTGAAGGAAGAAATGAATGCACAGAGGGGTTTTAACAAACATTCTCGTTTGCAACTTAGAATAGCCCCTTGAGAACAAATGAAGGAACGAACAAATGAATGAATAAAGAACTAACCCTATAAGGCTCAGAGATTCCAAACGATTTGCTCAGTCTCACCTAGCAAGAAGAGCCAGGTCTCAAATCAAGTTTTTCTAGGGCTCTTCCATCTATACCATAGCTTCCTCCTCACACCCCACACACGAGGCAGCACTGGACAGGCTCCAAACATTCTTAGTCTCAGCAACAATATTAAGAGTTTGCATTTATTGAGTACATACTACATGCTAAGCATGGTTCCAAGGGGCTTTTCATCTAGTATATTTATTTCTTATCCTCACCTGAGGACATTTTTGTATTTATCTTCAGATAGAGCAGGAGGGAGGGGGGCGGAGAGAGAGAGAAACATGTACATGAGAGAGACACATCAACTGGTTGTCACCCACACGACCCCAACTGGGACCGGGGACAATGCAACCGAGGTACGTGCCCTTAGCGGGAACCGAACCCAGGACTCTCTGAGGGCCAACGTTCTAACCACTGAGCCAAACTGGCCAGGGCTCATCTAGTATCTTTTTTTTTTTATCCTCACCCGAGGACACTTTTCCATTTTTTGTTCAGATAGAGTGGGAGGGACTGAGAGAGAGAGAGAGAGAGAGAAACATCGACGTGAAAGGGACACATCGAGTGGCTGCCACCCACACAACCCAATCAGGGCTGTGGACAAACTGCAACCGAGGTACATGCCCTTAGCGGGAACCCAACCTGGGTCTCTCTGGACCGCAGGCCAACGCTTTAACCGCTGAGCCAAACTGGCCAGGGCTCATCTAGTATCTTTAATACAGAAATCCTAATAGATGAATGCTATTTATTAACCCTTCCCAGTGCATAGATGAGGACACTAAGGTTTAGAGAAGTTTACTAATTTTTTTCAAGTGTCATAGGTGTTAAATAGTAGAGCTGGAATGTGAACTTAGGTTTGTCAATGTAAAAGGAGAAGTTCAGTTCCAATCCCAGGTTCACCTGCCTCCAAATCCCCTATAAACTCTATCTTCTCACCCTCCCTTCGACCCCAACCTCACCATGGCAGCCTGTAGAGGCGTCCTGTTAGGTTGTAGCCTGCTGTGGCTTTGGTTTCACCTCGGTAAGGCCTGAGGTCAGTGCCCAGCTCCAAGGCTCTGAGCTGTGAGGCTGAAGGGGAGGGATGGATAAATAGATTGTTGCTCCAGGGAAGGGAACAATGAGAAACCCCGAAGTACTTAGGGAGGACCCCAGGGAGAGGCTGGGTGGAAGTGACAGTGTAGTAGCTTTTATTTCTACGTCTCTTGGTATTTCTCACAGAGCAGTCACATCTGCTGAGAGATTTCCTCCATTTCACAGATGAGCCATTTAAGACTCAGAGCAAGTCAGGGTTCAGGTCAGGTTCTATCCCAGGAACACTAACAAGCTGGGTATTATTGACTAGGATGATCTGGGGCTCAGCAGAGGTGAAGGGACTCCTGCAATTTGGGGGTTATGTGGGCACTCGGACCACTCAAAGTCAAGAAGGGCACTTAGGTGACAGTGGGAGAGCCCAGTGGTCAAGATACAGACCTGATTTAGGGGTTGTGTCTGTGTGTCTGTGTGCATACGTGAGTGCCCTCCACACGCTGAGATTGGTGAGGTGTTTACTTCCCCGGTCTGGGTGGCTCGGGAGCTCTGGCAGTAGGTGACTTCAGTGTGAACTCTGCTGGAACAGCCCAGACCTGCAGAGATGGGGGCCGGCTCCTCAGGGATTTGGAAACAGCAGGACCAATAAAACTGTTCTTTTTTACATTTTCTGAATTTTTTGGATTGAATATTTTTTATGATTTCATGTCACCTTTTTTGATGGCTTATTAATTGTGCCTCTGTCATTTTAGTGGTTGCTTCAGGATTTATAGTATGGATCTTTAACTTTTAAGTCTACTTTTAATTAATATGTCACTGTCATCAAGAGTATGTGATCCTTACAACAGGATTCTTTCATTTTCCCTCTCCTAGTGTTTGTTTTATTGTTGTCAGATGTTTAAGTTTTACATAAATTATAAAACCCACAATACATTGTATAGATTTGGGCTTTATACAGTCCATTATATCCTAAAGAGATTTGAAAACAGTAAGAAATAAAGTCAATATTATGTTTGCAAAATGTATTCATGTTGTATGTGATTGTGGTTTATTTTTCTTTTGATAGCATTCCAATGTATAAATGTACTGTAATTTATACATTTTATTGCTGAACAACCTTTATGTTTCCAGTTTTTCATAGTTAGGAATAATGCGACTGTGAATATCCTTGTACATGTATTTTGATGCCCATGTACCTGAGGAGATTTGTGGGGTCAAAGAGGGTGCATATCTTCATTATTATTAGATGATGGCAAATTGTCTTCCTAAGTGGTTGTACCAGCCCTGGCCAGTGTGCCTCAGCAGTTAGAGTGTCGGCCTGAGGACCCAAGGGTCTGAGGATCAATTCCTGGTCAAGGGCAGGTACGTAGGTTTGCGGGTTTGATCCTTGGCTCCCATCTGGGTCATGTGGGAGGTAACCAGTTGATGTTACATTGTTTCTCTCTTTCATTCTCTCTCTCTCCCCCCCTTCCTCCCTTCCACTCTATCTAAAAAATAATCAATAGAAAAATATCCTCAGGTGAGGATTAACAAAGTGGCTGTATCAGTCTGCTCCTCCTCATATGTGACAGTTTTCATTGTCAAATCTACACACCTGGCCAGTGTGGCTCAGTGGTTGAGCATCAACCCATGCACCAAGAGGTCACTGGTTCGATTCCTGGCCAGGGCACATGCCCAGGTTGTGGGCCCGATCCCCAGTGGGGGGCATGTAGGAGGCAGCCAATCGATGTTCTCTCTCATCAATGTCTCTATCTCTCTTTCCCTCTCCCTTCCTCTCTCTCTAAAATTAATAAAGAAAAATAATTTTGAAAAAAAATCTGTTACATGATAGGTGTTGTGAGGTTGTACAGTGCACAACCTGAACATTCGTATGTGAGAAGCTAGAGCTCAAATACCTTTCCATATGCTTATTTTTTTAAATGACTGTTTAAGTCTTTTGCCTGTTTTATTAAGTTGTTTGTCTTTCTTACTGATTTGTAGTTATTTTTTATATATTCTGGATAATAGTTCTTTGTTGGTTAAATTTATTGCAAATATTCTCCCCAAATCTTAGCTTGCCTTTTTACTCTCTTATGGTGTCTTTTTTGTTGTTGTTGTTGTTACTCCTCACCTGAGGATATATTAGATAGAGTGGAAAGAAGGGAGGGAAAGAGAGGAGAGAAACATTCATGTGAGAGAGACACATCAGTTGGTTGCCTCCCACATAACCTTGACCTGAGCCGGGAATCGAACCTGCAACCCAGGTACATGCCCTTGACTGGAATCGAAATCACAACCCTTCAGTCCACACACCGACACTCTGACGGCTGAGCCAAACTGGTCAGGGCTTATGGTGTTTTTGGTTGGAGCTGTGTCTAATACACAGGGTAACTTTATACAAATTACAAGAAGGCTTCCTCTCTGATGGCTCTGCAAGTGCAGCAGCAGCTCGACTTTACCAAATGTTCTGACCTTTAATATAACCAAATGGATCACCTTTTCCCTTTATTTAGTCAAATTTATAACATTATTTTTCCTTTCCTTTATAGAAAGATTAGTGCTTCTTGTGTTCTCTTTAAAAAGGCTCATTATCCCAATGTCATGAAGATATATGTCTTTATTATCTTGTAAAAGCTTTACAGTTTGGACTTGAACATCAAGATGTGTCTTTCTTTAATATTTCCAATAACTAGTTCCCAAATGTAATGCACACCATGTAGTATGTTATGCACAGCCTCTGCTGAGGTGAGATAATACAGAGCCCTCACCACCATTTCAGCAAGTTCCTCTGGCTCAGTACATCACATTCCCCTTGTCTTTGCTCTCAGGTTGGCTGCTTTAGGTTTCTGGGTGGCTTTGTGATTCCCTTAGCCTTCCCTGAGGGGGTGTAGAGGGCAGAAGGGGCCACACTGTAAAATATGCACACTTTTGCCCTTTCCTCTTTCTCGTCGTCCATCTTGCTAGTAATTGGACATTTCCCCCATTTTGCAAAGAGAATAGTTCCACCTACTCTTAACATTTTTTTTAACCTTTAATTTTGAAAGGATTTCAGACTTAAAAAATATTGCAACCACAGCACAAAAAATTCCTGTGGACCCTACACGCAGATTCACCAAGGTTAGCAT
The DNA here is from genome assembly GCF_014108415.1 of Molossus molossus. Taxonomy (NCBI): domain Eukaryota; kingdom Metazoa; phylum Chordata; class Mammalia; order Chiroptera; family Molossidae; genus Molossus; species Molossus molossus. Next base: position 47,491,117 of record NW_023425348.1, read on the forward strand.
CTTACATAACCACAGTGCCATGATCAAAACCAGCAAATCAATATTGACACATTACTATTGGGTAATTTACAGATGTCCAATTTCTGACAAATGTTCAACGTCCCCTTTCTGACCCAGGATCCAATCCAGGACTGCATGTTTGCATCTCGTTTTCATGTTTCCCTCCTTTAGTGTAGAACTTCAGCTTTTCCTGTCTTTCAGGACCATAACACTTTGGAAGAGTACCCTCAAGTTGTCTTGTCCAGCACCCCTCATTGTAGGTTGGTTTCCTGTTTCCTCTTAAGTTCAGGTTATGCAGGTTTCTGAGATGTGATATTGTGCCCTTCTCAGTACATCATGTCATTGGATGCACCATATCACTTAGTGCTGGGGATGTTGTCTATCATTTGCTTAGGAGACCTCCATGTTTCTCAGTTGTGAAGGGAATACTCTGAGACTCTATGTATATCTTGTTTCGCATCATATCGTTGTGTTGTTGTTAATCCTCACCTGACTATATTTTTTCCATTGATTTTTAGAGAGCGTGAAAGGGAGGGAGGGGCAGAGAGAGAAAAACAGCGATGTGAGAGAGACACACTGATTGGCTACCTCCTGCATGCCGACTGGGGCAGGGGATCGAACCTGCGACCTAGGTATGTGCCCTTGACTGGGAATCGAACCCATGGTCCTTTAGTGCATGGGCAGATGCTCTAACCACTGAGCAACACCGGCCAGGGCTCTCATCATATTTTTTCCCACTAATTTTAGCATACATCAATCATTCTGGCTTGAAATGTTTATTACTGTGATGTTTGACAAATGGCAATTTTCTACCTCTATTATTCCTTCTACATTTATTAGTTGGAATTTGAATGTAAGGAAGAGTTTCTATCTATCTATCTATCTATCTATCTATCTATCTATCTATCTATCATCTATATATATAAATCAGTATAGATTTTGGGATTCATATTCTAAAGGTTATCATCTACTATTATCTTTACTTTGTTGCTCAAATTGCCCCTGACTTGGCTACTAGAAACCCCTGCTGTCCTTTTGACACGTCCCCATCACTTTGAGCACTTCCTTACTTTGTGGCTCTGTGAGGTAATCCAGGATCATCTTGTATTTTTCATACTTCAGCCCTAGAATCAGCCATTTCCCCATGAATCCCTGATTCTTTTACTGAAGAGTGGTATTCATTGGAATGGACCCTGTGCGCTCACTGTTCACATCTACCTCCAAGCACTTGTCAATGTTCTTGCTCAAACAATGACTTTCCTATTAAAAGAATAATGTTTTCTCACTACCTTGCTCTGATATCTTTAAAATACAGCTTCTACCCTTAAGAACTCATCATTAAGCAGTTAAAAAGACATGTATCCAATATATATTAAAGCAATGTGATAAAGGAAGAAAACTTTTATTGTAGACATACTATGTATGAACCATTGTTTAGTCATTTTGTCAGTTGCCTCTTGTCACAAAATTGCTGCATAGCAAACAGTCACAGAAACTCAGTTTGCATTTGTTGTTCACACATTCGGGTGGTTAACTAGGTGGCTCTGCTGACTTCTCTTGGGCTTGCTCACACATTGAAGGACTAGCTGGTTATCAGTTTATCTAGTTAGCATTTGTGGGATGGCTGGGGCAGCTCAGCTCTGCTAAATTTATCTTTTGTTCCTCCAGCAGGCTAGCCCAAGCATGTTCTCCTGGTTACAGCAGAGCTGCAAGGACACAAGTGGAGATACTATGAAAGAAAAGCTACAGCTGGACAGTAGTTAAAGTGGTAAAAACAAATTTAATTCAGTACTGTTGCAATAAGGGAAAAGAGACCTCAGTATAGAACTGGGCGCAACTCCAAATACAGCATGAGCAAGAGGGAATCTATAACCAGGGAGCAGGGTAGGGGTCAATGGATGAAAAATTACTAAGAGAAAACATCAGGGATAACAGGATCTGGCTGAACTAACCTAACAGGATTCTTTGCTGAAGACAGGCTGGGTGACAAGATCAATCTCAAAGCCAATGCTGCATATTTTAGATTATATAGCACCCCACTCCTGGTGCCCATTTCTGTATCACTTGCCCATTCTGTTCCTTTGGCCTAGAATGCCTTTTCTTCTATCTCCGTCCTCTCCAGCAAAAACTTTATCTTATCCTTTAAGCACAACTCAAATTCACCTTCTGTTAGTGATTGTCCCTCCTCAATGTTCTCACAGAATTTTGTACATAAAGCTATTATTATAAAGACAATACACGTCTTTACAGCTTGCTAGACTGGGACCTCCTTCAGGTGAGAGATCAAATTTTTTTCCTTTCTTTGCAATCATGGGGTTAGCATAATGTTTGTACAATAAATATCTGATGAATGAATGGGGGTGAATGTATCGATGAAAGCCACATGTGGAAAGAAGAGGAGAAAATGTAGAAGCTGGAGGCAGAAGCTGACTTTGTAGTTGGTTACTCAACTGAGTAGATGTTTTTCAGAAAATGGCTAAAAGACTCTCGAAGATGAAGACAGATAGTCAAAGCCAAAATGCAGGGAGGACTCACCTGCCCATTTACCTACTTGACAGTGAGAGTGATTATAGGACCCATAGCTTCTAGAGAATCAGGCAGGAAGCTCCCTATGTGAGGGCAGGGACTGGGGCTTTTCAGCAGAGACCTGCAGCTTTGCCCTTTGGAACAGAATTCCCAGGTGCTGCCTGATTTCCTTGGTCCTGGCCCCGTAGATGATGGGGTTGACCAGACATGGGAGCAGCAAGTAGAAGGCGCTGAGCAAGTTGTGTACATCCTGGGAGGCAGTGCGGGCCACACGGTAGACGATGGATGAGGACATGGTAGAGGAGTAGACGGTAAAGATGACCAGCAGATGGGAGCCACAGGTATTCAGGGCCTTGGAACGTGCTCTGCCTGATGAAATTCGAAATGCGGCATAGATGATGCGAGAGTAGGAGACTCCAAGTAGCAGCATGTCCAGGACTCTGTTGAAGATGCGAAGAGTAAGCCCCACAGTCTTGTTTAGGGAGATGTCCCCACAGGAGAGCCTCATCAGGGCCATGTGCTCACAGGCAAAGTGGTGGATCTTATCTGAGCGACAGAAGTGAACCCGGGAGGCCAGCCCCACCACTGGAGAAACAATGCCTATACTCCTGACAACTGCCACCCCCACCAGGCCAGCCAGCAACCGGCCTGTCACTATCTCAGGGTAGCGGAGTGGGTTGCAGATGGCAACATAGCGATCCAGGGCCATGACCAGGAGGATGCTGCAGTCAAAGGCAATGAGGAAGTAGATGCAGAACATCTGGACCAGACAGTGAGCTAGGGAGATGCGGTTGAAGCGGGTGGAGAAGCTGAACAGCATGGGGGGCACCACGGTGGTGGTGGCACAGATGTTGACAGCCAGGAGCAGGGCGATGAGCTGGTACATGGGCTGGTGCAGGCTCCGTTGGGCCACCACAGTGTGGATGACCAGGGCATTGGCAGAGACAATCATCAGGTAGAGACTGAGGAAGGGGAGCACCAGGAATGCGCGGGTTTCCTGCAGCCCCGGGAAGCCCACTAGGAGGAAGCTGGTGTAGGACAAGTTGGAGCTGCTTTTGCTCCAAGCTGACATCTTCCCTGGGGAGCAGGATGGCTCTGGGAAGACAAGAGGGGCAGGAGCCTGGTTTTTGTATCTTAGTCCCTACCAGGGCCTGCCCCAGCCTTACCAGGCTTTGATCTCCATGAGTCTCCAATATTCTTAGGGAAAAAATGAGAAGTTAAGTGATATATATATATTTTAATTATTATTTTTTTTATTTACTTTTTTGGTATGTGCCCCTAGTGGGAACCGAACCCAGGACTCTCTGGTCCGCAGGCCGACGCTCCAACCGCTAAGCCAAACCGGCCAGGGCTAAGTGTCATATTTTAATGAGAAATGTATCTTTCAACAAACCTTTGCCTGTGTTTCAAATAACTCCCTCAGGGTAGATTTTGGATGTAGAATTGTTAGGTCAAATGATATGAACATTTTTGAGAGTGCCAAGTAGATTTCCAAGAAATTTGTATCAATCTTGTCACTGAATCACTGGTGCTAATATTAAATTGCCATGATTAAAAAAAGTATTTTAGTAATTTGATGGTTGAAAAATATCTCATTTTATTTTATTTATTTATTATTATTATTTTTTTATTCTCGCTCGAGGATATTTTTGCATTTATCTTCAGATAGAGCGGGAGAGGAGAAGGAGGAAGAGAGAGAGAGAAACATTGACTGGTTGCCACCCGCACAACCTCATCTGGGGCTGGGGACGAACTGCAACCGAGGTTTGTGCCCTCAGTGGGAATCAAACCTGGGCCTTTCTGGTCTGCAGGCCAATGCTCTAACCGCTGAGCCAAACCCGCCAGGGCTCATTTTATTTTATTTTATGTTTTGTATTAAATGTATTGCAGTGATATTGGTTAATAGGACCATGTAGGTTTCAAATGTACATTTTTGTGATATAAGATCATTGCAGTGTGTGCCCACCATTTTAACTTGCATGTTCTTTGTGAATTTTCTGTTTATGTACTTTCCCATGTACAACTGGGGACTGTTTCTCTCAGCAATTTAAATATTAAAGCCATTATCCCTTTTTATCCATTAAAACAGATTTTACAAATCATGTTACTATTTTAATTTTGTTTATGTTATTAAAAATAAGAGTTTTAAATTTATAAAATTAAATCTATTGATATTATTTATTGGTTTCAAGCTTAGTAAGTCCTTCTTCATTCAAAGATCATAAAGATAGTATACTATATTTGTTCTTTATAATATAGTATGCTTTTTTATGTTAAGTTTTGAGCCACATGAAATTCAATTTGATATGTGACATGAAATGATCATCTAACTTGATATTTCCCCCCAAATTGCTAAATAATTGTTTTTTTCCATTCATCTATTTTTTTTTTTTTTTTATCCTCACCCGAGGACATTTTTCCATTTTTTGTTCAGATAGAGCGGGAGGGAGAGAGAGGAAGAGAGAGAGAGAGAGAAACATCGATGTGAAGGGACACATCGAGTGGCTGCCACCCGCACGACCAACCAGGGCCGGGGACAAACTGCAACCGACGTACGTGCCCTTACCGGGAACCGAACCCGGGTCTCTCTGTACCGCAGGCCGACGCTCCAACCGCTGAGCCAAACCGGCCAGGGCCATTCATCTATTTTTTAATTAATTTATTTTTGCTACAGATGTTTCTCCTTTTACCCCCTGGACACCCTCCTCCCTATCCCCCCTCCCCCTCCCCCCCAAGCATTGTTGTCTATGTCTATTGGTTACGCATACATGCATATGAATTCTTTGGTTCATCTCATCCATCTCCCCACTCCCCTCCTCTGAGCTTGGTCAGTCTGAACTGTACTCCTTTCTATGTCTCTGGGTCTATTTTGTTCATTAGCCTTTTCTGTTCATTATATTCCACAAATAAGTGAGATCATGTGGTACAGTGATACCTCGGTTCTCGAACGCCTTGACTTTCGACCAAATCGATATTCGACCAGGAGATTCGAGAAACTTTTGTCTTGGAATCCGAACAAATATTTGGAACTCGAACTTCCGAGATGAGCCGAGTTGAGCCGAATGGCGTTCATTCGGCCCAGCGCGCCTTGCTTGCGTCATCAGTGTGAGTGCAGAGAGAGTCACGCTTTGTGGAGAGAGTCACGCTTTACACTGAATTTAACCCTTAGACATGGGTCCAAAGAAAGCCAGAAGTGGTAATGCAGACAAAGGTAAGCGGAAAGCTGTGAGAACAACTATTGAGCTGAAGAAAGAAATCATTGCCAAATATGAACAGGGCACACGTGTTTCGGATCTGTCTGCTGAGTATGGCGTGCCAAAATCAACCATCTCTACTTTCCTTAAGAATAAAGCTGTTTTTCTACATATTATATACAAGTTAGGCCAGTAAATAGGCATTTTCTGGGGCTTGGAACGAATTAATCCAGTTTCCATTATTTCCTATTGGTTTCATTGCTTCGGTTCTCGAACAATTTGGTTCTCGACCGTCCTCCTGGAACGAATAATTCGAGAACCGAGGTATCACTGTATTTGTCTTTCTTTGACTGGCTTATTTCTCTTAGCATAATACTCTTCAGGTCCCTCCATGTCATCTCAAAAAATAAGAGATCCATTTTTCTTACAGCTAAATAATTGTTTTTGTTCCATTTTCTCTACTGCTTTGTGTTACTATCTTTATCATAGATTAAGTTCTCATATGTGATGGGGTTGTTTTATAGGTAGTGATGTTCTCTTTGCTCTTGTGCCAATACCATATTATTATTAGTAGTATTAATTTTATTTTAATCCTCACCTGAGGATATGTTTGTAAGGACAGAAACCAGGCTTTTCTTTTTTGTTATGATTTTTCCACAGTTTATAAGAAGCACTTGGTAATTAAATGCGGAGATTGCTGACATCTCCACATTCAAACCAACTTTCTACTCAAACAATAAATAGCTAAGGGCTGTGCTTTCCTCCACTCCCCCTCCCTGCTGTTTTAACAACTCTGGGATAATTCACACTGAAGAGTGTCTGATAAATGGAAAGTTCTCTTCCCCTCCCCTTCAAACAAATCTCTCTTTTGGAACTTCTGTAACCCCTTCAGATGAGACTCCCCCTTTTCACACTCTGTAACTTCTTTGCTCCAAAGCATATTTTACATACTAGAGAAGATGCTGATAAAAACATCTCCTTAATGCCACTGCCAACTGTCTCCTGGAAAGCAAACAAACTGTAACTTCTCAAGACAATCCGTGGCATCTGCTCAACTTTAACACAATCCCTTCCCTGCCCCAATTGCCCTTTACTCCCTAAAGCCATCAATAAAAGTGCAATTCTCTTTCTTCCCTGCCCTTGTATTGCTGGTCAGTGCATGGGTCCTTTCCCTACTATGGGGAAAGTAAAATAAACTTCCTCCCTTTTCTCTCCCTCTTCTCTCTGTTGTGAATTCTTTTTTTTTTTTTTTTTATCCTCACCTGAGGACATTTTTCCATTTTTTGTTCAGATAGAGTGGGAGGGAGAGAGAGGAAGAGAGAGAGAGAGAAACATCAATGAGAAAGGGACACATCAAGTGGCTGCCACCCTCACGACCAACCAGGGCTGGGGACAAACTGCAACTGAGGTACGCGCTCCTAGTGGGAACTGAACCTGGGTCTCTCTGGATTGCAGGCCGATGCTCTAACCGCTGAGCAAAACTGGCCAGAGCTGTGGTGAATTCTTTCACAAACCCACGTCACTGGCCAAACCCTAACAATGTTTATTGATTTTAGAGAGAGAGAAAGAGAGAAACATCGATGTGAGAGAGAAACATTGATCCGTTGCCTCCTGGACAGTCGTCCCTCTCCACTTCGCACTTCGACTTTCGCGGGTTTACTCTATCGCGGTTATTTCAAATACTACACTACGTATATAAATAAAGAATCCTACTTCGTGGAAATTCATTTATCTTGGTAGTTTCTGGAACTGATTAACTGCAATAAACGAGGGCTGACTCTACATGCCCCAAATGGGGATTGATCCTGCAACCTAGGTATGTGCCCTGACTGGGAATCAAACCTGCAACCTTTTTGGTGTACAGGTCTATGCTCCAACAAACTAAGCCACCTGGCTGAACAATACCATATTATTTTGAAAATAAAAGCTCTTCTGAGATATAATTCACATACTATACAATTAACCCATTTAAAGTGTACAATTCAATGTTTTTTTTTTAGTAAATTCAGAGTTGTACGACTGTCATCACAATCAACATTGTTACCACCCCAAATAGAAATCCTGTACCCATTTGTAGTAGTTCCCCATTTCTCCCAGTTCCCTTAGCACTATACAACCAACCACTAATCTACTTTCTGTGTCAGTGGATTTGCCTACTTTAGAAATTCTTATACATGGAGTCATAGAATATGTGGCCATTTATGGCTGGCTTCTTTCACTTAGCATACTGTTTTTAAGGTTCATTCATGCTATAACATGTATCAGTATGCCATTCCTTTTTAATGACTGAATAATATTCCTTTGTATAGATATATCACATTTTAATGATCCACTCATCAGTTGATGGATATTTGAGTTGTTTCCACTGTTTGGCTATTATTAAAAATGCTACCTAGGAGTGAAATTGTTGGGTACATATGATCAAATCCACAGCCTGGGTATGTGCCCTAATTGGGAATCCAACTGGCAAACTGTCTTTTTTTTTTTTATCCTCACCCGAGGACATTTTTGCATTCATCTTCAGATAGAGTGGAAGGGAGAGAGGGAGGAAGAGAGCAGAGAGAAACATCGATGTGATAGAGACACATTGAGTGGCTGCCACCCACATGACCCCAACCGGGGCCGGGGACAAACTGCAACCAAGGCACGCACCCTCAGAGGAAACTGAAGCCCGGGACTCTCTGGTTCACAGGCCGACACTCTAACCACTGAACCAAACCGGCCAGGGCCCAACTGGCAGACTTTCAGTGCATGAACCAATGCTCAACCAACTGAGCTACACAGCCCAGGGCTATATTTCTAATGACATCTGTACAGGTGTTTTTGTTAAAAAAACATTTTCGTTATTCTCAAGTTTTATTCTTCCAACCATTGGAATCATTTTGCCAATTTTCAAAAATAATCTCATTGTGATTTTTATAAATTGGGATTTCATTAAACCTATGAAGTAATTAATCTGTGGAGGATTGACATCTTGACATTCAGTCTTCCCATCCAGTATCAGAGTATGGTTCTCTGAGTTTTGAAGTCCCAGTTTAGATCCCTTCGTAGTTCCTTAGTTTTATTTGTATAGGTCCATGACAGCAAGCACTCTGTTCATCTAGGTCATGATTCCATTCCAGGGACCTGATACAGAACTTGACACATAGGAGACACTCAGTATTTGATGAATAATGAATAGGTCTCCCACATTTCTTGTTAAGTTTATTCCTAGACATTTTGCTATTTGTTACCATTGAGAATACAATAATTTTCTGTCATATTTTTTAATTGGCAGCAATCTTATATAAGAAAGTTATTGATTTAGTACATTATATAATGCCACTTTTAATATTTTCTTTTTAGCAGAAAAAACTTCAGTTGATCTTATTGGGCATTCAAAGGAGAATTATCCTCTCTTCTTTTACCTTTAAAAAAATAAGTGGACTTTTATTTGTTTTGTATTTTATTTCATAAACCAGAACTTGTAGAACAATGTTAACAAGTAGTAAGAAAAGGTATATTTATTTTTTCCTCCATTTTATTATAACTTTTTTCCCCCTCTATTAAGGATATGTTGCTCATTGGTTTGAGATAGATATTCTTTTTCACATTAATAAAATATTCTCTTGTTACTAGTTTTCAATAATGAAAAAAAATCAGGAATTTGTGTTTAATGTTTTCAAATGCTTTTTTGGGCATCATCTGTAATGAGCCAATGCTTTTAAAATTTGACCTGTTGATACATGGATATATTACATAGTGATTATACTTTTAAATTTTGCTGAAATTAGCTTGCTACTATTTTAGTGAGTATAAATCTATAGATTTCTTTTGGAAAATTTTTTATGAGGTTTTGGTATCACAGTTATGACAGCTTCATAATGAATTAACTCAATTTTCTTTTAAATTTGTGTTTTCTAGAATAGTTTTTATAGGAAAGGAATTATTCATCCCCTGAAGGTTTTGGAAAAACTAAACAATAAAACAGCCTGTGCACAGACCTAGTTTGGGTGATAATTATTTGGTAATGTTTTCTGATTTCTTTCATGGCAATTAATCTACTCAGGTTTTAATCTCTTCTCAAGTAAACTTGGAAAATTACATCCTTTGGTAATTTGCCCATTTCATAAAGAATTTAAAATGCATTAGCATAGACTCCTACAGAGTGCTCTGCGTCTCAGTGGGCAATTAAATACTTTAACCTAAAGAATGAATCTGTAAACTGGTGCTATGTTGAATCATGCTCCAACCAGCTCCTATCAACTCACTATGGAGTAAGAACTGTAGTCCTTAATGGCGTGTGAAACCCTATATACACACTCACTAAAACACTCAGTGACACACACTGGGATCCATAAATACACCTACTTCTGGAGGAGTGGTTCTACCACAGAGTGAATCCCACAACAAAAACATGGCACCTCTCCTCACTCCACAGACATCAAAAACCCAGAAGTGGAGGATTAGGGTCTCAGAAACGTAGGCTATGAGAGAGGGACTTTCTGTATGCATCTCCAGATGGGAACTGCCTACTTCCCAGAGTCTGGAGCGCAGTGATCCCTCACTGTCCAGCTCAGGGCAGATGGGTGCCTCCTCGGGTCCCCTTTGGGCCTCTGTGGTCAGAAGTCACAAGTTCACAAGCACGTACGCAGAGGACCGTAGAGGTCATCTTGTTCAGCTCTGTCCCTGGTACGAATGCCCTCAGCCTGCACAGCTGCTCACTGCTCTGTCTTAGGCCTCAGGTTCCACAAGCCTGTGCCTTCACCTGAACACCTCTCCTCCCCTGGGCCTGCCCTCTCTCCTTGTGTAGTGTCTTCCCGGTGGTCCCAGCTCTGCCCTCTGTTGACTCTGAGAGACAGTTGTCTTCCTGGGGTTGTTTTGATAGGAAGGAGCAGAAGGAAAGCTAACGCCTTTCTGAAGGCCTACCACGTCTGGGCTCTGTGAGGAACTTTCACAGACGGCTTCCCCCTTGCTAGTGGCCAGAGCGTCTCTACGAGGCAGACATTACAACTGAGAGTCCGACAGATAAAGTCATCCTTTATTTGTTCCTTCAACATATTTTTTGAATCTATCATGTACCCAGCGAGGCGCTGGGGCTTCATGGGTATCAGATGTGGTTTCCTGCCCAACATACCCAGAGTCCAGCAGGGAGGACCAGAGTGCCTCAGCGCCCCGGGGCGCGGCTCCTCAGGGAGAGGGGGTTTAACCTGAGTAGAAGTTCGAGTCAGCTAGAGAAAGGAAATGGGGTGCAAGTAGGCAAATGACACAGCGCCAAGAACTGATGGGGGCAGGATTAGAACCCTCGCACTGTCACCACACCCGAGGTGGACCCCTGGGCTTGGTATAAGTGATGTGGAAGAAAATGATCAGAAACAACAAGACGAGAGAGTAGAAATGAGAGGGTGAACTAAACTTTTGCTGATTTTCCACTGTTGATGAGACTCAGTTTCAAAAGGGAGAGCTATAGGTTAGGCTTAGAATAGGATTTCCTTCTGAGAAGACCCGTAGCTGGGGCAGCGGGGCCATTTGTATGGACTGGGGTGGTGGCACGATTGCCCAGAAGAGGAGGTGACAGGCAGGGGTAGAGGCCAGGCCACCCTTCTTCCTTGTGCCTGCCCCGCTCATCCCCTACTCCAGCCACGACCTCCTTGGTAAAAGCCTCCCTCCAGCGCCCTCCGCCCTCCCGGCTGCCTCCCCGACAAGAACTCATACTCACAGTCAGGCCCGAGCAGAGAGAACAAGCGGGGCTCCCTCAGTGCAGTTAAGCGCACCCCTACTCCTCCCCCGGGGAGCCCAGGCTCAGGGTGAGCCAATGGGCAGTGCCCTGAGTCTACTCCTGGGTCTCCTGGGACATGCCCAGGACAGCCGAGAGCCGGCTCCTGACGTCCGGGCCACGCCCTTCCTCCTGGTCTAGCTGCCGGGGTCTCTGTTCTGGAGCTAAAGGGGAAACAACCAGTACAAACGGGGTGGGGTGGGGGGATTCAGACCTCACATCCCAAACTCGGCTGTAGCCCGCCCCAGGGGCAGCTCGGCCAAAACAGGGAGGGTCAGGGAGCGGACTGCAGGGTGTTGGTCAGTCCAGCAGGCAGACTCTAGGTGTCAGTAATGAAGAATAAAGCGTTTCAAGGAAGTGAAACTTTAAAAAAATATCCTCACCCTAGGGTATTTTTCCATTTATTTTCAGATAGAGTGGGAGGGAGGGAGGAAGGGAGAAGTGGACGAGAGAGAGGGACATCCATGTGAGAGAGACATATCGATCGGCTGCCTCCTGCAGGACCCTGACCAGGGCCAGGACTGAACCGAAACCGACCAACATGCCCTGGACTGGAAGTGACCCCGAGATTCTTTGGTCTTCCACCGAAGCTCTGATTGCTGAGCCAAACTGGCCAGAGCAGGAAGTAAAACTTTTATTGAGCACCTGCTATGGGGGGATTTTTGAAGGATCAGTGGTACTTATATAACGTTTATGGGAGAAAAGGAGGAACTGGAAGCAGAATGAGGTTGTGTGAGGGCCTGTTGAAGTGAGGATATTATCAACCCATTTTTGAGGTGGGCCATCTAGGGTCAGAGACTTTAGGTGACTTGTCCAGGGTCACTCAGCAGATCTGTGGCAATGCTGCAATGGGACATCTGATTCCATCTGACTCTCTCCACTTCACGCTGTCTGTCTTCTGTCTTCACTGCTCTGGACCCAGTGGAGGAGTCTATGCAGAGCAGGGAAGGCTTCATGGAGGAGGGGACATTTGAGCCAGGCTTAGGTCTAGAAAGAGCCACAGAAGCAGAGGAGGAGGGCCTGTAATGGCTGAGGTTGAGGCTTGACAGGAGGGGCAGGAATGATGATGATGGTGGGCATGGGCTGCATGGTTGGTCCCAAAGCCTTAGAAGTGGGGAAGGGTAGGAACCAATCAAGATTTCATGGTTTGGAGCCCAGGCCAACCACCCCCACCCCAGGACATCTGCTTGGGCTTGCTTCAGCCCTGGGTAGCTCCGGCAAAACTTTCCTTCTCACTGGGTTCCTCGGACCCCTCCAGCTTGGCCACACCCCGCCCTCCAGCAGGATGGGGCCTGGACCTGTGGCTGATGGATGGTCCCCACAGGACCATGCAGCTCTTGCTGGACACAACATTCAGTCTGCTCACACCCTGGCCAATGCAGACCTCTGAGACTTTGCTTGCTGTTCTTTTTCCTCTTTTTAAAAATATGTTTTTATTGATTTTAGAGAGAGAGGAAGGGAGAGATAGAAACATCAATGTGAGAGAGAAACATAGATTGGCTGCCTCCTACACCCTCCCCCCCCACTGGGGATCAAGCCTGCAACCCGGACATGTGCCCTGATTGGGAATCCAACCAACAACCGCTCAGTGCATGGGAAAACGCTCAGCGAACTGAGCCACACGGGCAGGGCTGCTTGATGTTCTTAAGCCCCCGTATCAGTTTCCTAGGGCTGCCATACAAACTACCACGAACTGGGTGCCTACCACAAACTGCTCTGGATGCTAGAAGCACGAAAGCCAGGCATCAGCAGGGTCACACTCCCTCCCAAGGCTCTGGGAGCATCCACCCTGTGTCTTCCAGCTTCCAATTTCTGCTTCTGACTTCACATGCTTTCCCTTCTGGCTCTTATCAGCTCATGTGTCATTGAATTTAGGGCCCACCTGGGTAATCTGGGTGATCTCATTTGAAGACCCTTACTTTAATTACATCTGCAAAGACCAGTTTTTCCCAAATAGGTCACATTTACTCACATTCACAGGTTCTAGGAGTTAGGACCTGGACATATCTTTTTTGGGGGCCATGATTCAAGCCACAATAGCCTCTATGTGTGAAGTGCAAAAGAATGAGAGAGGGACAATGAGGGTGGCCTTGGCCTGGGTGGGCTTTGGAGCAGAGGGGTGAGGGAGGGAGGGTGTGTGTGACATTATGACTCAGGAGGCAAGGGGCTGCTTTCAGGAGCCCATCTGGTCTGGGGTATAAAGCCCTTGGCTCCAGGGTTCACTCGGAAGGGTGGACACTCACCCTGCATGTAGGGCAGGGCTAAGCCAGAAAGGCTTCCTGGGGGAGGTGAGCTTTCAGCCTTGCCTTAGAAAAGAGACCCGCTGAGGGGAGTGGAGTGAGCAGTACAGGCTGAGGAGTGAGTACTCAAAGGTCCTTTTCATACCTGGAGCTCCCAGCTGTGCCCTCCCTCAGGTCCGGGGCATTCCAAGGCAGGAATGGCCTCCACCCGGCCACGACTGGACCACCGTCCTGGAGGGGCAACGTTCAGTGAGATGTGGCAGCACAGAGAGGAAGGAGTCCTAGGGCTTTGGGGACACCTCTGAGGCTGTCACCAGAACCCCGCACCAGGGGCGACCAGAGGTGAGGTGAGCACTGGCATTTCAGGTGCAACGTGGTCACCACTGACCTCACTGCCACCCCTCCCTCCTACACCTCGTTGTTCCCCTCTCAATGCCCTTTCTCAGGAAGTCCAGCCCACTGCCTGAGCCAGTGTACAGGGCATCACCCTGTTGGTCCCTCTCCCTCATACCCCTCATCTAATCTGGCACCGAGTCCAGCCAATCCTACCTCCAGAGGAGTCTCCAGTCCGGCTCCCAAAGCCTGAATCCTGGGTCTCCTCTAGGCCTCATTCTGGGCACAGCCCATCACTCCCTGTGCTGCCTGAAGGACCCTCTGGGAGCACAGACTTGATCTTGTCTCTCCCAGAAAGACCCCGTAGGAGCTCCCGACTGCCAACACGGAAAGGCTTCCCTCACCGGCATTCACAACTCTTACCCCACCTCTCTCTGAGGGGCAGCTGCCCTCCAGCAAGGCCTAGCTTCTTGCACTTTGCCATCCATTCCTCTGCCCAACCTATCCTTCCTTCCCTCAGCATCCCTGGCTGCGGCCTGGGCTTGCTCTAGGGCCTAGGTGCCCCCGGCTGTCGAAAGCCCTCCCTGACTGTCCTTGTCAGCGGCTCTGAGTTCTGCACGAAGAGCCTCTGAGCCCAGGATTCGCATTGTGTCCCACTGTAGAGGGCACCCGGGCAGCTCCTCTGGCCTGGGAACACCCTGGTAGCACCCCTTCCCAGAACTCCAGGGTGGTCTACTTGTCCACTGTCTCTCCTCTCTTTCCCCTTTCCGGGCCCCCATGGCACCTCAGCCCTAACCTCTCCTTCCCAGATTTGTCCCCTAGTCAAGGTGGTCAGGATTCCCTACATCAAAACTTGCTCTCCCACTAGATCCGAAGCTCCCTCACACGGATGCGTAAAAAAGCCTGCCTCTCCTCAGGTCCAGGGCTGCCCCATAAACAAGTTACTTGGCTACGGGGGCCCTTTGGTCTCTGAGCAAAGCTTTTGGAGCTGCCCGTCCTTTCGTATCCATGTCTGGGCTGGGCCTCGTCCAGGATCTGTGGACTGATGGGTCTCTGGCTGCAGGGCTGACCTTCCTCCCTCTGCATCCTGAGGCCCCCTGCCCAGGCCTGGTGCAGCCTGCATTGGCCAGAGTAGCCACAAGGTGGCACCCAAGCACCATGTCAGGCAGAGGCTTCCTGCATTCAGGCTTGTGTTGGAGGGACTGCACCTGGGAAAGAGGTAGCCTGTGCCTGGCCTGGCTATTTAGTTTGAGACTCCTCAACCTTGGATGTTCCTGTTGTGGCACCCCCACTCCTCCTTGGACTGTGAGCCTGAGTCAGTCAGAATATGCTGGTGTCATGGCGTGGGGCAAGAGGCCTGGCTCTGTGTAGTCCTGGCAAGTTGCTTCTTCTCTTTGTGCCTCTGTGTGGGCTTCTGAAAAATGGGCATAGTAATAACTCCAGCCCCAGCTTCATTCACTCATTCATTCAGCACACAATGAGCACCCAGTTGGGTAGCTGTAGTACACAGCTGTGCGCAAACAGGGCCTCACAGGGATGTTGTGAGGATCAAATGAGGTAACGTCTGTACCTTATTTAGCAGTTTCTAACACAGTATGGACTCTATAAACATTAGACTTGCTCTCCAGTCCTCACAACAATCCTGTGTGGTTGGCCCTAGTATTATCCCAATTTTATGGAGGATGAAACAGGTAAAGGTGACACACTGGTCCAAGGTCATGCAGCCAGGAATCGGCAGAGCTGGGACTTGAACTTGGGCTGCTGTTCCCACATTTAGTGTGTGTGTCTCCTCTGAGCTCCCTCCAAATCTTCCCTAGGGGACCTTGGACCAATCTGGGTCACATCCTCAGACTCCCATCCAGATCCTCAGCCTCTTTCCTCTCCCAGAGTCCCCGACCCCTCCTGCAAGTGTGGTTTTCTTAGGCGGGAAAAGTGGGTTGTCACCAATGGTTCAGGAGCTCTAAGAAGGTCCCCGACCGAGGTCCCTTCTGCCACCACATTAGGTCCAAGGCCTGCCAGTGAACAGGTCAGAGCTATCTGGTGTCCGCCCTGGTCAGTAATGACTGCCCGTCACAGAGCTGGGACTACTGAGCTCAGACCTTTCCGAGGGGCAGAGAGCAGAGCGCACCCGAGGCTGTCTCTCAGACTGTGGGGCCCCCATCTGATTGGAAGGGGACGTGGTCTTGAAGCTGTGTGCCTATAGCAAGCTCTCTGTTTCTACACAGGTTATGGGTTTACTTGGGGGCAAAGGAAGCCAACAAGAGAGGTCCTGGAGCTCACCATTTACACGTCTGAGCAGGAAGAAGTGGGGAGGTGTCTGTCATCCCCACTCCCTTTACATGCCCCTGGGTGTGTGTCCTTTCCGCATGTATTTTGAGCACCTCCTGCTTTCTTACTGACCCTGGTTGTGAGCTTCCTGGGAAGAAGCAGGGCCTGCCGCCACGTCTTGCCCGCTGGCAGGTGTTCACCCCAGCCTGTCAGTGATGCTGCAGGGGGAGCACTGAAGTGGAAGGCCGAGGAAGGCCGTGGAGCATTCTCCGGGCAGAAAAGCCCCGGGGCTTGACCACCACCAGCGGGGTGACCTTTGGCAATGATCTGAGGTCCCAGATTCCCAGCTTCCTCCTCTGTGAAAGGGTAGGGATATTTGTTATGGCTCTGGGGTTGCTATGGCTTTGGGGTTGCAGACCACACTTGTCTGCATTGCCACACATAGTTCTCACCATCACCGTGTGGGGCAGGCATGGCTCTAGCATTTGACCAATGATCAACTGGGCTTGGAGGGCTTAAGGAACATCTCAGACTGACCCTGACCTGCCCCCTCCCACTGCACTCATTTCCTGGTCTCATCTTGCTCAGGGATAGCTTTTACCGACACTGGAAACTCCAGGGCTGCGGAGCCTGGCACAGGTTAAGGGAGCCAACATATGTTTTGAATTGCTGGCTCCAAATCCTGTACTTTTTTTTTTTTTTTTTTCCTCACCTGAGGACATTTTTCCATTTTGTTCAGGTAGAGTGGGAGGGAGAGAGGGGAACAGAGAGAGAGAGAAACATCGATGTGAAAGGAACACATCGAGTGGCTGCCACCCGCACGACCAACCATGGCCGGGGACAAACTGCAACCGAAGTACATGCCCTTAGCGGGAACCGAACCCGGGTCTCTCCAGACCGCAGGCCGACGCTCTAACCGCTGAGCCAAACTGGCCAGGGCAAATCCTGTACTTTTTTATTCCACAACCTGTAAGAGTGTATTGACCACAGTCATTTAATGAATGTTTACTCTGAGCCAGGGCTAGGATAGGCATTTTATAAATATATTTTTCTTTATTGATTTTTAGAGAGAGAGGAAGGAAGAGGGAGAGAGAGATAGAAACATCGATGAGAGAGAACATTGACTGGCCACCTCCTGCATGTCCCCACTGGGGATTGGGCCCACAACCTGGGCATGTGCCCTGACCAGGAATCAAACTGGTGACCTCTTGGTGCATGGGTCAATGCTCAACCACTGAGCCACACCAGCCCGGCTAGGATAGGCATTTTAGATTCACCGTCTTTCACAATGTCAGGAAACAGATATGATAACGCCCCAATAAAGAGATGAAGAAACAGGCTCAGCGAAGTTAAACAACGTGCATAACTTAACACAGCCAGTGAGGTGGTGGGTTGGAGCCCCAGTCAGCCTCCTGGCAAAGCCAATATTCTCCACAGGGACAAGCTGTACGAGGGGGGCAAGCTGCAGGTCTCTGAGTCTGTTTCCTCATTTATGAAGTAGAGGTAAGAACCCCACCTCTGGGGGCATCTCTGAAGAGTGAACGGGTTGATGCCCAGAGGATGTTTAAGTCTGAAGTAGTAATCCTATGGCCATCTTCGTGTTACCCCCCACCCCCTGTGGCTGCTGTGAGGAGGAAATGGGCTAAGGAGGGGAGCAGCCTCGGTGACCTTCCCCAGACCCCAGTCAGGTTGGCCACCGGACATCTTTTCCCCTTCAGGGACATTGTGCTCAGCCCAGGAGTGCCGGGGCCCCTTCCCAGGGCGCAGAAAGGCTGCTGTCCCGGGATGGGGTGGGGAGTGGTGGGTAGAGCTAGGCCCCCCTTGCCAGGTGAGGGCACCCGCAGGCTCTGGGGAGCCCAGAGGCGCCTCAGACCTCAGCTGTGGCGGAGGGTTACACCAGTCCCAGCGCTGATAGCAGCGTGTGGATGCTGCTGCTCCTGGGCACCGATGGAGACCTCAGTGCCCCCCGGGCCTGGGAAAGTCTGCGCCACTGCGGAGAAAGTTGTGGTCGCATGGGAGAGTTGTGATAGCTCAAACTTTTCTCACTCTGAGCTCATCCTCCCGTCCCTAAGGCTGGCTGAGTGATTTGCCTCCAATTAGGCCATAATGAGCTGGACCTCGGTGGCCTGTGAGGCTCTCCGGGGCACAAGGGCTGAGCAGGACACCTGGGGCCCAATTACAGCAGCTTGGGCCTGACACTGGGTCCAGCTGCGGCCTGAGCCCTAAGGAGATCCGCCTGTCCCCAGGTGCCCACTTTGCTCACCTGGCCAAACTTTTAATGAGTGAAAATGGCGACGTCTCTCACCGACTGTGGCCCAGGCATGCCACCTGGTGCTGCTAGCTCCCTCCTTAAAGAGCCAGAGCAATTTCTAGAGTATGACTTGCTGTAGTTTCAATTGACTGGTCAACAACAGATAGGTCATGTGGGTCTAGATGCTGATCCACTGTATGACCCTGGGCCAGCCCTAGGCCACTCTGGGTAATAAACATAGGGTTGGTGGGAGGCCCAGGTGAGGTAACAAACTGTAAAGTGCTGGCTACTTGTGAATGGTCATTATTGCCCTTAATTATTGTATCACACTAGCCTAGCTGGGGAGCTTGCCCCTGACCCCCACTCTTAGCTGAAGTAGAGCCGACTATGACCTGGGTGCTCACAGAGGCAGCAATGGGGCCTCTCCCGCTCTGCGGGCCCCTGGCTGGCCTCACCTGGTTACCCTGATGCTTCTGGGTTTTTCTTGGCCCAACCTCCCTATCCCTCTCTCCTTCCCACCCCCTAGGTCTGCAGGCAGGCACCACCAAGACTGTGAGAGCCCTGCTATTATCAACCCCAATCCTTACTTCACAGATGGGGAAACTGAGGCCGGGGAGGAGCAGACCCTGAACCTAGATTCCAGACTTTTCTGGAGCTTAGTAAGAGTAAACCTTTGTGCACCTGTAGGGCTCTGTAGTACCTTCTGGCCTCAGTGACCCTGCGAGGGTCGGCGTGCCGCTGTCTGTACCTCATTTACTACGGCTAAGCTTGCGCTCCAAAACCAGACTGCCTGGGCTTGAACCCTGTCTCTGTTATCTACTGAGTACATCTCTGTGCCTCAGTTTTCTAACAGGAGTACTTACCTCATATATTGGCTGCATTTAAGTAAGAATCCATGTAAAATGTTTGGAACTGGGCGTACTATGCAGTGTACTCAACATAATTAATATTAGCTATATTTCCTGTTCTAATTCTATCATCTATTCAGCAAACATTAACTGGGCTCCCACTATGTGCTGAGCTTGGTGTGCTAGGCCCTGGGGATACAACCGTGAACAAGACTGACCTTTGGAGCTCCATTTTGTGGGGGAGACAGACACATAGTCATGCTTTCAAGACTGGGGGCATGGCAGGCTGAGGGGGGAAAAGCCAAGGACACAGCAGAGGGGCCTTGACCTGCCTGGGGGTGAAGGGAGGCAGCCAGGGAAGGCTTCCCAGAGGAGGTGGGGGTGGGGTAGGTGTAGGGCCATCATTTGAGTGCTTAAGATGGGTTGGGCCTTGTGCTAAGTGCTTGCTATCCATTACTTTAGCCCATCCTCACACAAACCTGTGAGGTAGATGACACTCTTGTCATTGAAGAAAAAAACTGATGGTGAAGTTACTGGTGTAAGATCACCCAGTTAGTAAAATAGTGGGGCTGGGGCCCAACCCAGGGTTGTCTAACTGCAAGTCTTGTGGCCTTGCTTATGACAGGACAGTCAGGATAGGGGTGTGGCCCCAGGTGGGGAAAAGATGCTCTCAGGGAATTCGGGCTTCGCTGCTGAGGGCCCGGATCCAGGTTCTCCTCCACCTCAGGCAGAGAGGCAGAATGTACACCGGGCACCAGCACAGGCCCTGCCCCTGGGCTGCCTGGGTTCCAGTCCACTTACCATCAGTGTGATCTAGATGTGATCACTCTTTCTGTACCTCAGTCTCCTCCTCTGTCAAATGGGAATAATGATTCTAGCAAGTACTTACTTGTAGTATTTGTAAGGACTTTCTTCTAAGAATTTTACATCTGTTACTCATTTATTCATCATCATCTATGTTACTCTTTTCCAGGTGGGGATAACACATGAATCACTGTAACATATACATTAGTTAATACACACATAGCACTTAGAACAGTGCTTGGCGCATAGGAGGTGCTTAGTAAGTGTTAATTGTTGTTGTTGTTATTATTATTATTATTATTATTCAGCAGCACTACAGAGTGGTCAGAGGCCATGAAGAGGATCCATAAAAAAAGAATGAAGAAAATGATGATGACAACAGCAATAATAAAAAACATGCCCTTATAACTCGAAAGCACTTTTTAGTTTATAGGGACGGCCACGTCTGTTCTTTCATTTGAGACTCATAAGGAGGCAAGTCTCCTTTGCTGTTCCAAATTTCATAGAACAAAGTTCCACACTAATAACAGTGTCTTTTAAAAAAGTGATTCCCTGTTCAAGTGAGTTTGGAAAACCCTTTTTTGAGAGACTCCAACTGGCTAAAATGCACTGTCAACCTCTGAAAAGCAGAGGGAGATACACTATCAGTGCCTCTCCAGATTACTGGGCCAGGAATTCCGTCCCGAGGAGAACCTGTTGTGGGCTGTGACCCCTGGAAGACACTTATGAAAACTCTTGGGTAAAGAGCTTCGGCAAGTCACTGATCCCAGGCCTCAGTTTCCCTATCTGTAAATGGGGTAATGGAACACATGCGACAAGTCCCATCAGTGTTGTATGAGGACTAAATGAGATGACTGTAACGATGTGCTCAGCACAATTCCTGGTAAGTGGGCGTAAATGTTGGATTAGTATTGCTACAACCACCCTGTTATTATCCCCTCCAGATAAGCTGAGCCCAGGGAGGTGAGCAGGGAGCTCCCAAGCCCCGTCATGCTGTGAGCATCTGCAGAGCAGCGCACGGCCAGGCTGGGACGGGGCGTGAACCGATCACCGAGGTTTTCGGTGGGCCGGGCAGGCACGTCCCTGGTCGGACTCCGGGCGCCCGCAGGCCCACGGCACCGGGGTGGGCAGGGGAGAGACCCCTCGGCCCCAGCCCAGCTCTGGATGGCAGCTTCGCGGCGGGCAGGGTGGTGGGGGCTCCCCGTGCCAAGCCGGGGCGGCTGTTGCCTCGGGTGGCGGGGAGCAGGGCGGCCGCGGGGCCAGGCCAGTCCTGCGGCGGCGGCGCGCCCCTGGTTGCCATGGCCGGGACTCAAGACTCCGCGCTCTCGTGGGGCTCGTTTGCTCGGCCGGGCCAGCCGCGGTCGACACGGCCTCGGGGAGCCCGGCGACTTCGCTAACAGCGGCTCGGCCGCACGCTGACAAGGCCCCGGGGAGTCTGGGCTTCGCGGGCAGCCACGAGCTCAAGGCCTCGGGGGACCCGGCGCCCGACCCAGAGCTCCCGAGGCAGCAGCGCTGCCTGCTCGCGGCCGCGTGGGGGCGCCCGAGTCCACGGAATGAGCCGGGAGGGCAGGCGGCAGGTGCGAGCTGGCACCTGGTCTAGCGGGGGGGCCCTTTGCCTGGGCTCTGAGCTGCCTGGGTGGTGCCCGCAGGGAGGGCGCTTGCTCACCTGAGCGCAGGAGCCAGTATGGTGGGCCATCGGGTCAGAGGGCTGCTCTGCGGGGCGAGGCACCCGTCCTGCTTCTTGCTCGTTCAGCTGCCATCAGAGCAGCAACGAAGGACTGAAGTCATGGTCCGAGGCTGGTAGATGGCCTCAACTTTAAGACTTTTGGTTGGTTGTCTCA
The DNA here is from genome assembly GCF_014108415.1 of Molossus molossus. NCBI lineage: Eukaryota > Metazoa > Chordata > Mammalia > Chiroptera > Molossidae > Molossus > Molossus molossus. Next base: position 47,513,177 of record NW_023425348.1, read on the forward strand.
TTTAAAAATTTCGCCTCTATCGCCGGGCCAGTCTGTTTTTCTTAATGACTATTTTCTGTTCTAGCCTTAAATCCTACCCCTGCCCCTACCAACGGAAAAATAACAAAATTAACCTGGGATGTCTCAGTGTATTTTCAAGTCTGTACTTTGGTCTCAGGATGTGCACCAACTCTCCAAGCAGCCCACTTTTCTGGAGAAACCGGGTGCCAGGCCTTGAAAGAGCATGTGTTCATGGCTTACCAGGCCAGGGCTGTGCTGTGATGCTCTGTTTGATGTTAGGCAACCAGTGTGGACTTAACTTTGCCTGTCTTCCCCCCCCCGAGGACACTTTTCCACTTTTCCACTTTTTGTTCAGATAGAGTGGGAGGGAGAGAGAAGAAGAGAGACAGAGAGAAACATCGACGTGAAAGGAACACATAGAGTGGGTGCCACCCACATGACCCATCCAGGGCCGGGGACAAACTGCAGTGGAGGTATGCACCTTTAGCGGGAACCAAACGTGGGTCTCCCTGGACCGCAGGCCAACGCTCTAACCGCTGAGCCAAACTGGCCAGGGCATGTCTTCCCTTTTTGTTGTATCATTATCCCTGGGGTCCAGAAAGCTATCATGCTACCTTTCTGCAAACGACTAACCTGTCCTTATACCTAAGTCCTCACCTCCTTAATCTGAGCTGCCTTGGACTGTTAGATTGCATTGCAGTAATGATGTCTATTTGACGATGGCTTCCTAACAGTGGTGATGTTGTAGGACAATGAAAAGCTAGGAAAATTCTGAGGCAAGAGAAATAGGGCAACTGAGGCAGAAAAGTTAAACAAAACCAAAAAGCTTTGCAGGCTGCTGGCAGCAGGGCCTTATCTCGAGAACAAGGTTAAAATCTCTCTCACAGAAGAATGCAGGAGAGAAGGGAGAATGGAAGGTGAGAGGAGGAGGAGTTATCAGAGACCACTTAGTGAAATTATCTCGAAGTTGTTAGGACAGGAGGGAGGAGGAGAGAAGAGTATAAACAAAAAAAGGCCAGCAGTGGGGATTTAATTGCCAGATACTTCCTATAAATTGTGGGAAAGCCATAATGAAGAAAAGGGGAGACATTTAGACTTAATCTGTACCCAGGATATCTAGCAAAGGAACTTAAAAAAAAACTTATAGAGGGGTATGAGGCAGAAGCTGCCCACTCTACTTGCTCTTTGGATCAGCTGAGAGCCTCTCTGTGCTTCATAAGCCAGACGTATAGGTTTGCGTGCTTTGTTTCATTAATAAATGTGCATGCTTTACCCTGGCTGGTTTGGCCCAGTGGTTAGAGCATCAGCCCGCGGTCCAGAGAGACCTGGGTTCGGTTCCTGCTAAGGGCATGTACCTCGGTTGCAGTTTGTCCCTGGCCCAGGCAGCCACTCGATGTGTCCCTTTCATGTCGATGCTTCTCTCTCTCTATCTCACTTCCTCTCTCTCCCTCCCACTCTATCTGAACAAAAATGGAAAAATGTCCTCAGGTGAGGCTAAAAAAAAATAAAAAAAAATGTGTATGCTTTAATTTTTAAAAATAAATTCACTTGCTTTAATGTTTTAATAAATTCATTGAACGCAACACAAACATTATCTAGAGTCTCTTATATACATTCTTTTATATGAGAAGACAAGGATCGAGGTTAGGAACAGCCCTCCCCCTTTGACTCAGGGGGCTGTCCAGTAACACCTCTGGTGTGCGTGAGAGGTGCCTGTCACATTTTCGTCACAGTGACACGTGCACTGCCTCTTATTCCACCTGTTACTCCCTGCCAGTGCTCTTAGTCAGTCATGTTTGACTGGAGCCAGATAGGGAAGATTTGGCTGCTACGCGGAAAGGTCAAGAAGTCAGATTTTAGCCCTGGCCAGTGTCGCTCAGTGGTTAGAGCACCCCCTGCACACTGAAGGGTAGAGGGTTCGATTCTCAGTCAAGGGCACATCTGTGGTTTGCAGGTTTGATCTCCTGTGTGGGAGGCAACCAATCTATGTGTCTCTCTTATATCGATGTGTTTTTCTCTCTTCCCTCCTTCCTTTCTACTGTCTCTAAAAATCAATGGCAAGAATATCCTCAGGGAAGGATTAAAAAAAAAAAAGTCAGATTTTGGCTAAGATTGAAATTTGGCCAAGAAGTTACTTCTTTTGCCTCTTCAAAATGCTATGTTTTATAGAGCGTTTTCTATTTCCCTTCCAAATGTGCAGGCCCATCTTAAGGTGTGGGTTACTTGGATTATAAAGGAACTTTAATTCTTTTTTTAAAATTCCCTTTTAAAAATACTGACATCGTCATCTGAAATCAAAGCTGGCTGCTTGAGGACTCTTCTGAGCTCGTGGCGAGCGGTAACGCTGACGGGGAGAGTTCTTGGGAAAGGCCCGGCCTGGCCACGCAGGCCCCTGGAAGTGGAGGGACGGCCTCCGTGTCAGAAGGCAGGGCTCCCAGGCGGAGATCCCACATGTCCTCTGTTTCCCTCTACCTAACCTGGCCTACTCTCTAAGGTGCAGCCATCATCGTAATGGTTGACTCAACTGCATTGAAATGAACTTGGCTGTACTGGGTGGCAGTCATGGCTACTCTGTCCCTGAGTTGCCGAGGTGGCACTGGACCCAGGTTGCTCTCTGGAGGCTAGGGAGACCCCCGTGGCGTACTGTCCTGACACCTCCTCCCCGTCCCCACAGACAAAGCAAGCACGCAGCGCCTGTCCAGGTAGCCTGTTGTGCCTTCAGGTCTGCCCAAGACCAGCCTCTCTGCAGCTGGTATTGCTTCCCAAGGGCGGCAGTTGGCTGAATGCTTGTTAGGAACCCGCACTTGGCAGGAGCTGAGAAGAGAGGGAAGAGGGTTCCTCGTGGGTCCGCAGGCCTTGTTACCACCTGTGCTACAGGGAAAAGCCCCACACAGGAGTCAGATACCAGCTCTCTGCTCAGTCACTAGCTCACCAGGGCCTTGGACTTGAGTCAGTTCTTCGTCCTTATCGGTATGTTGGGCGGAATCAATTTTTGTTTTTTATCCTCACCTGAGGACACTTTTGCATTCATCTTCAGATAGAGTGAGAGGGAGAGAGGGAAGAAGAGAGAGAGAGAAACATGGATGTCAGGGAGACACATGTTGGGGTCGTGTGGGTGGCAACCTCTCGATGTGTTTCTCTCACATCGATGTTTCTCTCTCTGTCTTCCCCCCTCTCTCCCACTCTATCTGAAGATAAATGCAAAAATGTCCTCGGGTGAGAATAAAAAAAAAAAAAAAGACTCATGATGCACAGCTGAAGCCACTCATGAGGACTTTGCTGCTTCAGAAAGTTGGGGTTTTCCTCTAAGGCCGAGGCTGGTGGAGATCCTGCTGTTGTCATTGGCCACAGACAGCTGAAGTGGTCTGGTTTCCAAGATTTGTACCATTGGTTACTTTGTGCCACGTGGCTAGATATTCTGAGCGTGGGAGTTGGGTGGAGAGTTGGACACAGAAGACTTCTTATGAGAAGTAACTTGATGGCAAAGAACAAACAGGTGTTGGGGACAGCAGGAACGGCACCAGCTGTTAACACCGGTGGGGTCAGACGGACCTGGGTTCAGTAATCTTGGTACTTGAGTTCTGGCTAGGAAAGAATTCAGAGCCAAGACAAACTATAAGAGAACATTTATTTAGAAAATCACAGAGGTAGCCCTGGCCAGTTTGGCTCAGAGGTTGAGTGTTGGCCTGTGGACCAGAGAGTCCCGGGTTCGGTTCCTGGTAGGGGCACGTACCACAAAAAAAAGTAATTCATAGAAGAAATGGGCTTAGGAGACAAATTATAGAGGCAGAGAAAGAGCCCTTGGAGCTTAGAAGTGAGGAAGGTAAAGGTGCCAACACCTGGGGGAAGGGGAGGGGGAGGGGGAGGGGGAGGATAGGAAAGGGGAGGGGGTGCTCCTAGGAGGGAGAGTGCTCTGGACCCTCTGTCCTAAGGGTGGAGATTTTAGGGGAGGTGCCAGGGGAAGATCCTAATAGAATATTCAGCAGCTTTCCAAGTGTGTCCTTTCAGGGTTGGGGTCTCTACTGATTGGTGGGTGCCAGGGCAGGGGTCATTATCCAATGCAGCTGCTTCTGAGGTCAGCCATGGTGTTGCTTGTCTGGTTTTGCTGCTTTTCTGGGCCTGGAGCTGAAATACAGCTGAGGCCTAGATGTTGTCTCTAGGGAGGAAAGGTCAGGGCTTCCAAAAGGCATGACCAGGGATATGCCAGGGGAGGAAAGGTCACCCTGGGGGTGAGGTCCCACCCTACAATTGTCCTTTGCTAGGCATCTGGGCCTCGGTGACCTTTTGCACCTGGCCCACCATCCTTGCTCTGCTGGCCTGTCGAACTGCCTCCCCTCTGGTCCCTACCTTAAGGACACCTATTCCCACTGCTGCTGCTCATTGCTGCCCTGGTAGCCAGCCTCGTGGGGTCCCCTAGGGTTTAGGAGATGCATGCCTGTTGGGCAAGAAGGGGGTGTGGGCATGCGGGACCTTCGTTTTGAGGGTTTTTTAAATTTAATTAATCAATTAATTAATTTTTATCCTCACCCGAGGACATTTTTCCATTTTTTGTTCGGATAGAGTGGGAAGGAGAGAGAGAGAGAAACATTGATGTGAAAGGGACACATCAAGTGGTTGACACTCGCACCACCCAACCAGGGCCGGGGACAAACTGCAACCGAGGTACGTGCCCTTAGCCGGAACCAAATCCGGGTCTCTCTGGACCGCAGGCCGACGCTTTAACCGCTGAGCCAAACCGGCCAGGGCTTGAGGGGTTTTAAAGGCTGGGTGTTTAGGGGAGGTCTTAGGGGAGGTTTTCAATGGAATATTCATCAGCTTTCTGCTGATGTACCAAAATGTGGTTTATTCTCTTTACTTCATCTGTTCTTGGGTGTGGTTGGCAAACGGCACTAATAGAATTTCTGCTACCTGTCTCCCTCTGGTCGGGAGAAGTGCAAACCATTTACTCTCAAGTGTCCCTGGTTTAGGGAAGATAAGATTTGCTAGATGGCTGCAAACTGCTGTTTTACTACCTGTCTCAGTTTCCCTATTCTGCTGTCCTGGCTCACTAGCCTGTTTCATGCCTAACGAAGGACAAGTGTTGCAAGGAGTCAGCGAGATAACCAGAGATGCACAGTCGAGTTGTAAAGGGCACTTCATTACACTGGTGGGCTGGGGGGGGGGTACAGCTTCCCCAGATCCTCAGCACTAGATTCTTCTTGCTCGTCCGATTTTAAAGACAGAAGCATCAGCCCCCTTTTGCCCCCCCCCCCGGGATTGGTAAAATAGTGGGTGTGAGAGTGATTGCAGAAGTCAGAATTAGCACCGGGCTCACAAGTACCTGCAAATATCGAGACTAGAAACTGCAGATGCCTCCCAACATGTGGGGCAACTATAATCTTAGGCAAAATTCCTTTACTTCTAGGGGTAATTAACCTGTTATTGGAAAAATATCGAGGAAGGTCCATTGATGATAAAAATGGAATCTAGTTGCCTTAGCCAAGGGGCCCGGGTCACAAGTGAAGGGTGAGACCTCGACCTTAGGGTGACCCTTTCTCCCCTAGCATCTCCCTGGTCATGATGTTTGGAACCCCTGGCCTTGCCTTTCTAGAGTTAACATTTAGGTCTCAGTCATATTTTAGCTCCAAGCCCAGAAAAGCAGCAAAACCAGACAAGCAACACCATGGCCAAGGCTGACCTCAGGACCAGCTGCATTGACTAATGACCCCCTGCCTGGAGCCCACCAGTCAATCAGGGGAGACCCCGACCCTGAAAGGACACACCTGGAAAGCTGCTGATAGGCTATTGAAACCTTCCCCTGGCACCTCCCCTAAAATCTCCACCCTTATAACCCTTAGGAGGGAGGACCCAGGGCTCTCTCCTCCCTGTAACCCCCCCCCCCCCGTTCCCATCCCCACAGGTATGTCACCTTGACCTTCCTCACTCCCAAGCTCCAAGGGCTCTTCCTTTACCTTTATAACTTGTTTCCTGAGCCCATTTCTTCTACAAATTACTTCTTCTTCCTCTGTGATTTTCCAAATAAATGTTCTCTTACAGTTTGAGTGTTGGCTCTGAATTCATTCCTAGGGAGATGAACCCAGGTCTGGTCTGACCCCAACTGTCTAACATCTGGTGTCATTCCGGCCCCCAAGACTGGTACCCATTGTATCGTCTACTTCTCAGCAGGCCTGCAGCCAGGGGGCCTAGGATGAGGCAGGCTGAGTGAGACCAGAGTGGGCAGAACAGATCATGACTTCTGGGCCAGAAGATGACCTTCCCTCAGGTTTTCTTCAGTCTGGACAGAGCTGCGCGCTGGGCCGTGGGTGGGCAGTGGCTCCCTCTCCTGCGCCAGGGTCTGGTTTCTCATCACTCAGTGCATGTCTGGCATGGACTTGCTGCAAGCTTAGGTGAGAGTGTGTCCTCAAAAGTGTAAAGCAGGATGGGGGGTTGAGCATTTGCTTCCTGCGCCAAGAGGATGAGGCAATGTTTGTGGCAGGAATAGGAGCCCGCCCTCGCGCCGCACTGCGGCTCCTTGGAGAATTTCGTTTGTGGGTGAGGTGGCGACATAAAATAGGGCAGCCCTGGCCGTTAGCTCTGGTTAGAGTGTTGGCCCAAGACCAAAGGGTCTGATTCCCGGTAAAGGGCATGTACCTGGCTGGCAGGTTCAATCCCCCTGTCCTTGTCGGTGGTGTGGGAGGCAGCCAAGCAATGTGTCTGCCTCACATCGACGTTTCTCCCCCCTCCTTCCTTTCTCCCTCCCTTCCTCCTTTCCGCTCTATGTAAAAATCAATGAAAAAATATCCTCTGGTGAGGATTAACTAAAAATAAAAATAAAATGGGACAGATGGAGAACTTGGCAGAGAAAAATAGGTGAGAGTGTCAGAAACTGAAAAAAGTAATCTGAGTGGCCCTATCGCATATAGTAACATAAAGCAACTAGAAGACTCTCACATAGTTGATAACAACGTAAATGATATATTTGAAAAGCAAATGTACATCATCACTAATCATCAGAGAGATGCAAATCAAAACAACAATGAGGTATCACCTCACACCTGTCAGAATGGCCGCCATCAACAAATCATCAAACAACAAGTGTTGGCGAGGGTGTGGAGAAAAGGGGACTCTAGTACACTGCTGGTGGGAATGCAGACTGGTGCAGCCGCTATGGAAAACAATATGGTGTCACCTCAAAAAATTAAAAATTGATCTCCCATTTGACCCAGTGATCCCACTTCTAGGAATATACCCTACGAAGCATAAAACACCAATCAGAAAGAATATATGTACCCCCATCTTTGTAGCAGCACTATTTACAATCGCTAAGATCTGGAAACAGCCCAAGTGCCCATCAGTAGACGAATGGATTAAAAAGCTGTGGTACATATACACAATGGAGTACTACGCAGCGGTAAGAAAGAAAGATCTCTTATCCTTTGAGACTACATGGAGGGACCTGGAAAGTATCATCCTAAGTGAAACAAGCCAAACAGAGAAAGACAAATTTATGATCTCACTGATTTGTGGAATATAATGAACATAACAGTTTGAGGACAATCCCCTAAGGAGTGGGGAGGTGAGAGAGGGATGAACCACAGAACTTATATGCATGTATGCATGAACAGTGGACATGGACAACAATCTGGGGAAGGGGCAGGAAGGGAAGGGGGAGGGGGGAATCAGTGGGGGAAAAAAGGAGAATCATTTGTAACAAAAATCAATCAAAAAAAAAAAAGCAAATGTACAAGCCCTTTGGCTCAGCAGTTAGAGCATCACCAATGAGTCACGGGTTTGATTCCAGTGAAGGGCATGTACCTTGGTTTCGGTTGAGGTTCCACCGGGCCCTGGTCTGGTCGTGTGGGAGGCAACCAGTCGATGTGTCCCTTTTACATGGATGTTTCTCTCTATCTCCCTTTCTCTTCATCTCTCTCCCTCCCTCCCACTCCGTCTGATGATAAATAGAAAAATATCCTCAGATGAGGATTAAAAAAAAAGTGTACAAAAGGATGGAAACACAGGAGGGGAGGCCACGTCGTCCTGGGCAAGGCTGGGGTATCGTTGATGCCTGGGGCCGAGGAAGCGGGTTGCAGGGTGGGTGGATGGTTGGTGCTGGGTCCTCTGCCCAGGGAGCTCCCCGTGGGAGGCAGGGAGCAGGGCGACAGGAAGAGCTGGGGATGGGGAGGGGCCGGCTTGACATTCAGCCTGTGTGCCACGTTTGGCCTATGGACGAAAAGGGGACATATACTAAACCCCACAAGCTTGGGAAGGCCTGTGTGGCGGCCTTACAAACTCAGAGACCTAAAGCAACCATATAGGATGGTCTGAAATGAAAACTTTCTAGCCAAAAGCGAGTCATGGCCAGGTAGTCATGTCCTAGGCTACAACTTTCTCTGACAAAAGTCAGCCTTGACCTCAACTGAGCCTGTCTGTTGTCTTCTGATCTATAAAGTAACTTTGGAAGGTCAGGGTAACTCCCCCTTTTCTGGACCCCTCAGGGCACAACCAATGCACTAAAGAAGAGACTACAAATCCTCTCATTGTTGCTGTTATCAAGTGTTAATTGTTGACTGTTACCTATCCTGTACCCACCTACTTAAAAGATTTGGTGTGTATCATTTTACTCTTAATCCAACCCCAGAGGTTTCCCAGTTTTGCTGTCTCCCACCTCCCTAATCTGTCACCAGTGGATTTCATGTAACTTGCATCTTTTCTTTGGGTTGTAATGTATAAAATAAGGTGCAAAACTGCCCTTCTCTGGAGCATTATCTCAATCCATTGAGATTTTCCTGGTCATTGTTGACAGTTGGGCTCAAATAAACTCACAGAAGTTCTGTACAGGTTTGAACGTTTCTTACATTGACAGGCAGTACCAATTACTAGAATATTGAAACACTAGGTACCATGTGGAAATGGCTGGGCCCCCTGGGTGGGCACAATCAGGGGATGGGGACCTGGTGCTCATTGGCCCCCACACTGTCAGCTCATCACAGAAGTACTGTCCCCCTCCAACCCCTGCTCTCTGTGTCCACTTGGCTAGGTGTGCACCGGACCCCGTGGGAAGACAGCTCCTAGGAGGCGGGGCTGGACTTAGATGCTGCTGTGGGCCTGAGACCCTGACTGCGGACAGAAGGATAGACGGTGCCAGTCACTCCCATGTGGCAGTTTGTGGGACTTCTGCCCCCACTGTGACTGCATCAGTTGTTCAGTATTTGGCAGTCACTCCTGGAAGGGGGAGGGGACAGTTCGGTGAGGAATTCTGCTCTGGGTGTTAGGTCTATCAACCTAAGAACCATTCAAACCCATAGAGATTTTTTATGACTTTATTTGAGCCAAACTGACAACAATTGCCCAGAAGAGAAACCTCAACGACTGAGCAAATGCTCCAGAGAATGGTAGTTTGCACCTTATTTTATACATTACAATCAGAAGAGGCAGTGTGAGTTACATGAAATCTATTGGTGATAGGTTAGGGAGGCGGGAGAAAGCAAAGTGTGGAAACCTCTGGGATTGGATAAAAAGTAAAATGATAGACACCTACATCTTTTATACAGGTGAATAGACACATGAATATAGGATAGTTAACAGTCAACAATGAACGACAACAATGATAACAATGAGGGAATTTGTGGTCCCCGCAGAGCTGCACCTGTGCTTTGAGGGGTGGGGGTTGCTGGTGGGGGGAAAGGAAATTACTTTGACATTCCAAACATATGTTATTTTAGATGCAGAAGACAGCAGACAGGCTCAGTTAAGGTGAAGACTGATTTCGTTAGGGAAAAGTACTGCTTTAGGACAGGACTGCCATGAACTGCTTTTAGTTTAAACAGTTGTAATTTTAGCCCGGCCAGTGTGGCTCAGTGGTTAAGCGTCGACCCAGGCACCAAGAGGTCACCAGTTTGATTTTGGCCAGGGCACATGCCCAGGGTGTGGGCCCGATCCCCAGTGGGGGGCGTGCGGGAGGCGGCCAATCGATGTTTTTGTCTCTCTCTCCCTCTCCCTCTCTCTCTCTCTCTCTCAAATCAATAAAGGAAAAAAAGTTGTAATGTTAGACCTTCTTAGGTGGTTAACTTTAGGTCTCCGAGTTTGTAAGGCCACCTTGCAGGCCTCCCTGAACTTGTCAGGTTTAGTATGTGGCCCCTTTTCGTCCACAGTCTCTGCACTGTGGGGACAGAGAGGTGAAAACTGGCAGGCTTATGACCCTCCTCAGCTGTGGAGAAGAGATTGCGGGTGCCAAACCCAGCCCACAGGGGTTCCCAGAACTCTGGTACCTCCTCCCCAGGCAGGGTCACCAGTTTGCCACAGCAGAGCCCATTACTTACTCTCCCTCCTGGCTCCCCAGGGCCTGACCCCTGCGCACTGCTGGGAGCCAGCGCCTGCCAAAGGCTGGGAGCGATTTCTGCCTGTAGCCTCTGCGGGTGCGTGGTTGGCAGGCCAAGTCCCTGCTTCCCTTGACCACTTCCTGCCCCCTCTAATCTCCTCCCTGCGGCCGTTTCTGGCAATGAGCCCTGCCTGGCAGAGCCAGCTGCACGTGGGGTGTCTTTGCCAGCAATCCCGCCCTACTGCTGGCACTGGCCCCACTTCCCTGGGATCCTTCCTGGCTGGCACCATCCCTGCGGAATTCTCCTGGGATCCCCAAGTGCCTCTCCTGCTAGTCTAGTACCAGCTCACCTTCCTGATTGTCCCCTAAACTCTTCTGGTGTTTGCATGGCACTTTCGTAGTTCATCTCATCAGATGCTCAGGAGCTCCTCAAAGAGTTAGACCCCTGAGACCAAGGGCCCTGGAGGGGGCAGATTTCCTAATCATCTGCTCTGCCTCTGCCTTTGTGCCCTGAGACAGGGACTGGGGTGGCGGAGGCTGGAGGTTGGGGTGGGGGCAACGATGAAGCATCCTCAGGGTCTAGATGGCGCAGGTGTGTGGCCAGCTAGTAGGGCCTGTGAGTCCTCTTCCTCTGGGAAAGACATCAGAGGGGTCGGGAGGGTCTGGAGCCTGCTGTGGGCCCTGCTCGCCTGACCTGAAGCCAGCAGGGAAATTCTCCCACAGGAGCAACAGCGCTGGGTTAATCTGCAGGGGCAGTGACACAGGGCTGTTGCAGGGTTGGGTCCCCATTACCAGGCCGAGTGGGCACAGGGAGCAACTGATGAGGGAGCGCACTAGGGAGAGGTGTGGGTATGTGGATGGAGCTGGGATCAGCCAGATAAACTGTAGGTCAGGTCCCCATGATACCCCTGAGTGTCAAAATTTGAGAAATGCTGTTTTTCAAAAACGGAAGCACACTCAAGTCTGCAAGAATGGAACTAGCCATTCCTTCTTGGCGGCTTATGCTGGCCAAGCCATTTCAACCAGACTCAGTGACAACTCTAGGACTGCTTCTGCTCCCTTCCTTCGCCTGCTTGTCCCTTCAGTGTCTGCCCATCACGGGGCTGAGGAGGGCTTTGTGGTATGGGACTCCTCCTCTGCAGTCTGGGGTGCCCTGGGTCACCCCACGATGATGTGGGGCTTCACTGGAGCAGCCGGTGGACTTTGGGGGGCATACTTCTGGGAGGTGGCCTCCCTTTCTCCCATCACTCCTGCTTCTATTCAGGGCCTGGGAAGAATTGCTCCTGGATAAACTGATGTTCTTCCCTATCTAGGTGAGGGGAACAGTGTCCTTGTGGCCTAAGGCCAGCTGTGAGAGGCCAAGGGGCGTGGCTCAGGCAGGTGCTGCTGTCCAGCCCAGAGGACTCCTAAGGAGGTGATGGGGGCAGTGTGGGGGTGACAGCTCAGGGGGGAGATGGGATTGTCAGGGTGTGTTCTTTGCCGGAAGTCACTTCCTTTCCATGGGGGCGGTGCTATTCTTGGGTAGAATCTAGCCCCCCCCATCACTTGAAGACCCACCTTTCTGTTTTTTGTTTTTTTTTAATCCTCACCCCAGGATATTTTTACATTTATCTTCAGACAGAGTGAGAGGGAGGGAGGGAGGGAGAGAGAGAGAGAGAGAGAGAGAGACATCAATGTGAGAGGGACACATCAACTGGCTGCCACCGGCATCACCCCAACTGGGGCTGGGGATGAACTGCAACCAAGGTACATGCCCTTGGCTGGAATCAAACCCAGGACTCTTTAGTCTGTGGGCCAATGCTATAACCGCTGAGCCAAACCGGCCAGGGCAAAGACCCACCTTTCTGACTCCTGGTGGCCTCTTTCTTCCTGGTGAGGAAGCCTGACTCTGCCTTTGCCTGGCTGAGGGGGCCATTCCTGTCAGCCACTGTGGTTGTCCCTCAGCACCAGCTCTTCCTGTCCCCTCGTGCCCCCTCCTCCACACGCCTGTGTTGTGTGCGTGTGTGTAGTTTGGGGTGGGCCTGCACCCCATGGCTATGGGAGCCATGAGGTGGTTGGGTTCACTCTGGCCGGAGTGTTTCTGTTTATACTGAAAGCCTAACCCTTCCAGTGAAAGGTGAGATCTTTAAGTAAGAGTTGTTGGGCAGGTCACTGTGGGTGACAGGGAGGTATAGGACCTGAACTGGGGGATGGGGACACTGTGCTGTGGTCTTGGCACAATGGAGTCTCGGCTGTTTCTGGATCTAAGGCCAAACCTGGTAGAGCTGGTGATTTCTTGGATACCAACCCTGTGGCCTATCGTAGCTGCAAAGAGGAGTGTCATTAAAACTCGCCTTTACTATATGCTTTAAATATACACACACATATGTATACACACATGTGTATGTGTGATATATATATACACATACAAACACAATCACACATCTATCATCCTCTTATTCCCCCCCTATATATCTTCCTCTCTATTCCTCTTAAAAACCAATAGTTCATATGATACTTCCAGGTTCAATCAAACACCTAAGGTTCATTTCAACCTCCTTCCTTTCCAAATGTAATTTCCTTCTCCCAAGGTGAAAAACCAGGCTTAAGTTATCTACAATATATTTATTTATGTGCTTAATCCCTGAATACATATAATTTCATAACTGCTAACTAAGTCTACTGAGAAAAACAAATCTACATAGAGTTCAGTATTAGAGCCTGAGGGTATGGAGGCAAAATATTGGTTCAAACCTCACTCCCCCTTCGCTGGGTGCCATTCATTTGAATATAGTCAGGTTCATTTGCTCCCATTTGTATTCTGTGTTAGAGTTTTCCCCTTTTAGTCTTGCTTTTACTCATTAAAAATGTTGGGTATGTGAAACAATAATGCAGTTCTAAAAGCCAAAACAACACAAAACCACAAATTCTACCAAGTCTCACCCCCACTATTTTTTTCACAATCTTGTTATTTTCATCCCATTTCCACCCACTCTCATTAGTTTCTGGGTTCCCTTTCCTAAGTTTCTTTTTGTACAATTGTACAGATAATATATACATTTTCTTATTTCTCCTTTTGTTAAATCCTCACCCGAGGAATTTTTTCATTTTTTGTTCAGATAGAGTGGGAGGGAGAGAGAGAGAAACATTGATGTGAAAGGGACACATCGAATGGCTGCCTCCCGCACAACCCAACCAGGGCTGGGAACAAACTGCAACCAAGGTACCTTAGTGGGAACCGAACCCGGGTTGCTCTGAACCATAGGCCAATGCTCTAACAGCTGAGCCAAACCGGCCAGGGCTATTTCTCCTTTTTCACAAAAGGTGGCATAAGTACTCTTTCTCGCATTTTCTTTTTCATTGAATAGTATATTTTGGAAGCCATTCCATATCAGTTTATAGATACTATTCTCCTTTTTATAGCTGCATAATATTTCATTGGGTAGATGTACTGTTGTTCAGTCAGCGATTCTTCCATGTAAATTATTTAGGTTGTTTCTAGTATTTTGCAATTACAGTGCTAAAATTAATTACTTGGGAATCCATATTGTTATGCAGCTGGAGATGTTTGACCAGGGTAAATTGCAATAAGTGGAAAATGTATCACTTTGTTAGATATTGCCCAATTCTCCCTGATTAGCAATGTATCAATTTGCATTTTGACCAGTGATGTATAAGAGCATCTATTTTCTCCCAGGCTTGCCAACAGAATATATTGGTGTACTTTTTAATTTTTGCTCATCTGATAGTATAGTATCTGACAGAAATAGTATCTCAGTGTCATTTATTATTACTATTTTTAAATCCTCACCTGAGGATAGTTGTTCATTTATCTTCAGATAGAGTGGGGGTTGGAGAGAGAGAGAGAGACATTGATGTGAGAGAGACATATTGATTGGTTGCCTCCTGCAAGACCCCGACCAGGGCCAGGGACCAAACCACAACCAAGGTACATGCCCTTGACTGGAATTGAACGCACAACTCCCAATGCTCCAACCATTGAGCCAAACTGGCCAGGGCTCTCAGTGTTATTTTAATGTGTATTTTTCTTATTAAGAGGTAGAATATTTTTTCATATGCTTAAGGAACATTTTTAATTTTTTTCTAATGAATCATCTGTTCATATCTTTTATCACATTTCTATCAGGTTTTTGCAAGTTTTCCCTCTCAATTTATAAAAGTTCTTGTGTATTAAAGATGTTACACATTTATGTATGTTACTTGTTGCAAAGAATTTCTCTCTCTTTTTTTGGTTAATCCTCACCTGAGGATATTTTTCCATTGATTTTTAGATAGAGTGGAAGGGAGGGAGGGAAGGAGAGAGAGAGAAACATCAATGTGAGAGAGACACATCGATTGGTTGGCTTCTGCACTACCCAGATTGGGGCTGGGGATCCAACCTACAACCCAGGTATGTGCCCTTGACCAGAAATTGAACCCAAGACCCTTAAGTTTGCGGGCTGATGCTCCAACCACCGAGCCACATCGGCCAGGGCAAATAACTTTATTTCCATATAAGGAAATGTATTAGTCTTATATTGCTTCTAGAGGAATTTGCTTTGACTAAACCCAGGAACGTTAAATAGGAATAAATTTTTTGGTATAAATAAAATAGTTGAGCTTAAAATAACGTGAGTTTTAATAACCTACTTTTCAATTTTTAAATACTTTTTCACCTTCTGGAAAAAATTAACCATTTACGTAAAGGCACAGGCTTTACCTAAGGGCACAGGCTCCACCATGCTCAGCCTGGCACTGGTCAGAGCCCCATTAGGTCCTTAGCGCCAGAAACAAGCATGTCCGCCTGCTCAAGGACTAGGGCAGCAGCAGCAAAGCTGGAGGAAGCTTCAGTGGACTGTTCTGAAGTCTCCACCAGCTTCATGGTTCCCTGTGCTGTACAGACATTTATAGACAGACAATTCTCACCAATTTCCGCTAGTTGCCTAATGAAATCTGGTTTCATGCAGCCTCCTGGGATACACTGTTGCCTCCCCCCTCACACACCAACATGAGAAACACTTGTTCCATGAGCTGCATCGCTGCAGTTCTCAGCCCAGCCACCCTCCTCCCTTCACCTAAGGCAGAGAACCCTGTGGCTACTTGACCTGCTACAAAACCAGCCTTGCTCCTTGCAGATCTATCCATACTCCTTCCGGTACCCCTCACTGGATTGCTTGTGGACAGCTCATACCTGAAAAGAAAAAGTAGAAACTGCCAAGCAGGTTATGCTACCACAGGCTTGAATTCACCTTTAGCTTCTCACAGAAACTCAGATTTGAAATGTGTGGGTCCACTTATATGTGGGTGTTTTTCAATAAGGACACGGTCAGCCCTATACTCCATTTTGCATTCATGGATTCAACCAACCGAGAATCAAAAACAGTATTTTCTGTCTGTGGTTGGGGGGTCTGCAGATGTGGAGAACTCATGCCATTTTATATAAGGGACCTGAACATCCATGGATTTTGTTATCCACTGGGATGGAGGTTGGGGTCCTGCAACCAGTCCCCTGTGGATACTGAGAGATGATTGTAGTTAAGCTTTTGGGGAGTCAAAAAGTTATACTCAAATTTTCAACTATGTGAGGGGTGGGGGAAAGTTCGTGCCCCTAACCTCTATGTTGTTCAAGGTCAACTGTATCACTAATGCATGCAAGCAGCCCATTAGATGGATGCACCAAAACTAGTTTATCCACTTTTAAAAGTATTTTTGTATTTATGTGCTCCTTCCAGCTTTTTTGTATTATGAACAATGATAAAATCATTATCATTTAATGTACATTTTACAATTTGTCTGGTTAGTTTTGAGATTAGCTAGATTTGCACTAATGAGTGAAATGCAAGCATGTTTCAGGTTTTAAAAAATTTTTGCTTTTTAAAAAAGTTCTGTAATGCTGAACAGTCAGCCAGTGAGGTTTTGTTTGTTTATAATCCTGAGAACAGAATAGCCGTATGTCACCTCGCTCACACCCACGTCAATCTGGGAATCAGCAGGTCTGTCCGTCTTTGCTAGATCAGGAGGTGAGACAAATGAAAATGAGGTCACATTTCTGCTTTATTAGAAGTTCTGGAATTACTGGCAAAGGTGAACTTTTGTATGTTCAGCTGGACTCATGATGCTACTTTCTGGAGAGATGGATCTCTGTGCTGCAGGGGGCCCATTGTGAGATGAGGCCTTATCATGTGGCCCTCTCCTGCTGCCCCACACCTCACACAGGTCCCCAGGTCAGGGAGAGAGGGGCTCCCGTGTATATGCCACTTGGGGACAGTGCAATGACAAGTGGCTACAGGAGAGAAGAAAAGAGGGACTTGCTATCATCATACAGTAAAGAATAGGAATCAGGAAACTGTTAACTAGAAATGTGGCTGAGAAGGTATCCTACGAGAAATGGACAAGGACACAATTTACACAGTAAAGAGACGAAGGGACAGACACAGAGCAGGATGGCAGCTGACATGGAGGCAGCAGAGCTGAGAGGAAGAAAGTGTGTCTTTCACCCAGAAGCTCCAGCAGCACAATGTGGTGGCTGTCACATTAGCCCCGTGATCTGGGACAGCTTAGCTCACCCTGCTAAGCCTCAGCTTTCTGTCCTATGGAATGGGGATAATAGAACTAATACACATTGCAATGTTCAGGGAATTAAATGAGAACTGCATAAGCCACTGTCTTACTATATTTAAAAGCTCAATAAACATTACTTCTTAGAAACTGTATCCACCTCATGGTGAAATGGGGCTGTTCTTTGGAAGATTGTCTAGGTGGTACAAATTTCAACTCAGGACTCTTTCCACACTGCAGTGCTTCCTCTAAACTGACTGTGAATATCAGTGCCAAGCTGGTCATTTCCCCCCTTCCCGTAGCGCCTTGTCTTGATAACCTACCTCTGCAGCCCCCTGTGATGTCTGTCCCAAAGAATGGCCTGTTTGCAAGGAGTCCTCTAGCCCCATGCCTGTACTGTCAACTCCTCTTTGACAAAGAGCCAGTAACACACAGCTGGGAAAGGACAATCTCTCTGCAATAAACAGTGTTGGGAAAACTAGATATTCACATCCAAAGGAATGAAATGAAGACCTTTATCTTGAGTCAACTGTTGATTTTATTTGATTTTTCCAATACAAAAAACATTTATCCCAGAAAGCAAAAAAGACAAAAAAAATGGGTGAAATTTCAATATGCATTTTTGTTGTTTCATTGTCCTTTTGTTAAAGAAAACTGCCAAAATTCATGGCAGATTTGGCAGAACAAATGCTCATTTTACCAAAGAGAGAGAGAGCAAATACACACCTGAGGAAAGGCTCACCATAAATCCTTAGGAAAATGCAATCAAACAGTAGTGAGGTAGCATGTCAAAGTTAGAAAAAAGTGTAAATAAAGAATGATTGACCAAATAAAATATTCTCTAGGATTTGGAGGAACTGAATCCCTCACACACTGCTGGAAGAATGCAAAAATGTACAATTGGTTTAAATCACAACTTCCTCATTTCTTGAAGTTAAACATTCGCCTACCCTCTGACTCAGACATTGCCTTAGGAGTTATTGACTAAGGTAAAGGAAACATATATCCATGTAAAGCATTATAAACACAATACCTATCAGGCCAGTGATTCTGTAGCAATTATGGTTTCCCCTAACTCCAGTTGTCCTACAACCAAGTGACTGTCACCCATGGAATTGTAAACATTAGGACACTTAGCCCTTTGCAAGACCTTCCAAAGTGATTCCCTTCAAGGGCACTGGCATACCTGTGAACAAGGGGAAGATCCACGCTGCTCCCAGAAGCACCTGAGGTTGTCACACCTGCCCTCTCTTGAACATCATCTCTGAGTCTCCTAAAGCTCATAGCATCCTGGCTTCACAAGTACCAGAGAGCCCTGCAGTCTTTCCAAGGAGGATGTGGGCAGCGATGCCCATTTGACAAAAACGGGTGAGCTAATTTTGGCACCATACCGTCCCCTGGGAGGCAGAGAAAGTTTGAGACCCCTGTAAAAGTTGTTCACCTCTTCATGCTTGTAGAGCTCAAGCCTGCTTATAACCTATCCCACACAGTAAATAAAATATCCGAGATTACAGAGGACTTAAAAAGACCTTCACTATTTTACCAACCAAAGGGACAAGGACTGGCGATTCTTGCATGGGTGACCTCCATGCTGGAAATATTCATCACAGGAAGCTAGGGAAACCGTGCCCCTGGAAAGGCAATCCTTCTGCCAGCTGCCAGCTACACCCCAGCTGATGTTCTCTGGGGTCCACACTCGGTCAGGTACGTGCCCCACTAGTCAAGAGTGAAGGAAATGCAAATCTCATAAGGCACTCAGGCTACTCCTAATTTCCTCCAACAAATCAGAGAACAAAGTCAGCTTTCCTGAACACACTAGGATGGTTACTGATGCATACTATGGAGACCTGCAGGGTGGGACAGCTGGGCCACAGAAATCTGCGGTGACGTGGATCTGGGTAGGTTAGAAAGTGCAACATAGGCACACGTGCTTCCCACATAACTAAAACTTAAGGAAAACCTCCCTACTGTTGATGTTTCGTGTATGAGATTAAATTCAGTTTCCTGCAGTGTTGTTAACACTGAACAAAAAAGCTGTACATTTCCACACATCTAATATCTTCCTCCAATGTGAACTCTCATGTGCTGAGAGAGGTTGGAATTTTGGTGAAAAGATTATCCACATTCATTGCACTCATAAGGCCTTTTCTCAAGTGTGAACTCTCTGATGACAACGCAAGTGACTGTTCCTGGTAAAAGATTTCCCACATTCAATGCATTCATAAGGCCTCTCTCCAGTGTGAAATCTGTGATGATAACGGAGGCCAGGGCTACTGATAAAAGATTTCCCACATTCGCTGCACTCATAAGGCTTTTCTCCAGTGTGAAATCTTTGATGACAATGAAGGTCAGAGTTCCTGACAAAAGATTTTCCACATTCACTATACTCATAAGGCCTTTCTCTAGTGTGAATTCTCTGATGACAATGCAAGTGATGCTTCCTGACAAAAGATTTCCCACATTCACTGCACTTATAAGGCCTTTCTCCAGTGTGAAGTCTCTGATGGCAATAAAGGCCAGAGATTCTGGTAAAATGTTTCCCACATTCACTGCACTCATAGGGCTTTTCTCCAGTGTGAACTCTCTGGTGTTGAGTGAGGCTTGCACTTTGGCTGAAGGATTTCCCACATTCGCCACACTTGTGAGATTTTTCTCCAGAATGAACTCGACAGTGTTGAATAAGGTTGGAGTGTTGTCTAAAGCACTTCCCACATTCACTGCACTCATATGGCTTTTCTCCTGTGTGAACTTTCTGATGATAATGGAGGTCAGAGATTCTTGTAAAATATTTTTCACATTCATGGCACACAAAACACTGTATTCCAGTACGGACACCATGGTCCTGAACAAGTGTTTGGTTGCAGCCAATGGCTTTCTTACATTCTTCCCTGGTATAATCATTTTTTCTCCTTGGAAAACTCACGCCAGACATTGACATTCCATTTGGCCTGTCCCTGGTGTGAGTAGCCTGTTCTTGGCTATGTCCTGAGCTGGAAAGGATGTCCTGCCCAACCTCCTCACCAGTGGAAAGCTTCTGGGACATAGTGAAACTGCAGCTCTTTGCCTGTGAGAGCCTGTCCACACTCCTTATGAAAGGCTTCTCTCTCACATGCTGCTCCAGGTGCTAGTGACACTTTGCACTAAAATAAAACTGCTTTGCACATGCCCCACACCTCAACGGCTTTGGGCTATGCTGTGTTCCCTGCTGCTCAACCAAGTGGAAAATGACTCTCAAGACTGGCCCACAACTCTCACAGGGGAGGCTCTTCTGGGAGGACAGAGCAGCATCAGGTCTCTTTGCCTGTGACACTCTTACAGGAACATGCTGTTCAGTGGGCACCTCCAAATCCTCTGCTCCACAGTAGCAACCTAGAGAGCATATGATTTCAAGGTTCTGCAGCATCACGTTGAGGTACAGGAGTCTCAGAGCTTCGTCAAGAAGGCACCATTCCTGCCTGGAGAAGTACACGGTGATGTCTTCATAGGTCACACCAACCTCAGCTGAGGGCCTCTGTGGGTGGAGGTGGGCAAGACTGGAGGGAGAGGAGGCAGCCCGGGGCACAGTGGTCACCGTCCTGGGCCTGGCGTGTGTCATCCAGGCAGCTGTTCAGCGGGAACCAGGACTCTTGCGCCTTCTCATTCTGGCATCTCCACCATGACCCACCACTCAGGATGCTCTGACCCAGTTAGGCAATGCTGGGAGAGGAGGAAATGCTCATCAGGAGTCAACATCAACTGCTGATTTTAGAAAAGGTAAACAACTGCACTGCAAACGTTCTGAAAGAACCTCAAAGAATTCGTATGAACATACGTAGCTTAAAAAAGTTCAGTTCACCCACATCCTAAAGTACACTTGATGCCTGAGTATGGAAGTCATTTGGATGAAATAAACAAACTCATATGTTTGGCCACAGAAATACAATAGAGAGTACGTATCTACTGACTTCAGATGAAAAGGTGTTTAGAGAAGATGGACCTTCTCACAGAGGTAATTACAGGAAGACATAATTTGGAGAGATGCCCAGCTGGTGTGGCTCAGTGGGCTGAGCGATGTGCCATGGACTGAGAGGCCCCAGTTTGATTCCCGGTCAGGCCACATGCCCAGGTTGCAGGCTGGATCCCCAGTCAGGCCACATGCCCAGGCTGTAGGGGGCCTCCATGTTCCTCTTTCACATTGTTGTTTCTATATCTCTCTCTAAAAAAATTAAAAAAAAATGTATTAAAAAATAATTTGGAGAAAAACATACTTTTTCTAGGATAAAATTAAAAAAATGGAAAAAAGTAGCAATAATAAAAAAAACATTCATAACATTAAAAAAAACACTAACTATAAGGAAAAACCATCTTAATAAAAATGAAAATCAAGCACCTCCAAGGTTAGCTAAAACGGAAAAATCTGAGATGTTGAGGAGTTGGGAGTGAAGTTCAGCTGCACCTGCCCTAGGAGGTCTCCCTGTAAGCATAGCAGACATCAGGAAGGCCGTGTCCCATGTCCCCACTGCCTCTCACTCTAGTGCCATCTGTCAGCTGCCACAGCACTGGCCCACTTTAACAAGACCTCCCCGAGGCTCAGCCATAAAAGAAGAGAAACTCATGGAACTGTGCATTACAAATACTGGCTTAAAGGACAGTCCTGTTTACTATCTGATGACATGAAATCCCGTCATATCTAGGAGAGATGAGGTTACAAGAGAATTCTTGCTCTAGATATTCTGTCTCCAGAGGATAGAAACCTATATGAAGCAGTCACTTACTTACAAGAGCTATTTCCTCAGATACCCTCCCACATTTATTGTCAACAGCCCAGAATTAAGGGAAAGAACTTAATGTGCATACCAGCTCACAGACTACAAACTCCACTGTGAGAGGGTGAGAAACTCAAGCCTGTTTGCCTGGGATGGCTCTGGGATTCAAGTGGCCTCCTGGAAAACCTCTCAGTCCTGGGCAGTCTGGGCCAATGGCCACCCAAGCTGCACAGCAGAGCTCAGTGAGGCCCAGGGAGAGGAAAGGACTGGATAAAAGAAGAGAAAAGCAGGTTCAGGCAGTAAGTCAGCTCTCCTGCCTCCCAGGGGATGGTAATTTCCATCTGTGACCTCACAGAACTCTGAGAATGATGAGATAAGCCCAGCGAGGGGAAATCTAACTTCAGGAAGGGGAAACCTAGGCCTCCTTGTGCCCAGGATGTGATTTCCTCAGGAGGGAGGTCATCCATCAGACAGGTGGAGGGAGCAGGAAAAGGATCAGACGGAGGCTACTGTTCCTTATTCCTCTACTCAGGCCTGGACCTATTTCTGAGGCTAAAATCTGAACTATGAACTACAGCTCACCTGAGAAGTGTCTCATGGATCTTCCTGGGGAAAAAGAGTGCTCAGGGCTCAGGAAGCTTGGAGGAAGCACAGAAAATAAAGCTGATCTGAATACTCCCTGTAAATTTAGACTTACTGTCTGCACAAAATGACAGTGCTTAATATGGAAATCAAAACTCTGGAAACTTAATTTGGAAAAAAAAATTTAATGGATTGGCACACTGGTACACCCACTGCTCATTTCACAAATTCCTCACTTTGGGTCTTAAACAAGCAGGGAAATGTTTTTATTGCACAAAAATGTTGATTTCCTTGTCCTCCTACTCACTGCAGTATTTCAACTGTGTACTCTGTGACATCTTACAGGGCAACTTTTTCAGCTAAGTCAAAGAAGAAACTGCTGTCAAGGTTACACAACTGGACTGTGCCTTTCAAAGTTTCCAAGTAGACATTCCGACCTTCAAAGGAAGAGATATGAATATAAATATAACAGTGAAAATCACCTGCTCAAAGCCCTGATATTCAAGTGGATGAAACTAGTTTTCATAGTCACCATCTTTCTGAAACACCTTCATAGTTATATTCAGGAAATGGGAGCCAGTAGGTAAATCTAGTTCATGTGTGGGAAATTTAACTTTATTAAATAGGATTCCTGTGTTCAGATTCCCTGAGCAGCCAAACGGCGTGGGCCTCTCAGGCCGCCCAGACCCCTGGGCTGAGTAAATTGGAGGAGGCAGAATGCATGAAGGGGGTTTTGGTGGTCGTGGCTGTGGGGTCCTACTGTCTGTTTAGTAGGAGGGGCATTAGTTGCTACTCAACCCAGTCTTAACAGATCATATATGTGCTCCTCACAGAGTCATCTCAGTTCATCAACCTCATTTAGGAACAACTGTCTCTCAGACTGGGCCAGGATCTCTGGATTGAGGTCTGGGAGCCAAGACAATCCTGGTCAATCAAATCAGCAAACTGTTTCCCTCTTGATCAGCTGGTGCAGTTCTCTGCAGCTCAGATACAGGGCTTAATGGGACCTGTCCTGGTAGAGCATCCCCTGCACCCAGCCCAGTGCTCCTTCCTGGTCAGAGTGGTGCTCCCCGTCCCAGAAGCCTCCTGTAGCACCAGAGTCAAGGACTGGGCTCTGGTCTCCTTATTAGAATCAAATAAACAGGCACCTTGACCAACTGTCCTCAATGCTTTATGATCCTGCTGAGTTTCCTACCAGAGGCCAGGGGTTCATGTTCTTTCTGCTTCTGGGGATGACATGCGTGAAGAAGAAACAGCCTTGCGTGTGTGTTGGAAATGTTTACACTCCCTAGGATGAGTGTCCCTGACTTTCACGAGCTGAAGTTCTCTATCACCTGTTCTCTACTTTCTTCTGTTTGCTATGTCAGAAAGCTAAGAAGGAGAAACACAAACGAGGCGACCATCAGCAGGCTCTTATGGCTGTGAGAAACGGGTCTCCTGTCACAGAACCAAGACTCCCTCCCAGGCCAGTGCTGGGTGTGCCCGCGCTCGCCTGAGCGCTCAAGCCCGAGGCGCGCCGGACTAGAGACATTTAGAGAAAGCAAGGTTAAATGCTAGACCCTGAACACAAATCCAGAAAAAATGAACAAAAAATGGGTAGAAGACATGGAGACTTAATTCCAGAAAATGTCGTGGATATCAACAGGCAATTCCCAGAAGGGAGCAGTATATAAAGAGATCCTCAAATGCCCTAGTAATGTGAGAACTTCAAATAACAGAAAAAATGTGATATTACTTTATCCTTATAAGAATGTAAAAAATAAGAAAAGTATAAACCAAGTGTCTCTGGGGATGCAGGAAGATGAGACCCACACCCTGTGTACCCACCCACTCACTCCGGGACTGTTTCCTGGGTGCCTACGCAATGCCTGGCACGGTTCTAGGCATTTAGAAAACACAAGCAAACA
This sequence comes from Molossus molossus, assembly GCF_014108415.1. Lineage (NCBI taxonomy): Eukaryota > Metazoa > Chordata > Mammalia > Chiroptera > Molossidae > Molossus > Molossus molossus. The sequence goes on from NW_023425348.1 coordinate 47,537,245, forward strand.
ACGTGGCAAAGATCCCTGCTCTTGAGAGCTTACAGTCTTGCAGGAAGTGAGAGACACTAAACAACAATCACAGTCAGTGAATCATTTATGTAGGATGTCAGAAGGTATGTGCTCAGGGCAAACAGACAAATAAGAACAGGGTGTTACAAAGGAGATGAAAGTGCCGGGGCTCGGAGGGGAGACTGACAATGTCACCACACTTAATGAAATCGATTATATTTATGGCTGATATCCTGGAAAAACCTCTCCTAAGTGTATATCCCAGAGAAATTCTTACAGGAGTTTATAAGGTGACATGTGTGATGATATCTGTCCCAGAATTTTCAGTGACATCTGGGAACTGGGCTGTTCATTTTCAGGGTACTGGGCAGTATGGGGGAGAATTCACTCTTTAGGGAAGGTGTGAAGGTTGAGAAAGAATGTGACGGGGCTGGCAGGATGATGACAGTGATAGACGGCACAGGCTCTTGGGGACACAAATCCCCTCCCTGCACCCTGACCCCACTATCAGTCTGAAGGAACAGTATGAACTTGACTCCTCTCCACCCTCTGCTCTTTTCCCTTTCAGTCCTGGGCTGTCTTCCCTGGTTCAGGGGTTTCAGACCATCTGTAACACAGGGGAGCGGGATTTGCTCCACCGGGAGCCTGGGAATCTCCTGATAAGCTGAAGGGTTCAGAATGACCAGAGGAATCATCCATCATGGAAGCTCCCATAATGAACAGGGTTCTCTGATTGTTCAAGAGACAACATGGTGCCCCTTGGGAAAAACACAGGAGAGATGGCAACAGGGAGACATTAGACATTATTGGGTTTTGTGGTCTGACCTGGAGAAAAGCCTGTGAACTTGCTTTTAGGATCTTGAGAAAGCCATCTGCCTCATGTTGCAGAGGGGATAGCTCTGTGTCTCCTGACCCTCCAGATTGCTCAGAGTGGTGTCCTCAGATGCCTCTGTGCCGCCTGACTATGGGGCTCACTCACAGTCAATGACCATAAGGAAAGTCACTTCAGCCCCATCTGGATTCCTATCGCCTGGGGAGGAGAGGATTCTTACAGCCAAAGGAACATTTCAACCCTATTAATTAAGCTTCACAACAGACTAAAATCTGACCCAGAAACAGTGGGTGAGAAGACTGAGATGCGTGTGCCCTGTGCCACCTGCTCCCCCGGAAGGCAGTGCTGGAGACTCAACCCTGCCGAGTGCACTGCTGCAGGCTGAGGAGGGAGGAGTTCTTCAGGGCTCCCCTAAAACTCTACCAGAGTCTCTAAAAGCAGCTTGCACAGCTTGTCCCCTCTTAGCTTCACTCTGGGGACACTGGTCGGTCACTGACCCAGAACATGGCCATGAACTCTGGTCCTGTGGTACTAGCTTTTCTTCCTTCTAATTATGCCAGGTTTCTGTACAGTCAGGAAGTGCATTGTCTCCCAGAGTGGAGATAGGGCGGTCTCCCTGTCAGATAAGAAAAAGGAAAGGATGGGGTACGGGGGAGGTGAGGGACACAGGCTGATATGAAACAGGAGGGAAAGTGAGGTGGGCAAACTGGAGGGGGTGTGAAGATGTGGGTGATGAGGGTGGAAGGATAGAAAGGCTCTAAGGGATCTAAGGGTTTGAATAGTTGCAAAAAAGAAAAGGGGAATAGAAGAGCGTGGTTGCCCATCCTCAGACAGCTTCTCCCCACACTCACCAAACCCAAGGGCCTTTCCTGGCACTTGCTCCTCAGTTTCCTCAGGACCATCTTCTCCTGAGGCCGAGGGCCTGGTCCCAGGCCATCATCACCTCATGCGTGGGGATCTGGGAGGACCTCTTCAAAGATGAGGGTCCTTCAGGAGAAACCTGAATTTCTTCTCAGCTCCTCCAGGTCCTGCACCATCAGCTCATGCAGACACTTGACCTTATCTCTCTGAGGGTGACTTTAGTTGCTGGAGTACAGAGAGAACAGAGGAAAGAGCAGAACAATTAATAGAGAAGTCACCCTGTCTTTGGTCAGAGAAATGGCTCCTTGCATCAGCCCCGAGACCTCCTTCTTCTCTCTGTGCCCTCTGCCATTTTCCTTGCTTCCCCTGCTTTTCGAGAACAGCCTCCTGACTGGTCGATCTGACCACCACTCTTGCCCCACCAGTGAATTCTATATATTGCGGCTAGAGTTAGCTTTCTGGATCACTCATCTAATCATTTCTACTTCTCCTTAATTATCCATTTTAGTTAGTTGCAAGAGTTACTGCACAGTCACGGTGTTTAGAAACCTGAGAATCACCCTGGAACTTCCCTCATCCAATCAGTCACGAAGTCCTAAGATGACTTCCTAAATGTTTCTGGAACCTGTTTTCTCTTAACATCATGGTACGTTCTACCTCTAGTTCAAATTCAAGGACTGCCCCACCCACATCACTCCCATTTGGAGGGAGGAAATTCAAATGTGGGCTGCCCAAGGATGCAGAGCAACTGGCTACTAGTTCTAGGGTTAGGTGTTTTTGAAGGAGGCCAAACAAATACTATATACTGAGAATAAATGTTCTTTTTCTTCTTCAGTTCACTTTTTTATGAGATAATCCTTTCTTTCCTCTATAGAGTGGTAAGATATAGAGGACAAATATTTGGATGAAGGCTTTAATGAACAGGATCACAGAGGTCTGTGTAATACAGATTTCAGGTCTGTGATACAAATGAGTCCTCCCAACTCATATTTGCTAGTTCAGTTCATGACATTACTTAAGGGTTGGACCAACATTTAGTAGGAATGACTGTGTATCTTTCTGCTGAGTCTGTGGTGGCAACAGGTAGCTACTTGAGGTCTTAGAGATCCAGGATGTGGGCTTCTCTTCTCAGGTCTTTTTCACCTTGAAGACACAATCAGTATTTTCTAACAGAGCCTGGTGGATAATAATTTTATGTAAAAATCTCTGTTTGACTTATTTCACTTTGCATAATACCTTCTAGGCCCATCCATGTTGTCACAAATGGTTAAATTTCATTCTTTGTTATATTCCAGTGTAATATTCCATTGTATACATGTACCACATCTTCTATATCCAATCATCTATCGATGGGCACTTAGGTTGCTTCCATATTGTGGCTACTGTAAATAATGCTGCAATGAAAACAAGAATGCAAATATTTTTTCAAACTAGTGTTTTAGATTTCTTCAGATATATACCCAGAAGTGGAATTGCTGGGTCACGAGGGAGTTCTATTTTTAATTTTTTGTGGAAGCTCCATACTATTTTCCATAATGGCTGCACCAATTTGTAATCCCACCAACAATGCACTAGGGTTCCTTTTTCTCTACTTCTTTGCTCACATTTGTTGCTTGTTGATTTATTGATGATAGCCATTCTGAAATAACACAGAGAGAGACAGAAAGCATATGATGTTACTTATATGAGCAACTAAAGAATCAAATAAACAAATAAAACAGAAAAAGACTCATAGAGACAAACTGATGTTTGCCAGATTGGAGGAGTGTTGGGGTACAGGTAAAAAAGGTGAAGAGATTAAGTACAAATCAGTAGTTACAAAACAGTCACAGGAATGTAAAGTACAGTATAGGGAATATAGTCAATAAAATTGTAATTGCTGTACCAGATGAGAATCAGACCTATTGAAGGGATCACTTAGTAAATTACATAAACATCTAATCACTATGCTGTATACCTGAAACTAATGTAAAATAATATTGAATGTAAACTGTAGTTGAAAAAAGAAACACACAACTGTCTTACAGTTTCAATAGTAAGATCACCTGTGGTTCTGCATGTTGTTTGTTTCTCATTGTTTTTAGTTATTTGGTACCGTTTCTTGGTATGGTTGGTAATATTTGACTGTGTTTGATTAAATAATAGACATTGTATATGAAAAATGGTAGAGGCTCTGGCTAACGTTTTCTTTCTCCAAAAGGCAGAGTACTGGCAGATTTTGATCCACTTAAGAGAAGAGTTTTAATTTTTGTTAGTGTTGATCTCTGGTTGGCCTGACCCCTAGAGCACAGCCTTTGTAGAGTCTCTAAGGTAAGCCTGGATTGTTTACAAGCCGCACCACCTCCTCAGGCCTTGACTGCTGACTTCCAATTCCCCAGCAACCTCAGACTGCTAGTCTTTGCACAACCGTGTAGTCACAACCACTGCTTTCAACTAGGGGCTGGGAATCTTGCCCTGGAAATGCACAGCTTAGGAACTGACAAACAGCTCAAGTGGAAACTATACAATGAATTTTGGGCTCATTTCTCTAAGGTTCCTGCTTCCATTTCAAGTCTCAGATTCCATGGCATCTATGAACTTCAACCTCCTTCTTTCCAGCCTAACTGAAATGCCACAAGCCCCTCCAGCAATTTCCCTTTTCGAGTCCTGTCTGACTTGATTTTTCTCTAATACGTTCAGTAGCTTCAAGTATTTCATTCAGCTTTTATACTTACTATGGATAGGAGGGTTAGCGTGCTAAGCTACTTCATCAAACTCAGATGTGGAGGTTGGATGTACTTTATGCTCATCCACAAATGTCCTAAAGCTCCAAGCTTCATTCCCTGTCACCTGGATGATCACGCCAGATTTCTAACTGTTCTCTTACCCCTTACTCATTACCTAGGCGATAAATGAGCGTGGATTAAAAGGGGTAAGTCTGGAAGCAGAGTACTCAAAATGGGACAATTTAAACATCAAAAGAGAATAATATCTAAACTAACCTAATATATAAAAGCCAAGACTTTTGGGTTTGAAAAAAACATTACTGACTTTTGGGAATTCTAAGGGACCAATTCATTATTCTGAAAGCAGGTAACAGGAGAACACCGCACTGTCTCTCCTCTCTAAAGTATATTCCACTGCCACATCTAAAACTTTCTGGGCTTCAGTCTAAGTGGGACGCGACGTTCCCACAAACTGCTACTGGTCACATTCAGTACCCTCTCCTGGATTTTAGTCTTCCTCAAGACGTCCCAGTGGCATTTACCCTCGTGACCGCTGCGCTCTTGTGGAACCTCTTCCCTGGGTCTGCAGAATACTTCTTCTGTCGTCTTGACTCCATTTCTGCTGTCCCCTGGACCCCAGTGCCCATCTGGGGTGCTCCGTCCCTCAGCCCAGCCAGACTCACCTACCACTCTTTGACTTGGGGATTCCCTTTGTGTCCGGCAGGGAAGAGAGGCAGCAGGCGGCAACTGCGGGCCGACCTGGCTCCGGGGGGCGGGTCTGGCCTGGACCTTCCGGGGCGCCACGGCCAGCGTGCAGAGCGAGAAGCTGCCTGCGTGTCCAGCGGGCACCGCCTCAGCCGGGAGGGGACAGGTGGCAACCGGAAGTCCATTGTGGAGACCCGCCCTCGTGGGCGGGGCTACTCCCTCCCGCTCTGTTACAGGCAAAGCCAGACCCAGTTGTCTAAGCGGGTTTGGGCGCTGCTGGAACCTGGGTGTTGTGAGACCCGCACCGAAGCCGGTGGTTGGTCAAGTCCTGGTGGTCGGTGCTACCCGGCCCCTCTGGGTTAAAGCATGGCCACATGCCTGGCCCGCCTGGCGGTGCGGTGATCTGGGGTGCTGTCAGCGCACCTGGAGGCTCCGCGCCTACCCTAGAGGTTCCGCCGTGTGCGTCCCACTCATGCAGGCACAGCGGTAAGGGGGGAACCGCTGTCCCTGGCCACCCTATAAGGAAAAAGACAGTGTGCGGATATTAGAGGGGGGCTAGGTAGTACATTTTTACATCTGACCCTTCACTATAAGGGAGTTGTAAAATGAGAGTGCAAAACAGAGATCTTGCTTTTTTCTTTTTTTTTTTTTTAGAACATTACATTATTTTTAAAATTGAGTTTATTGGAGTGATATTGGTTTGCAAAACTATACAGGTTTCAAGTGTACAACTCAGTAAGACATCATCAGCATACTGCATTGTGGGCCCATCTCCTCAGGCAAAGTCTCTTTTTGATCCCGTTTCCACCCTCACCCTTTACCCACACCCCATTCCCTCTTGCTATCACCACAGTGTTGTCTGTGAGAATGTGTTATGTATACTGTATATGTTTTTTAGCTAATCCTGTCACCTTCTTTCATCCAGTCCCCCCTCCCCTCTGACAGCTGTCAGTCTGTTTCATGTTTCCATGCCTCTGTTTCTATTTTATTCATCAGTTTATTTTGTTCATTAGATTCGACGTATGTGAGAGATCATAAAGAATTTTCTTTCTCTGACTGGTTTATTTCACTTAATATAATAATATCCAGGTACATTCATGCTGTCACAAAAGGTAAGATTTCCTTCTTTCTTATATGGCTGGGTAATATTTCATTGTGTATATGTACCACAGCTTTTTTATCCACTCATCTACTGATGGGCACTTGGACTGTTTCCAGATCTGGGCTATTGTAAATAACGCTGCTATGGACATAGGGGGTGCAAACATTCTTTCGTACAATGCAAAGGATTGTGAGAAAATACTATGAAGTTGAGGTTTTGGGCTTCTTAGCTTCTTACGATATATTCCCAGAAGTGGGATCACTGGATTGAAAGGCAGTTCCATTTTTAATTTTTTGAGGTAACTCCATACTGTTTTCCACATTGGCTGCACCAGTCTGCATTTCGACCAACAGTGCACAAAGGTTCCCTTTTCTCCGCATCTTCACCAACAATTGTTGTTTGTTGATTCATTCATGATAGCCATTCTGACAGGCATGAGGTAATATCTCATTGTAATTTTAATTTGCATCTCCCTGATGATTAGCGCTGTTGGGCATTTTTTCATACATCTCTTGGTCATCTGTATGTCTTCTTTGGAGAAGTGTCTATTCATATCCCTTCCCCATTTATTAATTGGGTTGTTGTTTTCTTGGTGTTGAGTTGTATATGTTCCTTATATGTCTTGAAAATTAATCGTTTATCAGATGTGTCATTGGCAAATATGTTCTTCCATTCAGTGGTTTCCCTTTTCATTTTGTTCATGGTTTCTTTTGCTGTGCAAAAGCTTTTTAGTTTGATGTAGTCCCATTTGTTTATTTTTTTCTTTGTTTCCCATGCCCTAGGAAATATATCAGCCAAAATATTGCTACCAGAGATGTCTGTTTTCTTCTAGGATTTTTATGGTTTTGTGACTTACATTTAAGTCTTGTATCCATTTTGAGTTTATTCATATGTATTATGTAAGTTTGTGGTCTAGTTTAATTTTTTTGCACATAGCAAGATTGATGAACCTTTAACTAGACTCATGAAGAAAAACAGAGAAAGGGCCCAAATAAGTAAAATCAGAAATGAAAAAGGAAAAGTAATAACTGACATCACAGAAATACAAAGGGTTGTGAGAAAATACTATGAACAACTATATGCCAACACATTGGGTGACTTGGGTGAAATAGACAACTTCCTAGAAACATATAAGCTTCTGAAACTGAATCAGGAAGAATCAGAAAACCTGAATAGACTGATTGCAACTAATGAAATGGAAGCAGTAATAAAAAAAACTCCCAGCAAACAAAAGCCCTGGACCAGATGGCTTTACAGGCAAATTTTACCAAACCACAAAGAAGAACTAACACACATCTTCAAACTACTCCAAATAATTCAAGAGGAGGGAAGACTCCAAGCTCTTTTTACGAAGCCAGCATCATCCTAATTCAAAAAGCAAATAATGACAGTACAAAGAAGGAGAATTATAGGCCACTATCCCTGATGAACATAGATGCTAAAATCTTCAAAAAAAATACTAGCAAACTGGATCTAGCAATACATCAAAAAGTTCATACACCATGATCAAGTTGAATACATTCCGGAGTTGCAAGGTTTGTACAATATTTGCAAATCAATAAATGTGATACATCACATAAACTAAATGAAGGATAAAAACCACATGATCATATCAATAGATTCAGGAAAAGCATTTGATAAAATCCAGCATCCATTTATGATACAAACTTTTAACAAAGTGGTAATAGAGTGATCACTCCTCAACATAATAAAAGCCATATATGACAAACCCACAGCTAACATTATAGTCAGTGGGGAAAAACTAAAAGCATTTCCCTTAAGATCAGAAATAGTCATGGATGTTCACTTTCACCATTCTTATTCAAAATAGTACTAAAAGTCTTAGCCAGAGCAACCAGACAAGAAGAAATAAAAGGCATCCACATTGGAAGGAGAAAGTAAAACTGTCATTATTTGTTAATGACACGATATTGTACGTTGAAAACCCTAAAGACTCCACCAAAAAACTACTCAGTCTAAGAAATGAATTTGACAAAGTAGCTGGATACAAATCGGTGGCATTCTAATACATCAATAATGAACTATCAGAAAGAGAAATTAAGAAAAGAATCCCATTCACTATTGCAACAACAAAAATAAGGTACCCAGGAAAAAATATAATCAAGGAGGTTAAAAGACCTGTACTCAGAAATTATAGGACATTGAAGAAAGAAATTAAGGAAGATAAAGTAAGTGGAAGCATATAATGTGTTCATGGATTAGAAGAATTAACATCATTAAAGTATCCATACTACCCAAAGAAATCTATAGAGTCAATGCAATTCTTATTAAAATACCAATGACATATTTTACAGATTTAGAACAAATATTTCAAAATTTTATATGGAGCTAAAAAAGACCCCGAATAGCCATAGCAATCTTGAGAAAGAAGGAGGAGCAAAGTTGGAGGTATCACAATACCAAATATCAAACTATACTTCAAAGCCATTGTAATCAAAACAGCATGTTCCTGGCATAAAAACAGGCATATAGATCAATGGAACAGAACAGGGAACTCAGAAATAAATCCACACCTTTATAGTCAATTAATATTTGACAAAGGAGGAAGTGATGTCAGGATGGAGATCTTGGTTCCTTGAAGGCCTGATGGCAGAACTGGTGTGTGTGTGTTCTAAATGCTATTAGTGTTTGGGTTTAAGATCTGAGGGAGGAAGGTGGAAACGGTTGATTTTGGTAGCCTTTGGTCTCCATGGACCTAAGAAACCAAGGTGAATTCTTAAAGTGGAATGTAGGAGACCAGGGGACTGAAAAGCTTTCCCCAGGTACATCAGAAGAGAGCTGCTGATGCTTACTTGTTCTTCACCATCACCTGTTGGGGAATAGAGACCACTTTGCCTTTGACCATCTCTGGGACTGCTCCTGAAACAACCAGACCTGATCTGGGTAAACAAATCCTGTGTCAGTGGGTCCTGCAGCCAGAGATGATCAGTCAAAACAATCTGAACATTCATTCAGTGACATACAGGTACTAGGAGTGAAAAAAGACATCTATGATAATTGGTAATTCAATTAAAGAAATTCAAGGAGGGAGATTCCAAAATGGTGGCAGAGTGAATGGAAGCTACAAAGACCGTCTCCCAGGACCAAACTGGAATTACAACTAAAATAAAGAAAATTGACAGGAAAAAGCAACAGAAAAGCAGCTTGTGAAGATCATATAACTGGGGACACTGACTGAATCCTGGTAGGGTTGCGGAGGCAGAGAGGGAGGCTGGGAGTGCCCAGACAGCAGCAGTGCCCTCAGGTTAAACTCCCAAGTGGCTCCACAGTGCAGAGTCAGGACAGATGCTAAAATAGCCACAGCCACTCAACTTGGGATCTGGCAGAGGGAGGGAGGACTGGACTGAAACTATGTGGGGACACTCGGGATTTGGAGGGGGCTCAGAGTTTTTGCTGAGTTGCAGCGATGCAGGATGGTGGCCATCTTGCTTCTCCCCAGGGCTCCAGGGGGAGGTGGCAGCCCCTCCCTCGGAGATTCAACCCCACCCAGGTGGGCCATTGAAATGGAAATTGAGGCTAAAAAACAACCAGCATTAGCCCCACCCTCGGGGAATCCCCTTATGCTGAGCACCTGAGGGACTTTTTCATTCAACTAACAACCCAAAGCTCCTCAAGTAACCACTACTGATAGCCTCTACGTGAAACGCTAGAGGATAACTGTACCATTCATGGGCAAGCAACTCTAACCAGGAAAGTCAGGCTTGACAGGGATGTTTAATGTGGGTCCTCCATCGCTCATTCAAACCCGGTAGAGTGAGCCACAAACAACAGAACACCAACACCCACAGGGAAAATTTGGCAGGCTCCAAAGCCCACCGTGATAGCCAAAATGGTGAAACAAAGAAACAAAAGCCAAATGAAAGAACAAGAGACCTCTACCGAAGATGAGATAAATGTGGAGCAGTTAATCAAGTTAACAGAGCTAGAAATCAGAGCTATGATCTTGAGGAAGTTCAACAGCATGAGTAAGGACATAGAAATGTTGAAAATCAACCAATTGTAAATTAAAAACCACTAAGAAGAAATCAAGAATGATTTATCAGAAATAAAGAACATATTGGAAGGTCTAAACAGCAGAGTAGAGGAAGCTGAGGACCAATCAGAGAATTAGAAGACAGGGAAGAAAAATCAACCAATCAGAAAACCAAAAGGACAAAATGATTAAAAAACAGGAAGACAGATTAAGAGAACTGTGGGACAACTGGAAACGTAATAGTATTCGCATCATAGGAGTCTCTGAAGAAGAAGAAAATAAGCAAGAGTGAATATATTTGAAGAAATAATAACAGAAAACTTCCCTAATTTGGTAAAGGAAGAAGGCATTCAAGTTCAAGAAGCACAGAAAGCCCCAAGTAAGAAGAACCCAAACAGACCCACACCAAGACACATAGTAATTAAAATGCCAAAAATTAAAGACAATGAGAGAACCCTAAAGGTAGCAAGAGATAAGCAACAGGTTACCTACAAAGGAACCCCCATAAAGCTCTCACCTGACTTCTCAACAGAAACACTACAGAAGTGAATGGCATGAAGTAATCAAGGTAATGAAATACAAGGATCTGAATCCAAGATTACTCTATCCAGCAAGGCTGTCATTCAAAATAGAAAGTCAAATAAAGAGCTTCCCAGACAAAAAAGGCTAAGGGAGTACATTACCACCAACCAGCACTGCAAGAAATGTTAAAAGGACTGCTGTAATTAAAAGAACTAATAGAAAGAACAATAGAACCACACTAAAAAAAGTGGCAATAAATAAGTACATATTGATAATCACCTTAAATGTAAATGGACTGAATGCTGTGATAAAAAGACACAGAGTAGTTGATTGGATAAGAAAGCATGACTCCTCTATATGTTGTTTACAAGAGACCAACCTCACAACAAAAGACTCACGTAGGTTGAAAGTGAAGGGATGGAAAAAAATCTTCCAAGCAAATGGAAAGCAAAAAAAAGCTGGGGTAGCAATACTCATATCTGATAAAATAGATTTCAAAATGAAGGCCATAACTAGAGACAAAGAAAGTCACTACATAATATTGAAAAGATCTATCCAACAGGAAGGTATAACCTGATAAACATATATGCACCCAATATAGGAATATATTAGAAATCTTCTGGAGGGCTTCAAAGGAGAAATTGACAGCAATACAATCATAGCAGGGGACTTCAAAACCCCGTTGACAGCACTGGATAGATCCTCTAGACAAAAAACTACCAAGGAAACAGAGACTCTAAATGAAGCACTAGACCAAATAGATTTCATAGATATCTACAGAGAAATACACCCCAAAACTACACAATTTACATTCTTCTCAAGTGCACACGGGACATTCTGAAAGATAGAGCACATGATAGGACACAAAATAAATATCTACAAGTTCAAGACGATTGAAATCTTATCATGCATATTCTCAGATAACAATGGCATGAAACTAGAAATCAATTGCAAGAAAAACATGCAAAGACATTAAAGCACATGGAGACTAAATAGCATGTTATTAAACAATGAATGGGTTACCGAGGAGATCAATGAAGGAAGAAAAACTTCCTGGAAACCAATGAAAATGAACACACAATAACACAAAAATCTATGGGATTTAGCAAAAGCAGTTCTGAGAGGAAAGTTTATAGCACTCCAGGCCGATCTTAACAAACAAGAAAAATTTCTCATAGACTATCTAACCTCACAACTTAAAGTATTAGCAAGCAAACAAAAAGAAAACCCCAGAGCAAGTAGAAGAAAGGATATAGTAAAGATCAGAGCAGAAATAAATGACATAGAGACCAAAACAACAATTCAAAGGATCAATGAAACAAAGAGCTGTTTTTTTTTTTTAAACAATTAAAAAGATTGACAAACCCTTTGCTAGACTCACCAAGAAACAAAGAGAGAAAACCCAAATACACAAAATCAGAAATGAAAGAGGAGAATTAACAACTGACACCACAGAAATACAAGAGATCATTAACAATTACTATGAACAATTATATGGCAACAAATTCAACAATCTAAGTGAAATGGACAAATTTCTAGAAAAACAGTCTCCCAAAACTGGAACGAGACGACATAGAAAACTTGAACAGACCAATAACAACTAAGGAAATTGAAGAGGTCGTCAACCCAGGCCAGTTGGCTTCACAGGGGAGTTTTACTGAACATTCAAAAAAGAACTAACACCCATTCTCCTCAAACTACTTCAAAAAATTCAAGAAGGAAGACTTCTAAACTCGTTTTATGAGGCCAGCATAATTCTAATTCCAAAACCAGAAAAAGACACTACAAAGAAAGAAAACTACTGGCCAATATCCCTGATGAACATAGATGCCAAAATCCTGAACAAAATACTAGCAAATCGGATCCAGCAATACATCAAAAAAGTTATTTACCATGACCAAGTAGGATTCATCCCAGGGATGCAAGTCTGGTACAATATTAAAAAATCAATAAATGTGATACACCACATAAACAAAATGAGGAATAAAAACCACATAATCATATCAATAGTTGCTGAAAAAGCATTCGGCAAATCCTGCATCCATTTCTGATAAAATCACTCAGCAATGTGGGAATAGAGGGGTCATATCTCGACATAATAAAGGCCATATCTGAAAGGCCTATAGCCAACATCATACTCAATGGGCAGAAACTAAATGCATTTTCCTTAAGAACAGGAACAAGACAGGGATACCCACGTTTGCCACTCATATTTAACATAGTACTGGAAGTCATAGCCACAGCTATCAGACATGAAGAAAAATTAAAAGGGATTCAAATTGGAAAGGAGGAAGTGAAACTGTAATTATTTGCAGATGACATGATATTATACATAGAAAACCCTAAAGACTCCATCAAAAATCTACTAGACTTAATAAATGAATTTGGCAAAGTAGCAGGATACAAGATTAATGTCAGGAAATCGCTGGCGTTCTTATACACCCATGATGAACTCACAAAAAGAGAAATTGAAAAGACAATTCCATTTACAATCGTGGCAAAAAAAATTAAGATACCTAGGAATCAACTTAACCAAAGAAGTAAAGGACCTATTTGCAGAAAACTACAGGACATTGAAAAAAGAAATAGAGGAAGTTATAAAAAAGTGGAAACACATAGTTTGTTTATGGATTGGAAGAATTAACATCATTAAAATGTCCATATTAGCCCTGGCCGGTTTGACTCAGTGGTTAGAGCATCAGCGTGAGGTCCACAGAGACCCGGGTTCTGTTCCCACTACGGGCATGTACCTTGGCTGTAGTTTGTCCCTGGCCCTGGTTGGTCCGTGTGGGTGGTGGCCACTCGAGGTGTCCCTTTCACATCGATGTTTCTCTCTCTTCCTCTCTCTCCTTCCCAGTCTATCTCAGTAGAAAATGGAACAATGTCCTCGGATGAGGATAAAAAAAAAAAAATGTCCATATTACCCAAAGCAATCTATAGATTCAATGCAATCCCCATCAAAATGCCAACAACATATTTCACAGAACTAGGACACATACTTCAAAAGTTCATATGGAACCATAAAAGACCCTGAGTAGCCAAAGCAATCTGGAAAAAGAAGTGCAAAGTAGATAGGATCATAATACCAGATATCAGGTTATACTACAAAGCCACTGTAATCAAAACAGCCTGGTACTGGTACAAGGCATATAGACTAGTGGAACAGAATAGAGAACTGAGAAATGGACCCAAGACAATATGCTCAATTAATATTTGACAAAGTTGGCAAGAGAATACAATGGACTAAAGACAGCCTCTTTAATAAATGGTGTTGGGAAAATTGGACAGCTGCATGCAAAAAAAAAAAAAAAGAAAAAAAGAAACTAGACCATTAACTTATACCATACATAAAAATATACTCAAAATGGATAAAAGACTTAAATGTGACCTGTGAATCCATAAGAAGTCTGGAAGAAAATGTAGGAAAAAAATTTGGGGCATCATACGCAGCAGAATTTTCAGATACACCACCTAAGGCAACAGAAATAAGGGAAGAAATGAGCACATGAAACTACATCAAACTAAAAAGCTTCTGCACAGCAAAAAAAAACAAAACAAAAAACAAAACAAAAAAAAAACAATCATCAAAATGGAAAGGCAACCCACAGTATGGGAGAACATCATTGCCAATGATACATCAGATAAGGGGTTAATTTCCAAAATATATAGAGTACTCATACAACTCAACAAAAGGAAGACAAAGAACCCAATTAAAAAATGGGCAGAGGAGTGGAATAGACACCTCTCCAAACAGGACATACAAATGGCTAAGAGACATATGAAGAAATGCTCAACATCCCTAATCATCAGAGAGATGCAAATTAAAACAACAACGGGATATCACCTCACACCTGTCAGAATGGCCGCCATCAACAAATCATCAAACAACAAGTGTTGGCGAGGGTGTGGAGAAAAGGGGACTCTAGTCCACTGCTGATGGGAATGCAGACTGGTGGAGCCACTATGGAAAACAATATGGTGTTACCTCAAAAAATTAAAAATTGAACTTCTATTTGACTCAGTGATCCCACTTCTAGGAATATACCCTAAGAAACCTGAAACACCAATCTTAAAGAATGTATGTACCCCCATGTTCATAGCAGCACTATGTATAATAGCTAAGATCTGGAAACAGCCCAAGTGTCCATCAGTAGACAAATGGATAAAAAAGCTGTGGTACATATACACATTGGAGTACTATGCAGCTGTATGAAAGACAGATCTCTTATCCTTTGAGACGACATTGAGGGACCTGGAAAGTATTATCCTATGTGAAACAAGCCAAGCAGAAAAAGACAAATACCACATGATCTCACTTATTTGTGGAATATAATGAACATAACAGTCTGAGGAATAGGGTAGACCCAGAAACATGGAAGTAGGGTACAGACTGACAACCCTCAGAAGAGGGGGTGGTGGGGGGAGGAAAGAGATAAACCACATATCTTATATGCATATATGCATAACCAATGGACATAGACAACAACAACCGGGGACGGGGCGGGGGCGAGGAGGAGGAGGGTGTCAGTGGGGTAAAAAAGGAGAAATATCTGTAGCAAAAAAAAAAGAAATTCAAGGAGGGAGTGGGAAGAAACACTTTCTGAGGACATAACATGATTTGTTTTAAAAACAATTTAGTGGATGAATTGAAGGAAGAGATGATGTTTTTTGAGATCCAAATAGATTTGAGAAATATCTCAAAACAAGCAGCAAAAATATGAAGATAAATAAAGAATAACAAAGTATATGTTACTAGAATTCTAGAAGGAATAAAAGACAGTAGATGAGAGACAATAATCACACAAATAAACTATTTCTTGAGCTGCAATAAAAGGCTCACTGTGTTTCAGGATGGACTATGCTTCCTCAGCAGGGGTGATAACACCCCCAAAGAAGCAAAAATTGTTCTTGAGGGGAAGGTGGCAAAAAAAATTACTGCTTTTATGTATAAAGCACAGACACAATACATAAACAGAAATGCAGGTTATCTGTGCTATTAAATCATCATAGGGGATGGCCCTGGCTGGTTTGGCTCAGGTGTTAAAGCATCAGTCTGTGGACCAAAGAGTCATGGGTTTGATTCCAATCAAGGGCACATTCCTTGGTTGCAGTTTGGAACCCAGCCCTGGTCGGGGTTGGGCGGGAGGCAACCGGTCAACGTATCCCTCTCACATTGCTGTTACTCTTTCTCTCCCCCCACCCCACTCTGACTGAAGATAAATGGAAAAATATCCCCAGGTGAGGATGAAAAAAACAACCACTTCATAGTGGGCAATTAAGAAAAGATATCTTAAAATTTCCATAACTGGGTGATAATGAATACAATATTAAGAAACAGTGGACTAGACTGAAGAGAAGGGAGAAACAGCAAGGTATATGCTGTTTAAAATTTTGAACTCTAAGGAGAAAAAAAAAACAAACCTATGTGAGTTTCATGTAATTCTTTTCATGAAAAATAAAACTTTAAATACCATGAGTCCATATTAATTGTAAGCATTTATATTCCTACTTTAATAAAATAGGTCTGTAGCAAGGCTAGCTTAGGTAGTAGATGATTTTTGTATAGGATCCTCTGGAGAGAAGCAAGAGAGAAATGGACAGGAAGAGGTGAAGGCATTGGGGAATGGTGTTATCAAACATGCATATTAGGGATGAGGGTGAGGCTGGTGGAGAGACAGCTCTGTCCCTGGAGTGCTGGTATAAGTGCTTCCCTCAAGGGCTTTCATGACAGAAGATAAATAACCCAACTCCTGGAATGCAAAAAGCTGAATTTCATGTCCAATCGAATGTCTATTCCTGAAGACAATCTAAGGCTGCTGAGTGAATCAGACATCTGTGGTTGGGATGGTTTCATGATCAAGGTAAGGGCAGGGTTGATGTTATGTCCCACACAGGCCAGAGGTGATAGGACTCTTAAAGGCGATTGGTATATGTGGATGCAGAATGGAAAAGACCAGGCATACAAATCTGGTTGGGTACAGAAGAAACGGAGGGTGAGGTGTGGGAAAGGGGGTGATAGTACATGGGTTCTCCGATGTTACTGAATTGTAAAGAGATGTCATCCTAAAGTTAACAGATGCCCTAATAATTTGACTGGGTATGAGAAAAACGGAAGACTGAAGACGCATCTTGGAAAATATGAGAAGAGCCTTGATCATGACTGAGATCTGTGCCAGGCTTCCCAAAGCAGAGTGTGGAAAGGACTTAGAGGAGGCAGCCACACCATCTCGGGCACATGTGAGAAAAAAGTATGTGGGAGTGCGGGGGTAGAGGCATTTGAGAGAGATTTCTAGGATAAACATGTGTTAGAGCAAAATATTTCTAACAGGAGACCAATCAGGCGATTCCCGAACTTCTTAGCTTTCTGGCTTCAGTCATGGACTGAAGTGAATAAAACTTCCCTGCTACAACCTCTCCCCAGTAACTTGGCATCATCCGCTTCTATAATCTCTCCTTATCTCAAGTCCTTGCCTTTGTTGAACTGCATGTCTGCTGGCCTCTTCCTCTCATAGAGCAGCCATATGTTCTAGTGAGATGGTTTCCACCTCAAGGCCAGTGACTGGTCTCCCTTGACCAGTAGTAACTCTAATGGTAGAACAGTTTCTCCCATCACTTATAGGATGGTAATAGGAGCTGCTCTCCCTCCTCAGGAGGAAGAAAACAGAGGCACCAAGAGGGGTTACCTGGAGTGGAAGAAAGAATTATAATTTGCACAAGCTATAACAGCTACTGAGATAGATATTTAGAGATATCCCTTGACCAGAGGGTATTAACATTTGTCTCCAATTCTCCAAAACTATCTGTTTACAAATTTGTTTCACTCTCAAACTGTAAGCCCCTAGGATTCTGGATGTTTTTCATTTTTTGATAGTCCCATTTTGTGTTATGGTACTTGAAAAATGGTAATGCTTAAAATATACTTTTTTTTGTTTTATCCTCACCCGAAAACATTTTTGCATTTATCTTCAGATAGAGCGGGAGGGAGAGAGGGGGAAGAGAGAGAGAGAGAGAAACGTTGATGTGAGAGAAGCACATCGACTGGCTGTCCCCCACACGACCCCAACCAGGGCTGGGGACAAACTGCAACTGAGGTATGTGCCCTTAGCAGGAACTGAACCTAGGACTCTCTGGTCTGCAGGCTGATGCTCCAACCGCTGAGCCAAACTGGCCAGGGCTAAAATATACTCTCTGAATGATGGAGTTAATTAGTGAAAGAACACTACCAAATATATGATATAATTTCCACCTCCAGAAAGTCTTCCAGATATCATGCTGTTGCATGCGCAGCAATAATGTCTTTCTTTCTCCCATTTCAATAATTGCTAAACTTAGTTCCCTAAGATGTGAACACAAGGAGTGCTCCAGCTCAGGCACTTATTCCCTGTCAGTGTTGCCTCTTAAAGGTCTTTTGACTCTCTTCACAAGTGAACAAATTATATGTGATAATTTCAGAAATTTAAAATCTTATTTCTATCAATTATTGGCTTGTGATATGTGGAAAATGATGCACATTCATAGAGTCCCACCTTCTTTATGCATGAAATGGGGTTAATGCCCAGTCCTGAAATGGATATTCAACATCTAGATTCAGAAATATACAAAGTGCCTCATGCAAAATGCTTACTATGGCCTCTGGTATAAAGCATATGCATAATAAATATCCAATTAATTCTTCTGCGACTGTATTATGTTGAGGTCCATTCTATTCCTGGAATACCACTGGCATTTTAGAATCCTGTATTTTGGTCAATTATGGTTTCAATAAATCTCTACCAGTGATCTTTCTAAAGTAGAGTAATTGCCTGGCCGGTGTGGCTCAGTGGCTGAGCATCAACCCATGCACCAAGAGGTCTCTGGTTTGATTCCTGGTCAGGGCACATGCCCAAGTTATGGGCCAAATCCCCAGTGGGGGGCATGCAGGAGGTAGCTGATCAATGTTCTCTCTCATCAAAGTTTCTATTTCCCTCTCCTTCTCCCTGTCCTGTCCTCTCTCTCTAAAATCAATAAAGAAAAAAGATTTTAAAGTAGAGTAATTGTTCTAAACAGTTGGCTTCAAGACATCTGATGATCCTCCCTGGGAAAAGGATGACGCCTTACTCTGAAGTTGTAATCAAGGCCCTTCACAATCAGAACAAATCTGCCTAGGCAACCGCTCCTGGCCCTCTCCAGCACTTCCTATGCTTCAGCCACGGGGCTGAAAATGTTTCAAGAATGCAGATATTTCTCATGGTGATTCCCTGTTTTCACCCTTAACTTTATATGAACTGCTCAATCTCAAGTTCAAGTATCATCTTGTTACTGCCTTCCCACACACACACAGTGGTTTCTTCTCTACACTGATCACTGTTTTGTGGGAAAGAACAATTAGTTAAAAACCTGTATCTTTTAATGAGATTGTCACTGAGGGCAGAGAACATGTCTTTTGCACCTTTGTGTTTCTTATTATTTGTGTGTTCAAAGAAGATGGAAGTATGGGATATGCCAAAATTTTCTGGTGTTTTCACAAAGAATATTCCACGAAAGTCGGTGTCTTCCTGGCTCTGTAAGAAGTGATGTCTCTGGTGGTCTCCCCACATTTGACTACCTTAAACTATACTAGTGTTAGCCACACAGTCTTCCACTTGCTGGGCATCCCTGGCCTTGAGGACCAGCACATGTGGATTTCCATCCCCTTCTTCATTTCCTATGTCATGACCCTGTTTGGGAACAGTTTGCTCATCTTCATCATCCTCACAAAGAGCAGCCTCCATGAAGCCATGTACCTCTTCCTCTGCATGCTGGCTGGAACAGACATTGTCCTCTCCACATGTACAGTACCTCAGGCCTTGGGCATCTTCTGGTTCCATGCTGAGGAGATCTCGCTGGATCGCTGCATCACTCAGGTATTCTTCCTCACTTCCACCTTCATGACTGAGTCAGGGATCTTGCTGGTGATGGCATTTGACCGCTACATTGCCATATGCTACCCACTCAGATACACAGCTATTCTTACACATGCACTGATTGGGAAAATTGGTGTGACAATCTTTCTGAGAAGTTTTGGTACAGTATTCCCCATAATATTTCTCCTGAAAAGGCTGACTTTTTGCAGAAGTAATATTCTTCCACACACTGTTTGTGAGCACATTGGGTTGGCTAAATTTTCTTGTGATGACATACGAATAAACATCTGGTATGGATTTTTTCTCCTACTGTCAACAATTGCTTTAGATGTCTGTCTAATTTGTGTTTCATATATCCTTATTCTACGTGCTGTCTTTCGCATCCCTTCCCGAGATGCTCGCTCCAAAGCTCTCAACACATGTGGTTCCCATGTCTGCATCATCATCCTCTTTTATGGACCTGGGATCTTCTCAGTCCTCACTCAGCGGTTCGGACACCACATTTCACCCTCTGTCCATATCCTGCTGGCCCATATCTGCATTATGATACCTCCTATGCTGAATCCCATCATTTATGGAATCAAGACCAAAGAGATCCGGGGCCAGATGATTCATATCTTGTTTTCAAAACAGATATGACTTTGGGAATAGAAACCAGATCAGTTTTCTCAACATTTCTAGCCATGCATTGAGGTAAGCTTTAAAAGCCCAAGTATATGAGGGACAACTGAGACTATATATCTATGTAGTCTATAGACTGTATCTCACCAAGTATATGTTTCTGGAGCAAGTCCACAGGGGAACTTGAGGCATGCTTCTCTTATTTTGTTAATCTTCACCTGAAGATATTTTTCCATTGATTTTTTGATAGAGTGGGAGAGAGGGAAGGAGAGAGAGAGAGAGAGAAACAGAAACATAGATGTGAGAGAGACACATTGATTAGTTGCCTCCCACATGACCCTGACCAGGTCTGGGGATTGAACCTGCAACTCAGTTACATGCCCTTGACTGGGAATCAAACCCACGACCCTCGGGTCCGTGGATTAATGCTCTAACCACTGAGCAAAGCTGGCCAGGGCATTTTAAAATTATTTTATTTTTTTATTTTGGGACATGCTTTACAAAGTCTCTCTTCAATAATAACAGATCAGTATCTTTGTGGCTCCATAAGCTTTCTCAGTCAGAGTATGATCAATAAACCGTTCCTAGTCTATAATCTGAGATAGGTATTTGGAAAGAGATGAATCATTGATAATTGCGGGACTACTCTTTCTTGCTTTATGCCATGCTGTGGTGAAATAGTTACCATTCTTCTTATCTACATTGAGATGTTAATCTAAATATTATTCCCTCTGTCCTCATTATCACACAGTTTTATTCTTTAAAGGCTCACCTACATCTGTATACATTTTGTTATTTGTCCTAAAATTTCAAGAAAGGAAGGGAGGGTGGGAGGGAGAGAAGCAGGCAAAAACCTCTGGCACCCACATCCCCCTATAGCCTTTTCTCTGCCTTTCTTTTTCTTCTTCTTATTTCTCTGTTTCTTCTTCCTTTATATCTTTATCCTCCTCTTCTTCCTCCTCTACCTCTTCTTCCTTCTTATCTCCCTCTTCCTGGTCTTCTTCTTTCTCCCTCTCCATCACAGTAAAAGACTTTGAAAGAGTTGTCTGTACATTCAAGATTCAATATATTTATCTATTTTCCTTGATCTCACCCCAGTCAGACATGTTTCCTATCCCATGAACTTCCTGTCACAGGAACCTCCCCATTGCCAAGTCCAATGGTCAATACTCGGTCTGCATCGTACATGACATATCAGCACCACCTGACACAGTGAACCTTCCCTCATTCTAGAAACTCCTCACTCATCCCACTTCAGACAGTGTATTAGAAATAAAATATGTATAAAGCCCCCATTTTCAACATACAGCTAATATAATTTTACAGGAGGCTGCTATATATTTTTGTATATGTATGGTAGTAAATGAACATTTTTAATCGGACAATATGACACTTACTCTTCTAGAATGCACCTTTCTCACTTAGCAAAATAATGTGGACATAATCCCATGTCAAAACTATACATCTCTGCAGGCATTTTGATCACCTCTCCTTTGTATTTGTCCAAGAACATGCCACATATCAATTATCCAGGCATACTCTTAAAAAGAATTTATTAAGTATCATTGTAATGATTAATTTACTGTTCATTTCTCAATTGACAGCAGGCTCAGCATTCTATATACTTACCTTCCTAATGCCCTTTATGTAGCTGAAAGGGTAGGCCTTAAATCAAGATATTTTAAATACATTTCTTTGTAAACTGTAAAACTATGAGATTATCACTTTAAATAAATTGGAGATAATCAAATGCATCAAGATGTCACATTTATTACTTCTGTTAGCGTGATTTACCTTCTCTTTTTTTGTTTTTAAAATATTTTTTACATATATGAAATTTTTACACATTCTTCACAGAGATTACATATATAATCTATGCAAAGTCTATTTCTATTTTTAAAATATCTCAAACTATTTTTTTCACATGGATTTATAGTATAAGTATTTATTACATTGTAAATGTATTTTTAGCTGACTATAAAATATACTAGTTTATAGAAAAACCATAATTTACCTAACCATTTCATTATTATTAACAGGCAGTATATTTCAAATGCTTCAGTTGTCCAAAATGTAATGTTTATTTAAAAATTTCCTCATGTTGCCTGTCCATAAATTTTAGTTATACATGAGTCCTTAAATAGTATGTTGTCAACTTACTTTTCTTTGTTTCTTTTGTGCTCCTCAGAAGTGTTTCAAACTCAAACAAGAATTACGTTATTTTAATGTAAAATTTTGCTTCTACTTAATTTAGCACCTGAATAATTAGTCATTATTTCAAAAACATTGTTGTTTATTCTCAGGAAAAATACAAAATAATCAAAAGAAGCATTTTAATGACCACTAATCATACCCATTTACAAAATATTTGTAATTATAAAATGATTGTCATTTAAAACTATTTCACATAGTTGTGCATGTGTTTTATGACTTACATTTTTTTTTGCTTAATGTTATATAACAAGTATTTTCCTTTAGCATCAAGAACACTATGTAAATAATTATGTATAATCTTAAAAATATCAGGGGAAAGACTTTGTAAAGTATATTATTGTCTAAACAATTATGCTGTATACCTGAAACTAATACAAAATTTTATTAACTGTAGACTAATTGAAAAAAATTAAAAAAGAACATTGGGTAAATATTAAGTTTAATAGGCATACAACATACTATTATGTGATGTACTGTAATTTAGTAAACTAGTGGATTCTTAGTTAATATTTAAATCCAAATAATTGACAGTATAAAATAAAATTGTTATGAACATAAACATTAATGCACATTTGATATATCTTGTGTTTTTGTGGTATACTATAGGGAAGATTCTTGAAAAATTTTACTGCATCTATGAGTGACTGTGTCCTGGCCAGGTTGAGTACATTTTTTATTTGCAAAAAGTTTTTCAAATGTACCTCTTTTTTAGAACAAATGTTTTTATTGATTTTTTTTAGAGAGAGAAAAATGGAGAGAGAGATAGAAACATCAATGTGAGAGAGAAACAGTTATCAGCTGCCTCCTGCACACCCCCTACTAGCGATCAAGCCTGCAACCCAGGCATGTGTCCTGACCGGAAATTGAAACAGGACCTCTCAGTCCATGGGCCGATGCTCAATCCACACTGGCTGGGCTCAGATGTACCTCTTATACATTCTAGGATAATTTGTTTTTCAAAAATTGACTGGAATACAATTGCATAACATTATATATAGAAAACCCTAAAGACTCCAATGAAAGACTATTAGAACTAATAAAAAAATTCAGTAAAATTGTAGGATATAAAATAAATATACAAAAAGCTGTGGTTTTATACACTAATAACAAATATCAGAAAGAGAAATTAGAGAAACAACCTCATTTATAATTGCATCAAGAAAAATAAAATACATAGCAATATGTTTAACCAAATAGATAAAAGACCTGTACTATGAATCATAAGACATTGACAAAAGAAATTAAGATACAAATAAATGGAAATATATAATGTGCTCATGGATTGGGAAAAATAATATTGCTCAAATGTTTATGCTTACCCAAAGAGATATACAGATTCAATGTAATTCCTATCAAATTCCAATTGCTTTTTTTCACAGAAATAGAAAAAACAATAAAATGTTGAAACCACAAAAGTAATCTTGAGAGGAAAAAACAATCCTGGAGGCACTGGGCTCCCTGATTTCAAACTATGCTACAAAACTATAGTGATAAAAAAAATATTGTCCTGGCATAAAAAAAGACACATAGATCAATGGAATGTGTATTCATATTAGGTCAATTAATTTACAACAAAGGAGCCAATAATATATAATGGAGACAGGACAGTCTGTTCAATAAATGGTGTTGGGAAATCTACAATCATATGCAAAAGAATCATACTGGACCACTAACTTACGCCCTACACAAATACTAAATCAAAATGGATTAAAAATTTGGACATAAGACTTGAAACCATAAAACTCTTAGAAAAAAACTTACGCAGTAAGATCCTTGACATAGGTCTTGGCAGTAATTTTTGTATCTGTCTCCAAAACACATGTTAAGAAAAGCAAAAAATAAACAAATGGAACTATATCAAACTAAACACCTTCTGCACAGGAAAGGAAACCATAAAAAAAAAAAGAAAGAAAGAAAGAAAGAACGGGAAAGAAAAGGCAACCTACTGAATGAGAGAAAATATTTGCAAATCATATGTCTGATAAGGGGTTAATATTTTAAAAATATAAAGAACTCATACAACTCAATAGCAAGATACTCTCCCCTCCTCTGCAAACAATTCCATTAAAAAATGGGTAGAAGATCTGAATAGACATTTTTTCAAATAAGACATACATATGGCCAACAGGTACATGAAAAGGTGCTTAACATCACTAATCATCAGGGAAAAGCAAATAAAAACCATAGAGGCTGGCTCTGCCTCCTCTTTGTTCCTTATGAAGCAGACTGTCCTGCTGGAGCCTTGGCTGGTTGGATGAGTTGACATTCACAGAAAGTGGCACCTTTTGAAAAAACGGCAAACCTACCATTGTTCCACCATATATGTGGTGATCACTGAAGCACAGAATTATCTTAGGCACCACTAGAAAAAAAAGTAGAATCAGAGATTCCAAAAT
The DNA here is from genome assembly GCF_014108415.1 of Molossus molossus. Classification (NCBI taxonomy): domain Eukaryota; kingdom Metazoa; phylum Chordata; class Mammalia; order Chiroptera; family Molossidae; genus Molossus; species Molossus molossus. The sequence continues at coordinate 47,562,079 of NW_023425348.1, forward strand.
GGTGGTGGAGTGAATGGAAGCTACACAGACCATCTCCCAGGACCAAACGGAAATTACAACTAAAATAAAGACAAATTGTCAGGAAAAAGCAAAAGAAAAGCAGCTTGTGAGGACCATATAACCACGGACACTGAATCGATCCTGGTAGGATTGCGGAGGCATGAGAGGGGGGCCGGGAGCCCATGAATAGTGGTGGTCTTAGCTGTGAGCAGGGCCCTCAGGGTTAAAATCTCAAGCCGGCTCCACAGTGCAGATAGCAGAAACAGAATTGTAAAATAGCCACAGCCACTCAACCTGGGCTCCAGCAGAGGGAGGGTGGACTGGACTAGAACTGTGCGAGGACACTCAGGATATGGAGGGCACGCAAAGATTTTGCTGAGTTGCAGCCACACAGGATGGTGGCCATCTTACTTATTCCCAGGGCTTAGGGGAGAGGTTGAGATAATCAACTAATCAGAAAACCAAAAGGAAAAAACCAATTAAAAAACAGGAAGACAGCTTAAGAGAACTGTGGGACAACTGAAAATGTAATAATATTTACATCATAGGAGTCCCCGAAGAAGAAGAAAATGAGAAAGGGCGAGGGAATATATTTGAAGAAATAGTGACAGAAAACTTCCCTAATTTGGTGAAGGAAGAAGGCATTCAAGTTCAAGAAGCACAGAGAGTCCCAAGTAAGAAGAACCCAAACAGGCCCACACCAAGACACATAGTAATTAAAATGCCAAAAATTAAAGACAAAGAGAGAATCCTAAAGGCAGCAAGAGATAAGCAACAGGTTACCTACAAAGGAACCCCCATAAGGCTCTCAGCTGACTTCTCAACAGAAACACTACAGGCCAGAAGAAAATGGCATGAAGTGATCAAGGTCATGTAAAACAAGAATCTGAATCCAAGACTACTCCACCCAGCAAGGCTATCATTTAAAATAGAAGGTCAAATAAAAAGCTTCCCAGACAAAAAAAAAAAAAGAAAAGGCTAAGGGAATACATTAGCACCAAACCAGCACTGCAGAAATGTTTAAAGGACTGCTGTAATTAGTAGAAGTAGGAGGTAAAATATAATCACACTAAACAAAAATGGCAATAAATAAGTACATATCAATAATCACCTTAAATGTAAATGGATTGAATACTCTGATAAAAAGACACAGAGTAGCTGATTGGATAAGAAAGCATGACTCGAAGGAAAAATGGCAGCGGAGTGAACGGAAGCTACACAGACCGGCTCCCAGAACCAAACTGGAATTACAACTATAACACAGACAAATCGATGGGAAAAATCAACAGAAAAGCAGCTTGCGAGGACCATACAACGAGGGACACCGACTGGATCCTGGTAGGCTTGCGAAGGCGCGAGACGGGACCTGGGAGCCAAGGTTGGCAGTTCGGCAGCGGCCTTAGCTAGGAGCAGCGCCCTCGGGTTACACTCCCAGGCGGCCCAACTGCGCAGAGCAGGGACAGAGGCTAAAACAGCCACAGCCACTCACCTTGGGCTCCGGCAGAGGGAGGGCAGACTGGACTGGAACTGTGTCGTTGACACTTGGGATTTGGAGGGCGCTCAGAGCTTTGGCTGAGTGCAGTCACGCAGGACGGTGGGCATATTGCTCCTTCCCAGGGCTCTGGGGAGAGGCAGCAGCCCTTCCCTCCGAGATACAACCCCAGCGTGTGGGCCATTGAAGTGCTAATTGAGGCTCACTAACAACCAGCATATGCCCCACCCTCGGGAAATCCCCTTGTGCTAAGCACCTGAGGGAGCTTTTCAATCAACTGACAATGCAAAACTCATCAAGTAACCTCTACTGCTAGCCTCCAGGCAAAAAGCTAGAGGATAACAGTACCTTTCCTGGGCAGGCAACTTTAACCAGGAAAGTAAGACTTGACAGCGGTGTTTAACGTGGGTCCTCCCTAGCTCATCTAAACACAGGAGAGGGAGCCACAAACAGCAGAACACCAACACCCACAGGGAAAACTTGATAGGCTCCAAACCCAAAGTGATAGCCAAAACGGTGAAACACAGAAACAGAAGCCAAATGAAAGAGCAAGAGACCTCCACTGAAGATGAGATCAATGTGGAGCAATTAGGCATGTTAACAGAGCTAGAATTCAGAGCCATGATCTTGAGGAAGCTGAACAGCATGAGTAAGGACATAGAGACACTAAAAATAAGCCAATTAGAAATTAAAAACCATCAAGAAGAGATAAAAAATGACATATCAGAAATGAAAAACACATTGGAAGGTTTAAAAAGCAGAGTAGAGGAAGCTGAGGACTGGATCAGTGAATTAGAAGACACGGTAGAAAAAAATCAACCAATCAGAAAAACAAAAGGAAAAAACTATTAAAAAACAGGAAGACAGCTTAAGAGAACTATGGGACAACTGGAAACGTAATAATATTTGCATCATAAGAGTCCCCGAAGAAGAAGAAAATGAGCAAGTGATAGAGAATATATTCAAAAAAATAGTGACAGAAAACTTCCCTAATTTGGTGAAGGAAGAAGGCATTCAAGTTCAAGAAGCACAGAGAGTCCCAAGTAAGAAGAACCCAAACAGGCCCACACCAAGACACATAGTAATTAAAATGCCAAAAATTAAAGACAAAGAGAGAATCCTAAAAGCAGCAAGAGATAAGCAACTGGTTACCTACAAAGGGAACCCCATAAGGCTCTCAGCTGACTTCTCACAAGAAACACTACAGGCCAGAAGAGAATGGCATGAAGTAATCAAAGTCATGAAAAACAAGAATCTGAATCCAAGACTACTCTACCCAGCAAGGCTATCATTCAAAATAGAAGATCAAATAAAGAGCTTCCCAGACAAAAAAAGGCTAAGGGAATACATTAGCACCAAACCAGCATTGCAAGAAATGTTAAAAGGACTGCTGTAATTAGCAGTAGAAATGGGAAGAAAAATAGAACCACACTCAACATGAATGGCAATAAATAAGTACATATCAATAATCACCTTAAACGTAAATGGATTGAATGCTCCCATAAAAAGACACAGAGTAGCTGATTGGATAAGAAAGCATGGCTCATCTATATGTTGTTTACAAGAGACCCACCTCTCAACAAAAGACTCACATAGGTTGAAAGTGAAGGGATGGAAAAAAAATTTCCAAGCAAATGGAAAGCAAAAAAAAGCTGGGGTAGCAATTCTCATATCTGATAAAATAGATTTCAAAATGAAGACCATAACTAGAGACAAAGAAAGTCACTACATAATATTGAAAGGATCTATCCAACAGGAAGATATAACCTGATAAACATATATGCACCCAATATAGGAGCACCAAAATGTATTAAAAATCTTCTGGAGGACTTACAAGGAGAAATTGACAACAATACAATCATAGCAGGGGACTTCAACAGCCCGCTGACACCACTGGATAGATCCTCTAGGCAAAAAATTAGCAAGGAAACAGACTCTAAATGAAGCACTAGACAGTATGGATATAATAGATATCTACAGAGAATTACACCCCAAAACTACAGAATACACATTCTTCTCAAGTGCACATGGGACATTCTCAAAGATAGACCACATGATAAGACACAAACTAAATCTCTACAAGTTCAAGAAGATTGAAATCATATCAAGCTTCTTCTCAGATCACAATGGCATGAAACTAGAAATCAATTGCAACAAGAACATGCAAAGACATTTCAACACACGGAGGCTAAATAGCATGTTATTAAACAATGAATGGGTCACCGAGGAGATCAAGGAAGAAATGAAAAACTTCCTGGAAACCAATGAAAATGAACACACAACAACACAAAATCTATGGGATGCAGCAAAAGCAGTTCAGAGAGGGAAGTTCATAGCACTACAGGCCTACGTCAAAAAACAAGAAAAATTTCTAATTGACTGTCTAACCTCACAACTTAAAGAATTAGAAAGCAAACAAAAAGAAAATCCCAGAGCAAGTAGAAGGAAGGAAATAGTAAAGACCAGAGCAGAAGTAAATGACATAGAGACCAAAAAAACAATTCAAAGGATCAATGAAAGAAAGAGCTGTTTTTTTGAAAAGATAAACAAGATTGATGGACCCTTAGCTAGACTCACCAAGAAACAAAGAGAGAGAACCCAAATACACAAAATCAGAAATGAAAGAGGAGAAGTAACAACCAACACCACGGAAATACAAAAGATCGTTAACAACTACTATGAACAACTATATTGCAACAAATTCGACAATCTAAGCGAAATGGACAAATTTCTAGAAACAGATAGTTTCCCAAAACTGGATCAGGAAGAGATAGAAAACTTGAACAGACCAATAACAACAGAAGAAATTGAAGATGTAATCAAGACTCTCCCAGCAAACAAAAGCCCAGGCCCAGATGGCTTCACGGGGGAGTTTTACTGAACATTCAAAAAAGAACTAATACCCATTCTCCTCAAACTACTTCAAAAAATTCAAGAAGAAGGAAGACTTCCAAACACGTTCTATGAGGCCCACATAATTCTAATTCCAAAACCAGAAAAAGACACTATGAATAAAGAAAACTACAGGCCAATATCCCTGATGAACATAGACGCCAAAATCCTGAACAAAATATTAACAAATCGGATCCAGAAATACATCAAAAAAATTATTCACCATGACCAAGTGGGATTCATTCCAGGGATGCAAGTCTGGTACAATATTCGCAAATCAATAAACGTGATACACCACATAAACAAAATGAAGAATAAAAACCACATGATCATATCAATAGATGCTGAAAAAGCATTAGACAAAATCCAGCATTCATTTCTGATAAAAACGCTCAGCAATGTAGGAATAGAGGGATCATATCTCGACATAATAAAGGCCATATATGAAAGACCTACAGCCAACATCATACTCAATGGACAGAAACTAAAAACATTTCCATTAAGAATAGGAACAAGACAGGGATGTTCACTTTCGCCACTCTTATTTAACATTGTACTGGAAGTCTTAGCCACAGCAATCAGACATGAAGAAAAAATAAAAGGGATCCAAATTGGAAAGGAGGAAGTGAAACTGTCATTATTTGCAGATGACATGATATTATACCTAGAAAACCCTAAAGACTCCATCAAAAATCTACTAGACTTAATAAATGAATTTGGCAAAGTAGCAGGATACAAAATTAACGTCAAGAAATCGACGGCATTCTTGTACATCAATGATGAACTCACAGAAAGAGAAACTGAAAAAACAATCCCATTTACCATCGTGCCAAAAAAATTAAGATACCTAGGAATAAACTTAACCAAAGAAATAAAGAACCTATTTGCAGAAAACTACAGTTCATTTAAAACAGAAATAGAGGACGATATAAAAAAGTGGAAGCACATACCCTGTTCATGGATTGGAAGAATTAACATCATTAAAATGTCCATACTACCCAAAGCAATCTATAGATTCAATGCAATCCCCATCAAAATACCAACGACATATTTCATAGAACTAGAACAAATACTTCAAAAGTTCATATGGAACCAAAAAAGACCCCGAATAGCCACAGCAATCTTGAAAAAAAGGAACAAAGTAGGTGGGATCACAATACCAGATATCAGGTTATACTACAAAGTGACTGTAACCAAAACAGCCTGGTACTGGCACAAGAACAGGCGTATAGACCAGTGGAACAGAACTGAAAACCCAGAAATGGACCCAAGGCAATACGCTCAATTAATATTTGACAAAGGTGGCAAGAGCATACCGTGGAGTAAAGACAGCCTCTTTAATAAATGGTGTTGGGAAAATTGGACAGCTACATGCAAAAAATGAAACTAGACCATCAACTTACACCATACACAAAAATAAACTCGAAATCGATAAAAGACTTAAATGTGACCCGTGAATCCATAAAAGTTCTAGAAGAAAATGTAGGCAACAAAATTTCGGACATCATATGGAGCAAAATTTTCACTGATACATCACCTAAGGCAACAGAAACAGGAAAAAATGAACACATGGGACTACATCAAACTCAAAAGCTTCTGCACAGCAAAAGAAACAACCATCAAAATGGAAAGGCAATCCACTGTATGGGAGAACATCATTACCAATGATACATCAGATAAGGGGTTAATTTCCAATATATATAGAGTGCTCCTACAACTCAACAAAAGGAAGACAAAGAACCCAATTAAAAAATGGGCAGAGGAGCTGAACAGACACCTCTCCAAACGGGACATACAATTGGCCAAAAGACATATGAAGAAATGATCAACATCACAATCATCAGAGAGATGCAAATTGAAACAACAATGAGGTATCACCTCACACCTGTCAGAATGGCCGCCATCAACAAATCATCAAACAACAAGTGTTGGCGAGGGTGTGGAGAAAAGGGGACTCTAATACACTGCTGGTGGGAATGCAGACTTGGTGCAGCCGCTATGCAAAACAATATGGCGTTACCTCAAAAAATTAAAAATTGAACTTCCATTTGACCCAGGGATCCCACTGCTAGGAATATACCCTAAGAAGCCTGAAACACCAATCAGGAAGAATATATGTACCCCCATGTTCATAGCAGCATAATTTACAATAGCTAAGATCTGGAAACAGCCCAAGTGTCCATCAGTAGACGAATGGATAAAAAAGCAGTGGTACATATACACAGTGGAGTCCTATGCAGCGGTAAGAAAGAAAGATCTCTTATCCTTTGAGACAACATGGAGGGACCTGGAAAGTATTATCCTAAGTGAACGAAGCCAAGCAGAAAAAGACAAATACCACATGATCTCATTAATATACGGAATATAATGAACATAACAGTCCGAGGAATACAGTAGACCCAGAAACATGGAAGTAGGGCATAGACTGACATCCCTCAGAAGAGGGGGTGGGGGCGTGGGGGGTGGGAAGAGATAAACCACAGAACTTATATACATGTATGCATGACCAAAGGACATGGACAACTAAGCTGGGGATGGGGCGGATGTGGGGTGGGGTGGGGAGTGCCAATGGGGTAAAAAAGGTAAAATATTTGTAACAAAAAAAGAAATAAAAAATTTACAAAAAAGAAAGCATGACTCAATATATGTTGTTTACAAGAGACCCACCTCACAACAAAAGACTCACATAGGTTGAAAGTGAAGGGATGAAAAGAAAATCTTCCAAACAAACCCACAGGAAAAAAAAAAAAAGCTGGGGTAGCAATACTCATATCTGATAAATTAGATTTCAAGTTGAAGGCCATAACTAGAGACAAAGAAAGTCACTACATAATATTGAAAGGATCTATCCAACAGGAAGATATAACCTTGATAAACATGTATACACCCAATATAGGAACACCAAAATATATTAGAAATCTTCTGGAGGACTTCAAAGGAGAAATCGACAGCAATACAATCATAGCAGGGGACTTCAACACCCTGCTGACATCCCTGGATAGATCCTCTAGATAAAAAATTAGTAAGAAAACACAGACTCTAAATGAAGCACTAGACCAAATGGATTTTACAAATATCTACAGAGAATTACATCCCAAAACTACATAATTCACATTCTTCTCAAGTGCACATGGGACATTCTCAAAGATAGACCACATGTTAGGACACAGACTAAGTCTCTAGAAGTTCAAAAAGATTGAGCATTGTCTCAGATCACAATGGCATGAAACTAGAAATCAATTGCAACAAGAACATGCAATGACATTTGAACACATGGATGCTAAATAGCATGATATTAAAAAATGAATGGGTTCCCAAGGAGAGCAAGGAAGAAATTAAAATCTTTCCGGAAACCAATGAAAATGAACACACAGAAACACAAAATCTATGGGATGCAGCAAAAGCAGTTCTGAGAGGGAAGTTCATAGCACCACAGGCCTACCTCAAGAAACAAGAAAAATCTCTAATAGACTATATAACCTCACAACTTAAAGAACTGGAAAGCAAACAAAAAGAAAACTCCAGAGCAAGTTGAAGAAAGAAAATAGTAAAAATCAGAGCAGAAATAAACGACATAGGAACCAAAAAACAATTCAAAAATCAATGAACAAAGCTGTTTTTTTTTAAAAGGTAAACAAGATTGATGGCCCCTTAGTTAGACTCACCAAGAAACAAAGAGAGAAACCCCAAATACACAAAATCAGAAATGAAAGAGGAGAAGTAACAACTGACACCACAGAAATACAAAGGATCTTTAACAAATACTATAAACAACTATATGGCAACACATTCGACAATCTAAGTGACATGGACAAATCTCTAGAAACACATAGTTTCCCAAAACTGGATTGGGAATTGATAAAAAACTTGAACAGACCAATAACAACTAAGAAAATTGAAGATATAATCGAGACTCTCCCTTACATCAAAGTTACAACTAAACTACAGAACAACCATCATTCAAAACCGCCTGAAATCAAGCTGAATGGAAGTCCTACAACTACGAAATAAAAGCAGCAGCCACATCGAGACTGGGAGAAGGGCTGGAGGCAGACGGCCTGGCCCCACACCCACGTGTGGCGGATAAAAATCAGGAGGACACCTCAGCTGGGAAGGTCCTTTCTGAGGACTCAGGGGTCCCTGTCCCACACCAGACGTCCCGCTCATGTTTCCAGTGCCAGGAAGAAAATCCCCATTACTTCTGGCTGGAAAATCCAGCGGGAACTGAGGCTCAGAGAGGCTGAGGCAGCTGGAGCCCAAGGCAGCTCCTTAAAGGACCTGCGCACAGACTTATCGGACTGACTCCCTCTGAGCTTGGAGGGGAGGCAGCTCAAGGGGCACCAGAGACATACAGGGAAGAACTGAGCTGTTTGGCATTGGAGTGAGGGCTGGAGAGGGGGCTTTCTCTGGGGCAAAAGTGCTGTCAGAGGCCTTTGTTCCTTTGGTGAGTCCTGCCCTGTGGTGGCAGACAGCCGCCATATCTGGGACTCCAGCCACCTGGCTCACACTGGTAGCCCCGCCCTGGTGATACCCTGAGGCTCCGCCCCACCCAACTTTCAGGCCCATTCAAACTGTTGCCAATTGCTTAACCATAGGATTGGCCTGTCTTGGATCCTGCTTCAGGTTTTTCTAAATCCTTTCAAACAAGCAGCATCTGGTCTCAGATAGCCCCATACCTCTCATTAAGTAATACGCGGAAACAAACACAGAGAGGCAGGCAAAATAAGGAGACAAAAAACAGGTCCCAAATGAAAGAACAGAACAACCCCCCCCAAAAAAAGAACTAAGCAAAATGGAGATAAGCAACCTAACAGATGCTGAGTTCAAAATACTGCTTATAAGGATGCTCAATGAACTTAGTGAGGGCCTCAAGAGCATAAAAAAGGACCAGTCAGAAATGAAGGCGGCATTAAGTAAAATAAAGAATAATTTACGCAGATTCAATAGTAGAGTACGTAAATCCAAGAAGCAAACCACTGATTTGGAATATAAGGAAGCAAAAAACGCCCAAACAGAACAGCAAAAAGAAAAAAGAACCCCCCAGAATGAGGATAGTGTAAGGAGCCTCTGGGACAACTTCAAGTATGCCAACATTCGCCTCTTGGGGGTGCCAGAAGGAGAAGAGAGAGAACAAGAAATCGAAAACCACTTTGAAACAATAATGGCAAAAAACTTTCCTAACTTGGTGAAGGAAACAGACATACAAGACCAGGAAGCACAGAGAGTCCCAAACAAGATGAACCCCAAGAGGCCCACATCAAGACACATCATCCTCCAAATGCCAAAGGTTCAAGACAAAGAGAGAATCTTAAAGCAGCAAGGGAAAGGCAGCTAGTTACCTACAAGGGAGTTCCCATAAGACTGTCAGCTGATTTCTCAAAAGAAATTTTGCAGGCCAGAAGGGAGTGGCAAGAAATATTCAGAGTGATGAAAAGCAAGAACCTACAACCAAGATTACTCTATCCTGCAAAGCTGTCATTTAGAATCGATGGCCATATAAAGAATTTCCCAGACAAGAAAAAGTTAAAGGAGTTCATCACCACCAAACCGTTATTATATGAAATGATGAAGGGTCTTTTTGAAGATAAAGATAAAACATATGAACAAACAAAATGGCAATGAATACATATCTATCAACAATGGAATCTACACACAAAATGAACAGGCAGAACAGAAACATTTTTGTAGATACAGAGAACATTTTGTTGGTTGCCAGATGGGAGGGGGCTTGGGGGAATGGGTGAAAAAGGTGAAGGGATTAAGAAGTACAAATTCATCACCAGACTGACAAACCTCAAAGGGAAAGGGGTTGGGGGGTGGGAAGAAATAAACCAAAGTACTTATATGCCTAACCAATGGACACAGACAATAGTGTGGGAAAAGGCGGGAGCAGGGCGGGAGTGGGGAGGAGGGGGTCAATGGGGGAAAAATGAGCAACATCTGTAATATATTCAACAATAAAGATTAAGAAAAAAAAAAAAAGACTCTCCCAGTAAATAAAAGCCCAGGCCTGGATGGCTTCAAGGGGGAGTTTTATCAAGCATTCAAAGAAGAACTAACACCCATTCTCCTCAAACTACTTCAAAAAATTCAAGAAGAAGGAAGACTTTCAAACTTGTTTTATGAGGCCTGCATAATTCTAATTCCAAAACCAGAAAAAGATACTACATAGAAAGCAAACAACAGGCCAACATCCCTGATGAACATAGATGCCAAAATCCTGAACAAAATACTAGCAAATCAAATCCAGCAATACATTAAAAAATTATTCACCATGACCAAGTGGGATTCATCCCAGGGATGCAAGGCTTGTACAATATTTGCAAATTAGTAAATCGTGTATCAGTTTATGTGATTTACCACATAAACAAAATGAAAGATAAAAATCATATAATCATATCAATAGATGCTGAAAAAGCATTAGACAAAGTCCAGTACCCGTTTCTGATAAAAACACTCAGCAATGTGGGAATAGAGGGATCATATCTCGACGTAATAAAGGCCATATATGAAAGACCTACAGCTAACATCATACTCAATGGGCAAAAACTAAAAGCATTTCTTTTAAGAACAGGAACAAGACAGGATGCCCACTTGCGCCACTCTTATTTAAGATAATAGTGGAAGTCTTAGCCAAAGCAATCAGACAGGTAGACAAAATAAAAGGGATCCAAATGGGAAACGAGGAAGTGAAACTCATTATTTGCAGACGACATGATATTATACTTAGAAAACCTTAACGACTCCATCAAAAATCTACTAGACTTAATAAAAGAATTTGGCAAAGTACCAGGATACAAAATTAATCTAAAAAAATCGATGGCATTCTTTTACACTAATGATGAAGTTACAGAAAGAAAAACTAAAAAACAATCCCATTCACCATTGCGGCAAAAAAATTAGGATACCTAGAAATAAACTCAAGCAAAGAAGGAAAGGACCTTTTTGCAGAAAACTACCGGACATTGAAAAAGGAAATACAGGAAGATATAAGAAAGTGGAAGCACATACCTTGTTCATGGATTGGAAGAATTAACATTATTAAAATGTCCATACTAGCCCTGGCCAGTTTTGCTCAGTGGTTAGAGCATCAGCCTGGGGTTCAGAGAGACCTGGGTTCGGTTCCTGCTAGGGGCGCGTTCCTCTGTTGCAGTTTGTCCCTGGCCCTGCTTGGTCATGTGGGTGGCAGCCACACAATGTGTCCCTTTCACATCGATGTTTCTCTCTCTCTCTCTCTTCCTCTCTCTTCCTCCCACTCTATCTGAACAAAAAATGAAAAAATATCCTCAGGTGAGGATAAAATAAATAAATAAATAAATAAATAAATAAATAAATAAAATGTTCATACTACCCAAAGCAATCTATAGATTCAATGCAATCCCCATCAAAATACCAATGACATATTTCACAGAACTAGAACAGATACTTCATAAGTTCATATGGAACCAAAAAAGTCCATGAATAGCCACAGCAATCTTGAAAAAAAAAGGTCAAAGTAGGTGGGATCACAATATCGGATATCAGGTTACACTACAAAGCTACTGTAATAAAAACAGCCTAGTACTGGCACAAGAACAGGCATATAGACCAGTGGAACAGAACAGAGAACCCGGAAATTGACCCAAGACATTATGCTCAATTAATATTTGACAAAGGTGGAAAGAGCATACAGTGGAGTAAAGACAGCCTCTTTAATAAATGGTGTCAGGAAAATTGGATAGCTACATGCAAAAAAAGAAACTAGACCATCAACTTACACCATACACAAGAATAACTAAAAATGGATAAAAGACTTAAAAGTGACTCGTGAATCCATAAAAATCTTAGAAGAAACATGGGCAACAAAATTTCGGACGTCATATGCTGCAGAATTGTCACTGATACATCACCTACAGCAACAGAAACAAAGGAAAAAATGTACACATGGAACTACATCAAGCTAAAAATGTTCTGCACAGCAAAAGAAACAACCATCAAAATGGAAAGGCAACCCACTGTATGGGAGAGCATAATTGCCAATGATACATCAGATAAGGGGTTAATTTCCAAAATATATAGAGGGCTCATACAACTCAACAGAAGGAAACAAAGAACCCAATTAAATAATGGACAGAGGAACTAAATAGACACCTCTCCAGAAAGGACATACAAATGGCCAAGAGACATTTAAAGAAATGCTCAACTTCACTAATCATCAGAGAGATGCAAATTAAAACAACAATGAGGTATCACCTCACACCTGTCAGAATGGCCACCATCAACAAATTATCAAACAACAAGTGTTGGTGAGGGTGTGGAAAAAAGGGGACTCTAATACACTGTTGGTGGGAATGCAGACTGGTGGAGCCACTATGGAAAACAATATGGTGTTACCTCAAAAAATTAAAAATTGAACTGCCATTTGACCCAGTGATCCCATTTCTAGGAATTTACCCTAAGAAGTTTTAAACACCATCGAGAAAGCATATATGTACCCCCATATTCATAGAAGCACTATTTACAATAGCTAAGGTCTGGAAACAGTCCAGGTGTCCATCAGTAGATGAACGGATAAAAAAGCTTTGGTACATATACACAATGGAATACTATACAGGTGTAAGAACAAAGGATTGCTTATTCTTTGAGATGGCATCGAGGGACCTGGAGTGTATTATCCTAAGCGAAACAAGCCAAGCAGAGAAAGACAAATATCACATGATTTCACTTATTTGTGGAATATAAGAAACATAACAGTCTGAGGAACAGGGTAGACCCAAAAATGTGGAAGTAGGGTACAGACTTACAACCCTCAGAAGAGGGGGTCAGGGGAGGGAAGAGATAAACCACAGAACTTATATGCATGTATGCATAACCGATGGACATGAACAACAAAGCTGGGGACAGGGTTGGAGGGATGGGGAGGAGGGTGTCAATGGGGAAAAAAGAGAAACATTTGTGACAAAAATAAATTAATAAAAAAAAATAGAAAAAACAAAAAACCAAAAACCCATAAGATATCACTTCTGTTAGAATGGCTATCATCAAAAGCCAAGAAATAACAAGTATTTAGAAGGATGTGGAAAAAAAGGAATCCTCATGCATTGTTGGTGGGAATATAAATAGGTACAGCCTCTATAGAAAACAGTATGAAGGTTTCTCAAACAGTTAAAAATAGAACTACTAGCTGGGCCCATATGGCTCAGTGGATTGAGCCTTATCCCATGAACTGGAGGTCCCCGTTCGATTCTCGCTCAGGGCACATGCCCAGGTTTTGAGCTTCATCCCCAGTAGGGGATGTGCAGGAGGCAGCCGATCCATGTTTCTCTCTCACATTGCTGTTTCTCTCTCTCTCTCTCTCTCTCTCTCTCTCTCCCCCCCTCTCTCTCTCTCTCATCAATAAAAACATATTTAAAAGAAACCAATTGAAAAAATAAAACTACCATATGATGCTGTAATTCTACTTCTGGGTATATATCTGAAGAAAACAAAAACACTAATTCACATAGATATCTGCACCTCCATGTTCATTGCAGCATTATTTACAATAGGCAAGCTATGGAAATAAACTAAGTTTTCCTCAATGAATAAATGGATAAAGAAAATGTGATATATATAGGTATATATATGAATTAAATCTTGAAGCAACATGAATGGACCCTGTGGGCATTATGCTAAATGAAATAAATCAGAGAAAGCCAAATACCTTATAATCTCACTTATATGTGGAATCTAAAATCTGCTCCCCTCCCCCAAAACAAACTCATAGATACAGAGAATTGATTGATAGTTGCCACAGGTGAAGGGTGAGAGGAGAGGGGTGGGTGAAATGGGTGAAGGGCGTCAAAAGGTACCAATTCCAGTTATAAAATAAATGTTATGTAATATAATTACAGCATGGAGACTATTGTTAATAATACTGCATTGCATATTTGAAAGTTGCTAAGAGAGATCTTAAAACTCATTACAAGAAACAAAATTTTTATACTCATGAATATTGTTGAAAGCTTGCTAGACTTATTATGGTTATTTAAAAATATGCCCTGGCCGGTTTGGCTCAGCGGTTAGAGCGTCAGCCTATGGTCCAGAGAGACCCAGTTTCGGTTCCTTCTAAGGGCACGTACCTTGGTTGCAGTTTGTCCCTGGTCCTGGCAGCCACTCGATGTGTCACTTTCACGTCGATGTTTCTTTCTCTCTCTCTCCCTCCCACTCTATCTGAACAAAATATGGAAAAATGTCCTTGGGTGAGGAATTAAAAAAAAAAAAAAATATATATATAAATATAGCCCTGGCCGGTTTGGCTCAGCGGTTGGAGCGTCGGCCTGCGGTACAGAGAGACCCAGGTTCGGTTCCCGCTAGGGGCACGTACCAAAAAAAAAAAAAAAAAAAAAGACAATGTATTTCTGTAGTCTTCCTCCCCAAATCTCATAACCTCAGTATAATAATGAAAAGAACATCAGACAAATCCCAATTGAGGGACATCTTATAAAATACTTGGCCAATACTGATCAAAACTGTAAGAACCTCAAAAACAAGGAAAGTCTGAAAAATGGTTATAGCCAAGAATCCCAAAGAGAAGTGAATACTAAATGTAATGTGGTATCTTGACTAGGATCCTGGAATAGAAATGGATATCTCTATTTCAGGAAGTCTGAATAAGGTATGGATGATAGTTAATGTAATGCATTAATACTGGTTAATTAATAGTAGCATATGTATTATACTAAGGTAAGATGTTAACTGTGTCAATGGCAACTGTGCATTGTGCAATTTTTTAAAATATAAAGCTGTTCTAAAGAGTAAATTAATAAAACATAATTTTATATTAATTTTCAATGTATATGTTTTGATTCATAATGAGATTAATAATCCTCATAAAATTCACAATAGAACCACCATAAGATCCAGCTATTCCTACTTCTGGGTATATATCCAAAAGAACTGAAATCAGGATCTCTAAGAGATATTTGCCCATATTCCTTCAGATAATTTTTTTTAGGAAATTGAACAATCCAACTCAATTCTTATTAGTAATTCTATTTTCTTTTTTGCAATTTTTATTAATTTATTTTTGTTACAGATGTTTCTCCTTTTTCCCCCATTGACACCCTCCTCCTGATTCACCCTCCCAACCTCCAGCATTATTGTCTATGTCCATTGGTTATGCATACATGCATATAAGTTCTTTGGTTTACCTCTTCCTTTCCCACTGTACCTCTCTTTTGAGGTTTGTCAATGTGTACCCTACTACAATGTTTCTGGGTCTATTTTGTTCATTACATTCCACCAATAAGTGAGATCATGTGATGTTTGTCTTTCTCTGATTGGCTTATTTCACTTAGTATAATACTCTCCAGGTCCCTCCATGTTGTCTCAAAAGATAAGAGATCTCTCTTTCCTATTTGTTTTTTCTTTTTTTTTTATCCTCATCCAAGGACATTTTCCCCCATTTTTTGTTCAAATAGAGTGGGAGAGAGAGAGAGAGAGAGAAACATCGATGTGAAAGGGACACGAGTGGCTGCCACGTACACGACCAACCAGGGCCAGGGACAAACTGCAACCAAGGTATGCGCCCTTAGTGGGAACAGAACCCAGGTCTCTCTGGACTGCAGGCCGATGCTCTAACCACTGAGAAAAACTGGCCAGGGCAAGAGATCTCTCTTTCTTACAGCTGCATAGTATTCCAGTGTGTATATGTACCAAAGCTTTTTTAATCCACTCATTTATTGATGGACACTTGTTTCCAGATCTTAGCAATTGTAAATAGTGCTGCTATTAACAGGGGTACATATATTCTTTCTCTTTGGTGTTTCAGGCTTCTTAGGATATATTCCTAGAAGTGGGATCATTGGATCAAATGGCAAATTAATTTTTAATTTGTTGAGGAAATGCCATATTGTTTTCCATAGTGGCTGCACCAGTCTGCATTCCCACCAGCAGTGTAGTAGAGTCCCCTTTTCTCCACACCCTCGCCAGTGCTTCTATTTTCAATTGAGATACTCTGATAGGGCAATTTGATCTAATGTCACGTTATAGAGCAGTGATTTTTAACCTTTTTCATCTTATGGCACATATAAACTAATTACTAAAATTCTGTGTCACATTAAAAAATATATTTTTTTGCTGATCTGACCAAAAAAAAAAAAAAAAGGAATAATTTTGATTCATTCACAGCAGATAGCTATTGTATTATTGGCCGTTGTCATTTTTTAATTTGACAATCTAAGGAAAAAGAAGTCAGTGCTCCAGACTAATAGGTATTGCATGTTTTTTTTTTTTTTTCCCATTAATTTTTAGAGACAGTGGGAAGAAGGCAGGAGGGGGTAGGGGAAGAGAGAAAGAGAGAGAGAAACACCTATGTGAGAGAGACACATTGATTGGTTTTCTCTGGCACAACCCTGACCAGGGCCAGGGATTGAACTGAACCTGTAACCCAGGTAAGTGCCCTTGATTGGAATCAAAGTCCCTTCGGTCCAGGGCCTAATGTTCTAACCGCTGAGCCAAACCGGCCAGGGCTGGTATTGAATGTTTTAAAAATTCTTGTAGCACACCAGTGTGCCACACTGGTTGAAAATCGCCGTTATATAGTTTAATTATTTCCTCTGTTGAAACACTTGCAGTGGCCCCAGTTTGAAGCAAAGCAACAGTAACAATTGTCAAATTCATCTAGTAAGAAGTTGAAATTCATAGTTATCACAATGTGAACCAATGTGAGGAGACACATCTCAAAAACCGGGATTTAATCATTTTTAACAAAAGTCCAGTGGCCACATAACATTTATGGCTGTTGATTAATATCTATTGACACTAAGAAGATAGAGGTGGGCTTAACTTTACAAGGAAGTGCGATGCATTTTTGAGCATTTATTGGTCATTTTGGAAATATTATAAATTGATTTTAGAATTTGTAGGAAATATAAAATTCAGGATTATATCTTGAGACTGTCACAACAATAGGCTTTTCACAGAATCTGATTACTTCTGAAATCTGTACATGCTTCTGTCTAACAGATGCTCAAGGGACTCCTTAAGCACTGAGTATGAGATGAACAAATGTGCTGATTCTATCCACAAAGACGTGTATGAATAATAAGATGCATTAATTTTATATAATTATGTAACTAATAAAAATGTGATAAGATTTTTATAAGAGCTTAAAGTGTAGAAGACTAGCTGAGATAATATTCCTGTATGTATTTATATTAAAACAACATTTTTTCCCCCTAAAGGTGGAATTATTTTGTTCTTCCCGTCTTTATTATTTATTTTATTTTTATTTTTTTAATTCTCACTTGAGGACATTTTTCCATTTTTTGTTCAGATAGAATGGGAGGGAGGGCAGGAGGGATGGAGGGGGGGGAGAGAGAGAGAGAGAGAGAGAGAGAGAGAGAGAGAGAGAGATATCAAAGTGAAAGGGACACATTGAGTGGCTGCTATCTGCACAACCTACCAGGGCCGTGGACAAACTGCAACTGAGGCACGGGCCCTTGGCGGAAACCAAACCCCCCAGGTCTCTCTGGACCGCAGGTCGACGCTCTAACCGCTGAGCAAAACTAGCCAGGGCTTTATCATTCAATTAAAAAATAAGGTAGAAAACTATTTTCATAATCAGAATATAGTTATTGCCAAGTTGAAAAAGTTTCACACAATACATTAAGGATGAATAAAATCTAGATTAAATACTTATAAAAAATGTAAAGAAAATGAGAATTTTTTCCCCAGTAACCAAGCACTAAACAGCATGATACACTAGGCAGGCAAATAAAATAAAATATGTCACAGTTGTTAACAATCATATGTCTTCTCCACATTGTACACATTTACGTACCCTTAGGAAATAATTAAACCTCATTATTTATGAATATGAATCTTATGACCACTCAGGGATGAATATAACTGCAACATCATTCTTTACATGAAGAATAAAAATTTGAAAATTACCTTTACATCTTAATGGAATACATTGATATTACAGATCGGAAATAACTTTAACATTAATTTAATTCAATGTTGAAGGTCAACGTAGGTATTGAAACAGGCTTGCAGCAAAGCTGGTTTAGATGGGAGAGGTTTTCTTGTAGTAAGATATCATAAACTGAACACTTGGTGTGGGATGCATTTCAGAGCATGTGAGGAGGAGCAGGAGCTAAAAATAGTGAGGAGCAGTTTTAGGGAGGGGGAAATAGACCTGGGAATAAAGCCATTTGGGAACAGGGTGAGGCTGGTGGAGACAGCTTTGCCCCTGGGACCTTGATGTCAGTGCTCCCTTCAAGGGCTTTCCTGAAGAGAATAAATAGCCCAACTGCCAGCCCCAACAATCTGAATTTCATCTCCAATCTCATAGCTGTCCCTGAAGACCCAGTAAAAGGTAGTAAGTAAAATAGACGTTTCTGGGTGGGGTGGTTCCAGGATCAGGGTAAAGACTGAGCTGGTGTTCTATCCAAGACAGGCCAGAAGCCACAGGACTCTTTAGAGGTTACTGATATGTATGGATGCTGAATGATAAAGACAAGAGGCATCTGTGTCTTGGTTGGTTACAGCAGAAGTGGAGGGTAAGGTGTGGGAAGGGAGGTTGAGGATATATTGGTAGCTGAGGTTAATGAACTTTGGCAAAGAAAGAGAAGTAATCCAACAAGTGTCCTAATAATGAGACGACATGAGAAAACAGAAAAAAGATATTGACTTAGACTGCAGACCCCTCTTGGCAAATATGAGAGGAGCCCTGAGAATGACCAGGACCTGTGTTAGGCTTCTCAAAGCAGGGCTTGGGAAGTGGACCATGACCCCTTGGGCAGATGTGAGAAGAGAATAATAAGGGAAGAGCATTGAGTGGAGCATTTAGATAAACTTGTGTCAGACCAAAGTCTAGCTTTGCCAGAAGACCAATCAAACAGGTAAATCCTCAACCTCTGAGCTTCCTGGCTTGTCTCTTTGGCTCCAGTGAATACCATTTCCTCTGCCGCTCCTTTCTGCAAACACAAGGCCTTCTCCAGCTTCCCTATCTTTCCTCCTTCCCAGCTCCGCATTTGCCTCTTCTTTCTTATCATTTTTCTCCTGTATTTTCCCAATCAGGTCTGTGGGGACACACACCCGCTCTCACACCCCTTTGGTGCCATCCACTTTTTTTTTCATGCAGGAAGTCAGCTGCCGTCACTGGAGAGAAATTTTTCAGAAAGCAGCCATATGCTCTACAGGAGACAGTGCCCTAACCTAGCCCAGCTGACTAGACCCTTTTGATAGGTGACTCTGTAGCTAACATGTTCCTCCAGCACTTGAAGAATGGTGAGCTGGAGCTGACTTTCCTCCCCAGAAAGGACAATTGTGGGCACCAAGTGGGTAACTGGAGTGGAAGAAATAATGTTAGTGAACATGAGATATAACTTAGCTACGGAACTAGGTATTTTATTTTTATCTTTACTGTTGAAAGTATTACAGATGTCCTCCCTTTTGCCCCCATTGGCCCCTTCCTCCCTGTTCCCACCTTTCTCCTGCTTTCCCCAAACTATATTCTGTGTCCATTGGTTGTGCATATATGCATATAAGTTCTTTGGTTTATTTCTTCCAAACCTCATCACCCCTCTTCCCTCTGAGGTTTGTCAGTTTGTTCTCTACTTCCATGTCTCTGGATCTATTTTGATCGACAGCTTATTTTGAACTAGGTATTTTAAAACCCTATTTCATTAGGGGGGATTAACATTTGTCTTCAACTCTTCAACCTATCTGCTTATGAATTTGGTTTTATCTCAAACCATGAGTTCATAGGACTGTAAAATTCCCATTTTCCCCTATATTCTCAGTTTATAATGATGCCTGAAAATAGTTACTGCTTCCTAAATGACAGAGTGAATGATGAATGAATGCACACTAAGAACTAAATGATAAAATTTCCATCTGAAGAAAAAGCTTCCCAATATCATGCAGTTCTCCTTGCAGCAATAATGCCTTACTTTCCAATTTCAGTCATCTGTAAATTTAGTTCCTAAGGTTTGAGCATAATTATCTCACCTCAGGCACACCGCTCTGTCAATGCTACTTCTTAAAGTTCCTTTGACTCTCTTCACAAGGGAGCAAATTGTATTTGGTGAAGTCAGAGAGACTTCAAATCTCATTTCCATCAATTAGACCAAATTTGCCTGAAAAACCATCTACGCTGCTTTCTTACCTGCAGAGCTACCTGGAGCTGAACAAACACTGTTTCATGAACACGTTATACTTTGATTTGAATAGCCACATTTTCTTTTGTTGCTTCCCTTTCTTTTCATTCTTATCTTATGATAAAGTACCCACCACAAAGTCAAGTTAAAGTTCTTTACATTCAAGAAACACTTGTTTCACCCTTTCCAGATACATAGAATAATTTCCTTTGTGTTTTCGTGATCCTCTGAAGGAGAAATAAATACAACAAAATGTTTTATTTGATTAGTGGGGAACATGTATACCTTGTAATTAGACTATCACTCATTGGGCCAGAAACTATATTCTACTGACCTTTTACGTTTCTTATTACTTGCATGTTCAAGGAAGATGAAAATGTAGAGCATGTCAAAAGCTTGGTGCCTTCATAAAATACTATAGGAAATACTGTTTCTCTCTGTGTTTGTGAATAAGAAGTGATGTCTCTGGTAGTCTTCCCACATGTGGCTACCTTAAACTACACTGGTGTTAGCCATGCGGTGTTCTACTTGCTGGGCATCCCTGGCCTAGAGAACCAGCACATGTGGATTTCCATCCCCTTCTTCATGTCGTATATCATCGCCATGCTTGGAAACAGCCTGCTTATCATTATTATCCTCACAAAGAGCAGCCTCCATGAACCCATGTACCTCTTCCTCTGCATGCTGGCTGGAACAGACATTGTCCTCTCCACGTGCACAGTACCTCAGGCCTTGGCCATCTTCTGGTTTCATGCTGGGAAGATCTCCCTAAATCGCTGCATCACTCAGTTCTTCATCATCCATTGTACTTTTATCTCTGAGTCAGGAATCTTGCTGGTGATGGCATTTGACCGCTACATTGCCATATGCTACCCACTGAGGTACACCACTATTCTTACATATACACTGATTGGGAAAATTGGTGTTATTATCTTTCTGAGAAGTTATTGTACAATTTTCCCCATAATATTTCTTTTGAAAAGGTTGACTTTCTGCCAAAATAATATTATTCCTCATACCTTTTGTGAACACATTGGCTTGGCCAAATATGCTTGTAATGATATTCAAGTGAACATTTGGTATGGACTTTTTGTAATAATGTCGACTGTGGTTTTAGATGTCCTGTTAATTTTTGTTTCCTATGTGCTGATTCTCCATGTTGTCTTCCAAATGCCTTCCCAAGATGCACGCCAGAAAGCTCTGAACACATGTGGCTCCCATATCTGCATCATCATCCTCTTTTATGGGCCTGCCATCTTCACAACTCTTACTCAGCGGTTTGGACGCCACATTCCTCCTCATATCCACATCTTGCTGGCTAATGTCTGCATTCTGGTTCCACCTATGTCGAATCCCATCATTTATGGGATCAAGACCCAGCAAATTCGAGAGCAGGTGGTTCACATGTTTCCAAAGCAGAAATAACTTTGGAAGTGGGTCAGAGTTTTCAGCATCTGTAGCTATTCATGATGTGGTCTATGGAAATGATGCGTGGAAAGGTTAGTGGTAAACTGAAACACTAGGGAATAGCTCAGAATTGTGTTTCTGGAGCAAGTTCACCAAGAATGTTACCGGGTATGCATATTCAACTGTAAATGAGAGAGAGAGAGGTGTGCCATGTTTGCCTGAGCAACTTTCTACAACTTTCCTAGTCCTCTTGGTTGTTTTCCTCATACTAATATTTAAAAAACCAACCTTATTTAAGGACAAACCACTTAAAATTATTTTTGTTTGTTTTACATTTATTTATATTTTTATTAATTAATTTTATAATTAATGAATTTATTTTTGTTACAGATGTTTCTCCTTTTCCTCCCACTGATTCCCCCCTCCCCCTCCCTCCCCACCCAGTCCCCACCTTTGTTGTTCATGTCCATTGTTCATACATACATGCATGTAAGTTCTGTGGTTTATCTCTCCCCCCCACACCCTCTTCAGGGGATTGTCAGTCTGTACCCCACTTCCACGTCTGTGTAGTTCAACCATCTCATCAGTATTCCTAGATCTTTTAAAAGCTTGTTTGTCTTCCATATCTTCTGCAGGGCGTTTACCAAATTCACCATTGGTTTCGGTGTTGGCAAGGTTTCCTCTAGTTGTTCAGTTTCCATTTTCTTGAATTATATGGACACACCAATCAGTTATTATATATCCTTGCAGAGCAGAACTGAAGTGTTCTGGGTGGGACCAACTGACACCCTAGTGCTGCAGTAGCCTCATCCTGCAGGCACATGCCTCGTAATACCCTGAAGGCTCTTGTACAACAACCCCTTTCTCTCTCTTTAAAAAAATAAATAAAATAATCTTTAAAAAATCCCCACAAAGCAATGAAAGTCTGGGAAACTGTCACAGCTGAGAGCAGCCTTAAGAGAAATGACTACTAAGTGTAATCCTGAAACAGAAAAAGGACATCGGGTAAAAACTACAAAGTCTAAATACAGTATAGATGTTAGTTAATAGTAATGCACTAATATTAGTTCATTAATTGTAACATATATATCATACTAATGTAACATGTTAGCATGGCATCTGTATACTATGTAATTTTTCTATAAATATAAAAGTGTTAAAAAAATAAATTTATAAAATATAATTTGTATGTTGACTTTCAAGTTATGTGTTGATTAATAATGGATTAACATTTTAAAATTTCCATTAATTGGAATCAGAAATACTTTCCATAGCAATGCTAACATTGGATTTATTGAAAACAATACATGTGCTCCTATAATATATAGATGGAGTTTGGGGGACCAGGTGGTGTGAAGACATGATTGCAAAACCATAATGACTTGAGCCATGTGCAATAAGTCTGAGATCCCTTGTGTATTAGCTCACTCTGTAGTCTTTAGGCAAATGCATAAAAATCTCTGCTGTCTGATGCTCGTCTCTTAGAGTCCTCCTGTGACTCATCCCCTTCCAGTCCATTAGTACTGCCTATGAAGCAGGTGAGTGCTTATCTTATTGATGTGAAATAAAAATTCAAGAGGAAAATTAGAAATTATGAGGCATGAGGCAGATGGTTGAAAATATTAAGACCTTTGTCTGGAGTTATTGGGTAGAATAAGAGCAATGGCAGCAGCAGTGTTTGTAAGAGTCAATTGTATACGTTTCTTTGCAAATCTACATATAGGGACATCAAGTAGGTAGTTTGAAACTGAGTAACACAGATGTATTTAACCTAACAAACACTACAAAAAGGGGCTCCCCTCTCCCCACCAACAGCTGTTTCATCAGCACATCACTGGACCAGACTCACCAATATAGACGTCTAAGTAGAAAGGGAAGTGCTGTCTGGGAGGGCAGAGTGGGGAGACTTTGGGCCTGAGTCCACATTTTAGCTCTCTACGCCAAGGAGCCTGGACCCCTCCAGATAAAGTTCCACATTAGAACCCGATTCTGATTGTCAACATTTAGGTACTAGAAAGGACTCACCTGTGGCTTCTGTCCTGACACTCATATCTCCCATCCAGTATCTCATTACTGAGGAATTATTACATTGTGCATCAGTGTGCTAGATTAAGGGCACATCTATTTTTTATTTTTTTTATTTTTTATTTTTTTTCATTTTTTGTTCAGGTAGAGTGGGAGGGAGAGAGAGGAA
This sequence comes from Molossus molossus, assembly GCF_014108415.1. Lineage (NCBI taxonomy): Eukaryota > Metazoa > Chordata > Mammalia > Chiroptera > Molossidae > Molossus > Molossus molossus. The sequence goes on from NW_023425348.1 coordinate 47,586,194, forward strand.
CAGAGAGAGAGAGAAACATCGATGTGAAAGGAACACATCGAGTGGCTGCCACCCGCACGACCGACCAGGGCCGGGGACAAACTGCAACCGAGGTACGTGCTCTTAGCGGGAACCGAACCCGGGTCTCTCAGGACCGCAGGCCGACGCTCTAACTGCTGAGCCAAACCGGCCAGGGCCACATCTATTTTTTAAACAAGATAATTCTCCAACCTCAGAAAGTTTATAGTCAATTGGGAAACACTGACAATGTGCTACTATCCCCGAGACAGGTGCTCCAATGATTAGACTCCAATGATTAGAGGGATAGGCGTGACCTGTGGAAAGGTGTCATGCAGGCCCATTCCTGACACAGTGGGTGGACTGTGAGGGTGCCCTGAGTTGGGGTGGTCAGCTCCATGGAACAAATCAGAGAGCTAAATGCAATCTTGTCTAGGGGACTGAAGGTGCCTGGATCAAGGCTGTAGAAACGTTCATGAAGCATTTGAGAAGATTTTTAAAGGTGACCTTGAATTATAAAAGGAGCCACTCTAGTTCATAAAACTTCACCCTAAGGCCAGCCCCTAACTGGAGAACTCCTTAGCCTGTATTCTCTTCTATCTTAAAGAAAAATCCCCTATGCTGCTCCCAAAGAATCCCAGGTTTATCAACATGTGTAAAGAAGTCCTGGTCAGCTTTTCTCTTTAGTTATGTAAGACTTATTTGCTTTATCATCACCTTTTCCTGCCATTACTTTGTCATTATAGCACCACACTTGTTCATTGTCCCCAGTGGTATTGCCATATCTATTTTGATTTTTTCCATCTCCTCCGGGAGGATGGCTTTCCACAGGGCAATTTATATGCTCATAGTGGTTGTGTGACCACAGACAGACCTGGTTGTATTTGCTGACCACAGCAGGCACATCTCACAAGCCTCCACTGGGCTCTGTTCAAGTGATTTTATTTGCATTACAGTTTTAGTTATTTCTTAGGGGTAATATAGCAATAAAAGTAGGGGAAAATTTTCCTGTTCTAGAAATTAAATTTAGAGGTGAGGAGAATAAAATCTGGAGGGCAAGGGAACAGATGATGATATAATTTACTGTGTGGTAGGTCTAAGCCAGTCACTGACTAATGCAAAGATGCTAACCATAGCTTACCTCTGCTTCATCATCCCTTGAATATCTGAACTTCTCACTGTCTCCTGCACTAAACTCAAATCCTGCAAATCTATTCCAAGTTAAACAATTACCTGGAGAAGGTGTGCAGAGTTTAGGATCTAGAGGTTTGCCCTAAGAGTGAAATTCTTCTTCTTCTTTTTTTAAATAGAGAGAGGAAGGGAGTGGGAGAGAGATAGAAACACCGACGAGCGAGAACATTGATTGGCCATCTTCTGTATGCCTTGCTGGGGATCGGACCTACAACCTGGTCATGTGCCCTGACTGGGAATTGAACCAATGACTTCTTGGGGCATGGCTCGACGCTCTACCAGTGAGCCACACTGGCCAGTGTTCTTCTTCTTTATTTTTTTTTAGAGAGAGAGAGAAAGGGAGATAGACAAATAGGTAGATAGAAAGAGAAAGAGAGGGAGAGGGAGAGACATTGATGTGAGAGAGAAACATCAAGAAACTTTGATTGGCTGCCTCCTGAATGTGCCCCTACCTGGGACTGAACCAGCAACCTAGGTATGTGCCCTGACTGGGAACCAAACCCACAACTTTTTGGTGCAGGGACGATGCTCCAACCAACTTAGCCACGCAGACTGGGCTAAAATGATTGTTTTTACAAGCAACTGTGCTTGCTTCTGTCTACTACACCACCTACATTTCTTATATAATCTGAAACAGTTTAACTTGTTTTTCTGCCTTCTTCCCCAGTTACAGTTTGGCTGGCTTGCCTTCTATTCATGTTAGCACCTGGTTTTTCATTCTGTATGACACTGGACAACAGAGCCATTTCTCAACTTGTCAGTCTGCTCCTGGCTTGGGTACAGGATGTACAGTGCTTTATATCCTTACCAAAAATTTATGCCTTCCCCTCCCATTTTAGAGACAGTACTAAGGGAGACAATATCAAGAGCGGGTGAAATTTTAAGCACAACGATAAAATATTTTGTGGTAGTTTTTCTGCTGTTCCCTCTGTGGTAGCATATAGTTGCCGGCTGAGGGGACATCCTTTCCTAGGTCAGGAGGGCATCTCAGTTTCATTAGCTTAGAAAGGTTTCTTTTACTTGACCCATTTCAACGAAGAGGAAATTATGCCTAGTAAATTTAGAAAAGCTTCAAATTCCAGCTCTGTTCTTTGAGTTGTGACAATATTCTTGAGCCTGAAATTCCTCTATTGAAAAGGTGATGATGGGAATCCCTACTGCCTGCGTTGGCAGCAGAAATTAATGTATTCTTTTTAAAGTAACTTCTCAATTTGAGGCACTGATATGAACATGTCACTGTGACACACCATTAATTTCTGCTGCCAACGCAGGCAGTAGGGATTCCCATCATCACCTTTTCAATAGAGGAATTTCAGGCTCAAGAATATTGTCACAACTCAAAGAACAGAGCTGGAATTTGAAGCTTTTCTAAATTTACTAGGCATAATTTCCTCTTCGTTGAAATGGGTCAAGTAAAAGAAACCTTTCTAAACTAATGAAACTGAGATGCCCTCCTGACCTAGGAAAGGATGTCCCCTCAGCCGGCAACTATATGCTACCACAGAGGGAACAGCAGAAAAACTACCACAAAATATGTTATCGTTGTGCTTAAAATTTCACGTGATCTCACTTATTTGTGGAATATAATGAATTAAACAAACTGCTGAACAAAATTAACCCAGAGACATAGAAGTGGGGTACAGACTGACAAGCCTCAGAGGAGGGGGGTTTGTGGGGGAAGAGATAAACCACAGAACTTACATGCATGTATGCATGACCAATGAACATGGACAACAAAGCTGGGGATGGGGTGGAGAGGGGAAGGGGAGGAGGGTGTCAATGAGGAAAAAATGAGAAACATCTGTAACAAAAACAAATTAATAAATAAAAAATTTTAAAAAGGATACTTTCCTGATCTTATTTCACCGTGACAGTGATTCACCAATACATCAATTTACCTCAGTTGAAACTTCACTATTTTATAAAATTTCAGTCTTTGCTCTTTTTCCATCCTTTCTATCTTTCGTGTAGCTGCCAGATAAGTATATTCAAAATGCTTTCCAATTTCAGAACTATTTATGGCTGACCATTTTTGCTAACATGATACTGTCTAAATTATTTAATTTATATTCAGAGCCAATCTACTTTTGTTGTGGTATTTCCTCCCCAATTACTGCACATTTCAAGGTCAGAATCCCACAGAGCTGAAAGCTGCCTTGAACATATTTTGCATTTATGTGTCAAACTTTCTTCTGAGATTTCCAAACGACTTCACTCCATTTATTACTTGGTATTTTCTCAACCTGATGATATCCTGCTCTATTTTCAAGGCTAAGTTCAGATCTGAAGCCATTAAAAAAAATCTTTATGTTGAAAGTATTACAGTTGTTCCCCTGCTGCTCCCCAAAGTCATTTTAAAATCATTACAAATATGAGGAATAAGAATTACCCCCTCTATTGTGTTTTAATATTAAGTATTTTAGTATAACTAATATGTTGACTTAATCATTAGTTATATAAATGTCTATCTTATTGAGCTTAAGACTCATTCAGAAAACAAGCCACATTTTATTCACCTTTAATATCACAGTCCCTGGCATCCTAAGAGTGAAATAGAATCAGGTAGATGTGAATAGTCCTTTTTTGTTAAGAAAATCTTTGAGTAAAATCTGAATTTTCCTCTGTCTGTGAATAGGAAGTGAGGTGCCAGGTCATCTGATTCAGACATGACTACCTCAAATCACACTGGTGTTAGCCACACAGTCTTCCATTTGCTGGGCATCCCTGGCCTTGAGGACCAGCACATGTGGATTTCCATACCCTTCTTCATTTCCTATGTCATAGCCCTGCTTGGGAACAGCCTTCTCATCTTTATTATTCTCACAAAGCGCAGCCTCCATGAACCCATGTACCTGCTCCTCTGCATGCTGGCCATAGCAGATGTTTTCATTTCCACGTGCACAGTACCTCAGGCTTTGGCCATCTTCTGGTTCCATGCTGGGAAGATCTCCCTGGATCGCTGCATCACTCAGCTCTTCTTCATCCATTCCACCTTCATCTCTGAGTCAGGGATCTTGCTAGTGATGGCATTTGACCGCTACATTGCCATATGCTACCCACTGAGATACACCACCATTGTTACACATGCACTGATTGGCAAAATTGGTGTGACTATCATCCTGAGAAGTTATGGTATAATGTTTCCCATAATATTTTTTCTGAAGAGACTGACTTTCTGCAAAAGTAACATCCTCCAAAACACAGCTTGTAAGCACATTGTCTTGGCCCATGTTTCCTGTGATGACATACGAGTAAACATCTGGTATGGGTTTTTTGTCCTAATGTCAACAGTGGTCTTAGATATTGTACTAATCTTTTATTCATATGTGTTGATTCTCCGAGCTGTCTTCCACATTTCATCCCAATATGCTTACCACAAAGCTCTCAATACTTGTGGCTCCCATGTCTGTGTCACCATTCTCTTCTATGGGCCTGGGATCTTTACAACCCTTACTCAGAGGTTTGGACAAAACATCTCACCCCATATCCATGTCTTGCTAGCCGATGTCTGCATTCTGGCTCCTCCTATGCTGAATCCCATCATTTATGGGATCAAGACTAAACAGATCCGGAACCAGGTTGTTCATCTGTTGTTTACAAAGCAGACATAACTTTCCATGTTGGAAGGTGACATTCTTTTGTGTAGTAATTATGTCCATGTATGGAGTGATCTTTAAACTAGTATATGGCAATAAGTGAGATACTTATCAAATGACTCCACAAGTTGTTTTTAGTACAATTGTATTAGTAAGGTTTTTTAATTTTTATTATTTTCATTGTTGAATGTAGAATGTATTACAGATGTTCCTCATTTTTCCCCCATTGACCCCCTCCTCCCCACTCCCGCCCCCCTCCTGCCTTTTCCCACACTGTTGTCTGTGACCATTGGTTATGCATATATGCATATAAGTTCTTTGGTTTATTTCTTCCCACCCCACCAACCCCTTTCCCTTTGAGGTTTGTCAGTCTAGCAATGAATTTGTACTTCTTAATCCCTTCACCTTTTTCACTCATTCCCCCAACCCCCCTCCCATTTGGCAACCAACAAAATGTTCTCTGTATCTATGAGAATGTTTCTGTTCTACGTGTTCATTTTGTTTGTAGATTCCATTGTTGATAGATATGTATTCATTGCCATTTTGTTTGTTCATATATTTTATCTTTTTCTTCAAAAAGACCCTTCATCATTTCATATAATAACAGTTTGATGGTGATGAACTTCTTTAACTTTTTCTTGTCTGGAAAACTCTTTATATGGCCATCGATTCTAAATGACAGCTTTGCAGGATAGAGCAATCTTGGTTGTAGGTTCTTGTTTTTCATCACTCTGAATGTTTTTTGCCACTCCCTTCTGGCCTACAAAGTTTCTTTTGAGAAATCAGCTGACAGTCTTATGGGAACTCCCTTGTAGGTAACTAGCTGCATTTCCCTGGCTGCTTTTAAGATTCTCTCTTTGTCTTGAACCTTTGGCATTTTGAGGATAATGTGTCTTGATGTGGGCCTCTTGGGGTTCATCTTGTTTGGGACTCTCTGTGCTTCCTGGACTTGTATGTCTGTTTCCTTCACCAAGTTAGGAAAGTTTTCTGTCATTATTGTTTCAAAGAGGTTTTTGATTTCTTGTTCTCATCTTCTCCTTCGGGCACCCCCAAGATGCGAATGTTGGCACACTTGAAGTTGTCCCAGAGGCTCCTTACACTATCCTCATTTTTTTGGATTCTTTTTTTTTTTGCTGTTCTGATTGGGCGTTTTTTGCTTCCTTATATTCCAAATCAATGGTTTGCTTCTTGGATTTACGTACTCTATTATTGAAGCTGTGTAAATTATTCTTTATTTCAGTTAATGCCTCCTTCATTTCTGAATGTGCATCCATCATTTCTGACTGGTCCTTTTTTATGCTCTTGAGGCCCTCACTAAGTTCACTGAGGTTCTCACTGAGTTCATTGAGCATCCTTGTAAGCATTATTTTGAACTCAGCATCTGTTAAGTTGCTTATCTCCATTTCGCTTAGTTCTTTTCTTAAGGTTTTGTTCTGTTCTTTCATGTGGGACCTGTTTCTTTGTCTCCTCATTCTGGCTGCCTCCCTGTGTTGTTTCTGTGTATTACTTAACGAGCAGTATGGGGCTAGATGAGACCAGATGCTGCTCGTTTGAAAGAATTTAGGAAAAACCTGAAGCAGGATCCAAGATAGGCCAATCTTACGGTTAAGCAAGTGGCAACAGCTTGGGTGGGCCTGAAAGTTGAGTGGGGCGGGGCCTCAGGGAATCACCAGGGCGGGGCTACCTGTATGAGCCAGGTTGCTGGAGTCCCAGATATGGCAACTGTCTGCCGCCCAAGGGCAGGGCTAACCAAAGGAACAAAGGCCTCTGACAGCACGTTTGTCCCGGAGAAAGCCCCCTCTCCAGCCCTTGCTCCAGTGCCAAACAGCTCAGTTCTTCTCCATATGTCTCTGGTGCCCCTCGAGCTGCCTCCCCTCCAAGATTAGAGGGATAGAGTTTGATAAGTTCATGCGCGGGCCCTTTAAAGAGCTGCCTGGGGTTCCAGCTGCTTCAGCTTCCCTGAGCCTCAGTTCCTGCTGGTTTTTCCAGCCAGAACTTATGGGGACTTCTCTTCCTGGCACTGGAACCCTAAGTGTGGCACCTGGTGTGGGACGGGGACCCCTCAGTCCTCAGGAAGGACCTTCCCAGCTGAGGTATCCTACTGATTTTTATTCACCACACTTGGGTGTGGGACCAGCCCGTCGTGCCTCCGCCCCTTGCGCCTCCGACCCTCGAGCCTCCGCCCCTCCTACCAGTCTCGATGTGGCTGCTGCTTTTATTCCGTAGTTGTAGGACTTCCATTCAGCTTGATTTCAGGCGGTTTTGAATGATGGTTGTTCTGTAGTTTAGTTGTAACTTTGATGTGGTTGTGGGAGCACACAATACCGCGTTTACCTACGCCGCCATCTTGACCAGAAGTCCAGTAAGGTTTTTTTTGTTAATCCTCACCCAAGGACATTTTTTCCCCAATGATTTTTATTTTTTTATTTTTATTTTTTTTAATCCTCACCCGAGGATATTTTTTCCATTTTTTTGTACAGATAGAGTGGGAGGGAGGGAGAGGAAGGGAGAGAGAGAGAGAAACATCGATGTGAAGGGACACATCGAGTGGCTGCCACCCGCATGACCAACCAGGGCCGGGGACAAACTGTAACCGAGGTACATGCCCTTAGCGGGAACCGAACCCGGGTCTCTCCGGACCGCAGGCGGACGCTCTAACCGCTGAGCCAAACCGGCCAGGGCAATGAATTGAATCTTTGACAGTGACTTTTTTCTTGGAAATTGCTGAACTATTCTTTTCTAGGGTGTTTTATGCTTTGACCAGCTTTGCTCTCATCAAGTTTAGGACATTTCTCCAGCCAACTCTTCTCAATATCCTTGGTATTTTTAACATTTTGTTCTTTATTAAAATCATTCCCATTTTTTATATCACTTTTTTTTCAATGTAAAAATATACTAAAACAAAAATAAATGTGAAAAATAATCCCCTGCATCTACATTCACCTACATCTATTACTTCATTTTTCTTCTCTAGCAGAGAGGAAAGTACCTAGAGTGGTTTGTCCACTGGCAGGTTCGAATCCCCTAATTTTTCTCTTGACCGCACTCCATTTTTGCATTTGCTCACACCATCTCATCTAAACTATACTTGTTAAGATTATAACGATCTCCACACATTTAAATTTGTAGTCAAAATCTGTCCTTATCTTAGTCAATATATAGCAGTATTTTGATACATTTATCCATCCTTTCTTCCTGAATATCTTTGCTCATCCTACTCTCTTTTTGTTTCTATAATCCTCGTGGCTGCTCTTGAGATCCCTGTGATTGATTTTCTTTATCTCCTTGAATTCTTAATACTGGAATTCTTAGGGCTTAGTTCTGGATCTTCTTCTTCTTCTTCTTCTTCTTCTTCTTCTTCTTCTTCTTCTTCTTCTTCTTCTTCTTCTTCTCCTCCTCCTCCTCCTCCTCCTCCTCCTCCTCCTCCTCCTCCTCCTCCTCCTCCTCTTCCTCCTCCTCCTCCTCCTTTCCTCTCTCGCTCTCTCTCTCTCTCTCAGTTTATTTTGAGGAACCAGTTAATGTAATTGTGTGGCACAAATTTGAAATTTGAAGAGCAGGACAGCAGGCTGGAAATCCAGGCAAAAGTTGATCTTACACTCTTGATTCCAAAGTCTGGAATCTTAGGCAGAGTTTTTATGTTGCAATCTGAAGGCAGAATTCCATCTTCCTCGGGAACCTCAGTCTTTGTTTTCTTTTAAGACTTCCAGCTGATTGGATGAAGTCTTACATTACCGAGGGTTATCTATTTTACTCAATGTTTAATGATTTTAATATTATTTATATTAAAAAATATTTTTATAGCAACTTGTAGACTGATGTTTGACCAAAAAAGTGGACACCATAGTTTAGTCCAACAGACACATAAAGTTAACCATTATAGAATATTCCAGTATAGTTCAACAAATTTCCAGAGAAGGCCAGTCTCAAGTTCATTCTAACTTCCAGTCTAGGCATAGAGAGGTAAATAAATCTAGTTCTTTTTAGTTTTAATTAATTAATTTTTTTACAGATGTTCTGTGCCCCCCCCCCCCGACACCCTCCTCCTTATCTCTGCACCAAGCATTGATGTCTATGTCCATTGGTTACACATCCCTGCATATATGTTCTTCTCTTTATATCATCCCTCTCCCCACAGACCCCTCCTCTGGTTTGTCAGTCTGAACCGTACTCCTTTCTATGTCTCTGGGTCTATTTTGTTCATCAGCTTATTTTGTTAATTATATTCCACAAATAAGTGAGATTATGTGGTATTTGTCTTTCTCTAATTGACTTATTTCACTTGGCATAATATTCTCTAGGTCCCTTCATGTCATCTCAAAGGATAAGAGATCTCTCTTTCTTAGAGCTGCATAGTGTTCCATTGTGTATATGTACCATAGCTTTTTATCCACTCATCTATTGATGGACACTTGGGCTGTTTCCAGATCTTAGAAATGGTAAATAGTGTTGCTATGAACATAGGGGTACATATATTCTTTCTGATTGGTATTTCAGGCTTCTTAGGATATACTCCTAGAAATGGGATCACTGGGTCAAATGGCAATTCAATTCTTAATTTTTTGAGGAAACATCATATTGATTTCCATAGTGGTTGTACCAGTCTGCATTCCCACCAGCAGTGTACTAGAGTCCCCTTTTCTCCACACCCTCGCCAGCACTTGTTGTTTGATGATTTGTTGATGGCAGTCATTCTGGCAGGTGTGAGGTGATACCTCATAGTTGTTTTAATTTGCATCTCTCTGATGATTAGTGACATTGAGCATTTTTTCATGTCTCTTAGCCATTTGTATGTCCTGTTTGGAGAGGTGTCTGTTTAGGTCCTCTGCCCATTTTTTAATTGGGTTCTTTGTCTTTCTTTTGTTGAGTTGTATGAGTACTCTATATATTTTGGAAATTAACCCCTTATCTGATGTATCATTGGCAGTTATGCTCTCCCATATAGTGGGTTCCCTTTCCATTTTGATAGTTGTTTCTGTTGCTGTGCAGAAGCTTTTAGTTTGATGTAGTCCCATGTATTATTTTTTTTCTATGTTTCTCTGCCTTAGGCGTTGTATTAGTAAAAATTCTGCTGCATGTGATGTCTGAAATTTTGTTGCCTACATTTTCTTCTAGGATTTTTATGGATTCACAAGTCGCATTTAACACTTTTATCCACTTTGAGTTTACTCTTGTGTATGGTGTAAATTGGTGGGTGAGTTTCTTTCTTTCTTTCTTTTTGCATGTAGCTGTCCAATTTTCTCAACACCATTTATTAAAGAGGCAGTCTTTACTGTATGCTCTTGCCACATTTATCAAATATTAATTGAGCATAATGTCTTGGGTCAATTTCCAGGTTCTCTATCCTATTCCATTAATCAATATGCTTGTTCGTGTGCCAGTACCAGGCTGTTTTGATTACAGTGGCTTTGTAGTATAACCTGATATTCGGTATTGTGATCCCTCCTACTTTGTTCTTCATTTTCAAGATTTCCGTGGCTATTCGGGGTCTTTTTAGGTTCCATATAAACTTTTGAAGTTTTTGTTTTAGTTCTGTGAAATATGTCCTTGGTATTTTAATAGGGATTGCATTGAATGTATAGATTGCTTTGGGTAGTACAAACATTTTATTTTTAAAAAAATTTTTATTAATTTATTTTTGTTACAGATGTTTCTCCTTTTAGTATGGACATTTTAATAATGTTAATTCTTCCAATACATGAACAAGATATATGCTCTCACTTTTTAATTTTTATTTTATTTAATTTTTAAGATAGAGTGGGAAAGAGAGAAGGAGAAAGAGAGAGAGAAACATTGATGTGAGAGAGATACATCAGCTGCTTGCCACCCACACAACCCCAACTGGGGCCGGGGAAAAACTGCAACTGAGGTACGTGCCCTTGCAGGAACTGAACTCAGGACTCTCTGGTTTGTGGGCCAATGCTCCAACCACTGAGTTAAACCAGCGAGGGTGCTTCTACTTTTTTATATCTTCCTCAATTTTTTTTCAGTGTCCTGTAGTTTTTTGAGAAGAGGTTCTTTACTTCTTTGGTTAAGTTTATTCCTAGGTATCAATATTTTTGCTGCGATTGTTTTTTTTTTTTTTGAAAAACCAGCTCTTTGTTTCATTGATCCTTTGAATTGTTTTTTGGTCTCTATGTCATTTATTTCTGCTCTGATATTTACTATTTCCTTCCTTCTACTTGCTCTGGGCTTTTCCTTTTGTTTGCTTTCTAATTCTTTAAGTTGTGATGTTAGATTGTCCATTAGAAATTTTTCCTGTTTCTTGAGGTAGGCCTGTAGTGCTATGAACTTCCCTCTCAGAACTGCTTTCGCTGCATCCCATAGATTTTGTGTTGTTGTGTGTTTATTTTCATTGGTTTCCAGGAAGTTTTTAATTTCTTCCTTGATCTTCTTGGTAACCCATTCATTGTTTAATAACATGCTATTTAGCCTCCATGTGTTCAAATGTCTTTGCCTATTCTTGTTGCAATTGATTTCTAGTTTCATGCCATTGTGAACTGAGAAGATGCTTGATATGATTTCAATCTTCTTGAACTTGTAGAGATTTAATTTGTGTCCTATCATGTGGTCTATCTTTGAGAATGTCCCATGTGCACTGAAGAAGAATGTGAATTCTGCAGTTTGAGGGTGTAATTCTCTGGAGATATCTATTAAATCCATTTGGTCTAGTGCTTCATTTAGAGTCTCTGTTACTTTGCTAATTTTTTTGTCTAGAGGATCTATCCAGTGTTGTCAGCAGGGTGTTGAAGTCCCCTGCTATGATTGTATTGCTGTCGATTTTTCCTTTGAAGTCCTCCAGAAGATTTTTAATATATTTTGTTGCTCCTATATTGGGTGTGTATATGTTTATCAGGTTATATGTTCCTGTTGGATGGATTCTTTCAATATTATGTAGTGACTTTCTTTGTCTCTAGTTATGGCCTTCATTTTGAAGTCTATTTTATTAGATATGAGTATTGCTACCCCAGCTTCTTTTTCCTTTTCGTTTGCTTGGAAGATTTTTTCCATCCCTTCACTTTCAGCCTATGTGAGTCTTTTGTTGTGAGGTGACTCTCTTGTAAACAACATATAGATGAGTCATGCTTTCTTTTTGTTACAGATATTTTACCTTTTTACCCCATTGGCACCCCCCACCCCACCCTCCCTCTACCCTGTCCCCGGCTTAGTTGTCCATGTCCATTGGTCATGCATACATGCATATAAGTTCTGTGGTTTATCCCTTCCCACCCCCCCACCCCCCATCCCCTCTTCTGAGGGATGTCAGTCTGTGCCCCACTTCCATGTGTCTGGGTCTACTGTATTCCTCAGACTGTTATGTTCATTATATTCCGTATATAAGTGAGATCATGTGGTATTTGTCCTTCTCTGCTTGGCTTCTTTCACTTAGGATAATACTTTCCAGGTCCCTCCATGTCGTCTCAAAGGATAAGAGATCTTTCTTTCTTACCGCTGCATAGTATTCCATTGTGTATATGTACCACATGCTTTTTGATCCATTCGTCTACTGGTGGACACTTGGGCTGTTTCCAGATCTTAGCTATTGTAAATAGTGCTGCTATGAACATGGGGGTACATATATTCTTCCTGCTTGGTGTTTCAGGCTTCCTAGGGTATATTCCCAGCAGTGGGATCACTGGGTCAAATGGAAGTTCAATATTTAATTTTTTGAGGTAGCACCATATTGTTTTCCATAGCGGCTGCACCAGTCTGCATTCCCACCAGCAGTGTATTAGAGTCCCCTTTTCTCCACACCCTCGCCAACACTTGTTTGATGATTTGTTGATGGCGGCCATTCTGACAGGTGTGAGGTGATACCTCATTGTTGTTTTAATTTGCATCTCTCTGATGATTAGTGATGTTGAGCATTTCTTCATATGTCTCTTGGCCATTTGTATGTCCTGTTTGGAAAGGTGTCTATTCAGCTCCTCTGCCCATTTTTTAATTGGGTTCTTTGTCTTCCTTTTGTGGAGTTGTATGAGCACTCTGTATATATTGGAAATTAACCCCTTATCTGATACATCATTGGCAATGATGTTCTCCCATACAGTGGGTTGCCTTTCCATTTTGATGATTGTTTCTTTTGCTGTGCAGAAGCTTTTTAGTTTGATGTAGTCCCATGTGTTCATTTTCTCCTTTATTTCTGTTGCCTTAGGTGATGTATCAGTGAAAATTCTGCTCCGTATGATGTCCGAAATTTTGTTGCCTACATTTTCTTCTAGAATTTTTATGGATTCACGGGTCACACTTAAGTCTTTTATCCATTTTGAGTTTATTTTTGTGTATGGTGTAAGTTGATGGTCTAGTTTCATTTTTTTGCATGTAGCTGTCCAATTTTCCCAACACCATTTATTAAAGAGGCTGTCTTTACTCCACTGTATGCTCTTGCCACCTTTGTCAAATATTAATTGAGCGTATTGCCTTGGGTCCATTTCTGGGCTTTCAGTTCTGTTCCACTGGTCTATATGCCTGTTCTTGTGCCAGTACCAGGCTGTTTTGGTTACAGTCGCTTTGTAGTATAACCTGATATCTGGTATTGTGATCCCTCCAACTTTGTTCTTCTTTTTCAAGATTGCTGTGGCTATTCGGGGTCTTTTTTGGTTCCATATGAACTTTTGAAGTATTTGTTCTAGTTCTATGAAATATGTCGTTGGTATTTTGATGGGGATTGCATTGAATCTATAGATTGCTTTGGGTAGTATGGACATTTTAATTATGTTAATTCTTCCAATCCATGAACAGGGTATGTGCTTCCACTTTTTTATATCTTCCTCTATTTCTTTTTTCAATGACCTGTAGTTTTCTGCAAATAGGTCCTTTACTTCTTTGGTTAAGTTTATTCCTAGGTATCGTAATTTTTTTGGAGCGATGGTAAATGGGATTGTTTTTTCCGTTTCTCTTTCTGTGAGCTCATCATTGATGTACAAGAATGCCGTCGATTTCTTGACGTTAATTTTGTATCCTGCTACTTTGCCAAATTCATTTATTAAGTCTAATAGATTTTTGATGGATTCTTTAGGGTTTTCTATGTATAATATCATGTCATCTGCAAATAATGACAGTTTCACTTCCTCCTTTCCAATTTGGATCCCTTTTATTTTTTCTTCACGTCTGATTGCTGTGGCTAAGACTTCCAGTACAATGTTAAATAAGAGTGGCGAAAGTGGACATCCCTGTCTTGTTCCTGTTCTTAATGGAAATGTTTTTAGTTTCTGTCCATTGAGTATGATGTTGGCTGTAGGTCTTTCATATATGGCCTTTATTATGTTGAGATATGATCCCTCTATTCCTACATTGCTGAGTGTTTTTATCAGAAATGGATGCTGGATTTTGTCGAATGCTTTTTCAGCATCTATTGATATGATCATGTGGTTTTTATTCTTCATTTTGTTTATGTGGTGTATCACGTTTATTGATTTGCGAATATTGTACCAGCCTTGCATCCCTGGAATGAATCCCACTTGGTCGTGGTGAATAATTTTTTTGATGTATTTCTGGATCCGATTTGCTAGTATTTTGTTCAGGATTTTGGCGTCTATGTTCATCAGGGATATTGGCCTGTAGTTTTCTTTCTTCGTAGTGTCTTTTTCTGGTTTTGGAATTAGAATTATGCTGGCCTCATAGAATGTGGTTGGAAGTCTTCCTTCTTCTTGAATTTTTTGAAATAGTTTGAGGAGAATGGGTGTTAGTTCTTTTTTGAATGTTCGGTAAAACTCCCCTGTGAAACCATCTGGGCCTGGGCTTTTGTTTGCTGGGAGAGTCTTGATTACCTCTTCAATTTCCTTATTTGTTATTGGTCTGTTCAAGTTTTCTATCTCTTCCGGGAATAGTTTTGGGAGACTGTGTGTTTCTAGAAATTTGTCCATTTCGCTGAGATTGTTGAATTTGTTGCCATATAGTTGTTCATAGTAGTTGTTAACGATCTTTTGTATTTCCGTGGTGTTGGTTGTTACTTCACCTCTTTCATTTCTGATTTTGTGTATTTGGGTTCTCTCTCTTTGTTTCTTGGTGAGTCTAGCTAAGGGTCCATCTATCTTGTTTATCTTTTCGAAAAACCAGCTCTTTGTTTCATTGATCCTTTGAATTGTTTTTTTGGTCTCTATGTCATTTATTTCTGCTCTGATCTTTACTATTTCCTTCCTTCTACTTGCTCTGGGGTTTTCTTTTTGTTTGCTTTCTAATTCTTTAAGCTGTGAGGTTAGACAGTCAATTAGAAATTTTTCTTGTTTTTTGAGGTAGGCCTGTAGTGCTATGAACTTCCCTCTCAGAACTGCTTTCGCTGCATCCCATAGATTTTGTGTTGTTGTGTGTTCATTTTCATTGGTTTCCAGGAAGTTTTTAATTTCTTCCTTGATCTCCTCGGTGACCCATTCATTGTTTAATAACATGCTATTTAGCCTCCATGTGTTGAAATGTCTTTGCATGTTCTTGTTGCAATTGATTTCTAGTTTCATGCCATTGTGATCTGAGAAGATGCTTGATATGATTTCAATCTTCTTGAACTTGTAGAGATTTAGTTTGTGTCCTATCATGTGGTCTATCTTTGAGAATGTCCCATGTGCACTTGAGAAGAATGTGTATTCTGTAGTTTTGGGGTGTAATTCTCTGTAGATATCTATTAAATCCATTTGGTCTAGTGCTTCATTTAGAGTCTCTGTTTCCTTGCTAATTTTTTGCCTAGAGGATCTATCCAGTGCTGTCAACGGGGTGTTGAAGTCCCCTGCTATGATTGTATTGTTGTCGATTTCTCCTTGGAAGTCCTCCAGAAGATTTTTAATATATTTTGGTGCTCCTATATTGGGTGCATATATGTTTATCAAGGTTATATCTTCCTGTTGGATAGATCCTTTCAATATTATGTAGTGGCCGTCTTTGTCTCTAGTTATGGTCTTCATTTTGAAATTTATTTTATCAGATATGAGAATTGCTACCCCAGCTTTTTTTTGCTTTCCATTTGCTTGGAAAATTTTTTTCCATCCCTTCACTTTCAACCTATGTGAGTCTTTTGTTGAGAGGTGGGTCTCTTGTAAACAACATATAGATGAGTCATGCTTTCTTATCCAATCAGCTACTCTGTGTCTCTTTATGGGAGCATTCAATCCATTTACATTTAAGGTGATTATTGATATGTACTTATTTATTGCCATTTTTGTTTAGTGTGGTTCTATTTTTCTTCCCATTTCTACTGCTAATTACATCAGTCCTTTTAACATTTCTTGCAGTGCTGGTTTGGTGCTAATGTATTCCCTTAGCTTTTTTTTGTCTGGGAAGCTCTTTATTTGATCTTCTATTTTGAATGATAGCCTTGCTGGGTAGAGTAGTCTTGGATTCAGATTCTTGGTTTTCATGACTTTGATTACTTCATGCCATTCTCTTCTGGCCTGTAGTGTTTCTTGTGAGAAGTCAGCTGAGAGCCTTATGGGGTTCCCTTTGTAGGTAACCTGTTGCTTATCTCTTGCTGCTTTTAGGATTCTCTCTTTGTCTTTAATTTGTGGCATTTTAATTACTATGTGTCTTGGTGTGGGCCTGTTTGGGTTCTTCTTACTTGGGACTCTCTGTGCTTCTTGAACTTGAATGCCTTCTTCCTTCACCAAATTAGGGAAGTTTTCTCTCACTATTTTTTTGAATATATTCTCTATCCCTTGCTCCTTTTCTTCTTCTTCGGGGACTCCTATGATGCGAATATTATTACGTTTCCAGGTGTCCCATAGTTCTCTTAAGCTGTCTTCCTGTTTTTTAATAGTTTTTTCCTTTTGTTTTTCTGATTGGTTGATTTTTTCTACCCTGTCTTCTAATTCACTGATCCGGTCCTCAGCTTCCCCTACTCTGCTTTTTAAACCTTCCAATGTGTTTTTCATTTCGGATATGTCATTTTTTATCTCTTCTTGTTGGTTTTTAATTTCCATTTGGCTTATTTTCAGTGTCTCTATGTCCTTACTCATGCTGTTCAGCTTCCTCAAGATCATGGCTCTGAATTCTAGCTCTGTTAACATGCCTAATTGCTCCACATTGATCTCATCTTCGGTGGAGGTGTCTTGCTCTTTCATTTGGCTTCTGTTTCTGTGTTTCACCATTTTAGCTATCACTGTGGGCTTTGGAGCCTGTCAAGTTCTCCCTGTGGGTGTTGGTGTTCTGCTGTTTGTGGCTCCCTCTCCTGTGTTTAGATGAGCGAGGGAGGACCCGCGTTGAACACCACTGTCAAGTCTTACTTTCCTGGTTAAAGTTGCCAGCCCAGGAAACGTACTGTTATCCTCTAGCTTTTTGCCTGGAGGCTAGCAGTCTAGGTTAATTGATCAGTTTTGGGTTGTCAGTTGATTGAAAAACTCCCTCTGGTGCTCAGCCAAGGGGCTTTCAGGAGGGTGGGGCAGATGCTGGTTGTTAGTCAGCCTCAATTAGCACTTCAATGGCCCACAGGGTGGGGTTGGATCTCCGAGGGAGGGGCTGCTGCCTCTCCTCAGAGCCCTGGGAAGGAGCAATGTGGAGAGGTCCCGAGTGGCTGCACTCAGCCAAAGCTCCGAGCGCCCTCCAAACCCCGAGTGTCCCGACACAGTTCCAGTCCAGTCCGCCCTCCCTCCGCCGGAGCCCAAGGTGAGTGGCTGTGGCTGTTTCAGCCTCTGTCCCGGCTGGGCTGCGGGGCCGTCTGGGAGTGTAACCCACGGGCGCCGCTTATAGCTCAGGCCGCTGCCGAGCTGCCGACCGTGCGCTCCCAGCCCCGTCTCGCGCCTTCGCAAGCCTACCGGGATGGAGTCAGTCAGTGTCCCTCGTTGTATGGTCCTCGCAAGCTGCTTTTCTGTTGCTTTTTCCCGTCGATTTGTCTGTGTTATAGTTGTAATTCCAGTTTGGTTCTGGGAGACGGTCTGTGTAGCTCCGTTCACTCCGCCGCCATTTTTCCCGAGTCATGCTTTCTTATCCAATCAGCTACTCTGTGTCTTTTTATGGGAGCATTCAGTCCATTTACATCTAAGGTGATTATTGATATGTACTCATTTATTGCCACTTTTGTTTACTTTGGTTATAATTTTTCTTCCCATTTCTCCTGCTAATTACAGCAGTCCTTTTAACATTTCTTGCAGTGCTGGTTTGGTGCTAATGTGTTCCCTTAGCCTTTTTTTTTTTTGGAAAGCTCTTTATTTGACCTTCTATTTTGCGTGATAGCCTTGCTGATTAGAGAAGTCTTGGATTCAGATCCTTGTTTTTTATGACCTTGATTACTTCATGCCATTTTCTTCTGGCCTGTAGTGTTTCTGTTGAGAAGTCAGTTGAGAGCCTTATGGGGGTTCCTTTGTAGGTAACTGTTGTTTATCTCTAGCTGCCTTTTGGTTTCTCTCATTGTCTTTAATTTTTGGCATTTTAATTACTATGTGTCTTGGTGTGGGCCTGTTTGGGTTCTTCTTAATTGGGGCTCTCTGTGCTTCTTGAACTTGAATGCCTTCTTCCTTCATCAAATTAGGGAAGTCTTCTGTCAGTATTTCTTCAAATATATTCTCTAACCCTTGCTTATTTTCTTCTTCGGGGACTCTTACGATGCGAATATTATTACATTTTCAGTTGTCCCACAGTTCTCTTAAGCTGTCTTCCTATTTTTTTAATTGTTTTTTCCTTCAGTTTCTGATTGATTGATTTTTTCCACCCTGTCTTCTAATTCACTGATCCAGTCCTCAGCTTCCTCTACTCTGCTGTTTAGACCCTCCAATGTGTTCTTTATTTCTGATATGTCATTCTTGGGGTGGATTCTGGTTGTTAATGAGCCTCAATTTGTATTTCAATGGCCTATTTGGGTGGGGTTGGATCTCTGAGGGAGGGGCCGCGCCTCTCCCCAGAGCCCTGGTAAGGAATAAGGTGGCCACTGTCCTGCGTAGCTGCAACTCAGCAAAAGCTCTGAGCGCCCTCCAAATCCTGAGTGTCCCCACACAGTTCCAGTCTAGTCCACTCCCCTCTGCCCAAGCCCAAGTTGAGTAACTGTGGCTATTTTAGCATCTGTCCTGGCTCTGGGCTGTAGAGCTGCTTGGGAGTTTAACCCGAGGTTGCTGCTCACAGCTAAGGTCACTTCTGTCCATGGGCTTCCAGCCCTTTTATCACGCCTCCGCAATCCTTCCAGGATTGAGTCAGTGTCCCTGGTTATATGATCCTCACAAGCTGCTTTTCTGTTGCTTTTTCCTGATGATTTGTTTTTATTTTAGTTGTAATTCTAGTTTGGTCCTGGGAGATGGTCTGTGTAGCTTCCATTCATTCCACCGCCATTTTGGAATTCTCGGTGATGGCAATGTTGTATCTTGACTGTATCCATGTTAATATCCTGGCTGTGATTCTGTGCTATTGTTTTGCAAGATGTTCCCATTGGGGGAAATCAGGTAAAGGGTATATGAATCTCTCTGTATTGTTTTGTAGAACTGCATGTGAATTGGCAATTATCTCCAAATGAAAAGACATTTTGATTAAAAAAATAGTTCATCAGTGGATTCTTTCAAATGGTGGCCAGTATCAATGAAATTGTCATAAACATAATAATTCACGAATGATTGTGGTCTATTTTATTTTTTCATATTGGAGAGATTATTGAAATTAAATATTTTTATATTTAACTTATTCCTGATCAGATTAAATATGTACAAAGTTTTAAGAACATACACATTATGCAGAGGTTCTCAACCCCTTTGGGGGTTGAACGACCCTTTCACAGGGATTGCCTAAGACATAACAGTAGCAAAATTACAGTTATGAAGTAGCAATAAAAATAATTTTATGGTTGCGGATCACCACAACATGAAGAACCGTATTAAAGGTCATGGCATTAGTAAGGTTGAGAACCACTGCATAGTAGAATTATTTATGTTTTTAAATAAAAAATTACTTTACCTGAAATGAGATAAGACCTTATAATCAATGATCAAAAGTTAAAACAAAAAAGAGAAGACTAATAGATGACCCAGTTTTTGGAAATATCAGGTAAGATTTATAGAATTTTGTTAAAAATAAGCAAAATATAGCCAAGATACTTGACTGTTCAGTGAAACACGAGGGAATTAGGATATTAGAAGTATTCAAATGTTATTATCAAATTGAAATCATAATTGCCTAAAGATAAGCATTTAAAGATTTGGTTTAAACAATGGATTTAAAAAACAGAAGGCAGGGACTTCCAGTCAAGATGGAGGCATAGGTAAAGGCGGAATTGCCTCCTCCCACAACCACATCAAAGTTACAACTAAACTACAGAACAACCACCCTTCAGAACCACCTGAAATCAAGCAGAATGGAAGTCCTACAACTATGAAATTAAAGAAGACTGGTAAGGAGCAGAGGCGCGATGGGCTGGTCCCACACCCACGTGTGGTGGATAAATATCAGGAGGACACCTCAGCTAGGAAGGTCCTCCTTGAGGACTAAGGAGTCCCCGTCCCACACCAGGCACCCTGCTCAGGGTTCCAGTGCCAGGAAGAGAAGTCCCATCACTTTTGGCTGGAAAAGCCAGCAGGAACTGAGGCTGAGGAAGGCTGAGGTGGTTGGAGCCCCAGGCAGCTCCTCTTAAAGGGCCCACACATGGACTTACTTGAACTTGCTCCCTCTAAGCTCAGAGGGGAAGCAGCTCGAGGGGTGCCAGAGACATATAGGGAAGAACTGAGCTGTTTGGCACTGGAGGGAGGGCTGGAGACAGGGCTTTCTCTGGGACAAACTTGCTGTCAGAGGCCTTTGTTCCTTTGGTGAGCCCTTCCCTGGGGTGGCAGATAGCTGCCATATCTGGGACTCCAGCCACCTGGCTCATACTGTTTGCCCCACCCTGGTGATTCCCTGAGGCCTTGCCCCACCCAACTTTCAGGCCCACCCAAGCCGTTTCCAGTTGCTTTACCATAGGATTGTCCTGTCTTGGATCCTGCTTCAGGTTTTCCTAAATTCTTTCAAACAAGCAGCATCTGTTCTCAGATAGCCCCATACTTCTCATTAAGTAATACACAGAAACAAACACAGAGAGGCAGCCAAAATGAGGAGACAAAGAAACAGGTCCCACATGAAAGAACAGAACAAAACCCCCCAAAAAGAACTAAGCGAAATGGAGTTAAGCAACCTAACAGATGTTGAGTTCAAAATACTGCTTATAAGGATGTTCAATGAACTCATTGAGAACCTCAGTGAACCTAGTGAGGGCCTCAAGAGCATAAAAAAGGACCAGTCAGAAATGATGGATGCACATTCAGAACTGAAGGAGGCATTAACTGAAATAAAGAATAATTTACACAGCTTCAATAGTAGAGTACGTAAATCCAAGAAGCAAACCACTGATTTGGAATATAAGGAAGCAAAAAACGCCCAATCAGAACAGCAAAAAGAAAAAAGAACCCCCCAAAATGAGGATAGTGTAAGAAGCCTCTGGGACAACTTCAAGCGTGCCAACATTCACATCTTGGGGGTGCCAGAAGGAGAAGAGAGAGAACAAGAAATTGAAAACCTCTTTGAAACAATAATGGCAGAAAACTTCCCTAACTTGGTGAAGGAAACAGACATACAAGTCCAGGAAGCACAGAGTCCCAAACAAGATGAACCCCAAGAGGCCCACACCAAAACACATCATCCTCCAAATGCAAAAGGTTCACGACAAAGAGAGAATCTTAAAAGCAACAAGAGAAAGGCAGCTAGTTACCTACAGGGGAGTTCCCATAAGACTGTCAGCTGATTTCTCAAAAGAAACTTTGCAGGCCAGAAGGGAGTGGCAAGAAATATTCAGAGTGATGAAAAGCAAGAACCTACAACTAAGATTACTCTATCCTGCAAAGCTGTCATTTAGAATCGATGGCTATATAAAGAGTTTCCCAGACAAGAAAAAATTAAAGGAGTTCATCACCACCAAACCATTATTATATGAAATGATGAAGGGTCTTTTTGAGGAAAAAGATAAAACATATGAACAAACAAAATGGCAATGAATACATATCTATCAACAATGGAATCTACAAACAAAATGAACACGTAGAACAGAAACATTCTCATAGATACAGAGAACATTTTGTTTGTTGCCAGATGGGGGGGTATTGGGGGAATAGGTGAAAAAGGTGAAGGGAATAAGAAGTACAAATTCATTGCTAGACTGACAAACCTCAAAGGGAAAGGGTTTGGGGGGTGGGAAGAACTTATATGCATAACCAATGGACACAGACAACAGTGTGGGAAAAGGCGGGAGTGGGGAGGAGGGGGTCGATGGGGGAAAAATGAGGAACATCTGTAATACATTCTACATTCAACAATAAAGATTAAACAACAACAAAAAAATGCACAACTAGGAAAGGATAGTTTCTTAAATAAACCATGTTAGATAAACTGGATATCCACATGCAAAATAATAAAATTGGATCCTTATTTTACACCATACATAAAATTTAACTTAAAATGGACTAAAGAGTTAAATGTAAGACCTGAAACCATAAAACTTCTAGAAGAAAACAGAAAGCTCCTTGACATCGGTGTTGGCAACATTTGGATGTGATTCCAAAAGCAAAGGCAAGGAAAGGAAAACTAAGCAAATGGAACTCTATTAAACTAAAAAGCTTCTGAACAGCAAAGAAAACCATCAAAAAATAAAAAACCAACCTACAAAATGAGAGAAAATATTTGACAATCATATATCTGATAAGGGGTTAATATGTAAAATATATAAGAAACCCATGCAACTCAATAGCAAAAATAATAACCTGATTAAAAAATGGACAAAAGACCTGAATAGACATTTTCAAAGAAGACTTATAAGTCGCCAACAGGTACATTAGAAGGTTCTCAACATTATTAATTATTAGAGAAATATTAATCAAAACCACAATGAGATATTGTCTCATGCCTGTTAGAATGACTGTCATAAAAAAGACAAGAATTAAGTGCTGATGAGGATGTGGAGAAAAGGGGACCCTTGTGCACTGTTGGTGGTAATGACATTGGTGCTGCCACTATGGAAAACAGTATGGAGGGTTCTTAAAAAATTAAAAATAGAACTACAATATGATTCAGAAATTCCACTTCTGGGTATATACCTGAAGGAAATAAAATCACTATTTTGGAGAGATATCTACCCCACCCCATGTTCATTGTGACATTATTTACAATAGCCAAGATATGGAAACAACCTAAGAGTCCATTGACAGATGAATGGGTAAAGAAAATGCAACAAATGATATAAATATAATAAAATCCTATTTAGCTGTAAAAAAGAAGGAAATCCTACCATTTGTGACAACATGGATAAACCTTGAGATTATTATGCTAAGTAAAAAAAAAGTCAGAAAAAGAAAGACAAATACTCTATGATTTCACTTATAGGTGGAATCTAAAAAACCTGAACTCATATGAACAGAGAACTGTTTGGTGATTGAAAGAAGTCAAAGCAAAAATACTTCCAGTTATAAGATGAATAAATTCTGGTGATGTAATAAACAGCCTGATGACTCTCATAAATAACACTGTACTGTACGTTTGAAAGTCTCTAAGAAAGCAGTAGATCTTAAAAGTTCTTTCTCCACACAGGCATACACACACCCACAAATATAACTATAAGAAATGATGAATGTGATAATCTTATTGTGTTTATTATTTCAGAAAAATATATCAAATCATTGTTGTATACCTTAAAAGTTATGTCAATTATATCTCAATAAAGATGGAAGAAAATACAGTGTATATATACAATGGACTAATATTCAACAACATTAGTGACAACATGGATGGACCTGGAGGACATTATACCAAGTAAAATAAGTCAAACAGAGATAGAAATATACTGTATGATCTCTCTTATATGTGGAATATAAAAGTTGAACTCGGAAAGAAAGAGTAGAATGGTGGTTGCCAGGGCATAAAGGTGGGGGAAATAGGGAGATATTGGTTCAAGGGTACAAACGTTCAGTTATAAGATGAATAAGTTCTGGGTATCTAATTACAAAGTGGAAACTATAGTTAATAATAAAAAGTATGGTATACTTGAAATTTTCTAAGAGAGCTGATCTTAAGTGTTCTTACTACACATATATAAAAGGTAACTATGGAGAGGATTCCAAAATGGCGGCGGAGTGAATGGAAGCTACACAGACCATCTCCCAGGACCAAACTGGAATTACAATGAAAATAAAGACAAATCATCGGGAAAAAGCAAAAGAAAAGCAACTTGCGAGGATCATATAACCAGGGACACTGATCAATCCTGGTAGGATTGCGGAGGTGTGAGAGGGGGGCTGGGAGCCCATAGACAGCAGTGGTCTTAGCTGTGAGCAGCGCCCTCGGGGTTAAACTCCTGGGAGTTTCCACAGCACAGAGCAGGGACAAGGTGCTAGAACAGCCACAGCCACTCACCTCGGGCTCTGGCAGAGGGAGTGGGGAATGGACTGGAATTCTGTGGGGACAATCAAGATTTGGAGGGTGCTCAGAGCTTTTGCTGAGTTGTGGTCGCACAGGACTGTGGCCATCTTGCGCCTTCCTAGGGCTCTAGAGAGAGGCAGTGGCCCGTCCCTTAGAGATTCAACCCCACCAAAATGGGCCTTTGAAATGCAAATTGAAGCCCATTAACAACCAAATTCTGCTCCACCCTCAGGAAATCCCCATATGCTGAACACCTGAGGAAGTTTTTCATTCAACTGAGAAGCCAAGGCTCTTCAAGTAACCGCAACTAAAAGCCTCTAGGCATAAAGCTAGAGGATAAGTGAACCTTTCCTGGGCTTACAACTCTACCCAGAAAAGTAAGACTTGACAGGGGTGTTTAAGTCGGTCCTCCCTCACTCATCCAAACCCAGTATAGGGAGCCACAAACAGCAGAACACCAATACCCACAGCAAAAATTTGGCAGGCTCCAAAATCCACTGAGATAGCCGAAATGTGAAACAAAGAAACAAATCCCAAATGAAAGAACAAGAGACCTCTACCAAAGATCAGTAAATGAAATGCAGTTAAGCAAGTTAACAGAGCTAGAATTCAGAGCCATGATCTTAAGGAAGCTCAACAGTGTGAGTAAGGACATCGACACCATGAGTAAAGACATAGAAACATTGAAAATCAACCAATTAGAAATTAAAAACCACCAAGAAGAAATGAAGATTGACATAGCAGAAATAGAGAACACATTGGAAGGACTAAACAGCAGTCTAGAGGAAGCTGAGGACTGGATCAGTAAATTAGAAGACAGGGTAGAAAAAAATCAACCAATCAGAAATCAAAAGGAAAAAACAATTAAAAAACAGAGAGATAGCTTAAGAGAACTGTGGGACAACAGGAAACGTAATAATATTTGCATCATAGGAGTCCCTGAAGACGAATAAAATGAGCAAGAGTTAGAGAATATATTTGAAGAAATAGTGACAGAAAACTGTCCTAATTAGGTGAAGGAAGAAGGCATTCAAGTTCAAGAAGCACAGAGAGTCCCAACTAAGAAGAACCCAAACAGGCCCACACCAAGACACATAGTAATCAAAATGCCAAAAATTAAAGACAATGAGAGAACCCTAAAGGTAGCAAGAGATAAGCAACAGGTTACCTACAAAGGAACCCCCATAAAGCTCTCAGCTGACTTCTCAACAGAAACACTACAGGCCAGAAGGGAATGGCATGAAGTAATCAAGGTCATGAAAAACAAGGATCTGAATCCAAGACTACACTACCCAGCTAGGCTATCATTCAAAATAGAAGGTAAAATAAAGAGCTTGGCACCAAACCAGTACTGAAAGAAATGTTAAAAGGACTGTCGTAATTAGTAGAAGAAATAGGAAGAAAAATAGAACAACACTAAACAAAAATGGCAATAAATAAGTATATATCAATAATCACCTTAAATATAAAAGGACAGAATGCTCTGATAAAAAGACACAGAGTAGCTGACTGGATAAGAAAGCATGACTCATCTATATGTTGTTTACAAGAGACTCACCTCACAACAAAAGACTCACATAGGTTGAAAGTGAAGGGATGGAAAAAATTCTTCCTGGCAAACAAGGAAAAAAAGCTGGGGTAGCAATACTCATATTTGATAAAATAGATTTCAAAATGAAGGCCATAACTAGAGAAAAAGAAGGCCACTACATAATATTGAAAGGAGCTATCCAACAGGAACATATAACCTTGGTAAACATAAATGAAACCAATACAGATACACCAAAATATAATAAAAATCTTCTGGAGGACTTCAAAGGAGAAATCAACAATAATACAATCATAGCAGGGGACTTCAACACCCCACTGACATCACTGGATACATCCTCTAGACAAAAAATTACCTAGGAAAAAGAGACTCTAAATGAAGCACTAGACCAAATGGATTTAATAGATATCTCCAGAGAATTACACCCCAAAACTACATAAATCACATTCTTCTTAAGAGCACATGGGCCATTCTCAAAGATAGACCACATTATAGGACACAAACTAAGTCTCTTCAAGTTCAAGAAGATTGAAATCATATCAAGCATCTTCTCAGATCACAATGGCATGAAATTAGAAGTCAATTGCAACAGGAACATGCAAAGACATTTGAACACATTGAGGCTAAATAGCATGTTATTAACCAATGAATGCGTTACCGAGGAGATCAAAGAAGAAATTAAAAACTTCCTGGAAACCAGTGAAAATGAACACATAAGATAAAATCTTTGGAATGCAGCAAAAGCAGTTCTGAGAGGGAACTTCATAGCACTACAGACCTACCTCAAGAAACAAGAAAAATTTCTACTAGGCTATCTAACCTCACAACTTGAAGAATTAGAAAGCCAACCAAAAAAAAAAAAAGAACCCCAGAGCAAGTAGAAGGAAGGAAATAGTAAAGATCAGAGCAGAAATAAATGACATAGAGACCAAAAAACAATTCAAAGGATCAATGAAACAAAGAGCAGGTTTTTCAAAAAGATAAACAAGATTGATAAACCTTTAGCTAGACTCACCAAGAAACAAAGAGAGAAAACCCAAATACACAAAATCAGAAAAGAGAGAGGAGAAGTAACAACTGACACCACAGAAATACAAAGGATCATTAACAAACACTATGAACAATTATATGGCAACACATTCAACAATTTAAGTGAAATGGACAAATTTCTAGAAACACATAGTCTCTCAAAAGTGGACTGGAAAGAGATAGCAAACTAAGAAAATTGAAGAGGTAGTCTCCCAGCAAACAAAAGTCCAGGCCCAGATGGCTTCATGGAGGAGTTTTATCAAACATTCAAAGAACTAACACCCATTCTCCTCAAAGTATTTTAAAAAATTCAAGAAGAAGGAAGACTTCCAAACTTGTTTTATGAGGCCAGCATAATCTAATTCCAAAACCAGAAAAAGACACTACAAAGAAAGAAAACTACAGGCTAATATCCCTGATGAACATAGATGCCAAAATCCTGAAGAAAATACTAGCAAATCAGATTCAGCAATACATCAAAAAAATTATTCACCATGACCAAGTGGGATTCATCCCAGGGATGCATGTCTGGTACAATATTTGAAAATCAATAAATGTGATACACCACATAAACAAAATGAAGAATAAAAACCACATGATCACATCAATAGATGCTGAAAAAGCATTAGACACAATCTAGCACCCATTTCTGATAAAAATGCCCAGCAATGTGGGAATAGAGGGATCATATCTCAACATAACAAAGGCCATATATGAAAGACCGACAGCCAACATCATACTCAATGGGCAAAAACTAAAAGCATTTCCCTTAAGAACAGGAACAAGACAGGGATGCCCACTATCGCAAGTCTTCTTTAACATAGTACTGGCAGTCTTAGCCAAAGCAATCAGACAGGAAGAAAAAATAAAAGGGATCCAAATTAGAAAGGAGGAAGTGAAACGGTCATATTCGCAGATGACATGATATTGTATAGAAAACCCTAAAGACTCCATAAAAAATCTGGTAGACTTAATAAATGAGTTTGGCAATGTAGCAGGATACAAAATTAATGTCAAGAAATCGATGGCATTCTTATACACCAATGATGAAATCACAGAAAGAGAAACTGAAAAAACAATCCCATTTACCATCATGGCGAAAAAATTATGATACCTAGGAATAAACTTAACCAAAGAAATAAAGAACCTATTTGCAGAAAAGCACAGGTCATTAAAAAAGAAATAGAGGAAGATATAAAAAAGTGAAAGCACATACCTTGTTCATGGATTGAAAAAATTAACTACATTAAAATGTCCATACTACTCAAAGCAATCTATAGATTCAATGCAATCCCCATCAAAATACCAACGACATATTTCATAGAACTAGAACAAATACTTCAAAAGTTCATATGGAACAAAAAAGACCCCGAATAGCCACAGCAATCTTGAAAAAAAAAGAACAAAGTAGGTGGGATCACAATACCAGATATCAAGTTATGCTACAAAGCGACTGTAACCAAAACAGCCTGGTACTGGCACAAGAACAGGCATATAGACCAGTGGAACAGAACTGAAAACCCAGAAATGGCCCCAAGGCAATACGCTCAATTAATATTTGACAAAGGTGGCAAGAACATACAGTGGAGTAAACACAGCCTCTTTAATAAATGGTGTTGGGAAAATTGGACAGCTGCATGCAAAAAAATGATACTTAGACCATCAACTTATACCATACACAAAAATAAACTCAAAATGGATATAAGACTTAAATGTGACCTATGAATCTATAAAAATCCTAGAAGAAAATGTAGGCAACAAAATTTGGGACATCATAAGCAGCAGAATTTTCACTGATACATCACCTAAGGCAACAGAAACGAAGGAGAAAATGAATACATGGGACTACATCAAACCCAAAGCTTCTGCACAGCAAAAAAACAACCACCAAAATGGAAGGGCAACCCACTCTATGAGAAAGCATAATTGTCAATGATACATCAGATAAAGGGTTAATTTCCAAAATATATAAAGTACTCACACAACTCAACAAAAGTAAGACAAAGAACCCAATGAAAAATTGGGCAGAGGAACTAAATAGACACCTCTCCAAACAGGGCATAGAAATGGCTAAGAGACATATGAAGAAATGCTCAACATCACTAATCATCAGAGAGATGCAAATTAAAACAACAATGAGGTATCACCTCACACCTGTCAGAATGGCCGCCATCCACACATCATCAAACAACAAGTGTTGTCAAGGGTGTGGAGAAAAGGGGACTCTAGTACACTGCTGGTGGGAATGCAGACTACAGCAACCACTATGAAAACAATATGGTGTTACCTCAAAAAATTAAAAATTGAACTTTTATTTGACCCAGTGATCCCACTTCTAGGAATATACCCTAAGAAGCCTGAAACAGAAATCAGAAAGAATATGTATACCCCCCATGTTTGTAGCATGCTATTTACAATAGCTAAGATCTGGAAACAGCCCAGGTGTCCATCAGTAGACGAATAGATAAAAAAGCAGTGGTACATATACACAATGGAGTACTATACAGCTATAAGGAAGAAAGATCTCTTATCCTTTGAGACGACATGGAGGGAACTGGAAAGTATCATCCTAAGTGAAACAAGCCAAACAGAGAAGAACAAGTATCATATGATCTCACTTATTTGTGAAATATAATGAACATAACAGTCTGAGGAATGGGGTAGTCCCAGAAACGTGGAAGTGGGGTACAGACTACCAATACCCTGAAGAGGGGTTGTGGGGGGGGAGTGGAGTGATAAACCACAGAAATTATATGCATGTATGCATGGACAATGGACATGAACTACAAAGCTGGGAACAGCGCGGGGAGGGTGGGGGAGGAGGAAATCAGTGGGGAAAAATGGAGAAACATCTGTAACAAAAAATAAATAAATACTAGTACACTGCTGGTGGGAATGCAGACTGGTGCAGCCACTATGGAAAACAATATGGTGTCACCTCAAAAAATTAAAAATTGATCTTCCATTTGACCCAGTGATCCCACTTCTAGGAATACACCCTAAGAAGAATAAAACACCAATCAGAAAGAATATATGTACCCCCATCTTTGTAGCAGCACTATTTACAATTGCTAAGATCTGGAAACAGCCCAAGTGCCCATCAGTAGACGAATGGATCAAAAAGCTGTGGTACATATACACAATGGAGTACTACGCAGCGGTAAGAAAGAAAGATCGCTTATCCTTTGAGACTACATGGAGGGATCTTGAAAGTATCATCCTAAGTGAAACAAGCCAAACAGAGAAAGACAAATTTCATATGATCTCACTTATTTGTGGAATATAATGAACATAATAGTTTGAGGAACGGGGTAGTCCCAGAGACGCGGAAGCGGGGTACAGACTGACAATCCCCTAAGGAGTGGGGAGGTGGGGGAGGGATGAACCACAGAACTTATACGCATGTATGCATGAACAGTGGACATGGACAACAATCTGGGGAAGGGGCAGGGAGGGAAGGGGGAGGGGGGAATCAGTGGGGGGAAAAAAGGAGAATCATCTGTAACAAAAATTAATCAATAAAAAACAAATTAAAGAAAAAAAATAAATAAAAAAATTAAAAATTAAATTGTTATTTGATCTAGTGATCCCACTTCTAGGAATATACCCTAAGAAGCCTGAAACACCAATCAGAAAGAAGATATGTACCCCCATGTTCATAGCAGAACTATTTACAATTGCTAAGATCTGGAAACAGCCCAAGTGTCCATCAGTAGATGAATGGTTAAAAAAGATGTGGTACATGTACACAATGGAGTACTGTGGAGCTGTAACAAAGAAAGATCTTTTATCCTTTGAAACAACATGGAGGGACCTAGAAAGTATTATCCTAATCGAAACATGCGAAGCACATAAAGACAAATGTCACATGATCTCATTTATATGTGGAATATATTGAACATAACAATTTGAGGAATACAGTAGACCCAGAGACGTGGAAGTAGGGTACAGACTGACAACCCTCAGAAGAGGGGGTGGTGGTGGTGGGAGGGAAGAGACAAACCACAGAACTTATATGCATGTACGGATAACCGATGGACATGGACAACAAAGCTGGGTAAGGGGTGGGGAGGATGAGGAGGAGGGCATCAATGGGGAAAAAAAGAAGAAACATCTGTAACAAAAATAAATTAATAAAAGATTAAAAACTAAAATAAACAAAAGGTAACTATATGATGCAATGAATTTGTTAATTAGCTTGGTTGTGGTAATAATTTAATAAAATATACATATTTAAGTGTACATCTTAAATATATACAATTTTAATTTCTCAATTATACAATAAAGCTGAAAAAATGGAAAATATTAAATGAAATATATGTTTTCATAAATAAAAAAGGGAGGAGCACCATAATCTTTAAATTTCTATATTAAACCTTTGTCATATAATTGTGATAGCTCTAAAACTAGAATGTATAAACAGGATCTTGAATATGTATGATACAGAGTAAGCAGTAGATAAAAATTTTAACTTCCTTCTGTCTTAACTTGTTTATTTTAAAAATTTTCTTGTAACATTTCTACCTCTTCTAATTAAAAAGGAAATTATAGAATTAAAGGAGATCAGAAAAGTCAACAGGTCTCATTTGAATTTTAAAGGATAATATTGATCAAAATTGAAATTGATGCTGGTAGAATCTTTGTTCATTTCTCAAGAGAATTTTTGTGTGACATGCAGTGGAGTACCTAGATCACTTGTTAGTAATTATTGGTGGGGATAAATGCAGAAATACTGTAAAATTTCTACTACTTAATTCCTTTTGGTGGAGACCAAGGAGATGGTAATATGTTCCCTGTGTGATGTACCTGTCCAAACATCAGGGTAACCCGATATGCCAAGGTATTCAGATTTTGAGAAATGAGAACATTTAAGTTTACATCATTATGGTACTCTCCTCCCACCAGTGTATCAATTGAAAAAAACAAGCCATCATTTAACATGGGTCAACCTCCAAGGCAGAGACACAGAGAATCAGAAAAGCTGATATATAAGGTAGCCTTCTTTTTACAAGTATTTCTCCATGATCCTGCCATACAGAATCCAACCATCCCCCAGCATACCCCCATTCATACAGGACTGAGTTCTCTTCCACATTCTTCCTTTAGTTTTTCAACCAAGGCACTGGTTGATTTTGCCAACTTACATTGATTTAGCTCCTGTAATGTTATCTTGCCTGAGAATTCTGTTCTTTTTTATCCTTTCTCCAAAGGACCTCCTTTCTGTCCAGTGTTAAAATAGAAACAACTTTGTGTGTATGTGTGAATAAATTCTTTTCAATGTCACCAATACTTTTGACAGTATCTGAATTTTTCATGACATATTTAGCAGATGTTCTGAGGGTACACCTGAGATTCTATTTTAGATAATCAGGCTTCCTGGAAGGATAACGGGTCTCTCATAGCCTGTCATTGCTCAGGTGTAGAACTTCATTGCTCCAACCTTAGAAATTCAACTCAAGGAAGTATTTGCTGCTACCAGGTGATGCTGTTTCTTCATACCAATGCTGACCTTCATACCAATCAGGGTTCAACTGGAGAAGCAGAACTAGTAAAAGATAAATATTGAGACTTATTTCAAGGAATTCACTTACTTAGTTAGGGGGGCCGGCAAGGCAAGTTCTAAATTGGCAGAGCAGGCCATTGGGAAGGGCAAGCCAGAACTCCTGGGCACGAACTTAAGCTGCTCTTCATAGATGGAAGATCTTCAGGGAAGGCTCTGTTCTGCTCATAAAGCCCTTCACCTGATTGAATTAGGCCCACTCAGCTTATCTAGGACAATCTCCCCTACTCAAAGTCAAATGGACTTTAATGACAACTACCAAACTCCCTCACAGCAACATCTAGATTAGTGTTTGAAGGTAAAATATCTGTAACAAAAAAATAAATAAAAATTCATAAAAAAATAAATAAATAAATAAATAAAAGAAAAATGGGGGTGGGGTCGAGGTTTACAACCTACCCAAGTTGTCACACCAAAAAACCATTGCACCTTCCATTTAGATTGATACACCTTTTAACAAAGTCCATTACCAACAAGATGTGGTTGGAAGATAACAGTGGGAATAGGGGCGCATGACAGACTGGCTATTTAACTTGGCAATCTAAGGTGTGCGTAATTCAGCTTTTTTTTTATCCTCACCTGAGGATATTTTTCCATTTTTTGTACAGATAGAGTGGGAGGGAGAGAGAGGAAGAGAGAGAGAGAGAGAAACATCGACGTGAAGGGACACATCGAGTGGCTGCCACCCGCACGACCAACCAGGGCCGGGGACAAACTGCAACCGAAGTACGTGCCCTTAGCGGGAACCGAACCCAGGTCTCTCCGGACCGCAGGCCGACGCTCTAACAGCTGAGCCAAACTGGCCAGGGCGTAATTCAGCTTTTAAAAGAAATATATGTGGCCCTGGCTGGTTTGGATGAGTGGTTAGAGGGTCGGCCTGGGGACCAGAGTCACGAGTTCGATTCTGGCCAAGGGTTGCGGTGGCCTTGGTTGGGTTGTGTGGGAGGCAACCAAGTGGTGTCTCTCTCACATCGATGTTTCTCTCTCTCTCTCTTTCTCCCTTCCCCCCTCTTACTCAATCTGAAGATAAATGGAAAAGTATCCTCGAGTGGGGATTAAAAACAAAAATGGAAAAAGAAATAAATGTGGAACCACCTATGATCAGATGTGTGTGTGTATTGGAAAGATTATCCCAGATGTGTGAAAGAACAAGGATTGAATGGGATAGATTGAGGCACAATTTCCTTGGGAAGCCCTTTTGCAAACGGTGTAAGATAAAATAGAGATCTAAGCAAAGGCCTAGAGATGGGGAGGAGAAAACAAAACTTGAGTCACATAAAGAAATCAGAGACATGTTTGGGTTGATCCAGATGATTTTGGGCAAAGTATAAGTAGTTTGTTTCACAGAGGGAATCATAAGCAATCCAGGGCAGGGATATTGATGTTAAAGATCACTTGACATAGATGTTCAGTGATCTTCTTGTCAAATTTGTCTTGCCGGTATCCCTACACCTCTGCAGAGACAAAGGTAGTTCAGAGCTCCTGGGAAAAATAAGGCAGGGTCAGTGGCTGAGGAGGGATATCAACAAAGGTGTCAGTGTCCAGAAAGAGCCATCAACAGTCAGTGGATCCCTATTATCTCATCCTCAGAGGACAGAGGATCAGAGGGGCTGTGTTTCTTCCGCCATCATTGAAACCAGGATTGAAGAAAGGTCGCAGGGGTCCAGTGAAGGCACATTCAGAGAAGGTGTAGATGAGGGAGCCATGATCACTGATGTTGTAGAAGGAGACAGTGCCGGCCTCATAGTCCAGGAAGATCCCAATTTGGTGTGGAGGCACTGAAAGATGGAGGGGAGTCTGCGGGGAGGTGCCAGCTTCATAATTTTGTTTCTTCCACAGCCAAATTGTCCAGAAGCCATTCATGGGGCTGAGTATAAAATGTCCTTTCCTCTGCACAGAGTCTCTACAAACTCCCAGGTCCCAGGCCTCCTTTCCTGTCACATCTACTTCCCAGTAAAATTTTCCAGAGTCAAAGTGCTGGGCACCCAGGACCATGGGATAAGTATCAAATCTCTCCTCATTTTCAGGTACCTTCTGCTGGGTGTCTCCAAGCCTCACTTGTCTCTGATTCTCTGAAATGATGAGCCATGGATTGGCTGTATGTGGATCCAGAGTGATGTGTACTGTGGAGAGAGGACAACAATCAGGCTGGGAGGGTGTGTGGGGAGACACTAAGCATGTACCTGTGGTGGGGGGATGACAGTGTAAGCTGAGCCTCACTGAGTGAGGAAATGACCCCATAGGCAGCTGTAGCCCTTGCCCAGATTTGAGGGAACCACTTTCCCTAGCTCTGTTCCTGCCCCATCTACTTTGACCTGACATCTCTCCCTATCCCTGGACCTACTTGCCCCCTTGTTATGCCATTGCAGCTCAGCAGGCCAGTCCTACACTCCTGGAACTCGCCTCACCTCCACATGTCCTCAGCATGCTCTTCAGCCCTGGCACATGGCACACAGTCTTCAGGTCTGGGGAGACAATGTCTAGCTTTTCCAGGTCCCACGACTCACTCCTGGAGGAAAGAGAGTTAGACACACTGTCTCCAACTCCTACCCCACCCTCCTTGAACCCTACTGCTATAACCTCTCTTGTGGTTGACCGATCATTTCATTCAACACAAATTTACAAACACATGTTATATTATAGTACCTGGGGGTGGGAGGCAAAAGGAGGCAGGATTTTACTCCTATCCAGGCCTCCTGTTCACACGGGCCTCTGCAACATGTGGATAGTCTGCATCTTCTTTCCAAGCCCAAGGTCCCCACACAAGCACATTGTTTCATTTTACAGGCAGGCTGCTGATATACACTACATCATGTCCTAAGGAACCTCAGGAGTCTCGCCCATGCTGTGGGTCGTACCTATGGCTCCTTCTGGGAGGTTTGTAACTGGCTAGACTTTTTAAAAAGAAATCCTGTCAGGTTGCAGACTCAGAACTTCCCAGAATTTCCATTTGGTGGGGTTTCACTTTGTGAAGATGTTACAGTCCAATTACTTTGGGAAATTCACCAACTAAGATGCCCATTAATGAGCCTTCTGAGACCAGAAAATATTTCATGGAGGACTGGATCTTTGAGAATAGGAAGAAGGACGGGACAATTTCCGTGCATGTTTTTCTAACTCAATAATCTTTTATGAAGGTAACTACACTTCCTGCCACCTCTTCCTCTAACAAAGGAAACCGCTCCTTACCTTTCCAGGACACTTTTCACCCCCTGAGGAAAAAAGAGACAGAGAGTAAGTTCCAGAATCACTGGTTTAATGACCGAGACTTCAGTCCTATGGATGATGTGACGTCACCCTGAGGTCCACAGGACACTGCCCTGCCCAGTTCCCCTGGGCCATAGCCCAAAAGATATTTCTGACCACCTTGGAAAAGAGGGATGTGTGGATGCTCATGGGTAACCAGAAACCCACATGTAACCTATAGCCAAGAGAAGGATAATCAGTTCAAGGACTCAGAAAACAAATTAGAAAGACTAGCTTCTTGAGAGATATAAAGAGGGGTAGGGAGAATGGAAATGAGAAAATAGCCCAGCCTGGCTGAGGCCCAGAGACAGTCACAGGGAAAGACTAGTCAAGTCAGGATGCACAGAAACTGTTCTGTTTCATTTGTGGGTTTGAGCTGTTTGGAGAGAAAAGGGTGGTTATTTAAAGCTCTCTTGTGCTATAGTTAATGTGGCTCCCTCGCATATGTGAAATCAGATCATCTGAGAATACTCTGTTGCTGAGGTTGGGAGCCCTGAGCTGGAACTGGCCAGCTCCTAGGCCTAGTCAACAGTGCATTAGAAGCTTGGTTCAGTGTTGGGCCAAAGCAAGACTTAGGTAACGGGAAGAAGAGAGCCTGTCGAGCCAAGCTAATCTAGTCAGTTTTTTGCCCAAACAGAAAGAAATGGCTTCATGACCACATCTGAATGAGACACAAAGAAAAAGTGGGAGAAAAGAACTGTTACGTTACAATAGAAGGGACTTTTTTAGTTTCCCGGAGTGAGGTGAACTTATCACTGGTGGATATGAGATCATTTTAAGTAGAATGTACACTGATAAAAAAACAAAACAAAAACAAAAAAACCCAGCTATGTACTTATTTTAATCTTAGTTCTATCTTTTACTCTTTGGGTGCACTTGGTCAAGTAATTTAGCTTTAGTCTCTCACTAAATCTCTTAACATTGCTGTGCCTTAGTTTTCTCATCTATAAAATGGGGATAATAGGAACAACACTTCATCACATTGTCACAAGAGATTCAATGCCTGGCATGTAATATATGCTATGTAAGAATACGCAGTAATTATTATTATTGTTATGGAATAGAAAAACATCAGTAACTATCAGCACATGAATTCTTGGCTACTATTGGTTAGCACAAATTTCCTTTTAAACTAAACTTATTACGGTAAAAGAGTGAGACAATTTAAAAAATAATAATATTTTCAAATCACTTAGGTAGTTCATAGAAGTAGCAGAAAGTATAAAGATGATACATTTATGACTCAAGCTTGGGGAATCGTTGCTATTTAGTCCATCACTTCTCCCTTGTTTCGCAAATGTAGAAATTAGGTCTAGGAAAGGAAAAAAATGACTTAACCTAGAGATATAGAGATAATTGGTGACAGGGCTGGGGCTTGACTACTGTCTCTTAATTTTCAGTTTAGTATTTTTAGTTTTTTTATGAAAACCTTCCCATGGCCACTCATCAAACAGCCTTAGTAGATTCTCCTACTTAAACCTCACAGAAATTCTTGGATATATGTAATATTATAATATCCACTTAAGGTCTGAGAAACCTGATACTTTGAAAGATTAAGGACTTTTCTCAAGGTCATGAACCTGGTACATGTTAGAGCAGGCACTTACCAGAGATGTTCATTAAAAAAAAATTGCTACATGGAATACTCCCTCCTAAATCTGTAACTTTCCATGCCTCGAAAGCAAACTACTCATGGGTCTGAATTCGTCCATTTTATTGAAGAGAATTCCAGGGACTGGGTTTCTGTTTGCTCTGATGACAGCCCAAGAGAGCTCTGGGTTTTATTCCATCCCTCCTTGAGTGCAGAGTGGGAGCCTCTCCCCTATCTCACCTGGAGCAGCTCCAGCTTTGAGCCCCGGCTTCTTCTCTCCAGCTCTGAGATCAGCTCCTGCAGGGCCTGGCAGTTTTGGGCCAGCCTGGTCTCTGTCTCCCCC
Source organism: Molossus molossus (assembly GCF_014108415.1). Lineage (NCBI taxonomy): Eukaryota > Metazoa > Chordata > Mammalia > Chiroptera > Molossidae > Molossus > Molossus molossus. Next base: position 47,623,625 of record NW_023425348.1, read on the forward strand.
AGGATTCTCAGCTGTTCCCTCTCTTCATTCTCCAGCTTTTGCAGTTGCCTCTGTTCCTCTTCAGCCAGGAATTTCTTCTGCTGCTCAAACTCTGTGTGGATCCTCAACTTGTGTCTCTCAACATTCTCCTTTGGTGTTATTGGAAAGAGAGAGGTGGTTTTTAATCAAAATCTCCCAAACTTGGAGAATGGAGGTGTCCATATCCACTTCTACTCTATGTAGATTCACCCTCTGGCTCTGTCTGGGTGCATGCGCATGAACACACACACACACACACACACACACACACACACACACACTTTGCTGGAGAAGTGGTTGGGTGAGCCTTCTGAAATTAAGAGGGGAATGGGATTGGTGGGGGCACAATGAACTGTCCTAAAACAACAGCTGCATCAGCCCATGGAACCAGAGACTTTCTTCAGTCTTTCAACACCCAGCTAGCACCCAAATGTGTCCTTTTGCCTTCATATCTCAGTGTTACTGAGAGAGTAATACCTGTCCCAACTTGAAAAACCTCACAAAGAAAGATCCACATCATTCTTAAATCCTGGGGAAAAAAGGTCTTTGTGATATTCTTTGCTTCCCCTGTTGTGGCTAGTGATTATAGAGAGTCACTGATGACACAGGATGACCCCTTTTGCCACCACAGCTTGGTTCATCCTTCATCCTCCTTCAGCCCCAAATCTTCCTCTTCTGGTATCTATTGGCCATGAGTTCCTTCTACTCCTCTCTATCCCTGACCTGCCCCACCTCCATATCACCAGTGCAGAACAAGCTTTAGTTTTCCATTCTACTTTGGACCAGCTATCTGGACACAGTCAAGCAACCACCAGGTCAGACTGGTTTTTCTACTTCATGCCTTGGTGGTTCCCTTTAGTCTGTTCCTCAAAGATTCTGTCATCTCCTGACAGTCTTAGCTGTATCCCTCCTGAGATAGCTCTGTCCCAGACACTGAGGCACTGGTGTGACCATCCCCTAAAACTGTGTAGAAGCTTTAGGGTATGGCTTTTTCCTCGGCACCTTCTCTCTAAGTCTCTTGATCTTTGTGTTGGATTGGGAGCTCTCTTTGAGTTCCGTACTTTTTATTTCCCTCTATCAAGGGAATTAGAGGACTGTTGGTTCTTGAAGAGTGAGATACGCTGACTCTATCACTCCTCAAACAGGTGTAGCAACAGTTAGGGTTTTCTTGAGGCTAGGACCCTGGGCCCTGCCTAGGCTTTTGATCTAAGATTCCTTTTGGGATGTGACTCTTGCCTTCCAGGATGTTCTCTTCGTTATAACATCCAGTTCCAACTTCTCAGTCCACTCTTGCTTTGTTCTCAGTTTCCTTAAGGCCATCTGGAGCTTTTCCTGCAGAGAAAGAGCAGGTTAATGCCCAGTGAGACCAAGAAGGAGGGTAGTGTGGTGTGAGGTGGGAGACGATCATATGGGTTCTTAGAAAGCCCGATGGCAGAGAAGGAGGGAGGACCAGAGTGTTACAAATTTGGCGGAATACTTTGGAAAAAGCCTCATGTTTCTTAGAAAGAGCCGCACTGTTAGGGTTGCAGGGGTGGAGGCACTATTCATTTCTAATTAACCAGGAAGCCACAAGAAAACATGATACTTGCAGCATTTTCCCATAGTATGTCCCTTGCTCCTAGGGAATGAGAAGGTTGTGATGAATCTTCAATTAGACTTTCTTCAGTCCCTCAACTCGATAGGTGATTCTCTCCCATCCCAAGCTCTGGGGAACAAAGCACTCATCAGGAGCCTCTTTCCTTTCTAACTGTTCATGCCTCTGTGCCAAGTCTTACCTGGTACTCCTGAGCAGCTTCCTCAATTGGGACCATGGGGTGGTCACGGTGTTTCCGGGATTGGGAACACACCAAGCAAAGAGCCTTTCCATCTCTCTCACAGAATAAGTGAAGTTTCTCTCCATGCACCCCACATTGATCCCCCTCTGTGCTCTCCTTGGCATTTTGGCTCATTTGTCTTAGGTTGTCCACCATATTGGCTAGCTGGAGATTGGGCCGAAAGTTCTTGAGCAGGAATTTGTTCCGGCACACAGGACAGACGCTGCCCCCACTTTTCCCGACCTCAGAGATGCATGTGCGGCAGAAGCTGTGGCCACATTCAATGCTCACAGGCTCCACTGTGGGATCCAGGCAGACTGGGCATGTGACCTCTTCCCACATCATTGCCAAAGGCTTTGCTGAAGCCATAGTGAGAATGTTCTTATTAAGCAGCACTGTGGTGATCCTGAGGTGACCTAATGGGGAGAGGAGAAAAGTTGGGGAGACGACAAGACAAGTTGTGTGAGAAAAACAAAAGAAAACATTAACCTGAATAACAAGACCTTCTCCTCCACAGTCTCATCCACTGATCCAGTCAGACAGAAGGGGGTAACCAAGTCCCCAAAAGTGACAGTGAAAATTACTCAGAACCTCAGAGATAGGGCTGTTCCTTTCATCATGTCCATCTCTGCTTAAACCCTTGGTGCACATGTTTTTTCCGGCCCATTTTCTCCCATCTCCACCAGCCCTCCTCTTTGCTGAGAAGCTAATAATAATAATGACCATTTACTATGAGCCTCACATGTTCCAGAGAAGGTGCAACATGCTTTGCACATATCTTCATTAATCTTCAATAATGGCAGTATACACACACACACACACATATACACACACATACATATAATGAATATATACATAATATTTATTCTTTTTATAAAAATCCTCACCTGAGGACATATTTTTGTCTTTATCTTTGGATAGAGTGGGAGGGAGAGAGGGGGGAAGTGAGAGAGAGAAACATCGATGTGAGAAAGAAACATTGATGGGTTGTCTGTGCCAGACTGGGGATCCGACCAGGGATGTATATGCATGCATGTTTATACACACACACATACAAGTGTATGTGCTCAGCACTCCTTGGACTCTTCTACTCTGAATCTGACAGCTGTCCAATTTCCTCCAGGGCCTAGACCCATACATTTCTAATATCTTAAACAACCCTGTCCCTCTCTCCTCCAGAGGGGTACTTTTTTGTTTCAGGGAGAGAGAGTGAGAGGGGGAGACGGAGAGACGGAGAGAGAACTCTCACGGGGAACTGGACCCTCTACCTTTCACCGCAAGGGAGCAGACCCCCCCCCCCCCCCCGCGCGCTCCTCTACCCCGCGAGGGTTCGGTTTTTCTCAGCTTCAGCCGCCCCGGGTGCCAGCTCGGGTGCCAGCAGCAGGGCAGCCCTAGCTCCTTCCAGGTGACCTGGAAGCCACTTTTACAGCCCGGACTCCTCGCAGGAAGACACCGACCCAGGCCGTAGGGGTGGGAGGGGGACCTCAGAGCTGGGTGGGCTGGGGTACCTCGGCCTAGCCTGATCTACTCACCTCTTTTGGAGACTCAGGGGTGGCAGCCGGCTTTCTATTTCACTTTCGATTTCCTGTAAGCGGCTAGTCTGCCAGGGAGGCGGGCCGCGCGGAGGCACTGGGCGGAGGCACTGGGCGGCGCCGGGGGAGGAGAGGAAACTGGGCGGGGCGGGCGGGGAGGAGGCGGGGACCCCACGGCACCGCCTCAGAGGCTGTTGCCCCGGCTGGCGCTTTTGGAGGCGGGGTCCGAGTGAAAGCTCCGCGGCACCTGCTCCTTGCCTTGTGCTCTCTCAAGTGTGCTTCTGGCCTAAGACAGCGACATATCTCTACTAGATGGACGGCACCTGTGCCCACGTGTGGGGGCTGCCCCGAAGGAGGTCTGGATGGCTAGCAGAGCACCCGCTGCCTCCTCTCTGGGGCAGTTCCTTTTCCAGAGACTTGCTCTTCTTTCAACCGCAGGGTCTAAGAGATTTATGTCGCATGACCCCAAGGCGTGTGTCACACCAGGGAGTGGTAAGAACGGCACTGACAGTTACTGAGCGCCGACTGTGTTCTTGTCACGGAGCTAGGGATTTTCTTAGGTTATTAATCATTATTTTTATTTTAAAAATTATGCTAAAATACCCATAACGTAAAATTTACCTTAACTATTTTTAGGTATATAGTTCAGTGGCATTAAATACACTCATAGTGGTGCAACCCTCACCACCACCCATCCACGAAACTTTTTTCATCTTGCAAAAAGGAAACTCTGTCCCCATCAAACAATGATTGCCCATTCATTGCCCGCTCCCCTGAACCATCATTCTACTTTCTGTCTTTGAATTTGACTACTCTAGGCATCTTTCATATATGTGGAATCATACAGTATCTGTCCTTTTGTGTGACTTATTTCACTTAGCATAATGATCTCATGGTTCATCCACATTGTAGCATGTCACAGGATTTTTTTCCTCTTAATCCTCACCTGAGGGTATTTTTCTATTGATTTTTAGAGTGGAAGGGGGTGGGGGGGAGAAATATCCATTGTGAGAGAAAAATAGATTGGTTGCCTTCCTCATGACTCCAACCAGAGGATCCAACCTGTAACCCAGGTATGTGCCCTCCACTGGGAATTGAACCTGCGACACGCCGAAGTGTGGGCTGAAGCAGTAACTACTGAGCAACACTGGCCAGAGCTTTTTTCCTTTTTAAGGCTGAATAATTTCTATTGTATGTTTATACATTTGTTTATCTATTCATCTGTGGATGGATACTTGGGTGGCTTCCAATTTTGACTATTGTGAATAGTGCTGCTATGTCAGGTTGTAGTATTTTAGCCACACAACAATTTCGTGGTTATTAAACTCTTATTATAGGAGAGGCCCCTGCGGCCAAAGGTAGTGAAGTGACTTGCTTGAAGTGACATAGTAAGGGTAGGTGCGCCAGGTTAAAGGTCCAGGGAAGATCCTCTCTTAGTGACAGCCCAGAGCTATAGGTTGCCCTGTCTGTTCAAGCAGAGGCTGTAGGGGCTCTTGGTAGAGTTGTGGTTACAAGACTAAAGAGGAAGGAGAAAAGAGGAACGTGGGGGAGGCTAGAGAATTCTCAATCCCTTCCAACTCAGACATTCTGTGTTTTTTCTTTTTCATTTCCTATATCATTTAAGTAAAAATGTCCTTTGAACTTTGCTTTCTATTTTCTATAGATCAGCAAACCTAAAAACATTTTGTTCTTCTTTGAAATTTCCAATCTAGTTTCAAGAGAATTTGCTTAGTGAATTTACATCAGGCAACACCTAATGTCCAAATCGCGCCAATGTACTCAGATTTGATTTATGGAACATAATCCCAGAAAACAAAGTAAAAACGTGACCCCCCCCCCCAAAAAAAACAACACAAAAACAAAGGAGGAAGAGACCTGTATGTGAATTTGCAGACACTCTACTTCACATCACTGCAGATCTTTGTTGTTTCCTGCAGGCACTAGGTAAGCCACTGTCAGGAGGGGTAGAAAATCAGAGGTCTCATGATAGGGCAGACATGGATTCAATGTTAACCCTGCTATTTACTAGTTATGTGCTATCTCTCTGAGCTTCAGTCGACTAATCTATTAAATTAGGATATCAATGCATACATGATAGGATTGCTTTGTTACATGTCCAATAATATGCACACAGATAAATGAACATAACATATTCGTAGCTGTAACATTCCCGACCTTGGTAACTGGGTATAAGACCAATGTTGCCACTCATTCTAAATTCCCCTCACTCACTGCTAATATCTTAGTACTCCAGTCTTCCTTTTCCTGGTGATGTGACCCAAATCTTTATTTTTGAAGGATCAGTGTCCTTAATGTTCTTGTCTTTAACACACTGGCCCTTGTTATCAGGCAATGATAATGAGGAAGCTCTCTGATGTATATTTTAGGTTTTTAGGCATAGTCTGCTTGTCCCTATGATGTGACAGCAACCCATGTTCTCCTTGGCAATATGGAGAAGTCATTCCACCTAGTATAGAAACCCTATCCTCTGCCTATTTCTTTGGTGGCTTAAGAAGTTCCAAAGAACCAGGGGATAAATGCAAATTCTAATTTATTAGATCCAGGTTTGCTTACTCTGATAAAGGGCTTCTCCCTTCCTCACTACACCCTCCAAATAGGGCTGAGCCCTGTGTTGGAGGATGGAAAGAAAACTTTCTTGTAGAGGCAAAAGCTACTGGAAGATAGAATTGGTGCCTGATTAATCTCTGGGTAAAGCACAGTGAATAAAGGAACTCCAGTTTTAAAAACTATTTTTAAAGACTATTGGATAATATAGATTTTAGGGTGAATCGAATGGGGAGCAGTCTCATGAGCAAATAAAACTGGTCTTTGGTTTCACCCTTCCATTGGTCATTTGCTCTCCCATCTCGTATTTGAGATACGACCAGCCATTAGCTATATTTATTAGTTGCAAGGCAAAGGAAGCATCCCAATGAGATGCTAAAACTAAAGAAAAAATTTTCTCAAAGAGATGTCAGTATTTCAACAAAACACAGAAATCCATTAAAAATTATCTCCACCTTTAAAGCCTGGAGCATGATAAAAACTTTTAAAAATTTCTAAAATGTCAATGAATAAAAAAAAAGTGTTGTGCATGAGGAGGCTTACACTGGCGTGCAGCCCAAGCAGGACGAACATTGGCCTCCTGGTTGGAAGAATCATCTGGAAAACCTCAGGAATTGCAGCTGACGGGCTCAATCAGATGGAACCTTGCAATGTCCTGTTCTCTGATCTGCAGGACACACTGGGACCTGCAGCAGAATAAAGAGGACTCAGGACACCCTGCAGTGTAGCTTATTGCCTCTCCGTTGTTTCTACTCTCCACGCTGGAGAGAAGGGAAGAGGCGATGGCTGAGGTTAGTGAATTAAAAGCTCTGACCTTCTACAAAAAACTGACCAATATTTTTTAAGACTCTCAAGGTCATGAAAGAGACTAAGCAGAGCTGATGTGGTACCCTGCATTGGATCTTGGAATGGAAAACAAACACTAGTGGAAAAATTAGTGGAGTTCACTGGTGGTGAACTCCAAATAAAATCTGGACTGTAGTTAGTAGTGATGTACCATTAGTGATTCCTTAGTTTTGACAAACATATCATGTTTATATTAACATTAAGGACATTGGTTGAAAGATATACAGAAACTTTTTATGCTATTTTTGAAACTGTTCTGTAAATCTAAATTTATTTCCAAATAAAAAGTTTATGTAAAAACCCCAAACTCTGACTATGAGTGGTGGGGGAAGTGTGACATGTGGATGGGCAATGTAGAGGGGTCCAGACAGACTACTGAAGCCTGTTTTCAGTCCCCTGTTGGCAAGGAAAGGGAGCACATGCAGAGATTCTATGATGTTCAAGTCCTTTTCTGAGTAACTTCATATTCTAATGTGATTATAACAATGATCCCATGAAATACCCATTATTCCCAGTTTATAAGCGAAGCATAAAAGGTTCAAGGAGTTAAAGTAATTTGCTTATTATCACAGTTGATAAGTGACAGATCTAGTGCTCACTAGAACGACAGTCAGTGCTCACAGCTTTTCGACTGCATCAGGCTTGATGGATGATCCCCAAGGGTTACTACTGGGAGAGAGAGAGAGAGAGAGAGAGAGAGAGAGAGAGAGAGAGAGAGAGAGAGAGAGAAAGATATTACTTCAGCCTTATAGGTTTATTTTCAACCACCTTCACCCCCTAGGTATAGGCATAAAGTTAGAGAACTTCTCTCCTCTCTGACACGCTCCCCATGTTTAAAGCACTCATGCACACCTCTTTGGCTATGTTGCCTGATTTCTCTTTGGCAGAATTTGAAAAGAGCATAGGCTCATTCTCTTGAGAACTGGAAATGCCTCACTACCTCTATTGCTCCAGAGGGACAGAGTGTATTCCAGTCTCTAACCATCCTCTTGGTCCCACCTGCTTCCATTTGTCACCAGAAAATTCATTGGGGCTGACTCTTTGGGAAGAGCAGGTGCTCAGTACAGGGCATTTTGGTATTCTCCTGGTGCCCTCTGTGAAAAATTATTAAGATGTACTTACTTCCTGATGGTTCCAAGTCCCAGAGCTGCCTGGCCCAGGACTCAGGGGGCTCAGCAAGTTCAACTCTGAAAATCTCTTGGATTTGCACCAGAATCCCAGCAGGCCTGTTATTTCCCTAACTACCAGGAGGATTATAAAGTTCTGGTCTTGACTGACACAGCATGAAATGCTTTTCACAAACAGAGGGATAGATTACAGGAGACACAAGCCCTGGAGCTATGGTGAGTGCTGGGACTAGAGTGTTAAAGGCAGGCCTGCAATGGGGAGACTGAACACTGAGGCCTTGCACCACCAGCCTACATCAGCATTTCTGCCTCTGGGCAGCACTGCACACCTCTTCATATCCCTCCCCCGTGCCCATTTATCCATGGAACATAAAAGCTTCAATACCTGGAAAGCGGCTATAGGTGAAAAGGTTCTGAGTTGTTGCTGGGGAGCTGGAGACCCTGCAGACAGTTTTTGACTGCCCAGGTACAGGTGTCTGGCCTAGACAGGTTTATGCTAAGTTTATTTCTGAGCGGAGCAGTATTAGAGTTAATCTTGGCTGATGCATAACAGCATCATGGGCTTGGGAAAACCTTGGGTCCCCTGCTCCTTACAGTCTGCTAGGCTAAGGCTGCTGTGCCAGGGCCTATTTCTCTTAGCCCCAGCCCTAGGGCTTTTATTTATTTATTTATTTAAATCCTCACCCAAGGATATTTTTGTATTTATCTTCAGACAGAGTGAGAGTGAGAGGGGAGAGAGAGAGAGAGAGAGAGAGAGAGAGAGAGAGAGAGAAACATCGATGTGAGAGAGATGAATCAACTGCTTGCTTCCTGTAGGACCCCAACCAGGGCTTGGGACAAACTGCAACTGAGGTATGTGCCCTTGACAGGAATAGAACCTGAGACTCTTTGGCCTGCAGGCTGATGTTCTAACCAGTGAGCCAAACAGGTCTGGGCAGCCTGGGGTTTCTTCACTCTCAAGACTCAGCTGGCAAATCCAGAGACTTACAGCCTAACATTCCCTTGAGTGCTGGAGACTAATGCCTGGTTGTCATGGAGATCTTGTGGGAGAAGGATCTCCAACCTTCTCTCAGCGAGGTCATTTCCTTTCAATTGCTCTTAGTTTGGCCAATGAACATTTATAGACAGACTTCCTTGATTAGAGAAAGACACAGTCTTTGCACTATTCATGGTCTTCTGGGTCCTGGATAAATATTTGGTAGAAGGGCAGAGAGCGTGGTTTAATTTTTCCCACACTCTTAGAAGGGTCGGCTCTGCATTGATTTTCTGTGCCTCTGTCCCCCCCCCCCCACCTATTTCTTTCTCTCATTGTTTTTCTTTCCAGATGTAGTTTTATCACATTTTCCCTTTGCTCTCTCAGGAGATTATTTCTTTCATGGGAAAGTTCTTTTTAAGCCATGAGTCTATAATTAAACTCATGCACTGTGCAACATAAGGATGGTCAATAAACACACGGACCTCTGACAATCTTAAAACTTTTCTATGAGAAAGTTCAAGGATTGATGCATATAAGAGGTCAGGGAGGAAGTGGGGGTGATAGATGAGATTGCATAAATCTGTAACTGTATTTCATCTTCTTTGGGGATGGAAATTTGCAGCACTAATGCTATTAATAATCACCATATTTAGCAGAAAGAAGCAATATAACACAGGGATGAAGATTGTGGGCTCTGGAGTCAGACTGCTTAGATTTAAACCATGTGTGGCTCATCTACTCTCTTATTTTATGATCTTGGCAAATTATCCAATGGATTGGTACCTTAGTTTTTCCATGTGCCAAATGGAAATGATAATTATACCCACCTCATAAAGCAGTAAATACTCAAAAAAGTAATAATAGTAACATTGCTTATGATGTGCCAGGCACTGTCCTAAGTACTTTGCATATATTCTTATTTAATCTTTATAATGATCTCAAGAGACAAGTATTATCATTAAGATTACTGAGATGAGAATGCTGAGGAATGGACAGACACATACACTGCAGAGTCAAATGGACTGCACTTGAAGGTGGCCTCTTATGTTTACTCTTAATGTGACCTTTGGCTGATTTCCACACCTCTCAGGCTCTATTTCCTCATTTATAGAAAAGAGCTGATGCCCACTCACAGGCTTGAGAAGGAGGGAGACTTCATGAGATAATGGATGTGAAATCCTATGGTGTCTCTGCTTATCCTTACATTCTCACAAATGCCTACTATGTGCTAAGCAGTTTATAGTCTTTCCCATGTTCACACTATTCTGTGAGGTCAGTATTATTGTCTTATTTTTTTACATGACAGAAACACAACATGTTGGCGAACTCCTTGTCACTTCTGCATCATTAGAACAGGAGAGGGAGGATGCCTTCTTCCTTGTATCAGACACTGCAGCATTCTTGGATCTTGAGTGCAGATGAACTGTGGAAGGTACCTTGGCCATTGCATCTGGAGGATAAGTTACAACCTGTGTGGAAAGGTTTGGAAAATCTGAGAGTGATGGAAATGGAGGCCTGGCTGGATTGACTTGAGGACTACTCCTTTTAGCTGGTGACCTCACTCTGGTCTCAAACCACTGCATCCACTTTAGAGGGACATGGGGTTAGAGAAAGGGGAGAGAAAAACTGGCCTTCAAGTGGTCTTTATGGCAAAGGATCTAATAGCCATGAAGGGCCAGAATTGCTTTTTCTTATATGAAGCAACTGAGCAAATAGCCCTTGTCTTTAGGCCAGCTTGGGTTTAAACCTCAGATCTACCACCTAGCTTCCTGACCTTGGGAAAGTTGCTTGGCCTCCTTGGGCCCCAAATTTTCTCATCAGAAAATGGAAACATATCCCACAAAGTTAGAGGATTGAATAAGCAATATGTGTAGAGAGCATTTATAAAAGACAAATATGTTAATTTCTGCTTCTTACTAATATTTTGTGAGATAATAAACTTAGGACCTTGAAGAAGTGTCAGAAAGCAAAAGGCATAACAAAAAGTTGTTTTTTTTTTTTTTTATCCTCACCCGAGGATATTTTACCATTTTTGTACAGATAGAGTGGGAGGGAGAGAGAGGAAGGGAGAGAGAGAGAAACATCGACGTGAAGGGACACATCGAGTGGCTGCCGCCCGCCCGACCAACCAGGGCCGGGGACAAACTGCAACCGAAGTACGTGCCCTTAGCGGGAACTGAACCCGGGTCTCTCCGGACCGCAGGCCGACGCTCTAACCGCTGAGCCAAACTGGCCAGGGCAACAACAAGCTTTTTAAAGAAAGTACAGAAAGGCGGCTTTAACTCAGTACAGAGATGTAGGGATCTCCAGGAACCATGGAGAAAGGGACTATCCAAGTTGCCAACTGCTGGAGAAGGCACTTTTTCAGGTGGGATTGTGGCATATGGTTGTCTGCCCTTGGCTGTCATTTCACAGGAGCTTTGTACAACACACTATGATGCTATGTGGAACGACAGTCAGTGCTCACCAGTAGGCCCAAGCTGCTATTTTGTGTTTGCGCTAAGTTGTATCCAGAGAAAAGGCCTTTCCATTTGGGCTCTGGTCTATGAGATAGTGCATGTCTTGCCTGACAGTTTGGGAAAAGTTTCATAAGCTGCCTGTTAGTACAGGGCCTTGAAAATCAGTGCTGAGCTGAGATCAGAATTATTCACTTACCAAATGTTTGGCTTGTAGCAAGTTATTCAACCAGAGACTCAGCTCCTTATTGTGAAGAGTGTAGGTAACATCCCTACTCAGAGTCTGGCATGTGGTAAATAAATAATAGAAACTATTCTTTTTTTTAAGAATAGTTGTCTTTTCTTTTCTTTTCTTTTCTTTTCTTTTCTTTTCTTTTCTTTTCTTTTCTTTTCTTTTCTTTTCTTTTCTTTTAATACATCTTTATTGTTGAAAGTATTACAGGTTTTCTCCCCTTTTTTCCCTTATTAACATCCCCCTTCCTTCTCCCTCCCCACCTTCACTATATTGTTGTGTGTCCACTGAGTATGCCTATATGCATATAAGGTCTTTGGTTTTTCTCTTCCTATCCCCTTACCCCTCTTCCCTCTGAGGTTAGTCTGTTCCCTACTTCCGTGTCTCTGGATCTATTTTGTTTGACAGCTTGTTGTGTTCATTATGTTCCATAAATAAGTGAGATGATGTGATACTTGTCTTTCTCTGACTGGCTTATTTCACTTAGCCTAATATTCTTCAGGGCCTTCCATGTCATCTCAAAGGGTAAGAGATCTTTCTTATAAAAGCAATTATTTTTTTAAATTTGTTTTTATTGATTTTAGAGAGAAAGGAAGGGAGAGAGAGATAGAAACATCAAGGTGAGAAAGATCGATTGGCTGCCTCCTGCACATCCCCTCCTGGGGATCAAGCCTGCAATTCAGGCATGTGCCTTGAGTGGGAATCAAACCAGGACCTCTCAGTCCATGGGATGACGCTCAATCCACTGAGTCACACTGGCCGGGCTAGAAGCTATTCTTATCATCAATAATCATCATCAGTCACTGATTGATAGAATTGTACACACTCATATTGGAACACACAAGCACATTCTTTTAGGGTTTCCTGGATTATGTAAGTTTTCTTGGCTATATGTCATTTCCTAGCACAGGGCTTGACACGTAACAGAAAGTCAGTTTAGTAAGATAGTGCTTGTAAAATAATAAAATCATATATTCATTTCCTCAAAAAACAGACATAAATTTGAATGAAGGAAGGCAGATAGAAAATAGTATATCCTACATGACTGTAATAGTAAAAATTAATCTGTTGTATTAGAAGTCAAAATGATGGTTATCACTGAGAGGGTGGGGTAACTGGAAGGGGTCACAAGAAGTTCCTGGAGGCTGACAATATTTTGTTTCTTGATCTGAATGCTTGTTACATGGGTATGTTCACTTTGAGGTAATTCATCAAGTTTTACACTTTATAATATGCAGGCTTTTCTACGTGTATCTTATATTTCAACAAAAAAGACATTTTAAGAATGATCAAATATGGTAAATTTGGTGAATAGAAAAATGTCTTCTGAATAGTGTTTATATAATATTTAGGAGAGAGATAACTGAGTAGGTTGGAAGTGTAGGATGGACAAGGTCCTTCCCCTTATGAACTTGGTATAAAGATCTCGCTTAGACCTGATCCTGCAGCCTCAGGCACCAGTGAGTGTCATTAAACAAAGTTATGATAGGAGCCATCTTCCTAAAACAAATCTGATCACTGTGTTTCCTCCCTATGCATGTGTTCATTCAAATGTCCACATTTGCCTTTTTGTAAGTATTCTGATCAGGATTCTAATGGAAATTTGGACAATTAATTAAAACACATTAAGAGTGACAAAAATAGGACAGTTAGGAGGCTGTTACAATATCTAGGGAAATGGTGGTGATTTGGGCTAGATTAGTTTCACTGGGATCTGAAAGGAGGCGATATCTCAAATATTGTTGATTTGGGGAATATGTTATAGGGTGGAAAGAGATACTAGGTTTGTGTGTGTGTGCGTGCGTGTGTGTGTGTGTTTCCTGGAAGTTTCATGGATACCGGAAAGGGAGCAAAGCCTGACAGGTACTGGAGGTGAATTTTGGGGAGAAAGAAGGGAATCACAGTTTGTGGTCCTGCAAGACATTCAATTTACAGTGCAAATCATTGTGAAGATACTTAGTAGGCAATTGGAGATGCAGTCCTGTTGCTGAGGAGAGAACCTGGGGAGACTGCAGCCTAAGTCTGCTGTGTGAAGTTATGGAAATGGATGAGCTTGCACACTCTATTCTGGGCTCCTTGCTTAACATCTTTAACCCTTGGGGTTCTGTAACTCATACTTCTCTGCCTGACTTTTCAGGTGGTGTCCTCAAGACTTGTCAGCCTCACTCAACTGCCCAAAACTGAAGAGAACGTCAAAGTACTTGGGGCTGTCACAACAGCTTTTATGGTAAGAGGGATGAAAAAGGTATTTAAGAGAAAGATTCCTTCAAATTAAGTCTATATCCACAGGATGGTCTCAAAGGCAGAGTTAGCAGAAAATGTACAAGCTTTAAGCAGCTAATGAGGTGGAGATGGGGTTGGGGAAGAAAGAGTTTAACAAAAATGAGTGCATCCGAATTTACCAGACTTAGCCTTGAAGAACTCTTGAATACTTTTCCTAAGCCAACCCATCTTCACAGGAGAGACATTTATGACGATTAAATACATTAAAAGAGCCTGTTATGGGCTCCAAAGGTATTTCCAGAAAATAAAATGTTTGTTGTGTAATGGCACCAGAAGAAAAACCAGCCAGCCTCCTTGGAGGATGGTTTTGAAAATACATCATTTGCTTGAATGTGTCCTTTCTGGTGGTTTGTTAACATGTAAGTTAGACTGTGGAAAACCTGACTCTAAGAATGTATAGAAATGGAGTCAATATGGCTTGTTCCTAATTTTATCCTAAATTTTAATAGAAAAGTATTCTTCTCTTTTCATTCTTTCATCTGAGAAGATACTTTAAAGATAGACTTTTGGAGATTGCTTAAGTGGGAAAAAAAAGATTGTTTAGGCACAGAGAAGATAGGTATAGAGTAGCTGAAGCAATAAGCAGAGATCAACTCATAAAATTGATTCAATACTACTTATTCAAAGAGAATATTAAATTAGCCAGGAAATGGAAGGGAATGGAGCACCTAAGAGGAATGAGATTTCTTTCATGGCCTAAGAAAAAGTTATGAAGCAGCTCTTCCTTTGCAGTCCACTCTTAGGGACTTTATAAGTGATGATCAAATGAATGAATGCCTCTTACTTGTAGGGTGGACAACTCCTTCCTGGAATCACTATGTTCTCCTGCAACACCAGCACTTCTGGTCATTCTACCTTCCTCCTCACTGGCTTTCCAGGCTTGGAAGCTTCTCATCGTTGGGTGTCCATCCCCATCAACCTTGTCTGTGTGGTTTCCATTCTGGGTAACAGTATTATTCTCTTCCTGATCCGCACAGACCCAGCCTTACAACAACCCATGCACATCTTCCTGTCCATGTTGGCAGCCTCTGATCTGGGCCTCTGTGCCTCCACCTTCCCAACTATGGTGCGGCTCTTCTGGTTGGGTGTTCGTGAGCTGCCTTTTGATCTCTGTGCAGCACAGATGTTCTTCATCCATGCCTTTACCTATGTGGAATCTGGTGTGCTGCTGGCCATGGCCTTCGATCGCTTTGTTGCCATCCGAGAACCTCTGCACTATGCCACAATTCTTACATACTCAGCCATGGCCAAAGCGGGGACTGCCATCCTGGTGAGGGCTATTGTGCTCAACCTCCCAGGACCTATCCTCCTGCGGCGTCTGCTCTTTCCCCAGATCAGTGTACTGTCTCACTGCTACTGCCTGCACTGTGATCTTGTGGGACTGGCCTGCTCAGACATCGAGATCAACAGCTTGTTTGGCCTGGTTTCCATCCTCCTCTCACTGGGCCTTGACTCCTTCCTCATCATTCTCTCTTACACCCTGATTTTAAGGACTGTGCTAGGTCTTGCATCACCTGGGGAACGACTCAAGGCACTCAACACGTGTATCTCACACCTCTGCATTGTTCTCATCTTTTATTTGCCCAAACTGGGGCTATCCGTGTTGCACCGAGTAGAGAAACACAGCTACCCTGCTCTGGCAGTGCTCATGGCCAACCTGCATTTCTTGGTCCCACCCTTCATGAACCCCATCGTTTACTGCATCAAGTCTAAGCAGATCCGTCAGGGCCTCCTAAAACGCTTTCAGGAAAAAAGGGTTGATGTTTCCTAGAACAGCAGAAGGACCCAATGGCACATGACCCCTGAGGGTCAACCTGGGTCTTGGGGTGGAGGAGGATTAGTAATGAAGAGTTAATTTTTTAAAAAATGATTCAGCTCTAACTATTGAGCCCTTTATGTGACACGATTAGCTTCTATAATTATTGTTTTTGGGGACTGAGACCATTGGAAAGTGCATCAAAGTATCACCTTGATAATATTCTCATTGCTCTATCTGATTAGAGCTAAAGTATTTCAAACTCATAGGTACCGTAACTTCTCCTTGCGAAGGGGACTTAACCACGCTAACTGTGAAGAGGGATGTGCAGGTACCTCTCTCCTCTTCCACCCTGGAATCTCCGCCCCCATTTCATTTCTAAGCCTGAGGAAGAACTATATTCCTAATATGTATAAGTAAGAATATTATGCACAAGTAGACTATATCCATCTTCACACTGGCCCTCTTATTCCAAATTTAATATAAACCAGCTCACATACCAAGAAGTAGAAAAGGGGAGTGGGTGGAGGGAAACTCACAGGACAACACAATATGTGCAGACTTTATCTAGCACTTATAGTTCAGGGAGTGGTAGTTTTCTCCTGGTTCTCTTCATGGGTCTCTATTTCTTCTTTTTTAAAATTACCATTTACATTCAATATTATTTTGTATTAGTTTCAGGTGTATAGCATAGTGACTAGACAATCATGTACTCTACAAAGTGTTCCCCTTGACAGTTCCAGTACCCACGTGGCACCATATATAGTTATTAAAATATTATTGACTATATTCCCTATGCTGTACTTTACATCCCTATTTTGTAACTACCAGTCTATACTTCTCAATCTCTTCACCTCTTTCACCGAGTCCTCCAATCTGCCTCCTGTGTCTCTATTTGAAACTAGAGAGAAAATTTGACACTGCCAAGCCTAGGAAAGCTGTTCATTATAACTTCTGGATAGAGCTGGTTTCTCAAGCATCAGTGGTAAAAGTGGGATAGTCACTCATTTCCCATGCAGGCAATCTGCTAGGATGTAAGCTCCATGAGGCTCAGGATTCAGGGACTGTTTTGTTCACTGATATATCCCCAGCTCTAAGAATGGCACCTATCATATACTACATGCTCAACATATATTGTTAAATAAATGAGTAGAGAAGATGAAGAAGAAAAGATTCTTGATGGCTGATCCCTAGGGTGGGAGAGGACTGGGAGATCTGAATGTCTGAGGCTTGTAGGGATAACACGCAGTTGGTAAAACTCAATAGAATGAAGTAAGGTTGGATGTCAGAGACTTGGGGACAAGGTGAGATTTATATGGTCAACAAGTCTGTTTCTAAGACTGCCACTCAGAAAGGAGCTAAGTCTTTTTTGTAGAGTTTTTTTTTTTTTAAATTCTCATCTGAGGATATTTTTCCAGTTATCTTCAGATAGAGTGGGAGGGAGGGAGAGAGAGAAAAACAGTGATATGAGAGAGATGCATCAACTAGTTGCCTCCTGCATGACCTAACCAGGGCCGGGGACTGAATTGCAACTGAGGTATATGCCCCTGACTGGATTTGAACCTGCAACTCTTTTTTTTTTTTATCCTCACCTGAGGACGTTTTTCTATTTTTTGTTCAGGCAGAGTGGGAGGGGGAGAGAGGAAGAGAGAGAGAAACATCGATGTGAAAGCGACACATCGAGTGGCTGCCACCCACACGACCAACCAGGGCCGGGGACAAACTGCAACTGAGGTACGTGCCCCCAGCGGGAACCGAACCCGGGTCTCTCGGGACCGCAGGCCGACGCTCTAACCGCTGAGCCAAACCGGCCAGGGCGAACCTGCAACTCTTTAGTCCATGGGCCAACACTCTAACTGCTGAGTGAAACTGGCCAGACCTGAGGAGCTTTTTAAAAAGCTGCTTCCAAACTTCTAGGGAGAATTATACCCAGAAATTGAAGGATGTCTCACTTTATCACAAGCATTGCCTTTGACCTACTCAGTACTAAAGAACCCATAAAATATCTTGAAGAATTGAAGTAGGGATATTACTGGTAAAATTAACCACTCAAATTTAGTTGGAAAGGGTTTCCCCCTATTAGATGTATTTATGTTAGTCACTGTAGCATGGATTCCAAGGTACTTAGAACCCTGTGTCGATCAGTAACTAGAAAGAGGTCATTGCCAACCCAGTGTGTCTGAGGTCACAGATCCGGCCCACAGAGCCTAAGAAGCAAGGGCAGCAGATGATGAGTTCAGAGTTACCATTTTAGAATATTATGTCTAATAGCAGCCAACCAAAGGTTTCAGTAAATTTCGTCTGACCAGCCACTTTGAAGAAGAAGTTGTTAGAAAAACCAGCATGTGGTATGAGACGTTTCCTTCTCAAGGCCATAAATCTTGGACTGAATAAGTGACTGTCTTATCCAGGCCTCTGTCCACTTCACGTACCACCCAGTAACAAAAAGGTTCTGATCAGGGAGCCAGCATATACATCTCACTGAGGATCCCACCAATCTCTATCAGAAACCATGCCTCCAAATGGCTTGATTTATTGTGGCTAGAATTAGGAAATAGCAGATTTCTAATATATAATCTAACCGGTAGTATAAGAGTGGAGATACTAACTTATCAAAAGATCAAATATAATTGGAAACAAATGACAACATCTAGTCCATTACCTTGCCTTTAGGTAGGACTGTACTCTGTGGTTATCACCAACTTCATCTTCAGCCTGTAAAGAAGAAGGTGTGGTTCATACAGCCACTCAGAGGCAGAACCTCCAATTTGTCTTTCAGCCTTTTTTTATTTTATTTTATTTTTGTTACAGATGTTTCTCCTTTTTTACCCCGTTGACACCCTCCTCCCTATCCCCCCCACCTGGTCCCCGACTTTGTTGTCCATGTCCATTGGTTATGCATACATGCATATAAGTTCTGTGGTTTATCTCTTCCCTCTCCCCACCACCTCCTCTTCTGAGAATTGTCAGTCAGTCCCCTACTTCCATGTTTCTGGGTCTACCCTATTCCTCAGACTGTTATGTTCATTATATTCCATAAATAAGTGAGATCATGTGGTATTTGTCTTTTTCTGCTTGGCTTGTTTCACTCAGGATAATACTTTCCAGGTCCCTCCATGTTGTCTCAAAGAATAAGAGATCTTTCTTTCTTACAGCTGCATAGTACTCCATTGTGTATATGTACCACTGTTTTTTTATCCATTTGTCTACTGATGGACAGTTGGGCTGTTTCCAGATCTTAGCTATTGTAAATAGTGCTACTATGAACATGGAAATACATATATTCTGTCTGATTGGTGTTTTAGGCTTCTTAGGGGTATATTCCTAGAAGTAGGATCACTGGGTCAAATGAAAGTTCAATTTTTAATTTTTTAAGGTACCACCACATTGTTTCCATAATGGCTGAACCAGTCTGCATTCCCACCAGCAGTGTACTAGAGTCCCCTTTTCTCCACACCCTCGCCAACAATTGTTGTTTGATGATTTGTGATGGCAGCCATCCTGACAGGTGTGAGGTGATACTTCATTGTTGTTTTAATTTGCATCTCTCTGATTATTAGTGATGTTGAGCATTTCCTCATATGTCTCTTGGCCATTTGTATGTCCTGTTTGAAGAGGTGTCTATTGAGCTCCTCTGCCCATTTTTAAATTGGGTTCCTGTCTTCCTTTTGTTGAGTTGTATAAGTACTCTATATTTTGGAAATTAACTCCTTATCTGACGTATCATTGGTAATGATGTTCTCCCATACAGTGGGTTGCCTTTCCATTTTGATGGTTGTTTCTTTTGCTGTGCAGAAGCTTTTGAGTTTGATGTAGTCCTATGTGTTCATTTTTTCCTTTGTTTCTGTTGCCTTAGGTGATGTATCAGTGAAAATTCTGCTGCGTATGATGTCCGAAATTTTGTTGCCTACATTTTCTTCTAGGATTTTTATAGATTCATAAGTCACATTTAAGTCTTATATCCATTTTGAGTTTATGTTTGTGTATGGTGTAAGTTGATGGTCTAGTTTCATTTTTATTTGCATGTAGCTGTCCATTTTTCCCAACACCATTTATTAAAGAGGCTGTCTTTACTCCACGGTATGCCCTTGCCACCTTTGTCAAATAGTAATTGAGCATATTGCCTTGAGTCCATTTCTGGGTTCTCTGTTCTGTTCCACTGTTCTATATGTCTGTTCTTGTGCCAGTACCAGGCTGTTTTGATTATACTGGCTTTGTAGTATAACCTGATATTTGGTATTGTGATCCCACCTGCTTTGTCCTTTTTCAAGATTGCTGTGGCTATTCGAGGTTTTTTGTTTTATATGAACTTTTGAAGTATTTGTTCTAGTTCTGTGAAATATGTCGTGGGTATTTTGATGGGGATTGCATTGAATCTATAGTTTGCTTTGGGTAATATGGATATTTTAAGGATGTTAATTCTTCCAATCACGAACAAAGTATGTGCTTCCAATTTTTATATCTTCCTGTATTTCTTTTTTCAATGTTCTGTAGTTTTCTGAAAATAGGTTCTTTACTTCTTTGGTTAAGCTTATTCCTAGGTATCTTAATTTTTTTGCTGCAATGGTAAATGGGATTGTTTTTTTCAGTTTCTCTTTCTGTGATTTCATCATTGGTGTATAAGAATGCAGTCAATTTCTTGACATTAATTTTGTATCCTGCTACTTTGCCAAATTCATTTATTAAGTCTAGTAGATTTTTGATGGAGTCTTTAGGGTTTTCTATGTATAATATCATGTCATCTGCAAATAATGACAGTTTCACTTCCTCCTTTCCAATCTGCATCCTTTTTCTTTTTTCTTCATGTCTGATTACTGTGGCTAAGACTTCTAGTACTATGTTAAATAAGAGTGGTGAAAGTGGGCATCACTGTCTTGTTCCTGTTCTTAAGGGAAATGCTTTTAATTTCTGCCCATTGAGCATGATGTTGGCTGTAGGTCTTTCATATATGGCCTTTATTATGTTGAGATATGATCCCTCTATTCCCACATTGCTGAGTGTTTTTATCAGAAATGGATGCTGAATATTGTTGAATGATTTTTCAGCATCTATTGATATAATCATGTGGTTTTTATTCTTCATTTTGTTTATGTGGTATATCACATGTATTGATTTGTGAATATTGTAACAGCCTTGCATCCCTGTGATGAATCCCACTTGGTCATGGTGAATAATTTTTTTGATGTATTGCTGGATTCGATTTGCTAGTATTTTGTTCAGGATTTTGGTGTCTATTTTCATCGAGGATATTGGACTGTAGTTTTATTTCTTTGTAGTGTCTTTTTCTGCTTTTGTAATTAGATTATGCTGGCCTCATAAAATGAGTTTGGAAGTCTTCCTTCTTGAATTTTTACAAATATTTTGAGGAGAATGGGTGATAGTTCTTTTTTCAATGTTCAGTAAAACTCCCCCAAGAAGCCATCCGGGCCCGGGCTTTTGTTTGTTGGGAGAGTCTTGATTACCTGTTCAATTTTCTTAGTTGTTATTGGTCTGTTCAAGTTTTCTATCTCTTTCTGGTCCAGTTTTGGGAGACTGTGTGTTTCTAGAAATTCGTCCATTTTGCTTAGATTGTCAAATTTGTTGCCATATAATTGTTCATAGTAGCTGTTAATGATCTTTTGTATTTCTGTGGTGTCAGTTGTTACTTCTCTATCATTTCTGATTTTGTGTATTTGGGTTCTCTCTCTTTGTTTCTTGGTGAGTGTAGCTAAGGGTCCATCAATCTTGTTTATCTTTTTGAAAAACCAGCTCTTTGTTTCATTGGTACTTTGAATTGTTGTTTTGGTCTCTATGTCATTTATTTCTGCTCTGATCTTTACTATTTCCTTTCTTCTACTTGCTGTGGTGTTTTATTTTTATTTCCTTTGTAATTCTTTAAGTTGTGAGGTTAGAGAGTCAATTAGAGACTTTTCTTGTTTCTTGAGGTAGGCTTGTAGTGCTATGAACTACCCTCTCAGAACTGCTTTTGCTGCATCCCATAGATGTTGTGTTGTTGTGTGTTCATTTTCATTGGTTTCTAGGAATTTTTTCATTTCTTCATTGATCTTCTTGGTAACCCATTCATTGTTTAATAACATGCTATTTAGCCTCAATGTGTTCAAATATCATTCTATGTTTTTGTTGCAATTGATTTCTAGTTTCATGCCATTGTGATCTGAGAAGATGCTTGATATGATTTCAATCTTCTTGAACTTTTAGAGACTTAGTTTGTGTCCTAACATGTGGTCTGTCTTTGAGAATGTCCCATGTGCACTTGAGAAGAATGTAAATTCTGTAGTTTTGGGGTGTAATTCTTCAGAGATATCTATTAAATCCATTGGTCTAGTGCTTCATTTAGAGTCTGTGTTTCCTTGCTAATTTTTTGTCTACAGGATCTGTCCAGTGGTGTCAGCAGGGTGTTGAAGTCCCCTGCTATGATTGTATTGCTATCGATTTCTCCTTTGAAGTCCTCCAGAAGATTTTTAATATATTTTGGTGATCGTATATTGGGTGCATATGTTTATCAAAGTTATGTCTTCCTATTGGATAGATCCTTTCAATATTATGTAGTGGCCTTCTTTGTCTCTAGTTATGGCCTTCATTTTGAAATTTATTTTACCCGATATAAGTATTGCTACACCAGCTTTTTTTGCTTTCCTTTTGCTTGGAAGATTTTTTTCCATCCCTTCACTTTCAACCTACGTGAGTCTTTTGTTGTGAGGTGGGTCTCTTGTAGACAACATATAGATGAGTCATGCTCCTATTCAATCAGCTTCTCTGTGTCTTTTTATCAGAGCATTCAGTCTATTTACATTTAAGGTGATTAATGATATGTACTTATTTATTGCCATTTTTTTTAGTTTGGTTATATTTTTCTTCCTATTTCTTCTACTAATTACAGCAGTCCTTCAACATTTCTTGCAGTGCTGGTTTGGTGCTAATGTATTCCCTCAGCCCTTTTTTTTTTTTTGTCTGGGAAGCTTTTTATTTGACCTTCTATTTTGAATGACAGCCTTGCTGTGTATAGTAGTCTTGGATTCAGATCTTTGATTTCATGACCTTAATTACTTCATGCCATTCACTTCTGGCCTGTAGTGTTTCTTGTGAGAAGTCAGCTGATATCCTTGTGGGGGTTCCTTTGAAGGTTACCTATTGCTTATCTCTTGCTGCCTTTAGGATTCTCTCTTTGTGTTTAATTTTTGGCATTTTAATTACTATGTGTCTTGGTGTGGGCCTGTTTGGGTTCTTCTTAGTTGGGGCTCTCTGTGCTTCTTTTTTTTTTAATCCTCACCCGAGGACATTTTTCCATCTTCTGTTCAGCTAGAGCGGGAGGGAGAGAGAGGAAGAGAGAGAGAGAGAAACATCGATGTGAAGGGACACATCGAGTGGCCGCCACCCTCACGAGCAACCAGGGCCGGGGACGAACTGCAACCGAGGTACGTGCCCTTAGCGGGAATCGAACCCGGGTCTCTCTGTACCGCAGGCCAACGCTCCAACCGCTGAGCCAAACTGGCCAGGGCTCTCTGTGCTTCTTGAACTTGGATGACTTCTTCCTTCACCAAAGTAGGGAAGTTTCTGTCACTAGTTTTTCAAATATATTCTCTAACCCTTGCTTCTTTTCTTCTTCTTCCGGGAATCCTATGATGCGAATATTATTATGTTTTCAGTTGTCCCACAGTTCTCTTAAGCTTTCTTCCTGTTTTTTAATTGTTTTTTTTTCCTCTTGGTTTTCTGATTGGTTAATTTTTCTACCCTGTCTTCTAATTCACTGATCCGGTCCTCTGCTTCCTCTACTCTGCTGTTTAGACCTTCCAATGTGTTTTTTATTTATGATATGTCGTTATTGATTTCTTCTTGGTGGTTTTGAATTTTTAAGTGCTTGATTTTCAACATCTGTATGTCTTTACTCATACTGTTGATCTTCCTCAAGATCATGGTTCTGAATTCTAGCTCTGTTAACTTGCCTAACTGCTCCATATTTATCTCATCTTTGGTAGAGGTCTCTTGTTCTTTCATTTGGGTTTTGTTTCTGTGTTTCACCATTTTGGCTATCACAGTGGGCTTTGGAGCCTGCCAAATTTTCGCTGTGGGTGTTGGTGTTCTGCTGTTTGTGGCTCCCTCTCCTGGGTTTGGATGAGTGAGGGAGGACCCACGTTAAACACCCCTGTCAAATTTTACTTTCCTGGTTAGAGTTGCTAGCCCAGGAATGTTTCAGTTATCCTCTTTTTGTCTGGAGGCTATCAGCCGTGGTTACTTGAAGAGTTTGGGTCGTCAGTTGAATGAAAAACTCCCTTAGGAGCTCAGTGTAAGGGGATTTCTCAAGGGTGGGGAAGTTGCTGGTTGTTAGTGAGCCCCAATTTGCATTTCAATGGCCCACCTGGTTGGGGTTGAATCTCTGAGGGAGGGGCTGCTACCTCCTTCCAGAGCCCTGGGAAGGAGCAAGATGGCCACCGTCCTGCGAGGCTGGAACTCAGTGAAAGCTCTTAGCCCCATCCAAATCCCAATTGTCCCCACACATTTCCCGTCCAATTTGTCCTCCCTCTGCCTGAGCCCAAGGTGAGTGGCTGTGGCTATTTTAATGCTCTGTCCTGGCCCTCTGCACTCTGGAGCCACTTGGGAGTTTAACCTGAGGGCGCTGCTCACATCTAAGGCCGCTGCTGTCTGTGGCCTCCCAACCCCCCTCTCGCACCTCCACAGTTCTACCAAGATTGAGTCAGTGTTCCTGGCTATATGGTTCTTGCAAGCTGCTTTTCTGTTGCTTTTCACTGTCAATTTGTCTTTATTTTAGTTGTAATTTCAGTTTGGTCCTGGGAGACGGTCTGTGTAGCTTCCATTCACTCCGCCGCCATTTTGGAATTCCCCCTGTCGTTCAGCCTTGATCCTCCTCCTCCTATACAATTTTTCTGCTCACCTACAACAAAACTCCTTAAAAAATGTCATTTGCTCATGTCCACTAATTGTTTTCTTGATATTTTCTTGTGTTCAAACAAATCAGGTTTTTTTCCTCCATCACTCTATCAAAAGGGCTTTTGTTAAAGTTCCAATGTGCTAATTCTTCACTGCCAACTCAATTAGTTGATGCTGCATTTATTGTGCTATTGGCCGCATTTGATGCAGTTGGCCATTCTCTACACGTCGTAATACCTTTTTACTTTTTTCTCTTGCTTTTCTCCCTTGCCTCTCTGCATCTTTCCTATTCAGACTCCATAGCTGTTCCCTCACTGTACCCAATTTAGTTTGTGTCAACCTGGATCTGTGCATTTGCCCTTATGGCTATGTGGCCAGGCAGCCAGAGGGTCCTGAGTTGCTTATGCTGTCCTTGAGGTTGCAGAGCCAAGTTTCTCCTGTTGTTGCTATTCCCATTGCCCCAGGCTGCAGCGCCTGCAGAAGGTGTTCCCCAGTCTCTCATATTGTTACTGAGACATCTTGACATCACTGTACCTCATGCCTTTGCTGGAATTATTGCATAATTTTTGGCTTTGGCTGAGGCTTCCCTATTGCTTCTGAAGATTGAAATATCATGACAACTGCTAAGGAACTTACACATTTGCAACCTGGAAGTACAAGGGAATTAACTAACCATAGGTGTGACTTTAACCAATGGAAGATAAGGAATAATCAGAAAAACTATCTTTTTCTCCACGCTTCCCATTATGGTCTGTGTTGAGATGAAGAGCTCAATAGAACCCTTTGGAAGACACTTGGGATACTGAGCAATCAGCTCATGGCATGGTTGGTGGCAGCTCAGTAATGCTCTTCCCCTGCCTCACTGCCTTCCCCCATTTCACTCCTGGCCCTTACACTCTCTAATATAGTGTTTGCATGTGTAATTTTACCTCGGTTTTTTAGAGAACTCAAGCTAAGAGAATTGATACAAGGCATGACCCTTAAAAGTGAATTCTTAGGGTGGCATTTTGTCATTTGATTGCATACCAGTCTGAAAACATCAGGAACCACATTGCTGATGGTAAATAGGGTGGTGATAACACATATCACATGGTGATGTACATTTACTAAAGATACCTCATTATTAGTTGGAAGGAGATAAAGAGGAAAACAAATGATTGGCTATAGAGAGGCTGGAATGCTTGGTTGCATGGGGACATGGTAATTTTAAGGATTGTGGTATTGGTTGACTGATTTTTGATGGCCCTGGGAGCCTTGCAAAAATAAAGTGATAGGTTTGTGCCATCCAACGTACTCAACTGACTTAAAACGTGATGCAAAAGGCAGAGGACCTCCATACTAATTTCCTGGAGCCAGAGGACAGACTGCTGAAAATCAGGCCCAGGATATGATTTTAAGGGTGAAAGAAATATAAAGAACACTGAATATTCAGTATCAATAGGTCATCTATGTCAAAGTAAATTCTCCGATAGAAAAATGTGAGACCTTAAGGGCAAAAAATGAGACATTTTGGTGAATGAGCCTAAACTACTGAACCTTCAATATTTTTTGAACTTTTCAGGCTGGAAGAAGCACCTTCCTTACCTTGCCAGATGAAAACAGTTTCTCTTTGCCTCATCCCAAACAGGTGGTTTGCAAGAACTTTCATGTTTTGTTCAATATTCACTCATTATTCGTCATTGCTTCCAAACCAGGTTATATCTTAGAACATTGTAAGTGGAGAAACACAGTACCTGGCTCTAGAGAAAATAACTCATGTGCAAAGGAAATTGTAGACTATAAATATGGTGTACTTATTCTCCTCCCCACAGAGAAAACAAGAGATCAGTGAAGCCAAGTTGACAAACATTGTATCAACATAATAAAATTTATATATAGACTGTTACTTCATCAATTTCTTCCCTTCTTTGCTGTCTCTTCCTCTTTGACCTTGTATTCTGTAGTGGGTCAGACTCTATACACCACTCTTTTTTTTTTTTTTTTAAGAGTGACAATAGATTATATAGGTTTATTCTAAATTCCAAAATAATTTTTAGAGTTCACTCGCTATTATTAATATAATATTCATTTAGAATATTGATAGACATATAGTCACCACTAAATTATCCACATTAATATGTCATTTCCTGCCTACACAGTTATATTGCTGAAGAGCTACATAAAATCAGAAGACGCTCTGAATGAATGAAAACTCCTTGAACACAGGAACTGGGCCTTGTTCACCAGTTATACACCACTCTTATGACTTTGGCAACTGCCTCCATTTCTTGGCAAAACTGAATGGGGTTGTCCTAACTTACTTCACAAGGACATTCTTCTGATTCTAGTCACCAATACATATAGTATCTGTTTTATGATTTTTGAGGTGGCCTAGGTAGTTATCTTACTTATTGCTAACCAGTGCTTCAAAGAATTTATTAGTAGCATTAACTTGTTTAAGCCCATCTAATCACTCTTCTCAATAGGATGTAATGTTGGTCCCAGGTCTATTGGAGTTACAAAACTGAGAAAAGTGGTGTCCTGAGAAAGGCTTAGAGTCCAGTCCTACTGGGAAAATGCTTTAAGAGCAGGTGTCAGAAAGGACCAAAACCCCCAAGGATCCTAAAACTGACCCTCAGGTGAGAAGAACAGGTAGGCCTGAAGAGAAGATGAGAACAGAATGAACATGTTATAATGGATCAGCTGGACCAGAATGAAAGGGAGAGAGAGTACAATGATCCTGGACAAAAGGTGTAATTCTTCCCATAATACAAGGCCATGGAGACTGCAACTAAAAAAGTCACTGAACAATAGCTTTATTTAATATCCTTGATATTAGCAATTTCCTGATATTAAGAAGACAGAGTTTGACATTTAAGTTTCACTGAAATGGGAGAAACTGGTAACATCTCAGTCTTTGATTAAAACTTCAGAAAGGCTTTATCTTAATAGTACTTCCAACTACTAAGGGCTATGGTCTTAGAATAAAATGAAATACTAAATTATTAATAAATTATGAAGTTAAACCTCATAGGATCAAGATCACAGACCCATCAATAAGTGAACTATGATTGTTAGACAAAAACTAAAATCACTTCAAGAAAGGTAACAGAATCCACATATTTTTAATACATCGTTTGCAATGTCCAGGATACAGAAAAATTACTAAAAACATAATCAAGAGAAAAAGTTCAACACAAAGACTTCTGATAACCCACATTTTGGAAACAGCTGAAAAACATGATAACTATAAAATTTTAAAGAATCTATATAAAAAGGATAAATGGGTAGATTATATAGGGATTTAAGGAGAAATTAAGAAACTGCCTAAAAGAATAAAGTAAAAACTCTAGATCTGCAAATGTATGTGAAGTAAATGTTATTTCCATAGCTGGAAATAAATTCTGAAGTTAAATCTCATAGGATCAAGATCACAGACCCATCAATAAGTTAACTATGACTGTTAGAAACTAAAAACACTTCAAGAAAGTGTATAGCTGGAAATAACATCAGATTGGACAATGCAAAATAAAGAATTGGTGAACTTGAAGACCTAGTAAATAGAACAGAGAGATAAAAGTTAAAATAAATAAACTGAGTAACATGTGTGTCTTTAAGTAGTCTGACGTATATGCAATTAAAGTTCCAGATGGAGAGGAAAGAGATAACAGAAAATACTTGGTGACCTAATGTGGCTCCTGTACACAAAGGGCAGGGAGAGACCAAAGAAAGAGGCAGACCACTCCAGGTTGGCAGGTTACAGATTTAATAAACAAGGGAAGTGACATACAGGGCTTGTCTTGTGCCACTGCAAGATGAATAGATCTTTACACTCACCCAACATCATCTTAAGTTTATGTAGAAACCTTAACTGGGTTTAGTCACATCCTCAGTCCAGATGGCCTCAATAATACCTTACTCTCTCAAGGCTATGTCCTTGGAACAGCAGGGAGAATGTACATTCTAAAAGATAGAGGAGGTGGTGAGGAGCCTTCGATTGCCTGGGTCCAGCTCCTGTTAGCCTCCTCCAACTGTCTCTCTGCCTCTCAAATTCCTTGTCTCTCTGTCTTTCTCTGTCTCGCTTTTATTTCTCCCATCAGACTTAGAGCTCACTGAGAAAGGTACACACATATCCCTATCAGGGTAAAAACACCTGACTGTGGATGAGAGTTAATTTCCTTGTCAGACAAGTAGTTATATCTTTCTCATTTTATCAAGGTCTCCTGGAAGGTTTGAGCCATGTCAGAACAGCAGAGCGGGATTCCCTAAGAGACCATCATCAGCTTGGTAACTATGTTTTCTATTAGACAGGAACTCCCAGAGCTTTGTAACAATATCTATATCATAAGAGGGAAACACCTGATGATTCTTCTCCCATCAGATTTGTGCTACACCTCCTTATCAAAGTAAGGATGCTCTTGAGTGTGGGTTTCTTCCTACCTGCCATGCTGGGAGCCACTGGTCTCTTAGACATCTTTCCCAAGGGCTAAGGTAAGAGGATAGGGTTCCAGGGTGGGGTTGAAGACTATGACTGTGCAGTACCCCACTTCAGCAGTCGGAAAGCCCCATCCCGGATCTGCTTGGTCTTCATGCCATAGATGATGGGGTTGAGCATGGGTGGCACAACAAGGTAGAGGTCAGCCAGGAGGATGTGAATATGCTGGGGTACATGCTGGCCAAAGCGCTGTGTGTAGAATGAGAAGAGTCCTGGTGTATAGAAGAGAAGGATGACACCAACGTGGGAGCCACAGGTGCCAAAGGTCTTAGCCCTTGCCTCCTTAGAGGAGAGGCCTAACACAGCCCGGAGGATGAGTGCATAGGAGACAGCAATGCAGATGGAGTCAGTGCCCACCACCAGTGTGGCAGCAGTGATGCCATAGATGTTGTTTTGCTGTGTGTCCCCACAAGCCAGCTTCACCACAGCCATGTGTTCACAGTAGGAGTGGGCCACCACTCGGCTACAGTAGCTCAGCCTTGCCAGTAAGCAGGTGAGTGGGGTCATGAGCCCCAAGCCACGAAACACAGCAGTAGCCCCCAGCTTGCCCACAGCCTTTGGCGGCAGCAGTGACCCATAGTGCAGTGGCCGGCAGATGGCCAAGTAGCGGTCAAAGGCCATTGCTAACAGGATACCAGATTCTACAGCTGAAAAGCCATGGATAAAGAACATCTGAGCAGCACAGGCTTCAAAGGTAATCTCAGCAGCATTTGCCCAAAAGAGTGCAAGGAGCTTGGGCACAGTAGAAGTACAGAGCACCAGGTCAATGATGGACAGCATGCAAAGGAACAGGTACATGGGCTGGTGCAGTGCAGGCTCTGAACGCACCACCAGCAACAATGCCATGTTGCCGAGCACGGCCAGGGTATACATGGAACAGAAGGGAAATGCAATCCAAAAGTGGGATGCCTCCAGGCCAGGAATTCCCATGAGCAGAAAAGAGTTTGGGTTCTGATGGCTATGGTTTGTGAATGGCATGGCCAGGGCAAGGTCAGGTGGGTATAGAAGACCTTACTATCTTACTCTTAGCCATAGGAAATCCTGAGAGATGAAGCTGTGGCTGAAACAAATGGTAGCAGGAAATATTTGAGGTAGACATCATGAAAAACGTCCAGGATGAGAAGATTGTAGAGCACTGGGAAATGATTCAAGGCAGGAGGTGAAGTTGCCATTACCAGAATTCAAGGGAGTCCTTTTCACTTTTGTATAATTCATTGATGTCATTGCTGTAGAATTCTCTTCATGGTGAAGATGAGGGCTAAAAACTCTTGGAGCTTTCTTCTTTCTGCCTGTGAAGCCTCTTCTGCCTATACTTTCTTATTTTCTTCTGAATCATCTGCCTATGTGACAATATAAAAGTAATGTAATGATCAAAGATCAGGCAGATTGGATGGAAGATTCAAACGTAATTGCTTTTCAAGATGGAAGATCAGAACCCAGGGGAAGAGAAAGGAAAGCAGGAAGACTGTGGATGGGGTTTTCAAATTGTTGAGCCCGTAGTTACTCATAGATGAAGCTCAGAACCTGAGTTCTGATCAGGAACAGCAAAGCACATGGTGAGGAACTGAATCTCTTGCAGCCTGCTACATCCATAACATCACTAAGCTCATTTTAGCACTAGGATTCCATGCTTGCCTTAGATATCCAGAATGGATGCTGGTAAAAACAGGTGAGGTCATGCAGAACTGGTCAATGGTAGGTGTCAGGCTAATTTGGCCATAATATATAATTTGATGAAGTTATTGAGAGATGATTGCGCACAAAGTGCAATTTCTAATGGAAATCAAAGGTACATGAAAGAAGGGGGATAAAAAGTAAATTTTAATAACTGGGAACAGAATCTGTAAGCAAATATGGAGACTAACTTTGGTCAAATGACAAAAGTCTGAGCTTCTACACATCGCCACCCCACCTCTTTGTCCATTACCCATACTTTTTATATCCCCTGATCTTCCCTCACCTACATGTACCTTCTAGTTTTTCCCTTATCCACTAGATAGTTAGTGATTGAGAATTTGAAAAAGAGGGGAGATTAATAAAGAACTTAAGAAGGGGACATTAGCAGGAGAGAAGATGAGGATGAAGAGGAAAGAAAGAATAAATAATAGAGATATGAGAGAGTAGAAAAGAGAGTGGGGGCAGAGAGAGAGAGACAGATGCACCTTTCTCACACTGATTTCTGATTTAATGGAATGTGACTGTGTTCTGGTTCCTGGTTGGGACAGAGAGAGCTGACAAACTGGATCCTGTGGAGATAGCCCATTTGTATCCTTTATCTTAAGCTGCAACACTCCTTGTATCAGCTATCCATACTCAGAGAGCGAGACAGGCAGGAAGAAAAGAAGGAAACCTGAACCAGGATGCCTGTTTTCCCATCTCAGTGCCAACTGTGGCTGTCACTGTGATATTAAACACGTCACCTGTCCCTTTCTGTCTCATTATCCCTTCTTCCATGTCTTTCCTATTTTCTCTTCTGTGCTATCTCCCTCTCTGAACTTCAGCCATCCAGCCTCAGCCCAAGCATATCTTCGGCTTTGGTGGTGGCTGAAGGGTCAAGAACAGAAACGTCTGAGTGTGTAGGGCAACCTTATGAAATGGTATATGTAAAACTAGTCCATTCTGTGAATAAACACACTATGTGTTTGTCTGAGCATGTGATTGTCTACATATGTTGCTGTGTAAAATGAATGAGCAAGACTGTACTCAGAAGACAGGTACATTTAGGTAAGAAATTGTTTTTGGAGCATCCATGCTTTAGTGCTATTTCTTTGGTGTGGAGAAAATGGAGATCTGAATACTCCAGCCATAAATGAGACAGCCTTGCTTTCTTCTCTCCCTTTTCTTCTTCCACCTCACCTTTTAATAATAGGATCAAGTTTCCTCAGTCCCTGAGCTGCCACTCAAAAACTTTCACTCTATCTCTGTAGCTATACAGTACAATTACCTCACAGCTCACCTTGCCTCAGTTACATTTGCAGATGGCAAAAATGAAGTTGGAAAATGAACATAATATTCCCAGGAAAGAGATTAAGGTCAAGGTGAAGACGTTGGGGTTCTCACTTTCTGGCTCTCTCACTAATATTTGAGTTAGACCTCATGAAAAATGTCCAGGACAAGAAGATTGTAGGGCACTGGGAAATGATTCTAGACAGGAGGTGGGTTATCATCACCAGTGTTTAAAGGAAGCCTTGCCACTTTGGTTTGATTCAATGATCTCTGGGCTGTGGGCTGGGAGGTAGCGGCAGGGCAGCAGAACCCTCTCCATGGTAAAGGTAAATAGCTAAACACGCTTACAGTTTTATTCTTTTTGTCTGTGAACACTCTTCTTCTATACTCTACTGTTACTTCCTTCTGATTCATCTTTCTCTGAAGGTCAGGCAAGGAGAAACTCCCAGCTTCTTCCTGATGATTAGTTCGAATAACTGCTATTATGCCCTTAACCTCTCTTTGTTCTGAATTAACTTAGTATTTGGTACAAGAAAGGCCTCAGCTAAAATACAGAGTGGGCAAAAGTAGTTTAGTAATAATAATGAATGATACAATAATAAATAAATTTATAATAATATAAGAATAAACTTTGTGTTTCGCATACTCACAACTATAAACCTACTTTTGCACACCCCTGTATATAAGAATAGGGGCTCAAGTACTTGGAACAAGGAAAGGAGCATGTTCATCATCAATGGAGGTGCTCATGAGTATCTGGAAGCTACCTGCCAAAACTCAACATTCATTAATGGAAGACCTAGGGCAGCCTGATTCAAATCCCAGCTCTACTAATTCACCAACTGTGTGAGCTCAATCAAGTCACCTAACCTCTCCCAACATGCTTCCTCTTCTGTGATCTGGAGATGTTAAGTCCTACTTTAGATGCTACTGTGAGGAATTATTATGGGAAATACTTATCTGAAGAGCAATAGCATTACATAGCACATAGCAGTGATCAAAAACTATGATTCAGTCGTCTGTAACAAAATAAAAAAAGAAAAGAGAAAAAGCTTTAAAAAAAATGTATGATTGACTTGTAAGTTCCTGTACCTGAAGTGGAGACCACCTCTGTGAGACAATTATCTTAGTGGCAGTCAGGGCTTTGGTCTGATCATCGTGTGCTGAGTGTAGAGTTGAACAGACTTACCAGGTCTGACGCAAGGAGTGGTAGTCGAGTCTTAGGTACTGCAGGGGTTAGAGTGTGGGGAATCAAAAGAGCTGGAGTATTTATCCTGTGATTAGAGCCCTGGCTGAGAGTAAAAATTCCCTGGGGATAAAAAGCACTAAAAGGACCTCTGAGATGGTGGAAAGAGGTGGAAAACTGAAGCTAGGAATTTGGGCCATAATGGGGTAGGAGGAAGGATAGGATAGCAGAGAAGATTTACCCTGAAAGTTCAGTGTGGGTAAGAAGGGGGAAGGTGGAGAACACAAATAATTTTAAAGGCTTTCGGGATTGAAACCCATTTTAGAATATTTTGCTTTTTCTTCTATCCCCTCTAATTTGTCCAAAATATTGGCTTTTCAATTTCTTTTGGGCAAGCTACTTCTCTGAATGTTAGTTATTCATTGGTAAAATGGGAAGGCAATGAATACTACATAAGATGATACATACAAGACAATTACCATTTTGCTTGGTCTATGCTAAGCACTCAATAAAAAATAGGGGGAGAGGAGTGGGAAGAGATAAACCAAAGAACTTATATGCATATATGCATAACCAATGGACATAGACAACAATGCTATGAGGAGAGGGGGCAGGATTGGGAGGAGGGTATCAATGGGGGAAAAAGAAGAAACATCTGTAACAAAAATAAATTAATAAAAAACAGAGCTTTTATTTTATTTTATCTAATTCAATGATCACTGATTGAACATCTATTATATGCAAAGGACTATGCTAAATGTTAGGACATAGAGTTGAAAGGTGATGCCACTGTTCTCAAGGAAGTCACAGCCTGGTTTGGAGGATGGGCAGATAGATGCAAATTAGTTACAATTCAATGATATATATATAGACATAAAAAAGACACAGAGGCTCATTTAGAAGGGTTAGCTCTGTAAAAGTTAGTTATAAATTTGGGTTTAGAAGTTTAAGGTGAGCTTGGAGGAAGGGGCACACCAGGGAGAAGAGACAGCACGTATGAAACATGGCAGGAAAGGGATTATGGGCATATTCTGGAAACTGTTAAGTACAGTTCAAATTTAGCATTTTCATGAGTCTTCTCTGATAATCTGTATGTTCTCTCTCTTGTTCACACATCTTATTGTGATATTGTCCACTTTATTTTTTTTCACTTTGCAGATATTTTTATTTTTGTTACAAATGTTTCTCCTTTTTTTACCCGATTGACACCCTCCTCCCCATCCCCCACCGCCCTGTCCCCAGCTTTGTTGTCCATGTCTATTTGTTATACATACACGCATATAAGTTCTGTGGTTTATCTCCTCCCTCCCCCCACCACCACCTCTTCTGAGGGTTGTCAGTCTGTACCCTACTTCCATGTTTCTGGGTATACCCTATTCCTCAGACTGTTATGATCATTATATTCCACAAATAAGTGAGATCATGTGTATTTGTCTTTCTCTGATAGGCTTGTTTCACTTAGGATAATACTTTACAGGTCCCTCCATGTCGACTCAAAGGATAAGAGATCTTTCTTACAGCTGCACAGTACTCCATTGTGTACATGTACCACAGCTTTTTTATCCATTCGTCTACTGATTGACACGTAGGCTGTTTCCAGATCTTAGCTATTGTAAATAATGCTGCTATGAACATGGGGGTACATATATTCTTTCTGATTGGTATTTTAGGCTTCTTAGGGTATATTCCTAGACTAGAAGTGGGATCACTGGGTCAAATGGAAGTTCAATTTTTAATTTTTTGAGGTAACACCATATTGTTTTCTTTTCAAATTTTTTAAATTTATTTTTTTGTTATAGATGTTTCTCCTTTTTTACCCCATTGGCACCCCCCTCCCCACCCCATCCCTGCCCCATCCCTGGCTTTGTTGTCCATGTCCATTGGTCCTGCATACATGCATATAAGTTCTGTGGTTTATCTCTTCCCACACCCCCACCCCCTCTTCTGAGGGATGTCAGTCTGTGCCCTACTTCCATGTTTCTGGGTCTACCGTATTCCTCAGACTGTTATGTTCATTATATTTCACAAATGAGTGAGATCATGTGGTATTTGTCTTTTTCTGCTTGGCTTGTTTCACTCAGGATAATACTTTCCAGGTCCCTCCATGTCGTCTCAAAGGATAAGAGATCTTTCTTTCTTACAGCTGCATAGTACTCCATTGTGTATATGTACCACCACTTTTTTATCCATTCGTCTACTGATGGACACTTGGGCTGTTTCCAGATGTTAGCTATTGTAAATAGTGCTGCTATGAACATGGGGGTACATATATTCTTCCTGATTGGTGTTTCAGGCTTCTTTGGGTATATTCCTAGAAGCGGGATCACTGGGTCAAATAAAAGTTCAATTTTTAATTTTTTGAGGTAACACCATATTGTTTTCTCTAGTGGCTGCACCAATCTGCATTCCCACCAGCAGTGTACTAGAGTCCCCCTGTCTCCACACCCTTGCCAAGACTTGTTGTTTAATGATTTGTTGATGGTAGCCATTCTGACAGGTATGAGGTGATACCTCATTGTTGTTTTAATTTGCACCTCTCTGATGATTAGTGAAGTTGAGCATTTCTTCATATGTCTCTGGACCATTTGTATGTCCTGTTTGGAGAGGTGTCTATTCAACTCCTCTGCCCATTTTTTTTTTTTTTTTTTTTTGTGGAATGTGCCCCTAGCAGAAACCAAACCTGGGACTCTCTGGTCCACGGGCCGATGTTCAACCGCTGAGCCAAACTGTCTGCCTATTTTTTAATTGGGTTCTTTGCCTTCCTTTTGTTGAGTTGTAGGAGTACCCTATATATTTTGGAAATTAATGCCTTATCTGATGTATCATAGGCAATGATGTTCTCCCATAGTGTGGTTGCCTTTCTATTTTGATGATTGTTTCTTTTACTGTGCAGAAGCTTTTTAGTTTGATGTAGTCCCATGTGTTCATTTTATCCTTTGTTTCTGTTGCCTTAGGTGATATATCAGTGAAAATTTTGCTGCGTATGATGTCCGAAATTTTGTTGCCTACATTTTCTTCTAGGATTTTTATGGATTCATGGGTCACATTTAAGTCTTTTATCCATTTTGAGTTTACTTTTGTGTACGTTGTAAGTTGATGGTCTAGTTTCATTTTTTGCATGTAGCTGTCCAATTTTCCCAACACCATTTATTAAAGAGGCTGTCTTCACTCCATTGTATGCTCTTGCCTTCTTTGTCAAATATTAACTGAGCATAGTACTTGGGTCCATTTCTGGGTTTTCTATTCTGTTCCACTAGTCTACATGCGTGTTCTTGTGCCAGTACCAGGCTGTTTTGATTTCAGTTGCTTTGTAGTATAACCTGATATCTGATATTGGGATCCCACTTTCTTTGTCCTTCTTTTTCAAGATTGGTGTGGCTATTCGAGGTCTTTTTGGTTCCATATGAACTTTTGAAGTATTTGTTCTAGTTATGTGAAATATGTTGTTGGTGTTTTGATGGGGATTGCATTGAATCTATAGAATGCTTTGGGTAATATGGACATTTTATTTTATTATTATTATTTTTTTATGAATTATTTATTTATTTTTTTGTTACAGATATTTCACTTTTTTACCCCATTGGCACCCCCCACCCCACCCCACCTCCGCCCCCGTCCCTGGCTTAGTTGTCCATGTCCGTAATATGGACATTTTAATGATGTTAATTTTTTCAATCCATGAACAAGGTATGTGCTTCCACTTTTTTATATCTTCCTCTATTACTTTTTTCAATGTTCTGTAGTTTTCTGCAAAGAGGTCTTTTACTTCTTTGGTTAAGTTTATTCCTAGCTATCTTAATTTTGTTGCTGCAATGATAAATGGGATTGTTTTCTTAGTTTTCCTTTCTGTGAGTTCATAATTGGTGTATAAGAATGCCATCGATTTCTTGATGTTGATTTTGTATCCTGCTACTTTTCCAAATTCATTTATTAAGTCTAGTAGGTTTTTTATGGAGTCTTTAGGGTTTCCTATATATAATATCATGTGTGTGCAAATAATGACCATTTCACTTCCTTCTTTCTAATTTGGATCCCTTTTATTTTTTCTTCCTGTCTGATTGCTGTGGCTAAGACTTCCAGTACTGTGTTAAATAAGAGTGGTTAAAGTGGGCATTCCTGCCTTGTTTCTGTTCTTAAGGGAAATACTTTTAGTTTCCGGCCACTGAGCATGATGTTGGCTGTAGGTCTTTCATATATGGCCTTTATTATGTCAAGATATGATCCCTCTATTCCCACATTGCTGAGTTTTTTTATCAGAAATGGATGCTGGATTTTGTCAGATGCTTTTTCAGCATCTATTAATATGATCATGTGGTTTTTATTCTTCATTTTGTTTATGTGGTGTATCACATCTATTGACTTGCAAATATTGTACCAGCGTTGCATCCCTGGGATGAATCCCACTTGGTCATGGTGAATAATTTTTTGATGTATTGCTGGATTCGATTTGCTACTATTTTGTTCAGGATTTTGGCATCTATGTTCATCAGGGATAATGGCCTATAGTTTTTTTTCTTTGTAATGTCTTTTTCTGGTTTTGGAATTAGAATTATGCTGGCCTCATAAAATGAATTTAGAAGTCTTCATTCTTCTTGAATTTTTAAAAATAGTTTGAGGAGAATGGATGTTAGTTCTTCTTTGAATGTTCAGTAAAACTCCCCTGTGAAGCCATCTGGGCCTGGGCTTTTGTTTGCTGAGAGAGTCTTGATTACCTCTTCAATATTTTTAGTTGGTATTGGTCTGTTCAAGTTTTCTGTCTCTTTCTGGTCCAGTTTTGGGTGACTGTGTGTTTCTAGAAATTTGTCCATTTCGCTTAGATTGTCGAATTTGTTGCCATATAATTGTTCATAGTAGCTATTAACAATCTTTTGTATTTCTGTGGTGTCAGTTGTTACTTCTCTTTCATTTCTGATTTTGTGTATATGGTTCTCTCTTTGTTTCTTGGTGAGTGTAGCTAAGGATCCATCAATTTGTTTATCTTTTTGAAAAACCAGCTCTTCGTTTCATTGATCCTTTGAATTGTTGTTTTATTTTTTTTTGGTCTCTATGTCATTTATTTCTCCTCTGATCTTTACTATTTCCTTTCTTCTTGCTCTGGGGTTTTCCTATTGTTTGCTTTCTAATTCTTTAAGTTGTGAGGTGAGACAGTCAATTAGAAACTTTTCTTGTTTCTTGAGGTAGTCCTGTAGTGCTATGAACTTCCCTTTCAGAACTGCTTTTGCTGCATCCCATAGATTTTGTATTGTGTGTTCATTTTCATTGGTTTCTAGGAATTGTTTAATTCTTCCTTGATTTCCTCGGTAACTCATTCATTATTTAACAACATGCTATTTAGCCTCCATGTGTTCAAATGTCTTTGCATGTTTTTGTTGCCATTGTGATCTGAGAAGATGCTTGATATGATTTCAGTCTTTTTAAACTTGTAGAGACTTAGTTTGTGTCCTAACATGTGGTCTATCTTTGAGAATGTCGCATGTGCACTTGAGAAGAATGTGAATTCTGTAGTTTTGGGGTGTAATTCTCCAGAGATATCTATGAAATCCATTTGGTCTAGTGCTTCATTTAGAGTCTCTGTTTTCTTGGTAATTTTTTGTCTAGAGGATCTATCCAGTTGTGTCAGAGGGGTGTTGAAGTCCCCTGCTATGATTGCATTGCTGTCGATTTCTCCTTTGAAGTCCTCCAGAAGATTTTAAATATATTTTGGTGCTCCTATATTGGGTGTATATATGTTTATCAAGGTTATATCTTCCTGTTAGATAGATCCTTTCAATATTATGTAGTGGCCTTCTTTGTCTCTAGTTAGGGTCTTCATTTTGAAATCTATTTTATCTGATATGAGTATTGCTACCCCAACTTTTTTTACTTTTTGTTTACTTGGAAGATTTTTTTTCCATCCCTTCCCTTTCAACCTATGTGAGTCTTTTGTTGTGAGGTGGGTCTCTTGTAAACAACATATATTGAGTCATGCTTTCTTATCCAACCAGCTACTCTGTGTCTCTTTATGGGAGCATTCAGTCCATTTACATTTAAGGTAATTATTAATATGCACTTACTTATTGCCATTTTTGTTTATTGGTTATATTTCTCTTCCTATTTCTTCTACTAATTACAGCAGTCCTTTCAACATTTCTTGCAGTGCTTGTTTGGTGCTAATGTATTCCCTTAGGTTTGTTTTGTCTGGGAAGCGTTTTATTTGACCTTCTATTTTGAATGACAGCCTTGCTGGGCAGAGTAGTCTTGGATTCAGATTCTTGTTTTTCATAACCTTGATTACCTCATCCCATTCCCTTCTGGCCTGTAGTGTTTTATTTTATAAGTCAGCTGAGAGCCTTATGGGGGTCTTCTGTGTAGGTAACCTGTTGCTTATCTCTTGCTGCTTTTAGGATTCTCTCTTTGTCTTTAATTTTTGGTATTTTAATTACTATGTGTTTGGTATGGGCTTGTTTGGGTTCTTCTTACTTGGGGTTGTCTGTGCTTCTTGAACTTGAATGCCTTCTTCCTTCACCAAATTAGGAAAGTTTTCTGTCACTATTTCTTCAAATATATTCTCTAACCCTTGCTCATTTTATTCTTCTTTGGGTACTCCTATGTTTTAAATATTATTACGTTTTCAGTTGTTCCACAGTTGTCTTAAGCTGTCTTCCTGTTTTTTAATAGTTTTTTTCTTTTGGTTTTCTGATTGGTTGATTTTTTCTACCCTGTCTTCTAATTCACTGATCCAGTCCTCAGCTTCCTCTACTGTGCTGTTTAGACCTTCCAATGTGTTCTCTGTTTCTGATATGTCATTCTTGATTTCTTCTTGGTGGTTTTTAATTTCCAATTTGTTGATTTTTAACATCTCTATGTCCTTACTCATGTTGTTGAGATTCCTCAAGATCATGGCTGTGAATTTTCACTCTGTTAACTTGCTCAACTGCTCCACATTGATCTCATCTTCGGTAGAGGTCTCTTGTTCTTTCATTTGGGTTTTGTTTCTGTGTTTCACCATTTTTGCTATCACAGTGGCCTTTGGAGCCTGCCAAATTTTCCCTGTGGGTGTTGATGTTCTTCTGTTTGTGGCTTCCTCTCCTGGGTTTGAATGAGCGAGGGAGGACCCACGTTAAACACCACTGTCAAGTCTCACTTTCCTGGGTAGATTTGCAAGTCCAGGAATGATTCAGTTATCCTCTAGCTTTTTGCCTGGAGGCTATCAGTATTGGTTACTTGAAGAGCCTTGGGTACTCAGTTGAATGAAAATCTCCCTCAGGTGCTCAGTGCAAGAGAATTTCCCTAGGGTGGGGCAGATGCTGGTTGGTAGTGAGCCTCAATTTGCATTTCAATGGCCCACCTGGGTGTGTTTGAATCTCCGAGGGAGGGGCCGTAGCCTCTCCCCAGAGCCCTGGGAAGGAGTAAGATGGGCACAGTCCTGCGTTGCTGCAACTCAGCAAAAGCTCTGAGCCCCCTTCATATCCTGGGTGTCCCCACACAGTTCCAGTCCAGTCCACTCTCCCTCTGCCGGAGCCCAAGGTGAGTGGCTGTGGCTATTTTAGCATCTGTCCCGGCTCTGTGCTGTGGAGCAGCTTGGGAGTTTAATCCAGATGGCACTGCTCACAGCTAAGGCCACTGCTGTCTTTGGGTTCCTAGCCTCCCTCTCCACCTCCACAATCCTACCAGGATCGAGTCAGTGTCCCTGGTTATATGATCCTCGCAAGCTGCTTTCTGTTGCTTTTCCCCATCGATTTGTCTTTATTTTAGTTGTAATTCCAGTTTGGTCCTGGGAGAGCATGTGTGTAGCTTCCATTCACTCCACCGCCATTTATCTCAGCTGATATTGTCCACTTTAAATCTTGTTGGTATGACCTTAGATAAGTTAAGTAACAGCTCTTAGCTTCTTCTTACCTATCTAAAAAATGGGGAGGGTTATCATGAGATATTACATATAAGACATTTTATTTATTTATTTATTTATTTATTTTTTCTTTTTTGAATAATATTTTATTTATTTATTTATTTTGTTACAGATATTTTACCTTTTTACCCCATTGGTATCCCCCACCCTAACCCCCCTCCACCCTGTCCCCGGCTTAGTTGTCCATGTCCATTGGTCATGCATACATGCATATAAGTTCTGTGGTTTATCTCTTCCCACACCCCCACCCCCCATCCCCTCTTCTGAGGGATATCAGTCTGTGCCCTACTTCCATGTGTCTGGGTCTACTGTATTCCTCAGACTGTTATGTTCATTATATTCCGTATATAAGTGAGATCATGTGGTATTTGTCTTTTTCTGCTTGGCTTCTTTCACTTAGGATAATACTTTCCAGGTCCCTCCATGTCGTCTCAAAGGATAAGAGATCTTTCTTTCTTACCGCTGCATAGTATTCCATTGTGTATATGTACCACAGCTTTTTTATCCATTCGTCTACTGGTGGACACTTGGGCTGTTTCCAGATCTTAGCTATTGTAAATAGTGCTGCTATGAACATGGGGGTACATATATTCTTCCTGATTGGTGTTTCAGGCTTCTTAGGGTATATTCCCAGCAGTGGGATCACTGGGTCATATGGAAGTTCAATTTTTAATTTTTTGATGTAGCACCATATTGTTTTCCATAGCGGTTGCACCAGTCTGCATTCCCACCAACAGTGTATTAGAGTCCCCTTTTCTCCACACCCTCGCCAACACTTGTTGTTTGATGATTTGTTGATGGCGGCCATTCTGACAGGTGTGAGGTGATACCTCATTGTTGTTTTGATTTGCATCTCTCTGATGATTAGTGATGTTGAGCATTTCTTCATATGTCTCTTGGCCATTTGTATGTCCTGTTTGGAGAGGTGTCTATTCAGCTCCTCTGCCCATTTTTTAATTGGGTTCTTTGTCTTCCTTTTGTGGAGTTGTATGAGCACTATATATATATTGGAAATTAACCCCTTATCTGAAACATCATTGGCAATGATGTTCTCCCATACAGTGGGTTCCCTTTCCATTTTGATGATTGTTTCCTTTGCTGTGCAGAAGCTTTTTAGTTTGATGTAGTCCCATGTGTTCATTTTCTCCTTTATTTCTGTTGCCTTAGGTGATGTATCAGTGAAAATTCTGCTCCGTATGATGTCCGAAATTTTGTTGCCTACATTTTCTTCTAGAATTTTTATGGATTCACGGGTCACATTTAAGTCTTTTATCCATTTTGAGTTTATTTTTGTGTATGGTGTAAGTTGATGGTCTAGTTTCATTTTTTTGCATGTAGCTGTCCAATTTTCCCAACACCATTTATTAAAGAGGCTGTCTTTACTCCACTGTATGCTCTTGCCACCTTTGTCAAATATTAATTGAGCGTATTGCCTTGGGTCCATTTCTGGGTTTTCAGTTCTGTTCCACTGGTCTATATGCCTGTTCTTGTGCCAGTACCAGGCTGTTTTGGTTACAGTCGCTTTGTAGTATAATCTGATATCTGGTATTGTGATCCCACCTACTTTGTTCTTCTTTTTCAAGATTGCTGTGGCTATTCGAGGTCTTTTTTTGTTCCATATGAACTTTTGAAGTATTTGTTCTAGTTCTATGAAATATGTCGTTGGTATTTTGATGGGGATTGCATTGAATCTATAGATTGCTTTGGGTAGTATGGACATTTTAATGATGTTAATTCTTCCAATCCATGAACAGGGTATGTGCTTCCACTTTTTTATATCTTCCTCTATTTCTTTTTTCAATGACCTGTAGTTTTCTGCAAATAGGTCCTTTACTTCTTTGGTTAAGTTT
The DNA here is from genome assembly GCF_014108415.1 of Molossus molossus. NCBI lineage: Eukaryota > Metazoa > Chordata > Mammalia > Chiroptera > Molossidae > Molossus > Molossus molossus. Next base: position 47,666,460 of record NW_023425348.1, read on the forward strand.
ATTCCTAGGTATCGTAATTTTTTTGGCGCAATGGTAAATGGGATTGTTTTTTCAGTTTCTCTTTCTGTGAGTTCATCATTGATGTACAAGAATGCCGTCGATTTCTTGACGTTAATTTTGTATCCTGCTACTTTGCCAAATTCATTTATTAAGTCTAATAGATTTTTGATGGAATCTTTAGGGTTTTCTATGTACAATATCATGTCATCTGCAAATAATGATAGTTTCACTTCTTCCTTTCCAATTTGGATCCCTTTTATTTTTTCTTCCTGTCTGATTGCTGTGGCTAAGACTTCCAGTACAATGTTAAATAAGAGTGGCAAAAGTGGACATCCCTGTCTTGTTCCTGTTCTTAATGGAAATGTTTTTAGTTTCTGTCCATTGAGTATGATGTTGGCTGTAGGTCTTTCATATATGGCCTTTATTATGTCGAGATATGATCCCTCTATTCCTACATTGCTGAGCGTTTTTATCAGAAATGGATGCTGGATTTTGTCGAATGCTTTTTCAGCATCTATTGATATGATCATGTGGTTTTTATTCTTCATTTTGTTGATGTGGTGTATCACGTTTATTGATTTGCGAATATTGTACCAGCCTTGCATCCCTGGAATGAATCCCACTTGGTCATGGTGAATAATTTTTTTGATGTACTTCTGGATCCGATTTGCTAGTATTTTGTTCAGGATTTTGGCGTCTATGTTCATCAGGGATATTGGCCTGTAGTTTTCTTTCTTTGTAGTGTCTTTTTCTGGTTTTGGAATTAGAATTATGCTGGCCTCATAGAACGTGTTTGGAAGTCTTCCTTCTTCTTGAATTTTTTGAAATAGTTTGAGGAGAATGGGTGTTAGTTCTTTTTTGAATGTTCGGTAAAACTCCCCTGTGAAACCATCCGGGCCTGGGCTTTTGTTTGCTGGGAGAGTCTTGATTACCTCTTCAATTTCCTTGGTTGTTATTGGTCTGTTCAAGTTTTCTATCTCTTCCGGGAATAGTTTTGGGAGACTGTGTGTTTCTAGAAATTTGTCCATTTCGCTTAGATTTTCGAATTTGTTGCCATATAGTTGTTCATAGTAGTTGTTAACGATCTTTTGTATTTCCGTGGTGTTGGTTGTTACTTCTCCTCTTTCATTTCTTTGTGTATTTGGGTTCTCTCTCTTTGTTTCTTGGTGAGTCTAGCTAAGGGTCCGTCAATCTTGTTTATCTTTTCGAAAAACCAGCTCTTTGTTTCATTGATCCTTTGAATTGTTTTTTTGGTCTCTATGTCATTTATTTCTGCTCTGATCTTTACTATTTCCTTCCTTCTACTTGCTCTGGGGTTTTCTTTTTGTTTGCTTTCTAGTTCCTTAAGTTGTGAGGTTAGACAGTCAATTAGAAATTTTTCTTGTTTTTTGAGGTAGGCCTGTAGTGCTATGAACTTCCCTCTCAGAACTGCTTTCGCTGCATCCCATAGATTTTGTGTTGTTGTGTGTTCATTTTCATTGGTTTCCAGGAAGTTTTTAATTTCTTCCTTGATCTCGTCGGTGACCCAATCATTGTTTAATAACATGCTATTTAACCTCCATGTGTTGAAATGTCTTTGCATGTTCTTGTTGCAATTGATTTCTAGTTTCATGCCATTGTGATCTGAGAAGATGCTTGATATGATTTCAATCTTCTTGAACTTGTAGAGATTTAGTTTGTGTCCTATCATGTGGTCTATCTTTGAGAATGTCCCATGTGCACTTGAGAAGAATGTGTATTCTGTAGTTTTGGGGTGTAATTCTCTGTAGATATCTATTAAATCCATTTGGTCTAGTGCTTCATTTAGAGTCTCTGTTTCCTTGCTAATTTTTTGCCTAGAGGATCTATCCAGTGCTGTCAACGGGGTGTTGAAGTCCCCTGCTATGATTGTATTGTTGTCGATTTCTCCTTGGAAGTCCTCCAGAAGATTTTTAATATATTTTGGTGCTCCTATATTGGGTGCATATATGTTTATCAAGGTTATATCTTCCTGTTGGATAGATCCTTTCAATATTATGTAGTGGCCGTCTTTGTCTCTAGTTATGGTCTTCATTTTGAAATCTATTTTATCAGATCTGAGAATTGCTACCCCAGCTTTTTTTTGCTTTCCATTTGCTTGGAAAATTTTTTTCCATCCCTTCACTTTCAACCTATGTGAGTCTTTTGTTGAGAGGTGGGTCTCTTGTAGACAACATATAGATGAGTCATGCTTTCTTATCCAATCAGCTACTCTGTGTCTCTTTATGGGAGCATTCAATCCATTAACGTTTAAGGTGATTATTGATATGTACTTATTTATTGCCATTTTTGTTTAGTGTGGTTCTATTTTTCTTCCCATTTCTACTGCTAATTACAGCAGTCCTTTTAACATTTCTTGCAGTGCTGGTTTGGTGCTAATGTATTCCATTAGCCTTTTTTTGTCTGGGAAGCTCTTTATTTGACCTTCTATTTTGAATGATAGCCTTGCTGAGTAGAGTAGTCTTGGATTCAGATTCTTGTTTTTCATGACTTTGATTACTTCATGCCATTCTCTTCTGGCCTGTAGTGTTTCTTGTGAGAAGTCAGCGGAGAGCTTTATGGGGTTCCCTTTGTAGGTAACCTGTTGCTTATCTCTTGCTGCTTTTAGGATTCTCTCTTTGTCTTTAATTTGTGGCATTTTAATTACTATGTGTCTTGGTGTGGGCCTGTTTGGGTTCTTCTTACTTGGGACTCTCTGTGCTTCTTGAACTTGAATGCCTTCTTCCTTCACCAAATTAGGGAAGTTTTCTCTCACTATGTTTTTGAATATATTCTCTATCCCTTGCTCATTTTCTTCTTCTTCGGGGACTCCTATGATGCGAATATTATTACGTTTCCAGTTGTCCCATAGTTCTCTTAAGCTGTCTTCCTGTTTTTTAATAGTTTTTTCCTTTTGTTTTTCTGATTGGTTGATTTTTTCTACCCTGTCTTCTAATTCACTGATCCGGTCCTCAGCTTCCCCTACTCTGCTTTTTAAACCTTCCAATGTGTTCTTCATTTCTGATATGTCATTTTTTATCTCTTCTTGTTGGTTTTTAATTTCCAATTGGCTTATTTTCAGTGTCTCTATGTCCTTACTCATGCTGTTCAGCTTCCTCATGATCATGGCTCTGAATTCTAGCTCTGTTAACATGCCTAATTGCTCCACATTGATCTCATCTTCGGTTGAGGTCTCTTGTTCTTTCATTTGGCTTCTGTTTCTGTGTTTCACCATTTTGGCTATCACTGTGGGCTTTGGAGCCTGTCAAGTTCTCCCTGTGGGTGTTGGTGTTCTGCTGTTTGTGGCTCCCTCTCCTGTGTTTAGATGAGCGAGGGAGGACCGGCGTTGAACACCACTGTCAAGTCTTACTTTCCTGGTTAAAGTTGCCTGCCCAGGAAACGTACTGTTATCCTCTAGCTTTTTGCCTGGAGGCTAGCAGTCTAGGTTAATTGATGAGTTTTGGGTTGTCAGTTGATTGAAAAATTCCCTCTGGTGCTCAGCCAAGGGGCTTTCACGAGGGTGGGGCAGATGCTGGTTGTTAGTGAGCCTCAATTAACACTTCAATGGCCCACAGGGTGGGGTTGGATCTCCGAGGGAGGGGCTGCTGCCTCTCCTCAGAGCCCTGGGAAGGAGCAATGTGGCCACCGTCCTGAGTGGCTGCACTCAGCCAAAGCTCTGAGCGCCCTCCAAACCCCGAGTGTCCCGACACAGTTCCAGTCCAGTCCGCCCTCCCTCCGCCGGAGCCCAAGGTGAGTGGCTGTGGCTGTTTCAGCCTCTGTCCCGGCTCTGTGCTGTGGAGCCGCCTGGGAGTGTGACCCGAGGGCGCGGCTTACAGCTAAGGCCGCTGCCGAGCTGCCGACCGTGGGCTCCCAGCCCCGTCTCGCGCCTTCGCAAGCCTACCGGGATCGAGTCCGTGTCCCTCGTTGTATGGTCCTCGCAAGCTGCTTTTCTGTTGGTTTTTCCCCGTCGATTTGTCTGTGTTATAGTTGTAATTCCAGTTTGGTTCTGGGAGACGGTCTGTGTAGCTCCGTTCACTCCGCCGCCATTTTTCACATATAAGACATTTAATACAGTGCCTGGAACATAGCAAGTCTTCAATAGATTTTTGCGGTTACTTTTATTACATTATTTTTCAGTTATCCATGGGTTTTGTAAGGGCAGAGACCAGGGTGAATTCATCTCTCTCTCTTTGATGGTGCTTCAAAGATCTAGATGATATTAGAGGTCTGTTGAATAAGCAGATGAGATTTTAATCAAATGTAGGCCAGTCAGACTAGCTTGATTTTAGACAATCAGTAAGTCAACAAACCAAACACACAAAGCAAAACAGCAACAGACTCAGATACAGAAAACAACTTGATGGTTGTCAGAGGGAAAGAGGGTGGGGAGATAGATAAAAGAGTTGAAAGGGAATAAGAGGTACAAACTTCCAGTTATAAAATAAATCACAGAAGTGTAATGTGCAGCATAAGGAATATAGTCAATAATATTGTAATAACTTTGGTGACAGATAGTTACTAGACTTATTGTGATTATCACATCATAAGGTATATAAATGTCAAACCACTGTGTTGTACACCTGGAACTAATATAATATTGTAGGTCAGCTATACTCTGATAAATCATAAATTAAAAACCAAAACCCAAACACACACGGCAGGCATCTGTTTGCAAACAGATGCATATTCTACAGAGACTCCATTTCTCAGTAGGTGTTACAGGGGAGGAAGGTGAGGGTGGTGAGAGGCATAGTAATTACTGAAACCAGACTGCACTCTGCCTCAAGGGGCACATTACTGAATGCCACAGAATGGTGAGGGAGTAGGGTATGTAGAACCCCAAAAGACTGGTGACTGGGATGGAGAGTTTCCCGAGAGTCACCCCCAAAGAAGACATCAGGCCCATCATGGGGCCTTTTAAGGAAATTCTTCAGGGAGAGAAACTACTGTTTCCTTTTTCTTTTAGGAGAAGATTAGCTGATAGTGAAGATGTAGCCAGATCTCTCCTTTCCAACTCCCTCTTTCCCATCGTCCTCTCACTGAGAGGAGGACGGTGCCAGTGTTTCCCGAAGCCTACAGAAAATGAACTGAGTGTCATCCTGAAGGGTGAGAGCACCCTGGGCCAGTGGTGGTAGGGGCAGACCCGGGGTACACAGGAACAGTAAGGGAGTTGGCACAAATGGGATGAGGGGCAAGCAGACCAGGGCAAGCTGAGATCAGCTGAGGCTACTAGAGGCCTAGAATAGGGGCACAGGTCAAGGAAAGGGGCATGTGAGCTGAGGTTGGCAGGGAAAAACAAACAAACAAACAAACAAACAAACAAACAAACAAAAAACTGGAACAACCAGGATAATGACAGAATAAGACTGAAAATAGTAATCACTCAGGGGAATACCCAAAGGCTGAGTGGAACCTCAGTAAGAGAAGAGTATGTTTAATGTTTGATGGATATAGGCTCAGTTGGGAGGATGAATCTGGAGTGCACAAGGCAGAGTCTATCTCTCATGCACCTCTCATATCCAAACATGGTCTCAGGCATTAGCTCACCTCCTGATTCTCATCTTCTGTCATTCTCATCCTTGTACGTCTGTATCTAACAATAGACCTTCTTTCTATACTTCTCAAATATTTTGTCTTCTACACACTTTAGATCTCACCATTATTCCAAGAAACTCTTTTCTGCCTCCCAGGCCTGTGCTCCTGTATTGTGTATTAGGGGCCACCTCAGGAAAACCTTAGCTAAACAACCCAGACCAGGTTAGTCACATTCCTCCTTTCAGTGCTGCTTGCTCACTCCTACTTCACATTATTGCTCCACCTCAGTCATTGCTGCTGTAATAGTCCAGGGGGTAGACTGGGGAGGGAGTAGAAACCTAAAATAGGTAGATGGAAGGGATAGGTCAGGTGCACTTGCTAACTAAAGGTTTCAGCAACAACCAGCTTGATCTTTGCAGTATGGTTCTATAGACAGAATTCTGGTGTAGGAATTAGGAGATGTAAAATTTGTTCTAGACCTGGTACTTACTCCCTTCATGATCATTTGAGACTCAGTTTTCCAAATACATCATTCTAAAGTACTCTTAGGATGAAGGTATGGTCTACTGAATAGTTTACAGCACTGACTGAATACTCTCTAGCTATGAAGCCATGTGCACTTTTTGAAGAGACAAAGAAATAAATGACTCAGGCTTCCTTTTGTCATTTGCTGATATGTTAACTCTGGAGGCAGGAAACAAACATAGGACAATGGTCTTTAAGGACTGGACACTCATGCCAAACAGGGTGAAGGGAGTGGGGGCGGGAGGAAACCAGATAAACAGAGTTGAATTGTGAATGGAACTAGAAGTATATTCTAGTTGAATCTGGAAAGGAAGTTAACAGGTTATTAGGCCTTTTAAACATAACTGGCCAGCTGTGAGATTGAGATGAGAGGCAGATAAACTGAAGGCTGGGATTTCAGCAGAAGCACACAGGAAGTAAGGGAGACAAGGGCACTCAGGAAGAGGAGACACTTGTTTGGAATTGAAACAGTACCTTCACTTAAGATAAAATGACAGCATGTATAAGAGGATATTCATTTATTTAGTAATGAAATATTTAGCAAGTCTCTATATGTTTGCTATGGATATTAGTGGCAGTAAATATGAAAACCCTGTTGTCACAGGATTTCCATGCTGTCTGTCCCAATGCTAAGTCCTAGAGAAAATGGACAGATACACATTAGACTTGGAGGAGACATTTCTACAATAAAGAGGACTTTTATTTTGAATGATGAAAGAATTTTGTACACTTTCTATTTGTACAGATCTCTAAAATTGAGAGATACCCATAAGTCTCAGTTTGGATCACATGGTGATATACAACAGTAGGAGAGAAGAAAGTTTCTCCAGGAAGGGAGTCATTTACGTACTCATTTAAAAAACACTTCTGAGCACCAACCATATTCAGTAGAGTCTATGAATATAGAAATGAGTAAGTCACAGTTGTAGTAAAACCCCCTAACCTGTAAATGGATAGACACATGCATTGGCAACACAGATCATGCTCTCTTTACTTAATTTAGTGTATTAATAAGTCCTCATTGAAAACACAGAAAATCTTCCAGGAGGAGTCTGAGAAGGTTTCACAAAGAAAGTGGCACAATCTTGGCCAGGTAAGGAAGGGGACAAAGGAAAACATTTCAGGTACATTGTATGAGCTACAAGCATGACTGTTTTAGGAAGTGGCAGAGACTCTAATGTGGCTGAACCTAGGATAAATATTTAGGGAGATGGTAAGAGGTGATATCAATGATTTAGGCAGGAACAAATTTGTAAGCATGTTGAGTGGTTTTCTATTTTTCTTGTAGCATTGAGACCTCATACGTGGTTTTCAATAAGGAAATAACATGTTGTCAGTCACATTGCAGTGGATGGATTGAGTGGAGGACAAGAACTAAAGAGGAGGTCTTTATAGTGATAGAGGTAAGAGATGATGTGAATTTGGGAACACACAAAGGGCACAGAGTGAAGAAGCACAGTGTGAGAAAATTCAGGGGCAGGATCGAGGGGCATCGTTACTGACGGAGACAGAACTCCAGGAGCTCTAGCACCTGGCAAAAGACTGTATAACTGGAGTATAATGAAGAAGAGAGAGATGAGAAGGGATGAGGCTGAAGAGTGAGTAGGGACCAGACAATGCGGAGACTTGTAAACCAAGGTGAGGACTGTGGATTCCATCCTCAGTGCAATGATAATTCCATGAAGGTCTTGGGCAAGACCCGGCATAATAGAATTTGCCTTTATCTATTAAGGCCTCTTTCACTGCAGTAGAGAGAATAAATTATAGAAGGGTCAAGATTCAGGCCACAAGGAGCAGTCAGGAGGCTATGCAGTCTGAAAGATGATGGTTTAAAAAGAATGCTGGCAAGGGAAAGAAAATGAGTAGGGAGTAACACACATTTTTTCAGATTGATAAGATTTGCTAATGAACTAGATATGAAGGAAGAGGGAGAGTATTAAATTAAGGATTATCCCATGTTTCTGACCTCACTTGCTACAGGATGGGTGGCAGTAATATGTATTCAGGTAAATAAAACATGGGGAGGAAATAGTATGTGGGGAGGTAAGATATCTGTTTTGGCTGTAGTTTGTTTGAGATGACTGTGCAACACCTACGAGAGAAGTGCAACAGGTGGCAGGATATACTAGTCTGAAACTCAGGGTAGAAGCTATACATTTGGAAATTCTTTCAGTAGACATGGTAAAAAAGTCAAGAAGAATAACAGAGACCACCTATAGAAGTAGGAGACTAGAAAGCGAATAAAAAAGAAAAGATGGAGAGAATGAGGGAAAAAAGAAAGCGATGACAAGATTGGTGGATGGGGGAGTAGTGGAGATGGAAACCAGACTGGAAAGGACTGGAAGTTAAATGAGAGATGAAGAAGTAGAGATTGAATACTGTCAAAATTTCAATAGGTTGTGCTGTGAATGGGAATAGAATTGAGGTATGTTCAATGGAGAAAGATATAAAGCCAAGGTATGCAGGATCATGGTAATGTTAATAAAAATGAACATTTTAGAAAAGGGGACAGGTTTGTACAAGGAGAGGAAGATACTAATGACAAATAGCATTTGCACAATTTTTACGGTCTTGAAAGTCTATTTTTATATGTGATTTCATCTTTCTTCACAATAAAACTCAGTAAGATGATCAGGGGAAGTATAGGTATTGCCTTTATTTATAGATGAGGGAGCTAAAACATTAAAAACATCAGTGATTAAGGTCAGTTTCTGCTGGTAAACTGATGGCATAATCATCACTTGGGCCCAACTCTACATTCTAAAGCTTTCACATGTACTATGGTCATGAGAGTTTTAACCTCGACATGCTGGATTTGAACTGATCCTGGAGCAACAAGGTGGATGCAGAAGAGTATAGTGATTTAACACATTGTATCTGAGGGCAGGAAATCTCAGAGTTCAAGTTTAATCATTGACATTTACCATCCATGACATTGTCAGTAAATAATTTAACCTTTAGTTTTCTTAATTAAAAAGAGTGATCACATTTACTAAGCAACTTTTAATGTTCTAGATTTGTGCTAATCAATTTTTTAATTTAAAAATTAAGAAATGATTTTCAGTTTTGTTGATATATAACTGACAATAACATTGTATTAGATTAAGGTGTACAACATAATGATTTGATAAAGGTATATATTACAAAACGATTGCTATAAGTTTAGGTAACATCCATCACTGTTTTTTTTTTTTCCTGGCGATGAGACCTTTAAGATCTACTCTCTTAGCAACTTTCACGTAGACAATACAATATTGTTAACTATAGTCAACATACTATACATTGCTATTCCCCAAACTTATTTATCTTATAAATAGAAGTTTGTACCCTTTGACCACCTTCACTGATTTCTCCTAACCCCTGGCAATCACCAACCTATTTTCTGTTTCTACAAGTTTGGGTTTTTTAGATTCCACATATAAGTGAGGTCACACAAGATTTGTCTTTCTTTGTCTGTATTATTTCACTTAATATAATGCCCTCAAGGTCCATTCATGTTGTTGCAAATGGCAGAATTTTCTTCTTTTTATAACTGAATAGTATTCCATTGTGTGTAGATACCACATTTTTTTAATCCATTTATTCATTGTCCTAACTAAGTGTTTTAAAAGATTATCTAAATTCATCCTCAGCTCACATTAGATATTCTCTGGGAAGGCCTGTGGAAGTAGAAAACAGGAAGAAACACCCCAGTGGCCATGTTAACCTCCAATATTACTTCAACTCATCCAGCACTCTTCTTGTTGATGGGGATCCCAGGCCTGGAGCACCTACATATGTGGATCTCCATTCCCTTCTGCTCAGCCTATACTCTGGCTGTGCTCGGCAACTGCACTCTCCTCTTCATTATCCAGGTTGATGCAGCCCTTCATGAGCCCATGTACCTCTTTTTGGCCATGTTGGCAGCTATTGATCTAGTCCTTTCTTCTACAACACTACCTAAAATGTTGGCTATTTTTTGGTTCAGAGATCAGGAGATCAACTTCTATGCCTGTCTGGTCCAGATGTTCTTTCTCCACTCCTTCTCCATCATGGAGTCAGCAGTGCTGCTGGCCATGGCCTTTGACCGCTATGTGGCCATTTGCAAGCCACTGCACTACACCACGGTCCTGACTGGACCCCTTATCACCAAGATTGGTGTAGCTGCTATGACTCGAGCTGTGACACTAATGACTCCACTCCCCTTTCTGCTCAGACGCTTCCACTACTGCCGAGGCCACATGATCGCCCACTGCTACTGTGAGCACATGGCTGTGGTGAGGCTGGCCTGTGGGGACACTCGCTTCAACAATATCTATGGCATTGCTGTGGCCATGTTTATAGTGATATTGGATCTGCTTTTTATTATCCTGTCTTATATTTTCATCCTTCGAGCAGTTCTACAGCTTGCCTCTCAGGAGGCCCGCTACAAGGCCTTTGGGACATGTGTGTCTCACATAGGTGCCATCTTAGCCTTCTACACCCCTGTTGTCATCTCTTCAGTCATGCACCGTGTGGCTCGCCAGGCTGCGCCACATGTGCACATTCTCCTTGCCAATTTCTATCTGCTCTTCCCACCTATGGCCAATCCCATTATCTATGGGGTCAAGACCAAGCAGATTCGTGAGAGAGTCTTAAGACTATTCTTGAGAAAGGATGTGTGAATGGAGAGAAAGGGACTGGTGGAGAAAGAGTGGTAAAGGTTCAATGCTGGAATTGGGGGGGCGGTGTGTATATGATGGCAAGTGGAAGGCTGTCAGAGTTTCTATGTTTAGTTCTTTCCTGGTATAATTAAAAAACAAAATATCCTGAAACATACAGAATCACCAGTCTGACCAGGACTCATGGATCTTTGTCCTTTGGTAGCCTCTGGATTCAAAATGATGACTTTGCTTTCTCATCAAAGCGTCCACTATTCTATCCTGAACTTGACAAAGGCTTACTTAACCCACTTTTCTCTTGGTAACATCACCTAAAGACACAAAGATGCTTTCAACTTCATTATAAAGAGAAGCCTGTGAGAATCTGTGTGTTCTATTTTAAGTCATTGGGATTTGGTGACCTATCCACTCAAGATTCATGTAGGGACCAACAATTTATCTGAGGCAGGGATGCCTATATAGTCTGACTGTTGGTGTTTGGCATCTGACTAAACACTACTAGTTTGGGGGAGCTCATAATCTTCCAGGACTATAAGTTCCAAGTAAGACAGCTTTGCTTATTAAAATTTATTTCTTCAACTGAGTCAATCTGTGTATTCTGTGACCTCTCTTCATGTCTAATACCTCTCATTAAACATTTTGAATATGATGTCTTCCGACATTTCCTTATACCATGCAATCTTTTCTTTATATATAGATGTATCTTATGTTTTCACCCAAATGGTGACTTCTTCATTTATTTACTAATATATTCACAATTATTGAGTACCAAATCTGTACCAAGTCTGTGCTAGGGGCTGAGAATACATAGATTGCTAAGGAAGGGGTGCTGCACTTACATCTATGTCCTAAAATGAAGCAGAAAATTCTAAGTACAAAATCGTGTTCTCTAAGGTTCAGAATTGTGTGTGTGTGTGTGTGTGTGGGGGGGAGGTAGGCAAAGCAGATAAGAGATGGGGATATTGACCTATGTCTCTCTCCGCCCATCCCCATGCAAACTTATATAATAGATAATTCCCTTAATATTAATCATGACAACTGGAATCTGTGTGGCCACACAAGCCTTCATATACTATCTTCCACAAATGCATTCAATTATTTTTATCTTGTGACCCCTTTGTTTCCTCAGAGACTACTGTTTATGAATTATATATTTCTATCTCTGTCTTATCTCTCTATATCTGCCTATACATATTTAGCTTTGAAAGATGATTTCAATGCCCATGTCAGATGGAGTATAAAAGGTTGGAAGCTGTGAAAAAGAGGGAAGGGTAGAGCAAGAGCCTGGAGACCCACGTGTGCTTGTTTCCCATCTCTGCTCTCATAATTCCCTTCGATAAATAAATAAATAAAAGAAAAAAATGATGTTCTACTATTATTAGTTTCTATGTGATCAAAATTTTATGCTTGAGTATAATCTTATTTCCAAAACCAGATAAAGATACTATCAAGAAATACAATTATAGACCAATATCCCTGACAAACAAACAAAGATATCCTCAATAAAATATTAGCAAGCTGGATCCAGCAATACATTAAAAGATCATACACCATGATCAAGTGGAATTTATTTCTGGGATGCAAGTTTGGTACAATATCCTCAAATCAATTAACGTGATACACCACATAAATAAAATGAAGGTTAAAAAACCACATGATCATATCAAAAGATGGAGAAAAAGCATTCGACAAAATTCAGCACCCATTTATGATAAAATCTCTCAGCCAGGTGAGAACAGAGTGATCGTACCTCAACATAATAATGGCCATATATGACAAACCCACAGTTAACATTATATTCAGTGGGGAAAAACTAAAAGCATTTCCCTTAAGATCAGGAACAGGACATGGATGCCCACTTTCACCACTCTTATTCAACACAGTACTGGAAGTCCTAGCCACAATAATCAGACAAGAAAAAGAAATAAAAGGCATCCAAATGGGAAATGAAGACATAAAACTGTCATTATTTGCAGATGATGTGATACTGTATATAGAAAACCCTAAAGACTCCACCAAAAAAGTACTAGAACTGATAAATGAATTCAGCAAAGTAGCAGGATACAAAATTAATATTCAGAAATAGGTTGCATTTTTATACACCAATAATAAACTATCAGAAAGGGACTCTAGCCCTGGCTGGTTTTATTCAGTGGTTAGAGCGTCGACCTGTGGTCCAGAGAGACCTGGGTTCGGTTCCCGCTAAGGGCACGTACCTCAGTTGCAGTTTGTTCCTGGCCCTTGTTGGGTCGTGCGGGTGACAACCACTCAATGTGTCCCTTTCATGTCGATGTTTTTTTTTCTCTCTCTCTCCCTCCCACTCTATCTGAACAAAATATGGAAAAATGTCCTCGGGTGAGGATAAAAAAAAGAAAGGGACTCTAAGAAAACAATTTCATTTCATACTGCTCCAAGCCTCCCCCCCTCAAAAAAATCTTAGGAATAAATTTAATCAAAGAAGTAAAAAATATGTACTTGGAAAATTATAAGACACCGAAGAAAGAAACAGAAAAATATACAAATAAAGGAAGCATATATCATGTTTATGGATAGGAAGAATTTACATCATTAAAATGTTATACTACCCAAAGCAATTTATAGATTTAATGCAATCCCTGTCAAAATATCAATGATGTTATATTATTTATTTATTTTAGATCCTCACCCAAGGATATTTTTCTATTTGTCTTCAGATAGAGTGGGAGGGAGAGAGCAAAGGGGAGAGAGAGAGACAGAGTGAGATAGAGATAGAGAGAGAGAGAAACATTGATGTGAAAGAGACACATTGTAGGTTGCCTCCTGCATGACCCCAGCCAGGGTTGGGGACAGAAATGCAACCAAGGTACATGCCCTTGACCAGAATCAAACCCATGACTCATTGGTCTGCAGGCCGATGCTGAGCCAAACTGGGCCCAATGATGTTATTTCACAGAACTAGAAAAATAATCCAAAAATTTATATGAAACCACAGAATATCCTGAATAGCCTCAGCAATACTGAAAAAACCAAAAAACCAAAAAACAAAGTTTGAGGTATCATGCTACCTGATATCAAACTATACTACAAGTCCATAGTAGCCAAAACAGCATAGTACTGGCCTAAAAACAGTCATAAAAATCATTGGAACAGAAGAAAGAGCCCAGAAATAAACTCACATTTATATGGTCAATTAATATTTGACAATGGAGAAAAAAATATAGAATGGGGTAAAGACAGTCTGTTCAATAAATAGTGTGGGGGAAATTGGACAGATATGTGCAAAACAATGAAACTTGACCACCGTCTTATACCACACATAAGAATAAACTCGAAATGGATTAAAGACTTAAATGTAAGCCTTGAAATCATAAAAATCCTAGGAAAAAACATAGGCAGTAAAATCTCAGACATTTCATGTAACAATTTTTTTCTGATATATCTCCTCGGGCAAGGGAAACAAACAAAACCAAACAAAACAAATGGGATTACATCAAACTAAAATCTGTTTGCACTTGCAAAGGAAACAATCAACAAAACTAAGAGACAACTCACTAAATGGGAGAACATATTTGTCAATGAGACATCTGATAAGGGGTTAATATCCAAAATTTATAAGGAACTCATATTACTGAATATAAAAACAACAACACAAACACAACCCAATTAAAAAATGGACAAAGGACCTGAATAGACACTTCCCCAAAGAGGACATACAGATGCCCAATAGACATGAAAAGATGTTCAACATCACTAATCATCAGAGAAATGCAAATTATAATCACAATGAGATATCACCTCACACCTGTCAGAATGACTATCATCAATAAATCAACAAATGGTAAGTGTTGGTGAAGGTGTGGAGAAAAGGGAACCCTCATATACTGTTGGTGAGAATGCAGATTGGTCCAGACACTGTTGAAAGCAGTATGGAATTACCTCCAAAAAATTAAAAATGGAACTGCCTTATGACCTAACAATTCCTCTTTTGGGGATTTATCTGAAGAAGAAACCCAAAACACAAAATTGAAAGAAAATATGCACCCCATGTTCATTGCAGTGTTATATACAATAGCCAAGCTATGAAAGCAACCTAAGTGACCAACAGTGGATAAAATAGCTGTGTACATATATACAATAAGCCATAAAAAAAGAATGAAATCTTACCATTTGAGACAGCATGGATGGACCTGAACGGTATTATGTTAAGTGAAATATGTTCATCAGAGAAAGATAAATACCATATAATTTCACCTACACATGGAACCTAAAGAACAAGATAAAGTTGAAACAAACGCATAGACACAGAGAACAAACTAGTGGTTTCCAGAGGAGAGGGGTGTTAGGGGACTCAGGAAAAGAGGTGAAGGAATTAAGAACCACAAATAGGTAGTTACAGAATAGTCAGGGGGACATAAGTAAAGCACAGGGATCATAGTAAATAATATTGTGGTAACTATGTATGGTGTCAGTTGGGCACTGGAAATATCGAGGGGACCACTATGTGAAGTATATGATTGTCTAACTACTAAGCTCTACACCTGAAACCAATAAACCAAAATAAAACTAAAGGAAAAAAATACTCAGAAAAAAACCCCAAAACCTCTAGCTTTTTTCTTTTGAGCATAGTTGGGACAGGTGGAATGCTTTAAATTAGTAGTAAACACTAACAACATACAAATACACACACAGAGTGGCTGGAATTTCTGCCCTTCTGGGTTATTGTCAGACAGGAGTTGGTTGTAGTTTATGTTTTAGTGAGGTTCTCTTTCTTAGGAGACACTGCAAGGAAGAGGTAGAGGGAAGTAGAAACAAATCAAAGACAAAGGCCCACGCAGGCTCTATCTGAAGTGCTCACAGTCTCTGGACTGTTAAGTATGGCCCCTGGGAGGCATGACTTAGCACCACAAAGAGGGTGGGGACATGATCTGCAGGAACCCCAGGATGGCAGCTCTGAGTCAGAGTAGTCTCCAAGAAAATAGGCCAGGGACCATGGACAGAACTGGACTAGCAGACACAGGAAAAAGGTGACAGATGTGGTGAGTGGGAGAGAATGGGGCACTCTCAATTACCACCGACACCCAGTCCTGATCTTAGGCATCAGCTCCTGCCTGCTCCCTAATTATTTATTGCCTCTAGTTTGGCACATCCTTGGTTTCAGGAGGTCGGGCTGCTTCCACCAAGGACCAAGGGTTGGAAATACCCACCCAGGGCTGAGTAGTCAGGGCCACTGTCAGGACTGAGGCATTGGAACCACCACACTGATAGTTTTGAAGGACAGAGTGTCCAGCCAAAGATTATTCTGGAGCCTTAAAATAAAAAATAATTTGTCCTGGTAGCTTTCAGTTGCTTGTGACTAATACCCTATTTTAAAATTTTCTGATTTCTCCCTTTTGGAATGGGTGTGTCATTCTATGGCGGTGCCCCACTGTATTTTGGAAGCAGATAACTCAGCTGGTTTCACAGGGTCCCAGCTGAAGAGGAATTTTGCCTTAGGATGAATCATACTTTGAGTCTTAACCACACATGACTTAATGAGATTTAAATGAAATTTTGTATTCGGGGTTGAGGATGGAATGAGTTAGGACTTCAAGGGCTGTTAGGATGAGGTGAATGTGTTTTTGTGTGAGAAGGATGCACGCTTTATTTTTTTTATTTTTTAAAATTTTTTATCCTCATTCGAGGACATTTTTCCATTTTTTTGTTCAGATAGAGTGGGAGGGAGAGAGAGGGAGAGAGAGGGGGAGAGAGAGAGAGAGAGAGAGAGAGAGAGAGAGAGAGAGAGAGAGATAGATATGGAGAGAGACATCGATGTGAAAGGGGACACATCGAGTGGCTGCCTCTCGCATGACCCAACCAGGGCCAGGGACAAACTGCAACCGAAGTACGTGCCCTTAGCAGGAACTGAACCCCGGGTCTCTCTGGACCACAGGCCGACGCTCTAACTGTTGAGCCAAACTGACCAGGGCAGGATGCACACTTTAGAAGGCAGATTTTTGTGGGCTGAATTGTGTTCCCTCCAATTTATACGTTGAAGTCATAACTCTCAGTACCTCAGAGAGTGACTGTATTTATAAGTATGGTCTTTAAAGAGATAATTAAGTTAAAATGAGGTCATTAGGGTGGTTGTTAATCCAATCTAAGTCTGTATAAGAAAAGGAAATTTGGACATAGACACACAGAGGGAAGACCATGTGAAGATTCAAGGAGAGTGCCATGTATGAACTAAGAAGAGAGGCCTCAGAAGAAATCAACACTGCTGGCATCTTAACTTGTAGCCTCCAAAATGGTGGGAAAAATAAATGTCTCATTTAAGCTACCTAGTATGTGTTACTTTGTTATGAAAGCCTAGCAAAAGTGTGCCTCCTCATACGTCATCTTCCACAAATACATTTCTGTACTTTTATCTTGTGACCCCTTTGTTTCTTCAGAGACTACTGTTGAAGAATTATGTATGTCTAATTCTGTATCTATTGCAGTTTCTATCTCTATCTGTCTAGGTTTTTTTTTTTTTTTTTTTTTTTACCTTGAAAGAGAATCTCCAAGCCCATGTCAGACGGGGCATGGAAGGTAGGAAGTTGTTGAAAAGGGAATGGTGCCGTAAGAGCCTAGAGACCTACTTATGCTTGTTCCCATCTCTGCTCTCATAATTCTTTGACATCAAACAACAACAACAACAGCAACAACAAACCTCCAAAATAAAAAATGCCCCAAGGAAATGGTATTCTATCTTTAGATGCTATGTAGTCAAAACCTCTTGTTTGTTTTTTCTCAACATAGTTGAGAAATAATAACAAATACTAACAACACATAAACAGAGTGGCATGCTTGAAAAAAGGCTATTTCCTAAAACAAGGTCTGCTTTTCCTCCTGAGGACTTACACAGAGAATGTCACCAGCTTTCAGGTCATATCTATCCCCAGTGAAGAAGGAATGGCTCTGTTTCTGGTACAAGTCCAATATTATAAAGATCCACAGCCAGGTAATACATCTAACATCAGAATAACCAGAAATAGTAACAAACAATAAAAGGAAAGTTACCTTCCGTATTTGCTCATTTGAGCAAACGAACAAAGCATGAATAAGAAATATGAGCAGCCTATAGGCACACAAAATTGTTTTCATGCAAGGAAGATGAGATTATGAAAAAGAAACCTGGTGCAGTAACCTGAGCTTCATTACAATATTTCCAATCACCTGGTAACTAGGAATTTTCAAAATTCCAGATGAGGGTGCATAGCTGCATACCATCCATGAATTAGCAGGAAGAGTACTTGAGTGTTGGACCTTGTTCTGTTCAGTGATCCCACATCACCTTCCTTCCTTCCTGTTGCTCAAGCCAGAAGTCTTAGATTTATCTCTGAATCTCTTCTCTCACACACTATATATAATCTCTTAAGAAATCTCATTGGCACTTTTTTTTAAATACATATACAATTTGATCACTTCTCACCACATACACTGTTACCACCTTGGTTATGAGATGTCTTCTCTTCTCTGAATTACTGCAGCATTTAAAAAATTATCTTTTTGCTCCTACCTGCACCTCCTATTACTGTTCTCGTCATAGAAATCAGAATCTATCTTTTTTTAAATTGAATTTATTGAGGTGACATTGATTAATAAAATTATACAGGTTTCAGGTATACAAGTCTACAATTTGTATATTGTGTTGTGTGTTCCCGTCTCCCAAGTCATGTTTCCTTCCATCATGATTTATCCCCTTTTTCCCCAACCTCCTTCCCTCTGGCAATCACCATACTCATGTGTCCATGAACTAACTTCCTTCCTTCCTTCCTTCCTTCCTTCCTTCCTTCCTTCCTTCCTTCCTTCCTTCCTTCCTCCCCTCCCCTCCCCTCCCCTCCCCTCCCCTCCCCTCCCTTCCCTTCCTTCTTTCCTTCATTCCTTCTTCCTTTCTTTCCTAACTCTATTAAGCTTATTCCATCTCAGCCTCCCTGGCCATGGCCTAGATTCATGGTTCCTATAAGCATCATGCTATTTCTAACTTAACAGTGTGTTCTCTGTTCCATCATGGGCTTTCTCTCAACTTAAGTCTGATTTTTCTCTTGCCTTTGCCCCTGATGCCAGCTTTTCCTCAAAGGTTTTGATGATGTGTTCTTCACAAATCCTGTATCCTCTTGGCCTAGCTGTGCTTTGTTAATTTAGGCTCCAACATTAAAGCTATCATGCAGGAATTTCACTTTATCTCACCTTCTCAGGAGATCAGATATACATTGCAGGTGAGTGGGGGTGGGGTGGGTGAGATGAGATGGGGGTGTTCCTGAATCAACTACCCCTGAAGGCTAATAAGGAAAGATCAAGTTAGCTTCAGGATATATTTTTGTAGGATGGGAGTGGGTGTGACTAAGGTACATGGCTCTGAACTTACTTTATAAAGGATTATGGGGAAT
Source organism: Molossus molossus (assembly GCF_014108415.1). Classification (NCBI taxonomy): domain Eukaryota; kingdom Metazoa; phylum Chordata; class Mammalia; order Chiroptera; family Molossidae; genus Molossus; species Molossus molossus. The sequence goes on from NW_023425348.1 coordinate 47,685,544, forward strand.
TAGGGATGCATGCATGGGGGATCCTAGCAAAAATCAGGGCTTTGAAAATAGCAAACATTAAAGTGAATTATAGGTACAAAGATGGAGCTTCATTATTTATAGATGATAATTATTGATAAGTAATCACATTAGTAGTGGCCTTCTCAATTATACAATTAGATCCTACCTTTACCCTGTGAATTATGAAAAGCTGAGTCTATTTTCACTTTAGATATAAGAAACACAGCAGGACCAGAGAACTGTCATTCTGGAAATCAATGCCTTGCTCAGGCCAACATGTAACATGTATGCAAAATAAATACCTAATAGATGATCCTGGCCTGGTTAGGCTGGAACTCCTGCCCTTCCAGGTCATATCAGATAGGACTTGGTTACAGTTTATATGTTCTAATGAAACTCTGTTTCTTAGGAGACACTGCGAGGAGGGGTAGGGATATAGAGGCACATCAAAGACCAAGGTACAAGCAAGTTCTTCTACCTGAAGTGCTCACAGCTCTGAAAAGCAAGTAATGACTCTTGGGAGGCATGACTTGGTGCAACTAAACATGGAAAGGAAAAGTACTTTGGGGAACCCTAGGGATGAAACTCTGGGTCAGGGGAGTCCCCTGTGTAAACACCCAGAGAAGAGGCCAGAGTCTTCCTTGAGTCCCTCCTCACATACAACACTTTGTGCTTCCATGTCCTTCTGGGAGATGAGCAGAGGTTTGTGAGGATAAAGCCTGATGCTCCCTTCCAAGCTCTCTCCTTCTCAAACTCCTCCCACTGGAGTTTCCTGAAGCTAAAGGACAGGACCAAGAATCCTGTTCAGACTAAGGACTGTGGTCAGAGCTGAACTAGCAGAATAGGAAAGAAGTGACACAGGTGTGGTGAGTGGGAGAGGATGGGGCACTCTCAATTCTCTTCAACACCCAGTCCTGGTCTTCGGCATCAGCTCCCTGCCCACTCCCTGTTTCTTTATTGCCTTTGTTTTGACTCTTCAATTGAGGGAGCATAAGTCTTGACAGTACATCTCAAAAGCTTTGTCTACAAACTTCAGATACTCCCTCCACTAAAGAGGATTTTGACCTCCTTTCTATGCCAAACACTGTGGTTTAACTCCAAGAAGTCTTAGCTGATTATTCCAGCTTGGATCCTGTCACTTTTCACCTATCATTTCTCCTCCTCCTCCACCAGTATTCCTGCCCCCATTAAGAGGCATTAGTAAGGAGAGAGAAAACGAGGCCTGAAATGTGCACAGAGAGGTGAGAAATACATTTTGTATAGGTTTTTCTTCCACAAGCCACATCCTTGAAGGACCTTAGGTGAGTGACTATCTTCCTCTAACTCCAAGATTTCCTATCCTCATCTTCCTGTTGTTCTTTTTTATAACAGCAATATCTTCTGTATAAATTATGCTCTTTTATTATCCTCAAACCTTTAGAAAATCTGTTCTATTAAGGTATTGGTCTGTTTTATTTGCATATTTATCTTTAACCCATTTAGTAAAAATATTTATTTTTTTCAGTAAATGTACTGAATAGATTTACTGAATGTTCTGTGATTATAAAACTGAGTAGAGCCTTGAAAAAATTCAATATTTAGAGGTCACGCAGATACAGGAGATTAAAATAAGAAGCTAAGGAGGTAAGAAATGATAGTGTCATTGTACCCAAGGGAAAAGAAGAGGGTCTTAAAAAGAAGAGAGTTGTCAATTCATATAAAAGTTGAGTTGCATGGAAGCAGGTACATTACAATGACACTGTCAACACAGAGGTCATTGATGGTCCCATCACTGCTGTTCCCAATGAAAGCAGTTTCAGGAAAGTAATGGGAGTGAATTCATATTGGACTGTTCCATTACCAAGTGATATTTGAGAGAGTTGAGACTGAATATAAGCATTTCTAGATGCTTCCTGTGAAGAGAAGCAGAGATATAAAGTAATCGAAGGAGGAGAATATAAGATAGGAGGGACAATATTAATCATAACAATATTTTTAAAAAGTGTAGTTCTATGGAGGAAGAGATATAAATGACAGATAAGGCTTTGCAAACACTAAAAAATTATATAAAGGAATTTTATACACAATCCCAATTACTCTCCCTACAACTTCCCATAAAGGTAGGGCATTTCTATGCCCCATTCACAGAGAATAAAATGGTCTTGGAGATCAATGATTGGTGCAAAGTCATGCAGCTGGCACACGTGGCTGTTGTGATTTGATCCAAGACCATACCACATGGAAAGAAGTTAGTTTTCAATTTGGATATGCTGAATGTGTGTTGCTTATAAGGCATTTAGATGGAAGCAATAATGCCTAGTTATTTAGGACATTGGAAATGGAGAAAGCTAGAACTCAAACTCAGTTGTCTAACACTAGCAACTATGACATCTTAGAGATATTAGATTTCTAAAAACTTAATTTTTTTATAATGAAAAGAAGCCAAGTTTTTTCAGTACTTACTTTGTTCAGTGGTATAGTACATGTTTTGAATACATTATATTTTTTATTTTATTTTTCCCTTTTTATTGAATTTGTTGGGGTGACACAGGTTAATTATACAGAAATCTGAAAATTATACAGATTTCAGGTGTACAAATCTACAATACATCATCTGTATTGTGTATTCACCACCTCAATTCAAGCCTCTGTCTGTCACTTTTTACCCCCTATACCTTCTTCTACCTCCACCCACCCTCCTTCCCCTTGGTAATCACCTCACTGTTGTTGGTGTCTGTGAGTTTTTTTCTCTTGTTTGTCCTATCCCTCACCACTCCCACCCAGAACCCCTCCTCAGACAGCTGTCAGTCTGCTCTCTATGAATCTGTCTCTATTTAGCTTGTAAGTTAATTTTGTTCATTAGATTCCACATATGAATGAAATCATATGGTACTTGTCTTTTTTTCTGACTGGCTTATTTAACTTAGCATAATGCTCTTTAAGTTCATCCATGCTGCCACAAAAGGTAAAATTTACTTCTTTTTTGGCTGAGTAGTATTCCATTGTGTAAATGTACCACAGCTCTTTTATCTACTCATCTACTGACGGACACTTGAGCTGCTTCTAAATCTTAGGTATTGTAAATAATGTTGCAATGAACATTGGTATAAATATATTCTTTTGAATTAGTTTTTTGGATTTCTCAGATTAATTCCCAGAATTGGAATCACTGGGTCATAAAGCAGTTCCACTTGTAATTTTTTTGAGATAACTTCATACTGCTTTCCATAGTGGTTGCACCAGTCTGCATTAAATACATTACCTTTTGTGATGCTCATAAAAACCACATAAACTGGATTCTGTAAGAGAAAAGTGGCTGCAAAAACCAGGCTAATCCAATGTTTAAGGAACTGAAAGGAGAGAATTATGAACAAGGGAAGAGGGAAAGATGAATGATTAAGAATAAAGGGCATTTATTATGGAAGTCAGATATCAGTCTTGCTAAATATAAGAGAGTTCTCCTGGGATGAAAATGAGGGAGATAAAAGATGACTTAAAGGAGAGCCACATGAATACGCAGCTGAACATGAATGTAGATGGAAGAGAACCAGATTCTCATTTTCTCAGTAAGCTGGAGATAGGCTATATTTATCGAAATTTGTGGATGGGAAAAGGACCTGGAAGATATATCCTAGAGCAGTTCTCTCTAGTAGAATTTTCTACAATGATGGGACTATTCTGTATTCTATATCTGAATAATCCAATATGGTAGCACTGGTCACATGTGGCTGTTGGATACTTATAAAGTGTTAGGCATAACTGAGGTACTAACTTTTTATTTTATTTAAATAAATATAAATTGTTACATGTGGCTAGTGGCAATAATATCAGATAGTGTAGTGCTAGAGAAAATATACAGACTGTGCAATTAATAAGGGACATTAGAAATTATAGGCTTTATTCAACTTACCCAGGCATCCAAGCCTCAGACTTCAGGACAGAAGATTGGCTTTTGTGGTTGTGAGCTTAGCTTGCTTATCACGTAGTGTGGTATGAATGTATGTTCTAAAGAAATGCATTTGTTTAAACATATTTCCACTTCTTTTGACAGGATATTCTTGACATCACCTCGAACACAGAAAACACTACTTTTTCTCCATTCCTTTATGAAAGCTGTCTTGTGATATCAGTTCTAATCATGTTTCATATTCTGTCTACTCAATGAAATTCAAAGTTCCTTGAGGGAAGAAAACGTGGGTTATGCTTCTCCATGTCTATGAGGCCTAGTAACTGAATATGTTTAAGGTCTAGCAATGGGAACGAGAGCTAATTCTCCCAAGAAGGTACATATAGAAGGTGAAGGGGTGCATAAAAACTGACAGGGAGAATTTCCACAAGCCATGTCAACCTCCAATATTACCTCAATCCATCCAGCTGCCTTCTTGTTGGTAGGAATTCCAGGTTTAGAGCACCTACATATCTGGATCTCCATTCCTTTCTGTTTCGCCTACACTCTGGCCCTGCTAGGCAATAGCACCCTCCTCTTCATTATTTGGGCTGATGCAGCCCTCCATGAGCCCATGTACCTTTTTCTGGCCATGTTGGCAACCATTGATCTGATCCTTTCTTCTACAACACTTCCCAAAATGCTGGCTATTTTTTGGTTTAAAGATCGAGAGATCAACTTCTATGCCTGTCTGGTCCAGATGTTCTTTCTCCACTCCTTCTCCATCATGGAGTCAGCAGTGCTGCTGGCCATGGCCTTTGACCGCTATGTGGCCATTTGCAAGCCACTGCACTACACCACGGTCCTGACCGGACCCCTTATCACCAAGATTGGTATAGCTGCTATGACTCGAGCTGTGACACTAATGACTCCACTCCCCTTTTTGCTCAGACGCTTCCACTACTGCCGAGGCCCCATGATCGCCCACTGCTACTGTGAGCACATGGCTGTGGTGAGGCTGGCCTGTGGGGACACTCGCTTCAACAATATCTATGGCATTGCTGTGGCCATGTTTATAGTGATATTGGACCTGCTCTTTGTTGTTTTGTCTTACATCTTTATCCTTCGGGCAGTTTTACAGCTTGCCTCTCAGGAGGCCCGCTACAAGGCCTTTGGGACATGTGTGTCTCACATAGGTGCCATCTTGTCCACCTACACACCTGTTGTCATCTCTTCAGTCATGCACCGTGTGGCTCGCCGGGCTGCCCCTCATGTCCATATACTCCTTGCTATCTTCTATCTTCTTTTCCCACCCATGGTCAACCCCATCATCTATGGTGTCAAGACCAAGCAGATTCGTGATCATGTGCTCAGTCTGTTCAGGAAAAAGGCTGTGTAGATACATACTTTTCTCCTTACTCACTAATCCAGTGCTGAGTGGATGCTGGATTAAGACATAGAGGAAAGATCTCAAGTAGAAAAATCGCAGAGTCTCCATGTTGTTAATTCTTCAGTATGACAAGGAAGATGAAGTGACAATCTCATAGATTCACCAATAAGATCAAAATAGGTATTTCTCATGTCTGTCTGATAGCTTACTATTTTCAGACTCATCACATGATAAAAAAAAAAAACAAAAACAAAGAATATTTTAAAGTGCTACTGTTATATCAGTAAAATACAGTAAGAATATTGGCTTAGACCAGTGAACTCTTCATCCAGACTGTAAGAGAGGAATTGAACCTCATATTTTGTTATGCAGTGGCTAAAACCACATGTACTAAAATTTATTTCATATCTCTTTTGAGAAGTGGCTTTCCATCTCTGCCACTGTTGAGCCCACTACCTTTGTAGTGGTTTTATTGTTGGACAGCTCCTTTTCTAAGGAGACATATTCCTTGCGTTGTCAGTTCCTTCTGATCCGTAGTGATGGCTAATTCCTTTACTGTACCATGAACAAAAGAGTCTTCTGATACCAGTTTATACAAGTTGTATTATGTAACTTACTTTTCACATGCATATGCCTTTTGTCGCCAAAATCCTTAGTAATATTTATCGAATGAATGAATAGAAGAGCTGAATACTATCTTTGTTCTATAGACTGGGGGAAACACCTTCCCTTTTAAAGATGAGACTTCTGAAGCTAAAGAAGAAAATAGTTACAATATGTAGTTGTGGTAAGTTATTATGTTTACAGATATTGAGAATCTTGTTCCTCTCCCTCTGAAGGGGAATTTCCCCACTCCAAGAATGTTAATTTTTCTTATGACTTTCTTTGGCCAGTGTAATTTGAGTGGCCTTGAAGTGTGTCACAATAATCAGAAACTTTAAAATGTGTTTGTGTAGCTTGGCTCAGTGTCTCTCTCTTTTCACCTCTGCTATGAGAATGAGCATGTTCCCAGACCGAGTTTTTCTTCAAATTAGACCCATGATGAAGAAGATACATAGGGCAGATATGAGTCTGACTCACAGTCCGGAGCATAGCCATAGCTGGCCCACAGTGCTCATATAACATGAGCAAAGATGATTTTGTAGTTTTTCTGTAAACCACTGAGATTTGGAAGTTGTTTGATGGAATTGTGATTTCTCTCTTGCACTTCAACTCAAGATAGTTTAAGACTCTATGTATCTAAATACAAAAAAAAAAAAAAATCAAAAAAAAAATCCAGTGTTTCATCTTCTGACATACCATACAAATGATACTGAATTTCACTTATCTTTCCTCTTTTTTCTCCTTACGCAAACTCTCACAATTGAATATTACTGCAGTCAGTTTTTAAAGAAGCTCTCATTGCCAGGCTGGTGTGGCTCAGTAGATTGAGTGTTGTCCCATGGACTGTTGTCCCAGGGTTTTTTCCTGGTCAGGGCACATGCCCAGGTTGTGGGCTCGATCCCCAGTGGGGGGCAGGCAGCTGATTGCTTCTCTCTCTCTCTCTCCCTTCCTCTCTTTCTAAAAAACACAACAATAAAAACATATTTAAAGAAGCTCTCATACACACTTTTTTTTTTTTTAATGAAAGCCTACTTATACAACCATGTTCTTCTCTTTTTAATTTTGTAATCCCTTCATTCCCTCAGTACCAATTTAAAGGAATTTATTTGATTTAAAGAAATAAACCTTATAGGCTCTAAAAAACCATCTCCAGGCCCTTCAGGCCCATGTCATAGGCACACATGGAGAGTGATGGTTTCAATGGGTCTCTGGTCAGTTCCCAAGTCTCAGTCCTCCAGATGTTGAGGTGGAGTAACTGGACAGCAAGGAAGGAACCAAGAGCCTCTAATTCTGTTCCTTGAGCTTTCTCAAACTCTTGTTTGGTTTTCCTCAGTAGAGATGGGGCATTCTGTGTTGTAGATTAGATTAATGTTTAAAAACACTCACTCTCCCAGAATATACTTACCCACATGTTGACTAAGGGGTTGGTCAGCTGCACCACTTTGTTCATTGGTGTATTCAGATGTGGTACAAGCAGAGGTTTGAAATTTGCTTGTACAGAGGAGCTTGTTGTCTTCTGACCCCCTGCACCATGAGAATGTGCCCTGGTTAAATCACTGGCCTAAGGAGGATGCAGGAAAAGTGGAGCCAAGCTGCTTAATCAACTTGCACCTTGAAGCAGAGCCTCAAAGCCAAGCCCAGCTTAGATCAGAAGATTCCCAGTTGACCTGCAAATGGATGAACAATTCAGCTGACAGAGACAACAGACAACAGTACGGTGATTACCAGAGAGAAGGCAGGGTGAGGGGAAGCAGAAAAGAGTAAAGGGGGGGTACATGGTGATGGAAGGAGACTTGACTTGGGGTGATAAACACATAATACAACATGAAAATGATGTACAGTAAAATTGTATACCTGAAACCTATATAATTTTATTAACCAATGTCACCCCAATAAATTTGATAAAAACAACAACAAACTAATTCAGCTGAGGTCAGCAAAGTCACCTTAGCAGATATATGACAGATACATTTTGTTGTTGTGTACTGCTGACATTTCTTCCTCATTTTTGTTATATTTTTAACACTATTACAGATGTCCTCCATGTCCCCATGTTCATGTCTCATGTTCATCGATGAGAGAGAACATTCCTTTCCCCACCTCCACAAGAACCCATTCCCCTCCCCTGGCCTTCACCACAGTATTGTCTATGTCCAATGACTATGTATACATGTTCTTTGGCCAAATCTCTTAATCTTCTTTTATCCAGTTCTCCCTACCTTCCTCCCTACCTCCCTTCTCTCTGACATCTGTCAGTCTGTTCCATGTATCTGTGCGTCTGGTTCTATTTTGTTTTTCAGTTTATTTTGTTCATTAGATTCCACATATATGTGAGATCATTTGGTATTTGACTTTCTCTGACTTGCTGATTTTGCTCAGCATAATAATCCCCAGGTTCATCCATGCTATCACAGAGAGTAAGGTTCCTTCTTTTTTATAGCTGCATAGTATTTCATTGTGAAATGTATCACATTTTAATTCACTCATCTGTTGATAGGCACTTGGGCTGTTTCCAGATCTTGGCTATTGTAAATAATGCTGCTGTGAACATAGGGATGCATATATTCTTTCTGATTGGTATTTTGGGATTCTTAGGATATATTTCCAGAAATGGAATTGTTGGGTCATAAGGCAGTTCCATTTTTAAAATTTTGAGGAAACTTCATACTGTTTTCTATAGTGGCTGCATCATTTTGCATTTCCATTAACAGAGCATTAGGATTCTGTTTTCTCCACATCCTCACTAGCACATCTCTCTGGTAATTAGTGACATTGAACATTTTTTCATATGCCTATAGGCCATCTGTATGTTTTTTTTTTTTTTTTGAGAAATGTCTATTCAGGTCCAAAGCACTCTATAGATTCAATGCAATTCCTATTAAAATAACAATGACATGCCCTAGCCAGCGTGTTTCAGTTGGTTTAGTGTCATCCCTTATACCAAAAGGGTGCCAATTCAATTCCTGGTCAGGGCACATGCCCAGGTTGCAGGCCTGATCCCTGGTCAGGATGCATGTGAGAGGCAGCCGATCAATGTTTCTCACATTGATGTTTTCTTCTCTTTCTCCCTCTCCCTTCCTCTCTCTCAAATCAATAAAAACATATTTAAAAAACACTCATGGTGCCCTGGCCAGTTTGGCTCAGCAGTTAGAGCGTCGGCCTGCGGTCCTGAGAGACCTGGGTTCAGTTCCTGCTAAGGGCACGTACCTCGGTTGCAGTTTGTCCCCAGCCCTGGTTGGTCGTGTGGGTGGCAGCCACTCGATGTGTCCCTTTCACGTCGATGTTTCTCTCTCTCTCTCTCTCCCACTCTACCTGAAGAAAAAAAAAAAACACTCATGGCATATTTCACAGATCTAGAACAAATATTCTAAAACTTTATTTGGAATCAGAAAAAGACCCTGAAGAGCCTCAGCAATCTTGAAAATGAACAACATTGGAGAATCACAATACTGGATATCAAACTATACTATAAAGTCATTGTAATCAAAACAGCCTGGTACTGTACTGCTGAGATTTTGTGGGTATTTTTTCCACAATATGTTCTTGAAACTAATTGTTTATCTGTCATTGTTAATTAGTAAATTGAATATAGTATAATGGATTAAATGAGTATTTACAGACACGAAATCTCATTTGTCCTTATGTTTGGTGTGGGAATGACTTTCAAATAACACATCCCCTCTACAGAGAGTGATTTATCCCACTTAGAAATCTAATAGTATATGAACATAATTACCATGTAAGAAACACCATGCACTGTTAGTTTTATTCACAGGTAGGAAATAACTTTTCTTTAATTACCTTATATCAACACTGTGCTTAGATGGAACATAGCACTCATGAGAATATCTGCATGCTATTTTGAGAGAGAGTGAGATGAGAGAGAAATATCGATTGGTTGCTTCCCATATGCTTCCAGTTGGGGATCAAACCTGCAACCTAGATATGTGCTGTGACTGGAAATCAAACCTGCAACCTTTTGGTGTACCGAACAATGTTCCAACCAACTGAGCCACACTGGGCAGAGATTTTCAATATCTATATATGTTAACTTTATAATCTGTACCTTTATTGATTGATTTTTCTTATATATATATTTCCTGGTAATTAAAGAAAGTTTTTTTTTCTTTATTGATATTAGAGAGAGAGAGAGGAAAGGAGAGGGAGAAAGAGACAGATACATCGATGAGAGAGAACATCGATTGGCCGCCTCCTGCATGCCCCACACTGGGGATCAGGCCTACAACGTGGGCACATGCCCTGATTGGAAATCGAACCAGTAACTTCTTGGTACATGGGTCAAGGCTGAACCACTTAGCCACACCAGCCGGGCCCTGGTAATTCTTGATTGAATGTCAGATATATTGAATTTTACTCCTTAGGGTACTGGATACTTCTGTTGGGACCATGTCATTCACTCCTTCTTAATCTGAGGCTCTCAAGGCTCTGAGTGGTCTGACAGCAGATCCTAGGCACTCCTGAGGCACAAGTGAGATAAAGAGGTTGGCTGAGATAGAGTACGAGTGATCACTCTGGCCATTTAACATGGGGTCCTATGGCTGGAATGAAGGGATGAGCATCAGAAAGATTCAGAGTGAACACTGCCTGCCAGGGTCATGTGGAGATGTGACTGCAATCTCATTTAATCAACAGTACCAGAGAGTGTAGTAGAAGGAAGTCATTTCCCACAGGTCACAATGTTAAGAAGCACCAAGTTACAGCACAAGATGTATGTGAGGTCAGAGGCCGGCCAAGGTACGGGGAAGCAGGAGACAGTCTTTTCCCATGTGACTACCATGGCGGAAAACTTATAAGAACCCACTCCTTCCCTACTGCAGTTTTAAAGCTAAGACAAGGAAGAGGGTGATAGAAAAACTCCCGGGGGAGTTTTCAAATCTGTATCAGACAATATTATAAATGGAAATGGACTAAGAAATCATTAAAGTGGATTGGGTTTGTTGGAAGTGCTGTCTTCTATAACACTGATTTTATTTTTACTGGAAACTCCATTGTGAATGATAAAAACAAACCACACACACACACACACACACCCCTGAATCAATGACATATTTGCACAACTAAATCTGTGCTATAAATTTTCTACTTGTTGTACAAGGAAATGGTTAGAAGTATTTCAGCCTTTTCCTGTCACAAGATTAGTCAGGTGAGGATCACTAATTGAAAAGCCTCTGATGTACATGAGCGGGTGCTGGGCGGCCAAGGAGAACAGAAGAAAGCTGGCTCTGTGGATATGACTTACTCCAGAGAAGCTGAGAGAGCGTTTTCCAGAGCGGAGGCTGATACATTCCTGATCAAGGCACAACTGCAGACACTCTCTGGCTTTTCCAGGAACTTGTTCCTGGTACTCTTCTGCCTTATTGTTCTTTCCTGGGTGTTTCAGTGCACAATAAAATACTGTTATTTTTAAGAGGCAAGTTGTTTTTTCTTTATGTATCAGGCACTATGTAGGCATTTTAGATTCACTATGTTATTACATCCTTAAAACAAATCCAAAGCCTTACAGCTATTGGTTCAGATCCATCTCTGCCATTTATTACAATCCCAGATCTTAAGTTCTTAACCACCAAGGTCACATGACCTTATAAAAATAACCATAAAATGGCTCCTCCTTCAACCGTTCCCCAATCTTCACTTTTCCATGGAGACTTGCAGACTCCAAAAGGGCTGATGATAGCGTCCTTTACCACCACCCTTGGGTGGGTGATAAAAAGGGAGCAGGGATATTTGTATGAAGGAGAAACAAGATGTTGGCTTTGAATAAGAGACTCAATTATCGGACTTCTGTCACGTCCCCATACTACATTCACCATTATATATTTCCTTCCATCCTGTTCTGAGATAACCTTTCACCATGAAAGGGTCCAGCCATGAGTACAATTGACACTGGAATAAAATTCTCTACTGTAGCCAAGTTCACACCCTGTGTCTGATAGGTATGGATGTTGTCATGGGTGGCTGACCCCGGATGGAGCAGGAGAATACATGCAGATGGTACTTCCTCTTCTTTACCCCCAATCATTCAATGCCGTATGAAGAAGCCGGAGATGATCAGTATTTGGTCTTGATCTATGGTAGATCTAGCAGATTTCTAGAGAGAAACACCTTACTGTCTGGTTTCTGAGGTGATTTGGCTAGAAAGTTAATTACATTTAGGAGGATTAGTACAAAATTCAGATTAAAAGCCCTGGATCTCCATATACACTCTTTGCTTACACAGTATAAATGGACATTAGGCATTATGCCAAAGAGCTATCTCATGGCCAGGTTTCCTCATCATTTCCCTCAGCATCGGTGCCCCTGATGGACTTTTCTTTGTTTTCTCCAAAGCCCAGGGTCATGTCAGGAGGTAATGCTGTAAAATAAGCTTCTAGTTCTCAGATTTCCATAGTATATTTGCATCAACTCCTAATAAAAATCAGCAGGTAGATTACATTTGACACTAAAATTATGTTTATCGAACATAACCTTTCCCCAACACGTGGACTTGGATTTGGCACTGGACTCCAGGGCCCTTGATAAGAAGATGGGGGAAGGAGCAACCCTCACTCCAAAATAATGGAGAAAAGTATATATGAGCCAGCCAACCTTAGGTTTAGGCATAGGATGATAAGAAAATAGAAATTTAAAACTAGCTAAACATTTTAGAAAAGAGGTTGTGATATCCTAAGTTTTCATTTTTTTTGATGATACGAGGCTTGAATTTTCTCTTTGGATTAATCATTGGCTTCTTTATTTTCAAAATACTAAGATAATTTATTTTTAATCTAAAGTAAGTCACCTTAGCTTTCTTAGATTTTATAATGATTTGTAAACTGAGGAGGTGCATTTTAAAGTCTAAAGTATTTTAGAACTAAAATGGACACACTGTAAGTCTGAATAGCTACAATTAGGAATGTTGGCTTAATTTAACTTTTCATGCCTTACCACAATTTCTGTAGGTTTCTAGCCTGGAATAGTAATTTCATTATGAAATTTCTATGCTCACTTAATATAAAAAGGATAAAATCACATCAAAATAAAAAGTGTGAAGCAAGAATTCACCAAATATCTGAAGTTATTTCAAGGCTTGTATCTACCACCAGGTCTCTATTTATTCTCATTACCTGTACTCCATTCTCTACTTAACCTCTTTCATGTCATTAATCCCACTGTCACCTTCTCATTATGTCATTTTATTATTTCAGTGTGGCTGCTGTCCTTCATGAAAGCCATTTCAGGGTCTCCGAAATGGAGTTTCTTAAATGTCCTTCTGTCTTCTCTTACCTGCTTTCAGTTAACTATTATTAGGAGAAGATGTGGAATATGACATTTCCATCTGTCTATTTAAATGGATAATGATCTGGCTTGAGGACTTTAACTCCTACGGGCAGTAAGGTCCCATTAGGTTAAGATTTGTAATATTCATATTGCCTCCATTCTCAACAAAAGGCCTTTTCTGGAGCAAGCCAAAAGAATTGGAAAAGCTTGCCAACACAGTTGAATTTTTTCAGGACTTTACTAACAGAATTTGTAAATGGTCTTTAAGAAGGTATTAGAGTATACTTTTACTTTCTAGAAATTGTTCAAAACACTCTCTAAAGAGAAACTAGAAATCCTTTACCAACAAGGGTCAAAAATAAAAATGATCCTAGTTCTGTAGTCTGCATGCTTATGTCTATGGTGCTTAATTTGATGAAGTCAAATAGGAAAAGGGATATTGTAGTATAAAAACTTGTACCCTGGTTTCTCTCTACTTTCAGATATTTCAGGTATTCCTCTCTCTACTTTCAGAAAATTCATGGTCAAACAGAATATATTTTAGCATTCCTCATAGAATCTTATCTCTACAACGCTGGTAAGACCCAGTTGCATGGGTCTTATTGCATTGGCTTCCTTATTCAGAGACTTTTCTTGCCATCACTAAATATCTATATGCCCCATAGGTACAGCAAAGTCACTTGGGTTGAGTCCTTGCTTTAAAGATGTGGAGAAGTCTCTCTCGAATCTGTCTGGTACGGACAGCATAGACAACTGGGTTGAGGATGGGTGGGATGAGAAGGTAGAAGTTGGCCAAAAGGATATGGATATGGGGAGGTACATGATGGCCAAAGCGGTGAGTGAGAGAAGAAACAGCAATGGGGATGTAGAAGACAAGGATGGCACAAATGTGAGAACTGCAAGTCCCTAGGGTTTTAAGCCTAGCCTCAGGGGTGGCCAGTCCCATTACAGCCCTGAAAATCATCACATAGGAGGCAGTGATGGCTACTGAATCCAGGATCAATATTAGGAAGCCAATTCCCATTCCATATAAGTCATTAACTGTTGTGTCACCGCATGCCACAGTGACTACGGCCATGTGCTCACAGTAGGAGTGGGCAATGATCTGGGTCCGGTAAAGGGACAGCCTCAGGCGAATCATCAGGGGCAGGGGTCCAATGTAGAGTACTCCACGAAGGAGGGCAGCCAGGCCCAAACGACACACCCCTGCGTGGGTGAGCACTGAAGTATGGCGTAGTGGGTCACATATGGCCACATAGCGATCAAAAGCCATGGCAAGGAAGATGCCAGACTCAACAGTGGCAAAGCAGTGGATGAAGAACATCTGGGCCAAGCAAGCATCTAGGTCAATGTTGTGGGAACCAAACCAGAAGATGGCTAGCAGTTTGGGCATGGTGGAAGTTGACAGGATCAAGTCAATGACCGCCAACATGCACAGGAAGAAGTACATGGGCTGGTGCAGGCTGCGTTCCACCTTTACCACAGCCAGGATGGTGACATTTCCCACCACAGCCACCAAGTACATGGAGCTGAAGGGGATGGACAGCCAGATGTGCAGAGACTCCAATCCTGGGATGCCAGTGAGCCAGAAAGAAGTAGGCACCAAGCAAGTATTATTAAATACAAACATATTTAAGGGTGTGAAGTACCCAGAGGACAGGAGCTCTTAGTTTTAGATTTTTACTTCTGTGAAAGAGATGGACTCTGGAAACTGTGGACTACTAGTTCTTATTTCCATCCTGGGCAACTGATGGAACCTATAATAAAGAAGAATCATAAATGCCTTCTTGAAAATTGACATAGTACATATTTTATGAAAGAGACAATGCATGAAAACACCCACTAATAAATGTAGAAACAGGTATGCTTACAATTTCTACTGCTAAATTGCCCTACTTCACTGTAGAAGATCCCAAAATTGTACATCCCCTTCAACCCAGTGATTTTGCTTTGGGAAACATTTTCTAAAGAAAATGGAAAATATAAAATATGAAAGAGCCCTGGCCAGTTTGGCTCAGCAGTTAGAGTGTTGGCCCGCCTACCAGAGAGTCGTGGGTTTCATTCTGGTCAAGGGGATCTACCTGGGTTGTAAGTTTGATCCTCAGCCCTGGTTGCAGTTCTGTGAGAGGCAACCAATTGATGTGTCTTTCTCACATTGATATTTCTCTCTTTCTCTCTTCCTTCCTTCCACTGTATCTAAAAATCAATGGAAAAATATCATTGGGTGAGGATTAACCAAAAAAGAAAACACAGAAGAGTTCTATAAGAAATGATTGAATGTAAGTTTATATAACAGTGTTTAGCCCAATGCCTGCATATACTTCTCTTATCACTGTATATACAGTAACATTATAACATCAATAACAAACAATCATTAGCTATTTGTCACTATTGATTTTATGATAATGAAAAGTTGGAATAAATATATGTTGAAAATAAAGCACTGTTTAAGTTCTAAGACATCCATTCAATGAACTAGAATTATGTTAATAACATTTTTAGAGCTATATATTTAAGTAGTAAAATGTTTACATATTTCAGCAAGGAAGGCAATGGCAGGAGGCAGATTATGATATATTTGTTTTATAATATATATGTGTCATATAGAAACCCATTGTAATATAAACATACACCCTTCTTTAATTTTTTCTTCTGTATATATATTCTGTCTTTTAAAAATATAGTCAAGAGCTTTAAAAATAATCTTATAAGTTATTAAAACCCAACAAAAACATTTTCCTTAATAAATTGTCCCTGTATGTTAGTCAAGTACAAGTCCCTTTTCTCTAAATGTTTAACACTGGTTTGGTCATATTGTCAAATCTAATTGACTTCTTCAAAGATATTTGGCATAGAATCTAATTTCTCAAAGAAAAAGCTCTCTTAGTTAAGGTTGCCCAGATTTCATGGTTAAAAAGATGATGAACAGATCAAGTTCCTTAAGGTAAGTTTACTTAAATGACATCCTCTATTAAACTTTCTGAGAATCTGGTCATGACTTATAATTTGAGGTAGATAAAAAAAGAGGTACATCTTTAAAAAATTTTTTTCTTTATTGATTTTAGAGAGAGAGGAAGGGAGAGGGAGAGAGAGAGAGAAACATCAATGAGAGAGAACATCAATTGGCTGCCTCTTGCATGTCCCCCACTGGGGATTTGGCCCACAACCTGGGCATGTGCAGTGACCGGGAATTGAACTGGTGACTTCTTGGTGTATGGGTTGATGCTCAACCACTGAGCCACACCAGGTGGGCAGAAGAGGTACATCTTTTTATGAACAAATCTCAGTGAACATTTTGCCCCATTATCTGATGATAGTGATTAAAAAGAATGGACTGACAGAAACCAAGAAGGATGTGATCAGTGCAAGGGTCCTGTTGACTGTTTTCTATTCTTTGAAGAGACAACGAGGTCCGCATCAAAGCACTAGCTATCACTTGTCCAACTTCCCCCATTCTTCAAGGCCCAGCCTAGATCACCTCTCTCTACAAAGCCTTCTTTGGAATCTCTGGCCTATACCAGAGTAACTGGCCAGTAGTCACTGAATTCTCCCCAAATGTCTCAAATAAGCCCACGCACATTTCAAATAGTCTTGTCTAACATATAAATAGCAATTGCATTCTCATAGCAAATAAGCATAAGAAATAACCCTATGTAACCGCATGGATTCCTAATTCATGCTCCAATACAATGTTAAGTTTTTAAGTTTTCTTACTTCTAGGTCAGGCTTTGGGTGCTGAAAAGAAAAATGAAAGTTTTGCAAATTTTAAAATGGTTCACAAGTGTTCTTTTACATTAACTCTGACTTTGCAATTCTGTGAATTGGGTACTTCAATATGCCAATAAGGGAATACATGTGTGAAGTCACTTCTTTAGGATCAAATGGAAGTTTCTGTGGATCTATAGGGTACGTTAGGAAAGGGAAAGAGGTCTTGGGAGGCAGCACCAGCTCAGGGCTCCAGTGTTGCCATCTACCAAACAAGTTTTTCCTCTCCAGATCTTCATCTTACTCAGTGTTTGGGCAAATTGCCTAGCCTCTTAAAGTCTAAGTTATTTTATTATGAAAAGTAGGGAGAATATCAACTGCAAAGGATAAGTGTGAAGAACAAACAAATGAGGTGTGAGACTCTTGGCTCATAGCAACAGCATCCTTTTCCTGGACTCTACTGTTCACGATGGGGAGCAGAGCAGAGATTCACATTCTACAAATTGGAATAGTTTCCTGTGTTTCTCTATTCCATGGATGCCTTAAAGGTCCAGGAATTATATAGATGAAACAGAGATTTAAGGGGAACACTAGTTAGTATGCAATTTTATTTCATAACAGGGAGAATATCTGAAGGGGTTTCTGAAAATATTGTGATGAACCCACCATCCTAAATCAGAAAGGGGCTTATTACTGTGTGTCAGGGTAGGTCAAGGTAGTGGCTACTACAAAAGAATCAATGTTGATAGGCTTGAGTTAAACCCAGATTTATAACCTTGATTTGTGCCAAACCCAGTTTAATCAATGAAATTGTTTTAGGCTGGGACAGAGAAAATGTGAACATATGTAAAAAAATGAAATCTATCAAGTTTATAATTGGCATCTTGAGTGGTGGTTTGATACAGGTCGTGGCACCTAAGTTGTATTACTTTACCTGGAATATTTCAGAGAAATATTTTCTGTGCCAGCCCACATAAGGACATTCTTTCCTGGACACTAGTAACATGCTTTCTAGTCCTGGAAGAGGCATTCTGGTGGTGGGTCTGAGGCTCCTGAGAGATGTTTTGTTATGGTGAAAAAAGCATGGATTAAAAGCAATACCTACTCAAGTTCAAATACTAACTCCACTGTTTCTGGTTGTGTTCTTGGGGAGTGTAATCACTCTGCCTTGGTTTTCTATTCTATTTGCTAGTCTGTGAAGTGAAGGGAGTGATAGCTACATTAGAAATATTTTATATATTAAACAAACTGTTTATAAGTGTGTGTGTGTGTGTGTGTGTGTGTGCAGATAGAAGGTCAAATGTTAGGATGGCTGGCCTCTGGAATAGGCATTTTTTTCCTTCCTTATTGACCCCTCCCTCGGCTCTTTGCCCTTTTCCACAGAACACAGACACAGTGCTGTTTCCTTATGACTTTAGTGACTCCATATCCTTTCCCCCCAGATCTTTAGACATGGATATAGTCAAATGAAGAGACCTGCTGATCATGTAAGAATCACTCAAGAAATCTTGCCTGACTAGAGAAAAATAGTCCAATCTTTCCTCGTGTGTTATGGAGAGCACTAGGCAACAAAGCATTGGGGAAGCCTTGGGGTCTCTCCTCGTTCTTGATTCATAATCCAGGCCAAATTTTGATCAACTCATTTTCTCAGCTTTTGACTAGAACTGTGAAGAAGTTAAGTTCTGGATGGATGGAAATTTGAGGGTTTCCAATGACTGGTTCTACCTCTGGAATGTACTTACCTATTGGGGTGCCATTCACAGAGCTTTAGACTTTGTTTCTTATAGTAGTCACTTCATCAGAATGCTTGGATGAATTTAGTTCACAGTCAAGGGGGAGGCTATGGCTCTGAACTCTTCACTACTTTCTCCTGTGTTCCCCCCACCACCCTCTTTATCCAGATGCTGAAAATAGCCAGTTATTTTCCAAGGGTTGCACAGAGAAACCTGTGCTGGTCCCTCTGGATCTTCAGTTACTCTCTCTTGGGAGAATCTTCACTCCTTATCCCATTTCACCTCCCAGGACCATATAAAAATTTTTGTTTCTACTCTCCTGCTGGGGCTCTTGGCTGGCCCCAGGTCTCTGTTCTCTCCCTTGGCTGAGGTTTTCAAAGACCTCAAGAGGGACAATGGGAAAGTACACAAGAGAAGTGTGGGGGGAATAAACATCAGATACTGATATAATCAATATGAAAACCTTAACTTTTTTGTTAATCATTATGTATACTGTTTAAGAAACTGTTAATATCAAATCCAGGCTACACAAATAAAGAAAAAAATTACTTAACTATAAACGTCATCAATATTGTAATTTTTTATTCTGCTTCTGTTTTTTTTTTTAAATTTGTTTACTTAAAAATGTTTATAATCACAAGTTACAATAGTTTGTGTGTCCATGTCTGTGATTACTTTAACCTACACTTTCCAGAGTAGTGGCACGTCTAGTTTCAGTGTTCCCACTATAGCAAGTGGCACAGACATTGATCCTCACCAGAGGAAACTTTTTTTTTTTTTCATTTATCTTCAGATAGAGCGGGAGGGAGAAAGGAAGGAGGAGGAGAGAGAGAAACATCGATGTGAGACATCAAGTGGTTGCCACCCACATGACTCCAACTGGACGGGGAACAAACTGCAACCGAGGTTTGTGCCCTTAGTAGCAACTGAACCCAGGACTCTCTGGTCCACAGGCCGACGTTCTAACTGCTGAGCCAAACCAGCCAGGGCTGATCAATAGCCTTTTTCTACTGAACCTTAGGACAGAATCCCAGGGAAAATAATTGGCCGTTGTTCAGGTCTCATGAATTTTACTGTCAAATTGCTTTCCAAAAGTGTTTTTTCAGCTGTGTATAACCCAGCATTAGTAGAAAAACATAGACACAAGAGAGACACATTGACTGGTTTCCTCCCACATGACCCTGACCAGGGCCGGGGATAGAATCGCAACTGAGGTGCCCTTGACTGGAATTGAACCCACAAATCTTTGGTACACAGGTCAATGCTCTAATCTCTGAGCTAAACCAGCCAGGGCTCACTGTTAGTAATTTATAATACTCCATCTTGATTTATGAGAATCTTCAGTGAGTTTTCCTAATTATTTATACAATGTTTCCTTTCTTCTGTATCCTTATTTCCAGGCCTTGATATCTTATTTCACCCTCTTCACTGGCCTTGTTGGCCTTTGTCTCTTTGCTATCATTCTCCTCTGTACTACCCTGTGCCATTTTGAGAGCAAAATTGATTGTTCACCCTCTAAATGTTAACAAAATGCTTCTTGTGACCGCTCTTTTCACCCAGCTCTAGATTTCATTTTCTAACCATTTCTGGGAAATACATTTTATCACACATTACAATCCCCAAGTAATTCTAGGAGATTATTGCTCTTTCCCTGATGCAGACTTAAGTTAAAGGAATAAAGTCTTAGGCAAAATTAGAAGGATATAGAGATTTAGATGTGGGATAGAGGAGTTAAGTCTGATTTTAAAGCTACCCACTTAGGTTTATTGAGACACAATTGACATATATCATTATGTAAGTTTAAGGTATACCATGTGATGATTTGATACACATATGTATTGTCAAATGATGATCATAATAAGGTTAGTTAACACATCTATCACCTCACATAATTAGCATTTGTGTGTGTGTGTGTGTGTGTGTGTGTGTTGTGTGGTGAGAACTTTTAACATCTACTCTCAGAAATTTTCAAGAACATGATACAGTATTGTTAACTATATTTCCCATGCCGCAAACCACATCTTTGTGGTTATTCTGCAACTACCAATTTGTACTGTGTAATCCCTTTACCTTTTTAACCCAGCACCCCACACCCCTTCCCTCTGGCAACAATCAGTTTGTTCTCTGCATCTATTTGTTCATTAGATTCCACATATAAGCAAAATCATATGATATTTGTTTTCCTCTGATTGGTTGTCTTGAGAGTTGGCCCATAAAGTCAAATTATTAAAGGAAAAAACTTACTACAAGAACCTTTAACAATATAGTTCAAGTCAAATGCATTGCTTTATTGAATACTTATAATTTTTGATATTGCACAAGCCATCCAGGTATCAAAAAATCTAGTTCACCTGTTACACTCTAAGTTTAAAGGCAGAGTTCAGTTGGTGGAGGTGATTACTGAACCACATTTCAAAAGCTATATATAAATCTGTATGAAATGGCATTCCTACGTTACTTGACTGAGCATAACCATGTATATTGTGGCAACTATAAGCAGTTTTACCTACAATGTAAAGTTAAGGTTGGCGAGCAGATAGAAGTTTCTCAAAGTTCTTAGCTTCTCCTGAGGTGTCAGAGAAGTAAGGTCCCCTGAAATGGGTGCACAGGTGAAAAGGAGATGCTTTCAGTATTGACTGTGCTGCATTAACCCCTGCCCTGACCATATTGGCTCCTTGTCTGAAGGAGACAAGTAGGATGTCTCTTCCAGGCTTATGAGAGCTAACTCCTCCCAAAGACACAAAAACAGCAGCAGTCATGGTAATAACAATGATGCTGTTTATTAAGCATCTAATATGTTTGTCTTTTTATTAGCCCAGTATCCCAATGAATAAAAACTCTATTATAAGAACTACCCAGAGATAAGTATTATTCCCACTTTACCCTTGAAGAAATGGAGATAAAATAACTTGTTCAAGGTTACGCAGTGGGTATGTTATAGCTGAGTTGGCTTGCAAACTCAAGTCTTTGATGTTTCAAAGGCCATGCTTGACAGAGATCCTAAAGCATGTTGTCCCAGCAACCCATGAGCATCCTATTAGGATATAATAAGAGAGACTGCTCTCTTTCGTTTGGCTTCTTTTCTTTCTTCAGAATGGAGTGTTGGGTTGGGAGGGTCAGGTTAAAATGTATGGGAGATGAACTGCTCCATCAACAAGTCCACGAGGTCTTTCCCTCACAATGTAAACCAAAGTGGGGAAAAAGTCTACAGTATCTAGTTTTTAGGGAATAGCCAATGGTCTGTATTAAAGTTAGTTTAAGACTCTACCATCACCTTCAAATGCTATAAGGATATCAACTTCATCAGAGATTTACTGCCAGGCTGAGCTCTAGTCCCAAGGATAGTCTTCATTCCTCCTCTAGAAAGGCCTTTCTGATTTCTATTTGGTGTCCTTAGAATAGCTTTAGACTCCAGAGAAGCCAGACAACAAGCAAGAGCAGTCCTAGACCCAAGGGATCAAAACACAATTAGAAGGTCTATCTCAGACTTCTCTGGACCAACCCTGACATGGCAGGGATACCTGTGCCTAGAATTTGGTTCTGTGCCCATCCTTCTGGGACAGAGTCTGCTATGTCCTTCTCCCCAGAGGGAAGTGAGGAGGTTATGAGTCCAGGTGGAATTCTCTCAACCCCTGAATAGAATGCTGATAAGTGCCAGGCCTCAGTGGCATTTGCAGAGCCCAGGCTCTTACTCTCTGACACTACCCAGCCCAGGTAAGAGCATCCTATAAAGGGGGATATAGGAAAGAAACAGGGGTCCAGAAAGAATTCCCAGTCTATAAGGATGAACAGGCCAGGGGCACATAGGTATCCCACTTTAGGTTGTGCTCCTGTGTAAGTCTCCAAGATAAGACTCAGTGGGAAATAAATTTCTTGGAAGAGGGCTTAAAAATGGTGGAGTCCACAGAGCCACACGCGAGGATGCTGAAGAGGCCTCTATTCTACTAATACCAATATAAGTCTGTCCAAAAACATCTCTAGATGCTTTAAACAGGCAGAATATTTTATTCTCATTCAACATAGGTAGGCATTGTGCTAGCACAGTGATAACACTAGAGAATAAGATAGGCATCCTTTCTGTTCTTACAGAACTAGCATTCTGTTTGGGGAAACATGCATGTAAGTAGGCAATTGAGAGCGCTACGTGTGCAGAACAAAGACAGGCACCGAGCACAGACTAAAGGTTGGAGAAGGCTTAAAGAAAATCCTAACTGGAGGATATGTTTATTGAGTTCAGAGAGATGGAAAGGGAGAGAGAAAGAGATAGACATTGATTGGTTGCCTCCTGCACATGCCCTGAATGGGGATCAATCCCACAACCTAGATATATACCCTAACCGGAAATCAAACCCGCAAGCTTTTTGGTGTACAAGACAACACTACAACCAACTGAGCTATCTGGCCAGGGCTGAAGCAGGTATTTTTAAGTTGTAGCAAGGTGCATATGTTAGGGTGAGCCAGGTAAAGAAGAGAGTATTCTAACATCAGGAAAGGACATGGGTAATTCTCAGAGGCAAAAGAACATGATGCAGTTTGGAAATGAATAAAATTCAACTGTTTTGGAAGGTAGTGGGCAGGATGAAGAATGGTAAAAGCTGTGGTTGATGTTGGGCAGTGCTCAGGTGGGAGGTTGGCCTTTTGTGAGTCCTTATACCCTCACAGTACCCTTGAACAGGAGGTGGAGTAGCCTCCTTCTCTTGTATTTAAGGTGTGAGGGTTGCTTTTGACTAAGGAAGCCTAAGTTAAGGAGTGTTAGGCTCTTAGGGAAAGAACAGGGGTCACCAATGCCCAGCCTACCCCTGTCTCAAAGTGCATTTCTCCAGCTGTGGGTGCCCTTTTCAGTTTCATAATGTGATCCAGAATATGGATAGGCAGAGGGAGAGATGAAATAGAAATAAATACCCATCAGGAAGATAACCCTATGTATTGTCAAGTATGGGGAAAGAAAGTGAGAGATCAGGGATAAAATAAAATCCACCTTCTCTAGGGCTTGAGGCCAGTTCAGAGGACTGAGGATATTTGACTTGGATCTAATAACATCTGTGATGTAGAGGCCTGAGACCTGCTTGATTTCAAGAGGGGTCACATGCTCATAATTCACTATGTATGCATTTAGCCTCATATTTAATGTGGGCTGTGAGATCCTTATACGGCATGACTTTTATGTCCAAACCTAGAAGGAAGCCATTGCCCCAGGGTGTGAGTCAGTAGTGGTGGGACTCAAATGGCATCAGAAGGGAATGCAGACTGCTAAAACAGCTTCCTCACTAACAGGAGAGTAACTTTTATTAGGGGGACAAGCATGGGAACAGAAGGCAAAGTCACTTGGCAAGTCCTGCTGACTTTTCCATTTCAAGGACTCTTGTTTTTCTGGAGTAAGACAACATTCTCTACATGATTACACCTTTGTTTAGTAAAACATCAAGTTATAAAAGCCAGTTTATTATTGGTAAGGGTGAAGTAGACAAGTCCCCTGTTATTGTAACTACAGAAATCAGGGTAAGGACCACTTAGCTCTGACCACCATGAGATGATAGCTCTTTAGAACTGGTTGTGAAGTCGTCAACTTTCAGATTATGTATCCTGTTGAAGCAGCAGATAGCCTTTCAAGAGACAATACTGACCAAAGATTGTATGCTACTGGGATCTGGTCTGATATAGCCATTAGAGAATAAGCGGCAAGGTCAAGGGGGCAATTGGAGGGATGTTTTGCAGAGGCCCAGGTGGGGTGAAAGACACTGACCAGGGATGGTGGAACACCAGAAATGACAACAGTGAATACTGTCACCTAATTCAGGCCTGCTTAGGTAAGGGAATATGTAGTTGTCAAAACACTGCAGGGGTTACTTTTCAGGAGCTGTGGCCTTTGGTGGAAAACCACAGCATTGTCAAATGTGTCCAGCAGGAAGGGAACTGGGGAATAAATTCAAAATGTCTAGTCTCATCCTCTATCTACTGCTGTTGTCTCACATTGACTGAGCCAACCTAGAAGCTAGGGAAGAAGGGATCTGAGTGATGGAAACCATAACATCAGCATCTGAGGACACAGGACAGGGGTCTGCAGGGACAATTGGAGAATAACCAGCTCATAGGGTAAGGAAACCAAGAGGAAAGTCCTTCACCCCACCGCACTTGGTCACTTCAATCAGAGGCTGGCTCCTGTACGCTCCTTTCCTTTTCTGCCCCCCATGACTCAGTCTTTTTGTTTTTCCTTCCTTTAAAAATTTTTTTCCGTATTTTTTCTCTTTTTTGCTAAATTTATTGGGGTTACATTGGTTAATAGGATCATATAGGTTTCAAGTGTACATTTCTAGGATACATGATCTGTACATTGTATTATATGCTCACTACCAAAAGTAAAATTATCGTCCATCACCTTATGTTTCTACTTACTACTTCCCAACCCCTTCCCTTTGGTAACCATCATACTGTTGTCTGTGACTATGAGTTTTTGTTTCTTTTTCTTGTTTGTTCATTTGTTGCTTTTAGTTTTATATCCCACATATGAATGAAAGCATATGGTTCTTAACTTTTCCTATCTGACTTATTTTTCTTAGCATGATAGTCTCAAGGTCAATCCAAGTTGTTGTGACAGTATTTCACCTTTTCTTATAGCTGAGTAGTATTCCATTTACTGCTATTGCCAACGTTCCCTCTATTTCCATTTGTAGTGACCTATGAGAACCTTGAGATGGAGGAAACACAGCTTATGGAGAGAATTCTGTGGGATACAGTCACCACAATAGGTTTTTATCCTCCCAGCATCATAGCTCCTTCACAGATAGTTATTCAGAGTTCTTTGAAGTTTACTGAATGCATTTTTGGTTTTACACATTATTCTAAAAAGATCTGATGGTTGGTGTTATTAAATGCATTCTCATTTAATCCTCATGCCTTCTCTAGGTCATGGTGATTTAAGTTTGTTGTGAAATGAGGCAAGATCTGATGCTTGGTGTATTTACCTAATGAGGTACAGTAACTTGCCTAAGCTCCTATTGCCAGGATCTGAAACCAGATCTGGAAAATACTAAAGCCCAGACTATTGACTATTCTGCTATATTCAACCCATTTAGGCTCAAAACGTGAAAGACAAGACTTCTTCCCTTCTTTGACATTTCTGTAATATATATAGGAAATACATCCTGGTATCTTTTAGATCCCGAAAACAAACAAACAAACAAAAAAGAAAACCTGTGAGAATTGCATGATATAATAAGTGCTGAATAAACATTAACTGCTATTTGTATTTCTCAGAATCAAGGTGTCTCTTCTTTCAAGGAATCCTCACTTTGAAATCTTCAAATATGATCCCAATAATACCTCACAGTTCTTCAGAAGCATTAAATGACTAAATAAGTACCTTAGGTCATTTCATTCATTGATACAAGAACATTAATCCTTGAGAGCCGTATTACAAAAAGATACTCAGACATTTCATTCAAATATGTATTTTGGCTTGTGCTTGGTAAATTTGTGGGTATTACAATAATAACATAATACTTACACTGTGACATTTTGTAATTTCTTCCAAGAAAGAAGTTTATAGCATCTTTTCGATGATCCTATTCTTTATTATAGGACCTAAGAATAAAATACTCTGTATTTTATTTCTAGAAAAAAAGTTCTGCATTTTGGGACACAAGTGAGAAGGTTCCTTTTTGAATAATGATGCTTACTTTTTATAATGTCTGCTCGGTACCCAGCTCCTTCCAGCTCATTGGCATCCCAGGGCTAGAGTCCCTGCACATCTGGCTCTCCATTCCTTTTGGCTCCATGTACCTGGTGGCTGTGGTGGGGAATATTACCATCCTGGCTGTGGTAAGAGTAGAACATAGCCTGCACCAGCCCATGTACTTCTTCCTGTGCATGTTGGCTATCATTGACCTGGTTCTCTCCACTTCCACCATGCCCAAACTTCTAGGAATCTTCTGGTTTGGTGCTGGTGACATTGGCCTGGATGCCTGCTTGGCCCAAATGTTTCTCATCCACTGCTTTGCCACTGTTGAGTCAGGCATTTTTCTTGCCATGGCTTTCGACCGCTATGTAGCCATCTGCAACCCACTGCGTCATACCATAGTGCTCACTCATACTGTGGTGGGACGTCTGGGGCTGGCTGCCCTTCTCCGGGGTGTACTCTACATTGGACCTCTGCCTTTGATGATCCACTTGCGGCTGCCTCTTTACAAAGCCCGAGTCATCTCCCACTCCTACTGTGAACACATGGCTGTGGTTACCCTAGCGTGTGGTGACAGCAGGGTCAATAATGTCTATGGGCTGAGCATTGGCTTTCTGGTGCTGATCCTGGACTCAGTGGCCATTGCCGCCTCCTATGTGATGATTTTCAGGGCTGTGATGGGGCTGGCCACCCCCGAGGCCAGGCTTAAAACCCTGGGGACATGTGGATCTCACATCTGTGCAATTCTGATCTTTTATGTTCCCATTGCCGTTTCCTCCCTCATTCATCGATTTGGTCACCAGGTGCCTCCTCCAATCCACACTTTGTTGGCCAACTTCTACCTCCTCATCCCTCCAATCCTCAATCCCATTGTCTATGCTGTCCGCACCAAGCAGATCCGAGAGCGGCTTCTCCAAATCCTGAAGATAGAAACTAAGATTAGATGACGACTTCTTCCTTCTTTCTCAAATAAGCTCATGGAGAATGTGTCTAAATATGGTGGGCAGCCTTCCTAATGGGAACTTCAAGAAGTCTGAGATGTTAGGCCCAGAGGTCTCCAGCTTTAGTAATTCCAAAGGAATGTTAAGAAAGAATGTACAACTCTAAATTCCAAGAGTGAAAGATGTTTGTTTGATGACTGTGGGGTATTTGAACTGTAGAAGGTAAAACGATGACAGTATCAATAACAGAAATAGCAATTAATGTTTACTCAGCAATTACATGTCATGTAATTCCTACAAATATCCTGACATCTTACGAGGTAGGTAGTATTGTCCACATTTTACAGGAGGAAATAGACAGGATACTATTGTTTATAAACTGCAAACTAAGTTTAAGCTGTCTAGATCAAATGTTTTCTTGGACTTCGTAATATATTGTGGTAATATGTAATACTTTACGCTCTGTTTTCTGTGTATTCTGTAATATAAGTCCTAAAAATCTGAGGTCATTTCATTAAAGTGGACTTAGCTACAAAGCATTTTCTGATTTAAGCTTTTAACAACTGAGATGCTGCTAAAACTGCTTGTACTAATAAAGCATGGAGTGTTCTAGAAAAAGACTGCTTGTATGCCTGGGGCATACCACTCATGAAACTATGTGGCCTGGAAAGAATATCAGTTTGATGAAGGAAATGGGATAAAATGACCACGTCTCAACGCTGCCCTTGTATTTTCTCTGCAAGCCTCCTCCCACGAGGTGGCCTGAAGCTTGGGAGGGCTCCATGGTAAGAAAACCCTTCCCCTTCCCACAGAAACGCTCCTTAATCTCTGGATCCATCTGTAGGATCCCTGATCATAATGTGCTTTTTTGAATGGGTCGCAAAGTGAGATACAGTTATGAGTTCTAGCATTTATAGAAATAGTGCTTTACCCTCCAGATGGAAAATGAATAATATACATAAAGCACTTACCTACTTGCTGCTATGGATTGAAAATTACTAATGTGAGTCTCAAAACTACCCTGAAAGGGCAGGAATTAC
Source organism: Molossus molossus (assembly GCF_014108415.1). Lineage (NCBI taxonomy): Eukaryota > Metazoa > Chordata > Mammalia > Chiroptera > Molossidae > Molossus > Molossus molossus. The sequence goes on from NW_023425348.1 coordinate 47,713,774, forward strand.
TCTCCCTAAATTTCAGATGAGATTGACATTCCCAGAAATGGTAAAAGAATTGCCCAATATCACTCAGTTTGTAAAAGATAAAATAAATAAATAAATAAATAAATAAATAAGCCTTTTTAAAAAACCTCTAAAGCTTGTAGTCTTTCTCTGATCCTCATTTTCTTTAACTGTGAAAGAGCTGAAAGGCCTTTTCCCCAGGCTCTGACTGCTTGTGCATTAACATTTCCAACACAGCAGACCTTAGCTGTACTCCTATTCCCAGAACTGGGAGTGCACAGATCAACAAAGCAGTCCCCTCTCAGTGTTTCCTTCCCAGAGGGACAACAAAGGGCAGAGCTGGATTCAATCCGAGTCTGATCGCAGACTCTGTAACACATCAAACTAAACAGGCAGGAAGATGTTGAGGTCCCCAGGCTTCAGGTATACAACAACCTAGCACTGGGCATGATATAAAAGGAGGTAGTCAAGTGCAAAGGAAAGACAACTACATAAGAACCACAAAAGTGACTTCTGGTTTTGCTTTGGCTATTCTAGTTACTTGCCCCACTACTGGGATATCTAGAACGTGTGATCACTTAGGGTTCCAATTATATTCGCATTTCTTCTAATACCTCTAACTTCCATCTCACCACTCCATGATGGTATTTAGCTTTCCTGAACCTTATGTCTGAGCTTGGAGGAGTCAAATATTTGTCTCCCTATGAATGGAAAAGCAAATAAAGCATATTCTTGTTTTACCCATGCCCACAATAGTTGGGGACCTGGAGAAGATGTTTAGAGTTAGTGCCAAGATTTGAGTTAGTGCCAAGTACATGCTCACTGGCTCTCATTTGTGATAACATGGATGAACCTATAGGGCACTATTCTAAGTGATATAGGACAGTCACAGACAGTTGAATATTGCATGATTCCACTTACCTGAGGTATCTGAAATAGTCAAACTCATAGATGCAGAGAATGAAATAGTGGTTGCTAAGAACTGGGTGAAGGAGAAGTGTAGAACTGGTGCTAAAATGGATATAAAGTTTCATGTATGCAAAATGAAAATGTTCTAGAGATTTACTGTACAACATAGTACTCATAGATAGTTCACAATAAAGTACTGTGTGCTTTAAAATGTGTTAAGAGGATAGATCTCATGCTAAGTGTTCTTATTATTCATACACAACCCCTCTCCCAACACAAAATAATACAAGGAAATTTTTGGAGATGATAAAGTTAGTGTCTTGAGTGGTGATGGTGTCACAGGTGTATGCATATGTCCAAATTCATCAAAATGTGTACATTAAATGTGCTAATTTTTGTATATCAATTATACCTCAATAAAGCTTGAAATATTTAAGTTTGAGTTTAAAACAAACATTTATTATGTCACTGTTTTTGTGGTAAAAAAATCTGGGCATGGCTGAGCTGGATGGCTCTGACTCAGGGTCCTTCACAAGGCTGCAGTCAAGGTGTTGTCCAGGATTACAGTCACCTCAGGGCTCAACTGAGGGGTGATCCACTGCCAAGCTCAGTCACATAGCTGGCGGCAGCCTCAGGTCCTCCCTGGCTGTTAACAGAGAGGTCAGTTTCTGGCCACCTGGGCATCTCTGTAGGGCCTCTCACAACACGGAAATCTGACCTGATTCACCAACAGTGAGGGCTCTGAGGGGGATGAAGATGAAAATTACAGTCTTTCTGTGGCCTTCTGAATGCTTTGGTCACATTCTATTTGTTAGAAATAAGTCACTAGGCTTCCTACCCTCCAGGGGAAGTGATTACACAGGGCAGGCATACCAGGAGGTGGGATCACTGGGGGCATTTTAGGGGCTGCCTAACGCACCATCCTGCTTACACCCTAATTCTACGATCAGATCTAGAACCAACCTGAGTTAGTAAAGACACACAACCAATATTAGTTAACTTCTAGTTAACTTGTCCTAGCCCTAAAAAAGTATCTTTTAATATAGATAAAGAAGAAAAGGGAAGTATATGTCACAGCATGATAAAGACTCTCCTACTTGAATAATGCCCAGGACAGCTTAGACAACCATCTTCTGGGTCCTCATTTCCAGCCTGCCAACTTGTAGACATAGTTGGGTCTACTTTTGAGGGCTATTCCTGCTATCAACTGTCTTAATTTGCAGAAACAGACTTTGAGACCTTTTCATGCAGAGAGTTTAGCATAGAATATGCCCAGGAACAACATCCAAACAGGTGTGAAAGAAGAACAGGTATTAAGAACTGTGCAGGCAAGGGCACTTGGCTCACAGTTCCAACAACCAGCAGCTGCACTTGCTGCAGTTCTGTCTTCAGCCTCATGATGTTTCCATTGGCCAAAAATATGCTAAGTCGTCTCCCAGTTTGAAGCATTCAGAAAATAATGGCGAAGCAGATCCACCAGAAACAGACACCTGATTTCCATGACAAACACGATAAAGCTGTATTAGCTAGTGGAGCCACTTTCTGTATTGCTGCATAGACATACAGAAACACAAATTGGAATAGAATGGAACCTGCCACCTGTTGGCAGAGGCACCCCAAAGGAATGGAAAGATAAATAATCATCTCAGCTGGTATAATAAAGAATTGTTTCAAAACTAACTCGCAACTGATGCCAATGGAAGGCACTGTGTGCCCATTAAAATGTGGCATGATTGGAGAAATAAAGCACATTTGAAACCTCAAATAAATGAATTGTGCAGGGCTGTAAGAAAGAGAGATCTCTTACCCTTTGAGATGTCATGGAAGGACCTGGAGAGCATTATGCTAAGTGAAATAAGCCAGTCAGAGAAAGACAAGTATCACAGGATCTCATTTATTTGTGGAACATAATGAACAAAATAAGCTAATAAACAAAATAGATCCAGAGACATGGGAGTAGGGAACAGACTGACAAACCTCAGAGAGGTAAGAGGGGTGGGGAGCAGGAAGAGATAAACCAAAGAACTGATATGCATTATCAATGGACATAGACAATAGTATGGTAAAGGGGTGGGGGTGGGGGGTGGGCAGTGTGGAGGAGGGTGTCATGGGGAAAAAAGGAGGGACACCTGTAAAACTTTCAACAATAAAGATAAAAAAAAAAAGAATTGTGCAGAGGGAGAAGGTGAATTACAATGTAGTTTCATCAGAATTCTCTACTGATCTATCCTATGAGGAACTCTGGAGCTGAACTGATCCTGTACCCTTGTCCTGAATTGGGCAAGGGCAACATGCCTTACTACCCGGGATCAGCCAGTCATTGGATGCAGTCTTTGCATTAGGAGGGTGCATAACTTAGGATGGGGCAGCATCTTTTGGCTGAAAGTATTTTCTGGAGAGGAATGAAGCTGTGAGCAGTCACTGGCCAACACTCTCAGCTGCTGAGTGAACTGGGATCTATGTGGCGATGCGACACAGTCTACTACTAGGGAACGTTCATAACTGATTAGTCTTCTGAGGGGACTTCAAGTAGGTGAAGGAAATAAACCCTCAAACTTTTCCTCATTGGTGAATGGACTCTCCCCTTATTGCCCCCCTTAAATTTAAGTTTTATTCTGAATTGAAATCAAGATTTTGAAGCGCAATCTGCACCCCTATGTTCATTGCAGCATTATTCATAATAGTCCAGATGTGGAGACAACCCAAATGTCCATCAGCAGATGACTTATTATCCTGTGCTTATTATCATAGTTCTTGGTTAAGAAATTATGAAACAAATGTAACAGAAATAATAATTTAAAAATATAATTAATATTAAAATTAAAGACATAAGTAAAAATTGATGAGATACACTGTAACCAAATACTATAACAAAAATACATTCACTTTCTCAATTTTTATTGTTGCTTTTCATTCAAACAAAAAATAAATATGAGAAACAGATAAATTTGAAAAATAAAATTAAATGCTCACTTAAATTTTGTTTGTACTAATTGGTTAGCTTTCTGGCAATAGATACCTTAGGGAAAGATGCCTGTAGGGAGTTGGAACTAAAGACAGAAAGCCAAAGATCATAAGAAATTGATGTCTCTATTTATTTTATTTTATTTGTCATCATACCTCCCTTTATTTTATTTTTTATTTATTTATTTTTGTTACAGATACTTCTTTTTTCCCCATTGACACCCTGCTCCCCATCCTCCACCCTGTCCCCAGCTTTGTTGTCTATATCCATCAGTTATGCGTACATGCATAAAAGTTCTGTGGTATATCTCTCCCCCCCTCCCTTCTGAGGGTTGTCAGTCTGTACCCTACTTCCACGTCTCTGGGTCTACTCTATTCCTAAGGCTGTTATGTTCAATATATTCCACATATAAATCATATGATATTTGTCTTTCTCTGCTTGGCTTGTTTGCTTAGGATAATACTCTCCAGGTCTCTCCATGTCGTCTTAAAGGATAAGAGATCTTTCTTTCTTACAGCTGCATAGTACTCCACTGGGTATATGTACCAAAGCTATTTGATCCATTCGTCTACTGATGGACACGTGGGGTGCTTCCAGATCTTAGCTATTGTAAATAATGCTGCTATGAACATGGGGGTACATATATTCTTTCTGATTGGTGTTTTAGGCTTCTTGGGGTATAATCCTAGAAGTGAGATCACCAGGTCAAATGGCAATTCAATTTTTAATTTTTTTTGGTACTTGCCCCTAGTGGGAACTGAACCCAGGACTCTCTGGTCTGCAGGCCGACACTCCAACCGCTGAGCCAAACCGGCCAGGGCTCAGTTTTTAATTTTTTGAGGTAACACTATAGTGTTTTTCATAGTGGCTGTACCATCTGCATTCCCACCAGCAGTGTACTAGAGTCCCCTTTTCTTCACACCTTCGCCAACACTTGTTTGATGATGTGTAGATAGCAGCCATTCTGACAGGTATGAGGTGAAACCTCATTGTTGTTTTAATTTGCATCTCTCTGATGATTAGTGATGTTGAGCATTTCTTCATATGTCTGTTGGCCATTTGGATGTCCTGTTTGGAGAGGTGTCTGTTTAGGTCCTCTGCCCATTTTGTAATTGGGTTCTTTGTCTTTCTTTTGTTGAATTGTATGAGTACTGTATATATTTTGAAAACTAACCTCTTATCTGATGTATCATTGGCAATTATGCTCTCCCAAACAGTGGGTTCCCTTTCCACTTTGATGGTTGTTTCTTTTGCTGTGCAGAAGTTTTTTAGTTTTATGTAGTCCCATGTGTTCATTTTTTTCCTTTGTTTTTGTTGCCTTAGGTGAGGTATCAGTGAAAATTCTGCTGCGTATGATGTCTGAAATTTTGTTGCCTACATTTTCTTCTAGGACTTTTCATGAATTCATGAGTCACATTTAAGTCTTTTATCCATTTTGAGTTTATTCTTGTGTATGGTGTAAGTTGATAGTGTAGTTTCATTTTTTTGCATGTAGCTGTCCAATTTTCCCAACACCATTTATTAAAGAGTCTGTCTTTACTCCATTGTATGCTCTTGCCACCTTTGTCAAATATTAATTGAGCATAGTACTTGGGTTCATTTCTTGGTTTTCTATTCTGTTCCACTGGTCTACATGCCTGTTCTTGTGCCAGTACCAGGCTGTTTTGATTACAGTAGCTTTGTAGTATAACCTGATATCTGGTATTGTGATCCAACCTACTTTGTCCTCCTTTTTCAAGATTTCTGTAGCTATTCAGGATCTTTTTTGGTTCCACATAAACTTTTGAAATATTTGTTCTAGTAATGTGAAATGTGTCATTAATATTTTGATGAGGATTGCATTGAACCTATAGATTGCTTTGGGTAATATAGACATTTTAATGATGTTAATTCTTTCAATCCATGAACAAGGTATGTGCTTCCACTTTTTTATATCTTGCTCTATTTCTTTTTTCAATGTCCTGTAGTTTTCTGGGAATAGGTCCTTTACTTCCTTGGTTAAGTTTATTCCTAGGTATCTTAATTTTTTTGCTGTGATGGTAAATGGGATTGTTGTTTTAGTTTCTCTTTCTGTGAGTTCATAATTGGTGTATAAGAATGCCATCAATTTCTTGACGTTAATGCTGTATCCAGCTACTTTGCCCAATTTATTATTTATTTATTTATTCATTTCCTCACCTGAGGACATTTTTCCATTTTTGTTCAAATAGAGTGTTTGGGACAGAGAGGAATTGAGAGAGAGAGAGAGAGAGAGAGAGAGAGAGAGAGAGAGAGAGAGAGAGAGGTGAAAGGGACCCATTGAGTGGCTGCCTTCCTGTTGGATAGATCTTTTCAATATTATGTGGTGACCTTCTTTGTCTCTAGTTATGGCCTTCATTTTGCAATCTATTTTATAAGATATGAGTATTTGCTACCCCAGCTTTTTTTTTTTTTTCATTTTTGTTTGCTCGGAACATATTTTCCATCCCTTCACTTTCAACCTATGTGAGTTTTTTGTTTTGAGGTGGGTCTCTTGTAAACAACATATAGATGAGTCATGCTTTCTTATCCTATTAGCTACTCTGTGGCTTTTTATCAGAGCATTCAAACTATTTACATTTAAGGTGATTATTGATATGTACTTCTTTATTGCCATTTTTTGTTTAGTGTGTTTCTATTTTTCTTCCTATTTCTTTTACTAATTACAGAAGTCCTTTTAACATTTTTTTGCAGTACTGGTTTGGTGCTAATGTATTCCCTCAGCCTTTTTTTTTTTTGTCTGGGAAGCTCTTTATTTGACTTTCCATTTTGAATAATAGCCTTGCTGGATAGAGTAGTTTTTGATTCAGATCTTTGTTTTTCATGACCTTGCTTACTTCATGACATTCCCTTCTGGCCTGTAGTGTTTCTGTTGAGAAGTCAGCTGACAGCCTTTTGGGGGTTCCTTTGTAGGTAACCTATTGCTTTTCTCTTGCTGCTTTTAGGATTTTCTCTTTGTCTTTAATTTCTGGCATTTTAATTACTATGTGTCTTGGTGTGGGCCTGTTTGGGTTTTTCTTACTTGGGGCTCTCTGTGCTTCTTGAACTTGAATACCTTCTTCCTTCACCAAATTAGGGAAGTTTTCTGTCACTATTTCTTTGAATATATTCTCTAACCCTTGCTCATTTTCTTTTTCTTTGGGAACTCCTATGATGTGAATATTATTACATTTCCAGTTTTCCCAAAGTTCTCTTAAGTTGTCTTCCTGTTTGGTTTTTTTTTTTTTTTTTTTGGTATTCTGATTGGTTGGTTATTTTTTCTACCCTGTCTTCTAATTCCTCAGCTTCCTCTAGTCTGCTGTTTAGTTCTTCCAATGTGTTCTTTGTTTCTGCTATGTCATTTTTCATTTCTTCTTGGTGGTTTTTCATTTCCAACTGGTTGATTTTCAATGTTTTTATGTCTTTACTCATGGTGTTGATGTTCTTACCCATGCTATTGAGCTTCCTCAAGGTCATGGCTCTGAATTCTAGCTCTGTTAACTTGCTTAGCTGCTCCACATTTATTTCATCTTCTGTAGAGGTCTCTTGTTCTTTCATTTGGCTTTTGTTTCTGTGTTTCACCATTTTTGCCTATCACAGTGGCTTTGGAGCCTGCCAAATTTTCCCTGTGGGTGTTGGAGTTCTGCTGTTTGTGGCTCTCTCTAATAGGTTTGGGTGAGTGTGGGAGGACCCATGTTAAACACCACTGTCAAGTCTTACTTTCCTGGGTAGATTTGCAAGCCCAGAAACAGTTCAGTTATCCTCTAGCATTTTGACTGGAGGCTATTAGTGGCAGTTACTTGAAGAGCCTTGGTTTCTCAGCTGAATGAAAAACTCCCTCAGGTGTTTCGAATAAGAGGATTTCTGAGATGCCAAAATAGTGGTGGAGAGAATGGAAGCTACACACATGCTCTCCCAGGACCAAAATGGAAATAAAACCAAAATAAAGACAAATCGACAGAAACAAGCAACAGAAAAGCAGCTTGCGAGGATCATATAACTAGAGACACTGACTCGATCCTGGTAGGATTGCAAAGGCGCAAGAGGGAGGCTGGGAGCCCACAGACAGCAGGGCCTTAGCTGTGAGCAGCACCCTCGGATTAAACTACAAGCGGCTCCACAGCCCAGAGCCAGGACAGATGCTAAAATAGCCACAGCCACTCACCTTGGGCTCCAGCAGAGAAAGGGCAGACTGGACTGGAACTATGTGGGGACACCCAGGATTTGGAGGGGGCTCAGAGATTTTGCTGAGTTGCAGCCATGCAGGATGGTGGCTATCTTGCTTCTCCCCAGGGCTCTGGGGAGAGGCAGCAGCCCCTCCCTCAGAGATTCAACCCCACACAGGTGGGCCATTGAAATGCAAATTGTGGCTCACTAATAACCAGCAGCTGCCCCACCCTTGAGAAATCCTCTTACACTGAGCACCTGAGAGAATTTTTCATTCAACTGACAACCCAAGGCTCTTCAAGTAACCACTACTGATAGCCTCCAGGCAAAAAGCTAAAGGATAACTGAACCATTCCTGGGCTAGCAACTCTAACCAGGAAAGTAAGACTTGACAGTGGTGTTTAACGTGTGTCCTCCCTTGCTCATCCAAACCCAGGAGAGGGAGCCACAAATAGCAGAACACCAACACCCACAGGGAAAATTTGGCAGGCTCCAAAGCCACTGTGATAGGCAAAAATGGTGAAACACAGTAACAAATGCCAAATGAAAGAACAAGAGACCTCTACAGAAGATGAAATAAATGTGGAGCAGCTAAGCAAGTTAACAGAGCTAGAATTCAGAGCCATGACCTTGAGGAAGCTCATCAGCATGAGTAAGGACACAAAGATGTTGAAAATCAACCAATTGGAAATTAAAAACACCAAGAAGAAATCAAGAATGACATATAAGAACTAGAGAACACATTGGAAGGTCTCACAACAGAGGAGAGAAAGCTGAGTACCACATATCAGTGAATTAGAACAGGGTAGAAAAAAATCAATGAATCATAAAATTAAAAGAAAAAAAGGATTAAAAAACAGGAAGACAGCTTAAGAGAACTGTGGGACAACTGGAAACATAATAATATTCACATCATAGGAATTCCTGAAGAAGAAGAAAATGAGCAAGGGTTAGAGAATATATTAGAAAAAATAGTGACAGAAAACTTCCCTAATTTGATGAAGGAAGAATGCAATCAAGTTCAAGAAGCACAGAGAGTCCCAAGTAAGAAGAATCCAAACAGGCCCACACCAAGACACATAGTAATTAAAATGCCAAAAATTAAAGACAGAGAATCCTAAAAGCAGCAAGAGATAAATAACAGGTTACTTACAAAGGAATCCCCATACGGCTCTCAGATGACTTTTCAAAAGAAAAACTACAGGCCAGAAGAGAATAGCATGAGGTGATCAAGGAACAAGGATCTGAATGCAAGACTACTCTATCTAGGAAGGCTGTCATTCAAAATAGAAGGGCAAATAAAGAGCTTCCCAGACAAAAAAAGGCTGAGCGAATACATTAGCACCAAACCAGCACTGCAAGAAATGTTAAAAGGATTGCTGTAATTAGTAGAAGTAATAGGAAGATAAATATAACTAAACTAAACAAAAATGGCAATAAATAAGTACATATCAATAATCACCTTAAATGTAAATGGATTGAATGCTCTGATAAAAAGACACAGAGTAGCTGATAGGATAAGAAAGCATGACTCATCTATATGTTGTTTACAAGAGACCCACCTCACAACAAAAGACTCACATAGGCTGAAAGTAAAGGGATGGAAAAAAATCATCCATGCAAAGGGAAATGAAAAAAAGCTGGGGTAGCAATACTCATATCTGATATAATACATTTCAAAATGAAGGCCATAAGTAGAGATAAAGAAGCCCACTGCATAATATTGAAAGGATCTATCCAACAGGAAGATAAAACCTTGATAAACATGTATGCACTCAATGTAGGAGCACCAACATATATTAGAAATCTTTTGGAGGACTTCAAAGGAAAAATCAACAGCAATACAATCATAGCAGGGGACTTCAACAGCCCGCTGACACCACTGGATAGATCCTCTAGAAAAAAAAATTAGCAATAAAACAGAGAATTTAAATGAAGCCCTAGACCAAATGGATTTAATAGATATCTACCGAGAATTACACCCTTAAACTACAGAATTCACATTCTTCTGAAGTGCACATGGGACATTCTCAAAGACAGACCACATGATAGGACACAAATTAAATCTCTACAAGTTCAAGAAGATTGAAATCATATCAAGCATCTTCTCAGATCACAATGGCATGAAACTAGAAATCAATTGCAACAAGATAATGCAAAGGCATTTGAACATTTGGAGGCCAAATAGCATGTTATTGAACAATTAATGGGTTACCGAGGAGATCTAGGAAGAAGTTAAAAATTTCCTGGAAACCAATGAAAATGAACACAAAACAACACAAAATTTATGGGATGCAGCAACAGTAGTTCTAAGAGGGAAGTTCATAGCTCTACAGGCCTACCTCAAGAAACAAGAAAAATTTCTAATTGACTGTCTAACCTTACAACTTAAATAATTAGAAAGCAAACAAACAAACAAAAAATCCCAGAGCACATAGAATGAAGGAAATAGTAAAGATTAGAGCAGAAATAAATGACATAGAGACCAAAAAAAAAAAAAACCAACCAAAAAACAAACAAACAAACAAAACAATTCAAAGGATCAATGAAACAAAGAGCTGGTTTTTTGAAAAGATAAACAAGATTGATAGACCCTTAGCTAGACTCACCAAGAAACAAAAGGAGAGAACCCAAATACACAAAATCAGAAATGAAAGAGGAGAAGTGACAATTGACACCACAGAAATACAAAGGATCATTAACAACGACTATGAACAGTTATATGGCAACAAATTGGAAAATCTAAGTGACATGGACAAATTTCTAGAAACACACAGTCTCCCAAAACTGGACTGGGAAGAGATAGAAAACTTGAACAGACCAATAACAACTAAGGAAATTGAAGAGGTCGTCAAGACTCTCCCAGCAAACAAAAGCCTAGGCCTGATAGCTTCACGGGGGAGTTTTACTGAACATTCAAAAAAGAACTAACACCCATTCTCCTCAAACTACTTCAAAAAATTCAAGAAGAAGGAAGCCTTCCAAACTCGTTTCAGGAGACCAGCATAATTCTAATTCCAAAACCAGAAAAAGACACTACAAAGAAAGAAAACTACAGGCCAATATCCCTGATGAACATAGAAGTCAAAATCCTGAACAAAATACTGGCAAATTGAATCCAGCAATACATCAAAAAAATTATTCACCATAACCAAGTGGGATTCATCCCAGGGATGCAAGGATGGTACAATACTCGCAAATCAATAAATGTGATACACCCCCTAAACAAAATGAAGAATAAAAACCACATGATCTTATCAATAGTTGCTGAAAAAGCATTTGACAAAATCCAGCACCCATTTCTGAGAAAAAACACTTAGCAATGTGGGAATAGAGGGATCATATCTTGACATAATAAAGGCCATATATGAAAGACCTATAGCCAACATCATACTCAATGGGCAAAAATTAAAAGCATTTCCCTTAAGAACAGGAACAAGACAGGGATGCCCACTTTAACCACTCATATTTAACATAGTACTGGAGGTCTTACCCACAGCAATCAGACAGGAAGAAAAAATAAAAGGGATCCAAATTGGAAAGGAGGAAGTGAAACTGTCATTATTCGCAGATGACATGATATTATACATAGAAAACCCTAAAGACTCCATCAAAAATCTACTAGACTTAGTAAATGAATTTGGGAAAGTAGCAGGATACAAGATTAATGTCAAGAAATCGATGGCATTCTTATACACCAATCATGAACTCACAGAAAGAGAAACTAAAAAAACAATCCCATTCACCATTGCGGCAAAAAAATTAAGATACCTAAGAATAAACTTAACCAAAGAAGTAAAGGACCTATTTGCAGAAAACTACAGGACATTGAAAAAGAAATAAAGGAAGATGTGGAAAAAGAAAAAAGTGGAAGCACACACCTTGTTCATGAATTGGAAGAAGTAACATCATTAAAATGTCCATATTATCCAAAATACCAATGACATATTTCACAGAACTAGAACAAATACTTCAAACGTTCATATGGAACCAAAAAGTCCCTGAATAGCCACAGCAATCTTGAAAAAGGAGGACGAAGTAGGTGGGATCACAATACCAGATATCAGGTTATGCTACAAAGCTACTGTAATCATAACAGTCTGGTACTGGCACAAGAATAGGCATATAGACCAGTGGAGCAGACTAGAGAACCCAGAAATGGATCCAAGACACTATGCTCAATTAATATTTGACAAAGGTGGCAAGAGCATACAATGGAGTAAAGACAGCCTCATTAATAAATGGGGTGGGAAAATGGACAGCTACGTGCAAAAAAATGAAACTAGACCATACACAAGAATAAACTCAAAATGGATAAAAGACTTACATGTGACCTGTGAATCCATAAAAATTATAGAAGAAAATGTAGGCAACAAAATTTCAGACATCAAACGCAGCCGAATTTTCATTGATACATCACCTAAGGCAACGGAAACAAAGGAAAAAATGAACACATGGGACTACATCAAACTAAAAAGCTTCTGCACAGCAAAAGAAACAGCTATCAAAATGGAAAGGCAACCCAGTGTATGGGAGATCATCATTGCCAATGATACATCAGATAAGGGGTTAATTTTCAAAATATATAGAGTATTCATACAACTCAACAAAAGGAAGACAAAGAACCCAATTAAAACATGGGCAGAGGAGCTGAATAGACACCTCTCCAAATAGGACATACAAATGGCCCAGAGACATATGAAGAAATGCTCAACATCACTAATCATCAGAGAGATGCAAATTAAAACAACAATGAGGTATCACCTCACACCTGTCAGAATGGCCACCATCAACAAATCATCAAACAACAAGTGTTGGCGAGGATGTGGAGAAAAGGGGTCTCTAGTACACTGCTGGTTGGACTGCAGACTGGTGCAGCCACTATGGAAAACAATGTGGTGTTACCTCAAAAAATTAAAAATCGAACTTCCATTTGACCCTGTGATCCCACTTCTAGGAATATACCCTAGAAAGCCTGAAACACCAATCAGAAAGAATATATGTACTCACATGTTTCTAGTAGCACTATTTTCAATAGCTAAGATCTGGAAACAGCCTACGTGTCAATCAGTAGACAGATGGGTAAAAAAAGCAGTGGTACATATACACAATGGAGTACTGTGCAGCTGTAAGAAAGAAAGATCTCTTATCCTTTGAGACGACATGGAGGGACCTGGAAAGTATTATCTTAGGTGAAACATGCTAAGTGGAAAAAGATAAATGCCACATGATCTCACTTATTTGTGGAATATAATGAACATAACAGTCTGAGGAATAGGGTAGACCCAGAAACATGGAAGTAGGGTTCAGCCTGACAACCCTCAGAAGAGGGGGTGGTGGGGGAAGGAAGAGATAAACCACAGAATTTATATGCATGTACGCATAACCAATGGACATGGACAACAAAGCCGGGCAGGGGGTGTGGGTGATGGGGAGGAGGTGTCAATGGGGTAAAAAAGGAGAAACATCTGTAACAAAAAAAAAAAAAAAAAAAAAGAGGATTTCCTGGTGGTGGGGCAGATGCTGGTTGTTAATGAGCCTCAATTTGCATTTCAATTGCCCAATTGGGTCTGGTTGAATTTCCAAGGGAGTGACTGCTGCCTCTCCCCAGAGCCTTTGGAAGGAGTAAGATGGCCACAGTCTTGTGTGGACACAACTCAGCAAAAGCTCTGAGTGCCCTCCAAGTCCCGAGTATCCCCCCACAATACCAGTCCAGTCAGCTCTCCCTGTTCAGGAGCCCAAGGTGAGTGGCTGTTGCTATTTTAGCACTCTTTCTCGGCCCTCTGCACTGTGGAGCAGGCTTGGTATTTTAACCCCAGGGCCCTGCTCACAGCTAAGACTGCTGCTGTCTGGGGGCTTTAGCCTCCCTTTTTGCATCTCCATAATCATACCAGTATTGATTCAGTGTCCCTGGTTATATGGTCCTTGCTAGCTGCTTTTCTGTTATTTTTTCCTGACAATTTGTGTTTATTTTAGTTTTAATTCCAATGTGATCCTGGGAGATGGTCTGTGTAGCTTCTATTCACTCCGCTGGCATTTTCACCATTGATGTGTCTCTATTTAAATCCTGACCTCAAGAGACTTGTTAAACTGATACAACCCTAAGGAGAATTATTCTGCTGTATGGAGAAGTCAGCTGCTTTCTATAATCAAGAGACACTTTTTGTGAATAAGCAACTGAAATCTTGTAGACTGTTTTCATCAGGTGGTATTGTGGCTGGTTCCCCATGGCACAAAATGAAATTCTTCCCTTGGAAGATATCACAGGGTCCTAATGAAAAAGCAGCTTGAGCAAAAAGGGCTATGTGATTGAAATGAGATATGTATCAACCGTTACTTGTATGTACGCTTGTATGCCCACGCCAAAGCACTTACACGTGTAAGCCTGACACGGGCCATTATGCCTAGGTGCCATGTCCAAATAAAGCTATGGTCTAGTGAGTTGTAGATTTAATCTTTCTTATTCTATTCCAAAGGGTGGGAGAATAAAAGATGTTGAAAGCTCTTGCTTCTTTGTAGAACACCTTTTCTCTTTATCATTATTCTGTTATCTTGAGTCTTCACCCTTTTGGGAATACTTCTTCTTTCTCTTAAAACCTTCTGCCATGGCACTGGGTGTGGTGAGTTTAAGGCCACACCCTGTTCATGAGATCTGTGCCTGCCTTTAATGCCTCAGCAGGAGCCAGGTTGAATCCCAGGGGGAAGGGGTCCCTCTGTCCCCATTGGTGCTGTCTCTGTTTAGCTGCCTCATCTCATGCTGGGGCTACTTACGTAGCACCACTTTGCCTTCAATATTTCGTTGCCCACTTTTCCTACCACTATTCCATATTGTCGTTTATTTAGGTTTACATTCTGGTCTGTTTTCTGAATTATCCTATAGGTAACAGGGACCCACAGGCTAAAGAGTTTAAATATTTAAGTATAGCAGTTTTGGAGACTAGTTTTCATCTAATAGATGATAAGCCTAGTAAATTGAACTTCAACCCCACCCTCGTCCATTTTTAGGAATGTGATGGGTCAGGTTGAGGGAGGCATGAAGCACTCCTGACCCCTGCCAAGGAAACAAAGTTCTCTCACCATTCACATCACCAGTAACCATGTGTCTGCTGAGGACTTGGGACACTGGGAGCATGTAGCACCATCTACCGATTCTTCATATTTCTGTACGTCTCCATATCCTTTGCCTTAAAAAAAAAAATTTTATATCTTGTGCCTCTTGGTTTTTCTTAGCTTTATTCCTGCAGCATGATGATGCCCATGCATAAGTCATGAGCTCATTTATGGACCATGCACCTCATTTACTTTCTGGTCTCATTTATTTTTATTCTCTTTCAAGTACCCTGTACTCTACCTCCCCCAGTTTATTCTCTGTGGAATATTTTGTCTTTTCATCTCTTTGTGCTGAGGTCCACACCCTTCCCTCAGTTTGAAAAGCTTATCTTCCTTGATTCCCTTACACTCTATTTCCCTTCTTTGTTCAAATAGGACTTTATAACAGAGAGTCATGAGAAATACTGAAACAGTGAAGCCACCACAA
This sequence comes from Molossus molossus, assembly GCF_014108415.1. Lineage (NCBI taxonomy): Eukaryota > Metazoa > Chordata > Mammalia > Chiroptera > Molossidae > Molossus > Molossus molossus. The sequence goes on from NW_023425348.1 coordinate 47,729,346, forward strand.
GCCCCCAGGCAGAAATGAGGAACTGAACTGAACAGTGAATTTTGAGAGATTAAGTATATTATCAGTGTAGAGTTCTACAACAAAGAAATGCATTATGATCACTAGAATCTGAATCCTGATTCTGGCTTACTAGCTTTGTGACCTTCTCTGTCCCTTCAGTTCACCTACAAAATGAAGATGTAATAATGGCAGCTACTTTAGAGGGCTGTGAATATTGAATGTCATCTTTGAAAAGCATTCAGCAGGGTGCTTGGCACATAGCAGGCTTTCACAAATCTAACCAATCTCAGTTTTGGTTGTTTTTTCAGGATGCACTCTATATCCTTCTCACTCTTAGGTGTCCTCTGAGGACTTGAAGAAACAGACTCTTCATCCACTAAGCAGCTACCTCCTCCTGCAATCTGGACCCCCCCCTGGGGGGGGGGTGCACAGAGAAAAGCCAGTCTCTGGAGGAGTTACAGTGTTTGGCTGTTGGGCAGAGGCCAAGGGGAGCTGGGGTGTCCAGGGAAAAAGCAGGATGATAGGGAATCTGAAGAAGAAAGAGGGTTCCCAGTGGGAAGTCTTTGAAAGTGACAGTACTCTCACCATGACTCTATGTTGTTCGTCTTTGATCATAAACTGCTTTTTCAGCTCTTCCTGAAGGGTCCTGTATAAATCTTCATTCTTTTGAGTGAAAGAAATGTGGACACAGCAGAGGAAGTGAAATAGAGAAAACTCCAGGGATGTGGGTAATTGACCTGGGGACTGGGTGTTGGGCTGATGAGTCTGAAAGCCAGGGTCATCCTAGAAAGGAGGGTATAGGCCCTCAACTCTACTATAAAAGGTCTGGCCAGGTCTAATGGGTACTTCTGATGTCAAGATCATTTTCTGGAAATAAGAAGAGGACAGGGGAGAGGGAGGGAGCAGGGAACACAGAACTGCTTTGGTTCAAAGCTGAGAGAGAAAGGGGTAAGTTCAACCACAGTGTAAGGGGAGACAGTTTTCATAGGCCGAATGAGTTATAAGGAAAGAAACAGAACAGTAGGGCAGATTGGGAGCATCTTTATTTGGTTGTAGAGGGGAGGCATAGGGTTATCATAAACACAAAGCCCTATCAAATGAGTTATGTATTACTGCCTTTACTGTTAAACAATTTTAATTTGGATTGTATATTTTTAATCCATTAAATAGGAATGAAAAATCCTAACACATCATATGATTTATTTCTTGGAGTTAAGTGATGTGTCTAAACTTTTTTTTAGTGATTGGCCTTCCAGATCTTTATGTGAATGTCACGGCAGGGTTGAAGGCAGAAGCCCCTTCTGGGCTGGAAATACCTTAAGAGAGCTCTTGACCAGAGCTTTCTGAAGACCATCTTAACAACCAGGAAGCGACTGTGTCTATATTTTGATCTGGGTAGTGGCCATGTGGGTGTATTCATGTGTTCACTTTATAAAACATTATCAAGCTGTATACCTGAGATTTGTACATTTCACAGTATGTGCTATACTTCAATCAAAAAGCCAAAAAAAAAATGAAGGAGTAGACAATTATGGTAAGTGTTTTGGATAGGTCAGGTAAAATAAAAAAAATGAAAAGAAATAACTAGATTGGCAGCAGGTCACCAATGGAGATCATCGTTGATCTTGGCAAGAAAATTTTCAGTAGCAATAGATTGAAGAGTGAATTAAGAAAAACAAAAAACAAAAACAAGATAACCACCAAATCAAATGTCCTGTCATTTAAATAGACTAATAAGATATATAAACTCCTAGCAGTACTAATTAAGAAGAGAAATGAGAAAAATAAAACCCTCAAGGGAATAAAAAATATGACCAGCTAGAAGTTGCCAGGGTGGAGCAAGAAGGGCTGGTGCGTGCACAGGTGAGACTGCCCTCAGAAGAAAGGTAGGTTTGTACAGGGCAGCCAGCCAGGAGAGGGAGATCCTGGGTCAGAGGCTAGTTCCTCAGCTTCTTCTTCAGCTCTTTAAGCAGTGATGCACAACTTTGGGTCTGTGGCTTTCAGAAAACACATGGCAGTCTTAAGAATAACCTGAATTATTTCTGATAACCTGTTAGCTCTTCACTTCGATTCTGTATCAAAAAGCTTTCCCTTCTTGTCTTCTCGTGATCTTTCACTGAAGATGTCCCACCCAGTGACTATACACAGCAAGGTCTCTTTAATCTGACCACAAAGCAGAGCTTACTACTTCATTCAGTCTGTTCCCTGATAAGGTATTTCTTGCATTTAGGGTTTGTTGTTGTTGGTGGTGGTTTGTCTGGTTCAATAAAGACCAGGGTTTGCAATCATATCCCCCGAATTCTAAATGATAAAGCTTCACTGATGTTTGGAATGTCTTTGTAGCTTATCATGAAGAGTTATCTACATTGAAGAATCATAAACACCTATTGGGAAGGTTTATCTATAAAGGAGCCAAAATTTTTTATTTGCAGCTATTTAATCTATTAATTGAACCTAGTGTGATAATGAAATCCAGGCTGAATTAAAGAAAAGGTAGGGATTATAAATAGTTTCAGATAGTTTACTATCTCCTATGAAAAATTATAATGTTGTTCTCTAATGACCTATTTTTGTGAATCTGCTAATTCATCTCTTCAACCAGAAGGATGCTTCATTCATATTTTGTCTAGCACTAGCCTGGGGATACAAAATATGACATATTCAATGTCAGGAAGTTCATTGTTTCATTCAATGAATACTGAATATTAGGAAATGAACACACAAAGATAGAAGAAAAACTCTTTCCTCTGATCATTCATTCATTCAACTGTTTGCTATAATGAGCACATATATCTTCTTTTAATGGACTTGTGCACCACAGCTATGTGTCACAAACTTGGTACAAGGTATAAGTCCATAACCAAGACACACATGATTGAATACAATAAAGTCATAGGTAGAGTATTGGAATTGTCAGTTTAGGTCCCTCAGAGGTCAGCGTGGGAGATTTCATGAAAACTCAGAAGGTAACTAATTTAGCTTCAACATGGGATGGGGGAGGAGGTAGAGTCGAGACTTCCAAAGGAAGTAACTCATAAGCTGATCTCTGAACAATAAATAATGAGGCAAAGAATAATGAGGATGGAAGGTGGAGCAGGATAACTTTGATGTCAGTTTTCTGGTCCTGAGCTGAAAATACCACCAGGCTCTCCTAACACTACAGCTGGGAATAAGTCTCACAGGATTGCATCCCTTTCTTACATAATTTTATGTATTGACAGGAAAACAGTCTCACCTGTGATGCTGGGACCACCCTACAACCACACAATGGAAACCCCTGCCATCTTCTTCCTTGTGGGTATCCCAGGTTTGCAGTCTTCACATCTTTGGCTGGCTATCTCACTGGGTGCCATGTATATCATAGCCCTGTTAGGAAACACCCTCATAGTGACTGTAATCTGGATGGATTCCACTCTACAAGAGCCCATGTTCTGCTTCCTGTGTGTTCTGGCTGCTGTGGACATTGCTATGGCATCCTCTGTAGTGCCCAAGATGGTGAGCATCTTCTCCTCAGGAGGCAGCTCCATCAACTTCAATGCCTGTTTTACTCAGATGTATTTTGTCCATGTAGCCACAGCTATGGAGACAGGGCTGCTGCTGGTCATGGCTTTCGACCGCTACATAGCCATCTGTAAGCCCCTACATTACAAGAGGATTCTCACACCTCAAGTGATGCTGGGAATGAGTGTGACCATCACCATCAGAGCTGTCATATTCATGACTCCATTAAGTTGGATGGTGAGTCATCTTCCTTTCTGTGGCTCCAATATGGTTCTCCATTCCTACTGTGAGCACATAGCTGTGGCCAAGTTGGCCTGCTCAGACTCCATGCCCAGTAGTCTCTATAGTCTGATTGGTTCTTCCATTATTGTGGGCTCTGATGTGGTCTTCATTGTTGCTTCTTATAGCCTGATTCTCCGGGCAGTCTTCAGTCTCTCCTCAAAAAATGCTCAGTTGAAAGCATTAAGCACATGTGGCTCCCATGTGGTGGTTATGGCTCTGTACTACCTACCTGGGATGGCATCCATCTATGTGGCCTGGCTAGGGCAGGACATAGTGCCTTTGCACACCCAAGTGCTGCTAGCTGACTTATATCTGGTCATCCCACCTGCTTTAAACCCCATTATCTATGGTCTGAGGGCCAAACAAATACGGGAGCGAATATGGAGCTTGCTGATGCACTGTCTCTTTGATCACTTTAAGAATCAGTATGTTTAAAAAATGTATGTCATATGTAAGAGATACATATATTTGACTCTGGTACCTTTGAAAATCTTAAAAAAGGTATTTCTTAATAGTGTTGATAACAAGTTATTGTATCTGAATCTTAATATCTCCTTTCTACTGATGGAAGAAACTGGTAATTTATAGAGGGCATTGAAAATAAAATAATAAAATAAGGAAAGCATATAAGATCAACATGTTGTATGTACTTAAAAATATACCCAATAGATCTCTTTTTAAAAAAAATTTTATTGACTGATTTTAGAGAGAAACATCATTTTGTTGTTCCACTTATTTATGCATTCATTGGTTGTTTCTTGTATCTTGTATGTGTCGACTGGGGATTGAACCCACAACCTTGGTGTATCGGATGACACTCTACCCAACTGGGCTAGCTGGCCAGGGCTACCCAACAGATTTTGATTCCATAATTTAAGAGGTAGTTTTAGGTACTATTAGAACTGCAGTCCTGTAATTATCATTCATGTGATAATTCTTCCAAACAGATCTGCTGCATCCATACCTTTTGCTAACATTGGACTTATTTATTAGAATATATTCTGTTTCTGAATACCAATGGAGCAGAAATCAGTCTCTAAAAATCTGATAATGCACTGAACTCCCAGGGTAGTAAATAGAAATTCTCCTCCTATTGCAGCCCCATAAACAAAAACAAATCAAGATGAGGTGGTTAGACATATCTGATAAGATTTCTATATTAAAAGTCACAATATTCTTTCTTCATAAGCAAATTAAAGAATTGACTACATCTGATGGAAAGCAACAAAGGCACAGTCCAGCTTGCACCCAAACCAAACAGTTCTTCACAGTATTTCTACCAGAAGCCTGTCCCACCAGTTTTGTTTCATTCATGTAAGTAGTCCCTGAAACTACTTGGTACTCAAATATTCATTGAACTAACTGTATACTTTCCAAAGGGGACTGGTTCCCTTCATGGCCACTGCCAAACAGAAAATCCTGTGCTTTCCCCATTACATTCAAACACAACCCCTGCGCCATCACATGAAGCAATTTGTGCTCATTAACTAGCCCCTAACCCACAGTCGACACTATGTTTGCTTTTAAGACATTACAACCAATCCTGCTTGAAAAACAAGTAGACTGAATTTCCTGTGGGTTAGCCCAAGGATTGGCCTCTCTCTTCCTCTTGCAGCACTCAAGCATTTCACCCTTTTAGTAGCCTTTCCCCTCAAGGTCCAGGCACTGCACTCCTTGGTTTCTCTGCCAGTAAAACAAAAGTAGGCAATGCTCACTCCTGACACCTGCCTTGTGGTGAACAATCACATCAAGTTGGAGGTGCCATGGTAGTGACTTCAGGGAATGTGCGGGCACTCTACCCTCCACACGGCTACCTGTCTCTTCCCCTTTTAACTACCTATCAAGTTAGTTTTGGAACAGGTTTATAAGTATGTATCATTTAGTCTTTCACGCCCCTTTGAGGTGAGAACTTATTTTTGTTTTGATTCTAGGAATACGATCAAAAGTTCCCTCACTTACTTATCAACACATAGACACACACAGTGCTAGACTGGGAGTACAATGGTGAGCCAGACAAATATGGTCTTGCCTTCATGGGGCTCTTAGAAGACAAGTGTACCTAAGTACCCTAAAGAAAAGGATTTTCATATACTTAACAACTTCAATCTTCATGCCTGGTCTTAAAAATCAGAAAATATGAAATAAACAATGTGACATAATTTAACCTTGTATTCTCCTAACAAGCAATCATAGCTCCCAAATCAGCTTATAAGTAGAAAAAACAAAACAAAACAAAAAACCAAAGCCTCAAAATAGTATATTACAAATGAAGCTATTCCACTCCTTAATTCATTCAAGGTTTGAATGAATTTATCATCTTCTTCTTTTCTCTTAACCTTCTAAGGATTGTCCTAATAAAACCATAGTAAAAGAAGGCGATCAATTTGTCCCTAGCCTCTTCTGCTAAGTATGTATGAACATATAATGGGAAGTGCTTCCTGCAGATCTATTTCTCAAGTCTGTAAACAATTCCCCCAGGCACTCCACCCTCCACAAGAGGCTGCTTGTCTACCTGCCTCTTCCCCTCTGGAACTTTGTGAGTGCCCCAGCCACCCACCCAAAGACACATAGTTCCTCTACTGTAGGTCCGCTCAGCCCTTTGCCAAGACCAGGTCTGTGACTTACTAGCCCATTCCCCTTCTACTGCTAATGCTTAAGAAGTGACTTGGAGGAATGGTGGGTAGAAGGAGTTTATTTCTTCATTTTGGCCTGTTTTACCTCCTTCATATGTTAACTACCAATTAAAATAAAAAGACAACTTTTGCTATTATTTACTACAGTGATTACTTTGCTTCTGTCCATACATCACCTAGCATCTTCTTTGCTGCTCCATCCTACCCCAACAGTCACACCTTCACGTCTAAACTACATCAGAGGTTGTGTCCTACAGTCAAGGTGACGATATGTGATGTACATATTGTAGCCTCTCACAATAGGCAAAGCCATTAACTCTCATATGGTAGTCTTGAAGTTGTTTCCAGACACAATCATTCCCACATCATTCTCTTAAGGCTTGCTCACAGCAATCAATAGCACAGATGCAGTCTTAATTTCCCCTTCTTTACAATACATGGTTCCAAAGCTGGCGTTTTGTGCCTAGTCCTAGTCTTTCCCCCACACTTTCTTTCCCCATCTCTCCTGTCACGGATTTAGAGAAGACAAAGGCAGGGAGAGTTATGTGCTACCAGAACCACGCAGGTTCCCTTGGTGATATAAAAAGATCCACACTAGCCCAACTAGCTTGTGGGTGAGTGAGCCTTCCTTCCTGGGCTTTTGTTTTCTTTCTAAAATTATTATCTTCATTCTCTCTCTTGCGGTCACAGTCCCAATTCTAATCCAAAGAAGACAAACATGTACAATAAACGCACAATATATTACTGTGGCCTACCTGCCTCTGAGTTTGCCCCTGGCATGGCCGCATTCTGTCTCCAGACTGCCAGGAGAGCCCAGAGGCACAAAGGCCCTGCTGTAAACAAGATACTGGCTGAGAGGGTAAGACAGGCAATACCCATGGCTTGCCTTCCTCTGTCCCTGAGAAAGGAACCAAAGTATGGGATGGATCTGAGATCCTCACAACCCTGTGAGGTAGGAGAGTATGCACCCACTCCACCCATTTTTCCACGGAGGATGAAAATCTTTCACTTGAGTGGGAAGTTTCAGACCCAAATGTAATGAATGACATGCAGACACGTCACCTGAGAAGTGAATCTGTCAATCTTATTTCATTTGAATGTGAGAAATACTTCAACAGCATTGTGAGAAATACTTTGCTCTGTTAAGGCCATTTCAGTTTTCTTATCCACAAAGTGAAGATAGAAAGAAGACAGGTTTTCCGATCCTGCCACTCAGAGGTCAGGACCAGGGCACAGGTCTCCTTAGGGTCTGAGACAGTGGTGTGCCAGCTTGTGCTGAGATGAAGATGACCCTTAGAGTGATCTGGCCAACCTGCAAGGCATGCTCTAGTCTGGAGATCAGAGAGCTGGGGTCAAGCATTTGCTCATTCACAGGAAACCTCAGGAGAGGCCTCCTCCAGTTGGCTTCAGCACAGCCCCTAGCTCCAGATAGGAGAGTGTCCTTCTGGCTTGTTGGTAAACCCTATCCAACAGATTTCCAGAGGTCAGATCTACTTTATCATTCTCGGTGACTTAATTATGACACCAACAGGGACTGAAAAAGAGGGCCGAACTACAGAAAGGACCAGGCCTCCTTGTTAGAGCCACTCTGATCTACACCATCAGCCCTGTCAGGCGTCCTTCACAGGGGACAATGCTCCTTTGGTTTAGCCTCACCTCCTTCACGAGCGGTTTAGTGAGAGGCTCTGGCCCAGGAGCAGCAGAGGAATTACGATTCCAGGCTCAACTCAGTGGAAGGGGACCCTTGTCAGGGGCAGGGCTCTGCAAGGGCCCTGTGGCCCAGATGACATTACGAGGCCTCTGGATGGGATGGTGGGTCTCCTAGTCCTCCTCCTCCAGGGAGCAGATGGCCAAAGGAGCGGTGTTGTTGGCACCAATGCTGTAGCAAGGACTAAAATAGGGCAGGAGGCGCCCAGGAAAGGGATAGTGGGGGAAAGTGAAAATGTGGGAGCCATTGTCAGTCACATTGTAGAAAGAGATATCCTGGGCTTCATAATCCAGGAAGATGCCCACCCGTTGAGGAGGGACTGGCAAGGACAGGAGGGGGTATTCATCAGTACCTGCCCGGTACTCATTGCCCTTCCTCAGCCTTATTACCCAGAATCCATAGTGGGGGGCTAAATAGACCACCTCCTTCCGGTCAACATCTTCCTTACACACCCCCAGGCCCCATTCAGACCTGTTTCCCACCTCCACCTCCCAGTAGTGCCGGCCTGAGGAGATGCACTGGCTGCCCAGGACGATATTATAGCGGTAGAATCTCTCTGGATTGTCAGGCAGTTTCTGGTTGGTGTCTCCATAGCGCACGCACTTTCTGTCCTCTGACACGATGAGGCGGGAATAAGCAGTGTCTGGATCAAGGCGCACATCAGCTAGGGAAAAAGGTCCTGGTTGGCAACACTGGAACAGAGTGAGGGGGTATGGACGAGGCCTCCCTGATAAATATAGCCATGGATTTCTCAGTGACAGGTGGGAGTGGGGTAGCTGGGGCATCCAGAGGGCACTGAACTGTTTCATTTCTCCAGGAGGGTCCTTCCCACTACCCATCACAACCTCTCCAGTATTCATTACCTGCATACGTCTTCAGGATCTCTCGTAGGCCCGGCACACGGCAATCGGTCTTCAGCTCCAGGGAGACTGGTTCTGGCCGCTGAAGGCTCCAACACTTGCTCCTAGTAGAGGAGGGGTAAGCCTTGGGGCAAGAAGAAGTCTTAGCTCTGCCACGTGGACCTTCACTTAGTACAAGAAAGAGGGGCTTGGCAGGGTGGTGCCCCTCCCCAGCACCACCAGGCAAAGCAGAGATGTGATGCCTATTCCACTGAGATGAATGGTTTGTGGCACAGAGAGAACATTCACCTTCCGGTGCTGTGAGAAGGGTTCCGTGTGCACCTGACATGGGGTGGGGCCAGTACAAGGAAAGAGGGAGAAGATATGGAGGAACCCCTGCTTTTCTATGGCACTGGGTCCCTGTTCCTTCCCTACTTCTGGTCAGGTCCCACTATCCCTCCTGGGTCTGCCTAGGGGCTCCAAGGATGGGAACATACCTGTTTAAGGCCTCCTGAATACCCTAAAAGGAGAAAAAGAGCAGCACATGAGTACACACTGTTCCCTGGAGGGAGGGACCAGACAGACACTGAGCTCTGGGTTTCTCTAAGGGTAAGGGAGGTGCAGAGCAAGGCTAGAGAGAAGGTGTGCAGAGGTAGAGGGGAGAAGCCTATGGGAGGGGAGCAGGGCAGGCTGAGCTGGACTGGCCAACTCCAGGCTCCATCTCAACTCTCTGGCCAAAGGGGAAGGACTGGTATGATGCCAGAGCTGCCTGAGCACCACCCCACCTATGTGCCTACAAAGGGCCAGGTCATCCAACCAACCAGGTAGGAGGAGAGCGGGCACTAGCAGAGATGAGGGTAGGAGGATGGATACAGGATCCACTTACCTGCAGCATCCAGCGGATGGGCCTCTGAGACCTCTCCTCCAGCTCTGCAATCAGCCTGCACAGGACCAGGCTCTGCTGGATAAGCACATCGTGATTCATCTCCAGTTTCTGTCTGGTCTCCCTCTCCTCCTGCTCCAGGCTGGTGAGAGCAGTGGCTGCCTCCACCTCCAGCTGCCGATCTGGTGGCTGGTTCTTTAGTAATTGCTGATACTTCTCAAACTCCCACATGATACTCTTCTTCCGGGTTTCCACCTGTATCTGCACAGCCAAGATCAGAAGCCCTGATATTGTTTGTGTAAGGGACTGAGGACACTGAGCGTGTGCGCACACACACACACAGAAATATTTTGGTACCAACAATGTGCCAGGCACTGCAGAGGTCAAGATAAAGGCTACTGTTTCCCCACCTTTCTGTTTCCACATAATTCTGCATGTGCTTCTGGGGCCTTATTACTTATGCTTATCGAGTTCAGTAGGGCCCAGGATATTATGTTGGTACTATATGCTTTAACTATTTCCTATTTTCAGAATATCATATTCTACAATGCCCAGAGCACTACACTTACGCCTCTAAGGTAGTGCAACAATTACATTGGTAGATGCTTTTGCTTTTTACTGGTGTTATATCAGTTCAGTATGTTTTTATTTTTGTTAATCCTCACTGAGGATATTTTCTCCATTGATTTTTAGAGAGAGTGGAAGGAAGGAGGATAGGGGAGAGAGAGAAGAGAGAAACATCAATGCGAGAGGGAGACACGTTAATTGGTTGCCTCCTGCACGCACCCAGGCTAGGGCTGGGGATCGAACCTGCAACCCAGGTACTTGTCCTTGACTGGGAATTGAACCAGAGACCCTTTGTTAGGTGGGCTGATGCTCTAACCACTTAGCCACACTGGCCTGGGCTCAATATGTTGTTTTTGACTGGTTCAATGTTACTTTCTGTTGATCAAAATTTCTGATAGTCTGGTAGCTAAGGCCAAACTAATTTCAGAGGTGATTTCCAGTATTTTAATAATTCAACTTTTAGTAAATATACTCTAACTGGGGAAAGTAAAACAGAAACTATGTTTTACTAAGCATTATACAAGTTATACCACCATGAGCTAACACATGTGAGGTGTGTATGAGGATATATGAGGACATCAGGCCGGAGGTTATCCCTACATCACAATCAAGAAACTGAAATGAGAAGTACATGGCCAGCCTAAGCTTAAAGCTGGTATGAGGTTCCCTGGCTCTCTGACTTCAAGCCCCACATTCTACTTCACAGAGATGAGGAAGCTACCAAGGGCCAGCTCCAGGACAGCACTGGGACCTCCCAACCTCCTTCCTTGGGTGGCAACCTGCCTTCCAGGTGGCCGTTCGTTTCCTCTCACCAACTTCCAGCTTCCAGGCCTCTTCTTGCTCTTTCCTCAGATGTTCCAGAGCCTCATGGAGTTTCCACTGAAAGAGATAGAAACCTCATGAGGGAAGCTGGGTTGATAATGAGGACTCCTAGCACTGGTAGGTAATGGGGAGTCCCTGAGGTGATGAGCCAGAATGAATGCTGGGAGCAAAGGGATGCCAAAGAGGGAGTGGATTACTGCCCGCATGACATCCAAAGTTACTCTTGATCTAAGAATCACTTCGACTCCCAGTCTCTATTTCTGTAGAGCAGAAGTAAAGGTCTTTTTGCAAGTTTGCCAGAAGATGACCTTGGACTTTCTATCCATGCCCCTTTTTATCCTAATCTGCCACGTTATCCTATGGCCTCCTAGGACCTTTGTATTCAAAGTGTGGTCCAAGTAGATCTGAAACACCAGCACCACCTAGAAATGCAGTCTTGAGTCCCACCCCTGACCTCCTGAATTAGAATCTGAATTATAGCAAGAATTTTGAGCAGTTCAAATGCTCATTAAAGGTAAGAAACACTATCCTAGAATGCTAATGCAAGAGATTACTAGTGGAAAGCATAAAGTATTCTGATGATATTAACCATTTTGTTAAAGAGTTACCAAGTGCCTCATATAGGCTTACGTACTAAATATACATTCAATATTCACAATCCCTTGAAACTGGTATTAATCCCACTGTACAGATAAGAAAACTGAGGCTTAGAGAGAGACACACTCAAAGCTATTCAGCTCATAAGTGACTGGGCTGGGATTTAACACTGCTGTGTAACTCCTATGCCTATATGATACTGCCTCCCTATTCTAATACTTTCAAAACAAAATGAGTAAGTAAATACTTTTAATTATTTAGAAATTCTTCTCACATAAAAAAAAAAGCTAATTCTGGGGATTTGTCTTACACTCTTACGTTCTAATCTCAACTTCCAAAAAGAGAATTAAGGCCAGTATTGGATCACTGGATCCCAGAGACATTGGGATAAGGATTCTGGTAAAGATATGTCAGCATGGACAACTGTGGAAAGTATAAGCTGGAAGCTGATGAGGGAAGCTATCCAAAAGAAGTAGCAGGGGTGTCCCATTTTGGGATCAGGGATGGGGTGTGCGAATGGGAGGGAAGGAAGTCAAAGGAGGTCAGACGCAAGGAGAGATGTGGCTCACTGTGTCTGGTCTCAAGGCTCTGTGGGCATGAGGCCCAAATAAATCAGTTCTCATTTTATCTCTGGGGCCTCTGGTCAAGTTCTTAATTTAGAGACAGTCAAGTGAGGGGCAAGGGAGAAACTGGGGTGGCTATCCTCTGTCTCCCACCTTATATTCCCAGGCGACATCCTCCATGGGCATGACACTGTGGGCCTCATGTTCAGGGGACCGGCTGCAAGCCTCACATGTCATCAGGCCATCCTCTTTGCAGAACATCTTTAGCTGTTCTCTGTGGAGCTCACACACATTACCCTTAAGCATCATTCCTGGGTGCAGGTCTAGTAAACGAATTTTTTCTACCACATTGGCCAGCTGCCAATTAGGCCTCAGGTTCCCTGGCTGGACAGGAGTCCGGCAGAGGGGACATGTGTAACCCCAGTTCTGGGATTCCCTTGGGACCTCCCAGAGTCCGGAAAGACAGCTGTGGCAGAAGCTATGGCCACAGTCAATGCTCACAGGCTCCCTCAGGTAGGTCATGCAGATGGGACAGGCCAGTTCTTCCACAACGGCTTCCACCAATGCTGCAGGATCCATGGCTCCCTTTCACACCCTCCTTGGAACACGAACAAAACCAGGCAGAGGTAGTGAAGGCTGAGGAGAAGAAAATAAAAACAAGTATGAGGAAAAGGCAACCGGAGTGAAGGTATAAGTAAAAAGGATAATTAATGGGTGAAAAAACCAAGTTCCCCCTTTTAATCCTTCCTTGACCCATTATTGACTCTGTTCAATAAGCACTGGCCTTCCCAACTGAAGTTCTGGTTGGGTCATACCACAGAGGGACATCCGGGGATGCTGGAGCAAGTGTTTTGGGAGTTCTCAGTTTTTATTCATTTGGTCATCTCTGACCCTCCCCTGGACTTGCTCACCTGACCATTCCCACTCCACCTCAGTCATGCTCTCCAAATCAGTATTATTCCTCTTGAACTTAGATAAGGTCACATAAAATGGGGTGTTTCAGTATCTAAAATAAGGCCAGAAGTACCCTTAGTCTCATTCTCTGGTATGTTTATATGTATACTTATATACTTCAAGGGGTAAAAGGTTACATGACAGAAACCCACTGCCTATATGCTCATTTGGTTTTCTTGTGTTGCACAGTCCAGTGTAAAGAACAAGAGAACAAGCAGTCCTCTCCCAAACCCTGTAAACCCCTGCACCCTTCTCCAGCACCAGCATTCATGGAGATGCTGACACCCTCCTCAGCCTTCAGTGATATGTTAGCAGCAGAGATGAAACACCACCACTTGGCAGATAAAAACAAAGGTCATCTGATGTTAACCAAACCTATATGATGAAGTCACTACCCCAACAAGAAACCTGAGATTTTAGCCAGGATGACCACGTTTGGGTCCGGAACTTACATGGTCAATGGAAGGCTCTTGGCAGAGTTGGCAATATTCACCTGTTCACTTTGCAAGTCTGTGTTAGTAGCTAGAGTCTCTAAAGGGAAGAGCTATGTTGGTCTTCGTTACTGCTGCATCCCCAGCACCTAAACAGTGCTTAAAACGCAGTTATTACTGAGTAAATATTTTTCAAACAAATAAATCAGCTAGACATAGGAAACAGCTCCTAAACTCAAAATGCTTTTCTAATCTGTTAGATAATTGAGATCATATAATAGCAAGCACACCTTGAGTACTTGCACCACATGCCAGACACTATCCTGAGCATTTTACATGGATCAGCTCAGTTTATTTTACAACCCTAAGTAGAAACCATTATTCTCCTGTTCTCATCTTACAGATGCCTGGTCCTGGGCCCCACCGTTCTATCTTGGGCAAATTACTAACCTCCAGCTACAAGGTATAATAAAAATTCAAGAGACAGAGAGGGAGAACTCACTGTGGTTTTGGGTAGTCCAGTAAGTCCTCCTGGAGGAAACAGAGCAGTAAGTAGATTTTGCAGGACTGTCTGTTAAAGGCTAGCAGGAGGTCCTCCTTCTCACTGGCCTCCCTGCCTCCTGCTTTTCGTGGTTCCCACTACTACCAAATTGTCAGATCCAGTATCCTAAAACCTAGTTTTATGAAATCACTGAGCCACTGAAGAGCCTATCCTGGTTCCTCAGCACTCAGTCCTATAGGGTGCTCTTGTTCTTCATCTTTGAAACAGCACCTGTGCCCCATCAAGCAAAGAGAGAAACTTCCACACCTCTGTGCAGACCCCATTTCTATTCATTCTACCCCCACTTGGGTTCCTGCTGTTCTCTCGGCTTGAAATGACTTCTCCAGCATCCTGCTCCTAACACCGCCATCACCTGATAGGTATGTGTTTATTGCCTTACTTCCACACTAGAAGTTTCATGAGGATAGTGACATCCTCAATTTTGTTCACTAACTGCATCCCCAAGGCCAAGAAACAGGGCCTCCAATATTTGTTGAATATATGAGGAGTAAATGTAAGGGCTGAGATCCAGCTGATCGTAGGCCGGAAGTGGAAGTGTCAGCATCCTCATCTCAGAGCTGCATCAAGAGCTACCGCCTAAAGCTGACACAATCCAGGTTGAGATCTATGATTGACAGCTCCAAAGATCACCAAAAGAACAAAAAGTAGAAATCGAGAATTGGTGGGAGTAAGGACGAGAGGTAAAGAAATATCAAAATGATAAATCCAGAAATGCGGTGTGAGCATATTATTTAGATTTAGTAGGATTATAACAAGATTTGAACATGAAAAAGTTACAAGCGGTGGCCTCCGCAAAAAGGAGTTAGAGGCGGGTAGCTATTACTCTTAGATATAAAACTTGCTTCATTGTTTTCTTTTTTTATTGCACACAAATAACTTCGAAAAAACTTTATTAAACATTTAATTGCTTCGAAATTTCCTCTGGCAGAAAGTGGAACCAGTTCCGGAAAGACCTTTGAAGAGAGGGGCGCAGATTGGAAAAAACTCGCGAGGAGGCAGCAGGGTGGGGAGCGGCACAGGCGGTGAGCTCCCGGTCCGGGAGCCGGGTGGGTGTTAACCTCCTGGCCCCGGGGCGGCGGGCGGGTCGGGGGCAGCGTGAGGTGACCCTGCAGGACTTTTGACTTTAGAAAAAGCACGGCGGCCTACCCACCTCCTTCCTGGGCTCGGACTAGCGCCCCGCGGCGAAAGCCGGAAGTGGAGATGCCAGGTTCCCACGGCCAAGGGTCCGCAACCTCGGGAGCGGCTGGGCCAGGGCACCTACCGCCGGCCGGGAGAGGAAGGTCCGGCAGTCGCCTGCTCCTCGGCCTCCCGCTGGGCACCCAGGCCCCGCCCACAGGGCCGAAGCCAATGAACGGCGACCAGGGCCGGCGCTGGAATCCGCCCGGCGGCATTTTTGTGAGAACAGCCAATCACAGACAGGGGTTAGGACAACTCTAGCCAATCGGAGGAGGGAACGGGGTCTCTACACACCTATCGGCAGGCCAGTGTTTTTGCTCTGCTATTTGGGCTTTTCTGGCCCTTTCCCCCAGCCCAGAGCCCGTTCCGACTGTGAAAGGGCCCAGGAGTCAGTGCCAGGACGCGTCGAAGGGTGGGGTCCCGGATGACGCCACTCAGGCAGTTAGCAGAGGCCCAGCTGGCTCTTTCCAAGGAACTACTGACGTGTCACGCTTCAGCTCTGGCCGACCTGTGGCTCTTCTGAAAGAACCTTGTTCCCTTCGGTGACTACACCTAATGCTGTTCATTTGCTAGTTTCCCATATGAAACTCACCAGCATGTGAGATCAGGCATGTCTGGTCTGTGACCCAATTTAGCGCAGAGCTGCGCACTTGGAGGTTGTGGGCTCTGCAGTTTTCAACAAGAGGAGCGACCTCTCCTGGCTCCAGGCTGCAGGTACTGGTTTGTTAGAAAATCCCCATCCTGAATATTTCAGCAGGAGCATGCCTCATCACTATTGCCACAACCCACCTTAATGTTAGGAGCAGATACTGGGAACTGGTGGAGTAAAAGTGGAATGAATCCCTGGTCACAAATTGTCAATAAAAAAAACACACACCCTAAAAACAAACAAACAAACAAACAAACAAACAAACAAACACAACTGGTACCCCTCCCTCACCCAAACACACAGACACAGACATGTATACACACATACTGTCACTTAAAGGGAGTGAATTGGATTTTTCTTTGGACTCCCTGTACCTTATCTTTTCTCCTGATATTTAGGTGTTTACTGAACAAGCAACTGAAGGCACATCCTGCCCACATGGAAAATAGCAAGGAAATCTTCCAACTGAAGCTCATTTCCATTGTTTGGATTTAAACTCTTTGGGTCCTTAGGCCAATGTCAGGGCCCAGGACATGGTTGGAATTTTGAAGGGTGAGGCCCAGAAAATTCCTGAAACAAATGGGGCCATGAGCAAACCAAAGAAGAGAAGAGGTAACTGAGGTCTGAGCTGGACCCTTTCTTTTATTTGGATCTGGAGAAATGGCTGTTGTGACAGAATAGGGAGTGGATTAATTGAAACAAGCCACTTTAAACTTATTGAGCATCGTCTTTTCTCAACACTTTATGCTGGATGCTGGGATTACAGCTGTGTCACACCGTCTCTACTCCTAAGGAGCTCAGGATCAAGATGGTAATACTTCTCTGGAGCTCCTATGAAGTTAAAACGATTAATGGGAAGATCTTTTTCATTTGTAACTTGCAATTATCCATAACCATAACTCTAAAGTACCTGTTTGCTAAAAGCCCTGGCAAAGGCACCTTAGAGTTTCTGGGGGTGGAGGCTTGTGTTCATGGAGGCTGGACAGAGATCTTTTGAAGACAGATGAGTCCACCACCCAGGCACCGAAGCTCCCCTTTCCAGCCTCCCACAGGGTACCTTGTTTTCAGTAGGAGGCAGACAGGTGTGTCCAGGTGATGCCCTGTCTTTGATATATTCCATGGCTGCCTCTGCCTAAATCAAGACAGACGAGGATAAGTTGAGTGGCTAACTGTCAAATGGTATCTGTCAGTGCTCTGGAAGAGGAGTGGCAAGAAAGGAGAAGCCAGACTGAGAACTGGTTGGGGGCAGGGTAGGAGGTGCAGGCATTGAGGAAGCAGGGCTAAGAAAGGGTAGGGGGTTGGTATGAAACCCTGGGCCTTACTTTGTGGAAAGAGACGAGGGTCTGACCACATTGCATGTCATACAATCTGCCTTGCTGAGAGACCCCCAATTGTTTTCTTTTCCTCCACCCCCAGTATGAGCCACAGCCTCACTAAGTTTCATACAATCTTAGGAATGAACTATATTTTTTATATTTTAAAAATTAATTAATTAATCTATTTAACTACTGTAAAAAAGAAATCTCTAGAGGAACTATTATGCCTATGTGCAATCCACACTAATTTCTGGAAGAGTGACCTGAATAGATAGCTGAACATATATAGAGAATTGACTCATTCTCTTCTAGGTTTGTTTTATACTGAATCCAATCCCAAACAATATATGGTTTCCTAGGTTCTTTGTAATTTGTATACTGTCTCTTTTTAAATTTCTACTTCACACATTTTCTGATATATATCCCAACACACTTCTCTGCTTATACATAGATGCTTCCCTCTTCCCCCCTCCCCTTTGGCAATCATCAGCTTGTTGTCTATGTCTGTGGGTCTGTTTCTGTTTTTTGTTTGTTTACTGTTTATTTTATTGTATTATTTTTTTATTCCACATATAGAGGTACATTGAGATGATTCATGGAGGCCTTATGAGCTTGGTTAGGAAGTATGAACTTCAACTTTTCATTCTAATGTCACTGGGAAGATATGATGGACTGATTTGTGTTTTGAAGATCACACTGGCCACAGTGTGGACAGTGAATTGGTAGGAAAATTCTTCAGTGAGGCTGACCAGTGAATGAGTTATTCTGATGATCTAGGCAAGAGGTTATCTTGGCTTGAACTGGAGTAAAGGCAAAGGCGATGGGGAAAATCTAATTCATGAGATATTCAGGAGGAAAATAAAGAAGACTTGGTGATTTTTTAAGTTTTCAATTAAGGTTTAATTTCAATATTATTCTGTATTGGTTTCAGGTATGGTTATACAATCATATACTTTACAAAGTGTTTCCTCAGATATTTCCAGCACCCACTTTGAACTATATGTAGTTATTATAATATTATTGACTATATTCCCTGTGCTGTACTGTACATCCCTGTGACTAATTTGTAACTACCAATTTGTACTTTTTAATCCCTTCACCTCTTTCACCCAGTCCCCCAACAGCTCCTTTCCTCTGGCAACCACCAGTTCACTCTTTGTCTATGAAACTGTTTCAATTTTGTTTATTTACTTTGTTCTTTAGATTCTACATATAAGTGAAATAATATGGTATGTGTCTTTCTCTAACTGACTTATTTCGCTGAGCATAATACCCTCTGGATCCACTCATGCTACTGGAAATGGTAAGATTTCATTTTTAATTGGCTGAGTAATATTGTATTGTATATATGTACCACAGCTTTTTAATCCACTCACTTATTTTTTTTTGTTAATCCTCACTTGATAATATTTTTTCCATTAAATATATTTTTTAGAGAGAGGGAGAGAGAGAGAGAGAGAGAGAGAGAGAGAGAGATGTGAAAGAGAGACATTGTTTGTTTGCCTGCCTCCTGCACTTGCCCTGACTGACTGGGGCTGGGAATGGAATCTGCAACCCAGGTATGTGCCCTTGACTGGGAATCAAACCTGTGACTCTTCAGTCCATGGGGCAACACTCTAACCACTGAGCCAGACTGGCCAGGGCCTATCCACTCATCTGTTGATGGGCACTTGTGTTGCTTCCATATTTTGGCTATTGCAAATAACGCTGCAATAAATATAGGGGTGCATATATTCTTTTGAACTAGCGGTTTGGGTTTCTTTGGATAAATCTTCAGAAGTGGAATTGTTGAGCCATAAGGCAGTTCCATTTTTAATTTTTTGAGGACCCTCTATACTGTTTTCCATAGTGGCTGCACTAATCTGCATTCCCACCAACAATGCACAAGGGTTCCCTTTTCTCCACATCCTCCCCAACACTTGTTGTTTCTTGACTTATTAATGATAGCCATTCTGACAGATTTGAGGTGATATCTCATTGTGGTTTTGACTTGCATTTCTCTGAGTATTAGCAATGTTGAATATCTTTTCATATGTCTACTGGCCATCTGTATGAAGAGGACTTGATGATTGATTGGATGTATTTGGAGAGGGAGGTGAGAGAGAGAGAAGGGGAGAAGGCAGAGATGATGGCTTCTAAATTTCTAGCTTGGGCAACAGAATCATTTCTGTGACAAGGAACAGAAAACAGACTGGGAGCACAGACTGGGGACCAGAGATAATGAGCTTAGTTGGAGGTGCTGAGTTTGAAGTGCCTTAGGGTCACCTAAATGGTGATGTCCTATAGACATTGCCATGTCTTGAATTCAGGATATTGGTCTGGATTGTTTGGGAGATAGAGGCTATGGGAGCAGGTGAAATTGCTACTACTCTACTCATGGTTACCATGTAGAAGAGGAAAGATAGAGGGTTGATCAGGGTCATAGCCTTGAAGAATTCCAATAGTAATGTTAGAAATGAAGAACAGAGACTCTCAACTAACTCCATTCTGTTGACATTTATGTTCAATCTCTAATAGCTCCAAATTACACATTTAAAAAACTCTCCTTAGATCTATCAGTTCTTCACAAGTCACCCATTTCACTGCTTCTCTTCATGTACAAACTTAGAAGATTTGTCTACAATCTACATCCACTTTCTCTATTTCTCCCCAACGCACTCCTCACTCTGCTTCACTCAAAATTCTCTTCTTACTAGCTCTCCTCAGCAATTCTTCCCAAGGTAACCAGTGACCTATTTTCAGTCTATGTACTACTTGATCTCTCAGCAGCCTCCTGCACTGCTATCTATTCTTCCTTCCCAATGTATTTTCTTCCTCTGGCTGTTGTAGCACTATCTCAACTGGATTTCCTCCCATGCCAGTGGCTCTTCCAGTTGTTTTGAATAATAATAATGAACACAAACATTCACCGAAGAGTTGCTAGTATCTCCTTTTATTTTTCACTTCAAACTGAGGCTGAGGGTGGTCGTACCATTAGTGAGTGGTTGGACTCAGATTGGGACACAAATTTGTTTCCTCAGAGTCCTACATATAAAAACTATCACTCTACAGGGTCTCATTTGAGGTGGGGGACAGAAGAGCTATGATTAGTGACTCAAGGAAGAAAGTGTTGTCTTGAGAGGAAGGGAGAGCTAAGGGACAGCATAGTACTGTGGAATGAGTTGATTCAAGGTCAGGTCCTTGATCCTTGTAGTCATTCTCAGATCTATGGCCCAATCAGCCACGGGCCTTCAACTTCCCTAGACTACCACAAGGCGGCAGTATCAAGAAGCGAGAAGCTGCCTGAGCATAGCTCTGGATCCCTTTGGGATACTGCACTGTGAGTGTAAGCACTAATATCCGCCATGTCTGTGTGCTTTACAGTGTGCGCCTAATCCTCCATTCCAGTAGCTCCTTGCTTCCAGCCTGGGCCATTCCTCATCTTATCTCCACCCTAAGGCACTTGCCTTCCTTTTAATCTCTTGCTCTTGAGCTGACCTTAGAATAGTAACAGCTCAACTCCTTTGGGTAGGAGTCAGGGCTCAGCTTTCCTGGGGGTGCCTGAGTAGAGTGTTGTTCCCAGAGAGCCTGGAGTAATTCACTCTTCATAATCTCTCACCCTCCCTAGGGCCCCAGAAAAGCTATATATGAATGGTTACCCTGGACAGATATTGTAGGTGAGTGTACCCAGCTCAGTCCCAGGAGGTGAGGTGAGGTGAGGGATGGCTTGCCACAGAGACCTGGAGGAGAGGAGGCATTGCTGAGGAAGCCAGGAATCTGCTCAGACAGCCAGGTTGCTTGGAGAAGTCTGCCTGCTCCTACAGCTCCCAGATTACAGAGGCCTGAATCCTAGACCTTGTTCAGGGACCTACCCAAAGAGGAATTTCTTCAAACCACTGTGAGACCTATTCCAAACTTCCGACTCCGCAGTTCCATTCTCCCACCCTTCACTGAAACAAGGCAAGGGAGATTAATTTACATAGGGAAAAATATGTGTGTGCTGGTGGTGTTGATTGGTAATGAAAAAGGAAACTGAGAAGCTGGGCGGGAAGGTTTAGTTGGAGCCACACTGAGAAAGGCCTTGAATGCAGACTAGGTGGTTTTGACTGTATCGTGAAGTCTTTGGGAGTCACCTGTAACTTACTAACCAGGAGGCTGACGTGTCAAGTTTACTGTGGAGGTGGTAGTGATGTGAAAGGTGGATGGATACAAACTGGATTTGGAGTCAGGGAGGTGAGTTAGGAAGCTCTTTTTATAATCAGAGCAGAGTGGATGATGTAATGAGGTTGGGAGGGAGCCAGGGTATGTTAAATAAGAGAAAGGGCCAAAATTGGAAAAATAAAAATCATATGTGGAGGTGAAAGAGCAGAGAAATTAAGATGGGACTAGATGGGACTGGATAACTTGGGTGACTGAGTGGTACCATCAGGAAGGGGTCCTTTTTGGGGCAAGATGAGTATGAGGCCCACAGGCTCTCAAGTAAAAAGTATGAACATGCAGCAGGTTATATAGGTGTGACTCTTGGAACAGAGCTTAGAATAGAGTGCTTTGTGTAGAGAAAGGAAGTTGAGCCTGGCGTGTCATGTGATCACCAAGGAGAGTAGTGGAGGAAGGAGGGGGTGCCTATGCACACTGGAGAGCACCACCAACCACATGGACTGATTTTCTCTCAGTGTCTTCTCTGTATCTGGTCTCCATATGACACTGACGCCAAGCAGAATCAGTTTGACTGTCATGTGGGCCTTGAGAGATCCTGATGAAAGATTCTGTTCTTTCTTGGGGGCTGGGAATAGTAATTTTTCTACACCCTCATCTCCCCACCACTGAGAACACCAGATTAGCTTTTCCCAAACTTCTTAGATTAAAAAATCACCTGTGGAGAAGGGACTTACTTTATTGAAAAAACACATTTCTGGACCCCTCCCCTGGAAATTTTGACTCTCTAGTCTTGGAGTAGGACCTGGAGGATAAGTCCTCAGTAACTGCTTCAGATGAATCTATGAGGGAAGTCTGAGAAATGCTGCTCAGGCCTAAATAAAAATTTCTCTCTTTAAATCTAGTCCCAGACTCAACTCCTGCTTCCTGCCCTAAATCAGATCAGAGTGGTCCTAAAGGCAGCCACAGACTGAGCCTCAAACTCTGGATTGAAACCAACCCTAACCCCACATGCACTAGAAGAGCTGGGGTTAGTGTGGATGGAAAGTTCTGTGAAAGCCGCTCTACTCTGCTGGGGAAGTAGCCAAGAGCAGTGCCAGTAGCCAAGGTCATCTGCGTCAGTTCTGGAAATGAAGAGCCGTTGAACATGTTTTCTGAGTGGGTCGTCTCACACTGAGATGAATGGGACCTCCAGGGAGGTATGCACAGAGAATTAGAGTAGAGAGAAGCTGGAGTTCAGAATTATTGTACTAGTAATATTCAGTCTTTCTCTTTGCTACTGTCACTACTTCAGTGCCCTTTCCTTATGTTCTTTCTCTCCTCTGAGTCACTAACTGAATGATGTTTCTTCTTTTCCCTTTCATAGTCCTTGGACTTGGATGTAAACACGTCAGCTCTTGGGTCCTGTCATGGCTACTCCAAATGGAACTGTGGTCCACCCGGCATACTTCCTGCTGGTGGGCATCCCTGGCCTCGGGCGTAACATTTACTTTTGGCTGGCTTTCCCACTGTGTTTTATGTATGCTCTGGCCACCCTGGGCAACCTGGCCATTGTCCTCATCATCTGCATAGAAAGGCGCCTGCATAAGCCCATGTTCCTCTTCCTGGCCATGCTTTCTACCATTGACCTAGTCCTCTCTTCTGTCACCATGCCCAAGATGGCCAGCCTCTTCCTGACAGGCATCCAGGAGATTGAATTCAATGTTTGTCTGGCCCAGATGTTCCTTATCCATGCTCTGTCAGCCATGGAGTCAGCTGTTCTGCTGGCCATGGCTTTTGACCGCTTTGTAGCCATCTGCCACCCACTGCAGCATGCTTCTGTGCTCACAGGGCCTACTGTCGCCAAGATCGGACTAGCTGCCCTCACCAGGGGATTTGTACTCTTCTTCCCACTACCCTTCATCCTGAAGCGGTTGTCATACTGCCAAAAACATACTGTCACACACTCCTTCTGTTTACACCAGGATATTATGAAACTGTCCTGTACTGACACCACGGTCAATGTAGTATATGGACTCTTCATCATCCTCTCAGTCATGGGTGTGGATTCCCTCTTCATTGGCTTCTCCTATATCCTCATCCTGAGGGCTGTGTTGGAGCTGTCCTCTTGGGGGGCAGCACTCAAGGCTTTCAATACCTGCATCTCTCATCTCTGTGCTGTATTGGTCTTCTATGTGCCCCTCATTGGGCTCTCAGTGGTGCACAGGCTGGGTGGCCCTACCTCCTTGATCCATGTGATAATGGCTAATATCTACCTACTACTACCACCTGTGGTCAACCCCATTGTCTATGGAGCCAAGACCAAGGAGATCCATTCACGGATCCTCCATATGTTCTCACAGGATGGCAGGTGAGCAGGATAACCTCCGCAGTGTCCTCAATTCCTACCAAATGTGGGAGGACAAGGATCCTGTTCACTGTCTTGGTGATTGGGCCATCCAGCCCATTGGGCTGTCATTTCGTTATCTAAATAGATCTTAGACTTCTGTTTCCAGAAATGTGTCAATACCCATATGACCCAGTCTGGACAAACCATCCTGGAGAATGATCACCCTAGTGTCTCTGCTTTGGTGGCCTTGTGTTATTTTCCTCTTCTAAGTAGAAAGCACATAGAGTTTTGACATGATAAGGCTGTAAATGCCATAACTTGCGATCAATAATTAATGCTCCCATGAATTCATGTCATTGAAACTATGTTGGCCATAAAGCTTCTTTCTTATACCTCAATGTGATTTTGCAGTTTTTTTAGGGGGGCCGATGGGGGGCTGATAGTAATTGAAGAGAAGGGAGGGAGATGGTAACAAGAGAGGAGACAGCTCACATGAAGAGTTTTTGTTTCTGTATGCAGGTGTATTTATGTGGAAACTGCCAATGTTCATCTATGTGGTTCTATTGGAGACTGTTTTTTCATAAGAGTATTGTGTTCTCTGATTGTGAAGTGAGTGTGTAGGTATATTTATGTGGGTGTATGTGATTTTTAGTGTGAGTGTGTGTACATAGAAAATGTGCCAGTTGTGCAGTTTTGTCTTGGTCAGTGTGGTAGCTGTGTCTTGGCATGTATGTTTCATGAATAATGGATCTAATTGCACATTTATTGTGTTTATGTGTTAGTTGATATGTGATATGCATCTATTTGAGAATGTTGGACAATATTTTTATGAGTATCTGATGAAAATGTTGCCTCTGTCTTTTCTTCATATTCGTAATATGGAAAATGTAGAATGCAATACGTAGAATGTAAAATATTATGTATTTGTAACAATGTAGAATATGTGATATGCATGAGTGTGTGGAATGAATGGTATTAGCATGGATACTCCTTTTGGTATATGTGGTGTTTGTCTTTGGGCATATGTCTGTTGTATATAGTATTGGTGATATGAAATCATTTTGTGTGATACATGTGTCTTTAATCATTACGTAGGTGGAATGTAAAGTCTGAAGGATACATGTACACATGTATGTGTGTGTGTGTGTGTGTGTGTGAATACTGTATTTTAGGGCACATTTCCTTTGTGTGGTAGGTGTGGATGATATGGCATAAGAGTGCAGTATCTGTATTCCTGGGCACTGATTGTCGAATGGTGTCTCTATGTACTGGGGATGGAGGTAGGAAATTAAAGAAGTCCTAATCATGGAAGTGGTTTCCAAATCTGAGAGCTATCTCAAAGGCCTGGTTTCATGGTCTGGGCTCAGCATGGGTATGGCTCAGCCTCTGGGAGTGCTAGGAGAGCAGGGCGCTTCCTCTTTACATCTTCTCAAAGGCCAGACCACACCTTCTTTATCTTGACCACAGGATTTTAGGTGATTCACCTCCTTCTGTCTTTCCTCCGATACTTCCTGCCCTTCCTGAGCCATTGATCTCCCTAAATTTCTGATCTCCTGCCTCAGTATCAGGTCCCAGCATCTTCTCTCTGTTCCCTACATTGCTGATCTACTCAGCATGTTTAGATGTCCTTGGTTGTAGGGGGTTTCTCTCAATCCCTTTGGGGAAACAGTGAACGAGAATGAGGAACCAGGGGAAACCAATATGAGACATTCCCAAGGCATCTCCTAGGGGCCTCTTGCTCTAGGTGTAATCGCCTAACTTCCAGCTCTTGGGATCTGTTAGGTCAAAAATGTTCACATTGATAGGGGGAAAAATTTAAAAAAATGTTCACATAGAAGAAAACAATGTAAGTTCATTTGAGGCAGAGGAAAGAATACTAAAGCAGGACTTATGAGGTTAAAATTCTGGAAGTATCATAAAGTGGCATACAGTGTAATCTCCCTGGATCTCATTTTCTCTTCTGTGTAATGAGAAACCACAATAGCAATGATGTTGTAAAGCTCAAATACTACGAACATCCTTTGTAAATTGCGAATTGTTGTAAACATGCAAGAAATGCTCATATTCGTGTTTGTTTCATTGTACAGCTTTAGGAAACATTCACCTCATGATCTTTGTGACTGGCACCCTCAGAACTGTGCAGTGCACCCTCAGTTTGGTCTGACTCATTGTCATTAATTAAAACAACTAGTTTTATTTTTTCATATATTGTTTTCATGATGCTTCAGAGAAATTTAAATTTATTTTCCTGTGAAATTCAAGTTTACCAATGAAATTCAACAAAAGCACAACCTTGCCAAGAAATTCCTTTAAATGTGAGAGACATGGAAGCAGGAACAGACTGATGAACCTCGGAGGGAAGAGATAAACCAAAGAACTTGTATTCATATATGCATAACCAGTGGACACAGTCAGCAGTGTGTTAAGGTGGGGGTGGGGGTATTGGAGCAGGGAGGAGGGGGTCAATGGGGGAAAAAAAGAAGGGACATCTGTAATACTTTCAACAATAAAGATAAACAAAAATAAAAAGAAAATGTGGTTGATCTCTATATGCAGTGTTGAAAGTAGATGCCATATAGGTTAGGATCACTAGCTTGGTATTTGGACATGTTACTTAGCCTGCTGAACCTCAGTAATTTTGGAAACTGTAAGCACTGTAAAGCAGAAATATACCATAGCTTGTGTCAGTGGTTGTGGGATTAAATAGGATAATAGATGTGAAAACATGGAAAATAGAAAGTGATCAAGAAATGTTGGTGCCAATACAGTCAGTCCTCACTTAATGTCATTGATAAGTTCTATGACTTCAAGTGAAATGCTTATAATGAAACCAATTTGACCACAGGCTAATTAATATAAGCAACAGTTATGTTCCTATGGCATCTCATCAACGTTATAACAAGATGAAGTCGAACAAAACGATATTCGAGGACCTGGTGTAGTTTTAAATAATAAAACTGATAAAATGAGGTATGTTTATTCCATTATGGAGGATAATATTCAAAAGTACATCATCTTTACCTTTCATAACCACATTCTGTGCTGAGGTCAGAAGCTAGTCCCTCATCCATATTGCAGCGTCACTGGTGTTAGACTAACTCGTAGCCTTCTTTCTCAGGGGATCTTGGGACATCTCTGAGTCCTCTAGAATCTCATTACTTAAATAACTGATAGCAACTGGGGTAATTGTTGCTTGTTGTAAAACCTGGCTAATTAATTGCTCACTAGATTTAGGGCTTCCCCTAGGCTCCCACAGTCTCTGTGCTTCCCTCATCATAAAACTTAGTGCTCTATGTTCCAATGGGATGTTTACCCCTCTATCACAGAGCTTAACTATTATATGACAAATATTTACTTATCCTCCATTACAGAACTTAAATATACATATGATAGTTGTCTGTCTCCCTTGAGGACAAGGACTAGGTTTTTCTTATCTGCAGAGCCTGGTATATAAGGTGCTCAATGGATGTGTGGCTGGGTGTCTCTGAGAGAGGGAGAGACTGGGTGGCTGCTTCATTTAGATAAACATATTTACTCTTATTCCCCCATCCACTCTCATCTCTTATTCCTTTCTCAATAAAGTATAGTCCTTAGTTTGACCTGTGCTATTTTATAAAGTGCACAAAGTACTTTTTGCAGCTATTAATGAATGATCAATTAAGATCCAAACACAACATTATATTGTAGACAAAGTTTGGTTAAATATTCCCACTACTGAGGCAAGATTCTTCTGTTTTTCCTACTCATTTTCTTGTGAATCTTAACATTTTCTCATTAGGACTTTGGAAACAGTCACTGTGCTTGACCCTAAGCAAGCACTGAACCTGCTAATCATCTTTTCTGGTGGAACTTGCCCCAGCTCTTGGTCGTCTGTTCACCTGCCCCTGCTGATCAGCACTCAGCTGAGTTTTTGAGGAGTCTCCTCTCTCTGCATGTCCCCGCATTCTCTCTGTGTAGATCTCTCATCTCCAGCACTCGGCCTTCAAATTCTAGCTAGCTTGGTCTTCCTGAACTCTCAGTTCCATATCCTCGGATTAGGTGTCCTCTGGAGTCCGTCTGGGTTCTACGTCCCTGTCTGCAGCATAGAAACTCTACAGGCAGTGAGCTGGGGAACCACAGGTTCACCTCACTTGTTTCCCATGTCTCAGGGCTTACTGTCCTTCATTGCCTGATATTTAGTACTTCACAAACCACTATATATATATATATATATATATATATATATATATATATATATATATATTTATAATTTATTTTTGTTACAGATATTTCTCCTTTCTCCCCATTGACACCCCTTCCCCAGCCCCCACAACCCGTCCCCAGCTTTGTTGTCCATGTCCATTGGTTATGCATACATGCATATAAGTTCTGTGGTTTATCTCTTCCCTTCCCCCCACTCCTCTTCTGAAGGTTGTTAGTCTGTACCCTACTTCCATGTCTCTGGGTCTACCCTGTTCTTCAGACTGTTATGTTCATTATATTCGATAAATAAGTGAGATCATGCAATATTTGTCTTTCTCTGTTTGGCTTGTTTCGCTTAGGATAATACTCTCCAGGTCCCTCCATGTCATCTCAAAGGATAAGAGATCTTTCTTTCTCACAGTTGCATAGTACTCCATTGTGTATATGTACCACAACTTTTTAATTTTTTATTAAAAAAAAGTTGTTTTTAGTGATGTTAGAGAGAGAGAGAAAGAAAGTGGGAGAGAGAGATAGAAACATCAATGAAAGAGAAAATCGATTGGCCGCCTCCTGGCTGCCACCCACTGCGGATCAGGCCCACAACCTGGGCATGTGCCCTGACTGGGAATCGAACCAGCGACCTCTAGGTGCGTATGGGTCAATGCTCAACTACTGAGCCACACAAGCCGGGCCAGTACCACAACTTTTTTATCCATTTACCTACTGATGGACACTTGGGCTGTTTCCAGATCTTAGCGATTGTAAATAGTGCTGCTATGAACATGGGGGAACATATATTCTTTCTGATTAGTGTTTCAGGCTTCTTAGGGTATATTCCTAAAAGTGAGATCACTGGGTCAAATGGAAGTTTAATTTTTAATTTTTTGAGGTAACACCATATTGTTTTCCATAGTGGCGTCTCCAGTCTGCATTCCCACCAGCAGTGTACCCTCACCAACACTTGTTGTTTGATGATTTGTTGATGGTAGCCATTCTGACAGGTGTGAGGTGATACCTCATTGTTTTCTTTTCTTTTTTTATTAATTAATTTTTGTTACAGATGTTTCTCCTTTTGCCCCCACTGATTCCACCCCCCCCCCCGCCCTTTCCCCAGTTTGTTGTCCATGTCCACTGTTCATGCATACATGCATATAAGTTCTGTGGTTTATCTCTCCCCCACCCCCCCTCTTTAGGGGATTGTCAGTCTGTACCCCACTTCCACGTTTCTGGGACTACCCCATTCCTCAGAGTGTTATGTTAATTATATTTCACAAATAAGTGAGATCATATGAAACTTGTCTTTCTCTGTTTGGCTTGTTTCACTTAGGATGATACTTTCCAGGTCCCTCCATGTAGTCTCAAAGGATAAGAGATCCTTCTTTCTTACAGCTGCGTAGTACTCCATTGTGTATATGTACCACTGCTTTTTTATCCATTCGTCTACTGATGGACACTTGGGCTGTTTCTAGATCTTAGCGATTGTAAATAGGGCTGCTACAAACATGGGGGTACAGATATTCTTTCTGATTGGTGTTTCAGGCTTCTTAGGATATATTCCTAGAAGTGGAATCACTGGGTCAAATGGAAGTTCAATTTTTAATTTTTTGAGGTAACACCACATTGTTTTCCATAGTGACTGCACCAGTCTGCATTCCCACCAGCAGTGCACTAGAGTCCCCTTTTCTCCACACCCTCGCCAACACTTGTTGTTTGATGATTTGTTGATGGCAGCCATTCTGACAGGTGTGAGGTGATACCTCATTGTTGTTTTAATTTGCATCTCTCTGATGATTAGTGATGATGAGCATTTCTTCATATGTTTCTTAGCCATTTGTATGTCCTGTTTAGAGAGGTGTCTATTTAGTTCCTCTGCCCATTTTTTAATTGGATTCTTTGTCTTCCTTTTGTAAAGTTGTATGAGCACTGTATATGTATTGGAAATTAACCCCTTATCTGATATATCATTGGCAATTATGCTCTCCCATACAGTGGGTAGCCTTTCCGTTTTGATGATTGTATCTTTCGCTGTGCAAAAGCTTTTGAATTTGATGTAGTCCCATGTGTTCATTTTCTCCTTTGTTTCTATTGCCTAAGGTGATGTGTCAGTAAAAATTCTGCTGCGTATGATGTCTGAAATTTTGTTGCCTACAGTCTCTTCTAGGATTTTTATGGATTCATGAGTCACATTTAAATCTTTTATCCATTTTGAGTTTATTCTCGTGTAGGGTGTAAGTTGATGGTCTAGTTTCATTTTCTGCAAGTAGCTGTCCAATTTTCCCAGCACCATTTATTAAAGAGGCTGTCCTTACTCCACTGTATGCTCTTGCCACCTTTGTTAAATATTAATTGAGCATATTGCCTTGGGTCCATTTCTGGGTTCTCTGTTCTGTTCCACTGGTCTATATGCCTGTTCTTATGCCAGTACCAAGGTGTTTTGATTACAGTGGCTTTGTAGTATAACCTGAAATCTGGTATTGTAATCCCTCCAACTTTGTTCTTCCTTTTCAAGATTGCTGTGGGTATTTGAGGCCTTTTTTGGTTCCATATGAAATTTTGAAATAATTGTTCTAGTTCTGTGAAGTATGCTGTTGGTATTTTGATGGGAATTGCGTTGAATCTATAGATTGCTTTGGGTAATATGGACATTTTAATGATGTTAATTCTCCCAATCCATGAACAGGGTATGTGCTTCCACTTTTTTATATCTTCCTCTATTTCTTTTTTCAATGACGTGTAGTTTTCTGCGAATAGGTCCTTTATTTCTTTGGTTAAGTTTATTCCTAGGTATCTTAATTTTTTTGCCGCAATGGTAAATGGGATTGTTTTCTTAGTTTCTCTTTCTGTGAGTTCATCATTGGTGTATAAGAGTGCCATCGATTTCTTGATGTTAATTTTGTATCTTGCTACTTTTCCAAATTCATTTATTAAGTCTAGTAAACTTTTGATGGAGTCTTTGGGGTTTTCTATGTATAGTATCATGCCATCTGCCAATAATGACAATTTCACTTCCTCCTTTCTAATTTGGATCCCTTTTATTTTTTCTTCCTGTCTGATTGCTGTGGCTAAGACTTCCAGTACTATGTTAAATAAGAGTGGCGAAAGTGGGCATACTTGCCTTGTTCCTGTTCTTAAGGGAAATGCTTTTAGTTTTTGCCCATTGAGTATGATGTTGGCTGTAGGTCTTTCATATATGGCCTTTATTATGTTGAGATATGATCCCTTTATTCCCAGATTGCTGAGCGTTTTTACCAGAAATGGTTGCTGAATTTTGTTGAATGCTTTTTCAGCATCTATTGATATGATCATGTTTTTTTTTTTTCCCCTGAAGTCTGCCTCTTTTTTTTATCCTCACTTGAGGACATTTTTTTCCAGTTTTTGTTCAGATAGAGTGGGGGGGGGGGAGAGAGAGAGAGAGAGAGAGAGAGAGAGAGAGAGAGAGAGAGACATCGACGTGAAAGGGACACATCGAGAGGTTGCCACCCACATGACCCAACCAGAGCCAGGGACAAATTGCAACTGAGGTACGTGCCCTTAACAGGAACCGAACCTGGGTCTCTCTGGATTGCAGGCTGATGCTCTAACTGCTGAGCCAAACTGGCCAGGGCAATCATGTGGTTTTTACTCTTCAATTTGTTTATGTGGTGTATCACATTTATTGATTTGTGAATATTGTACCAGGCTTGCATCCCTAGGATGAATCCCAGTTGGTCATGGTGAATAAATTTTTATGTATTACTGCATTTGATTTGCTAATATTTTGTTCTGGATTTGGCATCTGTGTTCATCATGGATATTGACCTGTAGTTTTTTTACTTTGTAGTGTCTTTTTCTGGTTTTGGAATTAGAATTATGCTGCCTTCATAAAACGAGTTTGTAAGTCTTCCTTCTTCTTGAATTTTTGAAATAGTTTGAGGAGAATGGGTGTTAGTCCTTCTTTGAATGTTCAGTAAAACGCCCTCATGAAGCCATCTGGACCTAGGCTTCTGTTTGTTGGGAGAGTCTTGATTACCTCTTTATTTTCCTTAGTTGTTATTGGTCTGGTCAAGTTTTCTTTCTCTTCCAGGTCCAGTTTTGGGAGACTATGTGTTTCTAGATATTTGTCCATTTTGCACAGATTGTAGAATTTGTTGCGATATAATTTTTTATAATATTTGTTAAAGATCCTTTGTATTTCTGTGGTATTAATTGTTACTTCTCTTTCATTTCTGATTTTGTGTATTTGGGTTCTCTTTCTTTGTTTCTTAGTGATTCTAGCTAAGTAAGGGTCCATCGATCTTGTTTATCTTTTTGAAAAAACAACTCTTTGTTTTATTGATTCTTTGAATTTTTTTTTTTGTGTGTGTGTGTGTATGTGTGTCTCTGTGTCAATTATTTCTGCTCTGATCTTTACCATTTCCCTCCTTCTACTTGCTCTGGGTTTTTTTATCTTTCTAGTTTTTTAGGTTGTAAGGTTAGATCGTCTATTAGAAATTTTTCTTGTTTCTTGAGGTAAGCCTGTAGAGCTATGAACTTCACTCTCAGAACTGCTTTCGCTGCATCCCATAGATTTGGTGTTGTTGTGTGTTCATTTTCACTGGTTTCTAGAAAGATTTTAATTTCTTCCTTGATCTCCTTGGGAACCCATTCATTGTTTAATAACATGCTATTTAGCCTCCATGTGTTCAAATGTCTTTGCATGTTCTTGTTGCAATTGACTTCTAGTTTCATGCCATTGTGATCTCAGGAGATGCTTGATATGATTTCAATCTTCTTGAACTTTTAAAGACTAAGTTTGTGTCTTAACATGTGGTCTATCTTTGACAATGTTCCATGTGTACTTGAGAAATATGTGAATTCTGTAGTTTTGGGGTATAATTCTCTGTAGATATCTATTAAATTCATTTGGTCTAGTGCTTCATTTAGAGTCTCTGTTTTCTTGCTAATTTTTTGTCTAGTGATGTCAGTGATGTCAGTGGGGTGGTAAAGTCTCCTACTGTGATTGTATTGCTGTCGATTTCTCCTTTGAAGTCTTCCAGAAGATTTTTAATATATTTTGGTGCACCTATATTGGGTGCAAATATGTTTACCAAGGTTATATCTTCCTGTTGAATAGATACTTTCAATATTATGTAGTGGCCTTCTTTATCTCTACTTATGGCCTTCATTTTGAAATCTGTTTTATCAGATATGAATATTGCTATCATAGCTTATTTTCCTTTCCGTTTGCTTGGAAGATTTTTACATCCCTTCACTTCAACCTATGAGTCTTTTGTTGTGAGGTGGGTCTCTTATAAACAACATATATATGAGTCACACTTTCTTATCCAGTCAGCAACTCTGATTTTTTATTGGAGCATTCAAATAATTCACACTTAAGGTGATTATTGATATGTACTTATTTATTGCCATTTTTGTTTAGTGTGGTTCTATTTTTCTTCCTATTTCTTCTACTAATTATAGCAGTCCTTTTAACATTTCTTGCAGAGCTGGTTTGGTGCTAATGTATTCTCTTAGCCTTTTTTTGGTCTGGGAAGCTCTTTATTTGACCTTCTATTTTGAATGATAGCCTTGTTGGGTGGAGTAGTCTTGGATTCAGATTCTTGTTTTACATGACCTTGATTACTTCATGCTATTCCCTTCTGGCTTGTAGTGTTTCTGTTGAGAAATCAGCTGAGAGCCTTATGGAAATTCCTTTGTAGGTAACCTGTTGTTTATCTCTTGCTGCCTTTAGGATTCTCTCTTTGTCTTTAATTTTTGGCATTTTTATTACTATGTGTCTTGGTGTGGGCCTGTTTGGGTTCTTCTTACTTGGGGCTTGCTGTCCATCTTGAATTTGAATGCCTTCTTCCTTCACCAAATCAGGAAAATTTTCTGTCACTATTTCTTCAAATATATTCTCTAACCTTTGCTCATTTTCTTTTCCTTTGGGGACTCCTATGATGCAAATATTATTATGGTTCCAGTTGTCCCACAGTTCTCTTAAGCTGTCTTCCTGTTTTCTAATTGTTTTTTTCCTTTTGGTTTTCTGATTGGTTGATTTTTTTCTACCCTGTCTTCTAATTCACTGATTAGGTCCTCAGCTTCCTATAGTCTGCTGTTTATCCCTTCCAATGTGTTCTCTATTTCTGCTATGTCATTCTTCATTTCTTCCTGGTGGTTTTTCATTTTTAATTGATTGATTTTCTTTTTTCTTTTTCATTTTTTGTTCGGATAGAGTGGGAGGGAGAGAGATGGAGAGAGAGAAGGAGATTGAGAGAGAGAGAGAGAGAAACATCGACATGAAAGGGACACAGCAAGTGTCTGCCACCTGCATGACCAACCAGGGCCGGGGATCAACTGCAACCGAGGTACGTGCCCTTACCGGGAATTGAACCCAAGTCTCTCTGGACTGCAGACCCACACTCTAACCACTGAGTCAAACCGGCCTCCAATTGATTGATTTTCAATGTTTCTATGTCTTTACTCATGGTGTTGATGTTCTTACTCATATTGTTGAGCTTCCTCAAGATCATGGCTGTGAATTCTAGCTCTGTTAACTTGCTTAACTGCATTTCACTCATCTCATCTTTGGTAGAGGTCTCTTATTCTTTCATTTTGGATTTGTTTTTTTGTTTCACATTTTGGCTATCTCAGTGGGTTTTGGAGCCTGCCAAATTTTCCTTGTGGGTTTTGATGTTCTGATTGTTGTGGCTCCCTCTACTGGGTTTGGATGAGGGTGGAAAGACCCATGTTAAACACCACTGTCAAGTCTTATTTCCTGGTTAGAGTTGCAAGCCCAGGAATGGTTCAGTTATTCTCTAGCTTTTTGACTGGAGGCTATTCGTGACGGTTACTTGAAAAGCCTTGGTTTTTCAGTTGAATGAAAAACTTCCTCAGGTGTTCAGCGTGAGGGGATTTCCTGAGGATGCAGCAGATGTTGGTTGTTAATGAGCCTTAATTTGTATTTCAAAGGCCCACTGGGTGGGGTCAATCTCCAAGGAATGGGCTGTGCCTCTCTCCAGAGCCATGGTAGGAGTAAGACAGCCCGTCCTGCATGGCTGCAACTCTGCAAAAGCTCTGAGTGCCCTCCAAATCCTAAGTGTTTCCACACAGTTCCAGTCCAGTCCTTTCTTCCTCTGCCAGAGCCCAAGGTAAGTGGCTGTGGCTATTTTAGTGCTCATTCCTGGCTCTCTGTACTGTGGAGCCGCTTGGGAGATTAACCCAGAGGGCACTGCTCACAGGTAAGACTGCTGCCCATGGGCTCCCAGGCCCCACCCTCGCACCTCTGCAATCCTACCTGGATTAGTTCTGTATTTCTGGTTATGTGGCCCTCACAAGCTGCGTTACTGTTGCTTTTTCCCGACGATTTGTCTTTATTTTAGTTGCAATTCCAGTTTTGTCCTGGGAGATGGTCTGTGTAGCTTCCTTTACTCCATTGCCATTTTGGAACCTTCACCATTGTTTTTTTTTTTAATCTATTGTCCACTTTAGGTCTCTTCTGGTGAATGTTACTTTCTGTTCCTCCATCTTGGCCAGAAGTGGAAGTTTCCAGGGTATTTTTTTTTTAAGTCTTTATAGTGTAAGTCTAAATGTTAGGTTGTGGGAGGTGACAAGGATGTTGACAGCAAGCGTCAGGCTGCAGGTATGAAGGTACCTGGAGCTCTTGTCATCATGACTTTTGATGTGGTCTGAGTTGATATGGCCTGATTTGGCATTGCCTTTTTGTGCATAGCTTAAGTCAGCACACCCTGTGCTGTGAATTTAAAACTTACAGCTGTAAAATTAGTCAGTAAAAAGTAACAAGAAACCAACTATTTGCCCTATTTATAGATATGCTTTTCAAAACTTATTTAAATATGTAAGGTATTTACTTTCACATTCAAATTGTTTTCTAACTCCTTAAAATGTTCTCTTGCTATTTTTGCCCTTAAGAGAGAAACCAGATGTCCTTGGTCATATATGGCTGGTGTTAGGGTTAGGGGCGGGTTAAGAAAATCACATCCTCCCTCCTCAGCCAGAAGTTTCGAAACCCAAGGCCAAGGAGGAAGGCAGAGGCTTCCCAGGAACCCCGGGTATGAGTTAGCTAGACACAGGACACAGAGCCTGGGGACAAAGAAGATGAGCTTTGGGGAAAGGCAGATGGGTCCATTAGGATCAGGCTTAGTGAGGACCCAGGCAGGTGCCACCAATGGAAAGAAGGTAGAGAGGAGAGAAAGCTTCAGGAAGGTAATGAGCTGGTACTTAATTATGTGTCTCCTTGAAAGCTTATTCTGCGTTTCCTCTGGCTGAGTTTGATGAGCCTGGGAAGAAACTTGAGAAAAACCCTTCACACAAAGCCCGTGGACACACAAATGAGGTTCTTGTAGCCTTTCCTCACTCATGGCCCCTGTCTAACTTCACTTTTGGGAACTGGCACAGGGCCCATCTGGGGAGGACTCAAGGGATTTCTTTTCTTTATAGCCCCTCCTTCCTCATCCCCCACCCCCCACCCCAGGCACACCTTCCCAGGACACAGAAGCCAAGAAGGACGCTGGACCCACAGTTGATTACTGAGGGGTACCTGCTGACAGACCCTCTGAACAACATCCATCCCTCCCCCCAGCAGAAGGAGGAGGAGATAAGCCAGAGAATAAATAAATAACCCTGACCAGGGAGGCCGAAAGGGGGGCAGAGACAGATGGGGATGTGCCGCTGTGTAGCCTGCCAGACCTCTTCAGGGAGAGTACTGGAGAAAAGGGTGCACGTCCCTGCAGTGCAGCTGAGGTGAGTGCAGGAGAGCTGGAGTACGTGCTGGAAAGCAAGGCTTATGTCCAAGCGGGTGGGCTGCTTGTAGCAAGGGGTCTCCCATTAGACCTGCCGAGTGCATGAGAAACCAGGCCGTGAAGGACCAGAAGTGCAGGGGTGGGGCTGGGGATATGAAGGGGGCCCCTGACTCAAAGGATAGACAGCCTCAGCAATGTCTGTGTTGGTGTGGTGAAGGGAAGCCTAGAGGGTGTTAGATGCTGCCTATGGGTAGTTTTCAAGCAATTTTCCAGTGATCAGTTCACTGGGTACCCATTGGCAGCCTGGCCGGAGATGGCCTAAATAAAAGTGAACAGGGACAAAGAACAGATGGCGTTGGAACTGGGCTAGAATTAGATTGGGGTTTGGTGTGTGAACAGGGCCAGTCCCAGCTTGGTAGTGTGGTCCAAACTCAGTTTGTGATGAGGGCTCACACTATAGCTCTGTTTGGGGTGTGAGCTCTGAACGGGATCTAGGCCAACGGGCTGCTCTGCGTCAGGAGTCAGGCTGTTGCTGGGGCTCTGTGCCTAGAATCAGAGCTTAGTCTTCAGCCCATTTAAAAAGTGAATTAATATCTACACTGCAGGGTCCCCTGCCTTGTACTCTTTACCCAGCCACACTGATCCACTTGCAGCTTTCTAAACAAGGTATGTCCTCTTTTTCTCTGGGTTTTCGCATTTGTGAGAGTGAACTTTAAAAAAAAAAAAAAAAGATCAGGTCTGTTGCTTGAATTCTTCCAAGTTACTCAGAATTAAATCAAAGCTCCTTGCCTTGTCCCGAAAGCTGTTGCATGATCGGGTCCCTGCCCTCGCACTGCCCTCAACGTCTAGACTTCTCCTATGCTCTCCAAACTCCAGCCTCGGGGACTAGTTCTGTGTTCTGTGAACCCTCAAACTCATTCCTGACTCAAGATCTTTATCTCTTGTCTCCTCTGCCTGAAACACTCTCTCCCTACATCTGAGAATGGCTGGCATATATCATCACACAGCTGTCAGTGATATCCTTCTCACATGAGGGTGCCCTGTCCCTGGCCTTTGACTCTTATCATTCTGTCTTATCTTCAGTGCACTTATCTTTGTTTGGAATGTCTTGCTTATTTATTTGTTAATTTTTTGTTGTCACCATCCTTGTGCATAAGCTGCATGAGAACAGTGATCTTTTCTGTTTTATCTCCAGTTCGAGGCAAATTGTAGGCACCCTATATGTTTTTGTTGTGAGTGTTGCTGTCTCCATGCCCCCAAGCTTGCCTGGTTAACTGCTACTGGCCTCACAAGTCTTGGCTCAGATGTCACCTCCCCAAGGAGGCCCTCTGAGCATGACAACTTGGTGAGCTATTGTCTGTTTGCTCCTGAGGCTCTTGTAGTTACCCTTGTCCTAGTATTTATCACAACATACTGTGATGGCCACATACTAGTCTTATTTTCTCCCCACTGTTAGAGGGCTGAACTGTGACTTGTTTACTCTGTATCTTAATATCTCCAGTCTGGTCCCCAGTAGATAGCTGATCAATACTTGTTGAAGAAATCAGTGTTTCCATCAAAGTCCCAGACCCAGCTTTCTACTGCACTGTATTTTCCTGTGTGCAGGCAGCAGGCAGAGTAGCTATGATGGGCACTGATAACTAGGTCAAGCTTTCTAGCTCTCTGGCACTCTGATTGGCTCTGGTCCCCCTAGGGAAGTAGAGGTGCAGGGACCAGAACCCCTGGGGCTCTGTATAGGGTTGATTTTGGAGGGCTAGGCTGACTTGAGTAAGTAGAGTGGGGATGGGAGCCTCACTTTTTATTGAGTTAAAAATTGTACTCTCTTCTTTCCATTTTCACCTTGGCTGTTCTAAAAAGAATGGACAAGGCTCTGCAAGGGTTCATCTGCTTTATCAAATATAAGCAAGGCATGGGGAACAGAGGATGTGATAATTTGGAGTGGATGTGATTCTGGGGCTAGCACTCTGACAGAGTACTAGGAAAAGGGTTTCTTCTCCACAAATTGAGTGATGAGCTCCAACCATCCTTGCTGGTTACAGCATTGCCTCTGAGGTTGACCTTCCCTCTCTGGACCTGGGAACAGAAGCTAGAGTTTCCCAGGTATTTCTGGGCTTCCCTCTAAAACCATTCTCTGACAGATGTTCCCACAGAGGCTGGCAGTGGTGCCAGAGACCTCCATCCATTGTTCTAGGCATGGAACCTTCTGTGTGCTTAGCCCAGATATGGCATTGGCTACAAATCCCCTCTCGTATTCTCTTTCCCCACTAAACCCAAGTGAGGAGAGCTGGTCAAATGTCACAAGTCCTCAACTTTCAGATTCTTTGGAGATTAATGTTGAAATAGTTCTTAAAAGCATTAGTCCATTCTTAAGGAGACTGGGAAAGGGGCATTGGAGGAGCCTAGCTTATTGTTAAGCACATGGATTTGGCAATGAGAGATAAAGCTAACCCTCAGCCTCCTTATCTGTCAAATAGGATTATTTTTTATTTTTATTTGTTTAATCCTCAACCGAGGACATTTTTCCATTTTTTTGTTCAGATAGAGCGGGAGGGAGAGAGAGGAAGAGAGAGAGAGAGAAACATCGACGTGAAGGGACACATCGAGTGGCTGCCACCGCACGACCAACCAGGGCCGGGGACAAACTGCAACCGAGGTACGTGCCCTTAGCAGGAACCGAACCCGGGTCTCTCTGGACCGCAGGCCGACACTCCAACCGCTGAGCCAAACCGGCCAGGGCTCTGTCAAATAGGATTAATAGTACAGTTCTCTAAGAAACATTCCTGGGACTTAATAAGATAATGTGACTTTTACAGAGAAAAACCTCAAGCACGGAATTATTCCCTGGAGGTGGGAGCAGTGTGAGTTGACTTTCTAAAAAAGAAAAAAGAAAGAAAAAAAAAGAAAGAAAAATGTCCCTTTGTTTATTTTTCCTTGATTATGTTTTATTTTCAAACTAGAATGATTTAGTTCTAATTTCTTCCAGAGCTCCAAATGTTCTATCTCTGAGTGTGCCAGAGGTTCTAATTGCCAACAGTTGCTCAGGCTGGAAGGTATTTGGTCCCTCTGCCTGGCTCTTGAAGGGACTGTGGGGGGTTGGGATGCTTCAGGGATGGGCAGTGTGAAGGGTGGTACTTGGGCCCTCTAGCTGGCTCCCTTGCCCATTCCTTTCTTTCTCTCCTGCTGCAGACTTCTGACCTCTAGCCCGACATTCTACCTCCAGTGGTAGCAGCCCATGTCCTGCTGCCAAGGCACCTCCCTTCCAGTCCAGCTGAATCTTCCTCTCTAATTTCTCCATATCAGTGCTTAGTCTTTGTCATTGTGAGAGAATGGCTACTAATTAGTATGTGTGTGTATGAAAGAGTGCTTGAGGTGGAGAGGCAATGAAGGTGAAATACGAGGGGAATGAAATTTTTTTAGAAACATCATACCTTCAGAGATCTTCTTTCCCATTTTTATGGGAAAAAAAAGTGCTTTGCGCATTGTGATGCAGTTTTTAAAAAATGTTTTTATTGATTTTTTTTTTTTTTTTTTTGTGAGAGAAGAAGGGAGAGGGAGAGAGAGATAGCCATGAGAGAGAGAGAAGCATCAACATTGATTGGCTGCCTCCTGCACACCCCCTACTGGGGATCAAGCTCATAACCAGATCATGTGTCCTGACAGGGAATCAAACCAGCGACCTCTTGGTGCACAGTTCGATGCTTACCACTGAGCCACACTGGCCAGGCTGTGATGCAGTTTTTATGATGCCTTTTGACATTACTTAGCTCATGTAAGTTTGCAGCAGCACTATGAGGTATTATTATCCTCTATATTTATTTATAGCTGAGACTTGCATTCCTAGCCCAAGAAATCTGCTCATTATATCATTTTACCCTCAGAGGTTTAAAAGATTTAATATGGCAATCCATGATTCTTTTCCAACACGTCTCCGAAGGCAGAACATTTTTCTCCTGGTAATTGCCCTGCATGAGTACTATGGCTGTTCATGTGGAATTTCTGGATATTATAGCTATCTGGCTCTCTGGAGAACCAGAGCCTTCTTGCTAATATCTCCAGGTAAGGGATCTTAGGTCACTCCCTCTTTGGGCACAAACTATGTGCTTGTCTACTTTACATTTATTTAGAATCAAAGCTTTGCACCTGCTCAGTTCTCCATATAGGCTCTCATGCCCTCTGGCTCCCTGGAGAAGAAAGACTTTTTGTTTGACCCTAAAGATTCTTGTTCTGAAGTTAAGACCACTCTACCCTGACCTTCCAAATATTCCTTTATTGTTATTAAAAGTCTCTAACAACTGGCAGTCCTTCCTACACTCTTGACTATAGATGCCTTTCATTAGATGCCTGTTGAGGGATTCTTCTTTTGATAAAACTATTTTAAAATTTCAACAAACACTAACTAAACACTAATAAATGTGGCAGGATTTCTGCCATTAAGATTTCATAATTCGGGTCCTGCCAATTGATTCCTGGTCAAGGGCACGTACCATGGTTGCAGATTTGATCCTTGGCTTCTGTCGGGGTCGTGTAGGAGGCAACCAATTGATGTCTCTCTCACACTGATGTTTCTCTCTCTATCTCTTCTTTTCTCCCTCCTCTCTATCTAAAAATCAATGAAAAAATAGTCTCGGGTGAGGATTAAAAAAAAATCATAATTCAGGGGAAAACAAATATACGATGATGATAGTTTAGGAGGGTAAATTCATAAAATGAGACCTAAGCAAAGTTCTTTGGGAACACAGAGCAGGAACTATTTAATTATACCCAGGGGAAAGAGA
Organism: Molossus molossus; assembly: GCF_014108415.1. NCBI lineage: Eukaryota > Metazoa > Chordata > Mammalia > Chiroptera > Molossidae > Molossus > Molossus molossus. The sequence continues at coordinate 47,770,969 of NW_023425348.1, forward strand.
ATTAGGAAAATGGCACAGGAGAGAGAGAGAGAGAGAGAGAGAGAGAGAGAGAGAGAGAGAGAGAGAGAGAGAGAGAGAGATATTAAACCAGGATGTGAAAGATGAGTAAGGTTTTGCTCCCTGGAAAGTCAAGGAGGGAAGTCTGGGAGGATCTTGACAAAGGGACAGAAAGTAAAAAAGACACAGAGGCATGGGACTCAATGCTACTTTATGAAACACGATGTATTATTACATGGCTGGGTCACAGGGGCCACAGGGAGGAGTGGTCAGAGAGAAACCTAGGGCCAGATGCTGAAACACAAAACTTTTACCACAGTTTAGTCTTTATTCTAGAATTAATTTGGAGCTTTCAGATGAATTTTTTTAAACCACAGCTAATGACCTGATTTCTTTTGGTTAGAAGATTATTTGGATTGTATCAATGAAAAGATTACATGAGAGTCATGGCAGTCAGAATCTGAGTATCTAGCTTGTGTGACTGTTTTTGGTCACCTTAATAGAAAAAAGGAAACACTAGAGGAAAAACAGTTATCAACAACAGATATGATATTTTGCACATTTACTATGTGCCTGACATTGTGTTATATGCTTCACGCTCATCATCTCATTTGATCCTCACATTGACCTCTATTGGGCAGTGACTATTATTTTCATTTTCGAGATGAGAAAGCTGAGGAGTAGGAAGTTTGGCCCAGACTGCATAAGGAAGTCCTTGACTGGGATTTGAATCCAGGATTAATTTCATAGCTCATATTCTTAACACTGCTGCTGGAGGAGTTTGTGTTTTGACAGGGAGAGTTTGATGAGCTTGAGAGACAGATGGTAGATTTTTTTAGTAAGACTTTAGAATTATGAGTCTGGATAACAAAAGCTAATTCAGGGCTTGCTAAATAGATTTGGGAATCAATAGTTTATACATAGCAAATGGATTTCCTGAAGGGAAAGAGATGGCCCAAGAAGGGGGATATAGAACAAGAACATTGAAGATAAAATTCTGAGAGCATTATCATTTAAGAGTATGCTTAATGGTCAGGCAGAGGAGGCTAAAGATCCAGAAAGGAAACCAAGAACTAGTGATCCGAGAGAGATGAGGAGCAGCTCAGGGAGGAGGGAGAAATTCTAAGAAGGAGAGAATTGTTCATAGTATCATATGCTACAGAGGTCAGTACAGAAGACTTAAGTGTACTGATGACTTTGGCCTCTTTGCCTAAAATTCTAGGTTAAATATGGCTCCTTATACCTTCCTTCTCCCTCCAACAGGTTGAATTACACTCTGTCCCTCTCTGTTCTAAAACACATACTCCTAGTATTTTCCACTCTGTGTCTGTCTGAGAGACCCTGTGAGACAGCTTACTGGTAGAACATAGGTTATGGACACATCTTGAACCCGGTGATTGGTGCAAGCCCCTCCTGATGCTGGCCATGATCTCTTCTTCACACTCAACTCCTCTCTGGTTACCCATACAGAGAGACCCCACACCAGTTGTCAAGAGTCAGATTTTATAAATCTACCCTTGCTATTTTCTTCACAAGGTAAAATTATTTTAAATATACCCTACCAATAAAAGACACTATTTTTTAAAAAATATGTTTTTATTGATTTTTTAGAGAGAGAGGAAGGGACAGAGAGAACCATTGATGTGAGAGAAAAATATGGATAGGTTGCCTCCTGCACGTCCCCTACTGGGGATCAACCTGGGCATGTACCCTGACCAGGAATCAAACCAGGACCTCTCAGTCCATTGGATGACACTCAACCCATCGAGCCACACCAGCCATACAATGACACTATATCCATAGCTAGCTCCAAAAGTATAGCTGAATGTTTGTATGTATGTATATTATTATTATTATTATTATTATTATTATTATTCTTAGGGATTATCATTACCCATATATATGGTGTAAATCTATACAATTTACATAACTTAATAAAAAGTAGGAGCATGTGAATATTTGTGTATATTTAGAAAGGAAAGAAGGAAGGTAATTAACTCACTAATTGTTTTGACTGAGAGGGATGATCTGAGGAAACTTAAGTCTGACACTTTTCATTTTAGCAATCTCTGCTTACCTTCCTCAGTTTTGTAGCCAAGGGTAGGGTTATTAATTAGGGCTAGGTGAAATTTTATCTGGGCTTTGAGTTTTGAAGGATGGTTAGGTTGAGTTTAGAATAGAATCAGAATTTGGATAGAAAAATGAAGTTAGAGTTTGGGTCAGAGAATAGGGCAGCAGCACAGGGGCAAAGAGGTGTGGTGTTGTGACTTAGGAGGGTCTGACAATGGCTTATCTTTGCATTCCAGCCTCTCCAGATCTGGGATTGATTCAGCTCAGCTTCTTCACTATGGTGGGCCCTAATGGCAATGAATCCAGTGCCACGTATTTCATTCTAATAGGCCTTCCTGGCTTGGAAGAAGCTCAGTTTTGGTTGGCCTTTCTATTATGCTCCCTTTACCTTATTGCTGTGCTAGGTAACTTGACAATCATCTATATCGTGTGGACCGAGCACAGCCTACATGAACCCATGTATATTTTTCTTTGCATGCTTTCTGGCCTTGACATCCTCATCTCTACTTCATGTATGCCCAAAATGATGGCCATCTTCTGGTTCAATTCTACTACCATCCAGTTTGATGCTTGTCTGCTACAGATGTTTGCCATCCACTCCTTATCTGGTATGGAGTCCACGGTATTGCTGGCCATGGCCTTTGACCGCTATGTGGCCATTTGCCATCCACTACGCCATGCCACTGTGCTAACACTACCTCGTGTTGCCAAGATTGGCATGGCTGCTGTGGTACGAGGTGCGGCACTTATGGCACCCCTGCCTGTTTTCATCAAACAGCTGCCTTTCTGCCGCTCCAATATCCTTTCCCATTCCTACTGCCTACACCAAGACGTCATGAAGCTGGCCTGTGCTGACAACCATGTCAGTGTCATCTATGGCCTCATCGTCATCGTCTCTGCCATTAGCCTGGACTCACTTCTCATCTCCTTGTCGTATCTTCTTATCCTCAAGACTGTGTTGGGCTTGACAGGTGAAGCCCAGACAAAGGCATTTGGCACTTGTGTCTCTCATGTGTGTGCTGTTTTCATATTCTACGTACCATTCATTGGATTGTCTATGGTGCACCGCTTTGGCAAGCAGCATGACTCCATCCTGCCTGTTGTCATGGCCAACACCTACCTTCTTGTCCCTCCCGTGCTCAACCCTATAGTCTATGGAGTGAAGACAAAGGAGATCCGGCAGCGCATCCTTCGTCTGTTCCATGTGACACCCCACACTTCAGATCCCTAGGTGTCAGTGTTCAAACTTTTTTTTCATTTGAAGTCCTTCAATTCAGATTTCAAGGTCAACATTTTGGGAGACTGTACTGGGGAAAAAGTTTTCCCTAATAAAAGCACAACTGATCCTCCAAAACCAAAACTGGTTGGAACATCTCTGTGTAAATAGGGGCAGCAGAACCGTATACTCCATCCCCCACCCCCCATTTTAAATATTATTTCCCCCCTTAGTTCTCTACATATAATTATTAAAACCCTGAGGTGGTTATAGTTGGAGGACTATTATTTCTCATTTAATCATTCATTCCAAATTTCTAAATTGCTTGCACTGATAGTCTACAGCATTCTGAGGTAAAGGTGGTACACTTAAAGCACATTTACTAAAGGCTTAAGCATGGCAAAAGTAAAATAAATACAATAATACAATACAATCAGATAATTTGGCTTAAAACTATGATTTTTCTCCTCAGTATTCCCAACCATATTGGATGTCAGAAAAAGAGGTATACCTGGATTTCTGTCTTCAAAATGATCTCCACAGAGAATAAATAATTTCTTTTCTTCTGGGCACCAGCCCTTAAAAGAAGACTGGAAGTAAACCCACAAAAAGACTGCTATTACCCGCATTAATAAAAGATGACACCCTGTCTGAGAGTTTTCACAGCCCATGAACACTTTTCCTCATTCAATTTAAGCACAAATATAATTAGTACCCTTATTGTATTAATGGGGAAATTGATTTTCAATAGGGACTAATGATTACATCAGGTCACACAAAAAAATTGTCTTTTGATGCCCAATCCTATATTGTGAGGAAGAATTGTTAGACCAGTGGAATAGTGAGTTAGACATTTCCATAGTCTTGTATTTCCTAGGCAAGGTATTTAATTTCTTTTATCACTCACCTAATATTATATTTAGGAATTTTCCATTAATGTCATTGGTGGCTTTAATTCCAACAGTTTCTGGTCTGTTTACCATTATACTTGTGAAGTAGCAACAAGAGCGTGTTTGGGTAATTCCTAATCAGTGGCTAGCTTGGGAAATAATATGATTAGCAGTAGAAGCATGGAGTAGGTACCTGGAGAGATACTTTATGGAGGAATGCACCTGAAAACACCTTGCAGCTAATGGAAGAAACAGTAAGTCTACCACAGACCAGGGAGTCAAGATAAGGAAGCATCATGAGACTGAAGAAGTGGACTAACCATGTAGCAAGGCTAAGGCAAGCATGGGTCCTCAGAAACAAGTAGAGCATGTAAGTGGACAGCTACATCCCCAAGGCTCTTAGTTGCCCTGCAGTGGAAGCCCACAGTATCAATGCTTGGAGAACAAGTCTAAAAGAGAGACCAATAAAGCCTGCATCCATGCCAGCCATACTTTGCACAAACATGGTCACAGAGATCCCAGGACCCCCATAAGCTAAGTAGCAAAGCACTCCCAGAAGGAACCTGAATGGAAAGGAGGGGCTATGGGATCCATAGAAATGCAGTAGAAATGAACAGGGCAGAAGTGAGACCACCACCCACAGGGGGAGTCTAGTCAGACCCAAAGAGAGGTAGCTGAATATGAGAAGCAGGAAGTATAGTAGAGAACATGGTACAGGGCCAGCCAGACTTTTCTGGCCATAGCACAGGATTCCTTGGCAGAGAGAACATGGAGGGAGCATATCTGATTTTTTGGACTGGAATCCAGAAGATGAGAGTTGTGAGCAGTATGGAATCTGATATGCCCAGGTGAGTGCTGGCCAGCAGAACTGGGAGCATAAACTTGAGTCAATGCAGGCTTCATTTGGACTGATGAAGGATTAGTCCATTGCCCAATTAGTGCCACTGGGATTGAGAGAAAGACACAGAATGAAAGACGGACAAAGAAAGATCATTTTTTTAAATTAGGAAAACAATATATGATTGCTGTAAACAAAAATATTAGACACTCTGAAAATATTTAAAAAGTAACAATATAATAAAAACTCTAATAAACTTGTCACCTTAAAAGAAAAACAATGTTAGCATTTCAGTGTTTATTTTTTTCAGATTTTTATTGTTTGTGTGTATGTTTCTGTGTGGGCATATGATAAACGTGTGTATCTGTTTTGTAGTTGAAATACCATTGGAGACATAAGATGAATAATAAGCAGATAAATCTAGGGATGTAGTTATTATTCTAAAATTTAGAAGGGATTCCAGGTCTATGGTAGTTAATATGCTCTAGAAAAAGTTTCATAGATTTGATCCTAGATGATTTAAACACTTATTTTGTGAGTGTAAACACACACACACACACATACCAGGTCACCTGGAAGGGCCTGGAGTTAAAGACTAGAACAAGCTCCCTGGCCAGTTTGGATCAGCAGTTAGAGTGTTGGCCTGCAGATTGAAGAGTCTCGGGTTCGATTCCGGTCAAGGGCATGTGCCTCTGTTGTGGTTCGATCCTTGGCCCTGGTGAGGGTCATGCAGGAGACAACCAGTTGATGTGTTTCGCTCACATTGTTGTTTTTTTTCTCTCTCTCCCCCCCTTCCTTTCACTCTATCTAAAAATCAATAGAAAAATATCCTTGGGTGAGGATTAACAAAACAAATGGACTAAAAAGCAAAATAGAGACAGACTCATAGATAGACAGTAGGCTGACTGCTGTTGGGGGTGGGGTGGGTTGGGTGGGAGGGTGGAGGGATTAGGCAAAAAAGAGGAAAAAAGAGAGAAAATACTTATGGATATGAACAACAGTGTGGTGATTACCGGCTGAGGTGGGGGGGTTGGCAGGACATGGGGGAGGGCATCTGGGATACAAATGGTGATGGATGAAGACTTAACTTGGGGTGGTGAACACACAATACAGTGTACAGATGATGCGTTGTACAATTGTGCACTTGAAACTTGTATAATTTTGTTAATCAGTGTTGCCCCAATAAATTCAATAAAAAGGAAAAAAACACTACAACTTCATCCCTCCACTTACCCCTTAAATAACAAACAAACAAACAAACAAACAAACTAGGATAATAGTGGGTGTGATGGTAACTGTATATAGTATACAAATGCTCCTTGACTTACTATGGAATTATGTCCTGATAAACCCACTGTAGGTTGAAAATACATTGTACATATGTATATATGTATGGTGTATGTGTGTGTATATATGTGCATATGTAATACACACACACGCATATATTATATATATATGTGTGTGTGTGTGTGTGTGTGTGTATTTTCCCACTTAGACGTTTTAGTTTTTATAAATTTCAAGTCTATGGAAAAGTCGAAGTAATATTATAATAAACACTTGTATTCTCATCACCTAGATTGATAACATTTTTCTCTCTACACTCATATATCACACATATGCCCATACACACACGCACACTCTTAATTTTCTCTGATTCACTTGAAAGTAAATTATAGATATTGTAACCTTTTTCAATAAATATTAAGCATAAGTATCTTAAGACTAGTTTCTCCTATATAAGCACAAAACAATTTTTAGAAAAAACAAATTATACTAAATAATATCATCAATATAAAATACATATTTACATTTCACAATTGTTCTAGTAATGATTTGTTAATGCTAGTATTTGTTATGCCCCTTTAATCTGTTTTAATTTAGATTAATTCCCCTGACACAGTTTTTATAACATTGTATTTTTAAAAAGATTCCAGGCTAGGAGTTGTATGTGTGTGTTTTACTTCCTATATTCAAGATTTTTCTGATTATTTGCTCATGGTTAGATTAAGATTGAATATTTTTGGTAGAAATTTTGCATATGTGATGTCCTTATTGTTCATAACAGAAGGATAAATTCAGATTATTCCATTATTGTTTAAATTTGATCACTTGCTTAAGGTAGTAATTGTCAATCTCTTTATTGTAAAGGTACATTTATCCTTTTGTGTTTAGTAACTAAACTTTGCAGTGATACTTTGAAACTGTGTGAATATTCTGTTTTTCAATATACTTTAAGCATTTTTAAATTATTTTAAATTATATTAAAATTTCAAATAGGTAATTTTCTAAATCTATCAATATTTTTGCATTTATTACATGCCAGTTTTTTATAAATACATCTGTGTTGTCACCAGTTTTTGTCTATTATGAATAAAGCTACTATAAACATATATGTGCAAATTTTTGGTGAACACAGCTCTTCATTTCTTTGAGATAAATACCTAGGAGTACAAATGCTCAGTCATATGTTGCATGTTTAGTATTTTTAGAAACTGCCCAAATGTTTTCCGGAGTGGCTGGCTGTACCATTTTATGTTTCAACCAGCAATGCATGTATGATCCAATTCCCTCACCTACTTGCCAGCATTTGATGCTTTTACCTTTAAAAAAATGTTTAGCCATTCTGATAGATGTGTAGTGATATGCCTTTGTGCTTCTAAATTTTGTTTCTGATTGGATAATAATTTTGAACATCCTTTTAAGTGTTAAATTGCCATATGAGTATCTTTTTTCATGAAATGTCTCTTCATGTCTTTTGCGTATTTCTCATTAGATTGCAATTTTTCTAGTTGAATTTTCAGTTCTTTATATATTCTAGATACTAAACCTTTGTTGGATATGTAATTTGCATATATATTCTCCCACTCTGTAAGTTGCCTTTTTATCTTCTTAATTGAATCTTTGACACAGCAATAGTTTTTAATCTTAATTAGGCCTAATTTATGAATTTTAAAAAATAAATTATGCTTTTGGTATCAAGACTAAGAAAGCTTTGCCCTAGATCCTGAACATTTTCTCCCATATTTTTCTAAAACTTTTAGTTCTATACTTACATTAAAACATATTTTTTCACATTTAAGTCAGTGATCAGTTTTCAGTTAATTTATGTATGTATTGAGGTATAATTAACAAATAAAGTTGTAATATACTTAAAGTGTATGATGTGATGATTTGACATATGTATACATTGTGAAAGGCTTCCCACCATTGAATTAATAATACATCCATCACCTCAAATATTTATTCCTCCCCCACTGAGAACACAAGTTCAACTCTCAGCCAATTTGAATGATATAATATTGTATTATTAATTATCATCACCATAATACACATTAGATCCTCAGAAATTATTCATTTTATAAATAAAAATTTTGTTGTTTATTAATCTTTCCCTATTTCCCTACCTTCCAAGCCTCTGGAAACCACCATTCTAATCTCTGTTTCTGTGAATTTGACTTTTTTCTTCTTGATTCCTCATGTAAGTGATACCATGCAGTGTTTATCTTTGTCTGGTATATTTCACTCAACAGAATGCCTTCCAGGTTTATTCATTTGGTCACAAATGGCAGAATTTCCATTTTTAAAGGCTGAATATATGTAGAACACATACATCACATTTTCTTTATCTATTTGTTCATTGACAGATATTTAGGTGGATTCTGTATCTTGGCTATTGTGAATAATGCTGCACTGAACATGGAAATACAGATATCTCTTTGAGATAGTGATTTTATTTCCTTTGGACATATACCCAAACAAAACGGGGATTGCTGGATCATAAGGTATTTTTAACTTTTTGAGGACCCTCCATAGCATTTTCCATAGTGTCTGCACCAATTACATTCTCACCAACAGTGCACAGTGCTCCCTTTTCTCTATATCCTCACTAACACATATCACTTGTCTTTTGGATGATATCTGACACCCATCACTGTTTTTTTGTTTTTGTTTTTGTATTTTCTTCACCTTTTATAGGGCCTGGAACATTAAAGTGATTTTTAAATATTTAACATTGAATGACATCAAGGAAATGACCATTGGGCATGCCTTTTGGCACTAGCTGGAGAATTGGTGGTGATCATTGTTGGAAAAAATCTCAAGTATGTAATGCTGGTATTCTCTGGTGATAAATCGTACTGAGAGTAAATCTTGCCTTTTGATTATTAAAAAAGGCTGGGGAAATCTCTCTTACTAGAAACAAACAATTTATGTTGTGTCCTTATTGCTTGTCAATCCAGTTTTGGATAAATGATATGCTGCTGAGAGACAAGGGCATAAATGAAATTACTGAGAGATGAACTTTTCTACGTATGAGGCAACCTCAGACTCTGGCTCTCAAGGGGAATTGGCTACGTAAACTGGTGCCCTCCACTGACCAGGCCAACATAAACATGGCTGGGAACAGGATAGTGTTTTTATGGTCTTCAGTCCCTGGAGACACTTTTTCACTGGGAAAGACACCTCACTGTAGTGAGCAGTTGCCTGAAAACCAGATGTCTCTCACAGCAGCACAGGCTGCCTGGGCCACCTCTAGGAGTTAACTCAGCTCCCCAAGTACCCAGAGAGCATCCTCCTGGAAGCTCCTCCCAATCAATGGGAAGTAGAAGGCAAACACTCTCCCAGAACCCTGGTTCGTGTGAACAAGGAATAAGCAATGGCCGAAGTCCATTTTAGTTTGTCATCTTTTAGAATGCAGTCACGTTTTCCTGGAACAGCTCTGAAAACAATGGCCTTTCTGTTGGTCTTCCTCCTGTAGTGCATAAGATCAGTAATTTCAAGCCCATCTGAATCTTATTTAAATCCCACCTCTCCCATTCACCACACTGCCTCTCTTTTCCTCATCCCCCAACCTTAGTCCTGGTACTGGTGTAAGGGGGGGCGGGCGGTGGTGGTGGAGGCAATTCTTAAACTCCAAACTCCCAGGCAAATGTGACTCAACGAGTGGTTTAAAACAAACAAACAAACAAAACACAAAACTGTGTGGCTTGCTTGTCACATGCAGAGCACACATTTTTATTCTATCAATATCACTGTCGGGCAAGGATTATTACTTGGAAGTAATGATATGAATTCTTATTGGTGACATACTATGTACTAAATACTATCCCAAGTATTTCACATGGTTGATTGCATACTGTAATCACAAAACACTATCATTGTCCCTAATAAACGGATGAGGATAACAAGCCTCACAGAGGGTGAATTGATTTCACAAGTCACTCAACTATTTGCTCTTTCTGTTGGATTGGGTTTCGTTTTAGAGAACCCATAAATATCTCCTGGGGCAGACAATCCCTAATCTCTGAGAGCAGGATTGGTTTTTGGAAAGAGCCCTTAGTAGCAGATTGAGAGGGTAGAAGATCAAGCTGGTGCCATGTTTGGGCAAACAGCAGGTGTGGCTTCAGAGAAGGGGTCCCTGGAGGGTTTCAGTCTTGCAGTCCCTTTGGAATTGTTCATGGCTTCTTATTGCTCAGAGATTATGTCAATTTAGACAAAGTCACCCACCTATTGGGAGAATAGAAACAATAGCTCAGAGCTCCCAAATCCCATCCCAGGACTCTGATGCTCTCTAATGCAGAGGATTAAATATCATCCTCTCAAGGCTACTTTTTAAAAAACCTTAGTAATATATTTTCTTTAATCCAATATGTCCAAAATACAATCATTTCAACATGTCTTGAAATAAAATTGATACAGAAATAGTTTAGATTCTTTCTTAGGTGAGTATTGTGATAAAACATATAAAACATAAATTTATCATTAAAATATATTTTTAAGTGTACAGTTCAGTGGGGTTAAGAATATTCATATTGTTGTGCAACTATCCATTTCTAGAACTATTTCATCATTCCAAACTTCTGAACTTCTGAACCCATTAAACATAATACCTCATCCTCCTCTCTCCTCCCCCCTGGTAACCTCTGTTTTGCTTTTGGTCTCTGAATTTGCCAATTTTAGGTACCTTACATAAGTGGAGTAATATAATATTTGTCCTTTTGTGTCTAAGGTTGATCCATATTGTAGCATGTATGAGAATTTTGTTCCTTTTTATGGATGAACAATATTCCATTGTATGGATATACCACATTTTGTTTATACATGCATCTGTTGATGAACACTTGGTTATTTTCACCTTTTTGACTATTGTGAATAGTGCTGCTATGAAGATTGTCATACTGTACAAGTTTTTAGGTAACTCTTTAAAAATAAAAATCTTAGGGTATAGAAGACATACATATGAATAAGTTGGAGTGTGGTGGAATACAGTGAGGAATTTGGGAGCAAGAGATACATACTTTATTAAATTGTCAATCTGGCCATGCTCTTAGGCATATGAAGTAGGCAGGAGGGTATAATTGAGATACAGTGATGCACAGGAAGACAGAAGCAGATGGAGATTGTGGGGAGAGACATAGGGGGTCCTGACCTCATTATTTGGAGTGAGGCCCATACCTGAATCTCCAGTTTTACAGAGCATGGCATATCTTTGTTTCTTTAGGGAAGTCACCTCTTGGCCTCAGCCCTGTTCTATCTGCACTGATTGGCTGCATGACTCTGGAGTCTTACTTTACTACTCTGAGCAGGGAATTACAATGTGATGCTCTGAGGGTCCCTCCTCTTAAGCAAGACTCCACAGGTTGGAGTCTCTCCTATGGTTTATCCACCCAAGTTCCCCACCCAAGATTTGTTCAGTGAACTTACTGAAGGAAAACATAGGCTTAATGATTTCAGTCAGATTTCAACTTCGTATCAGATCCTGAGAAAAGATTCATTATCATCTTTATAGTTGTACAATGGTACCTGTCAGGATTCCTACACTGGTGAGAAAGAAGACTAGGGAGCCTCTCATATCTTCAAATCTGAGTGTATAGGCATAACACTTAGCAAAATTTTAAATAATATTTTATTATGTCATATAGCTAAGTTAAAACTCAGACATTTGAAATGTTTGACAGAATACACTATAAAAGGGAGACATGATTGAAAACGTGCAAGAGAAATAGATAAAATGATTGTTCTCCCTTAATCTGCAAAGAAGCAGAGTGCAGACTATGAAAGGTAGTTGTAAAACATGAAAAATAATCTGGATTTGTTGCCCATAGCAAGGGCAGGGCTGTCTCTCAAAATACACAGTCATTCATCTCATAAAGCACACAGCAGAAAGAAAGCAGATTTACACAGGCGGAGGAAATAAATGGCAGGTGTTAAACAGGAAGCAATATACCATGGAAATCAAGTAACTGTATTTGATGATCAAGTGTAATTTCAAATCCTCGCACATCACCCATGAACTCTGTGACTTAGTAGAGTTACCCTGTTAATGTTAGCCTCATTTCTCTCTCTTGTAATAGGGGACAATAATGATACCTACCTCATAAAGTTGTTCTGAAGATCAGACAAAACCTGTAAAACTCTTATTATAGTGCCTGGAACATTGTAAGCCCTCAAGTTATGTTCATTGGCATTATTATTTAGGGCTTAGATAAATTCCCAAATAATGCATAAACCAACAGTGAGGTCTGTGATGAGCCCTGGTTTACATAAATTACCAGTTTCACTTCCCCATTTTAAAAGTTATATATGTCAGCTAAACAAGACCTCCATAATAAATAAATTTAGAAAGTAGGAACAAACATAAGTTACTAGTAATTAGAGCACATTTTCTTCAAGACATAGGTTGTTTTTCAAGTTAGTTTCAATCATGTATCTTTATTGTGTTTCTTAATATTATAAGCACGTTTCATTTTATAGCAGTCTTTAAAGACCACATAATATGTCTTTAATATGGATTATCTCACATAATATTCCTTTAAGTAAATGGACCATGCTTGAGTTACTCTTTCATACTTTTACATATTATGTTATGGGATTTCTGATATATGATTACTGTAAATAGTGGTACAACTAATATATTTTTTGAAAAACCTGTTTTGTTCAATTAGAGATATTTTGTTAGGATGCATTTTCAAAAGTGAGATTTCAGCATTAAAGCATATAACTTTTAAAAAGTTCCTGCTGCATGCTGCCAACTCTACCATCAGCTGTGATGTTGAAGAATATATGTTTTAATACAATTTCCTTTTTGATTGTGAATTTTCATTTATGAAAACTGCTAATTTGATAGGCAAAAAATGCTACCTTGGATTACTAGTCATATAGAGTAAGTTGTCCCTTGTTTCAAAGCCAATTGTATTTTTGTCACTCTTTTTTAGATGCTTTTAAAAAAATACTTATTGGAGCATTGGTAGATTTTCTAATTTAAACTTTTTATATAATAAAGGTATCAATAACATTTTGACCTGTGGAAGGAAATCATGATATATCCCCAAATTTTACTCTAACTTGAGGCAGAATCTGTAGATCAAACCAGAGTAAAGCATTGATATACTCATAGGCAACTGGAATTAAGCTTACATTAGTAAGTCATTATATCAAGCCATTAAGGATAAGGGAAAGTGGATTAGTAAGGGTCACCTGCTTCACACAGCCTGAATGTCCTTGCCGCAGCTGATCTTGAACATAGCCAGAACTCGAGTTCTGATCTGTTTGGTTTTGGCACCATAGATGATGGGATTGATCACAGGAGGCAGAAGTAGATAGACATCACCCATGAGAACACGCACAATGGGATGAAGGCTGTTTCCATAACGATGCACCACTGAGAGGCCAATGAGAGGCACGTAGAAGGCCAATACCACACTGATGTGTGACACACAGTTTCCAAACGCCTTGGCCCGATCTGACTTGGAAGGCAGTTGTAGAACTGCTCGTATTATCAGAAAGTAGGACAAGGAGATGAACAGGACATCCACGCCCATAATCAACAGAATGACAGTAAGACCATAGACCACATTGGGCCGTATGTCTGTTTGGGCCAAATTCATTACATCCTGGTGCACACAATAGGAGTGTGAGAGCACATTGGAGTTGCAGAAGGCTAGCCGCTTGATGAGCAGAGGCAGAGGGATAAAGAAGAGGGATCCACGGACCACGGCCACCACGCAAATCTGGGCTGTTACCGTGTTGTTGAGCACAGCAGCATGGCGCAGTGGGTGGCAGATGGCTATATACCGGTCAAAGGCCATGGCCAACAGAATGGTGGACTCAATGGCTGAGAGTGCATGAATAAAGAACATCTGGGCAATGCAGGCATCAAAGGTAATCTCTCGGGAATCAAACCAGAAGAGGGCGAGGATCTTGGGCATGGTGGATGTGGACAAGGCCAGGTCAATGGCTGCCAGCATGCAGAGAAAGAGGTACATGGGAGCGTGCAGGCTGCGCTCCATCCTTATAATAAAGACCACGATGCAGTTTCCAAATACTGCCATGGCATACATTGAAAGCAGAGGGAAGCCGATCCAGAAATGGACTTCTTCTAGTCCTGGGAAACCATTAAGCACAAAGGTGGCATGTGTGAAGTTGCAGGAACTCATAGCTGGCACGGAGAAGGGGGCACTGGAGAGGATCAGGTCACACTGGCAGCCTGGTAAGACATGGAGCACAATCAGAGAGGCCTGCCCTGGAAACCTAGGGACTGAATGCACCTCAGCTCTCCCCTTATTCTCTCCTCCCTCTTCAAAGCCATTTAGGCTCTTTCATAAGCTATGAAGCCCTCTCCCAAAGGGAAAAGTGACAGCTCAAATTCATGTACTAATCACTATTCTCAAGGTCCATTTATATTTTTAAAAAGAAACCTTTTGGAAACCCCTTCTAGAGCTGTGTCCTCCTTCCTCTTCCCTCCCCTTCCCTTCCCTCCTCTTCCTTCCCCTCCCCTCCCCAAGCCTCCCCTCCCATCTCCCTTCTTTCCTCCAATTATTCATTCACTCCATAAACATTAACTTATATTACCTACTATCAACAAGATTATTTGCTAGATGCTGCTAATACAGAGGTGAAAGACACTTTTTCCCCTTCAGATGCCCTGCTTAGGTTGAAAAACAGACAAGTAACCAAATTATTAGAGTTTTGGGATATGTTAGCATAAGGTGAGCATTTAATGCATGGGAAACAAAGAAGCATGACCAAGGGAACCTTTCTGAAAAAGATGATCCTTCTGTTCAGTCTTGAAACGAGTAGAAATCAAAACAGAGAAGGGAATAAAGTGTGTACTAAGCCATTGAGGACAGGGAGGTTATTTTTTTATTGTTGCAAATTTTCAGGATTCTAGGTCCCCAGATTTTCAGGTCTAAGGTCAGTGAGGGGGAAAGAAACACAACAGCATATATATATATATATATATATATATATATATATATATATATATATATTAAAAGGAAAAAGAATATGAGACAAAAAGGTCAAAAGTCATTCTATTAAGAAAAAACGGAAACTCATCTGGGGTCATGGAATGAAAGGCAGTAGCTCCCTCCAACGCCTTCTCTGGAGATAAAGGTGCTGGCAGGGTGTGTGGACTCTAGCAGATCCTAGATGTCTGGCATGGTCTCTGAATGCTCTTCTCTCTGCTCCTGGAGGATGGGTTCCTACATACCTGAACACTGCCTCCAAGGCCACTCTCATTGCCCCAAGGAGAACCTGGGCTGAGTGTAGATGTTTCAAGAGCTTTGTCTTACCTGGAACAATGTCCAACAAGTCATTTATATGAGGGCAGACATTTCCTTTGTGAAAACCCAGTGTTGTTCTGCCCCACCCCCTCCCCAACCCTAACCACATATGCTCTGACTTCCCTGCTAGGCTCCCTAATGCCATGACTTTTAGAGCTAATTATCTATAAAGAGCCAAGGGCTTGGCTTCAAGAAGAGCCTCTGAATCTAGGGAATAAACTCTGCAGGAGTCTTCATCAGTGGTGTTCATGTTAATCTGTTCATCTGCCCACGAGTCTTTACTCCTAACCTTGGTCCTTACTGCAACTGGGAGAACTCTTCCATTTGGTTTTAGGAGAGAATTTGGAAACCAGAGATCTTAAAATAAATATGATAAGATGAGAACTAAAAGATTTGACTTGAATTATCCCCATCATAGATAAACCAGGAATAACAAATCCAGGGTTTAAAGGTTATAAAATCCATACCCCTGACCACCACTTGCTCTTCTCCATCCTCAGAACTTGTACAAAGACATAACAGCTATTCTCCTTGACAAGTATAGATCCCAACTTTGGACCCTAGCTGCTGTGAGAAAATAAAAAACCCTTTCAGAGACAGATAATTGCATCCTTCAGTGAGATAAAAGGTAGCTTCTATCTTGTATCCGTCCAATCATCTATGTATCTATCATAGGTAGATTAGGTAAAGGATGGAAAGTATGTGGTAATGCTAAGGGAGGGAGGCCAACTTACTGCACCTCTATGTCCAAGAGAAATGGGGCCCACATGAAGAAAAATGTGGGCATGGAAGTAGCAAGGGAAGCATAGTAGCATATTTCCCCCCTTTGCAAGGCCTCCTGCCCCTTCTACTGCATGTGGCACTTACAGATATAAGGGTCTCTTTTGGCCCAGAGTTGGATACTGTCTTAACCCATCTCTTCACAGGACATCTTTTCTGCTTGTAGCAGTCTAAGACTTTGGGCCATCATCTTATTTCCCTGGTTACTTATCTCAGACGACCTCATGTCTCCCTCCCATGTTGCCTGGCCTTTGCTTAAGGTGACCCCTGGCTAGACCCAATTTCCGCTTCTTTTCGGGTCCAAATGTGGCTGTTATATTCATACTCACTTGCCTTAATGGATGGTCAGCTAATGCTCTGGGACATCCCTTCTTGGCCCATGAAGGTGTAGGTGGCACACAAAGGCTTCCCCTGCTCTGCCATGAGGCAGTATGTGGGGTCTTCAAGGTCCCTTAGGATGCAGAATTTGGGCCGCCTAATCCCACGTGAGGGTGCAGTCCCTTGAAAATGGTGCAGAGGGATCAGCTGGAGCTGGTTTGCCCTTTCAGGCACAGGCTTATTTATAATGCTGTCCAGGAGGCCCATGGGAACAGGCTGTGGGAACATGGACTAAGGCTCCAGGGGTGTGACAGACAGGAGAATATCAACATGTCTTTTTGTGTGTCACTCCCACAGGCTTCACACTGCTTTTGTCTGGGGGCGGGGAAACCACAAAGGGCCCACTGCCTCTTCTGTTGCTCCCACTCTTACAGACACAGGGTCTCGACAGTCCGTCTCCACTCCTCCAGGTAACTCAAACTCCCACAATCAGTGCTTTCCGCATTAGCCACTTTGCCAACACAACCGTCAATGAGCGTTTATTAATGTCCTTGCGTTCTAGGAGCTTATATCCTCTTTATAAATCAAAGGAGCATAAGAAAATGTAGCCCTGTCATTCAAAATAAGGGCATGCACTTCTTCAGCTGTTCTTTTCCCATCTTTTCTTTCAGTTAATGAAACACACTGATGTATGGAAAAGATTAGATGAGATTAAAGCTCTTTGTGTTAGGTCACATAGTTAATTAGTGATAATTTTGGCTGCAGGACCAGTTTTTCTGACTCTTTATTCATTCACATGCAACAAATATTTATCAAGGGCTTATAATGTAAAAAACAAAACAAAAACAAATAGCACCCTAGAACCGCCCCAACTCCCATCCTCATGGAATATACATTCTGGTGAGAGGGACAGACAATAAATGGAGTTAATATGAAAAACCAAAAAGGATGTTAAATAAAGGGAAGGTGGGAACAGATAAATATCAAGGGGGCAGTTGAACTTTTAAACGAAGTTGCCAGGGATGGCCTCACATTATAGAACCATTTGAGGAGAAGCCTGACGGGAATGAGAAATATATATATGGAGATATTTGAGAAAGGCCATTCCAGGAAGAAGATACAGAAACTAAAATAAAGTTCCTGAGAAGAGTGTATGTGATAGTTTAGAACAACAAGGAGGCCAGTGTGCCTGAGCAGACAGACAAGGAGATAATAGTAGGGGGATGAAATCATAGAAGTAATGGGTAATTGAATCATACAGGCCCTTATGGGACTTAGACAACTTTTAACAGTTTTCACTTGAGTAGCTACAACAGTGGTCATACGTCTACTACTGCTCTGGCTTTTAGAAAAGTCTCCAGCTTATTGTGAGCTTGTCCACTTTAGTCAGAATACAACATTTGCTCTGTAAACCACCCATTCATGAAGGGTCCATATTACCCACTCCCTAGGGATGGAAGCTTGTAAGTTTCTGAAACTGTTAGGCAGTGGGGCTGTTCACATGTTAGTGTGTAGGGGGAGGTTGGGGAGGAACACCTGTAGAAATAGTGTGAACATCTTGGCTATGTGGGTCTTGAGACTGAAGTTACCTCCTCTTCTTTTCATTTTTAGGACTCTGAGTATCCCCATCCTTTTCCTTTAGTCCATGTTACTCTTTTTCTTTGTCTTTTCCCTCTCCCCATGCCCTATCTTATGTTGTGTGTTCAAACAAACAAACAAACAAACAAACAAACAAACAAACAAACAAACACCCAGTAGGTAATTCTACATCATCTGAACTTTTTCACTGATTTCCAACAGTGGATAAAATACAGTCCCTGGTCTTGAGAAGTGGGCATGGAGTCTGCTGTGGAAAGCTGGTTACAGTGGATTCCAAAAAGGGAAGTCGTGCACAAGGAAAAAAACACAGGTACTGAAGAAGTACCTGGAAAGGACACAAGATGGACTTGAGAAGTGAGGAAAAAGTCTCTGAAGGAAAGTCACTTCTAAGTCAGGAGAAGGGAGACGCAAGGGTGCCATAGGTGAAGATAAGAGCTCGTTCAAGGAATGAAGTGAGGTAGAGCAATCAGGTTCAAGGAAATGCAAGTTGTCTGTTGTGTCTGGAGCACCACATACAGGGGAAATAATAGGCTTGGGAGGAAAATAGAGCTAGGTCACCAGAGATTTTATTACTTTTACTATGTGGTAGAATCTATTTTAGAGTCTAGAAGATAGCAAAAATGAAACAAAGACCTTAAATACCAAGATCTTACCTTGTAATGGGAACCAAGACAAGAAATAAACAGATATGTAGTATGTTGAGGGATGAAACAAGGCAGATAGGAAAGACAGTGAATGCAGATAGGAATTGAGGGAGAAGTTTTGTTATTTTGTATAATGTCAAGAGCCCTGTAATAAGGTGACACTTAAGTAGAAGTCTATATAAAATGATGCAGTAAATCATGTCGGTACCTGGGAGAAGAATATTTCAGGTAGAGAGGATAGCAAGTGTTAAGTCTAAAGTTGAAGCAGGCTTGGTGAGTTTAAAGAAACATCCAGAGGCTAGTGTGGGTGTAGGAGAGTGGATAAAGGGGAGACTAGTCAGAGAAGAAGTTGAGATGATGGAGGGGAGTCAGATATAAGATATAATGACTGTGAATATTCCCTGAATAAGACAGGAGGCCACTGGAACATGCTCAGTGGAGGAAATGACATGATTTGTCTTGTCTAGACTGTAAAGCTAAAGTAGATGAAAAAGATTCACCAGCAGACTATTACATTTCAGGTCCAAGATGATGATGGATTGGATCAAGGTGGTAGTAGTAGAGGTGGTAGAAAGTAGCTGGATTCTAGATATCAATATCTGAAATATCTGGAAGAAAGAGTCATCAGCATTTTCTGATAAATCAGATGTGGAACGGGAGAGAGGGGCCATGGCTCCAACTGTTCTGTCTCAGCAGATTCAAAGGCAGAGTGTCTGAGTTTTGGGAGACTGTGGTTGAGCCTGTTTTTGTCTTGATGTGCATATATAGTGTTGGACATGATGAATGTAACATGATTATTAGATATTCAAGTGGAAATACTGATCCATAGGCAGTTGGATATGAAGTATACATATTAACTTGGGATTTGTCAGCATATAGATGATATTTAAAGCCATAAGCCAAATGAGATGATCAAAATGCAAATACAACAAAGAAAAAAAAAACAAGTCTGAGAACAATATCCTGGGACATTAAAGATCAGGGAGATAGAGTTTACAATAATCGAGACTAAAAATATTATTGATAATGATAAACATGCTGAGAATTTTTTCAACATTCTTATTATTAAATCGTCATATAGTCACTTAATGAGTTCCCTGTACATGTGACTGACTACTTCTACTTCCTTGCTGGACTGGATACCAGCTGCAGAACCCACCTTTACGGAGTGATTCCAATATGTCATTAAAATATGTGCTTTAACAATTTGAAAATTAATGGAGAAACCCAAGTTGAAGAATAATCAACTTGCTGGATTAAACTGTTACATAAAATATATGACACAAATGAAAACATTTCTAAGTAAATTACACAAATTATAATTAATTTGCAATCTATAGTCACTTTTCAGTTTCTGCTAGGGCAGAGAGTTAATGGAGGTTTGAGACATATTCTAGAATGTACTTAGTTCAGAAAAAACATCAGAAATACCTTTGTGAGATTTAAAAACTTTGTTTTGGGCTTTTCCTCCATAGTTTGAAAATTTCTAGAGGACAGAGTTGTATAATTATATATATATTTGTGATATGTAATATATATGTATATACACATACCTAATAGATATACATGTATACACCAATTATGTATGTATATGTGTATATATATATATATATATATATTATGTGTGTGTGTATATTTATATATACAGTTTACAGTATAAGCAACAATAAGAGCAAAAGGACCCTGGAGTCAGTTTGCATGAATGTGAAATATGGCTGTCACTTACCAGCTGTTTAAGCATGTTATTTAACATTATGTACTTTGATTTTTCTCATTGATATTAGAAGTAACTACCTTATAATGCTTAATTGTAAAATGTGTTAATATATGCTAAAAAAACACACCTAAAACCATGACTGGCCAAGGGAAATAATAAGAGTTAGTTAAAACTATTATTACAGTTAGCAAATACTACCTAATTCTCACAAAGGAGTGATTTTTTTTTTCATGATGTGTTGCTCTGACTGTTGTGACATGGATAAAGTAAAAAGGGAAAAATTGTTGGCAGGATTAACAATAGTTTAGATTGAATTGTGCTGGGGATAAGAATTTTGAGATTCAGAGCTTTAGGCTGTTCGTCCCTCTCATTCTTATGTCTCTGTCTCCACATCTGTAAAATAAAGGAATCAAACTAGGTGATATTCTACATATAACCCAATCCTAACTTTAAATTTTTGCTCACTTAGCTTCATCGAGCACTAGTTCTGTTTTGCAATAACATGACCTGATGTAGACTGTCTCTACAATTCTGAGTCTATATGTTTTTGGAGTGGAGAATTTTTATTACGGCCCTGCGTATCTGTTTGGTCTTCACGCTGTAGATGATGGGGTTCATCACAGGGGGGATCAGCAGGTAGGTGTTAGCAATCATAGTATGCACATAAGGGGGGGCCCGTTTTCCAAATCTGTGTACAAAGGACAGACTGATCAATGGAATATAGAAAATAGCAACAGCCCCGATATGGGAGATACATGTGCTGAAGGCGTTCTTCCTCTCTTCTGGGGATGCAATGCTGAGCACAGTCTTAATAATCAAAACATAAGAAAGGAGGATGAGGATTGAGTCCACCCCAACAGTAGAGATCATGGCAGTCAACCCCACCACACTGTTGATCCTGGTGTCTGTGCAGGAGAGCTTCATCACGTCGGGGTGGAAGCAGTAGGAGTGGTGGAGCACATGGCTGCGGCAGTAGGACAGTCTTTTAAGAAGGGCCACCATTGGTGTCAGCATTAGTGTCCCCCTGATGACAACTGCCACTCCAATTTGAACTATTCTGGAGTCAGTTAAAATGGTGGCATACCTGAGAGGATTGGAAATGGCCACAAAACGATCAAAGGCCATGGCCAACAGCACCGAGGATTCCATGACAGTGAAGAGCTTAATAAAAAACATCTGCAACAAGCAGGCATTAAAGCTGATCTTTCTGGCATTGAACCAGAATATACCCAACACAGTGGCTAGGGTGGATATGGACAAGCCAAGGTCAGTGGTGGACAGCATGGATAGGAAATAATACATGGGTTCATGGAGGCTGGGCTGAGTGACAATGGCAAAGAGAATCAGGCTGTTTCCCGAGAGGGCGGTTATATAGAGAAAGCAGAAGGGAATGGAGATCCAGATGTGGAAGGCTTCCAGCCCAGGAACACCAGTGAGCAGGAAAACGATGGAAGAGGACGTGGTGTTCTGGAAGATGGACATGCTGAATTATAAGCACAGAATTCCAAGGTGAAACTCTGGAACAACGAAAAAAACTACATTTAAAAAATCAATCTAATTTCAAATAATTTTATTGAACTCCAAACTAACCAAAGATGAATATCTATATATTGTATAATTATGGATGACTCGTTTAAATTGATAAAAGAATTGTAAGTTTTAATTGCTGTGGTAGGTGCTGTTTAAAATGTTTGTATTTCTATTTTTTGTATTTATCTTAGACTACAATTTTTCTTCCCTGGGGCCCTTTGCTCATAGCTATGTTTATTCTATGTGACCTTTTCTTTCATTCCTCTAGTGAGAAATGTCTGAACTAAATAAAGACATTTACCCAAGACTGGCCGATCCCAGTTCATTCTTTCTGGAATGCTTCAGTTGTGATAAAGAGGTAGCAGGTTGGTTTTCATGGATAGTTCACATCAGAGAAAAGTAGATGGGGTCTATATTACATCAGCCGTAAGTATAGAAAGCAGAGAATCGTAGGACAATCTGGGAAGCCAGAAAATGTCGAGAAAGAAACACAAGTAACACATATTAAATGATACTAAATGGCGTAGGCACCAGTGCAGCGTGTCTATAGTATCTGACCTTTACAATGACCCTGAGAATGCAGCACCTGATGTCACATTTGAGAGAGATGGAGAGTTACAGCACAGGCCTACCACCGTAGGGACAGTGGGGGCATGGTCTCTGCCCTCACTTGACATATGTGCTACCATGTTCAGATATATTTCTTCTGTCTGCCTGAGGACTAGTTGTTCTCTAGAACAGATTTTCTCCATTTTAGTGAGACATACTTTTCAAGAGATACCTAATACAATGTTACTGTTTTGCTCTCGAGGGAAAGATGTTACTTTATGGCAAACATCTCATTTCTTTTTTCACTGAGTAGAAAATTCAAACTAAGCATGTGGGTATGTATGAGTTGGAAGAGGCCCTGAGGATCACAGAGCTCCATCAGTGAGAAGTAGCCGATATTAAGGTAATTCTTCTTCGGGGGAACCGAAGTGTTTCTAGGACACACAAGTTTGCCCAGATAAAGTGCCACCTCAAGGATTCTCTAAAGAAGCATTAGTTTAAAAATTGGGAAACACTGAATGGAAATTAGAGAAGATAAGAAATGTTAAGTTACATGAGTTGACTTCGTGAACTATAACTGAAGAATCTTAAGTTTAGAGTTATAAGTGTGTCCTCAGGGAACCAATGAAATTACTGTCAGGAAGGTATTATCAAATCTCATCACAAAAATGAGTGAACAGAAAGGGAACATATATTAAGAAAGAGAACATTTTTAAATACTACTTCCAGTGATTGTTTATTAAATGCTAGGAATGCAGTCGACATTATACAGAAATAAAGTCTGGCCCAACTGGCATGCATGTCACAATACATTGTGAAAGTCTAATAGGTTAACAGGTTCTATTAGCACTTTTCATGAATAGATTGATTTCTGAAAAACATTTTTGGTAACTATACTTAGTTTTGAAAAAATACATATTGATCAGGACAAACTAAAAATATATTTATTAAATGAATGATACTTATGTTAATATTTTTTTAAATCCTCACCTGAGGATACTTTTCCACTTATCTTCAGATAGAGTGGGAGGAAGGGAGGGAGAGAGAGAGAGAGAGAGAGAGAGAGAGATCGATGTGAGAGAGACACATCGACTGGTTGCCTCCCCCATGACCCTGACCAGGGCTGGGGACGAACCGCAACCTAGGTATGTGCCCTTGACCAGAATCGAACCCGAAACTCAATGGTTTGAGGGCCGATGCTCTAACGGCTGAGCCAAACTGGCCAAGGTGGCTTATGATAATATTTAAACAGGTTTTCCTCTCATTTTTTCACAAGTCTCTGGCCTGTTTATTTACCATTAATACACAGAACCTGGGACTCAGTTTTTAAAGTTAACTTCCTGGTGTTATTGGGAGGTAGAATACTTAAGAAAAAGGGAATACTTCAATTCTGTGTACAAAAGGTTTGGGGTATTTAAAGAAGGCTATTCAGTCCTTGAAAGGACTCTGTGTGTTGTGTAAGTCAATACGAAGTATTGCCAGGCTTTTAGAAAAAAGTGCTGTGTGAAAAGTGCTGCATCAGAATGAACTTGGATATGTCTTCCTTAGCTCCTGCTTTATGCTCTCAGAGACATTTACTGAGTACCTTCATTGTGCAGACTAGAACTAAGACATAACATGAACAAAATTCCTCTTAAAGAGTTTATAATCAAGTGAGGGAGAAAGACTAGCACTCTTTTTAAATAACTCCAATATCTGATATACTATGATGCATAATAACACTGGATATGAGAGTGCAGAGACCTTCATGTATTCTGGCTGTCACAAAGATTTTCATGATGATTATGGTAATATGCAATGACTGAGTTGTAATTTTGGTCACTGAGTTTTAGCAAATTTTATATGATCATTTTTTTTTTTTTTAAATTGCCATCTGAACAATTTTTCATTCATTCTAACTTCTTCATGGCTCTCCTTACACTATTTCATTAATTCAAACAATTTACTCATTGCTCAGTTGCACATTCTCCTTGGTGGTGTTTTCCCTTCCCTTTCTGGCTTGGAGATGAAAAGAAGAACATAGAGTTTAGGTTGAAATAATCTGTGCTGAGCCTGGCAACAGAAAACTCTTTCAAATCCTTTCACTTTATCCTTCTATATCTTCCTGCATCTGCTTCTCATTCATCCTGGGCTGGAAATGGGATTCCTTATTCCTTTTCATAGCCAGTAACTCCACACAAGCTCTTGAGCCCCCACCATCAACAGTTCATTTCAGTATCAAACTGAGAGCTCACACTGTGTATTGTGTCAACCAGAGAAAACCAGAGAAGTTGCCAG
The DNA here is from genome assembly GCF_014108415.1 of Molossus molossus. Taxonomy (NCBI): domain Eukaryota; kingdom Metazoa; phylum Chordata; class Mammalia; order Chiroptera; family Molossidae; genus Molossus; species Molossus molossus. The sequence goes on from NW_023425348.1 coordinate 47,795,956, forward strand.
GGCATCATCTTTTTTAAAGCTGAAAACCTTATTATTATTATTTTTTATTTATTTATTTAATTATTATTATTATTTTAATCCTCACCCGAGGACATTTTTCCCATTTATCTTTAGATGGGGTGGGGCGGGAAACACACACATTGACTGGTTGCCTCCTACATGACCCGAGCCAGGGTCACCTCAACTGAGATATGTGCCCCTGGCCAGAATCGAACCCGCGACTCTTTGGTCCTCAGGCTGATGCTCTAACCATTGAGAAAAACCAGCCAGGGCTATAATTTATTTTTTTACAGATATTTCTCCTTTTCCCCCCAGACACCCTCCTCCTGATCCCACTCCCTCACCCCCAAGCATTGTTGTCTATCTACATAGGTTACACACATATGCATTTAAGTTCTTTGGTTTATCTCATCCCTCCCCCGGCCCTGCTTCTCTGAGGTTTGTCAGTCTGCACCGTACTACTTTCTATGTCTCTGGGTCTATTTTGTTCATTATATTCCACAAATACGTGAGATCATGTGGTATTTGTCTTTCTCTGATTGGCTTACTCTCCAGGTTCCTCCATGTGGTCTCAAAGGATAGGATATCTTTTTTTCTTCCAGCTGCACAGTGTTCCATTGTGTATATGTAGAAAACCTTATTTTTAATAAGAGCCTAGTAACTCTTATGAAAATGAGAAATGGAAAAGTACCAATTCTGAGCACCTACTACACGCCAGGAACTGTATTAGTTACACATCAGAGGATATGTAACTCTAGTGCAACCTGTAGAGTGCACAACAAGGGTAAGATATTTCTAAGCGGTAAGACAGAAATAGAGACCAGTGACAGATACTGAGTGTGCGTATACAAGAATGTGTCTGTGTGTTTCAAGAATGATTAGTTCCAAGAAGTCTTAACAGTGTAGGTAAAATATAACCATGTAAAGTTCTGATGAACAGAACAAGTTCACAAAGATGAAAAGCAGGAAAGGGTGTTTTTGACGTTGATAAAGACACGAGCAGGAACTGGGTGAATAACAGAAAAACAAGAAAATTGCTATGCTGGAGCCTCACAAGTGAAACTAAAGAAATCAGCGGGGCAGGACATGAAACTCTTGCATTCCATGGGGAGAATAAGAAACTTAGATTTTAGTTGCAAAGCACCAAGAGCCAGGCATTTCCCAATATTTTATGAATAAGTAAGACAAATCATTCTCCATCTCTTCTGATTTAATGCCAACAAAATTCCTTTCCTCTTTAGTATCTTATTTTATATCATTGGCTCTCGTTTGGCATTCTAAAATACTCAAGTTTTGCCCCAATCCAATAATAAAAGATTCCCACACTTATCAATAGATATTTTTAGCACACATCCAATTCATCCAAGATATATTGACCATATCTCATAACTGGCCATTGTTCTTAGTGAGGGCAGAAAGACATAAATCTGTTTCTTCTTTCATTTCCTGCCATATATTTTATGACAAAAATTGTTCTTTGGGCAATCTTTTGTTTATTATTTCTTCATCTAAAGTAACAATCTGGAATCTTTCTGCAATGACTCACAGAAAATTCTCCAACTGATGTCATCGATGATTTTCTAAACACCAACTCCAAAGTTTATTTTTAGACTTGTTTCCCTCTCCCTTGTCTCCAATTTCTTCCATGTTGCCCACCTCCTCTGAAATTTTCTCCTTCATACCTTCGATGATAGTTATTCTGTGGGGCCTTCTGCACCCATTTACCAAACAATATTTTTGTACTCTGTCTTTTAATTGTGGCGCTCCTTAGGAGTCTGAAATTTTTTCTTGCTATCTGACATACTATACTCTCCTTGGCATATCTTAGTTATTACCATGGCATTAAAGAGCATTTATATTCAGATGACTTGCAAATCTGAAATCTACATGGCCTTTTCTGAGTTCTATATTTCATAAGTTGATAGAATTTTTAAAGCTGTGGCAAGGTTTCAAACTTGAAAGCAGTAAAGGATTGTAGAACTGGAGTGAGGAGATCACATCAACAATGCAGGAAAATAACTGACAGCCATTTGGAGAATAAATCTAAGCTCTCTGCTTAGTGCCCATGAATAAAAGGTGAATACAATTTTATCTCCCCTAAGGGACATCTTCGTCCATAATCCCTCAGATAACTCAACTTCAATATGAACCAAACCCATTGTGTTCCTTTTCCCTTCTAAATGCTTTATTTATTAGTAAATTATATAAAATTCTAGCAAATCATCTAATTAGCATTTCTCCTTGCCCCCCACACATATATACATTCTTCTCCTGATTTCATCCCCTGCATACAATTTACAATGAAATTATTTTTTTTGTTAATCCTCACCTGAGGATATTTTTCCGTTGATTTTTAGATAGAGTGGAAGGGAGAGAAGGAGGGAAGAGAGAGAGAGAGAGGGAGGAAAAGAGAGAGGGGGAGAGAGACAGAAACATTGATGTGAGAGAAACACATCAACTGGTTGCCTCTCACATGACCCTGGCCAGGGCAGGATTGAACCTAGGTATGTGCCCTTGACTGGGAGCCAAACCCCAAGCCCTTTGGTCTATGGGCGGATGTTCTAACTGCTGAGCCAAACTGGCCAAGGCCCAATAAAATTCTTAATTTTACTTCTGAAATGTCATAAACTGGAGCATCAGGTGGTCTGCATATGAAGGCATAAGCAACAGCAATATGGTTGGTAGTGGGTGCTTGAAGCTGCATTTAATTGCATTTTCTTACATTGAAAGAATATAACTGTTCATATCAAAGAATAAAGGGAGACTAATGGATTTTATTAGAAAGACATATTAAAATTCCCCCAAGTCACACTTTTGCACTGTCATCATCCTTAAATCTGTTTAATCCATCCTCTATAATCCATGCACAACCTTCATTTTTTTCTTGTGAAAGTGAACTATAATCTCTCAACTAATTTTCCTGTCCATTTAGATCCCAATGATTCTCCTCTTCTGTTGTGAGCTGTGGCTTGTGTTTGTCTTTAACGTCTAAATTATACCATATGACATTATCACTATTGTCCAAGCCATTGTCAATGTGTGTGACTGACATGGGTTTGGATCCTTTCTCAAACACTAACTAGGTTTGAGACCTTGCACAGCAATACTAACAAAAATACGAATTATAACAATAGCTACTATTTATTGGAACTTGTTACTTGAATGTTACTGTACTAAGCATTTTATAAACATATTCTTTTAATTCTTAGTACAATATAATGTGGCAAGTATTATTAAATTTACTTTAAATTCTCTGATCTGATAAAGAAACTGAATATCAGAGAGGCTATAAAACGTATTCAGGGTCACACACGACTAGTGAAAGTCAGAGCTGGGATTCTAAATCCAGTTCTTAATTCCAAGGCTCATGATCTTAAGAACTACTATCACCTGCAAGTAATGAAAGTTTTTTTGATCCAGTTTCCTCATGTATAAGGTAGAATATGCTTAATACAGTGCCTGCCATGCAGTAGGTGTTCAAATAGGTATTTTTCATTTTTATTAGAAACATTGACCTTAGAAGTGAGGTGTTAAGCCCCTGACAACCTCTTTGGTTTATAAGCACCAAACCACTAACCATAAATATATTGGCACAATGATTAAGTCTTTTGACTAACGAACAACAAGCTATTCAACCTACAACTCACAGAACAATATACAGATCTCCTGAGGATAAATACTTCAACAAATTCTACTATCTACTTCAGTCCACTACCTCTTTATCTAATCTAATTTTGTTCAATGAGAGGAAATTCTTCTCTGTGGATAAGAAATCTCAGCTCATTCAGAGTCAAGCATTTTCACTGAACAAAACAATTTTACTTACAGAGCCCATGTAGCAGTTCTATCTGTCCCTCTCAGGCTGGCTTAGAAGGCTGAAAAGGCTTAGATTCCAGGAAAGATTTGAGCTTTTGTGGAGACTGTTCAGCCTGGTTGCAGGCAGTCACAGAGCTGAGAGACCAGTTCCTGGTGGTGGTGTAATTCACTGTGTCTCCAGTGTCTGGGGATTCCTAGAAGACTCCTCCCCACCCCCACCCCCCCCCATATAGTCTTTTTGTATCTGTTACATTATGCAATTACTTATTATGGCTATGTGCTTTATAGGCTGACACAATTTTTTTTCTGTCTTTGTGTTCTTTTATGGAAGGGCTTTTTGTACAATCAGTTTTGAGTTATAATTCATATACCATCAAATTCACCCATTTAAAGTACAATTCAATAGGTCTTTGTAAATTCACAGAGTTGTAAAACAACCATCATCATAGTCCAATTTTAGAAAATTTTCATCACCCGAATAAGAAACCCCATGCCCACTAACAGCCATTCTGTGGAGGCTTTTTAAAAATGAAATTTTATATCAGATTGCTAAAAGGCATTTTCCTATATAAATGCAAATATAAATCAGATTTGTGCCCCATAACTCCTTAGTATCTATTGCTATTCACAGAAGCCATGTTTCACTAGCCTACCTGTATGTCTTCGTATCCTCTCTTTACAAGTAGAAAAAATATAATTGCTTTTTCTATACATGTATCTAGTAAACATTTCATAAGAGTATCCTATATTTCAAATATCATGGTAAGTAATGGAGATCTAGAAAAAGAATACAACATAGCTCTTACTGTTCAGGGTTTCCCAGTTTAGTGTAGAAAACAGACAGGTTAATCAATAATTATCAATATTGATAACCAATGATAAGGTGATCTTAGAGACATGAACCAAGTACTTGATGAATCTAGTAGGTAAAAATATCAGCCCACAAGTTAGGTATGCAAAAATAAAGTTTTATTTACTTTTTCATAATTCAACCTGCTATTTTGAAACCTCAGCCCACTAGGTGGAAAAAAACTAATCAAAATAATTTGGGATATTTCCCCACTTGTGTTCAAATTTTAAAGATCTTATATCATGGAATTTGGGTAGATTGGTGATGGATCTGGCCAGTAATGTCATCTGATGGGAGGTGACTATTGCCCTCTTCAGTCTTCAGTAAATAGTCCCCACAGATTATGGCCCCATTAGCTACTCAGATATTCCCACTGTTTCTGGGCCACTCTTGAGCATATAAGTATTGGAGTCATCCTCGATTTCTGTCTCTGCGCTCTGTATACAAACCTGAAAATCTGGCCAACACCTTTGAAAATATAACCAGAATTTAATCACTCTTCATCACTTTAAAAAATGCTTCCCCTATGTAAGTAACACGTATCTCCCACTTAGATAATTTCAGCAGTTTCCTAATTTCTCTGTTCTTTCATTCTTCTCCCCATCACCCAGTCTGTTTCACCATGGCAAATGTTTTGGCCTAAAACATTTTATTCTTTATAATGTAACAAAACAATAATAACAAGACAATATTTTATTATGCATTCTATGTCCAGGATGTATGTCAAATGTTTATAGTAGGCAAAATAATGACGTGTGCAGATGTCCATGTCCTAATGCCAGGACCCTGTGAATGTGTTGCCTTTACATTGTAGAAGGAAGTTTCAGATATGATTAAAGACGAAGGCCTTGAGATAGGGAGATCATCCTGGATTGTCTGGGTTTAATCTAAGCACACAAGTCCTTCAAAGTAGAGAACTAGAAAGACAGCAGCATGAGAAGAATTTGATCCACTATTGTTGGTTTTGAAGATGACAGATGGAGACTATGAACCAAGGAATGTGGGCACACTCTAGGGAGAAAACATGAGGGTTTTGATTCTCTCCCAGACCCTGTGGAAAGGAATGTAGCCCTGCCCATGCCTTAGTTTTAGTTCAGTGAGACTCATTCAGGCATCTGACCTACACAACTGGAAGATAATAAATTTGGTAGAAGAATCCATTATTACTTTGCTTTATGCTGTTACCAAGGATTAAAGAGTTTAAATAATTACTTAGGTCTCTTAGTTAATAAGTGGCACAACTAGCATTCAAAGCTTGGGCTATTTGAAAAACGTATTCCTTAGAGAATCTTCACACACCATTTTTCTAGCCCTAGTTCCAGCTCAAGTCATTCTAAACCCTACAGCACACATGCACACTATTGACAGACAGGATGTTAACTCACTGTCATGGTGTATGCTCATATTTAGCATATGAAGTTTTGTTCTGTTGTGTCTGTTTACATTGAACTCCTTGAGACCTTTGGAAACACTTTCTCTACCTGGCTGGGTACATTCTAGGGCAGTGACTGATTTCCCATTAGTCTCAGAAATGACTTGGATATGATTACATTTATTTTTACTTTGGCTAAAAGAATGTGACTTTTTTCTCAGAACAATAGTTACTACAGGAGTATCATGTACATTCTGTGCCAGAACTTGGGTTAGGGTTAGAGTGAGGGTTAGGGTTAGGGTTAGGGTTGGTGCAAGCACATGGAGCTGGCGTGCATACTGGCAAAGCATGGACACACACTGCTACACATGCTTTCAAAATACAGCTCTTCTCACTGCCCTGTGCTCACCTAGCCTAGCAGAAGAGTTGCTGGTAATTCAACTCCACCTTTTAAAAGTCTGAGCAAAATGTCCCTCAATAAAATCACACAGCAACAGGAACATGCAGTTGTCAATATCAATACCATTCAGCCGAGTATATACACCACAGTCTGTGATGTCATTCCCCTTCATATTAATGTTTTCCAAACTTGTTAATCCAAACAGAAAGAGCAGAATTAGAAACAAGAAAACTATACCACAGAGACTTGCAATAAATATAATTTATTAAATGTCAACATTTTACCGCCCTAAACAGTGAAATATTCTTGCCTATCAAATCAGCAAATACGTTTTAAAACATAATACACAATGTTGTGTTTCTGTGTTATGGTGGACTAAACACTGTTTTACCATATTTGTATGAGCTTTCTGGAAGTGAATTTTCCAGTGTATTATTGTCTCAACATGCCCATAATATTCTATTTCTAGGAATTCATCCAAAGCAAAATATCAGAGATTCAGGCCATGTTTTATAGAGAGGAACATTGATTGCAGCATTATTCACAGTAGCCAAGACTACAGGTAACAAAAATTCTCAGTGACACAGAAATAAAGTATTTATATTCAGTCATAGGATGTCATACAACATCCTTTAAAGTTCATGCCTGTAATGGCTGACATGGATGGTCACACTGAATCAGGAAATGGAAAAGCAGAATTCAGGGCTGGGAGTCTTACAAGGCAAATCATAGTGCAGGTTCTGAAAGAAACAGAAAGTCTGAAATAGGAGCGTGTACCCTGAGGCATGTCTAGTAATCTAGGGTTAATGTATTCAACCAGTAGAAATAAATCTAAGACAAGCAAACAATAATAAAAACAAAATATGGTTGCTGCATCAATGGTTGTTCTATTTAGGCCACTATTTACAGAAAAATAATCAGGGCCCTACAACTTCTACTGACCCTCCATGGTCTGATAAAAGTCTAACTTTTCACTTTTCCTGGCTCCAGCCATGTCAAATTATTAGCAGTTCTCCTACTCTGTTGATTTGGACAACACCAACCATTCGATTTCAGTGAATAAGGAAATGCAGCTCTTTCTTATCTCTCTCATTCAAATTCTGGCTATTCCTACTTATTATTCCTATTTATCCCATCCCTCTCTGCTCTTATCATGTCTTGTATATGCTTCCACAAACATTCTTCATTCATTATTACAAAACTATTGTATACACACTATATATCTGTTAATAAACAAGATCTAAGGGTGCACCATTGAATATAATAGACATAACCCCAGATATTACAAAGTTCAGTGAAGGATATAGTTAAGTATATGAGAAATTACAATACTGTGTTATAGTTACTTTAAAATGGGAATTAATAGAGATCTTTGCTGCTGAAGGACCAATAGTATTGGTATCACCTGAAAGCTTATTAGAAATGCAGAATATTAGATGTATTGAATCATGCTGTACATTTTTGCAAGATACCTAAGGGACTCATGTGACAATCATATTTGAGAAGAACTCATGTAGATCATATACGTGTTGGGACAACCTAACCCTGTGTGGTCAAGGGAGGCTAATCAAATATAATTGCTAAAAGAAATCTGAAAAAAAAAAAAAAAAAAAACTAATTAAGCATCCTTCTTGGCATAAAAAGCCGTGCCAAGAATTATAGCCTTGCAAAGATCTGCTATATGGAAAAAGGTGGTGAGGTAACTATTTCCAGGGGAACTAGGGGGGAGGGCAGTGGGGTGTTTTATCCCATAGGCAGACTGAGCACCATATTAGGAAACCACACAGCAGGGCAACTGCAAACAAACGCAAAACAAATCAAAGCAAAATAAAAATTATTCAGCTTAGTTAATTTGTCTTCAATTTTGAAATCAGAAAACTTAGAAAAATGATTTTAATTATAATACAAATGCAAATTTATGTCAATAGACTTTCTTTTGAGTTTCATTTGAGGCAGAATTGAGGACTCAATAAACACCGATTGAGACAAGACTCAGAGGTGAGCAAAGCACGCCATGTTCAGGGAACTAGAATTGAGTTCAACAGTGTTGAAGCAGAGAAAGGGAAAGGACTGCTCTCAGGTTCAGAGGGGCTGCAAGGTCAGGTTCCTCGGGGACTGGAAGCCAAAGGATTAGAAACAGGGCGATGTCCTGATCAGATTTGTTTTATTCTAATAGTTGCGTTTTCTATCAGAAGTGTGAACTCCTTGAGGGTAGAGACTACTTTTCCTCCCATGTCCAGAGCATAGTATCTGACACATACTAGGCACTAAATGATAATTTACGAAAATTACTATATTAATGAAAAACCTAATAGTAGGACAATTAAGAACCATAAATAATAATGCTTAATGACATGTTTTGAATATGTACAAAGTGTATTATGCTAAGATTTTCCATGGATTAATATTGGCTCATTTTATTTATTATAGAAAACAAATCTATAAATTAGATATAATTATTTCCCCCATGTAAAAATGAAGAAATGGAGGTAGAGTGGTTGCATATTTAGCATAAATTCATATGTTTAGTGAAGAAACAGAGCTTTGGACCCTGGTTGTCTGGTTCCAAATACTTTGAGTTTAACCAATGCTATGTTAGTTGGGTAGGTAAATGCAGGGTAGGTATTCAAGATATTCATGCCTGGGGCAGGCCAACTAGAAAAGACACTCTAGCAGACAAAATGAACATTGCTCATCATGCCTTTTGTGTATGTATCCACTGATTATTAGGTCTGGAGTGGTGAATTTTTTAAATTCCTTGGGTTTTCTCTGGAAAGGAGACTGAGGTTCTGCTAACATCTCTGGCAGCCTTGCTCACGGACCAGCACTATTTGGATTGGAATCAGATTGGATCATCAAGATCTTCACATTTTCATCTCTGTACCAAACCTGGACATCTCCTTATGCTTTTGTGTCTTGGAAGCTTCCATTTGACTTGTTCAGTTTCCCCATGGAGTCTCATACATTTCATGGCAAATTTATCTCAGGCTGCACAAATATCCCCCCCAAACACTGAAGTGCTTTCTGGGGGGAAGACTATGTTTCTATTCATCCAGAAACTACCTAAAGATGATAGCATATTTGATCAGGTTCTTGATAAATTTCTGGAAAGGAATGTGTCTAGAATCTTGTAACAGGAGAAAAAAACCAAACAGGACAGTTAAGGTCTCTGCTCTTTGGCAATGTTAGTGGAAATAGTTACCCCCGCCTCCGCCCCCCGGCCCCTTTCTAACCAGCAGACCTTTGCAAGGCAATGTAAATCTTGGCACAGCTTCTTATGCTAAGAAGTATGTTTGATTGGTTATTCTTAAAACTGAGCAACCCTCTCAGTTCACCACTAACTGCCAAAGGCTGTATTAATAGACAAAGGCTAAAAGCTATTTATGAGTTTCCATAGTTTTAGCAGAAACTATCTGTCAAACATGCATAACATCTCTACCACAGAGATAAATGTTCTGGTTTCAGTGTTAGGCCAATTATCAGAGCAGCCTAGTGCTTGCAAGGGACACACAAGAGACTTGGAAAATTTTGCAGTCTTTTTTAGTCACTTCTCCCTTTTAAAAAAATAGACTTAATTCTTTAGAGATATTTTTAGGGTCACAGAAAATTGAGTGGAAGGTACACAGATTGATCATATATTGCCTGCCCCACACATGCATAGCCTCCCCTATTGTCAACATCCCTAGCCAGAGAGGTTTATTTGTTACAAATGATGAACCTACATTGATGAATTATCATCACTCAAAGCCCACAGTTTACAACAGGGTTCACTCTTGTCTTGTGCATTACATGGGTATGGACAAATGTATGATGACATACATTGATCATTCTAGTATCACACAGTTTCCATTGCCTTAATAACCTCAGTGCTTCCTCTCTTAATTCCTACCTCCCCCCAGACCCTTGCAACCACTGATCTTTCTACTGTCTCTGTAGCTTTGCCTTTCCAGAATGTCATACAGTTGGAATTATATGGTATTTTGCCTTTTCTTACTGGTTTCTTTCACTTAGCAACATGCATTTAGGTTGCTTTTATGTCTTTTCATGGTTGGTATCTAATTTATTTTTTTTATAGTATCAACAATACAACTAAAAATGGTAGCTAATTTCTTTTTAACACAGGAAATATTTCATTGTCAGGATGTATGATAGTTCATCCATTAACCTACTAAAAGATATATCAGTTGCTTTCAAGTTTTTGGCAATTATGAACAAAGCTGCTGTAGACATCCATGTGCAATTTTTGTATAGATATAAGTTTTCAACTCATTTGTAAGAAACCACCAAACTGCATTCCAAAGTGGCTGTACCATTTCACAATCCCACCAGCAATGAATGAGAGTTCCTGTTGTTCCATATCCTCACCAGCATTTGGTATTGTCGGTGTTCTGGATTTTGGCCATTCTAATAGGTATATAAGTGATATCTCATTGTTGTTTTAATTTGCATTTCCCTAATGACATACAATGTGGAGCATATTTTTATATGCTTATAACTTCCTTTTAGTTGAGCATTTCCTACATCTGTGCACAAGTTAGTAACAACACCCAAGATATTCACAATGCCCAGGAAAGGTCTTGGGCTCTGAACCATATAGTATCTCATAGCCTCAGTGAATGTAGTCACTCAGCAGCTCTGCTGTATGGGTTCTATGTCTTTCCATTGCTGTGCTACTGGCAAATGAGTAGGGAACAAACTGATGGGAAATTCAGAGCACTTTTGCACTATGCTTTGCACTTTGATTTATAGCTGCTCAGAGGTCAGATGGCTCTTGAATGAGAACTGGAATCAGTTTATCTCAGGACTCTCCTTTGGGGAAATGAGAGTGAAACTAAACTGTTTGGGGCACAAAGGATTAGCAGGACACTGCTGTGTAGAGTTCTCTCCTAGGAATTTGTGTTTCTGTTGGGTATCTCTCATCTGACAGCTTCTGGGTTCTTTATAAAGGCTTTCTTTCTCAAATCTGATAGCTTTCCTTTCCTGAGAACTCCCTGCGGGTTCTCCTGGCAAAAGAGAATCTCTTTGGAGATGGTTTAAGGAGGCAAGACTGATGAGAGACTGTTTCCCCAGCTTTACAACTTTCTTTCTGGCTGTAAAGACTCCCTGCTTCTGTCTGAGATGACTCTTCAAAGAGCAGGGGCCAGAATCAAGTGAATTCCCTCTATAGACCCAAGAATTCTTCTTTGCATGAGGTCAGTATTTAAGTTCATCAAGGTCTTTTCTGAATACATCAGAGACTGTAAAATCTTCAGGTACTTTATAAAACCAACAGTTTTGAGGAAATTAGTAACCTTAGTAGTATGTATGCAACACATTTACATATTATATATATTCATATATGACATCAATTTATTTTTATTAAAATTTTTTTTTCTTTATTGATTTTAGAGGGAGAGGAAGGGAGAGGGGGAGAGAGATAGAAATGCACCCTGCATGCCCCTCACTGGGGATCTGGCCCACAACCTGGGCATGTGCCCTGACCGGGAATCGAACCGGTGACCTCTTAGTGCATGGGTCGACGCTTAACCACTGAGTCACACCGGCTGGGCATGACATCAATTTAAAAACAACTTCTGTATTGTTCAAAATAGTCATTAAAATATAAACTGCAGTCATGAAGTCAATTGACGGTTTTTAAAAAGTTGAATTTCTTTTTAAGTAAGGAGTGGCAAAGCATGAGGTTTGAAGTCGGAGAGAAGAATTCTTCTAACATGACTCCTCCGAGCCTTGGTTTTCTAATCTCAGTTTTCTCATCTGTAAAAAGTAGCTAATAATACCCAATGCATCTTTCTGTGATAGTGATGGGTAGGATATTTAAGTCATAGCCCTGGAAGAATTCTCCTTGGGAGAGAAAAAAACATTTAAATATATCTTTCCAAGAACACTTATTTAATATTTGCTTATTAGTTTTACTGCAAAAACCAGGGTGGTTTTAGAATGATAAAATTAAAAACAAAAAACGAAAGCTATTCCTGCTCACAAGCTTTACTAATAGAATTCCCTGCATTGGAATAGTTCTACTATTTTCTTTTGATTGTATAAGCTGAACTGAAAAAAGATTCCATGAGAATTATGCAGAGTTGTGGAAAGAATGATCCAGAGAAAGAGATATAATAAATAAAATTGTTGGGCATGTAGGGAGTATTTAATACATTATTACCATTGCTTTTAAAGAGAAGGCTAGCTTGGATACTTAGATAATCCACTGAGGTCTCTTAATTCAGTTGCTATAATAAAAAGACCCTTAACTTGAGAGCCCTCATCTTTAAAATAAACAAGATATACATGAAAGGTCTTTAACACTTCATCTAAAAAAACTCTGTTTTTATCACCATGTATAAATTTGAGCAAATTCCTGGTATCAAGGATAAATACCCAATTAATAAGAATACTGTTACTTTTTCATCCCCTCTTTTAATTTATTCCAATATGGTTATATGACCATTCCATCTAATTTGAGGTGGACATATATCAGGAATCACAATATGTGCCTGATATTAAGTGTCTGGGGTCTACAACTATGACTAGAGGCAATTCATTCATTTATTCAACAGATACTCTTAGATGCTATTGTGTCAGACATTTTTCCTGGCTCTGAGGTCACACGTCTGGGAAAAACTGATAAGATCCTTGCATGTTTCTGGGGGTCAATTTTACCTTAGTGGCTATGCCTCTGCAGTCTTAATAGTAGATACTTCTTTTGTCTTTTCCTTAAATACTGTTATTTTCCAGGGCTGTTTTCTAAGACCTTCTTTATCTTAGATTTTATTACTCCAAGATATTTTCACCAGTCCCGTAAATCCAATCCAGACACCAGTTGGACAGTTCTCAAGACATTATCAGGAGAGCATCACAGAAGTTCTCGAGTATATGTCATAGGTGAAAAAGTGAGGCTTGTCTTCTAACTGGCATCCAAGTGCTCACTCCAAACCCCTGGATTATATTTTTGTTTTGCATTATCTCAGGTCAAGCTTTCCAACCATTAAATTTTTAGTGAGTCCTCAAAAGGCTTTGCTTAAAATTTTTTTTTCTTTATTGATTTTAGAGAGAGAGGAAGGGAGAGGGGGAGAGAGATAGAAACATCGATGAAAGAGAACATCAATTGGCCGCACCCTGCATGCTCCCCACTGGGGATTTGGCCTACAACTTGGGCATGTGTCCTGACTGGGAATTGAACAAATGATCTCTTGGTGCATGGGTTGACACTCAACCACTGAGCCACACTGGCTGGGCTCAAGAGGCTTTCTATATTAAACATTTTTCTCTTCTTTCTTCACATACCTAGAGAAATACCTTTTTGATCACATTTCCTATAACCAATCATTTTCATTAAATTTGAAGCAACTTCTTGTTCATTGAGGATTAGAATGAGACTCACCAGATTAATTTACATGCATATATTTTCTTTCTCAGAGTCATGTATGAACCTTCTTGGAGTACCAGGTCAAATTCTAATTCTGTCCATTGAACCCACTGCCACATTTTGGGTATATACATATTGTATTTGTTGAGAGAAAACATGCATCAATGTTTTAAGGAGGAACACAGGCTTAAAAAACCAAGTATTCTCTCTGTAGATAAAAATAGGGTATCAGAAAAGTAAGTAAAGAATCAATATAGAGAAACCTCTTTGACCCTATAGATTTATGGATCTGGGTGAATACATGCTCATATCCTCAAACAGAGGAGATGGTTTTCAATCATCACATTTCATCTAAATAGAGATGAATCCAGCATCAGTGATGGTTTCTTAGGGAACTCCCTGCCCCAATATATTTCAATGCCCTTTGGAAAAAATGAAACACTGAGAAACATTTGAAATATCTTCTCCAATAGATATCTGAGAGCTTCCAATGAGTTTTATTGTTCTTGTTGAACTAACTTTTAGGCTATCTGTCTTCAGGGATAATTTTTCTTGAATAATATCAGGTTCACAGCAATTACCTGTATAAACATTTTTCTCTCTCTCTCTTTTCTTTTATTCCTCATCCGAGGATATTTTTCTACTTATCAGGTAGAGTGGGAAGGAGGGAAAGAGAGACAGAGAGAAACATCGATATGATAGAGGCACATCCACTGTTTGCCTCCCTCATGACCCCACCAGGGCTAGGGATGAACTGCAACCGAGGTACATGCCCTTGACAGGAATCAACCCCATGACTCTTTGGTCCACTGGCCGACACTCCAACCGCTGAGCCAAATGGCCAAGGCTGTATAAACATTTTTATATCTATCACTAACTGGGTATAATTGCACAATTTTAATTGTTTTTTTTTTTCCCCTAGTATTTTATTTTTATCAATAGCTGTCTTTGTTCAATCAGAAGTATTTTTTCTGGTTGAATTTTCTAAATCTTAATATTATCTTTATTATCTTATTTTCATTGGGTACACAAGGACTTATAAATCTTAATGTCCCCTTAAGGGTTTTTGTCTTGGAAACTGAGAAGTAAAGAAAAGCAGGATGAATCGCCTTTTGTGTTGTTGTATGGTTGCCCAGAAATATCCTATCTCTCCATGAACATAGACTCATAAAACTGGAAAATATATTAACATTATCTATCTAATCTCCTATTTTATACACAAATGAAAATATGCAGAAGCTTATATAAAACGTGTGGGAGTCTTGCTAAAACTCATGTGTCCTCACACAGTTTAGTGATCTGTCTCACCCAAGATTAACTCCAAATCTAAGAAAAGAATAACTTGGTCTGCACTTCCACCGAAGCACAGGAAAAGGTTCACCAGTGATCCTAAATTATATAATATGTAGAGGAGAGTAAAAAATATTTTCTCCCCTATTTTTACAGAATGTGCTTTTCTTTCCATAGGGGAATCTACTTTCTTCACTCATCATGCCATCCTTCAATCAGAGCATCTTCCATCCTGCAGTTTTCTTTCTTACTGGCATTCCTGGTTTTGAAACTTACCATGCCTGGATCTCAATCCCATTCTGTTGTCTGTATGCCATTGCCATCTCTGGGAATGGCATGACCTTGTTTGTCATCATCACTGAGTCGGGTCTTCATGAACCCATGTACTATTTCCTCTCCATGTTATCCTTCACGGACCTAGGGCTGTGCCTTTCCACACTGGTCACCATGCTGGGTATTTTCTGGTTTAATGCTCAAGAAATCAGCTTCAATGCCTGCATTGGCCAAATGTTCTTTATCCACAGTTTCACATTCATGGAGTCCTCAGTACTCCTGGCGATGGCCTTTGACCGCTTCATTGCCATCTGTAACCCACTGAGATACACCACAATCTTAACCAATTCAAGGATCATCAAAGTGGGCTTTGTAATAGTGATTAGGGGAACAGCAGCTCTAGTGCCTTTACTCCTGCTCCTTAAAAACCTGTCCTTCTGCCATAGTCATGTTCTACACCATTCATATTGTTTCCACCCAGATGTGATGAAGCTTTCGTGCACCGACACCAAGATCAATAGTGCATTTGGCTTGGCCATTGTCATCTCTACTGCTGGCTTAGACTCCGTCTTAATTCTCCTCTCCTATGTTCTGATAATCCATTCTGTGCTCAGCATTGCCTCCCCAGAGGAGCGGAAAAAGGCCTTTGGAACATGTGTCTCACATATCAGTGCTGTTGCCATTTTCTACATCCCCATGATCAGCTTGTCACTGGTGCATAGATTTGGGAAGCATGCCCCTCCCCTTGTGCACACTCTCATTGCCAATGTTTATCTGCTTATCCCTCCTGTGATGAATCCCATAATCTACAGTGTAAAGACCAAGCAAATTCGCAAGGCTGTGCTTAAAATATTTCTTCCTAAGCTAATTTAGGAAATATTTAGAGTACCATATCTTCACAAAGTCTTCTCTAACTCATATTTTATCATCCACCAGTGTGAGTTACAACCATACCTTGACAGAGTGTGTTTATATATGCTTTTACTCTATTCTGATGGACTAGCAACTAACTACTTATGCAGAACATTCTTTGAGAGCAGGGACTGTGCATTGGGTACTTCTGGTGCTTCCACAAATACTTTGATGAGCACAGAATAGGACCATGGTTAAAATAGGTCTGCAAGAGAGATAAACCACAGAACTTATATGCATGTATGCATGAACAAAGGTCATGCACAACAAAGCTGGGGACAGGGTGGGGAGGGAGGGGAAGGGGGGACTCAATGGGGGGAAAAGGAGAAACATCTGTAACAAAAATAAATAAATAAATTAAAAAAATATAAAAAATAAAATAGGTCTGCAAGCCTGGATGAATGATGTCATGCTTTGGGGTCCAGAGTCTCACCACCTCTTCAGTATATAGCTATTCAAGAGATATCTGATACAATTTAGATCAGTAGGAAAATCTAGGTTTCAATAATTCTTACATTTAATTGGTAATGATTATTTCTCAAGAATAGATTATTTATTAAGTACAATAAAAAAGAATAAAAATGGCCCTGGCCGGTTTGGCTCAGCGGTTGGAGCGTCGGCCTGCGGTCCAGAGAGACCCGGGTTCGGTTCCCGCTAAGGGCATGTACCTCGGTTGCAGTTTGTCCCCGGCCCTGGTTGGTCGAGCGGGTGGCAGCCACTCGATGTGTCCCTTCACATCGATGTTTCTCTCTCTCTCTCTCTTCCTCTCTCTCCCTCCCGCTCTATCTGAACAAAAAATGGAAAAATTTCCTTGAGTAAGGATAAAAAAAAAAAAAAGAATAAAAATGAATAGAAAAGGTACTTTCCTAATTAAAAAGAGTCCTTTAGGTCTCTTTAGCTGGGCAACTTGGTTCTTTATCTAATCTTGTGGTTGGCAATTATTTCCCCCCTTAAAATAGCCAGTTTTTAAATGGATGTCTTGGCAATCAAAACGTAAGACAGGCACTTGCATTGCAAAAAAGAAAAACCAGCCCTGGCCGGTTTGGCTCAGTGGTTAGAGCATAGGTCTGTGGTCCAGAGACACCAGGCTTCAGTTCCTGCTAGGGGCGTGTTCCTTGGTTGCAGTTTGTCCCCGGCCCTGGTTGGTTGTGCGAGTGGGGGCTACTCGATGTGTCCCTTTCACGTTGATGTTTTTTTCTCTCTCTCTCCCTCCCTCTCTATCTGAACAAAAAATGGAGAAGTGTCCTTGGGTGAGGATGAAAAAAAAAAAGAAAAGAAAAGAAAAACCAGCTGTCAGAAGTCTATACATTTTCATAAATTTTTTTATAGACCTTTGAAACAACTCCCATTCAATACTGATAATAAATATGGTTACTCTGATACAGAATTTGGACGAGTAGGTCTGCTAAGATCTTTTTAGAACATTGAAATTCTGTTTGAGAATATTTCCTAAACTGAGAGTTCTGAATAATAGATATATGATAGCTTAGAGAAAAATTTTGATATTCTTACCATTCAGGTCTCCATTAACACCGAGTAGGGAACTGCAATATGTTATGGAGCCTCGAATAAGGTGCCCAGCTTCCTCAGTTGCTTCAAAAGGAGCTTTAGACATCTGTTCTTCTAAGAAAGGAGAACGATTGAATTCTTAGCTCAGCTATTTTTATTATGTTATTTAGATTTAAATGCTTCAGAATCCCAGGACTTCCATGAGGTGGATCCTGCCCCTGTTTGGCGTTGTCATTTGCTCCACCACTTGAACCCAGGGTTCCAGGCCTACTGAATATGTTATTAGTCACCACTGTTTTTTCTAGGTTCTGTGCACCCTTCTCTCCTGACGAACCTGGGTTGAACTTCCTGCAGGATGAATACATGCTCTTCTGTGCTCTCATCATAAATATGCCCTGATATAATCACCCAGTTTTATGTTTATTTCTCTACTGGGTTTTGGGCATTTAAAGGGAAATGACTTTGTCCTAGTCTCTGTATCACCAGTGAAAAACCCTGGAATATGGTAGATTCTCAAAGTGTTTGTGAAAGAATTAATGAAGCTTTTGTTTATCTATTTCATGGCCGAAGCAAAAATGTTTCTTAAAAAAGTACCAAATCCATCCAAATGATATGGGAGGATACATTTATCAGCTGGATATGGGGGAAGGGTGGGGATCAGGAAATAGCTCCTGCACAGAGTAGGTGTTCTTGTTTCAAATTTTACACTCACAAATTTACTTTTAACAAGACCTTATCAGGACATATGATCAAAGAACTATAACTTTAGCCCCTGCAAAGTAAGTGTAATGAGACAGAAGAGAAGGAAGTTATGAGGGAGAATGGACCCTTGGGAAACTTTGTGCTCTGGGGCCACAAAAACATCCACTAGGAGTTTTCTGATTAAGAGATTTCATGCAGCCTGAGCCACGGCTCCTTATATATGCCATCTGTTGCTGAGTAAAACACCTCCCAGCTCCTCAGGCCCTTTCCTGGAAAACAGGGCAAGAAAGACCACATCTCCATGCTTTGTAAGTACAACTACTACATTCAGGGGAAAAATCAGACTACACACACTGGATCCCTGTAAGAATAAAAGACTTGTTAATTGCAAAGAGCTCTTTCCAACAATCTGTATTTCTGGGCACATCTCTTCTAACTGATGGGGTTTAGTTGATCCATGGGGCATATGTTTTGCTTCTTGGAGCAGGTTGTTAGTGCCTGTGCAATGGATTAGATGTGAGTTTTGGGTTGAGTTACATTTCAAAACCATTCCCTAAGGCCAGCTGTTGTACTGACTCCACCCATCATCCTCATCCTCATTCTCACTCTCACCATTATTAAATGCTTCCTACTATTAAATATAATAGTCAGTATACTAGATGCTTTACAAATGAGGTACTAATTTCAACAGAATTGAAATCTGATGAACCTCAGCTAGTTGGTGACAGATCCAACATTTGAATCTAGATTTGCCTGACCCTGTCACCATATCACTGACTCTGTAATCAAGGAGAGAGATAACTCATAGTTGCCCCCATAGAACTGACAGCATTCTTTAACAGTGGGTTTGAAGTATTATCTTACAAGAAGGACAAAATTACTATCAATAAATGGGGGAGGGGACACAAATGTTTACAGTAAAAGACATTTGAACTTAAATAGATGAATCATTGATCCATTAGTTTGTGTCCAAATTTTGTATTATCATATAATTGTTCATTTCCTATTTTCTGTTCCTTCAAGGAGGTCTTATTTAGCCATTCTATATAAACTCTTTAAATAATACAGATAATAAATTTCATAAATGTTCATCAGATGAAATAATTATTTTCATGTTAAATTCAGAATAAAGAAGGCCTTTTTTTTTTTTTTTTTTTTTTTTTTTTTAATTGAAGGACACTCAACTTAAGATTCTGAAGTTTCAGTTTAACATGTCAACTTTCCAGAACACCACGTCCTCTTCCATCGTTTTCCTGCTCACCGGTGTTCCTGGGCTGGAAGCCTTCCACGTCTGGATCTCCATTCCCTTCTGCTTTCTCTATATAACCGCCCTCTCAGGAAACAGCCTGATTCTCTTTGCCATTGTCACTCAGCCCAGCCTCCACGAACCCATGTATTATTTCCTCTCCATGCTGTCCACCACTGACCTTGGCTTGTCCATATCCACCCTCGTCACTGTATTGGGTATATTCTGGTTCAATGCCAGAAAGATCAGCTTTAATGCCTGCTTGTTGCAGATGTTTTTCATTCAACTTTTCACTGTCATGGAATCCTCGGTGCTGTTGGCCATGGCCTTTGATCGTTTTGTGGCCATTTCCAATCCTCTCAGGTATGCCTCTGTCTTAACTGATCTTAAAATAGCACAGATTGGAGTAGCAATCATCACCAGAGGCACACTGACACTCACTCCTATGGTGCTGCTTCTTAAAAGACTGTCCTACTGCCGCAGCCATGTGCTCCACCACTCCTACTGCTTCCACCCCGACGTGATGAAGCTCTCCTGCACAGACACCAGGATCAACAGTGTGGTGGGGTTGACTGCCCTGATCACCACTGCTGGGGTGGACTCAGCCTTTATCCTCCTTTCTTATGTTTTGATTATTAAGACTGTTCTCAGCATTGCATCCCCAGAAGAAAGGAAGAAAACTTTTGGCACATGTATCTCCCATATTGGGGCTGTTGCTGTATTCTATATCCCACTGATCAGTCTATCCTTTGTCCACAGATTTGGGAAATGGGCCCCCCCTTATGTACATACTATGATTGCTAACACCTACCTGCTGATCCCCCCTGTGATGAACCCCATCATCTACAGTGTGAAGACCAAACAAATACGCAAGGCTGTGCTGAAAATTTTCTATCCTAGTGCAGCAAAAAAGTAATTGGTTCTAGTTTCAAATACTTGAAATGTCTTTGGATTTCAAATAGATTAAATTTTGGACCAGAAATTTTATTTTTCTAGTCTTGGTCATTGTATAGATGAATAAAATGCCGTGCAGAGAGGTTAAAATATTGAGACACATGCTTGGGCTAAAAGCATCCAAAAAGATCACTTCAGTTTAAAGTATAAACTGAAAATTCTTTATCACTGTTTTCCTCATATAACCATAATAATATTAACATTTTTTTCATTAAGATGAAAGAGTTTCAATGACCCAGACACCAATTACTCAGGTTCAGTTTCAAATATGGAATTATTTTTGTAAGAGATACATGTGAATAAAAATTACTGAGTTTTATCATCTGAATCTTGCAAATATAACTGGCGTTGCTCATGATTATGAAATTATTCTTGCTTTTTCCTCTTTGCCCATGACCTCCCTAACCTTTAATATAATAGCTAGTATCATCATCAATATATGTTTTACTGCTATGTTAATAACCTAAAATTTTGGTAAAATATTCTTAATTCTCCCTAGCTCTTCAGGAAAGATTTAAAGCTCAAGCATTCTATGTAAAATAAGCATTCTTAATTCAACTCCAATATGTATAGTTTCTTCAGAAGTACTAAGGTCATGCTTAATGCTTAACAAGTCTGTTTATGGATTTGGCAAATATCATCTAGTAATAAAAACTTTCTTTGAAGTCCCACATGCAGACAGAGTTTAATCTGGATTTATGATGCTGTATTTGAATCCTCTCCTCCAGGAAAGTTAAAGTGGGTATGTTAGCTTTGGCCAGTGTGGTTCAGTTGATTGGAGCATTGTTCTGTACACCAGAAGGTGGCAGGTTCAATTCCAGTCAGGGCACATAACTAGCTTGCGGGGTTTGTTTCTATTCGTGGCATGTGTGGTAGGCCACTGTCTACCTACCTGTCTACCTATCTTAAGTGAGCAAAGATAATGATTCCTTGATCCTGTTGGCAATAGTACCTCTACTAGAACTTCACCTGTGAGAACTTTTGAGCATAAGATGCATGAAAAAGGTGCTAATAGATTCTTTTGTCACCTGAGGTATAAAGCAAATGCCTTTTCTGATCATTTGACTCCAGGTATCAATACCACGAACCTTGCTTCAGCCATATAAAAGACCCCAGGGCAAGCCCCACCAAGGTGATTTCTAGGTATGGAGGAGCTATGTAGAATTTTCCTTCATACCTTAACAGATAGATATGAGACCAGAAAGATATGTGGAGTGGTCTTCTGACCTTTTGGTTGGCTGGTCTGTAGAAAGCTGAGCACACAACCTAGTGAATGTTTTTTTTTTTTTCTGGTACAAATAGAACACACAGCAGAATTCTGAACAGGGAAGAGGGAGGCTTTGGTTCCTCTCTAGAATTCTTCTTTTGACTTTTGTTTATATTAAAAACATAAAGTTAAACGAATGCATTCACTGTTTACTTGGTGCTTAACTTACAGAATCCAAAGGTCATAAGATCAGTAGTACTGGGAATGTGATGTGCAGCATGATGACTACAGTTAATACCGTTATATGGTGCACATGGAAGCTAAGAGATAAATCCTAAGAGTTCTCATCACTAGAAAACAAACCAACAGATTCTTCTCCTTTTTCTCTATTTACATGAGATAGTGGATTTAACTAAACTTATTGTGGTAATAATTCCACAATATATGTAAGTCAAATCTTTATGCTGTACACTTTAAAATTATACAATGATATATGTCAATTATAGCTCAATAATACTGGAAAAATAAAGAGTTTGCCTTTCTAGGCCTCTGGAAGTAGATAGTCTGGTTTGAAAGTGAGAGTCATACCCAAATGTTTTGCCAAATGTAAAAGCTAAAAATAAGTGGCTGTGTGTCCTATGCAGAGACCCCAGAATGTGTTTGTGGTGGGAGGAGATCAATTCTATATAAATAAATCTAACCTCTTCTTGTGTACCCCAAATCTGAACCCAGCTTGAATCCAGCTGATATGGAAGACTGAGAAATACAGCCCACAAGGGTCAGCTCTTTTGAAATATTGAACACAGTAGAGTAAAAAAAAAAAAAAAAAGAAATAAATTTGAGAGACATATCCAAAGTCATCATAGTCCATTCTTTCTGCTAATTATCAAATGTATATAATACTTTCATGATTTAACATAACAAGAGTCAGCAATTATTTACATAAATAAAAACACGTTCTTTCTTTCCCTAAAAAGTACAGATGTAAAAGCCTATTAAGCATGGTTCTCACTATCTTCAAGTGAAAAACTATGTTCCCAATCTGCTCAAGACATGGATCTTCATTATCTGTGACAAATTATCATATTAAGCACTACCATCACTCCTCATACAAAGTAGCAGGGAAAGAGAAAGCATAATTGATTACTATATATGCATTAACATACAGAAAGATGGTGCCATCCTCACTTTTATGGCTTGTCCTGAGACCACAGCTTACATTTATCATTTTCTTCTCCCACTATCATGCCACTATCATCTTTTCTTTAGCCATCATTCTAACTGCTAGGTTAACCCAAATTTTATTCCTGTAAGTACTGGGTCCTCACTGGTCTTGCCCTTATTGGGTTACTGTAGTATTTCACCTGCCTTTACTACAAACTATGGAACATAAGAAGTGCGCACGTAAAATCTCTGGGCTCTATCTATGGTCCTCACTGGCACCATGGTACAGCAGCAATACAATTTCTCTTTGCTTTTTGCAATCAGCTTTGTAAGTCCTTCTTTGCCTGTTTAACATGGTGGCATGGGGAACTCCAAATAGACGTTTTAGCACAGATGTGTGAGTAATAGAAAGTAATTTTTTGGGTTTAATATTAGGAAGAATATGAGAGTCAGAGTCAAGAGTTGAGGTAAGACAGCAAGACAAGATAGATAATTCATCTGTAAGAAAAAAGAAAAAAAAGAAAGGAGGAATAAATATAGTTTGCATTCACTCAGAATGTACAATAGTATGCATTCATTATCATAGAAAATGCAGGGCAATGTTGTCTCTGCACACCTTTGTCATGACACAGTCTGACGAGACCTGGAGCAGTAGGACACAGATCATCACACTTGTCCACTATATTGATGAAATGATGAAACTGTGCTAATCAGGTGGGATGGACAAGAAGTAGCAAGTAGCCCATGCATTTCAGAAGGTGGTTGGCAACCCTACGAAGATGCAGGGGCCTGCCACATAAGTAAAACTTTTTGTGGTTCAATATTCTGTGCAAGCTAGGGCATCTCTTCCACAGTACAAGAAAATATTGTGTCTTCCATTTCCAACCATGGGAAGGATGCACAGTGCTTATAGGCTGCTCTGGATTCTGGAGGCATTTGCACTGTCTGTGTGTCTCTCTGCATCTCTTCCCACACATAATTGTGTGGTCCAGCTAACACAGCTTTCCTTGAATACTAGGAGGGTTGTCAGACATTTCTCCATATAACCTGTTAAAGGAATGGCTTATCTGGATATGCTCTTTCTGAATGAAGAGGAAAACTATGTACTCATAGGTCTGCATACTATGGGCAGTTAAGAAACAAGGCTTTGGTCTGGCCAAACCTAAACACATGAAGAAATTGTCAGCAGCTTTGCTCCCCTGGTCCTCCCCCAACATTTACCTTTCTGGGCCGTGAAAAAGGGTACTCTAAGATACACTACATGTATAGCTCTGACGTGGGGAAACTTCAGTAAATTTTCTGGACTTAATATATATTACTTAATATGTTAAAGTGTGTGTGTGTGTGTGTGTGTGTGTGTGCATGCTCACACACATGTGGCTTTTCCTGTCAGTTTATGGCCCAATGAAATATAGTATGGTCTTTTACATAATTAACATTTTCTGTTCAGATTTTTGTGGTTATTGTTTCCATGTATTATAGTCTGGCTGCCATCTATGCTGTGAGGAAGGGATGAGATTACCTGCACGGGGAGGAAGAAGGCAATTAGCTTTCCACCTGGGCATAAAGGTTCTCTGTTCCTCCTGTTAGAGTACAGATCTGCCTTGGTGGCAGAATGATTCACATTCATTTTTTCATCTTTAAGTAAATTTCTCTGTGGCCTAAAATAATGGCATCAAGAAGGCCAAGTTGAGGTTAAAGGGATAGAAGGAAAATAGCCAGATATTTTATTATTTATTTATTTATTTCAGTTGTTTTTATTTTTTAAATTGACTTTACTGGGGTGACACAGTTCTTGAAACCATACAGATTTCAAGTGTACAACTCAACAAAACATCTGCATACTGCATCCTGCACCCATCACCCGAAGCCAAGTCTCTTACCCATCCCATTTCCACCCTCCTTGACCACTTCCACTTCCACCACTCCCCTTTCCCTCTGGCCATCACTGCATTGCTATCTGTGTCTATGGGTTATGCATATATGTTTTTTGGCTAATACCTTCACCTTCTTTCTTTCATCCAACTCCCACCCCCGACAGCTGTCAGTCTGTTCCATGTGTCCATGCCTCTGTTTCTTTTTGTTTATCAGTTTATTTTGTTCATTAGATTAGATTGCACATATTATTTTCATTAGATTCCACAGATTTTTGAATGGAATCCTCCAATTTAACACACAGGATTTGGGATGACCCTTAAAATAGCTTTCCTTCCCCTTCTGTAGGCTCCTGCATAAAATTTGGGCTGCAATTTCACCTGTCAATGTTATTTCATCATGTGTTCTATCTTCCATGAATTTTCCAGATTTACAGATCACTAATTATACTCTTATCCAGTGATACTATTGATTTAATCTTTATTCCAAACCCATATTCTTCCTATTCTAGGATGAGAGTAGTTTGGACATGTGTGCTCTCTCCACTTCCCTTATAATCTTGAATTCATCTTTGTTTTTAATGTGACAATATCATTATTGTGCTACAATTCACATTCAACACGATTCATCCATTGAACATGCAAAATTTGTTGGTTTTTATTAAATTCACAGACTTGTACAACTATCATCATAAAAAGTTTTAGAACATTTTCATGATCATAAAAGAAATATTGAGAAACCCTTTCCTACCTGGTTTGTTTGTCTTATGATTGCTACGATACTGGCAAATTACTGTGAACAGGCACATGGGTAATTAATTATCATCATTTGTCCCTTACTTTCACCCTATTACAGCTTTGACTTGCAGCTGTTCAGGGTCAAATTGCTGTTTGAAAAGTGGAATCAAAATTCATCTCTAGGACTATCCTTTAGGGAAGTAAGAGTGAGCGAGACTGAAAAGAAATTGCCCTTCATATTCTGTTATTTGAAGCACAAAGGTTAGCAGAACAAAGCCATGTAGAATTCTCTCCTAGGAATTGGTGTTTCTGCTGGGTAAAAGTCTCTCACCAGGCAGCTTCTGAGCTTTTTATAAAGGCAATCTTTCTCGAATCTGATAGCTCCATCTTCCTGAGAACTGCCTATGAATTCTCCTGGCAAAAGAGAAACTCTCCGGAGATGGTTTAAGAGGGCAAGATTGGTCAGGGACTGTTTCCCTGACCTTAGGACAGAAGGACCTCTTTTATTCTTTAAGGTTGTGAGGTTGAGACTCTCTCTCTCTCTCTCTCTCTCTTTCACACACACACACACACACACACACACACACACACACAAACACATACACATACACACACACTTTAAAAGACTCTCTGCTCCAAAAACAACAGGTTCTGGCAAGGATGTGGTGAAAAGGGAACCATTATATATTGCTAGTGGGAGTGTAAATTGGTTTAACCACTGTAGAAAACAATGAGATTCATCAAACAATTAAAAATAGATATACTCCATAATCCAGCAATTCTATTTCTAGGTATATACTCAGAGAAAATGCAAACAGGATTTGAAAGAGGTATGTGCACTCCTATGTTCATTGCAGCATTATTCACAATAACCAAGATATGGCGATAACCCAAATACCCATCAATGGATAAATGGATAAAAAGTTGTGGCACATATGCACAATGGAATATTGTTCACCCATGAAAAAGGAGTATATTTCCCCATTTGTTACAACATGAGTGGATCTTTAATACATTATGCTAAGTAAGATAAATCAAAGAGAGAAAGACAAGACTGTATGACACCACTTATATGTGAAATCTAAAAAAAGTAAACTTGTAAAAAACAGTGTAAAATGGCGATAGGAGATGGATAAGAGTAATGGCATTTAAGGGAACAAACTTTTAATGAGTAGTAAAAAAGTCATAGAGATCTAATACACAGTGTAATGAATATGGACAATAATATTATAATATAATTATTAATGTAGTAAATATTGGTACATCAGAATCATATTACAATATATAAATGTATCAAAGTGACGTGCGCTGTACAGCTTAAACTTACACAGTGTTGTACATGAAATTTATTAAAAAATAAATAAGTAAGTAAATAAATAAAGAAGTAAATATAGCTGCTGCTTCCTGGGATGACTTTTCAAAGAGCATGGGATAGGATTATATGACCTCCCCTTCCAGACTCATGAATTCTTCTTTGCATGAAGTCAGTGTTTAGTGCATTGAAATCTTTTCTGAATACATCAGGGACTGCATAACCTTCAGATAGTCTATAAAACCAACAGTTCAGAAATTGGCAAACTCACTAATATATATTCAACAGATGCACTTATTATGCCAATTTAAAAGTAATTCCTACAATGTTTAAAAGAGTTATTACAAATATAGAGTGCAGTCATGAGCATGTGTTCATTTATTTCACAATTTAAAAAAAAATTAAGTTCTTTTAAAGTAGGGATTAGTTATAAATATGGCATTTGGAGTCAGACAGAAGAAAATTCAGCTCCTGACCTGCCTTTGGCTTGTTGGGTGAATGTGAGCACGATTCCTCTGAGACTCAGTTTTCTAATCTTGGCCTTAGTTCTTCCACCTTAAAAAAGAAGCAATGAGATCCAATGCATGTTGTTGTGATAGCAATGGATATGAAACTGTACTGGGAGCTGTCTATTTTTATGTTACTGGTGGTCTGGTTATAGAAAAGAATTCTCAGAGGGAGGAAAGAGACATTTAAATAAATATATCTTTCCAAAAATAGCTATTTATATTGGCTCAGTGCAAGAAAATTCAAGGGTGGTTTAAAAATCATAGAATTTAAGGAAAAGGAACTCTCTGGTGACCTATGGACTTTGGGTGATAACGAGTTGCAACAAATGTACTATCTGTTGGTGCCAATGCGGAAAGTGATAGATGAGTCAGAGTGTATTTGGGAATTTCTTGTATCTTTCTTTCAATTTTGCTGTGAACTTCAAACTGAACTAAAAAATAAAGTCTTAACAACAGCAACAATAAAAATTAAATAGAGGGATATTTAATATTTTTCATTTTGATTGTGTACCTATGTCTGGAATATTATCTTCATAACAGGAGAGAATAAATATAAATAAGGAAGGGCAGCACGTAAAAGTTTACCCTAACATACTAAGACAGAATCTTCCATTAAAGAAACCCAACACACACACACACACACACACACACACACACACACACCTCATTTTGTGAGAATGAGAGTTCAGTGAGATTCTTCCAATTGTCACATGTGTAATGGTGCAATTTCAGGCTACATGATACAAATTAAATGGTCAAAGCTGGAATGTGTTGAGATTCTAAAATATTTCCAGAGTCCCTGGTTAGTTTACAACACTTGGATCTAAATTGTGTCAAAAGTATCTATTATCTTCTCACACTGCACAATACAGTGCAAAGGTATTGGGAATATAATAACAGATAAGCAATTATCTACCTGCCAGTAGCTTATGTTAGTGTAAGAGGCATATTAAAAAAAAAACAAACTATGATCACACAATGGAACTACTGCTATTTCAGATGTATAAATAAAAAAGAATGTGATTTGCCAGCCCGTGTGGCTCAGTGGCTGAGCATTGACCCATGCACCAAGAAGATTCCCGGTCAAGGCACATGCCCAGGTTGTGGGTCTAATCCCTAGTAGGGGGCATGCAGGAGGTGGCTAATTGATGTTCTCTCTAATTGATGTTTCTATCTCTCTAAAATCAATAAGAAAAAAAACCCCCAAATCCTCAAAAACGTGACTCCAGAGGAAGGACCAATTTCTTCTGACTTGACACAGAGAAGGTGATGTCACAAATGCTTTCAGAAGTAAATAAATTAATGTTGACTTTATAAATGGACCAAAGGAGCAAGTGATGAATCTTTAAAATTTAGAATTTAGGCTCATTCAAAGAAGAGTGGGGAATAGGTGAATGAAGCAAAGGACAGCTGTGAAGAAAACTGTTATGTTTGGTAGTCAACTAGAAAAAGCCAGGTATAAGTAGCAGGTTTTGGTGAGATTGAGATCTTTGACTGCTGTAGTAAAGAGATAAAGAATTTTAACTTTTTGCTGAAGGCAATGAAAAGTTCTGCATGAGGACCGAAGTGAAGATGTATTTTTGAGATTATACTTGCATCAATATGGAGAATTTAGAAACACTTGCAACTCAGGACAGGGGAATTACTAAGAGAATATTGCTGTAGTCCCTGCAAAACTAATGAGAGTTTTACATGAAATGGAGGTGATGGGGCTGGAGGATAAGGATGGTCAATCAAAAGTCATGTAAGATTTGAATCTATATGTTTGGAGATGGGATGACTAGACAGTTGTGCAGGTAGAATTCTAAAAGGGCCTTCAAGATTCCTGCCCCTTTATGCTAGTCCAGTATGAAACCCACCCCTTGAGTGTGCGTGGACCTATGAATGTGATGGGGTATCACATCTGTGATTATGTTACATTGCATAGCAAAGGAAGTTTGCAGATGTAAATGAGGTCCCTGATTATTTGACTCCTAGTTAATCAAAAGGGAGATTATGCTGGGTTAGACTGACCTAATCATGTGAGCTTGTATTTATTTTTAATATGTTTTCATTGATTTTTTTAGAGAGAGAAGAAGCGGGGGAGAGAAACATTGAGGTGAGAGAGAAACATTCATTAGCTTCCTCCTGCACACCCCCTACTGGGTATGAGCCTGCAACCCAGGCATGTGCCCTGACTGGGAATCAAACTGAACTCTCAGTCCATGGGACGATGCTCAATCCACTTAGCCACACTGACTGGCCTTAACATTAATTTTTTAAAGTGACAATAGCTAATATTTGGTGATCTTTTACATCACAGTAAGATAGCTATGTTTTTCACATACGTTAACTAATTAATCCTCACAATAATTCTATGGAGATATATATATATATATTTATATATAAATATATATTATATATTTATATAAAATGTATTTATATTATATATTTATATAAATAAATATATTTATTTATTTATTATTACTTTAGAGATGGAGAATTCCAGGCACACACTGTTTAGTAACAACCTGTAGGTCACTCAGCTGATAAATATATCAGTTCATGCTTGAACCCATCAGAGTTTAGAATATGTAATCCTAAAAAATTGATTTGGGATGCCAAATACAAATTGATATTATAAAAATATCCATAATAGTGACCTTTGAGACTCTTCATACTTGAATAGTTCTGTTTGTAATTGTCTTGATTGCTTATACTTGTTATGTGGTATGAAAGTTAAATAGGTACAGTTTAAGTTATGATATACTACAAATAGGATGTATGTTCATACAGAATATTATCACAACTACTGACAGAGAGTAGGACTCAACAAATGTTAGCTCTTTATTATGAGTCTATATAATCAAACTGACTGACAGAAAGTACCCAGGTGATGAAGACAAGATTTGTTTTTGAGCCACTGGAGGTTAACTTACTTTATTGACTAAACTGAATCACTGCATATAATGTTTGCTGTTCATCTAAAATTTTATACAACCTTCAGATGTGTTCCAACAAATATTTATTGACTGCCTACAAAATGAAGTCAGGAAGTTAATGGGTACAATCTCCCTGAACTGACATGTGAATTTAAATTAAATGGGCCACTGTTATATTTGTTTGTGTACAAATTCTGTATCCTCATATAATTGTTCATTTCCTATTTTCTGCTCCTTGATTAAATGTAGTCTTAGTTTTTTTTTAAACCACTCCTTATGAGCTTTATATATAATATAGATATTATCTTTTATAAATTTTTACCTGGTGAAATAATTAACTTCAAGTTGACTGCATTATAAAGAAATATAATTTATCACTGTAGGATACTCAGATTAAGATTTTGCTGTTTGAGTTCAACACATCAACTTTCTAGAAAACCACATCCTCTTCCATTGTTTTCCTGCTAACTGGTGTTCCTGGGCTGGAAGCCTTCCACATCTGGCTCTCCATTTCCTTCTGCTTTCTCTATAAAACCACCCTCTCAGGAAATAGCCTGATTCTCTTTGCCATTGTCACTCAGCCCAGCCTCTATGAATCCATGTATTATTTCTTCTCCATGCTGTCCACCACTGACCTCGGCTTGTCCATGTCTACCCTAGTCACTGTGTTGGATATATTCTGGTCCAATGCCAGGAAGATCAGTTTTTTTTTTTATCATCCTCACCCGAGGACATTTTTCCATTTTAGAGCGGGAGGGAAAGAGAGGAAGAGAGAGAGAGAGAAACATCGATGTGAAAGGGACACATCGAGTGGTCGCCACCCACACAG
Organism: Molossus molossus; assembly: GCF_014108415.1. Classification (NCBI taxonomy): domain Eukaryota; kingdom Metazoa; phylum Chordata; class Mammalia; order Chiroptera; family Molossidae; genus Molossus; species Molossus molossus. The sequence continues at coordinate 47,827,197 of NW_023425348.1, forward strand.
CCAACCAGGGCCGGGGACAAACTGCAACCGAGGCACATGCCCTTAGCGGGAACCGAACCCGGGTCCCTCTGGACCGCAGGCTGATGCTCCAACCGCTGAGCCAAACCGGCCAGGGCCAGGAAGATCAGTTTTAATGTCTCTGTGTTGCAGATGTTCCTTATTAAACTCTTCACTGTCATGGAATCCTTGGTGCTGTTGGCCATGGCCTTTGATCATTTTGTGGCCATTTCCAATTCTCTTAGATATGCCTCTGTCTTAATTGATCTTAAAATAGCACAGATTGGAGTAGGAATCATCACCAGAGACACACTAATACTCGCTCCTATGGTGCTACTTCTTAAAAGACAGTCGTACTGCTGCAGCCATGTGCTCCACCACTCCTACTACTTCCACCCCATGTGCTGAAGCTCTCCTGCACAGACACCAGGATCAACAGTGTGGTGGGGTTGACTGCCCTGATCACCACTGTTGGGGTGGACTCAGCCTTTATCATCCTTTCTTATGTTTTGATTATTAAGACTGTTCTCAGCATTGCATCCCCAGAAGAAAGGAATAAAGCTTTTGGCACATGTATCTCCCATATTGGGGCTATTGCTGTATTCTGTATCCCACTGATCAGTCCATCCTTTGTCCACAGATTTGGGAAATGGGCCCCACCCTATGTACATGCTATGATTGCTAACACCTACCTGCTGATCCCCCCTGTGATGAACCCCATCATCTATAGTGTGAAGACCAAACAAATATGCAGAACAGTGCTGAAAGTTCTCTATCCCCATGAAGCAAAGAACTAGATGGGTTTTTAAATTTTCTATTTCTGGTCATCACATAGATGAATAAAATTCCACTTACAGCAGTTAAAATGTTGAGTCTCATACTTGAGGCAAAAGAATCTCAAAAGGTCTCTTTAACTTTAAATAAGAAGACTGAACTACAAAAATAAATTTAAGGCTGAAATTCTCTGTCACAATTTTCTTCAGATAAGTAAGTTTCTTTGTGGCCTAAAATATGTTGGAGTTAGAGGAAGAGAAGTAAAATGATTGAATATTTCACTAGAATTCTCTAATTTAACACTCAGAACTCAGAGTTTCCCTTAGAAGATCCTCCACTTTCCCTTCATTATTCCCCTGTACTTATTTTGGGCTACAGTTTTGTCTATCAATATTATTTTACTTTTGTTTTACATTTTCCAAAAGCATAGATTATTGATTATATTTGTATTTATATTCTGGGTTACTATTAATTTATCTTTTTTCCAAACATATTTTATTCTATTTTTTAAGGGAAGAGTAGTGAGTATGGACATGTGTGCTCTACCCACCTTTCGTATGTAATATCCAATATTCTTCCTTTTTAATGTAATAGTTTTATTATACTTAATTCACATATAACACAATCTACCCATTTAGTATGTAAAAGTTTAATGTTTTTTACTATTATTACAGAGTTGTGCAACTATTGCCCCCATAAATTTCAGATCATTTTTATAATCCACAAATGGAGCTCTGTACCCATGAGCTGTCATATCTCATCACCTTCCATCCCACCCAGCCCTAGGCAACTACTAATCTACTTTTTGTCTCCATAAATTTGTCTACTTTGGACATTTTATATAAATCAAGTTATATAATATGTGGCTTATGTTACTGGCTTTTTCAATTAGCATAATATTTTCAAGGGTTTTATGGTAAGTGTAAGTACATCACCCTTTTTCATTGTCCAATAATATTCCATTTGCATATAGCTTATTTTTAGTCAATGAACATTTGGGAGCAGTACCATTTATTAAAAACACTACTCTTCCTCATTGAGATGTCTTGGCCCCTGTGTCAAAAATCAATTAACAAAAAATGTGAGGGTTTATTTTTGTACTCTCAATTCTATTTCATTGGTATCTGTATTTATCTTTGGCAGTACCACATTGTCTGAATGACTGTAGCTTTGTAGGAAAATTTGAAATTGTTAAGTGTGAATTCTTCGATTTTGCTCTTTTTATTTTCCAAGACGACTTTGGCTATTCTAGATTTCTTAAATTCTATATGTATTTTGGGATCAGCTGTCAATTTATGCAAAGAAACAAAGTTAAATTTTAATTAAGTCTATTAATCAATTTGGGGAGTATGGCTGTGTTAACAATATTAAGTCTTTAAATTTATAAACATGGCATATCTTTCCATTTACTTAAGATTTCTTTAATTTCTTTGAGGCAGTGCTATTCTTTTGTGTGTGTGAGTGAGTGAGTGTGTGTGGTGTGTGTGTGTGTGTATTCTCAGTATGAAAATCTTGCACTTTCTTGGCTAAATTTATTTCCAAGAATTTTTATTCTTTGAGATGCTATAGTAAATAAATTTTTTTCCCATTTTTTAGTTTTGGATTGTTAATTGCTGGTGTATAGAAATATAATTACATAATTAATTTTTTATATATTGCTCTTGTATGACTTTGATTAAGTTATTTATTAGTTTTAGTAACTTTTAGTAAATGTCTTAGAATATTCTATGCAAAAAATCAGATCATATGCTAAACCCCTGCTTTACATGCATGGCACTAGACAAGATAGCATATAGTCTTTTCAACTTTTCAGCTTGCAGCTCTGCCTTATGATAAAGCTGGGAAAAAGGTGATTGGCGTCCCAGTATTCTCTGACTGCCATGCCTGGAACTGAGCCTCTGCCATATGAGTGGGGCTGGGTAGATGAAGAGAGCCACTGACTTCTTGACTTCATGCACCTGAACTTTAGTTTCCACAATGGAGATAGGGTATGGGCAATAAGAAATACTGTGGTTTGTCCTTCCTGGGAGATGCTACAGCTTTACACTGGGAGATGGTGGGGATGAGAGTGGGGTGAGAATTGGGGAAAGAAGCCCTGTGTTCTTGGCTGCACCTACCTGGAGTGGAGCTATCAATATGCTGAACTGTGGGGGGAATGGAGAGGTGAAAGCAGGCTGCAATTCGAGTGAACAGTGACTCCCACTGTTCTTACAGTGATTTAACAGATTTTCTTAAATAAATGTTTTTCATTGTCCTTAGGGTAATTTCCAGAGAATTTAAGTCATATACCTGTATCTATATATCATTTTCTTTTTTCTTCCTTTTTTTTTAATCCTCACCCGAGGACATTTTTTCATTTTTTGTTCAGATAGAGTAGGAAGGAGAGAGAGAGAGAGAAACATCGATGTGAAAGGAACACATTGAGTGGCTGCCTCCCGCATGACCCAACCAGGGCCAGGGATGAACTGCAACCGAGGTACGTGCCCTTAGAGGGAACCAAACCCGGGTCTCTCTGGACCGCAGGCTGACACTCTAACCGCTGAGCAAAACCAACCAGGGCTCATTTTCACTATAATAGTTTCCCTGGGGAGCATGTTCACAGATCTCCTCCTCTGAAAGTTGATCTCTCCACTCTTGACTTTATAGTTCAAACAACATTGTGATTGTTTCCTGAACGTCCCAGGTTAGATTATACATTCTTCTTATATATTCCTATTACTCCTTCTGCTTATATGTGTATATTGTAACATATCACACAAGTACTTCAGATTTTGATTGGATACTTCTTATCTACATATTTCACTAATTATGACAATATCTTGTTTGTCTCTGCCATTCTACCATATTGTGCAATTTCTGGCAATAGTAGACACTCAGTAAATGAAAGAACGAATCAATGGTAATTAAATTTAATGTAAGAATTCTAGATAACAGGATCTAAATTAATCTAAGATTAAACAGAACTTAACTCTTTATCATGTATACTTTAAGAAAACAAAATAGGACAAAGAGATATGAGTTATATTAAGTACAGTTTTGGAAGCTTGGTTTAATGGGCAAAATGTTCATTTTAGCTATTGTCATTCATGCTTTCAAAATGTTACTAACATTTCCATTATATTAGGATATTTCATTGGGAATTCCTAAAGAGTAGATTAGTAATAGTTCTATTGAAAATAAAAAATAAGTTCTGCCAAACTGCATCCCCCACCCACTCCACCCCACCTAGTTTTTTTTTTTTTTTTTATCCTCACCCGAGGACATTTTTCCATTTTTTGTTCAGGTAGAGTGGGAGGGAGAGAGAGGAACAGAGAGAGAGAGAGAAACATCGATGTGAAAGGAACACATCGAGTGGCTGCCACTCGCACAACCGACCAGGGCCGGGGACAAACTGCAACCGAGGTACGCGCCCTCAGCGGAACCGAACCCGGGTCTCTCAGGACCGCAGGCCGACACTCTAACCGCTGAGCCAAACCGGCCAAGGCTAGTTTTTATTTTTTTTATTTTGCAGCACTGATAGAAGAGATAATATTGATTAAACACTAGGTCTTGGAAGTGATAACTAAAGAGTAGACTTTATTGGGGAGGTGTTAGAGTCATACCTCAGAAACCCTGGAAAAGAGGACTTTTTAAATGGCTCTATGGATCTGCTTGGTTTTTACACTATAAATAATAGGATTCATCCCTGGCGAAATAAGCAAATACATATTGGCCATAAGTGTCTGTACATAAGGAGGCACCTTTTCCCCAAACCTATGGACAAGCACAAACTAATGAGAGGGATAGAGAAGATGGCAACAGCACCTATGTGGGAGATACAAGTGCTAAAGGCCTTATGTCGCTCTTCTGGGGAAGCAATGCTTAGGATGGTCTTAATAATCAGGATATAGGAGAGAAAGATAAAGATGGAGTCTACTCCTGCGGTAACTACGAGGGCAAAAAGTTCTAAAACACTGTTGATCTTATTGTCAGAACATGAGGGCTGGATTATATCAGGATGGAAACAGTAAGAATGATGGAGCACATGGCTTTGGCAGAAGGACAGTTGTTTAAGAATCAGGACCAGAGGCATTAGGATCACTGTCTCCTTGACAAGAATAGCAAACCACACTTGGATGATTCTGGAATCAGTCAAGATGGCAGTGTATCTCAGTGGATTGCAGATGGCAATGAAGCAGTCAAAAGCCATTGCTAGGAGCACTGAGGACTCCATGACAGTAAAGAGTTGAATGAAGAATGTCTGGACAACACAGGCATGGAAACTGGTCTGTCTTGCATTGAACCAGAAGAGTGACTAATGTTGAAACACACAAACCCAGGTCAGTGGTTGAAAGCATAGAGATGAAATAGTATATAGGTTCATGGAGACTTGACTCAGTGAAATGACAAATAGGATTATACCATTCCCAGAGAGTGCAGTTGTGTAGAAACAGCAGAAGGGGATGGAGATCCAGGCACGGGCAGCTTCTAATCCTGGAACTCTCATCAGAAAAAAGATCAGAGAAGAGGAAGTGATGTTAGGATTTGATGACATGATTACTATGGAATAATAATTCTGTTGAAATAATATTTCCTAGAATGAGACATGAAAACACCATTCAACAACTTTATTGTGATTTCTATTAACTGTAGTTAGATAAATCAAATTGGAGAGTATCCTCTCCTTTTTGTTCCCATTTTCCTTTCTTTTCCTTTTGCTGTATTGGGCCTTCCATAATGCTTGTTTCCTGATTGATTCACAATAATCTTTTTTATTTTTTATTTTAAATCTCAGGGGTACTTGTTCTCATCTTATACTTTGACCTTAAGCATTTTCTTTTCCCCTTCCACTGTACTCCCCATTTTGAGGGAAAATTGGATGAAGATAATCTGAAAATACCACAAATTTAGTGAAGATCTCACAGTACTCTTAGTTTTTTAAAGTGAGATTTATTATTTAATAAAAACATGCATGCTTGAATATTTATGTTAATACTAGTACATTATCGTGAAAATTTATCATACATTTTAGAGCTATATAGCCTTTTAGAATATAATTTTATTTAAGAAAATAATTTTATACATATCCTATTCATTATTTCCTGGTCAATGGAACTTAGCCCTGTTTTGCTAGGGTTGTTTGTAGTCTAGGGTTACGTTTCTGGCCTTGACTTTATTTTTTTTATCTGTTCTCTCTGTAGTTGTGTTGATATATAACAAACAACATTCTCTATAAGATCACCTTCGACAGTTAGTCCTTTCAGAGTCAATTGGATTGGATTTCAAGGCTGAGAGTGAAGCAAGTGTATAGAGGCCTTGTATTAGATACTTCCCTCTCCAACCTAGTGTTTTGCAGTCATTGCTACCGTTCACTTACATACAGCCTCAGAACAGAATACTTACAGAGCATGTCTTCAAGGTAAATAACACACTTGAACTTTCAGCTCTTAACATTAGGTAGTATCTGATATGAGACTTACTGTTATGTAGGCGAGGTCCTGAGTAGGTTCTCTTCTTCCTTTCTCCATTCCCATATCGACTTAATTCTTGTGATCTAGTCTTCTTATGTACTGAAAATCTTGCTAATTTCTTCACTAAGCCAGTGTGGTGGTGCTCTAAATTTTATTCTTTTTGGATCTCAAAGACTGGATGCTTCCTTAGTCCCAGTGATTGGCTGGAATTCCATTAATCCTTCATAAACATCCAGAATTATGCCACCAACCGCTTGATTTGGAGAATACACTCCTGCAGTACCTACACAATTTTACCTTCTTAGCTATTGCAGCATTCTAGCTCCAAATCTTAGTCTATAACACTTCTCATGACTACTTGTTGTATTGTTGACTACTTTTATGTTTAATCTCAGCTATTATTGCTATCCAGTCTCAACTTTCATTCCTGCTCTCACAGGCTAATGAGATCCCAACATATCTTACATCTGAGGCTGTTCAGTTTGCGTTCAGCAAAAAAGAGTCTCTTGCTTTTGGTATTGTTATTTAATGTTAATATTAAAGATGATTGAATTACATATTATCCATTATTGTTTTATTATTCTATGCAATTACAGTTTAAAAAGACATCACAGAATCAAGCTTGTTGGCATCACTAAATATCCTAAATGCATGAGATATTATGGAAAGAACCCCATGCAGAAAACTTCAAATGTATGTTACAGTGATTATTTATTATGCTGATTTTAAGGTGATTCATTTTCTATTGACTTCACAATTATTTGACTGAAAAGTCTATTAAGTGAAGTAAAACCCATTTCTCACTCAGTTTTCTGGCATCATTCAAAAATTAATATGTAAAAGTAAAAATCTCTATTCACTAGATAATTTTAGAACATTTAAAGGTCATACATATAGAAGGATAGAGAAAGATTATATTAGAAACTAATGACTTTATGGCGAAAACAATCTATCCAAATTTAAGCAGATTTAATTTAAATAAAATAAATAACCAAGAAAGTCTATATTTAAAGCCAGTGTCCAGGGGTAGGAAAATAACAGCAGTAGGATTTCAGAAGAAATATTATTTTGGTTTTGAAAGTCTCCTCCAAGGTGGTCTAAGATATTGGCCTTAAATGTATTCATTTATAACATTTTTGAGTAATGAAGGAATCTAGAATTTAAGAATTAGAAAGTACCTTAGAGATATTTTAATTCCTTCCACAAAATTGATTAATTTTATCAAATCATCTTCCAGTTGCCTAAAAGGAACTAAATAATTTTATTAGTCTTAGTCCTTCAAGGTGAATTGAAGGAATAATGATGGGTGTATAAAGAAAAAAACATTTGGAAATGATAAAGTTTACAATCAACTAGGAGAAAATTAAGAGCAAATACATGGTTGTGTTCAAATGGGTGAAATATTATATTTGAGAAGAATTACATTTGATCTGTGTGCCATACAGAAGGTAAACCTAGAACCAGCAGCAGGAAGCTTGTAAGATGCACCTTTAAGGAGTGCTCTAATGCATGGAATGAGTCAGAAATAGTGTAGAAGTGAGCTTCCAATACTACATGACAACAGTCACTTTGTCTAAACACAAATACTGAAATTGGGATGGACACATTCATTTAGTCTTTCAGCAAATATATATTGAATATCTAGTATGGACCAGGCCCGGAAAATGAAATGTTAAGTACAACAATGTCTCTGACCCTAAATATACATAGTCAACCAGGGGATACAGATAAATAAAACAGAATTAGAGAGTGTTAAGAGTAAATCTAGAATGTTATAAGGGCACATAAAGAGTACAACAAGCTCATTATAGGGGATAAGAAATAGTTTCCAGTAAATAACAATGTCTAGATTGAGACCCAAATTCTAAGATTTGGTAAGAAATGCTTGTGCGTGTGTGTGTGTCTGTGTATGCTATAGTTAATTTTAAGTGCTAGCTTGAGTGGCCACGAAATGCCCAGATATGGGGTATGGGGTTAAACATTATTTCTGGGTATGTCTGTAAGGGTGTTTCTGGAAGAGATTAGTGTTTGAATCAGTAGATTGAGTAAAGCAGATTGTCTTCAATGTGGATGGCCTTCATTTAATTAGTTGAAGGTCTGAAGAGAAGGAAAAGGCAGAAGAGGGGAGAATTCTCTATCTCTGCTTGAATGCCGCTGATTGCTGAGCTGGGACTTCAGTTTTCTCCTTTCCTTGAACTGGACCTTATACCATCAGTGCTTCTGGTTTTCCTGCCTTTGGACTTGAACTGGAACTCACACCCTCAATTCTCCTGGCTCTTAGGCCTTCAACTTGGACTGAAACTTTACCACTGGCTTTCCTAGGTCTCCAGCTTACAGACAACTGATTGTGGGACTTCTCAGTCTCTATAATAATGTGAATTTCTCATAATAAATCTCCTTATCTTTATCTGTCTGTCTATCTATCTATCTATCTATCTATCTATCTATCTATCTATCTATCTATCTATCATCTATCTCTCCATCTAATCTACCTACCTGTCATTTATCTATCTCCTATTGATTCTGTATCTCTGAAGAACCCTGACTAATATAGTGTGACAGGGGAGGAAAAGCACAATAGTAAAATGCATTTTGTAATCAAAGGACTTAACAGAATATTTATGTTGATATTTTCTCATTGGTTAATTAGAAATGACAATAGTTACAGGTACTTTGTGAGGTAGTGAAGACCTTTCATTTTTAGAATCCCACAATGTGTCAGGCCTGACACATTGCTTCACATGAATTATCTCATTTAATTAAACAAATCACATTGCTTATAAGATTCCAGTTTTTTCATCCAGGAAACTAAAAATTAGAAAGATCAACAATCTTTAATATTTCATACCCTAAAAAAGCTAGACTTTAAAGTTCATTTTTGTAAATTCAAAATCTGTGATAGTTCTACATGCTACATATCAGTGCTTTTCCATGATGGTGAGCCCGGTAGAATAACATTAAAAGAAGAAACTTTTTTGTTACATATACATGTAAATTACTAAAATTTCAAATATTCAAATGATTTATTTTTCCTTCAATAGCCATATACTATCATTGTTCCCTATTTCTAAATAGTCATAAAATGCATAGATATTAGGGTTTCAATCACTTAATATTTGATAAATTTGTTTTTTACTTCCTGATTTGTGTTGCTCTATTTAAAACTTATTTTCTTGTTAATGTTCAAGGGAGATGGCAAACCATTATTTCCTTACACGTTAAATTATTAAGGCTACTGGTAAAATTAATAGTGCACATTATATGATGAGACCTGCTGGAATCATGGATTTGAGCTATGGACTCTAATTAGATCTGCTAATTTTCATAGCTACTGCTGACATATTTAACCTAAGTTAATTAATTTCAAATGCATCTCATTGTTATCAGCCTGGCTTAAATGTCTTGATCTCTTTAAGAGTGTTACAGCCTGGCCTGTCAGTGTGGCTCAGTGGATTGAATGTCATCCTATGCATTAAGAGGTCACTGGTTTGATTCTTGGTCAGGGCACATGCCTGGGTTGTGGGTTTGATCCTGGTAGGGGGCTTGCATGAGGCAGCCAATCGATGTTTCTCTCACCGATGTTTCTTTTTCTCTCTCCCTTCCTCTTTATCTAAATATCAATAAAAACATATTTTACAAAAAAGCATTATAGTCTGTTATTCTGAATAGAGTAACATTACCCCTACTACAAGGAAAAAAACCTAAAATCTCATGCTCTGCTACTAATAAGTTATTCTTAATTTTGGACAAATTATCTCTTTGAAGCTCAGCCCTGGGATTTGAGCATATGTCCCAGATATCTTATCTTCTACTGATAGCATTGTAATTAACTAGTTATTAATAATAGGAAAGAAGCAAAGGTATGGCCAGACATTATAAGCATGTCATTTGGGCAGCCTCACCAGGAGGCTGCAATTTTGTATTTCCCAGGAAACCACTGGCCCATCCCCTGCAGATCACTGGGAAAAGGGGTCCAACAAAGGGGAGATAGATCTCATGTGCAGTAAAGTTGAGATGACCAGGGAAGGTGCCTATCAATTACATCTGGGAACAGAGATCATTGGCTAGAATGGGCATGGCTATTGCAAGTTTACAAAATTTTGGGAATACATAATTCCCTAAACAAAGGAATTTCCTCTCTTGGCTCTTGTTGTACTTGTAACTCTTGGCTCATAGGGCTCTCTCATTTCTGCCTCCTTGTATTAGCATGGCCCATGGCCATGTGGACCTCACATGCAATGGACAGATGTATTGTAGCAAGAAACACAAACTAAGCTAGTCTGATGATGTTTTGGACTGCTCCAACATGGAATGGAAACTCCGGACTCTGGCTCTAATTCTAGTCCTATTAAAGCCATAGCTACACTTCTTCATTGGTGGGACAAGGGAAAATGGGACCTTGGCAACTCAGGGATTTAATTTCATACAAATAAAAATCACTTGTTCTCCTGTGTGAGTCTTAAAAAAATCGTTTTTCTTGGGATATCACAACAATTCTACACCCACAAGCAACAGGTGGAGATGATGACCATGTTTTCACTTAAAGAAATCATACTATTCTTGCTTTATATGGCAGAATTCTACACTGATAACTCAAATGAAGTTTTTAGGCTATTTGGAATCTCCATGTTTAGCACCATGGATAATTAATTTTAGACATTTTATATTATCTAAGGAATCTCAGCGAGATTTCAAATTGATCACATACTCTTTACTGTTTGTGATTTTTTTCAGAATGGAAATTTAGTACATTGGAAAGAATCTTTATCCTTTATTTCTAAGCTTTGATGAAAACAATAATAACATACTAGGACCTTTTTTGTTGTAAATTTTTAAATCAGACAATTCCAAAGCATCTTGTGTTTGTACAGTTGTTATCTTATAATTTTTTATTAGAAATACTTTCTCCTAGAAGTGGGATCACTGGGTCAAATGGAAGTTCAATTTTTAATTTTTTGAGATAACACCATATTGCTTTCCATAGTGGCTACACCAGTCTGCATTCCCTCCAGCAGTATACTAGCATCCTCTTTTCTTCACACCCTCTCCAACACTTGTTTGATGATTTGTTGATGGCGGCCACTCTGACAGGTGTGAGGTGATACCTCATTATTGTTTTAATTTGCATTTCTCTGATGATTAGTGATGTTGAGCATTTCTTTATATGCCTCTTGGCCATTTATATGTCCTGTTTGTAGAGGGGTCTATTTAGTTCCTCTGCCCATTTTTCAATTGGGTTCTTTGTCTTCCTTTTGTTGAGTTGTATGAGTACTCCAATCAGAAAGAATATATGTACCCCCTTGTTCATAGCAGCACTATTTACAATAGCTAAGATCTAGAAATAGCCCAAGTGTCCATCAGTAGACAAATGGATAAAAAAGCTGTGGTACATATACACAATGGAGTACTATGCAGCTGTAAGAAAGAAAGATCTCTTATCCTTTGAGATGACATGGAAGGACCTGGAAAGTATTATCCTGAGTGAAACAAGCCAAGCAGAAAAAGACAAATACCACATGATCTCACTCATTTGTGAAATATAATGAACATAACAGTCTGAGGAATAGGGTAGACCCAGAGTCCTGGAAGTAGGGTACAGACTGACAACCCTCAGAAGAGGGGGTGGTGGGGGAGGGAAGAGATAAACCACAGAACTTTATGCACGTACGCATAACCAATGGACATGGACAACAAAGCCGGGGATGGATCTGGTGGGGGGGGGATGGGGAGGAGGGTGTCAGTGGGGTAAAAAAGGTGAAACATCTGTAACAAAAATAAAATTAAAAATAAGAATAAATAAATAAAGTATATTTATATATATATATAAAAAGAAATATTTTCTCTAATGAGGCCAAAACTTTTGCTGCAAAATGAGCCCAAATAAACCTTCTAACATTAATGTATGTCCACTGTCTCACTGATGTCCCATACTTACATTAAGTGAAGATGATGAGGAAGAAACAGGGCTCTGAGGTCCAATTCAGCTCCAGAGTGGGGATATCTATGAGACCCCCATTCTCAGGAGACTCACTTACCTATCAGAAAAAGCTTATTCCTAAGGGATCTTTCTGGCCAACTGTATTTGCTTCTTTTGTCTTTGTTCTTCAGAGTCACACTGCATGCCTAATTCAGTCTACGTGCTCTCTCATGTGGTTTTATGTACTGCAATTTCTGAAGTTTTCTTTTTGACTTGTTATGATTAATATTGAGATATATACCAGAAAAGTACAAATATTGAACAAAGATAAAAGAGTGTGTGAATATAGTTTTCATAACTGCTATATGCCAGAAAAGTACAAATATTGAACAAATATAAAAGAGTGTGTGACTATAGTTTTCATAACTGCTTTGGGAAGGGGACCATTGAAATCATCCAATATACTTTGGGATTTTAGACCCAGTTATTCCACAGAGAGAAAGATCTTGAATGTAAATTAAAATTTTATATAGTGAATACTATATTCTCATTGACTTGCATTATTAATTCAAATAATATGCATATCACACTTTAAATTGTAATTTTTGAGGGGCTTCTATCATTTTAGTTTTGCTTCCTCCTATCTGTTTTAGTATCAGATGGTTTGTATTTTCATATCATGCTTGCAGTAAAGTAGAATTACTATATAAAGTTTTTAGTAATTTGAATTATTCAATATATGTGTCCGTTATTAAGTTTTCTTGAAATAGGGTATAGCTGTAATAAAAATTTTAATGACTTTATATTTTTTTCAAATTCTATTCCTTAGTAAGTTAACTTAAAGCAAGAAGTTAATCTTATTCATGCTCATGGTCTCAGTATATGTCCTAATACTTGGTTTATAGTAGATACTTAATACATGTTGTATTAGAAGGTGAATAAGAATATAATTTGGGATTATGTCCTTATTTTTTGTTTTTAATATTTATTTTATTTTATTAAATTTTTTTTTATTGATTTTAGAGAGAGTGGAAGTGAGAGGGAGAGAGATAGAAATATCGATGAGAGAGAATATCAATTGACTGCCTCCTGCATGCCCCCCACTGGGGATGGGGCCTTCAACCTGGGCATGTCTACTGAACAGGAATTGAACTGGTGACCTCTTGGTGCATGGTTTGATGCTCAGCCACTGAGCCACACTGGCCGAACTGTTCTTGGTTTTATTAGTTCTATTCTTATGGCCACAAAACTCTAAACTGGTGATGCCTCATGTGGTATAGTGCTCCATGGTCTTATTATTCTCTGTAAAGAAGTGAGTGTGTGGCCCTGGCTGGTATGACTCAGCGATAAGAGTATTGCCCGTGGACCAAAGAGTTCGGGTTTGATTCTGGCCAAGAGCACATGCATCGGTTGCAATTCGTCCCCCACCCCAGCTGGGTTTGTGCGGGTGGCAACCAATAGATGTGTCTCTCTCATGTCAATGTTTCTCTCTCTCCCTCTCTCCCTCCAGCTCTATCTAAAGATCAATGTAAAAATAAGATTAATGTAAAAATATCCTCAGGTAAGGATTAAAAAAAAAATGAGTGTGTGAAGTAGGTTGGGGTAAATCAGACTACCAAAATCCAGAGTATTGGATAGGCAATGAGCTAAATTGTGGTATGGTATTTAGTGATTATGGTTGATGTGTGTTGAGCCTGAGGAAATAATTCTTAGAGATAGTTCCATAGCATTTCTATGTCTGCATAAAGCAACAGTCCAGAAGTAGCTTCCCAAGCAGATACTATAGATGTAAAAAGAGACCTAGCTAATGGGGTTTGGAACAATATGAAAAAAAGGTGTTGAGTGGAATATATGAACAAAGAGTGAAATATATAGAAATTCTGAAATGAGTAAGTTTCTCTTGTTGCTTTTAATGTAGTTCTTGAAATAATAGGCAAATTATCTCTAGAAAATTTTATTACTGTCTGAAATACAACTGATAAGTTTTGCTTTACATATTATATTTCCCATACCTATGAATATAAATGCATTGAAAAGGTAGGATAAATATGGAGAAGTTAGAAAGACTGGACTTGAGGGAATATATCAAGGAGGACTTTGGCCTTTTCTATAAAGCCTTTATTAATGAGAGTGTATTTATTATTTCTCATATAACTAAAATTTGATTTGAAAGCATTTTTTTTCCTGATTATTTTGTGAAAAAACAGAGGTAGGAAAGGGAAAGGATTGAAAACCTAGAAACCTTTAAGAAAACTGTGATTTAGTTTAAAGATTTTAGTGTCCTAGACTAAGTCCAAGAGTGGAAATGAAGACATATTTCAGTGTTGTAATAGAAAGAGAATACAGATTGTTTGGATGCAAGAGCAAAGGGTGAGTGAGCATTAATTTTTGTCACTGGCACCTGAGAATTAAAAAAAATTACACAATAGCTCTGCCGGTGTGGCTCACTGGTGGAGCATTGACCCATGCACCAAGAGGTTGCCAGTTCGAATCCCAGTCAGGGCACATGCCCAAGTTGTGGGCCAAGTCCCCAGTGGGGGGGAGGGGCATGCAGGAGGCGGCCAATTGATGTTCTTTCTCTCTCATTGATGTTTCTGTCTCTCACTCCTTTCTTCCTCTCTCTCTAAAATTAATAAAGAAATTTTTTTTTTAAAATTACACAATAGCAGTTAGTTTTGGAAAACGTTTTATTCATGAAAAAAACGACTTGAATTATTCTTAGTCAAATTGGGCCTTATGCAAACTGAGAGAAGTTCCTGAGACTGAATTATCAGGTTCCAAAATTGTTTTGGAAGTCAGAGCCGTGATCAATTGCTAGATAATATAGGCAGAAAAGCTGAGATCAGTTATAAGAAAAATGTCTTATGTTATACATGCCAAACATTGAATTGAATGACTTATCACTGAAATTATTCAGATGGACTGTTTGATAATCTATTATGTTTAGTTCAGTTCAACAACTATCACTGAGTATCTGCTATGTGAAAAGTATTCTTTTAGGTAGTTTAGTAACATCAAAGAAAATAAAGACATTTTTAATTTAAGAAATTTACAGCTTTGTGGAATACTACTACTAATATGTACATAAAATATATAGTCAAAAACACATAAAGGAAATCACTATAAAAGGAAAATTATGTGAAAGAGTAGATGTCATTGAATCAATCATGAAAATTTATTGAAGAAGATATTTAAAGATGAGCCTTGACATATAAGTAGAATTTCAAGGTGGAGGAATAGGTGTCAAGGTTGAAGTTAAGTCAACAGTAAAGCCCATTATTAAGAAAGCTGTATGATGAAGCAGTTAACAGACTGTTTTTCTTAGAGTATGTAAAAAAAGAAAGAAGTAGATTAAACTTTAAAGGAGAGTTGAACCTAAATTGTGGAGAACTTTATCATAGAAAGGAGTTGATGCCTCATTTAGTTGTCAGATGAGAAATAAACACGGAAGAGTTGTTTATTAGTTTGTTTTTTTAAATTTTATTTGAGCTGGATATTTGGAAAATTAATATAAAGTGAATGCTAGGTAGTTTTGGGCATAAACAACGAAGAGATGGGAGATCAGTTAATCACTTATAAGAATAGGGGAATTGAGACGTAGTGAGAATCTGAGTTAGTATTTTGTATAGAAAATATAAGACTGCCTTAGGTAGGATTAGCTACATTGCAGAGATGTTTAAATTTGGATAATTTCTAATTCCACACAACTCTAAAATTGCATGGGTTTGTAACTCTAATTTGTGATAAATTTTCATTGACTTTGAGATGGATTTTTATGGGAGCAATAACTGCTAAATATGAGTTCTCTTGGAACATAGAAGTTTGAGCGTAGCTTTTTGAATCTGCTTTGTTTTCACACTATAGATGATAGGATTCATCACAGGGGGAATGAGCAAGTATAAATTAGCAATGAGTGTGGGCACATAGGATGGAGCATGTTTTCCAAATCTGTGAACAAATGACAGGCTGATCAAAGGGATGTAGAATATGGCCACAGCAGTGATATGAGAAATGCAGGTGCTGAAAGCCTTTTTCCTCTCCTCTGGGGATGCAATGTTGAGAACCGAGCGAATTATCAAGACATAGGAAAACAGGATAAAGAGAGAGTCCACTCCAGCGGTAGAGATAATCGCAGTTAGTCCAAATGCACTATTGATCTTTGTATCTGAACATGAGAGCCTCAACACATCAGGGTGGAAGCAGTAGGAGTGATGGAGCACGTGGCTATGGCAGAATGATAGACGCTTCAGAAGTAAAACTAGAGGTGTCAGAATGACAGTCCCCCTGGTAATAACTGCCAAACCAATCTGTGCAATCCTTGCATGAGTCAGAATGGTAGCGTATCTTAAGGGGTTAGAAATGGCCACAAAACGATCAAAGGCCATAGCCAGGAGCACTGAGGATTCCATGAAAGTGAAGAGGTGAATGAAGAACATCTGTGATAAGCAGGCATTGAAGCTGATTTCCCGTGCATTGACCCAGAATATTCCCAGTACTGTTACCAGTGTAGAGATGCATAAGCCAATGTCAGTGGTGGACAACATGGAGAGGAAATAGTACATGGGCTCATGGAGGCTTGGCTCAATGAGGACTACAAGTAGGATCAAAGTATTCCCAGAGAGGGCAGTTAAATAGAGGCAGCAGAAGGGGATGGAGATCCAGGCATGGGTCCATTCAAGTCCAGGTACTCCAGTCAAGAGGAAGGTAGGGAAAGTGGAGTTATAGTAGATTGACATTATAGTCTGAAGGAACAGAATTCTCATGTAAGATCTTGACTTTCTAAATTTAGAATTTTAAAATTATGTTTAGTTGATGTTTGATATACATTTAGTTCACAAAATTTTAGGGTACAACTCAATGAAGTTTGATATCTATGTGCACTCATGTAACAACGTCCAAGATCAACTGATAAAATAGTACCTCCAACACAATGTTTCCTAATGACTCATCCCCATCAGTGTCCTCTTCTACAATAGCCATTCTGCTGACTTCTATAACCATAATTACTTTTCTCTGTTCTTGATCATGATATAAATAAAGTCATGTAGTATATATTATTTGTATCTTGCTTCTTTCACTCAATATTATATCTGGGAGATTCATCAATGAAATAAGATATTTAGTTAAATCCAATTTACTTACCTAAGTATTTGGTGTTTAACACTTAATATCTTATACTTTTATCAATATTTTATGTTAAATTTTTATACTTCAACTGGATTATAAGTTTATACTTATTAATATGGTCTCATGAGAATAAGGAGTTATTTTTAGCTAATTTCTTAGTAGAATATTTTGCTTATAGTAGATATTGAATATGTTTTTGTTAATTAATTTATATTTTATTTGCTTTCCCCAAACGATTCCATTTAGCCACTAGTAGGACTTAGTTTAAACAAATATTTGACTAATTTTACCTTGAAATTTTAGAACTATGAAACTCAGATTCAAAGTGAAGATTTATTTTAACTTAGCAGGGTACCATCTCTTTTCAGAGACTACACACACATAAGAATTCACTCTGGCCCTGGCCAGTTTGGCTCAGCGGTTAGAGCGCCTGCCCATGGACCAAAGAGTCCCCAGTTTGGTTCTGGCTTAGGGCACGTACCTCGGTTGCAGTTTGTCTCCAGCTTGGGTGGGGGCTTGTGGGTGGCAACAACTCGAAGTGTCTCTCTCACATCGATGTTTCTCTCTCTCTTCCTCCTTCTCTCCCTCCCACTCTTAACTGAAGATAAATGCAAAAATGACCTTGGGTGAGGATAAAAAAAAAAAAGAAAAGAAAAGAAAAAAGAATTCACTCTGGATATAATTACAATAACTTAGTATCTTTTTGGAAACAAATACAACCCTAGGACAGAATTAAAAGTACAGGGAGAGGTCTAGGTAAACATTTAGTTAAATATGAAAAAAGTTTCTTAAAGCAGTAGTAATAGAGTAAGTTATTGAATAAATGGAGTTTGGTAAACTCATCTAAAAAATATATAATAAAGCATACAACACAATATACATTTTAATTATTTCCTGATGGTTAAATATATACTAATGATAAACCACATATAATTTAAATGAAAATCAGATGAGCTCTGATTGGGTGGTCCAGTTGGTTGAAGCATCATCCTGAACACCATCCCAGCCAGGGCACAATACTTAGGTTGTGGATTTGATCCCTAGGCAGGGTATGTATGGAAGGCAATCAATTTTTTTTCCCTCTCTGTCCCCTTTTCTCTAAAATCAATGAAGGTGATCCTTGGGTGAAGATTACAAAAAAAATCAGGTAATATTTGTACAATACTTGAGTGAGAAATAATTTTCTAACAATAACATGAAAGATATAAACCATAGAGGTACAGATTAATATATTTGATTTAATAAAATACAAGGAATTATTTTATTGTTTAAAACCCCATAATTTCACAAAATTAAAAGAATAACTACAAACTGGGAGACATTTAAAGTATGTACAACATTCAGTTGAATAATGTGCTTACTGTAAAACAGTAAAAAAACAACCAACAAGACAATAAAAAAATGAGCAAAACACATGAAAATAGAATTCCCAGAAGAGAAACTGCTAGTAATACAGAAAGAATATTTGATTTTATCATTAGCAAAAGAAATACTAAGTAAAACCATTGTTTTTAATTAATTAAATGATGAACATTGGTAAAGATTGTTTGACTAAAGGAAAACTGCATTCTTAATGATGGAGAGTGATTAGGTAAAAGGTCCATTTGTCATTATTTATTCAAACACTAAAGATAATTTTCTTTGAATTAACAACTTAATTTCTCAGAAATTACTAGTAGTGATAACAGCCACTGCTGCTAGTGTGCATATGATATTTATATATATAAATCAATAATTCCTTAATTATTTCAATAATTAGGTACTAAGTGTCTATTTTATGCACTTAACCCTCAAAGTGACCTTTTATTTTCAAGGTAATAGATATTTATAGACAGATTAGTATAGTATACAGTATATATGAGATAAATTTCTTAAATTTGAAATTGGCCTTATTTCTTATTGTACTAAAAAAGCAAAGAACAGATTGCTATATCCTATGGTTATTGAGAGATAAATGATATCTATGTTTACAACTTACTAGTTCCTTTGACATTTTCCAATGTTTTCTTTCTTCATCTAAGCCAAGGACACTTTCAAACATCTCTAAAAATAATAAGATTTCTACTCTAACAGAAACATAGGTGCAACTTCACCAGCTTGCCCATAGTTTGTTTCTTAGCATCACTGTGTTTTCTAGAGTGGACAAGGTTGGGGGGGTGGGGTAAGGAACTGATGGACTAGCACATGCTTAGTATCAGGCAGGACCAGATAGTCTGGGATTGATCTCTGTTTTGTGATCTCCACTTTCAGTTAACTTTACTTTAGTCAACTCAATTTCTATCAGTAAAATGTTAGGATGTGTAATTGGACATAAGTTGGAATATGTGTCTGAGGTTCTAGAAAAAGAGGACAAGGAGCCTTATTCTCATCTAGTTTTTTAGAAGTATGAGTAGTCAAGAGATCGGTAAAATACTTCTAGGGTTTTAGAAAAGAATATGAAGTCTGGTTTTCTAGATGACTAGACATCTCTCATAGAAAGGAAGGTTTGGAGTTACTTCCTGCTGCAGAGGAAAATCATATGATGATCTGTCAACACAAGGGGCCCCAAAACAACCTCTCTGGAATGACAGAATGATATCCCTATGATTGCAAATGCCACGAATTCATGTAATTAAATTACTTAATTGATTATCCTCAGAGAACAATTTTAGATATTCCTTTATTATATTTTTCTAAATTTAGAAATGGTGCTTGTGGGATGTCACAAAGTTTACCACCTACATGGAGGGGAAGCTGCTACTGTATCCTATGAATGTGCTAACCTGAGGCACGACAGTCTCAACTTCTGGGGCCTGGACTGAAATATGAACTACGTGACAGTTTGGTAGACAGATGACAGGATAGTTTTAATATTTTTATAAAAAGGAGAAGTTAATATTGAGCCAGATTCTTTGCTAGATATCTCAACATGCTGTTAGGCTCTTGTTGACACCATTTAACAACACCATTAGTAGGCTCTGACTAACATTTCCAGTTTTTAGGTGAGTGGACCTAAGTTCAGAGTGAAGAACTTATTGAAGGTTCCTATCTGTGTACACAATGGGACCAGAGTATGTATCCAGGTCTTTCTGACTAAAGGTATTGTCACTTTATGTGCATACTGCTTCTAACATTCAGACAAAATAAAAGGAAATAAATCAGATTGCTGCAGACCTAAAAGACTGAATAGTATAAATGTGCTACAGTAAGTATAAACCAATTAGAAATGTAAGTTACATAATAGTGAGGATGAGCCAGTGATTGTATTTTGTGGTTTGGTTATTATTTGTGTCAGAAAATACATACAAATAAAAATGATTAGCTAACCAGATGAAAACAAAATATGTATATGGAATTTCTTTAAAAAAATTTTCAATTATAGTTTACATTCAATATTTTGCATTAGTTTCAGGTGCGCAGGATAGTGATTAGACTATCATATGCTTTACAAAATGGTCCCCTTGATATTTCCAATACCCACCTGATACTATACATAGTTATAATATTATTTACTAGATTCCCTATGCTGTACTTTACACCCCCAGGACTATCTTGTGATTGCCAGTTTGTAGTTCTTAGGGTTTTGGAGTTTCTTATTAGGTAGGAGACCCAGGAAGTGAACAAAACAGTGGAGAGTAAGTATAATCAGAAGCTTGGAGGGTTTGGAGATCAGAGACCAGGGGTAAGAGGGAAGGGTCTTACCTTTCGAGATACGGAGAAGAGACACAACTATAG
Organism: Molossus molossus; assembly: GCF_014108415.1. NCBI lineage: Eukaryota > Metazoa > Chordata > Mammalia > Chiroptera > Molossidae > Molossus > Molossus molossus. Next base: position 47,848,176 of record NW_023425348.1, read on the forward strand.
ATAGTGAAAGAGCAATGCAAGACGATAAGGTGAATTATTGTCATTAACTTCACTTCCAAAGAATTCTTCCTTGTGTTTATCTAAGTTAAATTATGCAGCTCAAAGTCACCAGACACATTCTATTCTAACTACAAGCAAGCACTATTTCTTATCTGAGAGCAGCTATATACCTTGGCCTTTGGACAGGGAGGAGAACCATCTGTTACCTTTATTTAGAGTGAGTTAAATAAAGGTCACCAATTTACCTCTATGAATGAAAAATTTTAATAAGAGACCATGATGGGTAGCCATTTACCCAACTGAGATAAATATACCCTTGGGGGACTTCTGTGCCATTCTGTTGTGCTTCACCTGCCTGCTCCCTGGGTGAGTTAGTTGGCACCAGGAAATGTAGATGTTCAGATAAGTGGAAAAGAACCAAAGCAAAATCAACATAGTGACACAGTGACTCTGTGTTTACATGTTTTAATTAAAACTAAAATTGAATCATGGCTTTGAACATGGATACAGCATTTAAGATGAGTCTCCAGAATTTATTTCTAAATTTTATTCTGCTATGTATTTCTTATAAGTAAACTATTAAACAGATTTTTGTGTACAGATGTGGAATGACAGATGCTTTGAAAGTATCTCCAGGCAGTAGCATAATTTCAGGTATATAGTACATATACATTAAATGTTTGTTAAAATGAGTAACTGGATTCTTACAAATCAGAAGTAAGCAGTACAATAGAATTAAAAAGTCAAAGGTGTCTGTGGGGTCCCCCCCCTTTTTTTTAATCCTCCCTAGGAGAATATTTTTCCGTTGATTTTTTTTCAGATAGAGTGGGAGGGAGTAAGGGAGAGAGAGAGAGAGAGAGAGAGAGAGGGAGAGAGAGAGAGAAACATTGAGGTGAGAGAGACACATTGATTGGTTGCTTCCCTCATGACCCTGACTGGGGTCATGGATCAAATCCCCAACTGAGGTACATGACCTTGACCAGGAATTGAACCCAGGACTCTTAGAATCTGAGACTCTTTGGTTCGTGCCCAGCACTGGCTAGGGTGAGGTTCCCTTTTTAGAATCACCATGTGATCCAGCAATTTTACCTCTGGATATTTATCCAAAGAAATTGAAATTCGGATCTTCAAGGTTTACTGCAAAGAAGTCTTTATACTTATAATTTTGGTATGTGTTTTTACATAAGAGGAAAGGAAAAGGGGAAAGAGATTCAACGAGGATGGTAGCAAATAGTTTAAGCATTTCCATTGCTGGAAGAAGCAGCATAGTCAAGTTCTAAGAATCCTGCATTATGCAACCAGAAAATCAGAAAGTTTTGGTTTGCCAGCTGTGTGGCTCAACCACAGCTAAGGGCATCAGTTTTTATATTAATTTATTTTTGTTACAGATGTTTCTCTTTTTTTCCCCATTGACACCCTCCTCCCCACCTCCCTGACCCCATCCCCAGCTTTGTTGTTCATGTCCATCGGTTATGTGTACATGCATATAAGTTCTGTAGTTTATCTCTTCTCTTCCCCTCAACCCCTCTTCTGAGAGTTGTCAGTTGTACCCTACTTCCACGTCTCTGGGTCTACTTTTTTCCTCAGACTGTTATGTTCATTATATTCTACAAATAAGTGAGATCATATGATATTTGTCTTTCTCTGCTTGGCTTGTTTCACTTAGAATAATACTCTCCAGTTTCCTCCATGTTGTCTCAAAAGATAAGAGATCTTTCTTTCTTATAGCTGCACAGTACTCCATTGTGTATATGTACCAAAGCTTTTTTATCTGTTTATCTACTGATGGACATGAGCTGTTTCCAGATCTTAGCTATTGTAAATAGTGCTGCTATGAACATGGGGGTACATATATTATTTCTGATTGGTGTTTCAGGCTTCTTAGGGTATATTCCTAGAAGTGGGATCACTGGGTCAAATGGTAATTCAATTTTTAATTTTTTGAGTTAACACCATATTGTTTTCCATAGTGGCTGCACCAGTCTGCATTCCCACCAGCAGTGTACTAGAGTCCCCTTTTCTCCATACCCTTGCCAACACTTGTTTGATGATTTGTTGATGGCGGCATTTCTGACAGGTGTGAGGTGATACCTCATTGTTGTTTTAATTTGCATCTCTCTGATGATTAGTGATGTTGAGCATTTCTTCATATGTCTCTTAGCCATTTGTATGTCCTGTTTGGAGAGTTGTCTATTTAGTTACTCTACCCATTTTTTAATTGGGTTCTTTGCTTTCCTTTTGTTGCGTTGTATGAGCACTCTATATATATTGGAAATTAACCCCTTATCTGATGTATCATTGGCAATTATGCTCACCAGTTTCTTTATCTGCAGAACAGAATGATGAACTGGATAATCTCTTACAATGTTAAGGAAGTATACTGGATTGAGATTTAGTGTTTTCTTGGCTAATGGAATTTGTTTACAGTTTAGACAGCGTGAGAAGCTACTGAAGGTTATTTTAAGCAATGTTGTAATTCCATTACAAGATTAACTTGACATTTGCATAGATGATAAATTGCAATGAGGAGAGAGTGGAGGTAGGGCCACTTGGTAGAATGTGCCTATAGCAAAGAGAGATTCTGAAGGCACAAAATTGTGGAGTTGGAAATGAGAAAGTTTATTAAGTGCAGCATCAAAAAAGTTACAGTTATTCTATATGGTAACAGTTTTGATGTTAAGATATAGAGAAAAGCCAAAGGTGACATAAAAAATCAGGCTTGGTTGACAAAGAAGGGTGGCATCACAAGAGGAGATGAACAAATTTTTGGTTTTAATCACAGACATTTAAACAGAAAGATACGTTGCTGGGGGTCAGAGGAGCGCTTAGTCAAAGTTTTTCAAAGAGGAAAATCATTAAGTCACCTTACATCATTCATTATCAGAAGTAATTTCACTCATCAACAGACTGATTAGATTGTTTTTTAATAAAACAAAATAAATTTGGCTTTGACTTGCTGACTTTGAGGTATTGATGGGGCATGTGGATTATTTTGGTAGGAAGATGGATGCAGTTAGAAATACTTTGTGTGAGTACATGTCCCTCAAGAGCACGTTTTATTTATTTTTACATGTAGTAGGTATTGGTAAATATACACTGAATGAATAAATAATAAAAAATAAATGTACAATTTTGTAAAATTAATTTTGAGTAACGAATTTCTTTTCTGACTGTCTAACACAGCCATAGGACAATGATTTCAGAAACATAGATTTAAATGACTATTTTGCCTCATAAATTGCCTCAGATTAGAGAAAAGATGGTGGTAGGCAGGACCAGAGGGAGGGTCAGTGTGTGAGAGAATGAGTTAGTGTGTGAGAGAGTGTGAGTGAACGTGAACAGCCAAACTCCTGCAGTCCAGAGACGCAGAGCAGAAGGTTCCTGGGCTGTGGACAGAGCAGCCAGCTACCATGGTAAGCAGCTCTTCAGGGCGCTTCTTTCTGTGCTGCGGAGAGGTCCCACCATTTTGGAAGATCCCGGGTCTTTCCTGGGAGGAGGCAGTGGGAGCAGTTAGGGCCCAGCAACCTGAGCCCACCAGTGCACCTGGCACCATCGGACCAGTGGACACTTTGTACCAATACAGACCAGTGCACAGTAGTGGAGCTCCCAAGGTGCCGGTTGCCTAAGCCACAGATGGCCAGGAGCTCAGCACCATCCCTCACAGTAGCAGCCCGATCAGAGTTGAGATATACCTTCAGCAACAGAGGTTGAAGAGCGACATACATCCCTAGGCAACAGAAACACAGATCAGCAGCTGAGACCCATCCCCAAAAACTGCAGCAAAGGATGAGCAGGAGCTGAGCCTTACTGGGCAGCAGCAGTCCCCAGCTGCCAACGGTGGGACTTGGGGCTCCTAAGGGGCCTATATGACCCAGTGGCCCACAAGAGCAGTGGAGAGCCAGGCTCGAGAGGGACCGGTGTGATCCAGCTGCCTATGGGACCTGCAGGGAGCTGGAGCACCAGAGAGGCCTGTGTGACCCAGCTTCCCACAAGATAGGCATGGAGCCGGGTCTCCAGAAGGGACTGTGTGATCCAGCTCCCCATGAGATCAGTGGGAAGCAGGGGCTCCAACGGGGCCTGTACAACCCAGCTGCCCACAAGATCTGTGGAAAGCCAGCACTCCAGTGAGGCCTATGCAACACAGCTGCCCATGGTGTGGGCAGGGAGCACAGCTCCAGCAGGGCCTGAGCTATACAGCTATAGGTGGAAGTAGTGACCAGCTGGGAACACAGCTCCAGAGGGCCCCATGTGATCCAGCAGCAGCACCTACCAGGACTCATTAATACCAGCCCCTAGTAGTCAATCCTACAGGATCCACTGCGGGCAAGAGGCGACATGCAACAGAACAGTCTGGGAGGCACAGTGACTTAGAAGACAAGGTAGAGAAAAACACTCAAATAGAGCAGCAAATGGAAAAAAGTTTAAGAAGCAGGGGGAGAATTTAAGAGAGCTGTGGAACAATACAAAACATAACAGCACTTGAATTATAGGGGTACCAGAAGAAGAAGAATCAGAGAAAGAAATAGAGAACTTGTTGGAACAAATAATGACAGAAAACTTTCCTAAACTAGTGAAAGAAAAAGTCACACAAGTCCAGGAAACACAGAGAGTCCCAAGCAAGATGAATCCCAGAAGACTCATAGCTAGACACATCAAAATAAAAATGGCAAACATTAAAGACAAAGAAAGAATCTTAAAGGAAGGAAGAGAGAGACAGAAAGTTACCTACAAGGGAGCTCCCATTAGATTGTCAACTGATTTTTCAATAGAAACAATGCAGGCCAGAAGGGAGTGGCAAAGGACTGCAAGGCAAGGGTCTGAATCCAAGACTACTCTATCCCGCAAGACTATCATTCAAAATTGAACGAGAAATAAAGAGCTTCATAGATAAGAAAAAGCTAAAGGAATTTACCACTGCCAAACCAGAACTGTAAGAAATGCTGAAAGGACTGTTGTAAGAAGAAGAAGAAACAGAGAGAGAGCAAGATAGATAGATAGATAGATAGATAGATAGATAGAGAAAGGAACACAGGCATAAAATTAAAATGGCAACTAATAACTATTTATCAATAATTACCTTAAATGTAAATGGCTTAAATGCTCCAATCAAAAGACATAGGGTAGCTGATTGGATAAGAAAACATGACCCATATATATGCTGTCTACAAGAGACCTACCTCACAACAAAAGACTCACACAGGATGAAAGTGAAGGAATGGAAAAAATTTTTCCAAGCAAATGGAAATGAAAAAAAGCTGGTATAGCAATACTCATATCTGACAAGATAGACTTCAAAACAAGGGCCATAATAAGAGGCAGAGAGGGTTACTACATAATATTAAAGAATCAATCCAACAAGAGGATATAACCCTGGTAAACATATATGCACCAAATACGGGAGCACCAAAATATATTATAAAACTTCTGGAGGACTTCAAGGGAGAGATCAATAGCAACAAGATCATAGTAGATGACTTTAACATGCCACTGAGACCACTAGATAGATCTTCTAGACAAAAAATTAACAAGGACATAAATTCCTTACAAGATAAACTAGATCAGTTGTGCTTCATTGATATTTACAGAACATTTCACCCCAAAGCTGCAGAATATACATTCTTTTCAAGTGCACATGGGTCATTCTCAAAGATAGACTACGTGTTAGGACACAAAGCAAGTCTCTGCAAATTCAAGAAGATTGAAATCATATCAAGCACCTTCTCAGATCACAGTGGCGTGAAACTAGAACTCCATTACGATAAAAACACACAAAAACATTCAAACACTTGGAGGCTAAATGGCATGTTATTAAACAATGAATGGGTTACTAACGAGATCAAGGAAGAAATTAAAAAATTCCTGGAAACTACTGAAAACAAACACACAACAATACAAAATCTATGGGACACAGTAAAAGTATTCCTGAGAGGGAAGTTCATAGCACTACAGGCCTACCTCAAGAAACAAAAAAAATTACTAATTGACTTTCTAACCCTATACCATAAAGAACTCAAAAGTAAACAAAAAGAAAAACCCAGAGCTAGTAGGAGGAAAGAAATAGTAAAGGTCAGAGCAGAAATAAACAATATAGAGACTAAAAAACCAATTCAAAAGATCAATGAAACAAAAAGCTGGTTCTTTGAAAAGATAAACAAGATTGATGCATCTTTAGGCAGACTCACCAAGAAACAAAAAGAGAGAAAACATAAACAAAATCAGAAACAAAAGGGGAGAAGTAACAACTGACCCCACAGAAATAAAAAGGATCATTGAAACATACTATGAACAATTATGCGCAAACAAATAGGACAATCTAGGAGAAATGGACAAACTTCTAGAAACACACAGCCTCCCAAAACTAAACAGGAAGAGATAGAAAACTTGAACAGACCAATAACAACAAAAGAAATTAAAGATGTAATTAAGAAACTCCCAGCAAACAAAAGCCCAGGCCCAGATGGCTTCACGGGGGAGTTTTACCGAACATTCAAAGAAGTTCTAATACCCATTCTCCTCAAACCATTCCAAAAAATCCAAGAAGACAAAACACTTCCAAACTCATTTTATGAGGCCAGTATAATCCTAATTCCAAAACCAGATAAAGACACAACAAAGAAAGAAACCTATAGGCCAGCATCCCTGATGAACACAGATGTTAAAATCCTAAACAAAATATTAGCAAATCGGGTCCAACATTACATCAAAAAATTAATCATGACCAAGTGGGATTCATGCAAGGATGGTACAATATCCGCAAATCAATAAATGTGATACACCACATAAACAAAATGAAAGATAAAAACCATATGATCATATAAATAGATACTGAAAAAGCGTTCGACAAAATCCAGCACCCATTTATGATAAAAACGCTCAGCAATGTGGGAATAGAGGGATCATATCTGGACATAATAAAGACCATATATGAAAAACCTACAGCCAACATCATACTCAATGGCAAAAAATTAAAAGCATTCCCCCTAATAACAAGAAAAAGACAGGGATGCCCACTTTCGCCACTTTTATTTAACATAGTACTGGAAATCTTAGCCACAGCAATTAGACATAAAGAAAAAAAAGGGGATCCAAATTAGAAAGAAGGAAGTGAAACTGTCATTATTTGCAGATGACATGATATTATACATAGAAAACCCTATAGACTCCATCAAAAACCTACTAGACTTAATAAATGAATTTGGCAAAGTAGCAGGATACAAAATTAATGTCAAGAAATCGATTGCATTCTTATACAACAATGATGAACTCACAGAAAGAGAAACTAAGAAAAACAATTACATTTACTATTGCAGCAAAATTAAGATACCTAGGAATAAACTTAACCAAAGAAGTAAAAGACCTCTTCACAGAAAACTATAGGTCATTGAAAAAAGAAATAGAGGAAGATATAAAAATAGTGGAAGCATATACCTTGTTCATGAATTGGAAGAATTAACATCATTAAAATGTCCATACTACCCAAAGCAATCTATAGATTCAATGCAATCCCCATCAAAATACCAATGACATATTTCACAGAACTAGAACAAACACTCCAAAAGGTTATATGGAACCAAAAGAAACCCCACAACAATCTTGAAAAAGAAGAACAAAGTACAAGAGATCACATTGCCAGATATCAGGTTATACTACAAAGCCACTGTAATCAAAACAGGCTGGTACTAGCACAAGAACAGGCAGATAGATCAATGGAACAGAAGAGGGAACCCAGAAATTGACCCAAGACAATGTGCTCAATTAATATTTGACAAAGGGGGCAAAAGAATACAGTGGAGTTAAGACAGTCTCTTCAATAAATGGTGTTGAGAAAATTGGACAGCTACATGCAAAAAAAATGAAGCTAGACCACCAACTTACACCATACATGAGAATAAGCTCAAAATGGATAAAATACTTAAATGTAACTTTTGAATTCATAGAAATTCTAGAAGAAAATGCAGGCAACAAAATTTTGGACATAATATGCAGCAGAATTTTCACTGATATAACACCTAAGGCAAGAGAAACAAAGGAAAAAATGAACACATGGGACTACATCAAACTAAAAAGCTTCTGCACAGCAAAAGAAATGACCATCAAAATGGAAAGGGAACCCACTATATGGGAGACCATAATTGCCAATGATGTATCAGATAAGGGGTTAATTTCCAAAATATGTAGAGTGCTCATACAAGTCAACAAAAGGAAGACAAAGAACCCAATTAAAAAATGGGCAGAGGACCCTAATAGACACCAGTTCAAATGGAACATACAAATGGACAAGAAACATATGAAAAAATCCTCAACATCACTAATCATCAGAGAGATGCAAATTAAAACAATAATGAGTTATCACTTCACACCAGTCAGAATGGCCTCCATCAACAAATCATCAAACAAGTGTTGGTGAAGGTGTGGAGAAAAGGGGACTCTCGTACACTGCTGGTGGGAATGCACTGTGGAAAACACTATGGTATTACCTCAAAAAGTTAAATTGAACTGCCATTTGACCCAGTGATCCCACTTCTAGGAATATACCCTAAGAAGCCCGAAACACCAATCAGAAAGAATACATGTACCCCTCTGTTCATAGCAGCACTATTTACAATAGCTAAGATCTGGAAACAATACAAATGTCCATTAGTAGATGAGTGGTACAAAAGCTGTGGTACATGCACACAATGGAATACTATGCAGCTGTAAGAAAGAAAGATCTCTTATCCTTTGAGACGACATGGAGGGACCTGGAGGGTATTATGCTAAGCGAAATAAGCCAATCAGAGCAAGACAAATATCACATGATCTCACTTATTTGTGTAATGTAATGAACTAAACAAACTGATGAACAAAATTGACCCAGAGACATAGAGGTGAGGTACAGACTGACAAGCCTCAGAGGAGGGGGGGGGGCGGGGTTGGGGGAGAAAGAGATAAACCACAGAACTTGTATGCATGTACGCATGACCAATGGACATTGACAACAAAGCTGGGGATGGGGCGGGGATGATGGGGAGGAGGGTGTCAATGGGAGAAAAAGGAGAAACATTTGTAACAAAACAAATTAATAAAAAAAATTGCTCAGATTAAGAATTATTAGTTTTTTAAACTTTTAATTTTATACTGCACTATTTGTTCTTAGTAGTAAAATATTAGTATTAAATTAACTTTATAAGACAGTAATTGTCAGAATATGTAATTAATATAGTAAACAAAAAAATTTTATGAAGAATTTAAATTATACATGAGGGACTTTTCATCATTTCTATGCTTAGCAGAGTAAGATTTTTAATTTTTTTTCTTGATTCCTTTTTAATCTTTGCTTCAAAATTATCCAAAACTGTCTTTGCTGGCCTGCAGGAAAGATAAGATGCATTAATACATGTGTTTACACTTTGTAATTTTCTATAACTGCTCTGTTAATCATCTAATCAATGATTTTGTAATTCTTCATACTTTTGGTTTGAGTGGTTGTGCTAAGAGGGACACTTAAAGTTGAAAATCTTCTTCTATGTAGTTAATTATTTAATCTCCAGGATCACGACTATTGACTTAAAGACACTTGTCATTAATCAAATGTTTTTACTGCACTCTATTGGTGAATAGAGAGTGGATATTAGAGTAGTGTTGGATAGTTCTGTGGCAAAAAATGTTTCTCCTTTCTTTTCTTTAAAACTTAAAAAAAAAATTTTCAATTGCAGTTGACATTCAGTATTATATTAGTTCCAGATGTACAGCATGGTGGTTAGACACAGCTATATACTAAAATAGGGCCCAATACATCATGCTGTACACATGAACCTGCTTGATCAATACTGGAGGCTTAGACACTTGATTCAAGCAGGGCCAATCAGATGTTTTTTCATGAGTATTTTTAACATTACATTTATAAATAATTTCTGAATTAGAGAATAGCTGCAAAATATCCTTCACCCTGACACTTTATTTCCAGACCTTCTGAAACTTTCAGGGAGATGCATGAAGGCTTGGAAATGACATACTCTTTAAACTTCTCCTGAGCAGTGTAGCTGCTCTGGCTTCTCTGTCTCAAAATTTGGCTCGTTGGCTTCTCCTTATATTGCCCTAAATGTTTTTCTCTTAATTTGAGATGTGCTGGTTATTAAACTGTGCCCATCACACCGTACATTATGGAGAAAATCAGTCCTAGCTGCTGAGCTTTTAAATCCATCATCACATTCTAAGGACGCCACATTTCCCATGAACTTCTCCAGACAGTGACTGAGTATGGTGGGGAAACTAAGGCAGGCCCATTCCTGGCCGGCACAGGACTTGTCTGACAGGTGACTTCAACTCGAGGATACTCAATAGGCTTTGTTAACCTGTTAAGAATTGCTAACCTGTTAAGATGATGCTTTCTACCAAAATTGCTTTTTGTCTTCTCTATCTCAAAGTTTAGATCAAAGTATGACAGTTCTTCCAACCTCCTTCTTGTTCATTTAGCAAAAAGCCCCTTGTTGGCTGCTTGTCTATCTTGCCCAAGGATATCATGCTCTGTTGTCCACCTTCACAACTACTTGCACATTAAAGCTCTCTTGTCTGCCCTTTGGACCTAGTTGGTTGTTATGAGGATTGCAGTCCCTGGGTTTTTGGTGATCAACCACAGCTATCTGTTTTGTATTATGTCAAGGCCTCATCATATGCATGGATATTCATGAGCCTGGCTCTCTGACTGCATTTCCTACTATCATTCCTGGTCAGCAGAAAAGAGCCACTTAACTTCTTAGTGATGCTGGCATCATTTTCACAGCTCATTGCCAATGGCCTTGATGAATGGTGTCCTCTGGGCCTCTCATGGAACACACTTTAAGGTGGGTCTTCCAGCCTGATATAATTTATTCATCCCCACACGATCATTTTCCTCAGACACTTTATTCAATTGGCAAAAGAATGGTTCATAAAAGGAGTGGAACTATAAATACAGTGTAGACTAAAAGCAAAAGGGGAAGTCATGGGGTATTTTAGAGTGGAAAACAGCATGAGTCAATTTGCAGTTAACCTCCGGCATGAGAGGAATGGTGAGAATACAAGCCTGGAGGGGAACCCGGGTCATGAAGGAAATAAGAAGGTAATTTACCTCAAGGCTGAGAGATTTCACTATGTCCATCCTTCTGTAGGAAACGTTTTAATCCATTCATTTTCTATAAATTGATCAGATGGCAGTGCACCACATGGATCAGTTGAAGAGAGAGAACACAACAGATGTACGTAAATGAAAGAATTGGGACTTACATAGCATATGGAAAAATGGAGTGAAAACAACGCTATGCCTTCACATGTATAGAGCTGTTTTGTTCTTTCTTGTCACTCTCTTTTATTTATTTCTACCTGTGGCCCATGAAATGAGATCCTCAGATCCTCAAGACTCTACTATGAGTATATTTTTAATGGGGCCCCTTTGAGCTACTGAAATTTATTAAAATGCTAATTAAATAATTTTACAAAGCCTAGTCTACATATTAAGCCAAGCACTAGTTAATTCCCTTTGAGAATTATACTAAGTAACATGTCTATATAGTATCTTGGACATTTTGTAGACTAATGATACAACTCAAGCTAAATAAAACAATCCAAGTTTTTGCTTGCACATTTTAAGAGTTCCTAAATAAATCAAGAATATTTCTCCCTTGCTATCATATTGTTCTCTTTCTCAGTTCTAGCTAGAGGTCTCCATAGATATCTAGAGTTTTTTTGGGGGGAAGGGGAGGTGGGATTTAGCTTTGCAATGTTTAGCTCTTTAAGCATCTCAAAGCATAAGTCCCTCAATTTTAATATTTTGTGTTTTATCTTTCTGAAGCTCCAAGTGGCTAACACACATGTAGAATTACCAGAAAAAAGTTCCCCACATATAAAATTCAAAAAGTACAACTAAACTTCTAAACCAAATCTAATCAATTCTTTTATAAAATAGTATTATTCAAGCAAAAGAACTTTAAGTAACATACAAAATTGTCATCTAAATTCACTTGGAAATATCTGGTGGATAGAGAAAACAAAATAAAAAAACAGCAAAAGATTTTGTTTTAAGATTTTTCAATGCTATGTCCAATTAGGACCTACAAATTTAAAACTCAGGAGAGTACTCTTCCTTGAAAAGTAAAATGATGACACAATACTTATATTCTTCCACAGAATTGCTTTCTGAATAACATTCTCCATTTACCTTTGGAATCACTTCATCTCATTTGGCAATGGAAACAAGGGGAATAATTTTGTATTATAAACTATCATAACATTTAATACATTATTTTATAATTTGTCTATGTTGTTACTTCATGAATTGGACTTTGAGCTCCTTGAGTAGAGGGGAATATATTTTTGCTTTTGTTTTCTATAGCTTTTCACAAGACGAAACATGAAGCAGAACCCTGGTCACTGGTGTGCTGGTAAACTATATGTCTGAAAAAAAAAAAAAAAAGAAACAAAGGCCCCCTTCATTTGTAGTATCCCAATTCCCATGGTATATATAAATGCTCATTTCAGCTGCCAATACGGCATCACTGAACACAGAGTTGAGAGGAGATGCACACTATGGTTTCTCACAAGCCGGTATAAGGCCCAGCACTCCAGTACACTGCTGCCCCAGTGCTTGTGGGATACATGAGCATCCCTCTTACTGATTAATTTTCCAACTGCAACAAAATTGATGTGACTCCCATTAGGCTACTATCTCTATTTTTTTCTGAGTTTTTCTACCATTTTATTCAATTGAGCTTTCAGCTTCTGCCTGCCTCTTGAATTGATCTAGTTACTGTGAGTCTCTTTCCAGGATCCAAATGGGTTAGGTCTGGCTATGTATAACTGTTTATATGCTGAAAACTATGAATTCTTTTCTTTGTTTTTTTTTTGGTTGGTTAAGAGAGCCATGTAGGACCTTCATGGCATTTGTAAAGCCTCAGACATCTATGGAAAAGAGTTTGAGTGTGTTTATATGTGATGTTTCTGTGGAGAAGGGCTAGTGGATTTCATTAGAGTCCAAAAGGACCATTGTACAGAAAATGGTTAAGAGCCTCTGCCCCTAACTTCCTTATATTGTACTTCTTCATGATCATTTTTAGTTTTCCAAAGTTCCAATTTCCTGTGATGAATTACCAAATGTCTCTAATCCTTAAAACTTTAGCTATTGACCATCAAGTACTAGATACTGATCTATGGCTTATTTGGACGTATCTATATCTACTTTTTGTAATACTAATAATTGTTAAAGAAAACAAACTAAGCTATACTCTAAGGAAGCCATTATGACTTTTTAAACCATGATATATGAAAATGAAGATCCAATTTTTACCTTTGATCCCATAACATGTTTCCTAGATGTTTTTGGCAGAGTTTGCAAAATGAGTAAAGAGTGTGGTGTCTGAGATACAGAAAAGCTGGATTCAAACTAAACCCTGCTCTGTTAGACATGTGGACTTTGATGAACAGATAAATGTCTCTAGGCTTCAGTTTCTTCATCTTTAAAACAATAATTCATTGAGTCATTTTGAAAAATAAATAGAATATATTTCAAAAGCACTTAGTAGGGCACCTAATATAAAATAATAAATATTAATTACTTAGACTATTATTTATATTAGTTTATTATTGTATTTTCCTGTTTCCATTATTGGACTATAAAATGCTTAAGGTATAATGTACATTTTTTATCTGAAAACACAGAAATGCTTACTAAATGTTTGTTGAATAAATAAATGAAATGGGGAAAAAAATATCTGACAGGCAGTCACCTACCAGAGTTGCTTTTCTACAGTGAAAGTGATTTTTATCTGGTTCTTCTCAAAATGAATCATGTCTGTTCATTTTGTAAGGAGAAGACTGAGTATAGCCTTGCGAATCTGTTTTGTTTTTACACTATAGATGATGGGGTTGAGCACAGGGGGCAAAAGCAGGTATATATTGGCCATCATCGAATGGACCACTTTGGGGGCTGATTGGCCATAACGATGCACCAGGGACAAACTTATCATGGGGATGTAGAAAATAGCAACTGCTCCAATGTGAGAAACACAAGTACTAAAGACCTTGTGCCGTTCTTTAGGGGAGGCCATACTGAGCACAGAGCGAATGATCAAGATATAAGACAGGACAATGCATGGTGTATCTACCCCAGTGGTCAGAATGAGATTAATTAATCCACAGATGCTGTTGGCCTGAGTGTCTGAACATGCTAATTTAATCACATCTGGATGGTAACAGTAAGAATGGGAAAGAACATTTGCTCTACAGAAATAGAGGGGCTTAAGGAGCAAGAGTAGTGGCATTATTAATACTACAGTGCGTATAATCATTAAGAGGCCCATCTGAATGATTCTGGAATTAGTGAGAATGATAGCGTACCTCAGAGGGTTACAGATCGCCACATAGCGGTCAAAGGCCATAGCCACCAGCACTCCAGATTCTATGAAAGTAAATCCATGAAGAAAAAACATCTGGATAATGCATCTATCTAGACTGATTTCTCTTGCATTAAACCAGAGGATAGATAATGTTGTCGACATCGTAGAAATAGTTAAGCCCAAGTCAGCTGTGGATAGCATGGACAGGAAATAGTACATGGGCTCATGGAGACTGTGCTGGGTAATGATGACAAACAGGATCATGCTGTTCCCAAAGAGGGCAATGGTGTAGAGACAGGAGAAGGGAATGGAGATCCAGGCATGGACAGACTCCAGGCCAGGAATGCCGGTCAACAAGAAAGTTGGAAATGTAGATGTCAAGTTATGTAAGATCTCTCTGTTATGTAGATTTGTAGCATTTGTCCTCACAATGCTCACATCCTAGAGAAATAAGAAAGTACATGATTACACAAAAAATATCTAGATAAATTTTCTTTGGGTTAAGAGAGGTATTTAAGTTCATGAATAAGTCCTCTATCATTGAGAAAACTAAATTGAACTCTGACATTCATCTGCATTCATTATGAGGGATATTTAGCAAAATACATAAATATTTTAAAGTCTTAAATTCAAGAAAAATATATCTGTATAATTTTATACATTTTAACATAATTGACATAATTTTAAGCTCTATTAGATAATAAGATTCTGTGAATAGAGACTTAGTTAAGAAAAATAATTCCATTTTAAATATGTCATGTATGAAATGACATAAGAGAAATCCATCTAAAGATGTCTTTAGGTCTAAAGTGCCCTTGCGGGTGTGAATCTCCTGGCAAAAGTCTCCAGATTTGTGCTGGAGACAAAAAACTCAGATTTTTGTTCTTTATAGATTTGGAAGTTGTGAATCATTTCAATCTAACATTGTGGGTGAACAAACTCAGAGAATAGACTTATAGGTGAAAACTTTCTCTTTGATTTTGATTACTTTAAATAGCTCATATAAATGGAATCATGCAGTACATGTTTTTGTGTGATAGCTTATATTATTTAGCATCTCGTCCTCAAGGTTCATCCATGTGGTAGAGCACGTCAGAATTTCCTCCTTTTTAACCAGTGCCTACATTGTGCCCTGCATGAGTTCTTAGAGTGATATTTACTGCTGTTCTAGGAGTATGAAGTGATGGATGCCAGTTTGAAGATAAGGTTTTCAGTAGATATCACAGAGAACAGGAGAGGCAGATGAATGAATACACACAGAAATGTTATTAATGTTATGAAGACTTGTTCAATGAAAAAGGTTAAAATAATATTTAAATGAGTATATTTATGTTGTTCAAATCAATTCTAGGAAGACATAAAATCAAATAATAGCTATATTAGTTATTATAATATTAACATTTTTCAATTAAACATTTAAAAATACTAGGTAAATTTTGCTTTCTGTAATAAATATACATGTTACCATTCCCTTTATACTAGTTTTTATAGTTACTTTTTAATCTCAAATTCCTAGGTTTTCATTCAATCTGAAAACAATCATTACAATAGTTAACTATAATCTAGTGGGCTTCAGAAATCTGTGTTATATGGATCACTGAGGACAGGAGTGACCATAACATTGTCTGACTTTTCTACAAGCTCACATGAATACATTTGTAAGTAACCATCAAAGCACAAAGTTGACACAATGAACACCTTTCTCTACCCTCTTACCAGCTTCATGCGGAAAGAGGAGGCTTTTCTGTCTTCACTAGCAGAGAGAGAACAAGATACAGTCCTGGAGTCAAGGGCTTTATAGTAAAGTGGGATTGAGCTGTGGGGCCATGGGCAACATGCGAATCTCCCTGGGGTCACAGACAGAGAACTCTCTCTCTCCAACTATCAATACAGGACAATTCCATGCAATCTCAGAAGGGTTTTAGCAACTAACTCAAGTGACAAGTGGTCCACAGGATCCTTAAATACAAATAAACCAAATTATTCATATAAATGGATGTTTAGACATTGCTCTGTCACTGGGGAATAAATTAATGCATGTTATTATCTCTTTATTATCAGTATGCTGGAACGATACAAAAGCAAACTAATGTTTCCTGGGACAATTATGGCGACAATAAAGAGTGAAGAAATTTTCAAACCACCTCCAAGCCCCTATTTCTTTATTACTGTATGACCCATAGAGAGAATGCTACATCCTCTCCCGAAGCCATCTTTGTCCAGGCACTCACTAACAAAATGGGTCAGCTCCTGCTATATTAATTGGGCCCCATTTTGCTATTGGCTGGTGTCCTTCTGTGTGAGTAATAAATTCCATGTGTTCTTACTCTGGTACTTGCTGTTTTCCTGAGATAATAAATGGAAGGGCTTAGATTCTTGGGAGAATTTGTCTATCCTTGTTGATGTGGGCAGTTAAGTATGGATGCAGATTACTTTATAAGTCTAGCAATTCTAGATTCAAAGGAGAGGGAAACACGAACACCCAAACTTATGTTTCTCTTTTATAAAGAAACTCCAGATTGGCAGAGAGAGTCTTGGGTTTGCCTAGATATCAAGAAGACCAGTAATATGTTTCTCATTGACCTATTTTTCTTTAATTTCCATTTGGCTATTATTTCTATGCTTTCTTGTTTGAGAACTCAACTGCAGAAAGTGTGAGGGGTTAAATGCAAATACCACAACTATACCTGCAACCTCTACCAAGTGTCTGAATTGATCAGTAATAAAATGACTATGAGAAAATTTTATTTGTCATTGCGAAAGAATAAAAAGTTTCACTATTTTTAAAAAATAACTTGTTTTGCTTTTCTGGTAGGTGTTTCCTGATACCTCATTGAGGTTTTAATTTTCATTTTCTTTATGATTGATCAAGGGGAACAGCTTGCGATATATTTTATATTGTTTGAGTATCTCTTTTTATAAACTGCCTTTCCAAGTTATTTTTGTAAGAAAAATTAGTTTAATTTTTCTAGAAAAAATACAATACAAATGATAGAGTTAGAGAGAATGGTGACAAAAACAGAGACGGATACTGGCTGTAACTTATTTCAACAACAGAAAGTTTCTTATTTTAATGGTTATTGGCCAAAGCCTGACTTTTCCAAATATTTTGCCTATTTTCTATTGAGTTGTGTTTCTTTACCCCTCATAACTCAGTTATGCCTTTCATTTCCATATGGCCAATAGATCTGCCATCAGTTATTTTTGCCATTGCGCTGTGAAATCACTTTTTGTATATGTCAAATAACTCTATGTAGGGTTGTTTCTAGGTTTCCTGTTGTATCCTATTTGTCTGTTGGTCTCTCCTTGCACTGATACATCACTGCCTTTATTGTGCTTTGGTACCTGGTAGTGTAAGCCCTTTACCTTTATTCTGGTGTAACAGTGCTAGATTCTTTACCTTTTCATATAAATTTTAGAATATCTTCTGCAGGAATACCTCCTAAGATGTTGATTGGAATTGGATAAAATCGATTGATTATTTTTAGAAGAATTAATCCATTTAAAATATAGAACCTTATAATTTACAAACATGAGAAATCCCATTGTTTATATATCTTCTTTAATTTCTCCAACTGATGCTTAATGGTTTTTCTATTGATATCTTTTACATGTTATATTTTATTTATTCTAAGTTGTATGATTTCTGATGCTATTTTATACAATATAATGTTAGAACTTTACTTTCTAATTAATTGTTGATTTATGGAAATACAATTGCAATTTTAATATTGTTTTTGTATTTAGTTATCTTGTTTCATGATACTAATTATTAATAATCACTTATCCATGTCATTTTATTTAATACTGTGCCTGTTTGTTCTTTCTAATTATGTAAATGAACAATCATGTCATCTGTGAATAATTTGTTTTATTTTCTCTTGTTTACTTGTAAATAGTGCTGCAGTCTATTTACTTTTTTTTTTTGCTTCATTATACTTGTTAAGGTCTCTGATACAAAGTTAAGAAGAAGTGATTATGGTAGGCATTGCCATCTTGTGCCCTAACTTGGATGGAATATTTTTAGCATTTCAACATTAACCATGATTTTTGATTAGTAAGTTTCTGATCCAGTTTATTAAGTCAACATGAATGTCAATTGGAATGAACCATTTTTAAAAAAAATTTACTGAGGATTCACATAGTTCTTTTCTCTTTGTTCTATCAATGTGGTAAAATACATTGAATGATTGTTAAATATTCTTCCTGGGTTATTTTTTATAGTACTGTTTGGGATTTTTGCCTCTATGTAAATGATAAATTTGATTTTAATTATTTCTGTTTTGCAATACCCTTTCAAGGTTTTGTGGCCTCATAAAATAAGTTAGGAAGTCTTCCCCTCAACCCCCCAGTAGATTCCTCACTTCAATCTCTGTCTTTGTAGTTACACATTCTCCCTGTGTGCTTGTGTCTATGTCCAAAGGATACCAATAACATTGGATTAGGGCTCACCCTAATGGCCTCATTTGAACTTGATTACCTCTATGACTACCCTATCTTCAAATAAGATCTTAAAATAGGTATTTCCAGGAGAAGCTAATAGCTAAGTTTTAACACTGCTGAAATTCTTGGATTTAGAACAGAGCTCGTTTGCTATGATGTCTCTCTTCCAATAGTAGTCACCCTCTGGTGCCACCATGGGAAGCACACTCCTCCCCCTTTGTGTCCTTCCAAGGTGGAGGATTCCCAATTCTAGATCTATTTCCTGTTCTGTATCAGCTATGTTGTTGTTGTTGTTGTGCAAATAGCCTTCCTTGTTAATGTGGCCTGCACTGACTATACCTTTGTACCAAGTATTTCTTCCTGGCTCTGCTAGTTTTCATGGTGGAGATTCTCTTACTTCCACCTAACCTGAGATGTTGTCCATTGTATTGTTTCCCAGCCCATAAAATCAATAACTATGATGACCCCTACTATGCCAGCTCTGCTTCATCCATACTTTCTCTGTGCAGTCAGGGTAGTCACATGCCATCTGGGGATTAGATGTGTCCATCTGCTTTCCACCCCACTATGTCATATTGTTCCAATAACTGGCAGCGAAGCTGGGAACAGCTGTGACAACACAAAGTGTGCTTTGAGTGAGTCCCTTTGCCCCACATTCTCCTGGCTACCCTGATTCAACCAAATCATTCCCAGAAGGCTGGGAATTATGAGACCTGAGTGGTTAGAATATTTCTTGAACAAAAACCCAATTATCATATGTTAGTAAGTACACATATTTTTCTTTAATTAAACCAAAATAATTGGACTCTATCCTGTTTCTCCTGATAACAGTGTTTATAAATTACAGCCCAAATTTATAGAATACAAAATAAACATTTCAAACATTAAACCTCCCAATGGAAATGAATTACAGTAAATGCTACATTAACCCTTGTCCTTTTTTTTCCACATAAAAGTCAATTGTGTCTAAAGAAAGAATTTACTCTTTTATTATAGCTGTGTGTGCATTTTAATACTCTTTCCTTTCTTTAGACATTGAATTAAAAAAAATAAAAAAAAATAAAAAAAATGGGGATAGGGAAGAAAGGTTGTTTCCATGATTTGCCTCCTTGATCTAGGGCCAGCTCTACCTGTTAGGTTTTCTTTTGTTCCCTTCAAACCCAGTTTCTCTGTAAGACTCTCAACAGGACAAGTCTCCACTCTGAACTTGCCCAGGATTCTTTGGTTCAAACATGCAGTGGAACCTCTCTGTGCTTCAAGCTAAAACCTAAGCTCCTAGGAAAAATCAAACCTGTATTTTTCTCGGCAGCATCATTTCTTTCTGAAGCACCTTTGCTGTTCTTCCTGAATCTTTCACGGTTCATTGTTGTTGCAAATGCTGGTTCCTCAATGTTCCCTTCCCTTCCCATTGTTGTCCAGCCTATCTAGCAAAGCCACTCAGTTTAAGACAGAGATTGATCATCACCTCCTCAGTGATATCTTTCCTGATGCCTTTCCTGCTCTCAAGTCTCCCTGCTAATAGAGGGATTCATAAGTATGCAATTTCCCTTGTGTTGGTGTAAAAACAGTCTCTGTTTCTTGGAAGTAGGCAGGTCTAATCAATCAGTGATTGTTGTTTTATTATGAGAGTTGAGGAAGTAGTGACAGAAGAGCTGACCCAGTGAGGAGTAGAGACTTCCCCCCTCACACTTTGAGGAAAGGCCTGAGCTGGGACTAGATTGCAGGTCTCCTGACTCTGTGTCCTACTTTGCTCACTTCTTTGCTCCTTCTAGGAAAATCTTGGACTTAATTGCTGGGAATCTTGGGAAGTGGGATGATGCCCCAGGGCTAGTTTCTTCAGTAGCTGCTGCTTAAAGCATTACTTTTGCCAGTGAACCAATAAACCAATAATGCAGTTTTGGTTCATGTACTTATGTACCTTGTGAAAGTGAGAGCTCCCCGAGAACCCAAAAATGACTTACTTGCTTTTCAAAATCCTACATCAGACCTCTTTAGAATATAGTATCCACCATTCACTTACTTGTTCATGTAACAAATATTTAAGCTCCTACTCTATTCCAGGCCCCTGTCTAGGAAAGATTTGGTGGTTACCTTTAAAAAGTACATACCAGTTGAAAGAATAAAAAATATGGCTTTGAGGATTAGTAAGACAGAAGGCACATAGAAGAGTAACTATTGAAAAAGTACTGAATGAATGAATGACTCTCTCTACCATGTGAACTCCAGAACAGCCACTTCAAAAATAAATTGGTAATTCAAGCCTCCACCCCAGTTGGTCCAGAGCCTATATCACCACATGCTGGACTTGTCTATTTCTCTTCCAGAACAACAGCCCTTCCCTTCCTGACGTCTTGCCTACACCTTCCTGCTGCAGTGACCGTGCGCATTGTACTGCTGTTTCAGGAGGTAAGGGAACTGTCGCTGTAGATCTGGTTTACAGCACCCCTGAGCTCTTTCCACTCCATTATGGAAGCTGGTTAAAATGAGAGACCTGCTGGATCTTGTCTCCATCCCCTCCCCACCGGCCTTGACCCTCTCTTAAAACATGAGGCTTAAAATGGGGTTGACACATTTAAGAAACAGAAATTGGCACAAATACCTTTTTAAATCTCGCCCTAGGGTAAAGTTTTGCACAACTCCAGGGACTTCATTAATATGCATTGCCATGTGAATGTTTCCTCAGAGTTAAACAATCTATAAGCCTTTATTTATTTATTTTCTTTCTTTTTTTGGTACGTGCCCCTACCGGGAACCGAACCCGGGACTCTCTGGTCCGCAGGCCGACGCTCCAACCGCTGAGCCAAACTGGCCAGGGAATAAGCCTTTATTTATAAGCCTAAAACCTGCAGCTGATTTCTTCTTACCCTGGGGTAATTTTTGTTTGTTTGTTTGCTGATTTTCTTCACTTTCTGCATCTGCTATTCATTCTGGCTCACAAATATACCCATTGATTTTACTTAGAATATTTTGCTTCCTCATCTACAAAATGTAACTGGATAATTACAGCTACTTGTGCATATGTACCTGCAGTGATGCAAAAGCCTGTAAAAAATATCAGGGCTGGCCCTGGCTGGTTTTGCTCAGTGGTTAGAGCATTGGACTGTGGTCCAGAGAGACCCGGGTTCGGTTCCCGCTAAGGGCATGTACTTCGGTTGTAGTTTTTCCCCGGCCCCGGTTGGGCCATGCGGATGGTGACCACTCGATGTGTCCCTTTTACGTCGATGTTTCTCTCTCTCCCTCCTACTCTATCTGAACAAAATATCAAAAAATGTCCTCAGGTGAGGATAGAAAAAAAAAAAAATCAGGGCTGGTATCTGGAGGGCCTCTAGAAACCAGAGAATTCCAGATCTTTCTCATGATGCTCTATGCCTAAGATAGACAACTGAGAATCAGAAGCCAGAGACTGAGATCCAGGTTTATTTGGGATGGGGATGGGGTGAAGGATATGATGAAGACATTGCACCTCCTTGTCTTTCTGTCCTTTCTTTTCTGATCTTGGGAGTTCTAGGCTCAGAAGACAAAGCAGGATTAATCAGTGACTTCGGGATTAGCAAACTGAGAATCAACATTACAACCCACAATCAAATCATTAGGGTATGAAGGAGTGAGTGGATGACAGCTGATTGTACCCGGCACTGTGAGGGCATAGAGGAAGGGTTTTTAGGATGAGCTATGAACTTTGAATCTCCTGAATCCCAGCACCAAGCACAGTATTGACAAATATTAAATGAAAGAGAGAAATGCTTGTTGAATTTGAGCACAAAATGTCATTATATGAATAACACTGTGTTTTGTTCTGTGCAGAGTCGACAACACAGATAAAACATACCTCTTTTGAAATTACTCTAGAACTGAGCCCTAATAGCATGGCTCAGCTCAGAGTAATGTTTCAGCACCAGGAGAAGCTGACCTGCTGGGGATGGCTTTTGTTAAGTTCTGTCTGGCCTCTCGTAGTCACTATGTCACATTACAGATGAACGTTACTTGAGAGACGAGAGGTGTGGTGAGGACTCTGCTCCTCTTATAAATGGACAATTGAGTCCCTCATTTAAAGTGCTCACTTGATAATTTTTGCAAATGACTGCAGACAAGCTCGAGTTTAGTTACAAGTCTGATGCCCCAGACCCACTTGTTCTTCAGGTTGTAATAAAGGCAATCATCTATGTTCACTGATTCATCATACTGAAGCTTGCTTCTAATCATGGTAGAACTGCATAACTTAAGTAATTTGTGTTTTTTATATTGGAGCTGGAATTGTAGGTATTCGGTGTGCTTCCTTTGGTATTCTTATACTCACCAGATGTTTGAATTGCCAATTTCTCTCATTCTCCACTGTATTCCCATCCTCTTACAGAATGTTTGGTATAGAATAATTGCTCAATAGATATTTCTTGAACATAAATTTTAAATGTTCCAAACATTTTATATTTGTTAACACAAAGAAATGAATGAAGGAAAATTGTTATATACATAACAGACTTATCTTATTTGACTAACAACACCCTTCAAAATTTCCATGGGAATAATAAAAGTAGACCTTAAGACTGGGAAGTCTGGTATCCGGTTTTATAGAAATGGGGCAAAAACAGAGCTGCAAGTACCATCTTGTGGTCAGTAGTGGAACTGTTCGGACAATGATAGGCACATGTGATTCAATCATTCATTCATATAACTAGTGTTTTTTTTTTTTTGCAGTGAGCTAGGTTTGAGAATATAATAGTGAGAAATATGCTGTGCTTCTATGGAATTTATATTCAAATCAGAGGAAGAGATGATAAGTAAGTAATTTAACTAATTAAATATTGCTAAGATAGGAAGGAAATAAAATATTTGAAGAAAGTTATAGGGGGCAGGATCTAGTTGAGATAAGTAGATTAAGAAACATCTTGATAATAAGGTGGTATTAGTTAAGACCGAAAGGATGACTCGAGAGAGGGAAAATTCTAGAACAATGGGACAAATGGGATGATTAAGAGCAAAGCCCTAAGACAAATAAGTGGTTGATGTGTTTGGAAATGAAGAAGACTAGAAGGACTGAAGCAAAGGAGAAAGGTAACAATATACTCATTGAGGTATGTTGAAAAAATATACTCAGCAATAATAGGAAATGAACTACTCATACATGTAACAGTATGGATGGATCTGAAAAACTTTATACAGAGCCCAAAATACCACACTCCACTAAAAATCATGTATAATTTATTTGTTTATTGATATGAAGTTCTAATAAGAGAAAAATTAATCTATAGTGAAAGAAATCATATCAGCATCTACATGTTTGGGGTGGAAGGAAGTAACTGATTACAAAGAAGAAGAAGAAATCTTCATGAAGTAATGGAAATGCTCTATATCTTAACTGGGCTGGTCGCTACAAAGGCATTTGCATTTGTCAGAACTCATTAAACTATGCTTTAAAATATTTGCATTTTATTATCACAAGTTATACAATAATAAAACTAGCTTTAAAAAGAAAAAAGAGGGAGACACAATTATTAATTGATTTTATGATAAGGCAATCAAATACCCTTATAACTCTAAAATTTGGGAATTATAAAAATGATTTCACAGAATAGCCATTCATTTCTGGTGGCACTTTTAGGCTCCAATAGCTGTTTCTTTTGGGAGAAGCAAACATGTTGCTGATTCCTCTAAAAGCACCTTTATCTGATGTTGATTTTAGTAATATAAGAGCCTGAATTTAGAAACTTCTTTACTATTGACTTTGATAGGAGAGTGGTGAATGAAGATGAAAACACAAATGTAAGGTTTGTAACTAATATGTTTATTACCTTTTTTTGAGGTGATGGCATTACAGGTGAATGCAAATGTCCAAACTCATCAACATGTATGTATGTATTAAATATATGCAACTTTTTGCATGTTAAGTATACCTCAATACAGTTGAAAAAAAAAAAAAAGAAACAAATTTTTAAAAACATACTTTTCTAAAATAGCTTAGTTTTAATTTAAAAGGAAATTGAATATTAACCAATGTTATTATAATGTCTAGTGACTTTTTCACTACCTTTAACCATACAATAGAGGTATCTTCAGAAGAGAATCTCCTTCCTCATTCTCTTCCCAAACTTTTTCATTCTGAT
The DNA here is from genome assembly GCF_014108415.1 of Molossus molossus. Taxonomy (NCBI): domain Eukaryota; kingdom Metazoa; phylum Chordata; class Mammalia; order Chiroptera; family Molossidae; genus Molossus; species Molossus molossus. The sequence continues at coordinate 47,873,068 of NW_023425348.1, forward strand.
ATCCATTATTATCAGGAAATCAGTAAATTTTGTAAAGAGAGGTCATCTCAGAATACCTAATGCTAATTGTTAGCAGTCTCGAGTAGCTGTGATTCTGGAAATTTTACATCTCGATTTTCACATTTTTCTGAAACTTAATCTCTATTTCAGAGTCTCTCATCCTTGCAGATGGCTCGCTCCACTGCCCTAGACTTTGGCACCTAAACTCTCCTCTACATTTTTATTGTTTCAGTTACATTTTTCATATTAAAATTAAAGTTCCTCATTTGAGCATAATTAAAAAATACATAAAGGTACAAAAAATCATTAAAATACCATAAATTTTATTACTCCGATTAGCATTTGAATGTATTTACCGAATCTTTTTCTAGGCATATATATTCTTTTTTAGAATTGACATCAGCCTTATGGGTGTTTTCCCCCCTTTTCATAGTATACCTTGACCATTTTCCAAATCCTTAGATTCTTTGCAAATATAGCAGCTAAATGATACATGATATTCCATTCCTCATTGCTTCATCTGTTTTCTTATAGATTTGTAGTTGAATGTTTTTCTTCTTTTGTTTTTATAAATAGTAAATGTATACATGTCTCTGTACTCCTGCCCTCAATTCTATTTCTATAAAGAGATTCCAATATAGAAAAAAAATATATATACTTTTAACTGTTTTGATGGGAATTTCTATATAACAAGGTATACCAGATTATCCGTCTACATACAATGTAAAAATAATTTTCACCTTAGTGGTTTGTGGAAGTCAACTCAGTACTTATTATCAACTGCATCTCCCAGAAAACTCTTGTTATAAGCATCCTGTAAATTGTCTCCTTTTGCTTCTGGAAAGTTGCCAAACTCTGGGCCAGTTATTCACAGAAATGACTTAGTGATGATGTGTGACAGCCTGGCAAACTTTCTGCATTCATGTCCCCAGATTAGTGGGGCGATGGGGGTGCTGGTGATGCTGGGAACCTGGGCTCAGGGGTCTTTTCCACAACATCCTTGAATAAACCTTTCCCTGATTTGTTTGGTTCCAACTCCATAGATGATGGGGTTGAGCATGGGAGGAACCAGTAGATAGAGGTTAGCGAACATGATGTGTACCACTCGGGGCACATGATGTCTCAAGCGGTGGGTGAGGAAAGTGAAGAGAGCTGGGATATAGAAAGCCAAGATGACACAGACATGGGAGGCACATGTGCCAAAAGCCTTGAGTCGGGCTTCACTAGAGGGCAGCCGCTGCACAGTCCTCAAGATCATCACATAGGATATGCTGATGACAGTCATATCAAAGCCAGCTAACGAGAAGGCCACAAAGAGTCCATATGCACGGTTTACTCTGGTATCAGCACACACCAACTTCAGCACAGCCATGTGCTCACAGTATGACTGAGGAATGACCTGGCTGGAGCAGAAGGGCATCCTGGAGATCATAAAGCAGAAGGGGCTCACCCATAACAGCCCTCTCATCATCACAACTGCCCCCAGTTTACCCACTACAGATGGGGTCAGGATACTAGAGTGATGAAGTGGGAAGCAGATAGCCACATAACGGTCCAAGGCCATAGCCATAAGCACCCCAGATTCCACAGAAGAAAAGGCATGGATGAAGAACACCTGGATGAGGCAGGCATGATATTCAATCTCTTGAGCATGAAACCAGAGAATAGCCAGCATTTTAGGTTGGGTGGAGGAGGAGAGGACTAGGTCAGTGATAGCCAGCATGGACAGAAAGAGGTACATGGGCTCATGCAGGGTGTGGTCAGTTCGAATTATGTGAAGGACAGTGATATTGCCAACTATAGCCACCACATACATGACACAAAATGAAAATGCAATCCAAAACTGGAAATTCTCAAGTCCTGGGATCCCAAGCAAGATGAAGAACTCAGGGTGAGAAGAACTGTTCCTTGACGTGAACATCATGGGATGGTTAAATTGTTCTCCATTGAGAAGGTAATCTGCTCTCCACAAGTGATAACAACCAAATAAGTGAAATAAACTATTACTTGTAATCTTTTGGAAGGAGAATTGAAGAGTCAGGTGATAAGGTTTAGTGATTAAACTGGAATAATTTCAGCTACTTTAATTAAAATTAAAAATTTGCAACACAAAATGATGCTACCCTTGATTCTTTATTCATATTTATGCTGTTCAAATGGGGTCAGAACATACTAGCTATAAGTGTAACTTTTTTATAAGAATCAATATTTTTCTTGAATGTAGATTCTGCTAAGGGAAAACTATCTCTACAAATAAGGTCATTGTAATTCTAAAACTTTTATTCTTTAGAACTAACAACTGATTTGTTTAACCTTTCTACTAGGTCCTTTTTATCCCTCTGTTTAAACCATTAAGGCCACTTTCCGGGTAGGAAGCCTGTTGGGAAACACAATACATTAGTGCTGAGTACATGACCCCATATCTCGTGCTTTTGGTTGTACACACTACTGCCTATGCTAGATAATGATAGATTGGGACACTCATCCTGGTTGAATAAAGCAGAAATTGTTGCCCCATCATGACAAAGGCAGATATAAAAGGTACTTGCAAAATTATATACTGGATTATAGACAGATCTGCATTTGAACCCAGAATCTCTACCGCTTCCCTGGAGTGGCTCTAGAAGACGCTCCAGGCTGGTCTTCTGGACCTGGGCTGCTTTCTCGAGGATGACATCTCTATTAGTTTCTGCCTAGGAGCCTTAATGGAGAACTCACCTGTTCTACATTATTTTTTGGGGGGTGGTGACTCTTCTCAGCCAAGGGTCAGCTACTCACAGTTTGCAGTCCCTTTCAAAAGCCAGTTTCTCTCTGTTTCCTCAATATCCCAGACTCTCCAATGGTCTTCTCGCAGCCCCAGAGCTCTGCCATAAGAGATACTTCTCAGTTTCCTCATTCCACTGCCTCTGATTTTTTGCTCTAAGATTTTCTTTCTTGGGGAACGATGAAGCAGTAGAACTGTCCTGGGACCCAAGTCAGAAGGGGAACTCGGGGCCCTTGATGGGTAGCTCTTTCCTCTCTGTATTTTTTGCTGCTGTCTCACAGAATCTGGTGCCCTTAGTATCGGCAATTCCCTTACCTTTATTTTTCTCTCTCAGACTTATGAACTCGACACATGCAGAGTTAAAACTATTAAGTCATGGAGAGTAAACATGGAGTTAAGAATCATTGGTCATTTTTGTGTGGTACCTGAGGTTTGCAATAGTATTTATGAGCACAGGCTATAAGCTCGCATGTGGGTTAAGTGATGGAAATGCGCTTTCCCTAAAGGAAGAGTATTATACTTCTCCTTTTTGCCCCAAATTCTTTCCTCCCTTCCCTGATTTTAAATAGGTGCCCCCCCCCTTCATGAACTAAAAGGTTTGTGCAAATAGTGCATATTGAAAAATGAAATTAAATCATCCTTTTCACACATTATAGCTAGGGCGATCACACATTGAACTTCAGATTCAAATTACCTTTCCCCCCCAAATACAATCTAACCTGCGAGAACTTGGTGTAGCTTTTGGTTCAGGAAATATGGCTATAAGAACTATGTTCTCACACTGAAGGAGCTCCGCTTTCGTCTGCGAGTATGGGTTTAGTCCAGCTCCTGTACCCACTGACTCTGTGAAAATTTCTCATTATGTGGAAATAGTTACGTCCATTAGTTCAGTGGGGTTGCTCAAGATTAAAGGGATGAGAGGTAAAATGGGCTGAGATCTTGCTAAGAAATAACATCTGGGAAATATAGACCCTGTTGTTTTTTTTCTTTGTGGTGTCTAAAACGACAGCACAGAACAATGCTGGAACAGGGTGAGGTTCAGGGCCAACCTCCTCTGTGCAGGGATTACATATGGAAGAGGTCTTTCTATTTTTCTAGAATTTCCCCAAAAGACAGTGAGTGCGATGAATCTTCTCTCCCTCTGGGAAGGATGTTCATGGATCTCTGGATCCGGAGCCCCCAGTGAGTCAGGCCATTCTGCACAGTGCACACCTTGCCTTCCAGCATTGTGGAGTCTCTGTGAGTCCCACTTCTCTCTGGAAAGGCAGAGATGACTGGGGCATGGGGAATCACCCACCTTGAGCTCTGCTTTATTTCTGTTTTATCTCTGACTAAGCCTTGCATGACCATAAGCAGCTCTACCTGCCTCCTGGGATTCAGCTATTAGCAGAGACTTCAGATTTGGGTCTATTTAAAGGTCTATTGAAGTCCTGTCTTTCCTTTCCCCTTCCCCCAGCATTAGTTCTCCTGCTCCTCTGAAACCCACTGCCTCACACACTGGCTTCCTCTGAGACTAGAGAGGAAAGCTGGAAGCATTAACCCCTAACTTTCCTTTCTCCTCTGTGTACACAGTACAAAATCAGGGAACTTGAATGCATGTGTCAGAGGATGTGCTGTTGAGATTACGTTAATGTGAGCTTACGGGTATGAATGAAATTTTTGTTAGAATATGTACATTTACAGTTGAAGAAATATTTTGTGCAACATGAAAGTATGTTGATATGTCATGTAGCCTTTTATTTATGTAAGAATAGATCAATACATTATTAAAAAATGATAAGGAAACAAGCAATAGTTCCAAATATAATTAACTGATTTTCAACAGAGATATCAGTGCAACTCAATGGCAGAAAAATGTTTTTATGGTACTAGAAAAACTGGATATCTCTATGATAAACAAAATGATCTAACTCCTACTTTGATGTAAAAAATATCTTTATTTGAAATGTAATATAAACCTAAATTTAAAAGTTAAAACTATAAAGATTCTAAAAGAATAAAAATAAGATAATATTGTCATAAACTTGAGGAAAACAAAGATTTCTTAGGCCACAAAAGGTATTAGCCATAAAAGAAAAAAATTCAACACTAAACTTTATTTTTTAAAAATCTATTTCAAATGATACCATAGTAAATATGAAAAGTCAAGTCACGGGTAAAGAAAATATTTACAGCCTGGCCAGTGTAGCTCAGTGGTTGAGCGTTGACCCATGCACCAAGAGGTCTTCAGTTCAATTCCTGGTCAGGGCACAGGCCCAGGTTGTGGGCCAAATCCTCAGTGGGTGGCATGCAGGTGGTGGCCAATAGATGTTCTCTCTCATCTTTGTCTCTCTCTTTTCCTCTCTCTAAAATCAACAAAGATAAAGCAAAAATATTTACTTTGCTGCTTATATAGTCAAACTTTGGTTCTTGAACATCTCAAATTAGGTTCTTGACCAGGCTGTTTAAGAAAAAAAAAGTCTCCCTTTTTGAACAAAACTTCAGTTCTGGACCTGACAACCCTTTCGTGCTGATAAATCAGCATGACAAAAAGTGTCTCTCAAGCCACACACAAAGGAAGGAATGTGAAACAATTTACCATTAAACCTCTTGTTAACATCTCAGGAAATTGTGCTGTGAATATTTTTGTATGGTTTCTATTTTATTTTGTTGCTGGTGGAAATGGTCCAATAGCACAATTTTAAAACAGAAAGAGGCCATCAAGTGTGCTGATGTTGTAAAGGGTGTGAAAGTGCTCATAAAACACAATCACTGGCAGCTGAAGAGGTAGAAAAACTGTTGTTGATTTGGATAAAGGAAAAGCAGTTATCTGGTGACAGCATTTCAGAGGCAGCACCTGGAAAAGTGGAGATGCTGCATATGACCTCCTGAAAGACACCCTGGATGGAGTGCTGAAAGTGATTTGCTTGAGGCTAGCAGGGGTGCTTCAACAAATTTAAGAAAATATGTGTTTGTTTATAGCTTAAACAGTTAAACATGTATTGTATATTAGAAAAGTTAAAACAGGGAGTCATTTAGAAGTCTGGGACAGATTAATTCAATTTACAATACTTCTAAAGGGAAAAAAATGATTTGGTTTTTGGACAAATTGCTTCTTGAACAGCCTTCCAGAATGAATTAAGTTCAATAACCGAGGTTACACTATAACCAAAAAATAAAGTCTCACAATCAATTAATATAAACAACTGATTAAAATTTTAAGAAAATGATTTTAAACAGGTACTTCACAAAGAAGATAAATGAATGAAATATATATGAAGGTGCTCAACATTTTTATCATAAGTAAATGAAAAAATGAAACCACAATGAGAACCAATACAAACTCATTAAATACAATGACAACACTAAGTCCGGGCAAAAATGTGGGGCAATGTGAACACCCACGCACTGAGTATGGCCACGTCAGGAGCATTCCTGGCAAGTTCTTTTACCTCATTCAAGTTAAGCATCATTTTGACCAAGGAATTTTATTTCTAGTTGCATATCCCAAATAAATGGCTTATATATACACCAAAAGTATTAAAGGATATTTACAATAGCTGTATTCATAACAGGTAAAATGTGGAAACAACTGAAGTATTGTCAATTAGTTAAATAAATTTTGCTACATTAAGTCAATAGAATACTACTCAGTAAATAAGTAAAAGGAAGAAAGAATGGGGAGAAAATGTATACAGAGAAATAATATTGTGGAATTTCAAAGTACCTAGGATAAAGAGTTAGAGCCTAATGATTTAAAACAGGGAGATGAACTACACAGGAAGGCCAGGAGGTTCAGATTTTACCTCACAGGCCTAGCAGTGAATAGGTAAGATATGTTTAATAGTTTCCACATGCCGATTGGATTCTAAAGATTTGAAAACTACATAATTACTTATTCTCTACAACAACTCCATGAAATAGATCTCAACATCCTCATTTTTTAAAAATATGCTTTTATTGACATTTTATTTTTTACTTTTTCTAATTTTATTTATTTATTTTTATTAATTAATTTTTGTTACAGATGTTTCTCCTTTTTCCCCCACTGATACCCCTCCCCCTCCCTCCCTGCCCTGTCCCAGCTTTGTTGTCCATGTCCATGGTTCATACATACATGCATATAAGTTCTGTGGTTTATCTCTCCCCCACCACCCCTCTTCTGGGGATTGTCAGTCTGTACCCCACTTCCACGTCTCTGGGACTACCCCATTCCTCAGACTGTTATGTTCATTGTACTCCACCAATAATTGAGATCATATGATACTTGTCTTTCTCTGTTTGGCTTGTTTCACTTAGGATGATACTTTCCAGGTCCCTCCATGTAGTCTCAAAGGATAAGAGATCTTTCTTTCTTACCGCTGCATAGTACTCCATTGTGTATATGTACCACTGCTTTTTTATCCATTCGTCTACTGATAGACACTTGGGCTGTTTCCAGATCTTAGCTATTGTAAATAGTGCTGCTATAAACATGGGGGTACAGATATTCTTCCTGATTGGTGTTTCAGGCTTCTTAGGGTATATTCCTAGAAGTGGGATCACTGGTCAAATGGCAGTTCAATTTTTAATTTTTTGAGGTAACACCATATTGTTTTCCCTAGTGGCTGCACCAGTCTGCATTCCCACCAGCAGTGTATTAGAGTCCCCTTTATCCACACCCTCACCAACACTTGATATTTGATGATTTGTTGATGGCGGCCATTCTGACAGGTGTGAGGTGATACCTCATTTTTGTTTTAATTTGCATCTCTCTGATGATTAGTGATGTTGAACATTTCTTCATATGTCTCTTAGCCATTTGTATGTCCTGTTTGGAGAGGTGTCTATTTAGTTACTCTGCCCATTTTTTAATTGGGTTCTTTGTCTTCCTTTTGTTGAGTTGTATGAGCACTCTCTATATATTGGAAATTAACCCCTTATCTGATATATCATTGGCAATTATGCTCTCCCATACAGTGGGTAGCCTTTCCGTTTTGATGATTGTATCTTTCACTGTGCAGAAGCTTTTGAGTTTGATGTAGTCCCTTGTGTTCATTTTCTCCTTTGTTTCTATTGCCTTAGGTGATGTATCAGTGAAAAGTATGATGCGTATGATGTCTGAAATTTTGTTGCTTACAGTTTCTTCTAGGATTTTTATGGATTCATGAGTCACATTTAAGTCTTTTATCCATTTTGAGTTTATTCTTGTGTAGGGTGTAAGTTGATGGTCTAGTTTCATTTTTCTGCATGTAGCTGTCCAATTTTTCCAACACCATTTATTAAAGAGGCTGTCTTTACTCCACAAAGGTATTCTCTTGCCACCTTTGTCAAATATTAATTGAGCATATTGCCCTGGGTCCATTTCTGGGTTCTCTGTTCTGTTCCACTGGTCTATATGCCTGTTCTTGTGCCAGTACTAGGCTGTTTTGATTACAGTCGCTTTGTAGTATAACCTGAAATCGGGTAATGTGATCCCTCCAATTTTGTTCTTCTTTTTCAAGATTGCTGTGGCTATTCGAGGTCTTTTTTTGGTTCCATATGAACTTTTGAAGTACTTGTTTTAATTCTGTGAAGTATGCTGTTGGTATTTTGATGAGGATTGCATTGAATCTATAGATTGCTTTGGGTAATATGGACATTTTAATAATGTTAATTATTCCAATCCATGAACAGGGTATGTGCTTCCACTTTTTTATATCTTCCTCTATTTCTTTTTTTCAATGACCTGTAGTTTTCTGTGAATAGGTCCTTTATTTCTTTGGTTAAGTTTATTCCTAGGTATCTTAATTTTTTTGCCGCAATGGTAAATGGGATTGTTTGCTTAGTTTCTCTTTCTGTGAGTTCATCATTGGTGTATAAGAATGCCATTGATTTCTTGATGTTTATTTTGTATCCTGCTACTTTTCCAAATTTATTTATTAAGTCTAGTAAATTTTTGATGGAGTCTTTGGGGTTTTCTACATGTAGTATCATGTCATCTGCAAATAATGACAGTTTCACTTTCTCCTTTCCAATTTGGATCCCTTTTATTTTTTTCCTCATGTCTGGTTGCTGTGGCTAAGACTTCCAGTACTATGTTAAATAAGAGTGGTGAAAGTGGGCATCCTTGTCTTGTTCCTGTTCTTAAGAAAAATGCTTTTAGTTATTGCCTATTAAGTATGATGTTGGCTGTAGGTCTTTCATATATAGCCTTTATTATGTCCAGATATGATCCCTCTATTCCCACATTGCTGAGCGTTTTTATCAGAAATGGATGCTGGATTTTGTCGAAGGCTCTTTCGGCATCTATTAATATGATCACGTGGTTTTTATTCTTCATTTTATTTATGTGCTGTATCACGTTTATTTATTTGCGAATATTGTACCAGCCTTGCAATCGTGGGATGAATCCCACTTGGTAATGGTGGAATTTTTTTTGGTGTATTGCTGGATCTGATTTGCTAGTATTTTGTTCAGGATTTTGGCATCTATGTTCATCAGGGATATTGGCCTGTAGTTTTCTTTCTTTGTAGTATCTTTTACTGGTTTTGGAATTAGAATTATGCTGGCCTCATAGAACGAGTTTGGAAGTCTTCCTTTTCTTGAAATTTCTGAAATAGTTTGAGGAGAATGGGTGTTAGTTCTTCTTTGAATGTTCAGTAAAACTCCCCCGTGAAGTCATCCCGGCCTGGGCTTTTGTTTGCTGGGAGAGTCATGATCATCAATTTCTTCTGTTGTTATTGGTCTGTTCAAGTTTTCTATCTCTTTTTGGTCCAGTTTTAGGAGACTATGTGTTTCTAGAAATTTGTTCATTTCGCTTAGATTGTCGAATTTGTTGCCATATAATTTTTCATAGTAGTTGTTGACGATCTTTTGTATTTCTGTGGTGTCAGCTGTTACTTCTCCTCTTTCATTTCTGATTTTGTGTATTTGGGTTCTCTCTCTTTGATTCTTGGTGAGTCTTGCTAAGGGTATATCAATCTTGTTTATCTTTTTGAAAAACCAGCTCTTTGTTTTATTGATCCTTTGAATTATTGTTTTTGGTCTCTGTCATTTACTTCTGCTGTGATCTTTACTATTTCCTTCCTTCTACTTGTTCTGGGTTTTCTTTTTATTTGCTCTCTCGTTCTTTAAGTTGTGAGGTTAGATAGTCTATTAGAGATTTTTCTTGTTTTTTTTGAGGTAGGCCTGTAGTGCTATGAACTTCCCTCTCAGAACTGCTTCTCTGCATCCCATAGATTTTGTGTTGTTGTATCTTCATTTTCATTGGTTTCCAGGAAGTTTTTAATTTCTTCCTTGATCTCCTCAGTAACCCATTTATTGTTTAATAACATGCTATTTAGCTTCCATGTGTTCAAATGTCTTTGAATGTTCTTCTTGCAATTGATTTCTAGTTTCATGCCATTGTGATCTGAGAAGATGCTTGATATGATTTCAGTCTTCTTGAAATTGTAGAGACTTAGTTTGTGCCCTAACATGTGGTCTGTCTTTGAGAAGGTCCCATGTGCATTTCAGAGAATGTGAATTCTGTAGTTTTGGGGTGTAATTCTCTGTAGATATCTATTAAATCCATTTGGTCTAGTGCTTCATTTAGAGTCTCTGTTTCCTTGCTAATTTTTTTGTCTAGAGGATCTATCCAGTGATGTGAGCGAGGTGTTGAAGTCCCCTGCTATGATTGTATTGCTATCGATTTCTCCTTTGAAGTCCTTCAGAAGATTTTTGATATATTTTGGTGCTACTATATTGGGTGCATATATGTTTTTCAAGGTTATATCTTCCTGTTGGATATATTCTTTCAATATTATGTAGTGGCCTTCTTTGTCTCTAGTTATGGCCTTCATTTTGAAATCTATTTTATCAGATATGAGTATTGCTACTGCAGCTTTTTTTTCCTTTCTGTTTGCTTGGAAGATTTTTCTCCATCCCTTCACTTTCAACCTATGCGAGTCTTTTGTTTTGAGGTGGGTCTCTTGTAAACAACATATGAATGAGTCATGCTTTCTTATCCAATCAGCTACTCTGTGTCTTTTTGTGGGAGCATTAAATCCATTTACATTTAAGGTGATTATTGATATGTACTTATTTATTGCCATTTTTGTTTAGTGTGGTTCTATTTTTCTTCCCATTTCTACTGCTAATTACAGCAGTCCTTTTAACATTTCTTGCAGTGCTGGTTTGGTGCTAATATATTCCCGTAGCCTTTTTTTTTGTCTGGAAGCTCTTTATTTGACCTTCTATTTTGAATGATAGCCTTGCTGGGTAGTGTAGTCTTGGATTCAGATCCTTGTTTTTCATGACCTTGATTACTTCATGCCATTCCCTTCTGGCCTGTAGTGTTTCTTGTGAGAAGTCAGCTGAGAACCTTATGGGGTTTCCTTTGTAGGTAACCTGTTGCTTATCTCTTGTTGCTTTTAGGATTCTCTCTTTGTCTTTAATTTTTGGCAGTTTGATTACTATGTGTTTTGGTGTGAGCCTGTTTGGGTTCTTCTTACTTGGGGCTCTCTGTGCTTCTTGAAATTGAATGCCTTCTTCCTTCCCCAAATTAGGGAAGTTTTCTGTCACTATTTCTTTGAATATATTCTCTAACCCTTGCTTATTTTCTTCTTCATCAGGGACTCCTATGATGCGAATATTATTACATTTCCAGTTGTCCCACAGTTCTCTTAATCTGTCTTCCTGTTTTTTAATCATTTTCCTGTTTTTAATCGTTTTTCCTTTTTGTTTTCTGATTGGTTGATTTTTTTCTACCCTGTCTTCTAATTCACTGATCCTGTCTTCAGCTTCCTCTACTCTGCTTTTTAGACCTTCCAATGTGATTTTTACTTCTGATATGTCATTCTTCATTTCTTCTTGGTGGTTTTCAATTTCCAACTGGTTGATTTTCAACATTTCTATGTCTTTACTCATGGTGCTCATGTTCTTACACATGCTGTTGAACTTCCTCAAGATTATGAGGAATTCTAGTTCTGTTAACTTGCTTAACTGCACCTCATTTATCTCATCTTCGGTAGAGGTCTCTTGTTCTTTTATTTGGCTTTTGCTTCTGTTTTTCACCATTTTGGCCATCATAGTGGGCTTTGGAGTCTGCCAAATTTTCCCTGTGGGTGGTGGTGTTCTGCTGTTTGTGGCTCCCTCTCCTGGGTTTGGATGAGGCAGGGAGGACTCACTTTAAACACCACTGTCAAGTTTTAACTGTGGTTAGAGTTGCTAGCCCAGGGAATTGTAGTTATCCTCTAGCTTATTTGCCTGGAGGCTATTAGTAGCGGTCACCTGAAGAACCTTGGTTTCTGAGTTGACTGAAAAACTCCCTCAGGTGCTCAGTGTAAGAGGATTTCCTGAGGGTGGGACAGATGCTGGTTGTTAATGGGCCTCAATTAGCATTTCAATGGCCACCATGTGGGGTTGCATCTCTGCTGGAGGGGTTGCCACCTCTCCCCATGGCCCTGGGAAGGAGTAAGATGACCACAGTCCTGCGTGGCTGCACTCAGCAAAAGCTCTGAGCACCATCCAAATCCTTAATGTCCCCACACAGTTCCAGTCCAGTCTGCCTTCCCTCTGCCAGAGCCCAAGATGAGTGGCTGCTGCCAATTTAGCCTCTGTCCGGACTCTGCATCGTGGAGCCACCTGGGTCTTTTAACACGAGGGTGCTGCTCCCAGCTAAGGGCTGCTGAGGCTGTGGCACCAGCCCAGGGCGTAGCACCCAGTGAGGCCACAGGACCCAGCTGCGGTCGTGGGACCCAGCCGAGGTGGCAGCAGCTTCCAGCCGAGGCAACTGGACCCAGCCAAGGGCGGAGCACCCAGCCGAGGTCGCAGGACCCAGCCGAGGCGGCCACTGGTCTCAGCCGAGGCCACAGGACCCAGCCAACGGCCCAGCTTCCAGCCGAGCCCCTGGTCCCAGCTGAGTCTGCTGCAGACCATGGGCTCCAGGCCCCCTCTTGTGTCCTCACAAGCCAACCAGGATTGAGTCAGTGTCCCTGGTTATGTGGTCCTCCAAGCTGCCTTTTGGTTGCCCCTTCCTGACAATTTGTGTTTATTTTCGTTGTAATTCCAGTTTGGTCCTGGGAGATGGTCTGTGTAGCTTCCATTCACTCCGCCACCATTTTTTCTATCTTTATTGACATTTTAGAGAAGGAGGAATGGAGAGAGAGAGAAATTTCCATGTGAGAGAGAAACATCCATCGGCTGCCTCCTTCATGCCCCACACTGGGGATGAACCTGCAACGTGAGCAGGTGCCCTGAGCAGGAATTGAACCGGGACCTCTCAGTTCATGGGACTGAACTTATCATTTTCTGTATCCATTTTTTTTTCTGAATTAAACTGAAGTATCTGCTTCTGTAAAATAAAACATATCCAATAAAGTTCAACTATTGCTAACCAAGTATGAATGGAAATTACTCAGGAGTGCCATGCAAAGTAATCCCAGGAAAGTGGCAATCAAATATGCCTTAAAAACTGCAGAATATAGTAAAGCCTAGTACAAAATAAGGCCTCAGAGCAGACGTGGTATCAGAAATTCAGAACCCAGTCTCCATCCCAGACATAATGAATTAGAATTTTCACTTTAACAAGACCTTGAGGATATTTGTAGGGTCACTAAATTTTGCAAGCATTTAATTACCATTCTGAGAAAACAGCAGTAAGTCATTAGTGAGATAATGAAGAAAGCCTGTCTTTATCCTGCTGGCAGGCAAAATGGAAGATAATTTGAATTTCTGAGAAAACAGAAAGTGGTCTTAGAAAACCATGACCCAATGTAAATTAAATGAAAATTTGACATGATTAAATCAGTGTATAAGAAAAGAATCAATTTTATTTTGATGAATAGATGCCTCTTTTAATAGTGATATGTGCTTAGTGATTTAGAATGATATACCTTTCTTTTTTTAGTCACACCATGTACTCTAGATTTTGTGTTGTATAATGTTTATTTAATCCTATTTCAATACAAATTTATTTGTTTTAAAGTTCAAACAACTGAAACACTAATATACAACATTTAATCTTAGTTCCAAGGCTATATATAAATTTATATATCTTATCCAGAAAAATATTATGCTCTAGGTAACTAAATTTAGGAATAGAAAAAGAAGACCAGAGAAGGAGGAAAGGGTGATGGCATTTCTTGCACCCTACAGAGCAGTAAATAAAAATCTAAAGTTAATGGAGAAAAAAAAAAAAGAATGCTTATATTCATTAAAAATAATATAAAGATAATAAAATAATTAAAAGTGAGATGGTAAACATATTATTTAGACCTGCTTTAGTTTGGTATGGTGAACCTCCAGGGAAATTGTAGTTCTTACACTTAGGATTATGCTGCTCATCTGATTATAATATCTCCAAGCTCCAAGGGTCTCTTGGCAGTAGGGCTTGTTAATTCTGGGCTCCTTACAGAAGACCAGATCCAAGAGCTACCCACATACTTACTTGGCTGGCAGATTGTGGAAAGACAGCTCTACCTGTGTTGGAAGCCAGGTATGATGCTAGGACCAGAAAGAGCAGACCAAGAAGAAGAAATGGAGAGAGCTAACCTGGAGGGCAAGGGATGAGGAAGGGGAGCAGGTACGTAAAGGCCAAGGACTGTAACTCAGAGGTAGAAGAGGAGAGATGTTGGGAAGAGGGCTTCAGAGTGACAGGCTCAAGCTGAAGGTTATGAGAATTAGTGATAGATCAGCAAGAAGTTTGCAAACAAACATTTCTTTCCAGGAGAAAATGTCAATTAAGTCAAGGAAGTGGAGTAAATTGTGATTACGGGTTACCCAAATCTGACATTTGTTATGTATTTTATTGCTGTTTCACTCAGCCTTTAAATTTGGCTGATTTCTATATCCCTGTTTTCTAGAAAATAAGCTGTTTGAGTTCTTTCACTTGGCCTCCGCTCCACCTTTTTTCAGGATCCTCGTAGTCTGAGCCCCCTAATAGCTCTCTTAGTAGCACCCATCTGTATTCAGAAAGAAGGACTTCAAATACATATGTGCATTTGATCATCACAGACACAACCAGAAATAGGCAGATTAGAGTTATTTTAAGGTCCAAGGTTTACAGATGAGAAGTCTTAGTTGGGGATGGGTTAAAAGGCCCTACCTCCTGTCAATATTGGGGTGAGGATTGTGACCCTCATCTACCGGACCAGGATAATACATTCCAGTGTCCACCATTTCCTTCATGACCAAAACCTCTGGACACGGAAATCTATATGCTATTGTTTCCTATTCCCAGCTCCCTCATTATCTATCAAACCACATACTGCCATCAAATGAAAACAGACACACAATCTAGTTGAAAGCAAATGCAGCGGAGTTGCTTGTGTTGACCTTCTAATGCATTTATGGCCTGTGGCGCTTTTGATTTCTTTTACAGATATCTTTTGCAATCAGTAAGTATTGAAGCTTGATGTGGTGTTCTGTATCAATATTTCACTTAATAGTTTTCATTTCATCTTATTTCAGAAGGGATTCCCTAAAAGAATCATAAATGCACTTTCTCTTATTCTGATATTATCATAGGAGTTGTATTGCCTTGAAATTCTCAATCGAAATGTAGGAACATGGAAATAGGGATCTTTTTATATTTTTATAAATTGTTAGCTAACAGACTAAACATAATTTATCACATATCAGTTCTTTTTTACAGCATTATAAAATGCCATTATCATCATATTCTTTATCCTCATTTATACATTTTTTGGAAACAATTTTTTTCTGGGGAAATGTTTTTTAAACCTTTAACTATTACATATTGTTAATTATAATAACCCTACACTACGTTTTTACATATCAAAGGGCATCACCTATTGTTTTCAATATTATACTGAATATATTTGTACACTTAGTACCTAGTACACTTTAAGATCCATCTGTCATTATCTTTTTTTTTTTTTTATCCTCACCCGAGGACATTTTCCCATTTTTTTGTTCAGGTAGAGTGGGAGGGAGAGAGAGGAACAGAGAGAGAGAGAGAAACATCGATGTGAAAGGAACACATCGAGTGGCTGCCACCCGCACGACCGACCAGGGCCGGGAACAAACTGCAACCGAGGTACGCGCCCTTAGCGGGAACCGAACCCGGGTCTCTCCAGACCGCAGGCCGACGCTCTAACCGCTGAGCCAAACTGGCCAGGGCCCATCTGTCACTATTTTTTGTGTTGCTGATTGATAATATTTTAAATTTATGTGAGTGTTAATGGGAGAATTCCCATTTTTTTTTTTTTTTTTTTTTTTACTATTGAATACTCCTATCTTCAGTAAAGGAATAAAGGACTTTACGTTCAGCAGTAAATTTTTACAGACCTCCCCTTTTCCCACCAAACACAAACTTCTGTTATACCAATGTATTTTATAGTTTTGTAGCTACTGAAATAAATCCTTATATTTACAGTTTCCTCAGTGGTTAATTTTTGCGAACAGAAATAGCTATTAATTTGTGATATTGATCTTTTATCTGGTCACTTTGGTAAACTCTATTTTAAGAGTTTGCAATCTATTCTTTTGGATTTTTCAGTTGAAAAAAATTAACTAAAACCTAAAAACATTTTTGGTTCCTTTCAAAAGTAACACTATCTCGCTTTACTTGGTTGTCTTTTTTCATTTACTGAGACTGTTACATAAAATGTTGAATAATAGTTGCAATAATAGGTATTTTTATCTTGTCACTGATTTTAATACAAATTGTTTTAATAGGTCACCAACAAATATGTTTGCTCTAAATTTCTGGATGATACCTTTCATTTGGGAACTTATCTTCTTTCTAAATATTAATAATTTGGTTATGAATTGCCAATGAATTTTCTGATTTTTAAAAATTTCTCTTGATAAAAACACATCTTTAATCTAGTAACATAGTCAATACCATTGATAAATTTCTTAAGCTGAATGTTTTCTTCATTCATAAGACAAAGTTTATGGTGCTAAAGTGAAGTATTCTTTAATAGCACAGTTACACTCTGGCCGGTTAGTTAGAGTGCCATTCTGATATGCCAAGGTGTGGGTTTGATTCCCAGTCAGGGCACATACAAGAATCAACTAATGAAAGCATAAACAAGTGGAACATATCAATGTTTCTCTCTCTCTCTCTCTCTCTCTCTGCTTTTCTCTTTCTCTCTAAAATCAATATATAAAAATTTAAAAATAAAAATAAAGAGCACAGTTACATCTGACTTGCTAAAATGTTAGTCATAATGTTTGCGTATGTCATCATAACTAATTAGATGAATCACTTCTCATCTTTTTATGTTTTCATATGCTCTAAAATAGCATTTCTCAACCTCAGTCCTATTGACATTCGGGCTGGATAATTCTCTGTTGTTTTGTGCACTGTAGGATGTAAGCATCCCTGGAGTCCACCCACTAGATGCTGGAGCATTTATTTCCTCCCAAGTTGTGATAATCTAGATGCTCCAGGTATTGCCCTTGGGTGATGGGGGAATATTTCTTATTTTCTGCTCTACTATAATTTGTAAAACATAGAAGTACTCTACCTTTTTATTTTTTAAGTTTGGTTGTTGGTGGAGTTTTTCCTGTCATTGTCATTTTTTCTCTACTGAATTTAATTTCTTGGGCTAGTTTGGTGATTGAAATTTTTAAATAAAATTATCCATTTTATATCTGTTGCCAAATAAAGCATTATATTTATGCATCTATTCCATTATATTTAAATTTTTATTTTTCTATCTACATTTTAAAAAATCTTATTATGCAGTTAGTCATGCTTTTCTAAAATTTTCTTGACCACTCTTGAAACAAAGTACACATATTTTCTTTTTAAATAATGAACTTTAGTTTTATTGTTAACTCATTTATTTGTGCTTTTTATTTTGGTTAATTGCCTCTTTTGACATTTATTTAAATATTTCCTAGCATCTTATATTGAAAACTTAAAAAATAATATTTGACATCTTTGTTTTTTAAATACTCACCTGAGGACATTTTTTCATTCATTTTCAGAGTGGGAGGGAGAGAGAGATGGGAAAGAGAGAGAGAAACATCAATCTGAGAGAAACACATCGACTGGCTGCCTCCCTGATCCTCGTCAGGATCAAGGACAGACCACAACAGAGGTAGGTGCCCTTGACCAGAATTGAACCCGCAACTCTTTGGTCCATGGGCTGACACTCTAATGCTGAGCCAAACCAGCTAGAGCTTACATCCTTGTTTTTTAATAAATGTCTATTGTTCAGGCTATATATTATACTCCAAGTGTTGCCCCACAGGTTCTGATATGTAGCTTTGTCATTTTTATCTAGTTTAAAGGATTGTTTTTCTCACATATTTTTCTGGCATAGAGAAAGTGTTTAATAAATGAATGTTGTTATTGCTTTGGAACCCTTGTTATTTTATATTAATGATATTGTTCTGTGTAGGTTAATAGTCCAAATTAAATAGTGTACATATCTGTAAGAGATTATTTTGTGTTTAAATAAGAAGAGGTGGAATATGAAAGAGGAGTATAAGAAACTGAGTATTAGAAAAGACTTGGTAATTGTTTGGGAGTGGTGTCTATTAGAAACATAAAAGAGTACAAAACTCCGAGAGCTTTGACTTAGATAATTGGTTAACTTTTGTGAAATTATAAGCTTTATATAGAATATATAGGATTAAGAACAATTATAGGGGCAAATGACCAATTTGGTTTTAACACATTGAATTTGATTTATCCATGAGAAATCCATATGGCAATGTTCAGAAGGAAGTTCTATCTTTAGGAACCTGGAAACCAGAGGTGGCTTTCATATATATATATATATATTAATTTTGTCAT
Organism: Molossus molossus; assembly: GCF_014108415.1. Taxonomy (NCBI): domain Eukaryota; kingdom Metazoa; phylum Chordata; class Mammalia; order Chiroptera; family Molossidae; genus Molossus; species Molossus molossus. The sequence goes on from NW_023425348.1 coordinate 47,891,529, forward strand.
TAAATAGGTGAAAAATGAAACTGTGAAAATGGGCAAGATAATTATTTAAATGTCTCTAAGAATTGGCAAAGGGCAGATCCTTAAAAGATTTCAAATTTAAGGTTCTTGGGGGCAAAATTAAACCAGAAAACGAAATTGATAGATGGTGCGAGAAAAACAATAAAGACTAGTGCCATATAATACACAGGGAGAGAAAAATCTTCAGCAAGAAAGTATCATCAGTATCTTAATTAATATAAGTGTCACTAAAATGAGTCAACTGAATTTGAAAGTTCATTTTGGTGTTGCTTTCCACAGGTGGGTGTAGCCTGATTTCCTGGGCCCTTTGCACAGAGACTGTCAATGTGATTTCTTTCCCAAAAAGCCTAAAAAGTTCTTCATATTTGCAAAATTAATATGAAGTTAACATCCAAAATTTGGTACTCTACTCCAAAGGTTGAGCACGTGTGCCTCTTGAAGCACACGTCTGGAAACGTCTCTCAGGGGTAATCTTCAGACTGGGGAAGAGATTCCTCTGTGCATTCCTCAGCCGTATTGAATGAAGGCATTGAGGTCATACATGAAAGTTCCAGCTCCAGCTCTTCTACTGTCTAACTGCATAATTTGGGGCAAATTACTTATTCACTTTCAACATCAATTTCTCTGTATGTATATTAGGGGTGGCACATTTTTGTACTTCATTGGATGTTACAATTATTGGATGAGATTACAGATATAAAGATGATTGCATCTGGCACATGATATATGTTCAAGAAAAACTAGCTATTATGATTCTTTGTGTTTCAGCAGTAGCCTGTGCTATTATTTTATAAAATGCAGTGATTATTGTAATGTGTTAAAATAATGGGAAGGTTTGGCTTTCTGCCTCAATTTCACCTTCCCTCCCTCTTTTCTCTCAATCTTTCTTTCTCCTTTCCTCCCTCCCTCCCACTTGTTCTCTTTCTTTTTTCTATTTATTTCTCTCTTCCCTCCATTTTCATTATATATCTAGTTTCTCTCAAAATTAGGCCATGCTTTATAGAGCTAACTTTGTAGGATTATTTAATTGTTGAATCTAAGTTTCTTTATATACAAAATACATATACTACTACCTACCTCCTAGAGTTGGTATATGGATAAAATTAAATAATGCGTAGAAATGTCAATAACAGGAAACTCTCAATAAATGGGAGCTATACTTATTTTTCTTAGGGTGGTTCTTTGGACTACTCTGTTATCACATATATAAACACAAGTATCTTTAGGATGTCTTTGGCATTTTTCTGGACATATTCCAGGAAAACCTAATTATATCTACATTTCAAATATAACTTGATTTTTCAGTGCTTTATTCCAGAATTAATAATGTATTTTTTTTTTTTTATCCTTACCCGAGGACATTTTTCCATTTTTTACTCAGAGCGGGAAGGAGAGAGAGGAAGAGAGAGAAACATCGATGTGAAAGGGACACATCGAGTGGCCGCCACCCACACGACCCAACCAGGGCCAGGGACAAACTGCAGCCAAGGTACATGCCCTTAGCGGGAACAGAACCCGGGTCTCTGTGGACCGCAGGCTGATGCTGTAACTGCTGAGCCAAACCGGCCAGGGCTAATAATTTATTTTTTAAAAATACTGCAAACCAGATTTCTCATCATATTCTACAGGTCATCTACTGGGGACTTTTTATAGTTAGGGATAATTTAATTGTAATGTTTGTTTCCACCAAAAAGAATTATGGATTTAAGAATATTTTGTGTGGTATAATTCAGGGGATTGAGAGAAGCTTACTATAAACAATAGTAATTCAGTGAGTCTCTGAGTGACACAAAGATGTTCTAAGTGATACGCTCTATATTTATTATGCCATGTTCAGTTATTCAAATATCCCTGTCTTCTCAGTCCCTCATCTTGTTGGTCTTCAACAACACCAATGCTCATCCTCTGAACTTCCTCCTGACGGGTATCCCAGGTTTGAGAGTAGCCCAGGCTTGGATCTCTATTCCTTTTTGTCTCCTGTATGTCATTGCCCTGTCTAGGAATAGCATGATCCTGTTTGTGGTCCTCCGTGAACAGAGCCTCCATGAGACTATGTATTATTTCTTTTCTATGCTGTCAGCCACAAACCTGCATTTGTTCCACTACCCTTGGTGTCTTCTGGTTTGAAGCTTGAGAGATCAACTTAAATGCTTGCATTGCTCAGATGTTCTTTCTCCATGCATTTACTTTCATGGAGTCTGGGGTTCTGCTGGTCATGGCCTTTGATCGTTTTGTGGCTATCTGTGACCCACTAAGATATACCACTGTCCTCACTAATGCCAGGATTGCCCAGATTGGGGTGAGCATGTTGATAAGGAATGTTGCTGTCATGTTGCCCGTTGTGTTTTTTGTCAAGAGGCTGTCCTTCTGCAGTCCTGTGGTCTTTCACATTCTTACCACTACCACGTTGATCTCATTCAACTCTCATACCCAGACAACAGAATCCACAGCATTCTTGGTCTGTTTGCACTCTTCTCCACAACAGGATTTGACTGCCCTTGCATCTTGCTCTCCTATGTCCAGATCATTCGATCTGTCCTGAACATTGCTTCCTCAGAGGAGCGGCAGAAATCCTTCATCACCTGCATAGCCCACATCAGTGCTGTTGCCATCTTCACATCCCTCTCATCAACTTGTCTCTTGTTCATTGCTATGGCCATTCAGCACCTCCATTTGTCCACACCATCATGGTCAATGTCTTCCTGCTCATCCCTCCTGTGCTCAATTCTATCATCTACAGTGTGAAAACTAATCAGGTTAGAAAGGTTGTTATCAAGGTCTTAATTCAGAAGCAGCTCCAAATCTAATCATTAGTTGTCTCAGAGTAGAGATAAATCCATTTATGAATGAATGCTTTGACAGAATGAGGTAATTGTCCCCCAAATGTCTAGTTATGCTTCCAATAGTTCAAACTATGCAACTTATTGGCTATATGATATTTGCTTATTTTCCTTCTAGTAAGTCCATATTAATAAAACCTAAATTATGATTTTATTTTCAAGATAAAATGAGATAATGTATATAAACAACTATTCACATTTATAAGTAGTATGATACCTCAATAAAATATTCATTCAGATTCTGCCTGTGATTCTAAAAGTCCAGACTTAATGTTGGAAACTTTATTAATAATCTAGTTGTGCTTTCCTAAATGATATGCAAAAATCACTTCAATTAATTGGATTTCCCCTTACAATTCTTGATTCTATGCATGCTTCTAAAATATGCAAACTATACAGTGAATCCTAAAATGCACATCAATAAATCCACAGCTTTATGGTCAGTTACTATTTGACAAAGGAGACAGAACCTACAATGGGGTAAAGACAGTTTTTCAGTAAACGGTGTTAGAAAAATTGGACAGGTACATGCAAAAAAAGGAAACTAGATCACCAACTTACACCATAAACAAGAATAAACTCAAAATGGATAAAAGACTTAAATGTAAGTTGTGAAACCATAAAGTCATAGAAGAAAACATAATGCAGGAAAATCTCAGACATTTTTTATAGCAATAATTTTGCAGACATATCTCCTTGGCGAAGGGAAACAAAAGAAAAAATAAACAAACGGGACTACATCAAATTAAAGAGCAAGAGAACCCATCAACAAAATGAAAAGGGAACCCACTGAATGGGAAAATGTATTTGCCAATGATACATCTGATAAGGGGTTAATTTCCAAAATATATGAAGAACTTCTACTAAACTCCAAGAAGACAGCCCAATTAAAAAATGGGCAAAGGACCCAAGAAGACACTTCTTCAAAGAGGACATACAGATGGCCAACAGATCACATTACTATTCATCAAAGAGATGCAAATTAAAACCACAATGAGATATCACTCCACTTCTGTCAGAATGGCTACCATCAATAAATCAACAAACAACAAATGCTGGTGAGGATGTGGAGAAAAGGGAACCCTTGTACACCGTTGGTGGGAATGGAGATTGATGCAGCCACGGTGAAAAATGTATGGAGTTTCCTCAAAAAATTAAAAATGGAACTGCCTTTTGACACAGCAATCCCACTTCTGGGAATCTGAAGAAACTCTAAACACTAATTTAAAAGAATAGATGCAACCCTATGCTCATTGCAACATTATTTACAATAGTCAAGATCTGGAAAGAGCCCAAGTGGCTCTTTCAGTAGATGAGTGGGTAAAAAAGCTGTGGTACATTTATACAATGGAATAGTACTTGGTTGTAACATATATATATATATATATATATATATATATATATATATATATGAAATTTTACCATTTGTGATAGCATGGATGGACCTGGAGAATATTATACTAAGTAAAATAAGCTAGTCAGAGAAAGACAAGTGCCATATGATCTCACTTATATGTCAAATCTAATTGACAGAATTAAATAGATGAACAAAATAGAAACAGAAGCGTGGATACATGGAACAGACTGACAGCTGTCAGAGGGGAGGGGTTTTGGAGGGCTGGATGAAAGAAGGTGAAGGGATTAAGCAAAAAAAAAAAAATCATATATATGTAACACATAGACAAAAACAACAATGTGATGTTAGCCAGAGGGAAAAAGGGGTGGGAGAAGGTGGAGGTGGAAAAGAAGAAGAAAATGGGGATAGAAAGAGACTTTGCTTGAGGCAACGGGTGCATGATGCAGTGTGCAGATGATGTTTTATTGAGTTGGGCACTTAAAGCCTGTATGATTTTATGAACCAAAGTCATCCCCAATAAATTCAATTGAAATTGTAAAAGAATATATAAAATATATATCAATGTAATTCAACTCTAGGTATCAGGTAGGTACAGTTATTTTGCCCTTTATTATGTGCAGGGTCATATTCTGTGTAAATGCAAAATATTATACGAAGTACTCAGAATCAGTTACTGCTGCTGTAAGCTGAACATTAAAAGTTAAGATAATAACAACTAAGGAAATTGAAGAGGTAATCAAGACTCTCCCAGCAAACAAAAGCCCAGGACAGATGGCTTCACGGGGGAGTTTTACCGAACATTCAAAAAAGAACTAACACCCATTCTCCACAAACTATTTCAAAAAATTCAAAAAGAAGGAAAACTTCCAAACACGTTCTATGAGGCCAGCATAATTCTAATTCCAAAACCAGAAAAAGACACTACAAAGAAAGAAAACTACAGGCCAATATCCCTGATGAACATAGACGCCAAAATCCTGAGCAAAATACTAGCAAATCGGATCCAGCAATACATCAAAAAAATTATTCACCATGACCAAGTGGGATTCATCCCAGGGATGCAAGGCTGGTACAATATTCGCAAATCAATAAATGTGATACACCACATAAATAAAATGAAGAATAAAAACCACATGATCATATCAATAGATGCTGAAAAAGCATTCGACAAAATCCAGCATCCATTTCTGATAAAAACGCTCAGCAAAGTGGGAATAGAGGGATCATATTTGGACATAATAAAGGCCATATATGAAAGACCTATAGCCAACATCATACTCAATGGGCAAAAACTAAAAACATTTCCATTAAGAACAGGAACAAGACAGGGATGTCTACTTTCGCCACTCTTGTTTAACATAGTACTGAAAGTCTTAGCCACAGCAATCAGACAGGAAGAAAAAAATAAAAGGCATCCAAATTGGAAAAGAGGAAGTGAAACTGTCATTATTTGCAGATGACAAATTATTATACATAGAAAACCCTAAAGACTCCATCAAAAAATCTACTAGACTTAATAAATGAATATGAAAAAGTAGCAGGATACAAAATTAACATCAAGAAATTGACGACATTATTATATACCAATGATGAACTCACAGAAAGAGAAACTGAAAAAACAATCCCATTTATCATCGTGGCAAAAAAATTAAGATACCTAGGAATAAACTTAACCAAAGAAGTAAAGGACCTATTTGCAGAAAACTACAGGACATTGAAAAAAGAAATAGAGGAACATATAAAAAAGTGGAAGCACAACTTGTTCATGGATTGGAAGAATTAACATCATTAAAATGTCCATATTACCCAAAGCAATCTATAGATTCAATGCAATCCCCATCAAAATACCAACGACATATTTCACAGAACTAGAACAAATACTTAAAAAGTTCAAATGAAACGAAAAAAGTCCCCGAATAGCCACAGCAATTTTGAAAACGAAGGACAAAGTAGGTGGGATCACAATGCCAGATATCAGGTTATATTACAAAGCGACTGTAATCAAAACAGCCCGGTACTGGCACAAGAACAGGCATAGAGACCAGTGGAACAGAACAGAAAACCCAGAAATGGACCTAAGGCAATCTGCTCAATTAATATTTGACAAAGGTGTCAAGAGCATACAATGGAGTAAATGCAGCCTCTTTAATAAATGGTGTTGGGAAAATGGGACAGTTACATGCAAAACAATAAAACTAGACCATCAACTTACACCATACACAAAAATAAACTCAAAATGGATAAAAGACTTAAATATGACCCATGAATCCATAAAAATTCTAGAAGAAAATGTAGGCAACAAAATTTTGGACATCATTCAGAGCAGAATTTTCACTGATACATCACCTAAGGCAACAGAAACAAAGAAAAAAAAAAATGAACACATGGAACTACATCAAACTAAAAAGCTTCTGCACAGCAAAAGAAATAATAATCAAAATGGAAAGGCAACCCACTGTATGGGAGAACATCACTGCCAATGATACATCAGATAAGGGGTTAATTTTCAACCTATATAGAGTGCTTATACAACTCAACAAAAGGAAGACAAAGAACCCAATTAAAAAATGGGCAAAAGAGCTGAATAGACACCTCTCCAAACAGGACATACAAATGGCCAAGAGACATATGAAGAAATGCTCAACATCACTAATCATCAGAGAGATGCAAATTAAAACAACAATGAGGTATCACCTCACACCTGTCAGAATGGCCGCCATCAACAAATCATCAAACAACAAGTGTTGGCAAGGATGTGGAGAAAAGGGGACTCTAATACACTGCTGGTGGGAATGCAGACTGGTGCAACCACTATGCAAAACAGTATGGTGTTACCTCAAAAAATTAAAAATTGAACTTCCATTTGACCCAGTGATTCCGCTTCTAGGAATATACCCTAAGAAACCTGAAACACCAATCAGAAAGAATATATGTACCCCCATGTTCATAGCAGCACTATTTACAATAGCTAAGATCTGGAAACAGCTCATGTCCATCAGTAGATGAACAGATAAAAAAGCTTTGGTACATATACACAATGGAGTACTGTGCAGCTATAAGAAAGAAAGATCTCTTATCTTTTGAGACAACATGGAGAGACCTGGAAAGTATCATCCTAAGTGAAATAAGCCAAGCAGAAAAAGACAAATACCACATGATCTCACTTATATATGGAATGTAATGAACATAACAGTCTGAGGAATACGGTAGACCCAGAAACATGGAAGTAGGGCACAGACTGACATCCTTCAGAAGAGGAGGTGGGGTGGGGGAAGAGATAAACCACAGAACTTATATGCATGTATATATAACCAATAGACATGGACAACAAAGCCAAGGATGAGGTGGGGGTGGGTGTGGGAAGGGGGTGCCAATGGGGTAAAAAAGGAGAAACATCTGTAACAAAATAAATAAATAAATAAATAAATAAATAAAGGTGAGGCTGCAAAGAAAACTCACAAAAAAAATAAAAATAAAAATTAAGATAAACTTCGTCTAGAATTTCATTAATTATCTTGCCTCTACAATCTTATACTTTAATAAATAAAAAAGGATGATGCTATGTTTGGTTGCCTATTATCAGTGAAAGAGTATACCTTATACCTATTTTTTTGGAATATAAAAAATCAAAATTAAAAGGTGAATAGGCCCCTTTTCTCCAGTGTTTTGTTTGACCTAATTTGTATATGATAGCTTTCACCCTCTCTTGTATTAACCCAAAGACAGATATTACTGTTGCCTTATCAATGTTGATTCACTTATCTGTTCTTATTTTGATCCAGGTCTAAGTTGTTTTGCTGGATCTTATCTTCTATTCTCTATCTGAAAATCATATGTCTTCCTACAACCTGGCACTAGAATTACAGCTTTTATACATTTTCAATATTTAAAATTGAGGGCTGAATAAAAATCGATATTCTCTTTGAACTTGAGAGTCTAAGATATGGGCAATGCTTATGACCCTAGGCTTTCCTTTCTGTTCTGTATGATAAAATGCCTTTGGTGGACAATAACTGTGAAGAGATCAGCTATAAAACACTGAAAGAAGGAGGAGTCTATGACAATTTTGAGAGCTTTTGACCTAAATTCATGTATATTAATAATAAAATTAGACATTGTGATGACTAAACAGAACATATCTGTGGGTGGAATTCCACATAACATCTGTGATGGTCTGCGATTGTGTTTACTATGGCATACACTTAATCTGGGAGCCACAGATGGATATAGGCTGCCTTACCAATGCCAGAAACTGGCCCTCTTCAAAGCCTCCGACTGATGTGGGAACAGGGTCACAAGAGTTAAGTCCATGGAGCCTGCTCTCCTCATTTCCATGGAGAGCCCCTCATTGATAGGCAGTGATAAAGCAGGTGGAGTCATTGTTCTCAGGAGACTAGGGGGTCTGTTAATTCCCAGGAGAATGTGCCTATGCTAGAGATGAGTATGAGAATATAAATAAGGATATGGATTGCCAACAGGGTGCTGAACCAGAGAAGCTACAGAACCTGAATAATTTGAAACCTCTTCACCTTGCTCTGGGATAAGACAACTAGGAACCTGTTAGGTAACCTAGAGACTCAAACTGAATTTCCTTAAGAGGGTTTTATATGAAAATGCTACAGTTTATAGAGACCCTATGCCTTTCAGAGTGCTGGAGATGAAAATGCTTCATGGATTGTACAGCCTAAAGGACCAAGCTACACCTGAGACAGGGTTGACAGTTAACAAAGTTTAGGGTCCATACATGGGGTGGGGTACACATCTTTGTATCTGCACGATGAACATAGCTGGAAAAAAACAATGTTGTCAGCAGTAAGTCATTTCTTTAGTTAGCTGAGTTAGGTGGGATCTTGTCAAGAAAAGCTTCAGGCATGGAATCTTAGAATCTTAGACATTTTTCCCTGGCCGGTTTGACTCAGTGGTTAGAGCGTCAGCCTGTGGACCAAAGAGTCCCAGGTTCGATTCCAACCAAGGGCACGTACCTTGGTTGTGGTTCATGCCTGGCCCTGGTTGGGGTAATGCGGGTGGCAACCAGTCGATGTGTCTCTCTCACACTGATGTTTCTCTCTCTCTCTCGACCCCTCCCATTCTGACTGAAGATAAATGTAAAAATATCCTTGGGTGAGGATTAAAAAAAAAAAAGAAATAACCCATTTTGAGGGGACTCATTGAACAAGAATGGACATTGTGTTTTCACTTTTCTCCTTCTGTCTGAATCCCACTCCCTTGATAAAGACACACTGTGAACTGCATGATTGAGGTTCTTCTGATCTAGAGCTGTAAAAAGTGGTATTACCTGCAGTGTCAACAACACTGACACCAAGAGTGTGAGCAGCATCAAGTCTAACCACTAGGGAGAACCTGAAGTGATCACCAATCTAATAAGCAGACAGAGATGCCAAGAACAATGGGAAAGGGATTCAGGCACAGGATGAGAGAGTAAAGGGCTGTGGCCATTCTGAGCATTGCCAGTAGCAATTGCATGGAAATGTGAGGACTTTAAGTACCTACAAATGACAACTGTGATGTGTACTGCAGATCAGGGGAACATTAACCACCTTTGAAAGGACGAGATAAAATGGACACTCAATGCTGTGAATAGAGAGATGTTGTCATCCAGCTTCACCATTTCTCTTCTCTATATGACACACCCATACATACCTCTAAACCTTGAGTCAACTTGAGGCAATGGTCCTAGAAAATGTGGGCAACAGAAAAAAAAAGCTAGTAACTCTTCGCTTCTTCACTGCTTTCTACTTCCATCCTTCACCCTGCAATTTATTTTATCCAGATGCAACCTCTCCCTTTCCAAGAAATGCTCATATACTCCCTGTGAAAGGACAAATGCTTGTGCCTGGCCTGTGCATCCTCACCACGTACTGTGCTTGTGAAGCTGGTGACTCATCACCTAGGTCATGATAGATGGTGTCAGAGAAATCCTCCTCCTCTGCTCCCTGAAGGGCTGTACTCACTCATACTGCTCTGCTTCAGGCTGCTGTCAAGTTCTGGCAAATGGTGTTTGGTACTGGAGATCTCTCTGAGTTGTGGGGATTATGGTTCTGGGGAGTCATGTTGTGAAAGACAATTAGGAGGAGAAAGAATGAAAAGAATATAAAAAAATACAGAATTATTTTTATAATTCTGCTGAGAAGATTTAAACATTTATATAGTTGCTTGTTAATGAAAAATTAAAACATTACTCTTAATTTTGAAGTTTTTTTTTTTACTTATACTCCACTCCCATCATACTCATTCTACTTTAATTGTGTATGTGTGTGTATGTGTATGCATGCTTGTATGCATAATTTTCTAGTCCAGGTGTCAATAAACTTTTTGTAAATGATCAGAAATAAAATAAAATATTTTAGATTTTTTCCACATATCTTCCTGTTTTCCCACATATCTTCCTGTTCTTCTTCGTCTTTGTCTTCGTCTTCATCTCTGTCTCTGTCTCCGTCTCTTTCTCCTTCTCTTTCTTCTCCTTCTCCTCTTTTGTCCTTCTCCTCATTCTTCTTTCTTCTCTTCCTCCTTCTTTTTTAAAATGCGATCTTTTAAAAATATTTTTTAAAACCCCATAATGTCCAAAAACAGACGATGGGCTGAATTTGGTTCTGTGTCCTAGTTTGTCAACCTCTGTGGTAGATCAGTTTTATATTTTCATACATGCACTATGAACAATAATGTAAGATTTGGGCCTCCTTTTACTCCTGTATCATAGCCTCTGTGGTTTTTATGAGCACATGACTGTTGACCATATCAATAACATTAGAGCTTTTCCTGATTGCCATATATTCCAATTTAGTTTTGTTGATGAATAAATCTCAAAAATTGGTGGTTTTTTGAAAAGGTTATTAAAACACCATGTTACTTCCAAGTTGTAGAGCTGTTTAGAAGTATATCAGGGTATAAAGTTAGACTTAAAGAGTATAAGGTTCTTAAATGAATATCAAAAAAACTTGTTTAAATCTACACCATATTTTTTTAAATAATTTTTTTTTCTTTATTGAGTTTAGAGAGAGAGGAAGAGAGAGGGAGAGAGAGATGGAAACATTGATGAGAGAGAACATCAATTGGCTTCAGCATGCCCCCCACTGGGGACCTGGCCCACAACATAGACATATGCCCTGACCGGGAATTGAACTGGCAACCTCTCTGTGCTTGGGTCGATGCTCAACCTACTAAGCCACACCGGCCAGACTACACCACATTTTTTTTTTTTTTTTATATAGAAAAAGGTATGTTCCATTATTTCTTGACCCCTAAGGATGAGCTATATTAATTTAACTGACAACTGAACTTAGTTGGGATTAATAAAGGCAACTAAGATAATTTCTGTTTGTTGTTGATGTTATTATCTATCAGGAGCATACAAAAAAGAGACTATTTATGATGACTCCTCTTAATACCTCAGAAGTTGAAATCTCAGCGTTTCTATTGATTGGGATCCCAAGGCTTGAGCATGTACACTTTTGGATCTCCATCCATATCTGCCTCATCTACCTCTTGGCCACCCTGGGCAACTGTACCATCCTATTTGTCATCAAGACAAAGCCTTCTCTGCAGGAGCCCATGTACTATTTTCTGTCCATGCTGGCTCTATCTTACCTGGGCCTGTCTTTCTCCTTTCTTCCCACCATGCCGAAGACCTTCTTGTTCAATTCCATGGAGATTTCTGCTGATGCCTGCTTTGCCCAGGAGTTTTTCATCTATGGATTCACAAACATGGAGTCCTTGGTGCTCCTGATCATGTCCTTTGATTTCTATATAGCCATTTGCAACCCTCTGAGATATAGCTCCATTCTTACCAGCTCCAGAGTTTTGCAAATTGGGCTGGTATTTGCTATTAAAAGCATTCTCCTAGTTCTTCCTTTTCCTTTCACTTTAAAGAGACTCAGATACTGTAATAAATATCTCTTATCACACTCCTACTGCTTCCACCAGGATGTCATGAAACTGTCCTGCTCTGACAATAGGGTTAACTTTTACTATGGTCTGTTTGTTGTACTCTGCGCAATGTCAGACAGTGTGTTCATTGCTGTTTCCTACGTGTTCATCCTGAAGACAGTATTGGGTATTGCATCTCATGGACAGCGGCTTAAAGCACTCATGTGTCCCACATCTATGCTGTGCCTATCATCACCTTGGCCATCATGCATCGCTTTGCCATTCATAAGTCCCCTCTGGCTATGATTCTTATAGCTGATGCGTTCTTGCTGGTACCACCCTTGATGAATCCCATTGTGAATTGTGTAAAAACTTGACAGATTAAAGGGGAGGTCCTGGAAAAACTGGGTCTAAAGTCTAAATAATGGGACAAGGGTGGAAGTTTCCATTTTTATGCAGGAAATCTTAGGAGTAAGACCACATATCTTCTAAGTAGGAGATGTTTCTATTGACTTCAAAGTCCTTAAGTTGCACTAATTAATTAGTTAAGTAATCAATCAATTCCTATCTGGAATCTAATACAACACAGCTTTTCTGCTTTTAATGAAGAAAAGGTATTTATTTCATGAAGTAGGTAGTAACCCTGCTGCTGTTTGAGGGTTTGGTGACGTCTATCCTCAGTTAAAGAGTGAGGAGTGAGAATTCAGAGAAGCTTCTAAGGAGGAGCTAGGAAGAGGGGCCTTGAACTGTAATTGCAATGTTCTGAAACCATTTAGCATCTTCTTATTTATCTCCCCCTATTTGATTCCTCATTGTAATTTACACCAAACCTTTTCACAATTATCTAAGTTTATCTAAGTATGCTTTCTTTCTTGCATCACCTGGAAGGTATTTAGAATGACAGGAGCTCATGCCCTGACAGCCTATTCAGTCAGAAGCTGCATTTTAGCAAGATCCTAGATAATTGGTGTATACATTAATGTTTTTTTGTTTGTTTAAAAATATTTGTTTTGGGGACTTCCGGTCAAGATGGCGGCGTAGGTAAACGCGGTATCGCATCCTCCCACAACCACATCAAAGTTACAACTAAACTACAGAACAACCATCATTCAAAACCGCCTGAAATTAAGCTGAATGGAAGTCCTACAACTATGAAATTAAAGCAGCAGCCACATCCAGACTGGTAGGAGGGGCGGAGGCGCGAGGGGCGGGGCGGTGGCAGCGGCAGCTCGATGGGCTGGTCCCACACCCAAGTGTGGTGGATAAAAATCAGGAGGCTCCCGTGGCTGGGAAGGTCCTTCCTGAGGACTGAGGGGTCCCCGTCCCACACCAGGTGCCCTGCTCAGGGTTCCAGTGCCAGGAAGAGAAGTCCCCATAACTTCTGGCTGGAAAAACCAGCAGGAACTGAGGCTCAGGGAGGCCAAAGTGGCTGGAGCCCCAGGCAGCTCCCTAAAGGGCCTGCGCACGGACTTATCAGACTCTCTCCCTCTAAGCTTGGAGGGGAAGCAGCTCCATGGGCGCCAAAGACATACAGGGAAGAACTGAGCTGTTTGGCATTGAAGCGAGGGCTGGAGAGGGGGCTTTCTCGGGGACAAACGTGCTGTAAGAGACCTTTGTTCCTTTGGTGAGCCCTTCCCGGGGGGCTGCAGACAGAAGCCATATCTGGGGCTCCAGCAACCTGGCTCACACTGGTAGCCCTGCCCTGTTGACTCCCTGAGACCCTGCCCCGCCCTACTTTCAAGCCCACCCAAGCTGTTGCCACTCGCTTAACCATAGGATTGGCCTGTCTTGGCTTCTGCTTCAGGTGTTCCCTAAATTCTTTCAAACAAGCAGCATCTGGTGTCAGTGAGCTCCATACCTCTCATTAAGTAATACACTGAAACAAACACAGGGAGGCAGGCAAAATGAGGAGACAAAGAAACAGGTCCCAAATGAAAGAACAGAACAAAACCCCAAGAAAAGAACTAAGCGAAATGGAGATAAGCAACCTAACAGATACTGAGTTCAAAATACTGCTTATAAGGATGCTCAATGAACTTAGTGAGAACCTCAGTGAACTTAAGGAGGGCCTCAAGAGCATAAAAAAGGACCAGTTAGAAATCATGGATACACAGTTAGAATTGAAGGAGGCATTAACTGAAATAAAGAATAATTTACACAGCTTCAATAATAGAGTATGTAAATCCAAGGAGCAAACCATTGATTTGGAATATAAGGAAGCAAAAAATGCCCAATCAGAACAGCAAAAAGAAAAAAGAATCCAAAAACATGAGCATAGTGCAAGGAGCCTCTGGGACAACTTCAAGCGTGCCAACATTCGCATCTTGGGGGTGCCAGAAGGAGAAGAGCGAGAACAAGAAATCGAAAACCTGTTTGAAACAATAATGGCAGAAAACTTTCCTACTTGGTGAAGGAAACAGACATACAAGTCCAGGAAGCACAGAGAGTCCCAAACAAGATGAACCCCAAAAGGCCCACACCAAGACACATCATCATCAAAATGCAAAAGGTTCAAGACAAAGAGAGTATCTTAAAAGCAACAAGAGAAAGGCAGCTAGTTACCTACAAGGGAGTTCCCATTAGGCTGTCAGCTGATTTCTCAAAAGAAACTTTGCAGGCCTTAAGGGAGTGGCAAGAAATATTCAGAGTGATGAAAACCAAGAACCTACAACCAAGATTACTCTATCCTGCAAAGCTGTCATTTAGAATCGATGGACATATAAAAACTTTCCCAGACAAGAAAAAGTTAAAGGAGTTCATCACTACCAAACCGTTATTATATGAAATGATGAAGGGTCTTTTTGAAGAAAAAGATAAAATGTATGAACAAACAAAATGGCAATGAATACATATCTATCAACAATGGAATCTACAATCAAAATGAACAGGTAGAACAGAAACATTCTCATAGATACAGAGAACATTTTGTTGGTTGCCGGTTGGGAGGGGGGTTGGGGGAATGGGTGAAAAAGGTGAAGGGATTAAGAAGCACAAATACATTGCTAGACTGACAAACCTCAAAGGGAAAGGGGTTGGGGGTGGGTGGGAAGAAATAAACCAAAGAACTTATATGCATAACCAATGGACACAGACAATAGTGTGGAAAAAGGTGGGAGGGGGGCAGGAGTGAGGAGGAGGGGGTCAATTGGGGAAAAATGTGGTACATCTGTAATACATTTTACATCCAACAATAAAGATTTAAAAAAAAATATTTGTTTTATTGATTTCAGAGAAAAAGGGAGAGGGAGAGAAAGATAGCAACACCAATGAGAGAGAAACATTCATCAGCTGCCTCCTGCACACCCCCTGATGGGGATTGAGCCTGCAAGCATGGCATATGCCCTGACTGGGAATCAAATCAGTGACCTCCTGGTGCATGGGACAACGCTCAACCAGCTGAACCACACTGGCCGGGCTATACATTAATGTTTAAAAAATACTTTTCTGGGGCAATGTGATAGGGGGAACCTAGAGATTGTGTCTTTTGCTGAAGCCAATTTTGGGGAAAATTGTAGGAGGAACTTATAGGTGGGAATAGGCATTTGGCAGTATTTTTAGTAAAGGTAGGGGCACAGTGGATGGAGACCCATAGGCATCTCCAACATCATGCATATGTCTCTCTCACTGATGACATTCTGATCTACAAAGGAAGGGCTGTGCTTTATTCAACCTTAAAAGTCTCTTCATTACTTCTGTGAAAAGAGAAAACTGACCCATAGTACTGAGGGGCCTTTAGCATGTCATGCAAGTTCCTCAGGTTTTGCTGGGGAAGGGATGCGGGGGTGAGTCAGGCCAATCATCATCTAGGCTCCACTCTCCAGTCTCTGCACCTCTTGCCAGGAAGTTAACATTGATAGGGAATGTAAGGGATCTTTTTGGGAAGGGGTTCTGAATTTGGGGTAGCCCATAATACTATTAGGTAATAAATTCCAAATCACAACCCAGAATCTGCACCTCTGTGGCCAAGTGCAATTTTAATACTGGAAGCTCCCTGGTCCCACCTGTCTCCTCCTCGCATTTAAATAGAGCCAGACTAAAGCATTTCATGGACCTCCTAATGAGAAGGGGTCAGTAAAAACACTCTAGGAGCCAGCAGGACTATGCCATCCTTATTTCGGAGATCAGAGTCCAGGATTAAGATATAATGTAGCTCCAGACTGAGGATTTAGAAGCCAACCCACAGAAGAATGAGTAAAAAGACGCCATCAGATGCCCTTTAAACTATCTGCTGTAATAACTTCGTCTTTCTTGCCAGGGAGGAGGCAAAATGAGTAGACAAACTAGGGATTCAGCTGGAAAACAAGTTCTCTGGTCTCAATTCTGCCATTTCCTGGTTGTGTGGTTTTGAAAAAATTACTTTCTATATATTACGGTTTATGATATGTTTCATATGTACTTTGAAATGTAAAAATAATTCCTTCTTCTGCATTGTATGAATTAATAAATTTGGTTTTAAAAGGTACAAAATCCTGCCAGCTGGTGTGGCTCAGTGAATTGAGTGTCCACCCATGGACTGAGAGTTCCCGGTTCAATTCCCAGGAGGGGCACATGCCTGAGTTTCAGACTCAGTTCCCAGTGAGGCGTGTGCTGGAGGCAGCTGATCTATGTTTCTCTCTCATATCGATGTTTCTAGCTCTCTCTCTCTTCCTCTCTACTTAAAAAAATCAATAAAAACATATTAAAAAAAAACAAGTACAAAATCCAGATATGGTCTTCAGGTAGGACTGTCTGGGCAAATAGTGTTTAGATGATTTCATATAAAAATACAGATTTGCAAATTATCTTAAAAGTGAGAAAATAGCCTGGCCTGTGTGGCTCACTGGTTGAGTGTCGACCCATGCACCAGGAGGTTGCTAGTTCGATTCCCGGTCAGGGCACATGCCTGGGTTGTGGGCCTGGTGCCCAGTGGGGGCATACAGGAGGCAGCCAATCGATGTTCTCTCTTATCGATGTTTCTATCTCTTTCTCCCTTTCCCTTTCTCTCTCTAAGGTCAATGAACAGAAAGTATTTAAAAAAAGTGAGAAAATATGGCAATACTAGGCCTACACTCAGTAGGAATCCACTGAGAAGTAGCTAGCCCCTTAACACAGTCCTCACAACTCACAGACTGAGTGTGTACTTGATCCACTAATTTCTTTTATCACTTCTCTCTTCTAGGTATTTAAACTAATGATTCCTGTTATGAATTCTTCATCTCTCTCTCTCTAACACACACACACACACACACACACACACACACACACACTCACACATTCACACACTGGAGAGTTTTCTTTAGCAATGAGAGCAACCAGAGAAATGGGTTTGGCAGAACTTTACCTGGTCTACAGTTTCATTCAACAGCCATGTATCACTGTTACATTTTATTTACATTTGGAAATGTTCTTGCCAATACTTGTGCTGTTAGAGGAGAAAAAATGCTTTTCCTCAAATCTATCGGTCAAGTTGATGTGGAGTGATTTGGAGAGAGAAAGAGGGAGAGGGAGAGGGAGAGGGAGAGGGAGAGGGAGGGAGAGAGGGAGAGGGAGGGAGGGAGAGAGAGAGAGAGAGAGAGAGAGAGAGAGAGAGAGAGAACAGTGCCTCCTGCTGGGTCAGCAGTGTTAATAACAACTACTAGACAAGAAGGCTTTGACAGGGTTGATGGATGTGTTCAGTGACCAGGAGGAAAGAGTGAGAACCAGGAGAGAGCAGTTGAGGCTCTGCTGTGAAAGAGAGTTCTTTGCTCCCCAAATATGGTGAAGTAATAAACAGAGAGAGGCAGTTGGCGGTGCCAGGCTTAGTTCATCTACTATTGATTTACAAATGTCCACTCAAAAATGATTATCAGGTCCCAAGTTGTCATTTTCTGTCTATAAGATGAAGTGGTAGAAGCTTAAAGAACCTTCCTGCTATAAAGTTTTAATTCAAATGTAATATGCATACAACATTTAAATATTGTTACTTTAATTTTATTATGAATTCCAAATCAGTTTATCAAACACCGCTTATGTTCAGACACTGTGATACAGGGACATGATTCATGTTATCCTCATTATACCTATTTGGGAGCAACTGATGCGAAGTTAACACAAGAAATAGTGGGCTGAGAATTCAAACCCTGGCCTGAGGGGCTCCTAAGTCTATGTTCACATGGTTCTACTCTCAATAAATACATGGAAAACTGGAAGTGGGTGTATCAGGGAGAAGGAAAAGGTAGACTTGGGGAAAGCAGGGCTTCTTCGAGACCTCATCACTGATTAAAAACATTGCCTCAAAACCAGGCTGTTTCTCTGTTCAACAATTTCAAAATATTTGTTTTAGATTAAGGCAAATCTCAAAATAAATATTGCATCTTTAATTTTAGAGACTTGGGGTATTCTTAAATTCTCAGCCTCAGTATTTTCATTTGTGAAGTAGACATTTACACTTATTTAATTAGTTTAATAAGAGAATATATAATATATCTTGCAGAGAAACTTGACATAATATGAGTAGATAACAATTTCTGCATTCCTGGAATGTATACCAAAATATCATTGTGTGTTCTTGTTTGGTGACTAAGTTAATTCAGTTTGTTACTTTTCATTTAATATGGGTCCTTTTATAAACACAAGAGAAAAATATTTCAATGTCAGAAAATTTTTCAACACATTAAAGCAGAAAATTATATTAATGGATTATGAAAAAACATTTGGCAGAATTCATTAAGTACACTTATTAAAAATGAAAATGAAATGTAAATGAACAATTTAAATGTTATAACATTTACCCATCTAGAAGCCAATCAGTTTTCTAACAGGTGAAACATTAATGCCATGTCCATTAAAATGAGAAACAAGATTTGAATGTTCACTTTCACTCTTAATCTTTCATAATGGATTGGAGATCTAGTGAATTCAATCAAATGAATGGAAATAATGTGCAAGAATTTTGGAGAAAAGTTACCAATCATCTATTTTTACATATATATGCTCTATACAAATAAAATGCCCAAAGTAAAATAAAAAGCTACCATAGTACCATAGTGCATATGATAGTTGGTAAAGTACATATAATTCAAGATAAAAATGTTTTTCTCTTTCTAGTAATATGTATGTGGAAACAGAAATGAGGAAATATTTTATAAATAATAACAGTTGTTATACACTTAAATCATACACTAGAAAACTACATGGAAATAAATCTAATTAAAACTAATGCTTTTATTAAAAATGTAATACTATATTGGTAAAGGCATAAAACTAGGATCTCTTGCAAATTTATATCTAAAACATGAACAATACAATAGAAAAATGGATGAATGTTATTTGAAGAGAGTATTCATAGAGGTAACAAAATAATCAATAGACATGTGAAAGATAGTCATTCTTACAATTGGGGAAATTCAACATAAAGGTAAATGTGATAATTCTCAGTAATAAAATTGAAAATTTAAGAATGGTGGTAACAGCGAATTTTAGTGGATATGCAAGAAAAAGACACACTTCTACATAGGGTAGATATTTAAATTAATATAGCTTTTGGGGGCAGGGACCCACCAATATATATTGAAAATAAAAAATGTACAACCTTTTGAAACCAGCAGTGATGATCAAGAGATCAGTCTTATAGAAGTAAAAGCAGAAGTGCACATGGACAGCTGCATGAGGATGTTTATTACAACATTGTTTAGAGTGCCATAATACTGAAGACAACTCGAACATCCATTACTAGGAAATAGTTCAGTTACTTGCAGTCCATCTGTGCCAAGGAATATTATGTAGTCCTTGAAAGAATCCATATTTACTTTGAGGGATTGCTACCATAAGAAAGACAAGATACAGAAAGGCATGCAGAATGTTATTCAACTTTTGTGCTATAAACAAAGCAAGTGCCTCATACATGTATGTTAGTAATTGTAAGAACATAAAGAAAACATCATTAGGAAATTAACCATATTTATAGAATAAAATTGTAATTGTACTGTTTGTTCATTTTTTCAACGTGCAACCACAAATCTTAGTTGCTTACAACTACAGACTTTATTGTAATGCTTGCTGATTATCAGGTTGACAAAAGTCCTCTTGATTGTGACTGTTTTGACTTGATGGCTCTGCTTCAGGTCTCCAGCCATCTAGGGTTGGCTTCAAGCTCTATGTTTGCCCCATGTATCTCATACTGGGGACCAGGTAGAAGAAACAGTGACTACCAGAGCTAAACATTATTCATAGTAAAGGAAGAAATCCCACTGAAAAAATCCCACTTGGGCCCCTGCTCTTATCACATCCACTAATATCCTACTGACCAAAATAAGTCATATGGACTATGTTGATTAGAGTAAGTCATGCATCCAAGCTCAAAGAAAAAGTGAAGTGAAGGTAAGTACAATATGCCCACTATGACCTCGATGATGTAGGTGTGGATATATAATACTAATACTAGGAATTAAGACCAACAGTTTTATCTACTATGTGTAAGACTCCATTTATATAAAACTTTACATTTACTAGTGTTCACTAAAAAATGAATTATGGTTACATTTGGATAACAAAATTTAAGGTAAGTTTTACCTTTTTCTGAATTATTTGAAATTTTAATCACAAATATGCATATACATTAAAAAATTATACCAACATTTTGAATTAAGTGATGAGTTAAGAAGTTTACTTCCCCTCTTTTTTTCCTGATCTTATCAGAGTTGTATAGCATATATCTTGGCGTGAAAATCCTAAATGAAATACTTACTTGTGCCCTCCCCTTTCACCCAATCCCTAGGATAAGTAAGAAATCTCTACTCTTTTATGATGGCCCAAAGCTAGTTGAAGGTCCTTCATCTAGTTGAGTAGAATGGTTCTGTCTTCTTTTTTTCCCATGTAACTGCTTTACTCCTTCAGTTTCCTCAGTTATTAGGATATAGATGTAGTGTAGAAATTAACAAAAAACAAACAAAACAACAACAGATATACTTGGATGGTTGTGACAAGACCTAGATTCTGGTCCCTTCAATGCCATTAATTTGTAGTGTAACAGTGGATAGACCTTCCATTCTCTAGTGTTCATAAGGTTTCATAAATATACATGGGCACACATTTAGAAATAGGCATATCCATTCATGTTCATGTGCTTATGTGTACCTGGAAGACCATTTCAGCTATGGAAACCTTTGTATCAGGTAGCCTTGAGCCACCAAATGTGGAGGCACATCATTCTCACTGAGCGCAACCTACCTTCCTGGGTTGCAATCTCTTGAGTATTCTCTCTCTAATCTCCTTCATCTTGACACTATACAGAATAGGGTTTATCAGTGGAGGAAGCAGGAAGTGGACATAGGAGAGAAGTGTATGGGCAGACTGAGGGACTGGCATCCTAAGACGGTCAATGAGTGCCAGGAGGATCATGGGCACATAGAAGAGGAGCACAGCAGAGAGGTGGGCAGCACAGGTTTGGCCAGCCTTCCAGCGATCCTCACTTGATCCCAAACCTTGCAATACCCTGCCAATTAAGCCATAAGAAAAGAAAATAAGCAGCGGGTCCAATCCCATGGCTGACAGGACCACAAAGAGGCTATAGACTGCACCCCAAGCTCCTGGGCAGGCCAATCGGGCCATATCTGGGTGCAAGCAATAGGAATGGGTCAGGACCTGTGGGTGGCAATAGGGCATTTGGGCCAAGAGGAATGGTAGGGGCAGATGGAGACCCAGGCATCGGAAAGCAATGGTAAGGCTAATCTTGCTAATGACATCATTGGTGAGAAGTGTTGGGTAGTGGAGAGGACGGCAGATGGCCAGTGCCCGATCTAAGGCCATGGCGAGCAAGACAGAGGACTCCATGACAGAAAAGACATGGACACAGAACATCTGCAGGAGGCAGGCTGAGGCAGGGACAGCATGAGCATCAGCAAGGGCAAGACCCAGCAGCGTGGGCATCAGGGCTGTGGCCAAGCCAACATCAGACACACTAAGCAGGAAGAGGAAGAAGTACATTGGACGGTGCAAGGTGGGCTCTATGGCAATGATCCAGAGGATAGTACTGTTGCCCAAAACAGAGAGAAGGTAGACAGTGATGAGGAGTATCGTCCACCAGGAGGGTACAGCAGCCAGGCCTGGCATGCCTACCAGCAGAAAGGTGGGGGTCATTGAAGTGCTGCTATTGGGGGCTGCCTGGATGGGGAGTGTTGACATCGTTCAGGATCCCACTTTGAGCTCTGGAATCTGAAAACTGATTAGAAAGATTTACTTAATCTTATGACATATTTGTGTGATGCTTTCTAAAAGAGCTTGCCTTTTCCTTCCTCTTCTCCTCCATACCTGTTCTAATGTCTATGCCACAGACATCCATTGCTTTGGAGTTTTATTCTATAGCTGTCCTCAAAGCTCTGTTTCTGTCTTTAAATTGTTTTTCCATTTTCATTTACTCCGTCCTGTCTGGTAGCTTTTTCTTAACTTACCTCCTTCCCCTTAATAGCAAACACCTGGGAGAAAGTTTATGTTCCCATGAATACTGTTTCTGCTCCTCCCAACCCCAGGCAATCTTACTTCTGCTTTATCACACTCACTTTTCAGTTCACTTGAATAGTTCTCATAAGTTTACCAGTTACTCCTTTATTACTAACTCAAGAAGCACTGGTTTTCTGAAACTGATTTATTTCTCAATGAGCTTTGACTCTTACTAATTCACTTTCTCCCTTTCTTTTAAATTCTCTCTCTCAGAATTTACCTCTTTAGTTCCTCTTGCTGTGTCCCATCCAATTTGTACACTGATGTTTCTGAGAGATCTTTATTCGGCTCCCTTCTTTTACCTTGGTGGTCTATCTACTCTCGCGACTCCAACTGAATTCCATAAACTGGAGAGTCAGGAATATATCCCCCAGATTATTCTATATTTATCCCACCATGTAAACCTCTACATGGATATTCCATGTATTTTAAACTAAAACAAATCTTAACAGATGCATCTTAAAATCTCTTCTTGCTTTCTCAGTTAAGAGACAGTGGTGGAAAAATTTCAAAAATGACCAAAGGAAAAGAAGCAATATGTCTTGTTTCCCTAAGTTAATAGGTGGTGTTACTATTCACCAATCTCCAAAAATAAAAGCCTCATGATAAAAACTCTTTACAAAACAGAAATAGAAAGGAACATCTTCAACCTGATAAAAGGTATCTATGAATTAACCTAACATCACACTTGACTGTAAGATTTAGAATGATAAAAAGTTGTCCACTTTTGTCACTTTTATTCAACATTGTAATGAAGATTCTAGATAATGCATTAAAGAAAACTAATTAAAATGTCCAGTTTGATCTTTATTCATAGATGACATGAAGTTATTCGTAAAAAATTCTAAGGAATCCATTAAAGAGCTACTAAAACTAATCAATGAGTTTAACAAGGTCACTGAATACAAAGTCAAGAAACAAACTTCAATTGTTTATATATATAATAGCAATGAACAATCTAAAAGTAAAATTAAGTAAATGATTTTATTCACAATAGCATCAAAATTTTAAAAATTGAAATTAATACAATAGAAAATATCCTATTTATACATTGAAAACTATAACGCAATGCTGAAAAAATTTTACCTATTTTTATATTTTTGAATATGATTTTTTTTAGTGAGAGAGGAAGGGAGAGAGAGATAGAATCATCCATGTGAGAGAGAAACATTATCAGCCGCCTCCTGCAACCCACTACTGGGGATTTAGCCTGCAACCCAAGCATGTACCCTGACTGGGACTTGAACTGGGACCTCTCAGTCCATAGTTCAACACTCAATCCACGAGACACACTGGCTAGGCAAAAATTTTAAAAGCTCTAAGTAAATGAAGAGATATTCTACATTTATAGATTAAAAGTTGACAATAGTCAATATAGTTAAAATATTTATAAATATGAAATATTTAGGTATCTCTCAATCACGCCCCCCAATTTAATCTATAGTTTCAACATTATCCCTAACAAAGGGCCAGAGGATTTTTTGTAGAAATTGATAAGCTTACCCTAAAATTCATATGGAAATGCTATGGAAGTGGAATAGCCAAAATTATTTTGAAAAAGAAAAAACAAAGTTGGGAAAGTATACTAAACTTCAAAACTTACTATAAAACAACACCAAGTCAAGATGGCACAAAGATAGACATAGACTAATAAAATGGAATAAAGAGCTTAACATGAATTAAATATTTACATAATACTGCAAACTATAGAATAAAACATAGGAGGAAGCTTCACGACATTGGAATTGACAGTGATTTCTTGTATGACACCAAAGCACAAGTAACAAAAGCAAAATTAACAAATGGGACTATATTAAACTTAAAACTTCTGACATGAAAGGCAACCTACAGAATAGGAGAAAAGATTTGCAAACTCTATCTGATAGAGGATTAATATCCAAAATATATAAGGATCTCTTACAATTCAATAGTAAAAAAACAAAATAGTTCAATTTTAAAAAGGCAAAGAAACTGAATACATATTTTTCCCAAGAAGACATAAAATGTCCAACAGGTATATGAAAAGATGCTCAAAATCACAAATCGTCAGGGAAATGCAAATCAAAATTATAATTAGGTATCACCTTATGCCTGTTAGAATGGTTTTTATTTAAGAACCACCCCCCCTGGAAAAACAACAACATAATAAACAAAACAGTTACATACTGTTGGTGGGAATGTAAAAAAAAAAAAAAAATGGTGCAGCCATTATGGATAACAGTACGATGGTTCCTCAAAAAATTAAAAATGGAATTATCATATGATCCACCAATCCTACTTCTGGGTATATATCCAAAAGAATTAAAATCAGGATTTTGAAAAATATCTGCATTCCCATGTCATTATTCACAATAGCCAAGATATAGAAACAACTTAAAGGTACATCAGTGGGTAAATGGATAAAGAAAATATGGTGTAGCCCTGGCCGGTTTGGCTCATTGGTAGAGTGTCGGTTCGCGGACCAGAGAATCCTGAGTTCGGTTCCTGCTAATGGCATATACCTTGGTTGCAGTTTGTCCCCGGCCCCAGTTGGGGTTGTGTGGGTGGCAACCAGTCGAAGTGTCTCTCTCACATCGATGTTTCTCTCTCCCCCCTTCTCTCCCTTCTGCTCTATCTGAAGAAAAATGCAAAAAATATCCTCGGGTGAGGATAAAAAAAAAAAGATGTATACATACAATGGAATGTTATTCAGCCTTTAAAATAAAGGAACTCCTGCCACATGTTACAATGGGAATGGACCTGGAGGACAGTATGCTTAGTGAAATAAGCCAGTTACAGAAAGAAAAATACTGCATGATTCCACTTATATGAGGCATATAAATAATCAAACTTCTAGAAACAGAAGAGAATGGTGGTTGCCAGGATCTGGAGGGAGGGAGAAACAAGGAATTGCTATTTAATGAGTATAAAGTTTATTATGTAAGATGAATGAGTTCTAGAGATCTTTTGTACAAGATCGTGCCTATAGTTAACAACTTAAAAATGTAGTAAGTGGTTAGAACTTATGTTAACCATTCTTACAAATATTAAAAATTCATATCACAATATTCTCATATAGCAATGGTATCATATATAAGATTAAAAGATAAGGAAAAGATTGGGACAGAGTGTCCCAAAATGAAATAATATTTGCAACTTAAGTTGTTGGAAAAAATTTAAATTTGGAATGTTTAAAGAACTGAAAATAAATAAGAAAGAGCCCTGGCCAGTTTGGCTCAGCCGTTGAGTGTCAGCCTGTGGACCAGAGAGTCCCGGGTTCAGTTCCTGCTAGGGGCACGTACCATCAAAAAAAAAAAAAAAAAAAAAAAAAAGATGGGTGGTCTAATATAAAATCTGGCAAAATATGAACATAATTTATATAAGAATAAATACAAATGCTAAACAGATGTGTAATAAAATCCAACTCAGTGATTACTAAAATAATACATATTTCAAAAATAATAAAACATTTCTTACCCATTGTGTGGGATATAACCATAAAATTTGATAAAATTATATGCTGGAAAAAATATTAAAACACTACTTTTAATCAAGGCTGTCACTATTATAAAATTATGTAGCCCTTTTGGGAACAATTTAGTACATTGCATTAAAGTTAGAACTTTACTTGATTTGACAATTCTAGTCTTGATCTATCTATCACAGAAAAAAGTTTCTCATGTGCACAAAGAAGCATTAAATTTTTTGTTTGCAATAGGAAAGAAAGTAGACATCCTCATAATTCTCATATTAATCTTATAACTAAGTAATCAGGGAGATGGTCATGGTGCATAATAGTTTCAATAGTTAAGACTGAAAAAATATTGTTGAGTTAAAAAAAGATGCATAGTGATTTATACATTGTGGTATGATATATGTTTTAGAAGGCTTTTAAGTATCTTCCTCCCAGATGCTATATTTGAACCTGTCTAGAAATAGTCCTTAAAGGATTTGCATTACATTGATTTGATTAAAGTAGTGATGTCTGGGGGAAGAGAACTAATATTGAATTGAGGATATGATTTAAAGATGACTCTGGCCTTAATTTTTTCAAGGAAAGCTATATTCTTGTAGCAAATGAGTAACTGTCAAATATTCCTATATTCCATTGTCTCATCTCAAATTTTCTTCCGTATCCAATTCTTTTTCCCATTAATTGTGTTGTTTTTTACTGAGGCTTTTGTTTGAATGATCCCAAATATCTTCCCTGCTGCTGGTTCTGCCTTCCAATCCTTCCTCCAACCAGATCTCACAGCACTATTTCTAATTTGCAGTCTGATAATGTGGCTGTAGCATCTACCCATAAAACCATTCG
The DNA here is from genome assembly GCF_014108415.1 of Molossus molossus. Classification (NCBI taxonomy): domain Eukaryota; kingdom Metazoa; phylum Chordata; class Mammalia; order Chiroptera; family Molossidae; genus Molossus; species Molossus molossus. The sequence continues at coordinate 47,918,377 of NW_023425348.1, forward strand.
ATTTTTTTGCTACTTTAAAATAAGCGCCACACCTTTATTTGTCATAGAAACCCCTACACCATCTGGCCCGAGACAACCTTGACTGCTTAGCTCATTTCTCTTCTATTTCTGCTCACATCTTAGCCTTTCAGAACTACAGTCACTCCTCAGATGTGTCATTGCTTTTTACACTTTCAAAATAATACATGTTATAAGTGGAGTTTCCTCCTCCCTCTCTGTATCATACTTTATTTATACCGTTAAGTTCCAAATCAGACATTGTTCTCGTCCCAAAACCCCTGCTAAGCACCTCTCCTCTAACAGCCCTGGGATGGATTGTTTACCCTGTGACACTAGCGTCCATTCTCTAGTAGAGTCCCTGTTATTCCCAATTATTCATATTTCTTTCTTTGGCTTTCTCCTCAACGAACTGTTAACTTCCTCAGGGGATGGTTCTTTATTTTATTCATTGTTGCGAGTCCAGTTCCTGGTTTATATTAAGCTTCAAATAAATGTGCTTCATAAGTCTTTGATACTTCTATTTTGTGCTTTTGCAATTCTGTGTTTCAAAATTTGATCTCATTCTGAAATACCCACTTTTATTATTCCATTTTCAAAATCTTCCCATCCACCTGTCATCCATACCTCATATCCCTTTCTCCAAAAGGTTATCTCTCCAACTGATTTTTAGTTTCCAACTCTCTCCTCCTCTGACTCTCTGCCTGAGGTGTCCCCTGGATGAAGCTGCTTCTGAGTGTCTGGGCTTGCAATCCGGAGAACAGAGGTTTCTCACGTACACCGTACTTTTTACAGAACATTCCTGCTCATTAAGAACAAGTCAGGGAGCAGGTATGCTTGACAGAAGGTAAAGCAGAAAGAGGCTTGGGATAGGTGCCTGTTGAACAGAGCCCGTGAGGCTTTCGTGAGGCTATTTAAGCCATCACACAGGAGCCTTAATATTTGACAGGTTCATTTCTTCCCAAAATTTTGAAAGCCGTCTTATGCATACCTAACTGGTGTACCTAAAAGTAATTATATTTTCTGCCATTTACACTATTTATACACAGAAAGATACATTTTATTTTTTATTTTTATTTTTTATCCTCACCCGAGGACATTTTTCCCTTTTTTTTGTTCAGGTAGAGTGGGAGGGAGAGAGAGGAACAGAGAGAGAGAGAGAAACATCGATGTGAAAGGAACACATCGAGTGGCTGCCACCCGCACAACCGACCAGGGCCGGGGACAAACTGCAGCCGAGGTACGCGCCCTTAGCGGGAACTGAACCCGGGTCTCTCAGGACCGCAGGCCGACGCTCTAACCGCTGAACCAAACCGGCCAGGGCCAGAAAGATACATTTTGTAATCAAGGTGAACATCCACAAATAACATAGACTTATATGCATATGCTCACACAAGCACACACTTATCTGCACTGATACACAGAAACACTCAAACTTATGTAAGAAAAGTTTCTATTCATGGATAAACCTATTTTTTGAGACAGATGCATATCAAACTAGCTATTGAAACAGAAATGTACTTCATACTCATATATGCATTGAAGGATACAGAAACATGCAAATGCTCATTCCCTAAGATAGAAGCACCTCTGAATATGTACTGGCATGTATGCATGTACTCACATGAAGAATCACACGAAAACAAAAGCTCCCGTACATGCACATGTGTTGTTATTATGTGTATACTTATCTCCATAAATCATGCATGGCAAATGCTTTTAACCAATCTTTTGCCACCTCAGGTAATGACTGCTAGGTAAATTTAAAGATGCAATAATTGTTCCAAAATGCATGTATGCAGTCAATGAGTAACTCTTATTCATTCACATACACACACATATTCATCAGACATTAACAAACATCTCTTCAACGGTCAGCATATGTACATACATTTATATACAAGGGGATTTTATACCTCTTACAGTCACATTTCATATCACTCAATTAGGCCACATTTCCCTTCGAATATCTAATAGACTTCTACAAAGACAAGTAAGCTTTCTTTTTCTCAAACTAAAGTCTTATTTTCTTTAGATTCAATTCTATGACAAAATAAACAGTGGGGACATTCTCACCATAAGATATTTATAAATCCTGAATAATGTCTTCTAGGAGAGACAAAATTTCATTCACTATCAGATTGATTCCCTGCTATCGGAGAGATAAGTGGCTAAGGTTAGTAAAGCAATGAAAAATAAGATATTTGATTATAGGGGAGATCCTGCAGCCACATAGAGATGGCAGAGTATTATGAATAAACATGCTCACTTTACTTTTGTGTCCAGACCTAGCCTGGCTGTTTGGCCCCTCACCACAATCTTTCCTGCTACTTACCAGATCAGCACTGAAGAGTGTGTCAGACAAGGTCTTTGGTTGCAGATGGATGCTGCAGAATTAGAATGGCTTCAAGAAGTGGCCAGTGTGACAGGGTTTGTAGCATTAACTCCCAAGGACTTGAGCAATGGAAGATAAGCCGGAGTAGGAAGAAATGGCTAAGGGAGTGGACTTATTTCCCAAACAGTGATTGCCCCTCCACATTGTGAGAGACCCCCATTTGTCTCCACATTAATCCTGACTGTACTAAAAGAGATATCTGCAGTGCTGAGCACCAAGCAAGCTGCTGGAGACAGGTGGTGTGACCCATGGATAACCACCTAACAAAAATAAAACAATATAGGAAAGAGAAATGATTAGGTAAGTCACCGGGCCCCAATTTAGAAAATAGCCTTCCATATTCTTAGTCTCAAATCTTTGTGGAATAGAAATGATCAGTTTGGCTGCTCCCTATGTTCAAATTATTTCTCATGCTGTGTCTTTATTGAAGATGCCTGTGGAATTTAACCTTGCCCTGAATAACCTGGGGACAAACACCCCAGTGGATGACCTTTGGGGTCCGGTAGGCAGCCCATATGTAAGGTATAGAAGATTTCCCCACTGAATTTTCAAACTTCCTAAGTTCTACCATTTTTACATCCAGTAAAGTTAGAATTGCACTATATAATTTTAACACATTCCCAGTGATGTTTCATGTGACTTTCTAAAGTATAATGTGTTTTTTTTTAAAAATTAAAATAATTGAGGTGACATTGGTAAATAAAATTATATGGGTTTCAAGTGTCCAGTTCTATAATACATCCTCTGTATGTTGCATTGTGCTCACCACCCAGAGTCAAATCTCCTTCTGTCACAATATATTTGACCCTCTTGATATGTTCAATGTTGAATCCCAATTTCAAATACTACGTGCTTGGTCATAGTCCTTGCCTTTGAACCTGCAGCTACCTTTACCTTCTCTCCATTTTCCATTTCAGGAAACAATGTATACCTACTGGACCTCAGATGCTACCAGCTCACATAGGCCTTCTAATATATTACTCCTTCCAAAAGAGTCACTCTGTCTCCTACCTCTATGCATTTGTCTAGCATAAACTTGCACAATTATACCTCCTCCCACGCCTTCCTACTACTCTTTGAGCTATTGGAAGACAAACGCCATCTTTTATAGTTTTTATTCCTATAATAACAACATCTTTTCATTATACATGAAGTAAGTTTGTTGAATTTCATGAGCTGTTTTAAAAAGACCACTTATTTATAAGAATTTTTCATTCTTGAATGTAAAGCTCTTTTAACTAAAGTTGACATACAATATTATATTAGCTTCAGGTGTGTAGCATAGGGATTTAACATTTATATACCTTACAAAAGGATCACCACGAGAAATCTAGTAACCATCTGTCCCTGTACAAAGTTACTGTGTTATTATTGACTGTGTTCTCTATGCTGTGCTTTACTTCCCTGTGACTCATTTACAGTTTGTGCCTCTTAATCTCCTTCACCTTTCTGCCCATCCCCTCACCACTCAACTCTCTGGAAACTATCAGTTTGTGTGTTCATTTGTTTAGATTTTTAAGGGAAAAAAAATGAGTCTGCTTATACAAAAATGTCTCGCTGCCCGGATTCTGGGCCTCAGAGCTCCTTGCCTTCTACTGTTTCTCTGGTCTCTCCCAATCATTTCATCCCAATTTCCCAGTTCCAGTCTACTTTCCCACTCTTTTTTGAATGAAGTAACTTTCTAAGAATGATAAAATTATTTGCCCAATCTCCTTTCTGTCCTTCCAAGCTCAGAAACAGTGACTTCTACATCATTTTCTCCCTCCTCTTCTCTCCCTTTCTTGTTTTATCTCCCCACATACTACCCTCTCCCCATTGATTTTTATGTCTCACCTGGAGTCTGATTGTCCTTTTCCACACCCGCTCTCTCGTTGTGGCATTCACTCACACCTGGTTCTCCCTGTGACCCTCACACAGTTTGGTGTTCTAGTGGACTGCCTCAGGTGTATTCTTTATACTACTTTTGTTGTGTTCCATCTGGGGGAGTGGGTGAGGTGTGGGATACAGAAAAGGTGAGCACAGGTGTCCAGCCTCTTGTTGCCAGAGTCCCATGGGGAGGCTCGATGAGAATGCTGTGGTTAGTTAAGGGCCTGCTGTTCTGCCCAGAGGAAGCACCATGATAACCTTTGGATGGCAGCAGGAATGGATGCATCCTTCCATCCCCAGCATCTAGCCCAGCTCTCATAGTCCTGGAAGCAGGTCCCTCTCCACCCCACACTAATCCTGAGCACAAAAGCCCCGTAGGTCCCAAGGTCCTCTCTTGCCTGGGCCTGTCTGCCCTTTGGCAATTACCGCCTTCTTTTTTTCAGAGAACAGATTATGAACCCCAGACAGTGCCCCAAGCTCAGTCCACAGGGACAACTTCTGGTTTTGTTGCTGGCCTTTGTTTTGACTAATTGTCATTAGTACAGTGGAGTACCACATGGTGCTAATAGCTAAGGTCACAGATTCCATCTTTGCAGAGATCACTTAGTCACTTTGCTTGGGATCCTCAGGCTAAGGCTTGAATCAATTCAAAGACTATGTAGGATATAGAATGACCTCTTCTTCTGTTAGAGTTTGACCCCCACCCCTGGCATAGGCACACTGCTATAATAAAATCAGATCTGTCTGGAATACAATAGCTAGCTTGACTGAAACCCCTCACTCCTTTGGCCCAGTTATTTTGGCTTATTCTCTTTCTTTGTCTTCCCTATACTTTGCACTTTCTTATTCTCCCTAACATTTATTGTTCTTTATAGATGCCCTGTTTTTTGATGGATCAAATATCATCAGATACCCCCCTCCCCATGCCAGCTTGTGGCTTTTCCTTCACACCCTGGACTTAATCAACCTGGGCATTCATTGTGCACCATGCCATCTACTGCTCCTCCCCCCGTGAGACCTTTCAGGGGTACTTTTGTTCCTGTAATCCCTGCAACAGACCTGGGTAACCAGATCCCAGCTCATGGGTTTATCCTGGCTCATCCCTGTCACTTCTGCTCCCTTTCAGGAGATGGTACATTAATCTCCTTAAGCCCAGGGTGCAGCTAAGCTTCCCCTGGATTCAAGTTACTGCATCCCTCCTCTCACTTCCTTCCAGACAACTCCAGAAGGTTTGATCTAGTGGACCTGGGAGATCCCTCAAACTCTCCTGCTGAAGTTTTAACACCATGGAGAATGGAGATGAACACGTTGACTACATTAGCTCCTCAGAACACCCACAACCCCATATCCAGGCCCTGTGTTAGGCTCCCTGTTCACTTCAATGTACCACACCCTATCTTTTCATCAACCTAGGATCCAGGGCTGTCTTACCTTTAATCTCCAAACTACAGAAAGGCTCTATACGATCTGCTCTCTGTGATGATCAGGACAGCCATTATTAATGTGATAAATGAATCTGGCCTAATAAATTGGAGGGAGGGACAGAATTAAACCATCCCTGGGTTCCTCCTTTTCTCAGATCAACATGTGTGTCATTTGATATTATGTTTCAGGAGCTCCAAGTAGGGTGCTGTGGCTTTCAGATTAGATCATCTAGGTAAAAATATTCACTTTGCCACTTTCTAGCTATAAGGCTCTGGACAAGCTACTTCATATGTCTAAGCTTCAATTTCCTTATCAGTAAAAAGAGTTTACATGTAATGTTAGGCAAGTGTCAGGGACAATGCCTAACTCCTATTTACTGTATGTGCCCATCAATTTTGGTTCTCTAATCACTCTTCTTTGTTGTCTAAAATGGCTTTCTCTCAACAGATAATTTTTGAGAACCTGATATATACCAGGTATTCTTCTAGGCTACAGTAGTAAACAACGGAAGTAAGATCCCTTCTTTTATGGATCTGACCTTCCAGCAGGGAGTGATAAACAATGAATGAGTGAACAATGTGATGATTCCACATAGCTCTATATAAGGTCTATGAGACAAGCTGAAAAGGGTAATGGGATCATAAATGGAGAGTGGCTGAGCACGATGGAAAAGTTTACATTTCTGAAGGTGATATTTAAGCTGAGGCCTAAAGACTGAGACTGAACTAGCCATTGGTGCTATGGTTGAAGTGTGTTCCAGGCAAGTTCTCAGGTAGTGAGGCAAGTCTAAGTGTGGCATTGCTGAGGAACAAGAAGGTGGTCAATACACTTGGAGTAGAAAGAAGGAGGATGAGATTAAAACAGAAAAAGATCAGAGATACTCACAGGGCTATGCCAGATACTGTCAAATCAGTCCTAGTTAGGATTATCTTAAAGGCAAGGAAAAACCCTACAGTGTTTTAAAACCAGAGAAGTATAAAAATGTGATTTGTGATTTTAAAAAGTTACTTCCATCTGCTAAAGTAAGAATGGACTTGGGCAGGGAAAATGGGAAGCAGAAAACATTGTAAGGAAAACCTTTCAAAGCAGTTGAGAGTAGAGGAAGTGACTCATCGTGCTTCTGGTAACAACTACGTTTCTGTATTCGTGTCCACTTAGAAGTGGTTAAAAGTCTTCCCTGTGCTCAGGAGAGAAATTACAAAATCATATTTATATTCCCTGAATATTTACCAAGTTTTGCTGAGTCTCTGTGGTGCTACTCGTATTGCAGTTTGTTCTATCCTGTTGTTTCAACCCTTGTTCATGCTTTCCTCTGGTCTTCTGTTGCCCATTGTCCTCTCCCCTTCTAAAGAATATATCTGATCATGGCATTTTCTCCTGCAGAAGTTTCCCATTCTTTATTCTCTGCCCTGTGGATAACGTTCAAATTCTTAAGGTATTCAAGGCCCTTAATATTTCTAATATTTTCTACTTTCCTCCCCTCATCCTGTGAGGCTACTGCACTGTCTCCTGAAACTGCCTTGAACCTTCCCACCCACATGCTCGTACCATGTACTCTTTCCTCTGCCTGAAATATTCTCCCTAATAGCTCCTCAGTGTAAAACCCTCAGGATTTGCTAAGACCTAGTTTAAATTTCACTCCATATATTAAATTTCCTCTGTCCTCTTGCCCCTACCAACTAGCAATGATTCCTCTAATATTAAATGATTCATCTTGGTCTGAGTTCCTTGTACAGACCATAACACATTTAACTTTAATTGTAGTTATTTTAATCATTTCATTTCTTTTCCCAATGTCATAGTGTTTTTTTTATTATGAAAAGAACCCACTTAACAAAATTTACCATCTTAATCATTATTAAGCATATAGTTCAGTAGTGTTAAGTATATTCATATTGTTGTGAGATGAATCTCCAAAACTTTTCCTCTTGGAAACTCTATACCCATTAAACAACAACTCCCGCTTCCCCTCTCCCCACAGCCACTGGTCACCATCATTCTATTTCTGTTCCATGACTTTCACTACTTTAGATACCTGATATAAGTGAATCTTACAGTATTAAAGGGGTATCACTTCTATTTTTGACTTTCAAATAGAAACCATGTTTTAGTGATACTCATTTATTAACAATGTATTAAAATGCTTCTTTCCTCCATCCCCAATTGTAAACTTACAAACTTTCTCCTGTGATATTTGACATTAACCACTAATTCAAGAAAAATATTTATGACCTATTTCATATAGACTCAAAGATAAAGTTTTTATCTTTAAGGAAGTAAGTGGTTACTCTTGATAAGATTTTTTTCTCTATATACATATCTTTAAAAAGTCGTAATGAACAATTAGATTGATGTTGTAGTACATAATTATATAAACAGCTTTTGAAAACAAAGTCCAACTCAAGGCTGTTTTGTTTGATACAAATAAAGTAAGCAGCTTTAAAAGTATTGCTCGTATCTGTTAAATTAAAACAAAAGTAGACCTAAAAAAGAACATTGATGCAGTTACAAAAGATACAAAGCTCTACTCTTATTTCATTGATACATACACAGTGGAGTTAGTATCAAGGAAAGAAAAAATATAGGATAGTATATTCATACACAAGACTATTGTTTTCAATTGCTCAGTGCAATGAGACAAAAAAAAAAAGCATTAATAACAATTTAAAGATTTAATATTTTATTTTTTACTCTATATTTAAAAATATAGACATGATCATGCAATGGAGGTAATAATAATTAATAAGATATATCTAAATAATAATACATATCTAAAATTTATTATATAAGCATTCTAAGCAAAATTATTGTAAGTCAGAAAAACAAATCAATCAAATTTAATACAAAGAAGTATTCATAGAAGGTCGAATAGCTTAACATTTACCTTTTGAAAATACATGTTCCTTAAAATAGCTTCTTTACTAATAGAAAAGTGTAATTCAATTATGAAATTAAATAAGGTAATTAAATATTACCAGGCAAAAAAGCAGAAGAAAAAACATAAAGTGCATTTCTACCTTCCTGTTCTAGAACATTTAGGTCACACTACCTTCAACATGGCTCCTTGCTCTCTGGAAGTGTCAGGCAGCAGGCAGCAGAACCATGTTGGTCATCTCACAGGGTCACAAAGGGAAGGTGTGAACACAACAGACCTTATGGTGCCTGACACAGTCAGTTTTCAAATGCGAACATGCAGAGCAAAATGGTTGAAAATTATTTTTCAGGGACAGTCACAGCTTGATAACAAAAAATATTTGTATCTTGTGCATATTAGGAGTGAAAGACCTCCCAGAAAAGAAACAAAGACCAAACTCAAAAGGAAAGGAAAAGAATTATATTGCCTATTCCTGGCAACTTGCTCAGAGTCTTTGCTCCATAAGCATTGTTACGTAACCATGGAATGTCCTGTGTGGAAGTCCTCAGAGACAGTGATGAGAAAGGAAGAACAGCCACACAAGGGGAAGGAAGAGGTTGGTGGACATGGATACAAGCATAACGGATGGTGTAGCCTAATCTGGATCTCACTCTCTTGTCCTTTGAAACAACTGAAAGCATAACTTGTTCAGCAGAAAAAAATTAAATCATATTTAATAAAAAATTTACAAAAATGCTTAATGAAAGACAATGTTAAGAGAATCAAAAAGTAAGTTAGAGACTAGGGGGAAATATTCACAAATCACATAAACAATAAAGGCTTTTTATCCAGAATACTTATTTAAATAAAAACTCTAAATTCAACAATAACAAATAAGGAACTCAATAAGAAACAATGGGGAAAAGATTTAGACACCTCCCCAAAGAAAATAAATGGCAAATAAATGCACAAAAACAGGCTCAACATTATTAGTTATTAAGGAAATACAATTTAAAACCACCATGATGAGACGTCACTATATAGTAGAAGGACAAAAATAAATAAATAAATAAATAAATAAATAAATATATATACATATATATATATATATATATATATATAGAGAGAGAGAGAGAGAGAGAGAGAGAGAGAGAGATATCATTGAAGGTGCCGGTTGGAATGCAAAACAGCTAGGACTCTTATACAATGCAAATGAATATCTATGCAATGACACAACCATTTAAAAAAACAGTTTGCTATTTTCTTATCAAGTTAAACAGTTTAGAATAGGAGAGGGCAATCTACGTTTAAGCATTTAATCATGACAAATGAAAGCTTATGTACATATAAAAACCTCTACATATTGCTTATAACAGCTTTCTAACTAAAGTTCCTTCAACAGCCAAATGAATAAATAGAATATCACCTATATTCATGTAATGAATATCCACACAATGCAACACAGTTAATCAATAACAGGATAAATTTCAAATGCACTATGTTAAAGTGGAAGAATTCAGGGTTGAAAGATTAGATGGTATATAACAAACCAAAATTCTAAGGTCAAACAACAAGTCAGTAGTTTCCAAGAGCTTGTGGTGGGTGGAGGGGTTGACTACAAAGGGGTAACAGGAGGGAATGTTTTGGGGTTGATGGGACTCTCCTGTATTAGGATTAGGATGGCGGTTATATGACTTTGTATTTATCAAAACACAGAATTGTCCTACAAAAAGTGTATACAAATTTAAAAAGTATTTTAAAAATATAAACTGTCATAAGATCATATGGCAATTTAATTTAAAATTTACCTTTCAAGGCTTTTCCCATCTTTTCTTATGTCCTTTGTCTCTCTTGCATTTTCTCATTATGTATTCCTTGCTTGTTTCCTGATTCTTTTCTTTTTTTCCCTTCTGTTTTTAATTCTTGGCAGTTGGATCGAAACATCTGTGCCAAATAGTAATCCAGTTTATCAGATGCCTCAGAAATGTATTAAGAATGAACACATAAGAAATAATATATGAAAAATACATGCTTTCATCAATGCTAAAGATTATCTTGATGTTATGAAAACTGCTTAAGGATAGACAAGCTAAATTATAGTCTCTTACAAATGATTTACAACTGTATTTTAACTTCTCATGGTTATGTTTTTTAATGAGACTTTCACATAAAATCAAATTTATGTGGCAATGAAATCATTTAACTAGATGTAATAATACATCTGTCTAATTCAAATTTGTTTAAGTGCCAAATGTTATTAGAGTAATATTTTCTAAAGAAATTGACAAGAAATAAGAGAAACCTCATTACTTGCTCATAGTTAAGAGAAAGAAGGAACAGGAAGAAACAAGATTAAGCAAAGCAATTTATTTTTACATGAATAAAAAGTTAGTATGTTATTGAAAAAGTTCACCTAGGATAAATAGAGGGTCTGGATTTGTATAGCATTGTTAGAAAGAAAGAAAAAAACAACACATTAGAAATATTTAAGTGGTAAATTATTAGGACTTATTATTTATTTGATGACATTATTATTTATTTTACATAACTAGATAGATTTAATTGTCAACTGAGACATAAAAATTTAAAAAATAACTGGTTAAGGTATATAAGAGAAAGCACAAACTTTCTTTCTAAAGTTGTGGATTTTTTGGTTCTGATAAATGTGTGTGATACCGAATTGAAGACTATGTGGCCCCCAGGCAGATACATATAACTGTCTAAAACTCAACACAAGAATCAGTATCAGAAATATAGATTTAAAATTAATCTGCTTATATATGTAGTTGAATATATATATATATAAATTCATATTAACAACATGAACAAATGTATGAATATATATGTAAATTCAATCACCAGGGAAGAAGGTGAAATGAGAAAAGCAAGTTGTTAGATGGAAGATGGAGTCAAAGACATGGGGAATGGAGTGGGGTCACTACTGACCGTGGGGAGAGGCAATTTACTTAATTCTGGAAAGGTAAAAATGGGTGTGGATGTATTTCAAAAAGAAGCTGAGAAAGGTGGATGTTGAGAAAGATTGGATCAAATGATCACATTTTAAAAAATGAGTAGGGGGAAGGTTTTTCTATAGAACATGATGGAGAGATGATTGAATGGGAAGGGGGTAAAAAATGTGGTGAATTCTTGAAATGGTTTTGATAGGAATGGGACTAGTATACAGTCAAGAAAAATGAAAAGAACTAAAGACAGATTCTCAAAATTTACAGAATCATGCAATCTGACCTACTGCACAGTCAGTCTCTTCTATTCATTTTCAACTTTGAAGATGTTAAAAGAGAGAGATGGTAACATCTATTTAGTCTTATATTTGTGCTAGTAGTATGTGACAGAGAGTTAAAAGAAATAAGGGTCCATGTGAGATACAAGTGATCAACCTGCCTAAGTAAAACCAAAAACAAAAGCAAAAAACAGTGTTGGCTGAGAAATTGGAAAAAAGTTACAGTGATTCAGTTACTCAAAAGTTTTATTTGTCAATATAGAAGAAAAATATGAATAAAAGCATGACTTAAGCACTATAAGAGGACACATTTATAATGAATATTGAAATGTAGCGGTTAAGATATTGCAAGTAGAGCAATTCCACTTTTTAATTACTTGAAACAGAATTAAAAGAATGACAACAGCCCGGCTGGTGTGGCTCAGTGGATTGAATGTCGTCCCATGAACTGAGAGGTCCCAGTTTGATTCCCCATCAGGGCACATGGCCAGGTTGCACACTGGATCCCCAGTAGGGGGAATGCAGGAAGCAGTCGATCAATGTTTCTCTCTCACATCAATGTTTCTATCTCTCTCTCTCTTCCTCTCTTTAAAAAAAATTAAATAAAATATTAAAAAAAATAATTACATGATGTAGAGATAAATTTTGAGTTAAAGAACCCAGGAGTCTATGGTATCGAAGAGTAATCTACATTAATATTAAATTACTCTAGGACTATCATGTAGTTAAATGAAAAGTGAATAAGAGAGCTTAGTATATGAGCTTCAGTCTATATGAGCATTTTTTCCTTACCTGGTCATGTTAGCCTTCATGTTCCAGAAAGTCTAAAACTCACCTGGAACAGTGAGAACTCCCTATCCTATTATTTCTATGCTAAGTATAATTTTTACAATCAAATTCTTACAATTATGTCAAGAATCTGGGACCAGTATTCAGTGAGAGTGATATTCAATTTATACAGTCCACAGGAGTATTAAAGTAATGAGGATTATGATGATGAAAATATAAAGCAAATGTGATAAATTACAGACCTGATAAAACTCAGAATTAAACCCTGACCATTTGGCTCAGCATTTAGAGCACTGGTCCAGGGACCAAATAGTCTCAGTTTTGATTCCTGGTCAAGAGCATGTACCTGGGTTGCAGGTTCGATCCCTGGCCCTGGTTGGGGTTGTGTGGGAGCGATCAATGTGTCTCTCTCATATTGATGTTTCTTTCTCTCTCCCTCTCTTTCTCCCTCCCTTCCATTCTATCTAAATATCATTGGAAAAATATCCTCAGGTGAGGATTAACACAAAAAACAAACCTCAGAATTAATATTAGATATTATTATTATTATTGCAGCTGTTGATACTTTTACTATTCAGAGGACAGGTAGGGATGGTTGTAGTATTTGCAAGTGATAATTGAATATGGTGGAATATTAATAATCTCTTGCCTTTCTTTTGCATAGAACATGATAGGACTTGTTAGATTAATAATAAACACTAAAAATGCAGTGAGACATCAGGAAAAATTATTCATTAGGGAGTCATTTTAACTTTAGAATTAATGGGAAGATGGAATGGGAAATCATGGAGTCATTTTTCCTTCGTTATTTTTGTTCATTAGTTTTGCTGTGTTTTGAGACAAATAAAAGAAACTATTATTTATCTCAGGGCATGAAAACAGTGTGGTGGCCCTGAGAGACTGTGTTCGAGCACTCATCAGCCTCTGGAACTCCCCAACCACCCAGACACACACACACACACACACACACACACACACACACACACACACACCCACACCCACACACACACACACACACACACACACACACACACACACACATACCCCTTTTTCTTTTAGTCTTTAAGCTGCCTCAATACTATCTCATTTCCTAGACATGACAATCTAGGAGGGGATTGTACAGCCCTGGAGAGACTACTCCTCAATCTTAGAGCCTCAGGGAATAATTTTGTAGATCTGTGAAACCCTCCATGGTATGGTTTGGGGAGGGGTTTTGAAGCTACTTAGGAAATAAAATTCCTCATGTGGGAGGTGGCAATGGTTTTGCCAAGAGAGCTTTAGATTGTTAAGAATCCTCTCCCAGCTGGGGACGCTTAGCAGCCAGGTAAGTTTTAGGGCAAAATCAGAGGACAAAGTTGGTCTAGGAACAGAATATTGTAAGATATCATCAGTGAAATTTCTAATTGTCCCTCAACCATTTCTTTCCATGGTCCCTTATCTCTTCTTTTTCCTTCATTCTCTAACCCAAGCACTCCATGTTCTTGTGTTCTTGCTCATTTACACCTGCTTTAAGGGATGGATGTGAAGACATCTTTAACCTCGTGATGAATAGGTCACCTTTTTCAAAGAGATGGATAGCTATCTGATTTTCTACAGTGAATGCATTGACTTAGAAAGTAGGGACCACCCAGTCACTTTAACTAACGAATGTAGGCAGAAGGAAAGTGTCACTTATAAAATACTGCATGAGTGTTTCTATATTGGTTAGACATTGAGCTTTTAAAATTCCTTTCATCTAAAATCCTAGAATGATTGGAGTTTGAGAATTTCCCCTTGAGAAGCTAAATTGCCTCTGTCATCAGGTGAGGAGTGGTTCAATTTATCTCTAGATCAGGAGGGTTTTCTTTCCTGTTTCCTCAGGTCCCCCCTGCCTATCACACATCCTGGTGTAAGGAAGCACTAATCAGAAAAACTTATTTGAAGACCATGCCTTTATTCTATTATCTACAAATACCCTAGAATACCTGGCCTGGATGTTTTCCTAGTACATAATAGTAAATGGTACTCTGTTTATCTGTTTGCTGCTTTCCACATAATTGGGAAATTTTGTAATTTTATTTTATTGCTCACCTGCTCCTTCAATCTAGGATCTGTAATGAGGTAATGTAGCTTGTGGTAGCTGAGGAAACAGATAAACAACACTTACACAGTCTATATTTTTTATAAATGTGGCAGAATGAACAGCAGAAGGTCAGGGCTAGATAAAATTTTCAAAGGAAGAACTTGGGATCTAAGAACCTAATCTTCAGGAGACAGACTTGAACTCAACCTGTTTTCTAGATCCTGAGCAATATAAATAAAGAACAAAATCTAAAGACCCATATCCGGGAGTAAGAAGCTTGCCAAGAGATGCAGTTTTGACTTCTGCTCTAACCGAATCCTTAAGCTCCGCTGCACTTAGTTGCAATTTTTCTCAATAAGGTTCTGGCTCACATGCCACCCCATCCCCCAAACTTCTCTTCTGTTTTGATACTAAAGAGGTGTTTGACGCAGGGAAAAGTTGTTCTCTTTACCCAAGCTTCAGTTTCTTTACTAGTAAAATGTGAACTGGATCAACGTTTATTTCTGCCCTTCGTTGGATTTCTGATTTTCTGTTATTATTTCTTTTCTCTCCTTCCCTATTTTCTTCTTCCCTCTCTCATTGTTTACCTCTTAAAATTTTCCCTCATTTCTGCTTTATCCTATGATTATTTGAAAAACTTAAAATTTTTTCTTTCTCAAAAACCACCAATGTAAAAAAGGAGAAACATCTGTAACAAAAATAAAATAAAAAAACAACACCACCAATGTAAACTAAAACTAAAACAACAGTGAATGGAAGGATAGAAAATGTATGCTGGCAATGTAACAGTCCAGATATTTGTATGAACAGTTGGCTCTCTTTCATAGGAGCAATGGAAAGAAATGCACATTTTATAGAAAAAGGGAAAAAGCGCTAAGATTTAAAAGTGGTTAAGGCTGGGGAAATCTGAATCAGAAATCTTTCAAAGAGAATCTTTTGGAAGATTTCAAAAACAGTTATGTTTTTTGATGCATCATGAGCAGGAGTCATCTAGAAGTGTACACATAGCCTGGGACTGAGACACTCAATATTTGTAGGGCAGTAGGTAGATTATTAAAAAGTTACAAGAGCCACAAAGTTAAATGTTATTCTTGTTGATAGAAGAGAATCTATTGATTTTCACTTCTACTAACTACAAAGAATTCTGGATAAAAATTAAAAACAGACAAACAAAACAAAAAATAAAAAAGAACTCTCCTCCCCCCAATATTAACACTGAGAACATGTGCAGAAAACTTTTTATTTCAAGCAATCATAATAAAAAGCACCAATTTTGTTTTCTAAGGCTTTTGATTTTTAATCTTGGCATGGTCCCTGTAGGATATTATTGTTGCCCGTGTATTACATGTGTAGGGCTATACTGAGGAGCAGGGGAAACTGGAATCTGATTACAAGATGTGTGGATCTATAGTCTATGTTCTTAGCACTGCACTGCCTCTTTGTCAACTTGGTTTCAATCAATTATTGAAAACAACTGATGAGTGTCTGAAGGTTGAGGGCTTCTCAAAGAGAGGCTACCCCATTTCTAACTGACATTCATGTCTAAAGTTGAATGGCCCTATCAAGGGGCCTTTTGGAATAAATATGGTTACTGATTCTGGCAACATGAGCATGTCTTCCAGAGCTCAATCAGAGTGTAACATATCACTCTGAACAATCACTGTGCCTTACTAATAGGATTGCCAGATTATCTTGATAAAAAAAGGCTTCAGGTAAGCTATGGGATTACTTTAAAAAGAGAATTACTGTTATTGCTTTCCTCAGTATAATTTGCTCCCCCTTCTACTATGATTTCACTAGGTTAAAGATGACAAATACATTTTATTTCCTATAACTAGAAGTGGCTGTGTGAGGTTCCTGGGATGAGCATGATTCTGAGGCCATGTCCAGGTTCAGGGTAAATGAAAGAGGGTTATGCTGAAATAGAAACATAGGCATGCACACTGAGCATTTCTACCCCTGCTCTACAGACAAGATTCATTTCCTTCATGAGAGTCTGGGCATATGGAGTGTGATGGGTGAAAGTGGTATCCTTAGGGGAACAAATAGTTCATATTTTATATTTATTTTGTCTTAGTCATTGTGTCTTCAACTCTCAACAGGATACACTTTGGATTAGTAATTTCAGGGATTTAGTCCTCTCTTAAACTCTCCCCACCCAGGTGAAAACAAAATGGTTCTACTCCAGAGAAGTTGGATTCTAATATGTTGTTTAT
The DNA here is from genome assembly GCF_014108415.1 of Molossus molossus. Classification (NCBI taxonomy): domain Eukaryota; kingdom Metazoa; phylum Chordata; class Mammalia; order Chiroptera; family Molossidae; genus Molossus; species Molossus molossus. The sequence goes on from NW_023425348.1 coordinate 47,935,222, forward strand.
CCCTGTGGTTGTATTTTCAGGAAGCCATCAATCAAGATCAAGCTCCTTCTCATGCCTATATCACATTGGCTTCATGGCAAATAATAACTACTCCCACTTCCAACACCTTTACTTTGTCTTAGCTGGCATTCCAGGGCTTGAACAAAAGTACTACTGGGTGGCATTACCACTGGGTGCGATATATGTCATTGCCCTCTTTGGCAATGGTGTCATCATCTCTACCATTAAGTCTGAATTGTCCCTGCATATCCCTATGTACTACTTTCTGTGTATGCTGGCATTGGCAGACACGGGACTTGCTCTTTGTACTTTGCCCTCTATGCTAGGCATATTCTGGTTTAACTACAAGTATATCGCCTTTGATGCCTGCCTTGTTCAGATGTACTTCATCCACACCTTCTCAGCCATTGAGTCTGGTGTGCTGGTGGCTATGGCCTTGGATCGGGTCGTGGCAATCTGGAGCCCCCTCAGGTACAGCACCATCCTAACCAATGGTGTGGTCCGCAGAACAGGGGCAGTCATCTTGACAAGGGCAGTTTGTGTGGTCTTCCCTGTGCCTTTTCTCATCAAGCGACTCCCCTTCTACCGCTCCAACATCCTGTCGCACTCCTTCTGCCTCCACCAAGATGTGATGCGCCTCGCCTGTGCCAGCACCCGGGTCAACAGTCTCTACGGCCTCATTGCTGTCATCTTCACCAAGGGCTCTGACTCCCTCTCCATCCTCCTCTCCTATGTGTTCATCCTCCGAACAGTAATGGCCATTGCCTCAGGGGAGGGTCGGCTGAAGGCACTCAACACCTGTGTTTCACACATCTGTGCTGTACTCATCTTTTATGTGCCACTCATTGGGTTGTCTGTTATTCATCGTTTTGGAAAGCACCTTTCACCACTGACGCATGTCCTTATGGCTAATGCCTATCTTCTTGTACCCCCTGTGCTGAACCCCATAGTCTATACTGTGAAGACCAAGGAGATACGAAGGAAGATCATCCAGATATTTGTTAAAACCAAGGTTACTTCAGAGACTTAAGGTTTACCGGCTTGAGAGAGGAAGCATCTATTGTGTAAAAGCTCAGTTATGACTGTGACAAATAAAGGTTTATATATTTTTTCACATTTCTGTGTGATTTGAATTGGGCAAAAGGAGATTTTCCTGATCTCAGAGCATGCTTTCCTGTTCCTCTGCCAAGCTGTCTTTTGTCCAGTATAGATAGAGTGGCATCTATAGGAACTGTTCAATGTTCTTCAGCCCTGCATTTATGAGTTGGCATATAATAGCTAAAGACAGAGAATGTTATTATTATTTTTAAATATATCTTTATTGTTGAAAGTATTACAGATGACCCTGTTTCCCCCCGCATTGTCCCCCTCCACTCCGCTCCCACCTCAGAGAATATTATTAATTCCATTTTGTAATAACTCTTTTGAACAGAAAGAGAGCATTCATTTTATGCTTTTTAAATTAAAGCTCATTAAATTGATTTAATGTTCTAGCTCAAGAGTTAGAAATGGCTTCCATTGGCTTAATAGGGAAGAAATAAACTATATTTATTAAATAATAAGAGAACACATGGGGATAATACATTATTAAATAATATATGAATCATAAAAATGATAAAATTCTGGATTAAGAATATAAATGTATGCAATTGAGCAGGGGCCAACTGTGTTGCATAATCTAGGATCAAAATATTGAGGGTGAGTCTTAGCTCTTCCATGTTTGACACTGGTATCTATTCTCTTGCTTTCTCTTTATTGCAGTTTTTAATCTTGAAAATGGAAATAATATCCCTTGGCTTCCAGTGTTGTTACAAAATTACATTTAATCATATAAATACAATTATTTGTAAGCTCTGAAGTGTTGTGCACCTATAAGAAATGCTCAAAAATCTCAAATGTAAGAGAATAAGAGACCATATATTTATAGACTGGCCATTAAATTAAAGGCAAGTGCCAGAGTCTTTACATGTTGTCTAATTATGGAACTCCTATAAGAAAGCATGTTATGTACTCTTTTCAAATGAAGATATCAAGGCACAGGGCAATGTATTTGTTGGCCTAGGCACAGGCAGGCAGACTTGCCTGGAGAATGGTGGACTCCATGTATATCATGGGAAATGGATAAAATGGGGTAGGCAGATTGGGGAGACACTCATAATAAGGGTTTAAAAATCAAAAGATAAACCACAGAACTTATATGCATGTATGCATAAGCAATGGACACGGACAACAGAGCCGGGTACGGGGTGGGGGGTGGGGTGAGGAAGAGGGTGTCAATGGGGAAAAAAAGGAGAAACATCTGTAACAAAAATAAATTAATAAAAATAAATCATTATGGATATTGTTTGAAAGTAAAGTATAGAAAGTAGAAAGAACAAAAGCACATGTGTAGACAGAGCTATCTATATCCCTTTACATAGTCCAAATGACCTTTTCTAAAATATTTACTCTTTGATTGTTAAAATTTAAGACTAAAGATACTTTGTGACTTGAGTGGTGAATGTAATTATCTATTATTCAAATCAGTAGCTATTTTAGAAATTTGTTGGGTAGACCCTAGCCTAGTTAAGATGAATTCAGTAAGAGTATGCGTACAAGGAATGAGTATTTCCATTTAAATACTGCTTTCCATTTAAATGCTACTTTCGGGTTCAAGAGGCCTTACTGAATTAATCTTAGATAGGTTCATAAAAATAATCTTCACTAAGAAACATAGCAGTTGCAGATGTTTAACAAAATCATAAAGAATAAAACATCATTTAAATATTCTGGACTTTGTGGGGATAGTTGAGCCCTACCACTCCCGGAGGCTTGTTAAGAGTTTGCCAACACAATCACAGTCCCGAGTCTGGAGCAGGGAACGGAACCCAGAGCTATTCCTGTTGTTAGGAGGCTAGGTCTCAACTGTTTTTTTGACATGAGGAAGGGGTCCTTAGAAGCACTGTAAAGAGACCATATCCTCAGGGGATGAACAAGCTTCTTGAAGACTTTCAGGTCTTGGGTATTTTCACCAATATGTGATACTTGAAATTTAGGCTATGCCAAAAATTTCTAAATTACACTCTAACTTTTACAGGCAAATAGAAATGCTCTTCATAGCCATTGTCTTTGGTGCCTTAATTACATAAAGGCTAACCTCAGGAACAAAGGTACTGGTAAAGGAGTTAGTGGGTTTTCCTATGTCCCTTTCTGTCTCCTTCACTTTTCTTCTTTCAAGACAAAGATGATGATAGTCACAGCAACAGCAGTACCAGCAGTAATAATAGCTATAATGCCACCTACTAAATAATAACTACACTAACTGGTGTTTTAGCCATGGTCTCATTACTCCCTGAATTAACTCTGAGTGAATACAGGGTGGGCAAAAGCAGGTTTACAGTTGTGAGTAGGTAAAACATAGAGTTTATGCTGTTATTATTATTTATTAATTATTATATTATTTTTCATATGATCAAATGTAAACCTGCCTTTGCCCTACCCTTTATATTGAGGGCAAGGGCTTATGTGTTATATAGCCCTGGGTCTAAGTTCTGGCTGTGCCACTTCTGTCTGTGTAATCTAGGTGAGATATCTAATTTATTTAATACTAATTGTTCTTATCTACAAAATAGGGATTAGATTATCATTTATTTTATAAAGTAACAGATTAAAGGAATTAATAATGCATGTAAGGCTTAGCCCAGGGCCTGGAAGTAATGAGCATTGAGTAAATATCAATTGGTATTATTCTTATTCCTATATTATTATTGTTGTTATTATTCTCAGTTGAAAAAATACACACTAAAGCACAGAGTATTTGTGTAACTTGATCAAGTTCACATAGCAAGTACATGGGCACAGCCACAATTTAAAAAAATATTTTTTATTGATTTTTAGAGAGAGAAGAAGGGAGGGGAGAGAGAGAGAGAGAGAGAGAGAGAGAGAGAAACATTGATGCAAAACATTGATTGATCACCTCCCACAAGCCCCACACTGGGAATTAAACTGATGTGTGGGATGACTCCCAACCAACTGATTCATACTGCTGGGGCATACACAGACAGAGTTTGATACCACATCATTACTCCAACTCTGAGATTAATAAGCAAGGGACTTTAAATATGTAATTTATCCAAATAAATCAAGTTGAAGGGGGATTGAGTTGAAAGTATTTGATTTGCTAATTGGAAAGAGGTCTGAACCATGGAAAATATAGCTTTCATACAGCAATGGAAATAAAATTCAGACTGCAGGATCTAGAGAAGGTATTTCAAATTGAGGATGTGGAGCGTGTATGTAGATTGCCAGTAAAAAATTTACGTTTTAGATTTTGCTACCCGATGGTCCCATCAGATAATGAGTGGGTGATGGCTTTAAAGGGCACTTTCAGCTAATTGTCTCTGTTATCAGTTTGTGAACATTGGAAATACAGTCTGTGGTTGTTGGCTTCTATCCTTAGTCTAGAGTAGTGGTTTTCAAATTTTTGGTTATGCATCCATACAAGGAAATGAAAAAGGACACTTCCTAATATATTTGATTTTTATTTTTATTCATTGACAAAGTATATGCACACACTGCTATCCTCATATCTTATGTATATGGTAGCACATTAAGAAAAATAAATATTTTGAAGTATGAGATACAATTAAATAGAAATATAATTTCTATTATTTCCTTTTTGTAGGCAAATTGATGATACTGTGTTCTGTTTGAGATTCATGTTTTCCATTTAGATAGCATCAATATTAAGGCCTTGACTGATATTTGCATTCTGCACAGATCTCCAATTTTCAAGTAATTTCCATGGAAAATGTAAACTCTCTATCAATCTTGCAAATTTAGCCTTAATATGCCTCTCTGTCTAGTTTCATTTTAGCAAGCTGAACTTCTTACGTAAACATTCAACAATATTGATTACCAGCATATCATCTTTCATGCATCTGTATCTTAAAATCACTGGTTCCTCCCCTCTCTTTGATATTTGCTTGCAAGCCTAGGAAACCCCGAGGCATAGGTCAAGTCTCAATTCACAGGTTCTACAATCAACAGATCTAAATTTGAATCTAGTTCTGCCACTTAAAAACTGTATGACTTAGAATAAGTTACTGAACTGCTGCAAATATTATTTTCCCCCATGTGTAAAATGTTGGTAACACTTATTCTCAAAAATTGTTGGGGAAATTCATTGAGATAATATGCAAAGGCAGCCAGCATTATTAGTTATTATTGAAAAATTAATTGTGATATTGTCATGTAATATCAACTTGACTTTTGATTTTATACATATTTCCTTGCAGATAAAATGACAGGGTTGAACAGAAAATTGGTGGATTTTTCTCTGTATCTTCAGGGTCTAGCATCATGACTGACATTTCATTGGTGTTAAATCTATATTTATTGAATGAGTAAATAATCCCCTAGCAACTTGATTGTGTATTGATTTACCGAATACTTAAAGGAGGAACTAACATCGATGCAAAGGCACATTGATTTGATATACACATCCCCATTCTTGTGTGCACTGCTTTCTTAAACTTTTCACTAGTACAGAAAATTTTCATTTGTCCTCATATGAAGCCCAGCAGTAATTTTACTTGGTAAAGTTTTGCTGGATTCTCCAGTACACAGCAAAATAGACTTTACTCTTGCTGAGTCAAAAAAGTAAGAGCAAAACACCTATTATTCTATTAAGTATGTGGCAAAAATCTAGAACTATTATATATATATATTTATATGTATATATATATGTATATATATATGTAAAGAAGTAATATCCCTTAAAAGAAGAGGTGTAAATTAACTATAGCTGTGTCTATTTTAATTTTATCATAGATACTCATTACCCAATAAAACTAAAACATGAAAATAAATGCTACTTAATTTTGTAACAGTTTTCTTTGCTCTATTAAAAAAAATCTCAGAAATCTAGTCCTTCAGCAGTGCTATAGGGCTTCTACAATTCTTGATGTAATTGTTATTTAATTGATAACTTAACATTATATAACTTAACATGATATTACTTAACATTATATAAAGAATGTAAGCATTGTCTGAATAAACAGGTGATAATTTATGTCATTACTGATGCTCATCTCTTGTTTCAGAGAATTAAAGTTATGATATTAATTAAACTAGATTTTGCATGTGATTTAGCAAAGTATATACATTCCAAAATGTAGTGTGTACAGATGAAGGATGACCTGTGTTTTATCTTTACCCACATGTCTTGCCCACCCTTGCATTTTACCAGATGTGTGTAATTTGGCTGCATTGCAACCGCTGAAAATGCTATTTATTGTTCATCTTCCATTTGCTTCCATTTCTCTAGGTCCTGTTCTTTCTTCTCTGGAACACGTGGATGATCCGCCTTCGTATCTGCTTTGTCTTCACACTGTAGACAACGGGGTTTAGTACAGGGGGGAGTAACAGATAGATATTGGCCATGAGCATGTGTACTACTGGTGATAAATGCTTCCCAAATCTGTGGATTATGGTAACACCAATGAGGGGAATGTAGAAGAGGAGCACAGCACAGATGTGAGACAGGCAGGTATTGAGGGCTTTGAGCCTTTCAGCTTTGGAAGCAATGCCCAGCACAGTCTTCAGGATGAGTATGTAAGAAAAGAGAATGATGAGGGCATCCAGTCCCAATGTGAAGATGACTATGATGAGTCCATACAGGCTGTTGATGCGGGTGCTGGCACAGGCTAGTCGCATTGCATCTTGGTGGAGACAGTATGGATGAGACAAGACATTGGAACTGCAAAAGGGTAGCCGCTTTATAAGAAAGGGCACAGGAAAGACCACACAGACTGCCCGGGTGAGGACAGCTATTCCAATCTTGCCAATGATGCTGTGTGTGAGGATGGAAGCATAGTGTAATGGGTTGCGGATGGCCACAAATCTGTCGAAGGCCATGGACACTAATACTCCTGATTCAACCACTCCAAATCCATGGATGAAGAACATCTGTGTGATGCATGCATCAAAGGGAATCTCAGGGGCATTAAACCAGAAGATGCTGAGCGTGGAAGGCAAGGTGGACATGGAGAGACTAACATCAGTCAGAGCCAAGATGGAGAGGAAGTAGTACATAGGCTCATGGAGACTCTGATCTACCTTGATGACAGCTAGAATAGTACCATTTCCCAGGAGAGTTAGTGCGTAGAGAAATCCCAAGGGAAAGGACATCCATGGGTTTTTATCTGGCATCCCTGGGATTCCTGTCAAAATAAAACTATGGTGATTGAAAAATGATGCATTAGAGTTCATCGTGGTGTTCTCACCATCTGGTGAGGCTGGACTCTCCCACTTTGCTCACAGCTCCTAAATTGAAAATATAGTTTCATATAAGAGAGACAGGTAAATGGCTTTATGAATGTACAAGAGGAACAGCAGAGGGGAGAATTAAGTTAAAAATAGCATCTCAAAGGTTTTTGTATTGCCCTGGCCAGTTTGGCTCAGCGGTTAGAGCATCAGCCTGTGGACTGGAGAGTCCCCGGTTCAGTTCCCATTAAGGGCATGAACCTTGGTTGCGGTTTGTCCCTGGCCCCGGTTGGGGTCATGTGGGTGGCAACCACTCAATGTGTCTCTCTCACATTGATGTTTCTCTCTCTCTCTTCTCCCCCTCTTCCTCCCACTCTATCTGAAGATACATGCAAAAATGTCCTCGGGTGAGAATTTTAAAAAAAAAGGGTTTTTGTATCACTATTTTTTGCTTCCTAGATAATCACATGGGATGACCTTCCTTCCCTTACATTTAGTTTCTTTATTCAAAAAATAGAGATAAGACTAAACCCCTAGTGTTTTGACAATAAAACATCTGGATATCTCCTGTATTAAAAGCTCTTCAGATTTGACAGAAAAGAAGCAGCAACACCCAAGGGCTTAATAGCACAGAGAATTTTTCAAAATAATAAAAAACCCTACTAAACTCACATTACCACACACACATAGTTACACCCATTCTACTGCCTTCACAAACCCATACATGTCCACATGAATCCATGCATGCAGTAGAATGTGTGTATACATATATGCATTCTCATACACACATACACACACACACACACACGTGTGTGTGTATATATTTCCACATGACTAGGTATTTATTTCATTGTATTTATAATGAATGGCCTACATTTTTTTTTTTAAGGTTTGCCATTGCAAATACACAAAACAGGGTTTATTCTTGTATTATTTGTCATTGCATTATTTTCCATACAAACAACTCTAAAGCCACTTTTATCCCCCCCGTATACTCTTCTTTTTATTTTTTTTATTAATTAATTTTTGTTACTCCTTTTCCCCCCACTGGTTCCCCCCTCCCCCTCCCTCCCTGTCCCCTCTCCAGTTTGTTGTCCATGTCCACTGTTCATGCATACATGCATATAAGTTCTGTGGTTTATCTCTCCCCTACCACCCCCTCTTCCGGGGATTGTCAGTCTGTACCCCACTTCCACGTCTCTGGGACTACCCCATTCCTCAGACTGTTATGTTCATTATATTCCACAAATAAGTGAGATCATATGAAACTTGTCTTTCTCTGTTTGGCTTGTTTCACTTAGGATGATACTTTCCAGGTCCCTCCATGTAGTCTCAAAGGATAAGAGATCTTTCTTTCTTACAGCTGCATAGTACTCCATTGTGTATATGTACCACAGCTTTTTTATATGAATGGCCTCCATTTGTACATAGATACATTAGTTGGTAAAACTGTTCAAATTAATATTTAATCTTCACAAAATTTAACAAATTTTAATAACCTCATTTTAAAGTATCAAGGAACAAAGAATAAAGGTTATTGGCCCACAAATAGCCACACATGAAATATGAGAGTAACCACTCACAGGATTTTTATTTTCAGAGTTTTCTAACTCATCAGGAACCTGGGGCCATTCTTGAAACCTTTTCTTTCATCAAACAGCATTTAACCACTTTCAAACTTGTCTTTAAAACATATGAAATAATTATCCCCTTTCTTTTTTTTTTTTTTTTATATAGCCAATCAATAGTATAGCCCACTTCTCCCAGGCTACCAATCATCCTCCTACCAATAATTATTCATTCTGCAGTCAGAATACATTTTAAAATTTGAAATATGATTTATTCATCACAATCAAAACCTCCTTATAAGGCTTCTATTATACTTAGAACAGAGTCACAAATCTTTATCTTAGCCATCAAGGTAAGGCACCATTCAGCCCCTCTCTACCTCTCTAGTACCAGCTCACACCATTTGGTCTCTTTAATTCAGTCAAATTTGGGGTGTTTAAGTTCCTGAATCTCACTAAGATACTCCCTGACACAGGATTTACACATTTGTTTTTCCCTGTTCCTTATACCTTTCTGCACCTCCTATATAGTTCCTCTTTGCCTGATCAAAGCCTATCTGTCCTTCCCAAGTGTAAGCCTTTTCCAAATAACCACTGTCCTTTAAGACGCCCTAGTATGCTGTTTGCAAATTCTGGGCTTTTTCTTCTTATAAGTGAGTACAGTTCATTAACCATTGCATAAGTATTTAATGTCTATCTCTCCCACTAGAAGTTAAACTCCCTGCAAGAAAGGAATATTTATCTGCTCATCACCTAACAGACCCTATGCTAAGCATAAAATGACGTTTCCACGTGTGTTGAATAAAGGAATGAAACAGTGGATACATTAATATGGATTACTGAATGCCATATTTCTTTCCAGAAGTCTTGAAAACCCTTAAACTTCTCCTGTTTCTTTGCTATTTGGGGGACAGCACTGCAAATAAGTTATTTTGCAGATTCTGAGGAATCCTTGAAAGACAGTGTAGTCTACTAACAAAGGTTGTTTGTATGTTGCAAACAGAATCCAGGCCTCTTTCCCAATAAATCACAATGCTCAGTTCTAAACAAAGTGTGCTGTGGTGGTATATCACCCTGTGGCTGGACTCTGAAGAAGGGGCTATTTAATACTTTACTTGGCAAGTGAGAACCCTTCACTGCTGATTCCATATCTCAAGCAATTCTGATGGCTTTCATTTGGGAAGAGTCAGCTGGCTTATTTTTACTCAATGTTTTTCTTCGGAAGACTTGAAAGATCTTTGCTATTCTTTGAATAAGACCCAGGGACTGCTGAACCACTGTTGTTCTATGGAGATTGTTGATTTTCGTTTATCTTTTCCTGCTTTGGCTCTGTTTATCCAAATGTATTATTACCTCATCTTCTCCTTTATTTCTCATTCCGTTTTCTATTCTCCATCTTTCTTTTTTCCCCCCTAAATTTTCAGCCCCCTATTTTCTCTAGTTTCCAATTTAATTCTCATTTACTCTTACATCCAATCTTCATTTCATTCTTCTCTATGCACTAATTCTTCCCCCACAGTATGTCTTTTTTTTTTTTTATCCTCACCAGAGGATATTTTTCCATATTTTGTACAGATAGAGTGGGAGGGAGAGAGAGGAAGGGAGAGAGAGAGAAACATCGACGTGAAGGGACACATCGAGTGGCTGCCACCCGCACGACCAACCAGGGCCGGGGACAAACTGCAATCGAAGTACGTGCCCTTAGCGGGAACTGAACCTGGGTCTCTCCGGACCGCAGGCCGATGCTCTAACCGCTGAGCCAAACTGGCCAGGGCTCTTCTTTTTTTCTAATAGCAACATCTACTTTTACTTTTTCCCCATCTTTGCTTTCTGCCACTCATGACCCTCTATAGACTTCTCATCTCTCCTTCTTATTTCTCTCACTAGAATTTCTTTTATGAGGATTTAATGAAAAAAAAAAAAGTTCGTAAATAATCATACACAGAGGTTGTTAGGTGGAGAGTGTGTAAAAATTTCAAGATTAATGTATTACCTGTATCAACCTCTGGGCTCCAGTTCAGATTTAATTTGGCTTCTTTTCTGCTTTGAGACTAGCAAAAAGAGCATTTATTAAGAGTTCTCAAACCTCTGGTGGCACCTGGAGCCATCATGATTCTATGACGATTTCACAATTGCTCTGGGAAAATCCAGTGGGGTGTATTATGTAGTGCCACCTGGCTATTCCACCTGGACTTCCCTGTGTACTCCAAAACTTTCCTTCATCTGTTAAACTATTCGTTCTTCTGAAAACACATCTTTTTAAAATATTTTGATTTTATTTGCATCTTGTCTGCCAGGTTTGAAGAAGAAAAAAGAAGAATCTATTTCTCCCCTCCCCTCCCCCACCTCATGCATATGTATATATTTGCCTTGTGTTAAATCACTAAATAAGATATAGGATTCCAGCCCAATGTCAGTCCAGATCTTCTGATTCCAAAGCCAGTCTCACTTTCAGTAATGACATAATGTTGGGATTTATCCTAAAATAGGGCTGAGGTCTACTGTTTTTGAATTGAGACATGGATTGCCTGAACTCCCCATCAGGAACACAGAAGAAAAAGTTTTTACAATTTGTTGGACTTGTTTGGTTTCCTAGGTTGTTATTTCAATATATTGAATATAATGATACTAAATATCTTAATTTTAATTTGTTTTCATGTATTTTCTTATAATGATCATTTTTCGTCAGTGAGGTAATTCTTAAAATTACAGAAACAGCCGGTATTCCATCGGTGTGTGCCTTTATGTGGTTAGTCCTTAAACGGTTTACAGACACATTCCACTACCTCTTCATGTGCCTTTTGGTCTCATTTATTTTCCTTCATAGGTACAGTCACAATATTTTTTATTTTATTTATTTTTAAAAATTAATTAATTTATTTTTGTTACAGATGTTTCTCCTTTTCCCCATCATTAATTCCCCCCTCCCCCTCACTCCCTGCCCTGTCCCCAGTTTTGTTGTCCATGTCCATTGTTCATGCACACATGCATATAAGTTCTGTGGTTTATCTCTCCCCCAGAACCCCCTCTTCTGGGGATTGTCAGTCTGTACCCCACTTCCACGTCTCTGGGACTACCCCATTCCTCAAACTGTTATGTTCATTATATTCCACCAATAAGTGAGATCATATGATACTTGTCTTTCTCTGTTTGGTTTGGTTCACTTAGGATAATACTTTCCAGGTCCCACCATATCATCTCAAAGGATAAGAGATCTTCCTTTCTTACAGCTGCATAGTACTCCATTGTGTATATATACCACTGCTTTTTTATCCATTCGTCTACTGATGGACATTTGGGCTGTTTCTAGATCTTAGCTATTGTAAATAGTGCTGCTATGAACATGGGGGTACATATATTCTTCCTGATTGGTGTTTCAGGCTTCTTAGGGTATATTCCTAGAAGCGGGATCACTGGGTCAAATGGAAGTTCAATTTTTAATTTTTTGAGGTAACACCATATTGTTTTCCCTAGTGGCTGCACCAGTCTGCATTCCCACCAGCAGTATACTAGAGTCCCCTTTTCTCCACATCCTCGCCAACACTTGTTGTTTGATGATTTGTTGATGGCGGCCATTCTGACAGGTGTGAGGTGATACTTCATTGTTGTTTTAATTTGTATCTCTCTGATGATTAGTGATGTTGAGCATTTCTTCATATGTCTCTTGGCCATTTGTATATCCTGTTTGTAGAGGGGTCTATTTAGTTCCTCTGCCCATTTTTTAATTGGGTTCTTTGTCTTCCTTTTGTTGAGTTGTATGAACACTCTATATAGGTTGAAAATTAACCCCTTATCTGATATATCATTGGCAATTATGCTCTCCCATATAGTGGGTTGCCTTTGCATGTTGATGATTGTACCTTTCACTGTGCAGAAGCTTTTGAGTTTGATATAGTCCCATGTGTTCATTTTCTGCTTTGTTTCTGTTGCCTTAGGTGATGTATCAGTGAAATTCTGCTGTGTATGATGCCTCCAATTTTGTTGCCTACATTTTCTTCTAGGATTTTTATGGATTCATGAGTCACCTTTAAGTCTTTTATCCATTTTGAGTTTATTTTTGTGTATGGTGTAAGTTGATGGTCTAGTTTCATTTTTTTGCATGTAGCTGTCCAATTTTCCCAACACAATTTATTAAATTGTAAAGAGGCTGTCTTTACTCCATTGTATGCTCTTGACACCTTTGTCAAATATTAATTGAGCATATTACCTTGGGTCCATTTCTGGGTTCTCTGTTCTGTTCCACTGGTCTATACGCTTGTTCTTGTGCCAGTATCAGGCTGTTTTAATTACAGCGGCTTTGTAGTATAACCTGAAATCTGGTAATGTGATCCCTCCAAGTTTGTTCTTCTTTTTCCAGATTGCTATGGCTATTTGAGGTCTTTCTTGGTTCCATACGATCTTGAAGTATTTGTTCTAGTTCTATGAAGTATGTCGTTGGTATTTTGATAAGGATTGCATGAATCTATAGATTGCTTTGGGTAGTATGAACATTGTAATGATGTTAATTCTTCCGATCCATGAACAACGTATGTGCTTCCACTTTTTTATATCTTCCTCTATTTCTTTTTTCAATGACCCGTAGTTTTCTGTGAATAGGACCTTTATTACTTTGGTTAAGTTTATTTCTAGGTATCTTGATTTTTTTGCCGCGATGGTAAATGGGATTGTTTTTTTAGTTTCTCTTTCTGTGAGTTCATCATTGGTGTATATAAATGCCGTCAATTTCTTGATGTTAATTTTGTATCCTGCTACTTTGCCAAATTAATTTATGAAGTCTAGTAAATTTTGATGGAGTCTTTAGGGTTTTCTACATATAGTATCATGTCATCTGTGAATAATGACAGTTTCACTTCCTTCCTTCCAATTTGGATCCCTTTTATTTTATTTTTCCTGTCTGATTGCTGTGGCTAAGACTTCCAGTGCTACATTAAATAAGAGTAGCGAAAGTGGGCATCCTTGTATTGTCCCTGTTCTTAAGAAAAGTGCTTTTAGTTTTTGCCCATTGTGTATAATGTTGTCTGTAGGTCTTTCATATATGGCCTTTATTATGTCAAGATACAATTTTCTATTCCTAGATTGCTAAGTGTTTTTATCAGAAATGGATGCTGGATTTTGTCGAACACATTTTCAGCATCTACTGATATGATCATATGATTTTTATCTTTTATTTTGTTTATGTGATGTATCATATTTATTGATTTTCAAATATTGTACCAGCCTTGCATCCCAGGGATGACTCTGATTTGGTCATGAGAATAATTTTTTTGTTGTATTGCTAGATCCCATTTGCTAGTATCTTATTCAGGATTTTGGCATCTATGTTCATCAGGGATATTGGCCTGTAGTTTTCTTTCTTTGTAGTGTCTTTTTCTGGTTTTGGAATTAGAATTATGCTGGCCTCATAAAACGAGTTTGGAAGTCTTCCTTCTTGAATTTTTAAATGGCTTGAGGAGAATGGGTATTAGTTCTTCTTTGAATGTTAGGTAAAATTCCCCTATGAAACCGTCTGGGCATAGGCTTTTGTTTGCTGGGAGAGTCTTGATTACATCTTCAAATTCCTTAGCTCTTATTGGTCTGTTCAAGTTGTCTATCTTTTCCCGGTTCAGTTTTGGGAGACTATGTGTTTTTAGAAATTTGTCTTCTCACTTAGATTGTCAAATTTGTTGCCGTATAATTGTTTATAATATTTGTTAACAATTATTTGTATTTCTGTGGTGTCAGTTGTTACGTCTCCTCTTTCATTTCTGATTTTGTGTATTTGGGTTCTCTCTGTTTGTTTCTTGGTGAGTCTAGCTAAGGGTCCATCAATCTTGTTTATCTTTTAAAAAAACCAGCTCTTTGTTTCATTGATCCTTTGAATTGTTTTTTGGTCTCCATGTCATTTATTTCTGCTCTGATCATTACTATTTCCTTTCTTCTACTTGTTCTAGGGTTTTCTTTTTGTTTGCTTTCTAGTTCTTTAAGTAGTGAGGTTAGATAGTCTATTAGAATTTTTTTTTTTTTTTGCTTCATGAGGTAGGCCTGTAGTGCTATGAACTTCCCTTTCAGAAATGCTGTCGCTGCATCCCATAGATTTTGTGCTATTGTGTGTTTATTTTCATTGGTTTCTAGGAGGTTTTTAATTTCTCCCTTGATCTCCTTGGTAACCCATTCGTTGTTTAATCTTATGCTATATAGCCTCTATGTTTTCAAATGTCTTTGCATGTTGTTTTTGCAATTGATTTCTAGTTTCATGCCATTGTGATCTGAGAAGATGCTTGATATGATTTCAATCTTCTTGAACCTGTAGAGTCTTAGTTTATGTCCTAACATGTGGTCTATCTTTGAGAAGGTCCCATGTGCACTTGAGAAGAATGTGAATTCTGTAGTTTTGAGGTGTAATTCTCTGTAGATATGTATTAAATCCATTTGGTCTAGTGCTTTGTTTAGAGTCTCTGTTTCCTTGCTAATTTTTTATCTAGAGGATGTATCCAGTGATGTGAGTGGGGTGTTGAAGTCCCCTGCTATGATTGTATTGCTGTCGATTTCTCTTTTGACGTCCTCCAGAAGATTTTTAATGTATTTTGGTGCTCCTATATTGGGTGCATATATGTTTACCAAGGTTATATCATTCTGTTGGATAGATACTTTCAATATTACCTAGTGGGTTTCTTTGTCTTTAGTTATGGTCTTCATTTTGAAATCTACTTTATCAGATATGAGTATTGCTACACTAGTTTTTTTTTGCTTTTTGTTTGCTTGAAAGATTTTGTTTTTCATCCCTTCACTTTCCACCTCTGTGGGTCTTTTGTTGTAAGGTGGGTTTCTTGTAAACAACATATATGAGTCATGCTACTCTTATCCAGTCAACTACTCTGTGTCTTTTTATCGCAGAATTTAAACCATTCACATTTAAGGTGATAATTGATATATACTTATATATTGCCATTTTTGTTTAGTGTGGTTCTACTTTTCTTCCTATTTCTTCTACTAGTTACAGCAGTCCTTTTAGCATATCTTGCAGTGCTGGTTTGGTGTTAATATATTCCCTTAGCCTTTTTTTTTTTTTTGTCTGGGAAGCATTTTATTTGACCTTCTATTTTGAATGATAGCCTTGCAGGATAGAGTAGTCTTGGATTCAGATCCTTCTTTTTCATGACCTTGATTACTTCATGCCACTCTCTTCTGGCCTGTAGTGTTTCTGTTGAGAAGTCAGCTGAGAGCCTTATGTGGTTTCCTTTGTAGGTAACCTGTTGCTTATCTCTTGGTGCCTTTAGGATTCTCTCTTTGTCTTTAATTTTTGGCATTTTAATTACTATGTGTCTTGGTGTGGGTGTGTTTGGGTTCTTCTTAGTTGGGGATCTTCGTATTTCTTGAACTTGAATGCCTTCTTCCTTCACGAAGTTAGGAAAGTTTTCGTTCACTATTTCTTCAAATACATTCTCTAACCCTTGCCCATTTTTTTCCTTTTTGGGGCCTCCTATGATGCAAATGTTATTATGTTTTCAGTTGTCCCACAGTTCTCTTAAGCTATCTTCCTGTTTTTTAATTGTTTCATCCTTTTGGTGTTCTGATTGGTTGATTTTTTTCTACCCTGTCTCTAATTCACTGATCCAGTTCTCAGATTCCTCTACTCTGCTGTGTAGTCCTTCCAATGTGTTCTTTATTTCTGCTATGTCATTCTTCATTTCCTCTTGGTTGATTTTCAATGTTTCTATATCTTTACTCATGGTGCTGATGTCCTTACTCATGCTGTTGAGCTTCCTGAACATAATGGTTCTGAACTCTACCTCTGATAATTTGATTAGCTGCATTTCATTGATCTCATTTTCGATAGAGTTGTATTCTTCTTTTATTTGGGATTTGTTTGTTTGTTTCACCATTTTGGCTATCTTAGTGGGTTTTGGAGCCTGCCATATTTTCCCTGTGGGTGTTGGTGTTCTGCTGTTTGTGGCTCCCTCTGTGTTTGGATGAGCCTGGGTGTGCCCACATTAAACACTACTGTCAAGTCTTACTTTCCTGGGTAGATTTGCCCAGTAAAGGTTCAGTGATCCTCTAGCTTTTTCTTGGTGGCTAGTAGTCTCAGTTACTCAGTGCCTTGGAATGTATCTTTGGTGTTCTGCATAAGAGGATTTCCAGAGGGTGGGATAGATGCTGGTTGTTAATGAGCCTCAATTTGCATTTCTTGCCTCACCTGGGAAAGCCTGACTCTCCAAGGGAGGGGGCGGGGAGCTGCTGCTTTTCTTCACAGCTCAGGGAAGGAACAGACTGGTCACTGTCCTTTGTGGCCCCAACTCAGCAAAAACTCTGAGTTCCCTCTAAATCCTGGTTGTCCCCACAGAGTTTTAACCCAGTCTGCCTTTCCTCTGCCGTAGCCCCCAGGTGAGTGGCCGTGGCTATTTTAGCGTTTTGTCCCCACTCTCTGTGCTGTGGAGCGGGCTTGGTCTTTATTCCCCAAGGGTGCTGCTCACAGCTAAGGCTCCCAGTCTGTGGGCTCCCAGTCGCCACCATCTCATGCCTACGCAGATCCTACCAGTGTCCCTGGTTATATGGTCCTGTCCTGCTGCCTTTCTGTTGCTTTTTTCCGAGGATTTGTCTTTTTTTTAGTTGTAATTGTCATGAGGTTCTGGGACATCGTCTCCATATCTTCTATTCACTATGCCTCCATTTTCATATCCCACACTCATCCACTTTTCTAATTTGATCTTTCTACCTAGATGGCAAACAGGCACCTTTTTTTCCCCCTTTTGCTACAGTTGTTGCTCTTTCAAACCTAAGACTTGATTAGAGACAAAGATGATTTTTAAGCATTTCTGGAGCTTTAACTTTGACTTTATCTAATTGAACTACAGAGAAAATATCAGCTAAAAATGTCACCTGCTCGGCAGTAAATATGCTGCTAGACTATGTCTAAACAATACCATGTGTTTTTAAGAATGTGGAAAAGCAATATAAGGCAGTCAGAGAAAAACAAATATTACATGATCTTAGTTATATGTGGAATCTAACAAACAAAATGAACTGATGAACAAAATATATCCAGAGACATGGAAGCATAGAACAGACTGATGAATCTCAGAGGGAAGGATGGTGCGGGGTGGTGGGGAAAGATTAACCAAAGAACTTACATGGGTATATGCATAGCCTATGGACACAGACAATAGTGCAATGGAGGTCAGGGGAGGAGGGGCAGGAGTGGGTTGGTGTGGGTCAATGGGGGACATCTGTAATACTTTCAACAATAAAGATAAATTAAGAAAAAAAAGACTGTGGGGAAATTGAAATTCTTATACTTTGCTGATGTGAATGTAAAATTGTTCAGCCACATTGGTAAACCATTTGACATTTTCCTCAAAATTAGAAAAATACCTATCATACTATCCATTAATTCCTCTCTCAGATATCTGTCCAAACATATCAACAAAAAGACTATAAGCTAATGTTTGTGGCAGCATTAATTGTAATAGTTAAATGCTGTGAACAATCCAATGTATGTCAACTCGTGAACGGATTAACATTTATATAATGACATACTACCCAGCAAGGAAAAGGAATAGATTATAAATATATTCAACAACATGGATAAAACTCAAAACATATGTTAAATACAATTTATTGTATGATTCCATTTATATGAAATTTCTAGTAAATAAAAACTATAAAAAGAGCATATTCATGGTTTCGTGGAGCTGGACACAGGCCCATGGCTGACCTCAAACCACCATCAGGGGATCTTTTTATGTGATGGAAGTTCTAAAACTTGTTTGGGGTTTCACAGTTGTATGGACTGTGCACACGATTGTATGCAACTGGATAGACTGTGGTATGGTTAGTATGATTTATCAAAATAAACTATAGCAATTAAGAAGAAAAACTTCAGTTTTTATTTTGCAGTATTCATCATGCTAATTTTGAGCTTCTTATTTGTTGTCCAGGTGAAATTATGAAGTAGGAAGTTGATCTAGAAATCAAGGCAGACTTCAGGCTGGAAGATGTACTTTTGGAGGTTATCAGTACCTAGCTGATATTTAAAGAAATAAGATTTAATGATATTACTTAGTGAGAGTGGAATTAGATTAACAAATAGCGCAAAAGACCAAATAACAGACACACTAACAATGATGTCGGAGGAAGAGAAACCATCAGAGGATATTGAGGAGTGAAAATAAAGCAGAAGGGAAAACATGGTGTCACAAAAAGCAAAGAAAAGATGAGGAATGCATGTTCACTGGGTTTATCTATAAGCAGGCCATTGGTGGCATCTGCAAATATAGTTTCAATGGAGTGGGAAAGAACTCTCACTGAAGTTCACCGAGGAGAGAATGGGGAATTAATGGAAACAGGGACTACAGACCACCATCTTAAAAGCTTTACTGTGAACAGAGAAAGAATGAGAATTACTAGAAGTCATGTGGAAACAGAGTGAGTTTCTTTCCCCTCTCCTCCCCTCCCCCTCTCCACCCCTCTTTCTATCTGAGAATTGTTAAGCTTAGGCACTAAAGTGTGTGTGTGTGTGTGTGTGTGTGTGTGTGTGTGTGTGTTTTCCATAAAGCTAGTGAGGCACCATTCATGTAGGACTGAGACCGATTCAGTATTTGGAAGGTTGCCATCACAGGTTTGCATTAGAAAAAACTAGGTCCCCTGAGATTAAGACAAAAAGACCAGTATGCCCAGAAGTCAAAGCCTATCTACCTGTTGGCCCTGGAAAACATCTCCAGGAAGAGTGATGCTCAGGTCTCCAGTGGATCACTCCAGATGGAATTCTGGGCTAGGGTGCTCCTAGTTTTAGATCTCTGGCTGTACTACTGTGGATGTCAGCATCAGAAACAACACTCATCTCCTAGATGAGGCTTTTGGTGAGTTGGGGAACAACCTGAGGCCTAGGTGTGATTTCTCTGAGGATGCTGTCACAGAATGGAGGAGATTATAGTATAGAAAAATCTTTAAAGCTCAGAATTGGGTGGTAAGAGTGAAGGAGGTCATGTCTATTGAGCTCAATGTACTGTTTGGTTTGGAATTTGAATTTGATGGCAGACATTGTCCCTGTAGCTAAAAGTTAATCATCTCCTTTAGGACCAAAAAGAACTTTAAAGCATAATGATTAGAACACCTCGATTTAAATTTTAGTTTTGGGATTTGGGTCAAGTTATTTAACTTATCTGACCCTTGTTTTACTCATGCATACAGTGGCAATAATAAATAGTAATTTTCTCATAATGTTTTCATGATTATTAAATGAGATAGTATATGTAAAAGGTTAAAAATGCAACCAGGAGCACAAATAAATACTAAATAAATATTAGATGTTTTTTTATTTAAAGACTTAAATAATTTATAACGTCTGCTCATTACCCTTTTCATTATCTGTCTATGACATATAAACCTATTGCTTGTGGTTTCTATGTATCTATAAAAAGCCTAGAATTACTTGTCTCAGCAAGAATTATTTTTCCATTTCTTGTTCCTTTTTTCCTAAAACAGAAATATGATATGATATGACTTCTAACTGAAGATGTGAGAATTAAGTGGAGAGTATGTTATTCTAACAAAGGCTAATTAGAAAAAACATGAGCCCTATGAATCATTGCCCTTCCCCGCTAAGCCCCAGCTCAAGGCAAATAGCAAATATATTTCTTCCCCAAATTAGAGACTACTCTATTGCTCCCACAGAAGACAAAAGCAATGGGCAGGAACTATGTGTCAGTCCAAAGCTCAAATACTTTACGAAAATAACATTCTCAGGCCAGTCCTTCAGAGAACAGTCCTTACTGGCTGCCTGGGTGGAATAGAGTATTGAACTGCAGTTCCATAGTGGGTAAAAGGATGATTCTCATTGTCCACTTCTCCTTCACCTCCATCCCCATGTACTCTTTTAAGCCATAGAAGCTCCTTCCTTTTTGTTGTGAGGAAAATTTAGGTTTGTTTTCTCATTGTCTATCCCTAGCGTTAATGGAGGCAGAGTTAGGCTGAGTCTAGCAGAGAACACAAGCGGAACATATTGACCAGCTGTAAGGCATGGCTTTGTTCAACCCCAGGCAGGCATTCCACTCTCATTTCTGATCTTGTTTTTCATGTATACTTTGCTAAGGCTCTTGGAAAGAAGAAAGCTCCTCCTTTTGGTTTTCTGATTATTATGGCATGTCTAGTACTTAGTAGGAATTCAACGTATATTAAGTCATTAATGAATAATTGAATTAAAAATGAACAACTTTCCTTGAGTTCACTGGATCTTAAGGCATCAAGAGCCTTGTTTGCCATTCTCATCTTGAATTCTGGAAGGGCTGTGCTGGTCTCTGGGATTAAGTCCCTCAGGTGGTCAGTGCAGTGTTTCTTTTGTGGTCCTGGTCCCTCAGAATCAAGTTTTCTTACTCTTCCTTTTACTGATTGTTACTACCTACCAGTGCATTATTTTGCATTTCTGATTTATCTAGGACCTGTTTCTAATAAATCATTTATAGTAAGCATTTATGATTAAGTGAGAGCTGCTGAACACAGATCCACAGAATCCACTCTCTCTTTTTTTTAAATCCTTTAAATCCTCACCTGAGGATATTTTTCCATTTATCTTCAGATAGAGTGGGGGAGGGAGGGAGGGAGAGAGAGAGAGAGAGAGAGAGAGAGAAATATTGATGTGAGAGAGACACATTAATTGGTTGCCTCCCGCATGACCCTGACCTGGGCCAGGGACAAAATTGCAACCAAGGCATGTGCCCTTATCTAGAATCAAACCCATGACTCTTTGGTCCATGGGCCTATGCTCTAACTGCTGAGCCAGACTGGCCAGGGCTGAATCCACTCTCTTGAGCACTGCAACAGCCACCATCTGCTAGCCAATTTTAGTGCTAAATTGGCTGAGGAATGGAGATATTTAGATAATATAAAACTGGATAAAAATATATAAATGATGTATGAGTAGGTAGGTAGATACATTTAGTAGCAAATTAATAGATTTCATAGCTTATAAGTACTTTGAGAGATAATTTTCACAGTTACCCAAACATTACGAAGTTTATAGATAATGGATGCATATTTATTATAAGTAAACTTTACTAAGTGTTAATTATTTGCCTGGTGCTTATCTAAATACACTATCAATAATCCGATGAATACACTTAACAATCCCATGGCAAGTACTATTATTTATTTATTTATTTATTTATTTATTTATTTATTTATTATCCTCACTCGAGGACCTTTTTTTCCATTTTTGGTTTAGATAGAGTGGGAGGGACAGAGAGAGAGAGAGAGAGAGAGAGAGAGAGAGAGAGAAACATCGATGTGAAAGGGACACACCGAGTGGTTGCCACCTGCATGACCCAACCAGGGCTGGGGACAAACTGCAACCGAGGTACGTGCCCTTAGCGAGAACTGAACCCAGGTCTCTCTGGACCGCAGGCCAACGCTCTAACCGCTGAGCCAAACCAGCCAGGGCTAGTACTATTATTTTCATTTTCATTTTAAAGAGTTGAAGAGTGAAACACAGAGATTTTATTCAAGGTTGTGGAGCCAGGGTTCAAATCCAGATAGTCTCTCTCCAGAGTCACTAGTGTTAAAGCTATTTTCCTATGAAAATTTCCAAAAGTGTCTTAGGACAGAGAAGCCTAATTGCAATGAAAAATGAATAGCATACTGTAGAAAAAGACAGGGCCTGAGTAAATGAGAGATATAGGTAAAGAGGGATAGAGGTTATACAGTATATAAGTGAAAGACCCTCAAATCCAATTGGATCTAAGATTTTTCAAGGAGTCAGCAAGAATGCTGGCATTCTTTAAAACTGCAGTGTATAGTATCACTTTTATAAATTTCGATAGAACTTTGCAATAATGAAAATGTTCTACATCTGTACTATTCAATATAGTAGCTACTAACCAATGTGGCTATTAAACATTTGAAAACATGATTAGTACAACTAAGCTACTGACATTTTACTTTAATTTAATGTAATTAATTTAAATGTAAATTGGCATGTGCTTAGTGCAACACTAAATTACTAACTCTCAAAAAACTTGGAGTAACGTTTTCTGAGCTCCATTCATTCCCAAATATCCAGAGATCTCTGCTTCTTGTGCCCAATCCTGGATTTTGTCTAGATACTTTGCTCCTTTCTCTGACCCAGTCTCCTATTCCAGTTTCTTTAATCTATGTCCTACGATGAGCTTTAATAATATGCAATTTCACTTAATATTTATGGAGACCTTTGTTTGTATTTGTGTGTGTGTGTGTGTGTGTGTGTGTGTGTGTGTGTGTGTGTAACATTCTTATTTTTAAGATCCTTTAAGGGATTCTCATAAGGGTACAAATACAAACAGAGCTATAGCACTGCTCTTTCTTTCAGTCCTGAACCCTTATCAATTGTATGGCTTAGACTGGCCACCAGAAGAGGGACTAGCTCAGCTATACATTCGGATATATCCTCCTAAAGATAACAGCAAATAACTGAAATAGGAGAGAGCTAATTGTGTGGCACCAAGATTTTAATTTTGATTTTTGTCACTGCAAGTATTTGGTATCAATGTCTATAATGGCCCATAGGTCTATCTAAGCCTTACTCAAAGTTACTGTAGGAAATATACTTGCTGGTAGCTCAAGGTGGAGTTCACTAGAATAGTCATGTAATATTTACATGGAATTCAGAGAATGAGAAGTCTCTATAGAGGAACAGGAAAAAATCAAGTCTAGTTGACTTTCCAATACCAGGGACACTGATTTTACCAATATAAACATTGTTTGGAATGGTCTTTTGGGAGATACTTAATGGATAGATTTCATCTGACTGAACCAGCTGTTAATCATAAAACTCTTTGCAAGTGCTAGAGGGCATTCTGCTCCATAAGGAGTAGCAGAGAAATGGATCTCAGGATTCCTTTCCAGATGTACCTGAGGACAGAGAAGTCTAATTGCAATGAAGGTTTAAGAATATACTATAGAAGCTATTTGTTTTGTACTTCTACCATAACACATCACCACAAAGGTAGTACCTTAAAATAACAGAGGTTTGTTATCCTACATTTCTGTAGGACAGAAGTCCAACATGGTTCTTACTGGGCTAAAATCAAGGTGTCAGCAAGTCTGCATCCCTTTCTGAATACTGTAGGGAAAACCCTATTTCCTTGCCTTTTCCAAATTCTAGAGGTTGCCCAGTCCCCTCCCCTTACTTTCACAACATGTCATGTTGAGTGTACCTCATGCTGCTATGTCTCTGGTTCTTTGAAGCTGGGAAAACATCTTCACTTTTAAAAACTCATATGATTAGAGTTGACCTACTTGGATAATCCAGAATAAATTTTTTGTCTCAAAATCTTGAACTTTAATCACATTTGCAAAGTTTTTTGTGCCAGTGAAAGTTAACATAGTCACACTTCAATGATTAGGATGTAAACATCCTTAGAGACCATTATTCTTCTTACCACTGTGTGATCTTCAGAAGTTCTTTGGGAACCCAAGTAACTTCTCCCTCTACCACCTGCTCTATACTCAGGTCTTTTTATTACCCATACACTCCTAGGAATGCAGAAGGTCAAAGTTTTAAAGTTCTTCAAGAGTATTCTTCTCCCCTGTTCTATATTACGCAGGAGGAAAAATTGAGTCCCAAAGAGAATCATGTCTAAATTCCAATTTAAAATCACAATTAAGACACACACATATGTACACACATGCATATATGTGTTTATGAGCAGGCATGTCATGTTTGTGCTTGTTAATATTTCCTATATGGTTATTGTCATCAGTGTTCATTATCCACATAAATGTAGAATGTCAAATTCTTAACAAAGAAGCAAGACAGCTAAATTCTTGATGTTTCCAGATGAATTGTATCTGTATTGGGTGAGGTATTGATTGAAGGTTTTTTTCTCTTTATCCTAGGTATTTTAATATATGATATTCAGTAATAAAATTATTGCTTCGTGGGCAGAGCCATGTTTCCTTATCAGACTGTGGAGATGAGTGTGTTGAAATAATATTTAAGTCACTGTCTCTTATGACTACCATCACAATACTACTGCCACTGATTCTAACTGAAGACTGGTTGACTTAAGCTTTCTCCTTTTGCCTACTCAGATTTCCATTCCACTGTCACCATTCAACCAAACTACTGATAACCACCAGACCTTCACCTTGACTGGGATTCCAGGAATGCCAGAGAAGGACTTCTGGATGGCCTTGCCCCTCTGTCTTCTTTATAGTATCACAGTCCTGGGTAATGTTATTATTCTTTTTGTCATCAAAACTGAACAAAGTCTTCATGAGCCCATGTATTATTTTCTGGCTATGCTAGCTGCCACAGACCTCAGCCTTTCACTATGTACCATGCCCACCATGATAAGCGTTTACTGGTTCAATTGGCACTTAATAACTCTTGATGCCTGCATCACTCAAATGTTCTTTATCCATGCCTTTGGGGGAGTAGAGTCAGGTGTTCTGGTGGCTATGGCCTTTGATCGCTTTGTGGCTATTCGCTTCCCTTTGCACTATACTACCATTCTCACTCACAGAGTCATCGGCAACACTGGGGCAGCAGTCCTGCTGCGGAGTGTGGTGGTTGTTCTCCCTGTGCCTTTCCTCATCAAAAGATTACCTTTCTGCCACTCCAATGTCCTATCCCATGCATACTGCCTCCATCAGGACGCCATGAGGCTTGCCTGTGCTGACACAAGTGTCAACAGCATCTATGGTCTAGTGACTGTGATCATCTTCATTGTACTAGATGTCTTGATCCTTTTGGTCTCTTATGTTCTCATCCTCCAGGCAGTATTGAACATTGCTTCCAAGGAAGAGAGATTCAAAGTTCTCAAAACCTGCCTCTCTCATATCAGTGCAGTGCTGCTGTTCTATGTGCCTCTCATTGGCATGACTCTGATTCACCGATTTGGGAAGCATTTGTCACCATTTGTACACATACTCATGGCCAATATCTACCTGTTGCTTCCTCCTGTGCTCAATCCTGTCGTGTACAGTGTTAGAACCAAACAGATTAGGCAGCGGATTATCCGAATGTTCTGTGGGGGCAAGAATGGCCCTTAATAGCATCTACTACATCTGTGCAAATGCACAAAAGTCAGAGAGGAGCATTAAATGCAGCACTGTCCAATAGAAATTCCTACAGTGGTGGAAATGGTCTAAGTCTTTATTGTTGAATACAGTAACCACTAGTCATGTGTCATTTTGAAGCACTTGAAACTTTGCTAGTTTAACTGAGGACCTGAATTTTGAAATTTTAATTAATTGAAATGTAAATTTAAATAGTCACATGTAACTCTATTAAACAGTACAAATCAAATGGGTTATGACATGTCATTGCATAATGGTTTTGCTGAAATCAAGAATTTATATCAAATAGCTTGATAAAAATATAAACTTTCTTTTCTCAAAATGGTGTATAAAAACTTTCCAACACTTATAAACAACAAAATTTACTCTTTTTGGTATATAGTTCTATAAGCCTTGACAGACACATAGAGTCATGAAGCCACCACTGATGCCAAGATACCAAAAAATTATATTACTTCCCCCAATTTTTTTATGTTGCCCCTTTGTAGTCAACTCCTCTATCCATACCCAATCCCTAACAAACAGTGATTTGTTCTTCATGCCTATAATTCTTCTTTGTCCAGGGTGTCATGGAACACTGAAATATGTAGTCTGACTTCTTAGTATAATGCACTTGAGATTCACCTATGTTGTTGTGTGTATTGGTAATTAATTTCTTTGTATTGTTGAGAAATATTCCACTGTATATGCTATGCTATTGTTTAAAAACTTGGCTGGGGAGGGGGGTGGGCTGGGTGGAGGTGGGCAAAGTGGGGGAAAATAGGGGACATCTGTAATAGAGTCAACAATAAAAAAAGAAAAGAAAAAATTCCCAGATTGTTTTGCTTTATTTTAATCACTCTGGTATTCAATGCTGAACATAGCATATTTATTTACTTTTGTCTTTTGTGTTTATTTACATGTTCTTTGAATATTTTTTTTAAATAAAAATAAGGTGTGTATGTGTAAAGGGTTGGAAGCAGAGAGAAAAGTATTTTAAAAAAATAACTTGTGAAGAGTGTGAGAGCATGGTGCACTCAGTGAGCTAGAAGACTAAGAACCTTTCTAAACACTTTAGATAATCACTTTAAACCTCACTTTAGTCCAAAAGGCTTTCTGACATGCCCTTTGTTATGTTAGACTCTAACAGTTAGAGTTTCTCACACTGTACTATAGTTGCCAGCCAACATATCTTCACTGCTATTATATATACTTTATAAGAACAGGGACCTTTTTCATTTAGCTTCAGTCTATCCCAAGTTCTCAATGTAGTTCAGAACATGTGAAAGACACTCAATATGTATTTTTTGAATTAAAGAATACATGATAACTGTACTTTATCAAGATTAATCTCATGCTTTCTAACCCCTTTGTCTCATTTAATACTAGTGAGTCTTATTCAAAATTTCCTGAGACAATCACATTTTCTGATAAGAACCAATGAAAAGTGGTGGTATTTATTTATTTATTTGACTTTATTGATTTTAGAGAGGGGGAGAGAGAGAGAGAGAGAGAGAGAGAGAGAGAGAGAGAGAGAGAAACATTGATTAAAGAGAACATTAATTAGCCACCTCCTGCACACCCCCCACTGGGGATTTGGCCCACAACCTGGACATATGCCCTGACCGGGAATCGAACCCGTGACCTCTTGGTGCATTGGTTGATACTTAACCACTGAGCCACACCAACTAGGCAAGTGGTCGTATATATACAGGGTGTAGCAATAGTAGGTTTATAGTTGTTTATATAGAAAATAATACAACAATTAATAAATAATAATAGAAGAATAAACTGTATTTCATATACTCAGAGCTATAAACCTACGTTTGTCATATCCTACATATGAATCTAAGCATTACTTATTATGTAACTTTATAAAGTTTCCTAATCTGTCTAGATACTCATTGGGATAGGCAGCTTTGTTCAGTGTCCTTGATAAAAATATAGTGAGAATATGAATGGAAAAATACTTTAAGGAGGATAAAAGTCAGTGATTATTAGATATAGTCAGGATTATTTATTCAGTGCCTACTAGGGAAAGGTAAATTTTGGTTAAATGAGGCTTAAACCAGATGGGAGCATGCAATTTGGAATCAAGCAATCCATAGAATGGATAGGTTGAGGACTATGTATTGCAACCATATCTCTTCAATATATGAGCAGAAGCAGTTGACCACAGAAGGTAGTACAGCAATATTGGTTAAGATGAAGAAAGAACTTTGGAGTAAGGTTGACATAGGCTTAAATATCAGCTCTGTAACTTAGTAACTTTTAAGTAAGTAAAGTTATTTAAAACCTCTGAGTTTCAATTTTCTCAACTACAAAATTTTGGAGAATAATGTTTAACACATAAGCTTGATAATGAATAAATACAACAATCTGTTTACAGGATAGCATAAAATTTTTGGTATCTATTATGAGTTTATCAAATACTAATTTATTTTATTTTTTCTTGAATTTATTGGGGTGACATTGGTTAACAAAACCATACAGATTCCAAGCATGCAACACAACAAAACGTCATCTGCATACTGCATCGTGTGCCCATTGCCCAAATAAAGTCTCTATCCCCATTTATCCTCTTTTTGCCCTCTTGCACCTCCCCACCACCCTTTCCCTCTAGCTATCACCATACTGTTGTCTGTGTTTTATAATAATAACAATTATATATATATAGCTTAATCCCTTCACTTTTTTTTCCCACCTAGAACCGCAATGCCTCCCCCCTCTGTCACTGTGTTCTATGTATCTCTGCTTCCATTTCTATTTTGTTTGTTAAATTATTTTGTTTATTAGATTCCACATATAAATGAGCTCATATGGTATTTGTTTTTATCTGACTGGCTTATTTCATTTAGCACAATACTCTCCAGGCCCTTCCATGCTGTTGTAAAAGGTAAGAGTTCCTTTTTTTTTTTTTTTATGGTAGAGTAGTAATTCATTATGTAAATGTACCAAATCTTTTTTCTCCACTCATCTACTGATGGGTACTTAAGCTGCTTTCAGATCTTGGCTATTGTAAATAATTCTGCAATGAAAATAGGGATGCATATATTCTTTTGAATTAGTGTTTTGGATTTCTTTAGATATATTCCCAGAAGTGGAATTTCTGGGTCAAAAGGCAGTTATATTTTTAATTTTTTGAAGATATTCCATACTGTTTCCCACAGTGCTTACCTGAAGAAGCAAGAACAATCTTAAATAGACTATTTAATCCTACACCTAGAAGGACTAGGAAAAGAACAACAAACACAACCCAGAATAAGTAGAAAGAAGGAAATAATAAAGATTAGAGTGGAAATAAATAACATGGAGGCTAAAAAGCAATACAAAAGATCAATGAAAGCAAGACCTGGTTCTTTGAAAAGAAAAACAAGATCTTTTTTTCTTTATTTATTTTTAGAGAGAGAAGAAGGGAGAGGGAGAGAGAGATAGAAACGTCAATGAGAAAGAACATCGATTGGCTGCGTCCTACATGGCCCACAACCTGGGTATGTGCCCTGACTAGGAATCAAACTGGCAACCTCTTGGTGCATGGGTCGATGTTCAACTACTGAGCCACATCAGTTGGCAGAAAAACAAGATATTTAACCAGACTCATAATAAAAAAAAAAAGAGAGAAGACTCAAGTAAAATCAGAAATGAAAGAAGTAACAATCGACACTACAGAAATAAAGGATTGTAAGAAAATATTATGAATAACTACATGTCGAAAAATTGGACAACCTGGATGAAATGATAAGTTTCTAGAAACATACAATCTTTCAAAACTATCAAACATTAGTTTAATTATGCTTATAAGGGAAGGTGGGCTGCAGATGTGACTTAGTTAGTAGGATGGCTTTTTAGGAGAGGTACCTGGACAAGAGGAGGCAACGGGCCAGGGGAACAATGAGACCTATTAGAAAGAGTACATATTGGAGCAAAACAATTGAGAGATGGCTCTTTTTGCATTCTCCTGATCCCTCTCTGATATTCAGGGAGCCTCTTTGGCTGAGAATCTGTAGCCTAAGGCAGTGTGAAGACAAATGGTTATAGTTATCTGATTCAGGCAGGCAGTTTTTGAAGGTACCCATTACTGTCAGCCTCCAGGGCCAGGACTCTGATGTATGAGGTTTGCTTGGGGCCCCAAGCATGGTTTGAACCTGTGTCAAGGAGACATGTCTGAGATGTTGTAGAGGAATATATTCATATGGGTTCCATAACTCTTGCTCCAACCAGTACACTCACTCATGAATAAAAATAGCTCTCTGTTGCCTGGTGACTCTACTAAGCTGCGTATAAAGCTCGTACCCTTGGAAGCTGGTTTAGTTCCTGTTCTGTGATGGGAATGAAGAAAAGTTGGTGATTTTTTCCACTGATGTGAGCAGGTAAGAAGAGTGCATTAATGAAAAGGGATAGGAGGAGAGGGATTAAAGAGTGAGCAATGCTAGAAAAAGGAGGGAAGGGTAATAAGTGATTAAATGGTGGAAGCTACAAATAAGGTGGGATGAAGAAATGAAGGGGTGTGACGGAGCCCGGAAGAAACTGAGACAGGGTTATAAGAGACATAAGGGAAAGAAAAGAAGAAAAAGGAATAGGATCCAGAATCTCTGTCTATGGCCAAGATTATTCAGCAACCAGTCAACATTATTAATTAAAGCTCTCTATTATTCCATACCCTACTTTGGTAACTCTCATTGAGAGAAAAAAGATAGGCATGCCCAAACTTTTAAGGGACTCATACTTCAGGCAGAGGAAGGAGATGGCACTTGAATATAAAAATTACCAATATCAGCCATGCCTCATTATTAAGAGTCAAATGAAAGATACAAACCTAAAATGGTGCAGAGATTTATTTATTTAATTAGTTAATTTAAAAATATTTTTATTGATTTTTAGAGAGAGAGGAGGGAGAAGGAGAGATAGAAACATCGATGAGAGAGAACATCAATCGGCTGCCTCTTACACACTCCCTACTGGGGATTGAGCCCACAACCTGGGCATGTGCCCTGACTAGGAATCAGTCAGGTGACCTCTTGCTGTGTGGGATGATGCTCAACCACTGACCCACACTGACCGGGCTGTTTATTTAATGTTATCATCAGGATAGTTTGCTGGTACAGAGATTTAGAAGCAGAGGGTAAGTTTCAGGTAAACACAGCCTGGAGCTGTCAGGGCAGGTTCCAGATTGTGAAAAATGAATAGATTACAGAGTTGAGAAATAAACAGACGATGGGGATTTATCAGTGAAGAGGATAGGATACCATTATTGATGCCAGAAAGCAGGGATGTTGACCTTTGGATTGCTAAATTATTGAGTTGGGTAGATCTTATCCTCATTTAATGTAGCCTTCTGTATATGAATTGGAGGATGTTACCTTTTGCCTGGACAGTCAGATGAACTAAAGATAGAACGCCCTAGCTTATTCTTCTGGTTAGTGGGCAATGCGGAAAAAACCTTGATGAACTGAGGCACACACTTTGTCCTACAACTGGTGCCAGAGAGTATGAGCTCACTGGATCTGGAGGAAAGGGCCTCCGCCCCCTCTCCGGCCCATGTGTCTGCATTCTGTAGGAAACAAGTTCTCCACCGCAAAACGAGCCATTGTCTCCTCTCTTCCTAATCCTGAGATCATCCAGTGTCATCTTCTTGTCCTTTACGATACAATTCAAAGAACAGAAGATAATGATTGGCTGCTTTATTTAACTACCTTCCATTCCAATACTCCTTCTACGCACACCAGCACATAGAGACACACACAATACAAACATCTGTGAACATTCACATGTTCTTTTAAACACACACAGACCAACTTCACAAATATTCTTTTTAAAATAACTTATGAGGACACTTTTTTGCCTGTTACTTATTTTTTTATTCCTCTTCTAAGTCATATAACAGAATATAAGCAATTCTTGTATTTTAAAAGAAGAAAATCATACTGTCTAACTTTTCAACTTCTCTCATAAGCCTGGATTCTCAAATGGTCTATGGGTTAATGAAAAGTAAAGAACTTTGGAGTTAGTATATCTGGTTTTGAATTTTGAATCTATATCTAACCCTTTTACCCTTGAAATACTTTATTTACCTTGCAGGGTCCTGTCTTTAAAATAGGAGAAAGACATCTCTATTGTTTTTTTCCTGGGGTTATATTATATTATAAGGTGGCTAGCAAATGTTGACGTATACAAAGGATCTCAATTCTTTTCTTTTTCTCTTAACCTATCCCCTTCGTCTCCCAATCAATGAGAGGACAATTACTCTCCTTATGTTCCCCTGTGTCTGGGGCAATGCTTTCCCTCTGGCTCATCCTTCCTTCAAACTTCCAGGCTCAATATATATTTCTCTCATATCGTCTTTATCCATCCCTGTATCATCTATCAAATATCCATCCATCAATACATCTAATATAAATCAGATTATTAGAGTTTTTATCATGTACCAATAACTGTGCTTGCTTCTGGAGAAAATATAAAAATTAACATGTATGTTTTATGTTCCCAGAAAGCCAGCATTTTAGAGGGAAAAAGAAATGTGATCAGGCAATAGGATTATAGTGGTGTAAATAGCATATATAAAGTACTATTGGAGGAGAGTAATAGAATGAATAATTTTGCATTGCAGAGAGACTTCTGAATTGTTATCACAGAGGAGATTGGTTCTCTCTTAATATCTGTGTTTATCAAATTGAGCCGAAGAATTAAACAAATCTTAACAGCCTTCTGCTTTCTTGTGTGGCCAGGTTTCCCTCATTTTCCCATGTAGTAATTACCTTCCATTAATATTTTACCTTGGCTTGTCACATTATTCATTCCACTAGGAGAGACTTAAGAGTATAGAAACTGTTCCTTACTCATTTCTGTTTCGCTGGCCATCTGCACAGTAACATCAAAATAGTCATTGCAAGACTGAGTGGTTGATTTAATTCAGCATGTCTAATCCACATCTCATTTTGCATTAGTTTTCCTGATTCTTAGTGTTATTTCTTGTGGAGGGTGGCTGAGCCAAGGTCTCTTGTTGCTCCTGTGGTGTTTGCAAAGCTCACCCAGGAGCTTTCTGTGCGTCTCTGGCCTACTGTTGACCCTGAGTGCTGAAAAGGTGCAAGCAGAAGCATTCTGCCCAAGGTCTCTGGTAAATCCTGTGTGCTGGCAAAGCCCACGCAGGAGCCTAATGAGCCAAGGGCAAGAATGTTTCAACACTTTGATCTGAGCTCAGAGGCCGATGAGAAACATCTGGGGTTTGAAGACAATACGATTTTTAAACTCTCCTCCTTCAATATTGGCTAGGTAATAAACTTGCTGAGCTAGCTTGGTGTCACTGTTTCTCCATCAGCGAGCAGTGTCCCACCTGGCCCCAGTTTTTCTCTCTATAATGTCTCGATGTTTTTCTTAGTCTCCCGTCGCCCCTCCTCAGGTCTGGTTTGACTAGCCATGCAGGTCGCGGCAATTTCTCAACCATGGGTTATAATATAATAATACTAAATATGATAGCAGAAAAAGGAAGTAGTCTTTTTTCTCCCTTTGGAGTAATAAGTGATGATTTCTATCATCATCTTTAGTAGACCGAAGGAGGGGAAGAAAATTACTAACAATCCCTCATATTCTTATATAACAACTGTCAGGGTCTGGTACTAGCAAATTGCTTACATCTATTCAGATACAAATTCCTTGTATCTACTCAGACAAAATGGTAGAAAACCTGTCTACTGAAAAATATGAATACTGTGGTTGGCCATATCTATATAACAACTGGGTTAGGTATATCATTCCTTGTTAGCTCTCTGTTAATGACTAAATGTCTTCAGTAAAAATTTAAAAATCAGCAGTGATCATACCAGCACTCAGTTAACAAGTACTGCACAGACTTGCAATGATCATCTTAAATCTAGATTACAGATTCTGCCTCCTTTTTGACACCATTCCTATTTTCTTTGCAGCTATAATTCTGTGGACCGTTTTACCCAGTGAACTACTTGATAATCCAGTTTGTAATGTCACCTCATATTTGTGATGCCTACCTGTCCCTAAGTAACTCCCTTTTAGTTATTATTCTGTGCTTCTCCCCACTTCTAGCCCATTCATGCTTGTATAAAGTCATTCATCTCATGTTGCTGAGTGCTCCCATACCTTTCATATGGTATTTTATCTGGGTCTATGCCCAGATTAGGATGCCTCACGCCATGTATTCCAGAATACTGTTTGAACGTTTTCACAGGATTCATAGGATGGTCAACTCTCCTTGGGTTGGCTCAAAGTCACATGGTAGCTATCCATGGGAAGGAGTAGAAACAAGTGCTATAAGGTATAAGATGGAGTGAAGGAGAACAAGACCTATTGTTTCAGTAGATCTGGAAACATACAGAGAGAAACAGAATTAAAGCACAAGATGAAACTAAGTTTCATACACATGTGGATGGGGGAACGGAGGAATTATAGGAAAAGGAGTAAAGAATTCCTGATGCAAAAAGTTGCTTCTAATGGTCTACTAGGAGGGGGTGACCAATGATTCAGGTACAAAGATACCTCTGGCTACAATAGCCCAGAACAGCTTCTAGCAAGGACATCATGGGGTTTGCTATCATAGGTGCCCAGGGGCTCTTCTATGCTTCTCCATTATTTCTGGAGCAATTTATATAGTTTGGAGACTTAATACAAAGACCCGTTGATTGTCATTGTTGTTGCTGTTTGTTGGTATGTGTGCATGTGTGTGATGTAAGTCTATAAGTATTTTCTATTTTAGGTCAGGGCTTCTCTGGGCAGTAGGAGGAGGATAAGCCTAGACAGACTGATGGTTATAATTGGGAAAGGGTAGAGGAAGAAAAGTGAGGCCAGGTTCTGACAAGAAAAATTCAAGATACTATAGAATAATGTGATAGGCACTATAATTAATTTGGGGGTTTGAATAAAAACAACTGTGTAATTTGGAAAAATTGTATAACAAAAATCAGGGCTTAATAAAAGGATCAATATGACAAGCACTCTTATTGTTGTCTCTCTTTTCAGGCTGTGTCCTCAACCTACTATGGTAATTTTCAATAACACCACATCATGCTCTTCTAACTTCCTCCTCACTGTGTTCCCTGGGCTAGAAATGGCTCATGTCTGGATCTCTATCCCTGTCTGCTGTCTCTACACCATTGCCCTCCTGGGAAACAGCATGATCCTGTTTGTCATCATGGTTGAGCAGAGTCTCCACAAGCCCATGTACTATTTCCTCTCCATGCTGTCAGCTGCTGATTTCTGTCTGACCATCTCAACCCTCCCCACTGTGCTTGGGGTTCTCTGGTTTCATGCCCGGGAGATCAGCTTTAAAGCTTGCTTCATTCAGATGACCTTTGTGCATGCCTTCTCCTTCCTGGAGTCCTCAGTGCTGGCAGCCATGGCCTTTGACCGCCTCATGGCCATCTGTAACCCACTGAAGTATGCCACTGTCCTCACAGACATGATGACCGTGGTGATTGGATTGGTCATCTGCCTACGACAAGTGATTTTCCTCTTTTCCATCAGTCTGTCCTTCAAGAGTGTTTCTTTCCATGGAGTCCAGGAGCTTTCCCACCCATTTTGCTACCACCCAGATGTGATCAAATACTCATATTCCGACCCCTGGGTGAGCAGCTCTGTGGGCATGTTTCTTCAGCTCTACCTGAGTGGCACTGATTTATTGTTCATTCTTTCCTCCTATGCCCTAATTCTCCGTACTGTCCTGAGTACTGTGGCCCCTAAGAAGCAACAAAAAGCTCTCAGCACTTGTGTCTGTCACCTCTGTGCCGTCACTGTTTTCTACGTGCCAATGATCAGCTTGTCCATTACACACCGCCTCCTCAACTCCACCTCTTCAGTGGTCTGCAGCATTCTGGGCAATGTTTACTTGCTCTTACCACCTGTACTGAACCCTATAATTTATAGCTTGAAGACAAAGACCATCCGCCAGGCTATGCTCCAGCTGCTCCAATCTAAAGGTCCACGGGGCCCCAGTGTGAGGAGTCTTAGAGGTGGGGAGAATTGAAGGGGAGAAATTGCCAGCACACAAATTATATTTAGGAAGGAAAGGGGTCTGTGTTCATCTCATGCCCAGGCAGTTTGGTTACTGAGGCAGTTTCAATGAAATTCTAGCAGCAGGAAGAAGAGAAAAATTTCCCCCTAAACTTATAAAAAAGTTTTAAAAAACTCACTGCACTTCAAAACCAAATGAATTATGGATATGTTACTCAAATATTTAAAACAATTACATTTAAAATTAGAGGATTCCTGTGCACATTAAAAGCACGATAAGGCCCTGGCTGATTTAGCTTAGCAGTTAGGACATCAACCCGAGGACCAGTGAGTCTCGGGTTCGATTCCCTATCAAGGGCAAACACCTGAGTTGCAGGTTCAATCCCCGACCCTCATTGGGGTTGTACATGAGGCAACCAATTGATGTGTCTCTCTCACATCAATGTTTTTCTCTCTCTCTCTGTCTCTCTTCTTTCCACTCTATCAAAAAGAAAAAAAAATCAATAGAAAAATATCCTTGGGTGAGGATTAACAACAACAACAACCAAAAAAGCACAATAAGATTATTTTATTCCAGCTGAACAATTTAATTGTGCTTAAAAATGGGGATTCCTAAACAGACAAAAAATAAATGACAATAATTTTATTTTTGCATTCAGTTGAACAAAATCATTTATTTCTGTAGTCAAATTTCCTAAGGGCAATAAAGATTTTTATCTTGAGCTGGCAAATGAAAAAGTTAGAGACGTGTACAAAGGCACTCACATAGAAATTTGTGGTTTAAAACTAGGAATTTGTTGCATGTGACTTTCAGTTCCTAGAGTCACCTCTAGAGAGCCCTATCTCCTTACAAATGCACTCCCTGAAGACTCAGGGAGTGCATCTTTACTTTAATCCCTTTCTTCTTTAGTAAAAGTGAACTTTTCACAGTTCCAATTGCTATTTGTTATACCTCCAACGAGTTCAATAAACAAAAGCACACATTGCCTTATTGTTTTCCCCACAGCCTAGATATTCTAATACAGTTCTGATTCTGGTTCCACAGTCCCTCCATCCCAGGTATAGACCTTTTACCTATGTGCCCTTGTTTCTTTGGTTGAGCTGTTACACTTCTCAAACTGTTGGTGCTCTTGTTACTGTAGAATTGTATAGTGACTTTGATGCTTTTTAATAGAAAGTCTTCGGATGAGCTTTATTTGTTTTGTGAAGAAGTAACTACTGTATAGGGTTAATAGGATGTTGGGAGAATGCTCCTAACTTTTTTCTCATACACAAAGTTATGAAACTCTGATAATTATTCTGATAATTGTTCCACTTATGATAATTCATGTCTGAGTCCAAGGAACCAAGCAGATATTCTATTCTGAGACACTGGTCTCCACCCCTACATCAACTTCAAACTCCTGGCAGACAGGGACTACCACTCCCAAACTCTGGTTGGTTTGGTTCAGCTTTCTATGTAACTCAAGCACTGAAAACTTTGTGACTCTACTTTTGCCCAAACCCATTTTCTCTAATCATTAGCAACACTCTCTACATATTATTTCTTGTTAAAATGGTTTGTGTGATTTCCCTTTAATACAGCATATTCAGATACTCTTGATATCTCCCTGGTTTGTGTCCCACACACAGGAGTGTGTGGCAGAAGGCAGTATTGTAAGTGGAGACTAAGCAGTGTGGGATCATCCAGGAAATAATACAATTGGAAATAAAATTCAGCTTTTCAGAATTTAAGGCCAGCATTGCAGCCAGAGTGTCTCTTGGCCTTTGCACTTTATGGGAAGTCTTTGTATTCCATTAGACCACAATTTAGCATTTCAGATTTCACTTTTTTATTCTCATATTACTGCCAAATAAATGTCCATTTGGCTCTGTCCCCTTCAACAGGATAAAATATAACTACTATGCAAAAGTTCAAGAGTCTCAAGATGCATCTAGTCTTTAGATACCTTGCTCCAGAGCAAGGATTAGGAATAGAATACTTTTTCTTAGTCACACAGTCACTTCATAAACCCAGAATAAAACAACCCAGAGGAAAAAGACTTCAGAGACTTTGTTGATTTAGATAAGGATTTGGAGATGAGATATAGCTAAGAATTAAAGGCATGAGGACTGAGCTGAGAGAACTGTCACAGAATTGAGCATGTAAGTGGCGCTAGATTAGGTGACTTGGCATTCTCTGAGGACTTTAGGGAATTCTATAAAATGCCAAATATCTCTCAATATTCATTATTTTAAGCCCATATACTGCTGTGCTTACAGAGGAAAAAGAGCTTGTCCACCAGCTGAGAAAGGCCAGTGAAGATGAACTAGGAAACAGGAAAGAAGAGAACATCACACAACAATGGAGACTGACCCTGAAATCAACCTATGGGAAATCCCACACCACACCCTGATCTAACCCCAACCTAGTCCTCATCAGTTCTTATGAATATCAATGGCTCTTTAACTGTTTCTTTGGAAGATCTTTCTAAAAGTTTTTGTTTGTTTTTCTTAGATCCACAACTATTCACAAGTCATAAATTTAAAAGCATCTGGAAAAAAAATAAACTTAAAACATTTTTTCTCTCTCTTAAGTTTGGTGCCAACACTTATTGGAAGTAAAAGCTAACATGAACTGATGTGAATATATTTATGATCATTACTTATTCAATTTGAGTGAATATTCACATATTTCACTTCAGAAATATAGCTGTGCTTGAACATAGGGTGATGCCTCAAGGATTATAGCATCTTTTTAAAGTATGAAATTATAAATTCCAAAGGTTTTAGATAAAAAATTGTAGAAATGTGCAACCATTTTCCAGTTTTATGATGGTTACTATGTAATGCTGTCTGCAATGTGTATGTTAATATTTATTGCTCTAAATAATACTTTTCACATCTGGCACAAAATGCAACTCACATACTCCATACAAAAACATTTTCTATAGTAGGTGTTACTAGAACATGAATTTGTTCTTTATTATTATGTCAAGAATGTATTTAATATATTTTAAGGTTGTTTTGATTGTCACTGTCACACATATGCATATATAATTATCCACATATATACAGGGTGGGGCAAAAGTAGGCTTACATTTGTTTGTATGGAAAATAATACAATAATTAATAATAATACAAGAATAAACTGTGTTTAGCGTACTCACAACTATAAACCTACTTTTGCTCCACCCTGTATTGTATACCATTAAAATTTTGTGACTATATTGAGAAACTGAGAAAAGTATTAAAACATTTAAAAAAATTACTCATAGCCCTACTAATGAGAGATTATATGATATAGGATTTGATCGTTTATTAAGCTAATATATATGCACACACATATTTATATATTAGGATAATAGTGTATACTCAAATGTATATCTTATTTATTTGCTTAATATTATTCATTGTTTTCTATTAAATCATATTTTACATCAGACTGTACTGCTTCCAGGAAGCTTTCTTTGATTCTCCACTGAAGTAGGCAAGTTGTCATTCTTTTATTTGTGCTTTTTTCTGCATGTGCTTAAACTTACCATAGTTTACTTGGTGAATTTAAGTATTTGTTTACTTGTTTTCCCCACCACTGTACTGTAAGCCCCTTGAGAGTAGGCCTGTGTTTTATGTTTCATTTAATTCTTAACATCTCATGCAGTGCTTAGTAAATACCACTTAGTGGTTGATGCAGTGTTGCATAGGTGGATACTATTTAATATTATTTGTATGTCATGGTTTATGTTAGCATTTTCTATTATTTAACATTTCAGTAGGTTAGAGTATTTTTAACATAGAAAATAACCCTTGATATATAGTCTTATAAATACATATTTGATCGCACCTCTGATTATGTTCTTAGATTCCAAGAATGTGAATTATTAAATTTTGAAGGAAGCAAAGTGACAATTGGTCTATTGTAGTAGATGAGGTTGTAGGCTCTGGACACATGCTGCCTGGGTTTAAATTCAAACTCCTAACACTTTATATTTGTGTCCTTGGAAAAGTTGCTTAATTTAACTTTATCTTCTTAATCCACAAAACAGGGGAAAATAATAAGAGCTAACTTCTCATTTTCTTGCAAATGTTAGTAGAGTTAATACAGGGAAATTTATAGACCAATGTCTGGCACCTGGTAAGTACTGAATATATTCTATGTTATTATATTCTAACTTACAGCTATATAAATGTTATGTATATACTTGATTGGTTTTCAATAAAAACATATAACACTTTTCCTTTCTGCTGTTCCATTTTTTGTTATTTCTGTATTTAATTCTTAATTTGTTTTTGTGTGGATAAAAGATTACACACAAATATGGTTTGTAAACTAGTTTGTAATTTTTTTCTACCAGTATTATTTAACTAATCAATCTATTTTCAATAATGTTCTGATATTCCTTAACTATATATTATTTTCATATAATGTATGGTATATTGTAGTGTGTTTGTTCTATTTCTTTGTTTTTCTTATTGATTTGTTGAGCAAACTACTCAAATTTTGTTTAACAAATATCACTATCATATAAAAATTTACTATAGTTTCTATTTTTTTAATCTTTTTTTTATTCTCTCTCGAGGACATTTTTCCATTTTTTGTTCAGACAGAGTGGGAGGGAGGGAGAGAGAGAGAGAGAGAGAGAGAGAGAGAGAGAGAGAGAGAGAAACATCGACGTGAAAGGACACATCGAGGGGCTGCCTTCCGCATGATCCAACCAGGGCTGAGGACAAACTGCAACCAAGGTACATGCCCCTAGCGGGAACCGAACCCGGGCCTCTCTGGACCACAGGCCAACGCTCTAACTGCTGAGCCAACTGACCAGGGCTATTTTTTTAATCTTATATATTCTCCAGTTTACTCTTGTAAATCTATTTTTAGACTTAATTTGGCAAACTCTCAATAAAATGTTACTGGAAGCTTGACTGAAAATGCATTAAACTTATATTGTAGTTGCGGAAAACAAATTTTAGGTCATTCACTCTTCTGATCCAGAAATAACATTTATTTACATCTTATGACTTGGGCTCTTTCTGGCTTGTAAATATTTCAATTTCTGAGTTGAGGGTAAATACTAAAAGGAAAGTAAGTATTCCTCCATATTTCTTTCATGACAACCTGTTTTCTTTTTTGTGTGCTTAAACAGGACATGAATTGTTTTTCAGGGCAGCTCTTTTGACTTAAAATTTCTCATTACTCCTTACTGATTTTAGCAATAGGTTTTCTATCATTCCAGATATTTTGTGTACTTGTAATTTATCATCATATTCCAAATTGTCAAAGCCTTTTTATTTGTTGCTGTTTGATTTTTTTTCCCCCTAAACAAGTTGGCAAAGGTGTCATTTATACACACTGTACAAGTACTGGAGATACGCCAACACATTTGATGTGTATAGTTCTTTTGAGGAAACAAAGTGCAAGTAAGAGAGACAGACATGAACTAATGATTATAGCATAATTGGAAACATCCTGGGAGGAGGTGCAAAAGGCTGTACCTCCTTTCCTGAATTAGGCTGTGGGTTCTAGACAGGGTCAGCTATTGAACAATAAGAACTCAGATGAATTCACCTGGGGACACAAAATGTATAAAAATATTTATTAATCAGAGAACTTCTTCAAAATTATTCTTTAAAACAAAAATAATATTATTTATTTGTGAGTTCACCTTAGGCAGTAAAACATTGAAGTTTATTATCAACAGTTTTCTCCCAATTTACAGTATAAACATTTTAAGCGTTGGTTGACTTATTCTAATTTTTATGCTTTATACCTTTGTTTGCTATGAAGTGCTTACAAATAACAGATGAACAAGAAACAAATGAATTTTACAGAAAATAATTTGAGATCGCCAATCATCTATAGTTTGCTATTTACCTTTTGGTAATGGAACCATATATGCATAAATATGATTTCATATTGCTAATATATGTCATATTTGCCACTAGTTTAAAATTATTTCTAGCTTGTTTGGTGCAAATGAAAATATCACAGTTCAAAATAACAAGTACCTAAACAAGCATGAGAGCAATTATTGTAGAACATATATTTTAGAGTAGTTAATAACATCAATGCTTAACAAGTTCTGCACTATTAGCTTTCTTATTTCTCTCCAGTAGCAAAGGAGTTCCTCTGTTCGCCTTTCAGTAACTATAATTTAAAAAAACCCTGATGTACAGAGAAAAAATATGGTCTGTTGTAAAGAGAGTTCACTGTCATAATTTAAGGGGAGGGGAACTCTTAAGTTGAAGAGAATCACTGGTTGTTCCTATTTGATTATTGAGGAAAAAGCAAAGGGAGAAAACCTTAAACCAACTCATACTTGATAACAAACATCTTTCACTTAAATGAGAGGTCAAGAATTTGCATTAAAATTAACTGAAGACTCCTCAACAAATAGATGTCTAAAGGCTACCTAGAAGAAAACCAGTAACTGGATTGGGGTAACATCCTTTAACTTCTAGCTCCTTTAATATTCATTCTCTATAAAGGGACACAACCTTTACTTCCACGTGTATTTATCCTGTGCTGTAAACAGTGTAACTAAAATTCCACACCAGTGTGCTTATTCATGATTATGATATATTGCAAATACACCTGTTAATGCCCATGTTAGTCCCAAACTCATAGACCTCAGTGCCCAGTCCATATGTTGTGCTGATTGTAAGAATGATTAAGAAACAATCATCCATAATACTTATTTTATTTTATTCTCTGACCCTGGCTGGCCCTGCCTCACTTTTCCCCATACCTTTATTTTAGACCAAATTTCCCCAGAATCTTCTCACGAATTTGCCGTGTCTTCACACAGTACACAATCGGGTTCATCAGAGGTGGCACTAGCAAGAAAATGTCAGCCGTGAGTATCATGACACTTGGGGACTTTTGCTTGTCAAAGCGGTGCATAAAGGCCAAAGCAGTGATGGGCACGTAGAAGATGAGCACAGCACAGATGTGGGAGACACAGGTATTGAGGGCCTTGAGCCGTTCTTTATGGGATCCAATTCCCATTACGGTCTTCAGGATGAATACATAGGACAAAGCAATGAACACACTGTCTGACATCATACAGAGGGCAATGAAAAAACCATAGAAAAAGTCAGCTGTGTTGTCAGAGCAGGCCAGGTTCATGACATCCTGATGGAGACAATAGGAGTGAGAAAGCAGGCTTTTCTTACAATATGTCAAGCTTCTGAGAGTGAAAGGAAATGGGAGCACTAAGAGCATGCTTTTAATAAAAAACACCAGGCACAGCTTGGCAACTCTGGCATTAGTCAGGATAGAGCTGTATCTCAGAGGGTTGCGTATGGCCAAAAAGCGGTCAAAAGACATAACCAGGAGCACCGAGGACTCCATGTCTGTGAATCCATGGATAAAGAATTCTTGAGCAAAGCAGGCATTTGGGGAAATTCTGGTAGCATTGAAAACAAAAGTCCTCAGCATAGTGGGGAGGGATGAGAGGGACAGGCCCAGGTCAGAAATAGCCAACATGGAAAGGAAATAATACATGGGTGCATGGAGTGAGGGTTCTGTCCTGACCACAAAGAGGATGGCACAATTGCCGAGGATGGACACCAGGTTCATGAGGCAGATGGGAATAGAGATCCATACATGGACATGCTCCAGTCCTGGGATTCCAATCAGGAAGAAGGTAGGGATCTCAGTGTCAGAGGAATTGAGTGTGTGCATGATAAATCAGTTGGGAAATACTTATTCTCGGAACTGAAAGGACACTTTCAACATAAGTTTATTATGCTCATCTCCTTTTTCGGCACTTTTGTCTGAGACATAAACAAAGAAAATACAATTTTGAGAAATTTCTAATATTAAAGAATAAATGAATGAGATATTTCTTCTAAACAATTGATAATAAAGACAGATAATGTTAATTGATAAAGTAAACCAGAAATATAAGTGGTGTCTTGATCTATCACACTTTTCCACAAGGTCCTCAGAAAAAAATACCCACAAAAAGAGTAGTGATTCAAAAATAAATCCCCCCTTTACTATTAGGCTTTGCTTCCTCCCTACCCCCAATCCAATTCCAACATGTGTTGAGGGGAGGGGACTTCCCACAGAACACCAAACAATTGTTAGAAAACTAGCAGGGGGTCATAAAATTATTCAACTAAATTCTGACACTATCTAATCCGAGATAGCATCCTATCCCGCAGGTTAAGGACTAAGTCCTATAAGATAAACTCCTCCCAAACTTCAGATGCCAATCAAAAGTCCAGGTTATCAACTGTGTTTCTAACCAACTGGTTAGAGATTGGAGGATTCCTCCACTCCCTCCTTGGACCTCAGATGCCAGTCACAAGTCCAGGTTGTTACCTGTTCTCTGACCAACTGGCTACAGATCAGAAGTTCCCACAGCCTCCTCCTTGGATTTGATTTATTTGCTAGAGTGGCTCACAGAAATAAGAAAACCAATTTACTCACTGGTTTATCAGTGTATTATGAAAGGATATAACTCAGGAACAACTATATGTAAGAGGTGCCTAGGGCAAGGTATGAGGCTAGGGCCTGAAGTTTCTGTGTCTCCCTGAGCCTGCCATTCTCCTCCACGTTCATGTCCATAGGAAAGCTCTCCAAACTCTGTCCTTTTGGGTTTAAATGGACACTTCTTTACATAAGCATAATCAATAGCCACTGGCAATTGATTCAATCAACAGCCTCTCTTTCCTCCCTGGAGGTCAGGAGGACTGAAAGATTCAACCCTCTAGTCATGTGGTTGGTTCTCCTGGCAACCAGCCCCCAATCTTAGATGAGTTACATTATTAACACGACAAAAGACACCTTTATTGTTCTCATCACTTAGGAGATTCCAAGAGAGTTCTGTGCTCGGACAGGGATGAAGATCAAATGCATATTTCTTATTGTAAATCACAATATCACAATGACAAATTCCTTCAACTCGCAATGCATTTTATGACCCCTAAACATTTCTCTGCTAAAGTCAACCTTCTTTCCCCTTGGATTTAATCCTCTGGCTTTGGCAAATACTGCTTGCTCCCT
Organism: Molossus molossus; assembly: GCF_014108415.1. Classification (NCBI taxonomy): domain Eukaryota; kingdom Metazoa; phylum Chordata; class Mammalia; order Chiroptera; family Molossidae; genus Molossus; species Molossus molossus. The sequence goes on from NW_023425348.1 coordinate 47,980,009, forward strand.
ATCTCTCTCTTCCTGATTCTCTGGGCCTTTTTCTCAACTTCATTCTATATGCCATTGTCAGTCATTTTTAATGCCCGTCCCCTTTTTTCCCCCAGTCTATTTGCAAAATGTATGAATTAGACAAACATATTTAAAGGTTTAATTCTCAGCATAAAGGCAGCAACATCATAAACAGAAAAGTTTTTATTATGCATCTAATCTCTTATTTCTTTGGCATTTTCCTTCATGTTTATATTAAAATCTGTAGCTTTTAATATAGCTGATGAGGACTAATAGGACAAAACCTCTAGAAACCCCTCAGTTGTGCTACAACCACATTTCTTTTTGTTGTTCCTCAAACACTGCAACAGTCTTCCCATCTCAGGATCATTATAATTGCTGTTTCCTTGGTTCTAACTGCTCTTTCTCAAAAGTCACATCCTCAGAGAGGACTTCCCTGACCACCCTGGCTGCCTCAGCCATATGCTATTCCATTGGTCTTATTTCTTTTAAATCATTTTCACCATAAGAAGGCAAATTCAGTTGCAGAACTAACTCTGTTTTGTTCACTTCTGGCTTGAGGACTTACAAGAAGTTTAGTATCATACATCTTGGCCCCAAATTTGGCTTTTTGCAGCTTGAGCTCTGAAGCTACTTGCAAGGCATGACTGCTCTTTGGAGCAGTCTCCGAAACTACCTGCAGAGCCAGCAGTCTCACTGTGCTGATTGTACTGTTTGATAGCTTGTACTCCTTGCATTGTTGATAAATAATACTCCCTGTGCTATAATTGTGTGACCAAAGATAGCCTTTTGGTTCTACAGGCCTGGGCTGAAACTGGGATTTGATAAATGTTTAATCATATATTACCCATTGTTCTCACCTCACAACACTTGCTCAGTCACTGAGCCAGATAACCATTGAACGTTTCAGTTGCTTCCATTAATCAGAAAACAAATGATGTAAGTTTATGGTCTCTTGTCCCAGGGCAACCCATCTCTTTGATCCTCACCTCCTTTTGCCTTTATAATCCCTGCTCAAATGCGTTCATTCTGGAATTTATTCTCAGTTCACACTGAGGGCTACATTTCGGACTTTGTAAATTATTACCTGAATAAACTCTCTTTAAAATTTAAAATATTTTGTTTCCAGGCATCTATATAATAAACTCTCAATAATATGTTAGATAAAATAAGTAAATGAATAAATTATCTTTATTAAGATGCTATCAGCATTTATTGATATAAAAAGTATTTTCTATATTTTAAAAATACAGTTTAGAATACCTTGGGGTTAGCTTTAGTTTAAAAATGTTATTTATAAAGTATTAAATTAATTCACTACAAAGCCAATAAACATAATATATAAAGATAAAATAAATACACTTACCAGTATAATTCATTATCCTTATTAATTAATAAATACATAAATAAATAAATCACTTCATAGATAGATAGATAGGACACTTCATTTTATTCCCAGATGCTAAATTTCAGAGACAAGAGGAAGAAAAGTGGAGTGGATTGAAAGAGAAAATAGGGAAATGTAGGAAATGAGAGGGGTGATTATTAACCTTTATTAATTGTGCTAGATGTTTCATATTTATTATTTTATTTAATCCTTATATGATACTATTACTCCTGTTTTCCAAATTTGAAAAGTGAAGCATAGAGAGATGAACTAATTTCTTGAAAAAAACAAACATATATTGTTCTGAACAGACATACGTTTTGAACAGATGCCATTTGATTTTAAGCTTTTCATTTATACTATGCTTTCTCTCTTGTGTTAATATGTTCAAAAATTGAATAAATCACAAGGAAATTTGACTATAAGGGAGGATTTACATCAATCAGTGATGTAATAAGTAATATAAATATCAAGGTAGGCCGAAACCTTGAACCTACCTGCCAGTTCCACTGCCTTAAAGAGTTACCTCTAGAGCTATTTTAATGCAAATATTTCAGTTTCATTTCTGAAAACATTGCACCAGAGGAGAGATACATGGCCCGTAGAAATTGTTGGTAGCAAAAGCCAGCAAGTAGCATCATCCTGAAACAGTAAAAGGGAAGGGACATGATCAGTACCTGCTCAGCCAGGTCCAGAGGTGAGGGAGATAACAGGTGGCTCTTAGCAAGGTGGGAGAGGAAAAGAGGGGTAGATATTTTATGAAGAGGGAAAAAAGAGAACATTGGGAATAATTACTACATGCAGACATTGTGTTACATGTACATAGTTCTGTTTTCAAAATGTTTGCTCTACTTTTTATGTGAACTTGAAACAGATAATTATCTGTGAAGTCTCATTGCCTTACTGATGCACAGGAAGCAGTAAAATAGCAGAATTACTTTGAGGATAAGAAATATAGTTGGTAAATCCCTGAACAGTCTGAAATATAATAAACATCGTACTAGCAATAATTATTGTCAAAAAGGGCCCAATTTTGTTTCTCAAGAATGGTGTCTCACGGAGAAAAATTACTCAAATATTTCTTAAGTAAATTGATTGTCTTGAAAGAAAATCCCAAATTTTATTACTAATAAGAATTAAAATCCAGAGAAACTTTATCAATTTAATGATATCTTTTTTTTTTTTTTTATCCTCACCCGAGGACATTTTTCCATTTTTTGTTCAGATAGAGCGGGAGGGAGAGAGAGGAAGAGAGAGAGAGAGAAACATTGATGTGAAGAGACACATCGAGTGGCTGCCACCTGCACGACCAACCAGGGCTGGGGACAAACTGCAACCGAGGTACGCGCCCTTAGCGGAAACCGAACCTGGGTCTCTCTGTACCGCAGGCCGACGCTCCAACCGCTGAGCCAAACCAGCCAGGGCTTAATGATATCTTAAACTCTTTCTATACATTATGTTATTTAATTCTCAGAGCAGCCCTATGAGGCAAATACTTTTATCCCTGCTCTATAAACTAAAGAAAGAAAGAAATAACTGGTAAGAGAGAGAACTGGAATTCAAACCTAGGTATGTCTTACTCTCCCGCTGAATGCCAAGCCCTACCCTATACTGCTCCTATATTTCTTTTTTACCAATTGCATCTGACTCACTTGGCATAACTAGGTTATTCCCTGGTTTCTGTCCCAAAGTTCTTTTTCTAATAACTTGAGATAATGTCATAGCATTTATCTTTACTTCCCACACTAAAGCTCTCTCCTCTGATAGTCTATGACCTGACTTCTGACCCTGCAATGTCTGCCTTCCAATTCTTTGGTTAGGCAGATAAAATTTAGCCTTTGGTCAGACTAGTTTTCCTATTTCTCAGTCTCTATCTCACATAGAATTCTGACTCTATCTAGCATGTTGTGTAACTGCGTGTGAATAACTGGGTATTTTTTAAGATGAACCATAGGTAGGTGAAGTGAATAGTGACAATGGGTGGCCAAAAGGAGATTTTATGCATTTTAAATTTTCTTAGCTTCTTCCCCAAATTTAAGTTAAACTCTCTCCTTGTCAGGCAAACATAGCTCCAAGAAAAAGCTCTCTCTTCCTTCATGACAATTAAATTAATATTTTTTAACTTAAGTCCCTCTTATATTAAAATTATGGAGCTTTCAGATAGTCAGCCTTATTCATAGTCCTCTTGAAGTCCCAGTTCTGAGTACTCATGTTTCACACACACTTCAGGAGACAGAGACATGTTATAAGATGATATTATGTTAGGACCCTGCTTAACTTACCATTTCACCACAGAGGGAAACAGGCTTTTAGGCTAGAGGTTTCTCAGCCTCCCTGCCCATGACCTTTATTTATAGGTTCCAGACTCCTCAAGCTGTCTCTGAGTTTTGCACTCATGGGACACCAGTTCGTCTGGCTCTATGAACCTCTCTATACAAACAATTTCCCTGAGAAATTTCCTGGAAATTCCCAGAAGAGGGCCTGGTTCAGGATCATAATTTTCACTCAGACTGGGGTGTTCCACAGATTTTGGAGACCTGAACATAATAAGGAGAGCCTACCCTGCTGGAGAGATTAGGGAACGCAGTGGAGCCTACCAAATAAATTAAATTGACATATTAGTTAAGGTTCACCATACCTTTGTTTCTTTTTTCTCTCTTATACATAATGAAGTTTTTTTACCCCCTTTACTACTGAAATATAATTTACATATAGTATGATGCAGAAATCTGAAGTGACCAGCTTAAATGATTTTTACCTAAATTGCAATCAAGCAGCATTCAACTAGGGAAGTGATAAAATCTTAAAATCTGATTATAAATTTGTCTTTTTTTTAGTTCTGTTACTCTTTCTTTGTGTATTTTGAAGCTTTCCTGTTATATGTAAAACATTAAGGTTGTTATGAGTTCTTTTATCTGCAAAATCTCTTTGTTTTTTACTTGGTGGCATGGCTTGCTTTAAATTCCATGTGCTCTGATAACAACATTGCTACATTCACCATATGTATTGGTACGCATGACATATCTTTTGTATGCATGAAATATCCTTTTACTTTTAACCCATCTGTGTTATAGTTCATGTGCAACTTTTGTAATCAGCATGTCTTTTAATGCAGTGTGACAAGTGCTGTTTTGTAATTGAGATTTTTAACTAATTACATTTAATGTAATTATTAATACACTTGTTTTATGTCTATTATTGTTTTGTTTCTACATTGTACCATCTGTTTCCTCTCTTTTCTCTATTATAGCTTTGCTCACTTATTTTGAATCTTTAAATCAAATCAATTCAAGTTTGTTTCAGTATTCTATTTCCCCAGCGGTATTTTGACTATACTTTTTTGTGTGTTTGGTTTATAATTATTTCTTAGATTATGGTATGTAACCTTAACTTATAGAGTCCATCATGAATTACTATTGTACTGCACCATGGGTCATGTAAGAACCTTCCATTTATTTCATTTTTAACCTGTATAAAATTAATGTTAAATACATATTTCTACCAATGTTTTAAATCTCTCAATACATCGTCATTCTTTTATTTTATTTTTTAATATGTTTTTATTGATTTTTTAGAGAGAGGGGAAAGGAGAGAGAGACAGAAACATCAATGTGGGAGAGAAACATCAATCAGTGGCCTCTTGCATGCCCCCTACTAGGAATTGAGCCCTCAACCAGGGCATGTGCCTTGACCAAGAATTGAACTGGGACCTCTCAGTTCATGGGACAATGCTCAGTCCACTGAGCCACACTAGCTAGGCCATTCTTTTACTTTAAAATGTAAATTATTCTTCCAGATATTAAGAAAAAGATATTTTATTTAATATTCACTTATTTATGAATTTAATATTCATTTATTTAATATTCACATATGTTAATTTAATAACATATTCACTCCTTTTAACATTCTTTATTCTTTTTTTGTTTATCTGGGTTTTAACCATGTATTATTTTACTTTAGCCTGGAAAATTTCCTTTTCCATTTCTTATGTGCAAATCTAATGACTATGAATTTTCCAAGATTTTACCTATAAATGTATATATTTACCTTATTTTTAAAAATAATTTAAGATATTTACTAACCTCTTCCATAAAGAAAACTGCAAAACCTATCTCTTCTAGTAGTTATTAGTTTGGTTCTACTATTTAAGGTAGGGTTCTTTAGAGAAAGGACTCTTAGGTGAAGATTTTGAGGGATCATGAGGATGAGGAACAGGAAGATCGTGAGGGATGTTTTGGTTGTTGCTGTTGATCTTTCACTCTCTGTCTCTTTGTGTGTGCATGTGTGTAGACTTTCAGTAAAAACTCCTGTAAGGATGTGGAAAACATTCCCAAGTAGGTCACTGCAAGGAGTGTAAACAACAACAACAAAAACCCCAGAGCAAGTAGAAGGAAAGAAATAGTAAAGGTCAGAGACTAAAAAAACAATTCAAAAGATCAATGAAACAAAGAGATGATTCTTTGTAAAGATAAACAAGACTTTAGGAAGACTCACCAAGAAACAGAAAAGACCCAAATAAACAAAATCAGAAACAAAAGAGGAGAAGTAACAACTGACCCCATAGAAATACAAAGGCTTGTTGAAAAATACTATGAATAATTATACACCAACAAAATGGACAAATTTCTACAATCACATAGTCTCCCAAAACTGAATCAAGAAGAGACAGAAAACTTGAACAGACAAATAACAACTAAGAAAATTGAAGATGTAATTAATAAAGTCCTAGCAAACAAAATCCTGGGTCTGTACGGCTTCATAGGGGATTTTTACCGAACATTCAAAGAACTGACACCAATTCTCCTTAAACTACTCCAAAAAGTTCAAGAAGGTTTCCAAATTCGTTTATGAGGCCAACATAATCCTAATTCCAAAACCAGATAAAGATACTACAAAAAAATAAAACTACAGGCCAATATCTCTGATGAATATAGATGCTTTTTTTTTTTTTATCCTTACCTGAGGACATTCTGCCTTTATCTTGAGATAGAGCAGGAGGGAGAGAAGGAGAAAGAGAGAGAAACATCAATGTGAGAGAGACACATCCAGGGGTTGCCACTCACACAACCCCAACTGGGGCTGGGGACAAACCGCAACTGAGGTACATGCACTTAGCGGGAACCGAACCCAGGCCTCTCTGGTTCATGGGCTGATGCTCCAACCTCTGAGCCAAGCAGGCCAGGGCTAGATGCCAAAATTCTTAACAAAATATTAGCAAATTGATTTCAACAATACATGAAAAATATTATTTACCATGACCAAGTGGGATTCATCCCAGGGATGCAAGGTTGGTACAATATTTGCAAATCAATAAATGTAATTCATCACATAAACAAAATGAAAGATAAAAACCAGATGATCAGCCCTGGCTGGTTTGGCTCAGCGGTGAGAGCATTGGCTCATGGACCAGAGAGTCCCGGGTTTGGTTCCTGCTAAAGGCACGTACCTCAGTGGCAGTTTGTTCCTAAGTCCCAGATGGGGTCGTGTGGGTGGCAACCACTCGATGTGTCTCTCTCACTTTGATGTTTCTCTCCTTTTTCTCTCTCTCTTCTTCCCCCTCTCTCCTGCTTTATCTGAATATGAATGCAAAAATGTCTAAAAAACAAAAACAAACAAACACATAATCATATCAATAGATGCTAAAATAACATTTGACAAAATCTAGCACCCATTTTTTATAAAAACACTCAGCAATGTGGGAATAGAGGGATCATATCTCAATATAATAAAGGCCATATATGAAAAACTCACATCCAACATCATACTCAATGGTCAAAAACTAAAAGCATTTTTCTTAAGAATAGGAACAAGACAGAGATGCCCAATTTTGCCACTCTTATTTAACATATTGGTCAAAGTCTTAGCCACAACAATTAGACAAGAAAATAAAGTAAAAGAGATTCAAATCAGAAAGGAGGAAATAAAACTGTCAGTATTTGCAGATGACATGATATTGTACACAGAAAACCCTAAAGACTTCATTAAAAATCTACTAGATTTAATATATGAATTTGGCAAAGTAGCAGGATGCAAAATTAATACCCAGAAATTGATGGTATTCTTATACACCAATAATGAACACTCAGAGAGGGAAACAAATGAACAAACAAAAATCCCATTTACCATTGCAACAACAACAATAAAATAAAATACTAGTAATAAACTTAACCAAGGAGGTAAAAGACCTATTGCCAAAAAACTATAGGAGATTGAAAAAAGAAATAGAGGAAGATATAAAAAGGTGAAAACATATACCATGTTCATGAAATGGAAAAATCAACATAATTAAAATGTTCATAATACCAAAAGCAATCTATAAATTCAGTGTAATCCCTCTTAAAGCACCAATGACATATTTCACAAATCTAGAACAAATACTCCAATAGTTTATATGGAACCATAAAAGATCCCAAATAGTCACATTAATTATGAAAAAGAACAAAGTGAAAGGGATCACAATACCACATATCAAGTTATACTTCAAAACCATCTTAATCAAAACATCCTGATACTGGCATAAGAACCGGCACATAGATCAATGGAACAGAACAGAGAACCCAGAAATTGACCCAAGACATTATGCTCAACTAATATTTGACAAAGGAGGCAAAAGCATACAATGGAGAAAAGACAGTCTCTTCAATAAATGATGCTGGGAAAATTGGACCTCTATATGCAAGAAAATGGAACTAGTCCAGCAACTTACACCATATACAATAATAAACTCAAAATGGATAGAAGACTTAAATGTAACCTATGAAACCATAAAAATCTTAGAGGAAAATGTAGGCAGAAAAATCTCAGACATTATACTTAATGGAATTTTCACTGATACCTTGCTTAGGGTAAGAGAAACAAAGGAAAAAATTAATGAATAGGACTACATCAAACTAAAAAGCTTCTGCATGACAAAATAAACCAGCATCAAAATAAAAAGGGAACTCACTCTCTGGCAGAACATATTTACCAACGATACCTCGGATAAGGAGTTAATATCCAAAATGTATAGAGTACTCAAACAACTCAACAAAACGAAGACAAACAATCTAATTAAAAAATGGGCAGAGGACCTGAATAGACACTTCTTCAAATAAGACATACAAATGACCAGGAGACATATGAAAAAATGCTCAATGTCACTAATCATCAGAGAGATGCAAATTAAAATCACTATGAGATATCACCTCACACCTGCAAGAATGGCTTCCATCAACAAATCATTAAACAACAAGTGTTGGCGAAGATGTGGAGAAAAGGGTACTCTAGCACACTGCTGGTGGGAATGCAGACTGGTGCAGCCACTATGAAAAACAATATTTACAATTAAATATAAACAATTATTTAATTCAAAAATTAAAAATAGAATTGCCATTTGACCCAGTGATTCCTCTTCTGGGAATATATCCTAAGAAGCCTGAAACACCAATCAGTAAGAATATATGCACCCCTATGTTCATACCAGTGGTATTTACAATAATAAGATCTGGAAACAGCCCAAGTGCCCATCAGATGAGTGGATAAAAAAAGATTTGGTACATTTACACAATGGAATTCTATGAAGCTGTAAGAAAGAGAGATCTCTTACTCTTTGAGACGACATGGAGGGATCTGGAGAGTATTATGCTAAGTGAAATAAGCCAGTAAGAGAAAGACAAGTACCACATGATCTCACTTATTTATGGAACATAATAAACAACATAAGCTGTCGACCAAAGAGATCCAGAATCATGGAAGTAGGGAATAATAGACTGAGAAACCTCAGAGGGCTGGGGGTTGGGAGGGGTGGGACGAGATAAATCAAAGAATTTGTGTGTATATATGCACAACCAATTGACATGGACATTAGGCTGGGGAAGGCAGGAGGGGGGTGGGAGTGGGAAGGAGGGTGTCAATGGGGGAACAAAGGAGGACATCTATAATACTTTCAAAAATAAAAAAATGTATGTTGTTGCATGCAATTTCTACTTCTATATTATTATATAACATTTTATTATATTAACATTACATCTCTTTCACAAATAAGATATATTTGTCACCATTAACAGCATGAATTTTAAACAGATATTTGGACTGATGGCTAAAATCCAACAGCTCATTCCACTTTAGCATCTGTTTCATCTCAGTAGCTTTTTCAGAACCACTGCTTTCACCATGTAGCGTCATGAATTTTTCAAATTCAAACTTGGGCTTCTTCAGCATTTTTATTTTTCTAATGAACATATTACAGAAAAAAGAAATAGATTGTCAAATCTTTTTCTTTGCTTTTCCCAATGCTGTCTTGAATCAATTTATTGATTCTAGGGCTGATGGCTTCCTCATTGGCTTCCGTCTAAGGAGTTTTAGATGGTCTAGGGAGGCAGAGGAGCCTTGCTCTTACCACCCAGCAGTGTTCTGGATTTGGTGTCTATTTCTAGGACTCTGGCCTTTGCCCTTAAAGGCCTTGGCTTTTGTAAATAAAAAGGCAATAATAAACTTTTTTCTCTTTGTAAAAAAAAAAAAAGCAAAACAAAACAATAAAAAAACAAGCAAACCATCAGCTTCAATGAAGGTTTGTCATTCTTTGATTAGAGAGTATATTTTGTCACGGTTAGGAGGCACGCGATGGAACAGGGTCAGGAAGATTTTGCCCTGAACTTTCATATTTAGGTTGGGTTTTTCTAAATGCAACTGCACTGATCTACAGATTAGCAAGGCTCATTTAACTATGACCTTTGATGGCATCAGAGAAATTCTGGCTGATTGAATCCTTATGACTATTCTTATATTGAACATAGCTGGTGCTTTCATACTATACCAATATTTCTTAGAAAATGAATCAACTTTTCTTCTTGGATCATTTTGATGCCTTTTGTAAAGCATTATTCTTGCCCATTTCTATGGCATTGTTCAGCGAACTATCACATTTTTTATATTCACCTATCAATGGCTTTGTGTTGTTTCAAGTTTTTGGCTAGTATTCATAGATTTGCTATAAATGTTGATGTAGATGTAATTGTGTTCATTTCTTTTAAGCACATTCTTTCTATGAGATTTTGTTTTAATGTAGCTTTTGCAAATTGCATATTGTTATAATTTTTTTTATCTTGTTTTCAGTTCAGTGTTCACATTTCTGTCTTTTAATTGGGAAGTTTAATCCATTCAAATTTACTGTGGTTATTTCTTTATTTAGAATTCTTTCTGCTACTTTATTTTATATATTTTATTTGATTTATTGTGCTTTCTTTTAATTTCCCCGCTTGCTTTCATTTGAGTAGATCAAATCATATTCAAAATTGTTTTTTCTTTTAATATTCTCATGAACAGTTTCTTCAATTCAGATCCAAATTCAAGTTTATTTTTCCTCATTGGTTTGTTGTTGCTATTTAAGTTTTCCTTAACAAGTGCTAGAAGATGCCAATTCAGAATTAGGTTTTGTCATTTTGGTTCAGAGTTACTTCTTGGTGCTGTTGAGATTTATTGATTGTCACAAATCTAGACAATAACCATCTTGTGGCTTGGTTCAAATACAGGAAAATAATCTGTTTATTTTCTTTACCAGTTAAGATGGGTGGTTTCTGTATCTGATCACTCACTTTTCAGCCTTCTTTCATGAACTAGTTGCATATAATTTTGAATCCTCTGAAAACAAAAACTATGAAGAGAGTTTGAGAGCAAGTTGAGATTTTAGAACCTGATCCCAAGAAATCAGGGCAGGGAAGAGTAATATAGTGAAAGAAAAGTAGCCAATAAACATTATGTTACCAAGCCGGTTACCACTGAGGTTTACTCCTTCTGGGCAACTTTTGGAGTCTGTTCAGAACATGTGCCTCAAAGTTATTCCTCTGAGAAAATAATAAAGGAAAATAATAAAACCTTGGATATTTATAAATTTACATGTGTGTGTCAGTGGTTCAGAGCTATCCCAGGTGGATTTCTGTTCTCAAGCAGTTTGCAATGCTGTGTCTAAGACAGAGCCTACCCATAGATGCTCTAACTTAAACAGAAGCAGACATTGGCAGTTGGAAGTGCTGCTGCCTTACAATAAATTGTTAAGTCACAAGAGAACAGGATGGGCAGCAAACATATTTTCTAGAATGGCCCATTCTGAGTTTTAAGAAGTCATTTTAGTTCAGATGCCTTCATCTCACGTGGCGAATGTTCACTATTATTTATCGGATGATAATTGTCTTGTCTAGATATGAAACCTAGTGATCAGTAGGTTTATCCCTGATCATTGGTTTGAATTTCTGTTCCTTTTTTTTTTTTTCATATATCTTCAGATAGAGTTGGAGAGAGAGAAAGGGAGGAAGTGAGAGAGAGAAACATTGATGTGAGAGAGACACATCGAGTGATTGCCACCCACACAACCCCAACCAAGGCCGGAGACAAACTGCCCTTAGCGGGAACTAAACCTGGGCCTCTCTGGTCTGTGGGTCAATGTTCTAACCGCTGATCCAAAGCAGCCTGGGCTCTGTTCCTTTTCTTATTCACGGAGATGTGTATTTTATATTTAAGCTTGGCTATGTCTTTTTAAATGATACTTTTGAATTTTATCAAATATCATTGTTTATTATTTTATTATTTTAAATATGTTTTTATTGATTTTTTTAGAGAGAGAGATAGAAACATCAATGTGAGAGAGAAACACTGATTGGCTGCCTCCTGCATGCTCCCTACTGGGGATCGAGCCTGCAAACTGGGCATGGGCGCTGACCAGGTATCCAACCGGGACCTCTCAGTCCATGGGACAGTGTTCAATCCATTGAGCCACAGCAGCCTGGCTCATTGTTTATTATTAATGTATGACCTGATTACATTATTTAGACTAAACTTTCTCTTAAGGAAAAAATAATATATATATAGAATATATGTGTGTGTATATATATACACACACATATATTCTATATATATATATATAATTTTTTTAAACACCTAAAACAAATAAAAGTGTGTGTGTATATGTTTTTTTTTTTTTTTACTCAAATGTTCTTCAAAGTTTCATATAACTTCATAACCTTTGGTAACTATTATTTAATTTAGATTTTGAACCGCTATAGGATTTGTATAAAAATTACAGTGCTACAAATGAAACACAAAGGATAGCCTATAAAAAGCTTCTAGTGAATGCAATATATATAGTAGAAGGCATGTAATTTAGGGATAACTGCTAGGAAATCCAACAGTAAGTGGCAGGACATGTCTTCTTTTTTTAATCCTCACCCTAGGACATATTTTCATTTTTTGTTCAGATAGAGTGGGAGGGAGAGATGAAGAGAGAGAGAGAGAGAGAAACATCGATGTAAAAGGGACACACTGAGTGGTTGCCTCCCACACAACCCAACCAGGGCCGGGGACAAACCACAATCGAGGTACGTGCCTTTAGAGGGAACCAAACCCGGGTCTCTCTGGACTGCAGGCTGACACTCTAACCACTGAGCCAAACTGGCAAGGGCAGCACATGTCTTTTCTAATGACATTTGCCAAGCATGGATCAAAAGAATAAATGGAATAATTAGTAAGCCATTTTGTAATTTGTAAAATGCTTGTATAAATATTTGATACTTGTGTATTATGGTCTCCATTTTGTGAATAACTAAGCTGAGGTGAAAAAAAATAAAGTAGTGTGACCTCGAATTGAAACTAAATTTTTTTAGATTTCTACCTCTTACTGGAGACATTTTCAGATTGTTTTGCCTTACAATTTGTTTCTAGTTCCAGCTGGGGATCCTGGGTACCAAAGAGTTAACATATTTGGCTGAACACTTTCTCTGTAAATTACTCAGAAATCCCAGGGAGCAGACTAATTTTCTATTTTTCCCAAGGGTCTACAACCCTGAGGGAAGGAGTAGGTACATCTATGTAAGGAGGTGGTCAAGCTGAGAATTCTTATTCTTATCTTTCAGGATATATTGACCATCCAGTTTTGGTAAGTGCTAATAGGTGAAAATCTCTTCGCAAACCTAAACCCAGGGCTTTGTTAAACAGTTTACATCTGAAGAAATGACTATGGGGAGGAAGAGGAAGTGGCGACTGAGTGCGTGTGTGTGTGTGTGTGTGTGTGTGTGTGTGTGTGTAAGTGGGGATAAGACTGCAAGACCTGAAAGTTAAGAAGGATTTTATTACCTCTAACACCAATAGGGCCCCATTTACTTGATAGAATGACAAATAAAAGTAAGTCTTATTGTCAATTAAAAGAAGAAAAATCCCTATTAAGCCAATGTAGAACTTGATGTGGGGAGAGAATTTAGTTGAAATAATTATTAGCACTGGTATTTACTAATTATCTTCATTATAATAAAGAGTTTATAGTGTCTAAAATGACCATGTTAGATAGATACTGTTGTCTACAACATGTAACAGAAGTGCGAACATCTGCTTGGAAGCGTAAGCTTACACAAATGCAGTTGCCAAGCTGAGATTTATACCCACTGTTTAGCATCAGACTAGATGGTTGACTTCTTTTTTTTTCTTCTTTATTGATTTTAGAGAGACAGGAAGTGGGAAGGAAAGAGAGATAGAAACATTGATGAGAGAGAACATTGATGGGCCGCCTCCTGCATGCCCCTCACTGGGGACTAGGTCCACAACCTGGGCATGTGCCCTGACCGGGAATCGAACTGGTGACCTCTTGGTGCATGGGCGATGCTCAACCAGTGAGCCACACCGGCCAGGCTAGATGGCTGACTTCTTAATTTAAGGAATGGAAGTCTAAGAGGTCTGGACAATGTTTGATCTGATGACTATCCACCTTGGAACACTTTCTTCTTTGTTACCCACTTCATCTACTCCACTAGGTTTTCTCTCAGGTTGAGGGATATTCTTATGCAAGATGCTCTGAAAAAACTTGCTGCTCCTCATGACTCTATCTGAAATTTAAATTTTGTATTTTGTACATTTTTTTCTGGGTGTTCTCATCAACTTTAATGACCTCAGATACCAACTTTCATGTAAATATTTTTGAATTGATAGCTCTGTTAGGTTATTTCTTCTGAAGTTCTGACTCCATGTCCAAAAGCAAACTCTGTGTAAGATCAAGTTTACCACTCAATATGTTGGTGAGTGGAATAAATAGTCCTTGGGTCCTATTATAGAAGAAAGGGAGAAGGCACTAAGAAATTATTCTACGTCTTACATTTTTCCCATTCACATTAATTCATTGCACATTTTTGAGAGTTTTTTATGTTCTAGAAACTATGTAGATGACAGATATGTGAATATAAATAAAATCCTATCTATGTTTTTCAATAAAGAGCAGTCAGTGTATATGGTGGTGGTGGGGCTGTATTGGATAGGGATGCATAAAAACAGTACATTACAAAGCAGTGTAGAAACTACCATAATAAAACATGCATGACAGGAATGTCCCTGAAAGCTATGTCAATACACATCTGCCAACGAGGATAAGAAAAGAGAATAAGATAAGTGTTTTTGAAAGTAAGAACTTTTCTTATGAGTCCTGGAAAGGAGATGTTAATATAAAATTTGTTAAACAGGCATTCTGACAGCTTACATATGAATGATTGTCGTGGTACTTGAAAATATGCTACTATCTAAAGTATACCTTCTCTGGGCTTGGCATTCAGTTTGCTGACATGATGGGAGATAAAAAAAAAAAAAAGACATGCCAAACTGTTTAGCAGATTCCAGTCTGACAGCTGTGGCTCCATTCACAAGCTGAAAAAACAGATCTGTGTAGATAGTACCCCCCAAATACAAAATATATTGGTCCAGTTCTGCTTGCTATTTTTTATGTTATTTTTGTGGTTATTCTCTAAAGAGTTACAAAATACAATACAAATACACAGCCAAACTTTAATTTAAAGGATCCCCAAATTTTCATTTTCCATTGAAGTCTGATGATTTTTTTTTCTCTATACAATTTGAACTTAAAAAAAATTCTGGAGTGAGGTTAACAACTCATGTGAACTCTTGTTTTCTGTTGCCTCTCCCTTTATTTTTGCACCTTTGTTTTTCATTTTTTTGCAATTGAAATGATCAATTTAATAATTTCTATTTATTATGCATGTATTCATCAGTCTTACTAAATATAGATAAGATGTATAATATGTGTGATGGTTAACTTAGATAGGTGTGTTTCTCCAGTAACTTATACTGATTAGTTATTTATTTTATTTTTTTGTTAATCCTCACCAGAGGCTGTTTTTTTCCATTGATCTTTAGAGAGAGTGGAAAGGATGGGGGAAGAGGAAGAGAAGGAGAAAGAGAGAGGGAAAAGGAGAGGGAGAGGGAGAGGGAGAGGGAGAGGGAGAGGGAGAGGGAGAGGGAGAGGGAGAGGGAGAGGGAGAGGGAGAGGGAGAGGGAGAGGGAGATGAGAGAAACACATCAATTGGTTGCTTCACTCACACACCTTGACTGAGGCCAGGGATCGAAACTGCAACCCAGGTATGTATGTGCCCTTGATCAGGAATCAACCCTGAGACCCTTCAGTGTTCTGGCTGATGCTCTAACCACTGAACATGGCTGCCAGTACTATACTGATTATTCAACATTGATATATCCTGAGCTCAAAAAATTGAATGTAAGTCTTAACATCATATATTTACCATTGATAATGTAATGTTAACTCCTTAATAGTGACTTTAGCAATAAAAACAGGGTGTAATTTAATATGCAAGTGGATTTAAAAATTTTACATTACAAAGAGAAATTGAGTAATTAGAATTTTTCTCAGAATTTATTTTACTTATTTACTCAGAGAATTAAAAAAAATAAGATAATTTGATCGAGAGAGATAAGATTAACCAGCCTATGTTATTACTGTATGGCTTCAACACTTTCCCTTGAGATAATAAGATAACCTGAAGTGTGGCTCATCCTTAAACTAGGAAGTACTCATTTCATGTAAGAGTACAAGCATGAAGACAATAAGAATGCATAACTCCCAAAGGCGTATCTGTGCTCCATTTCTCCCACTTCTTTTGGAAACCACTGTATAATCAGTATGAATATTTTTATATGTTTGTGCTTTATTGAGCCTAGATTGGTATTTATAATCATCTATGAAATGTGGATAAGTACCTACCTCGTAGTTTTAAACAGTCTATAGATTTACTTTCGAGCATTTAATATTTATTTACCATAGCATAGATTTGTTCAAGCCTCTCTGATTATTTTCTCATACTATTATTTTTAAACTTTCTTCTAAGAAGTTAGGGATCTTGTCATGAAACCAAGAGGGGACGACTTAAAATCATGTGGAAACACAGATGGAATGATTCTGCGTGCCTGTCACTGACTCAATCAAAGCAGCTCTGTTTTGAAATGATTTTCATTTGGATAAAAATGTTGGAAAACTAACACCTTAGGACAAACTGTTTTAAGTGAAATTCCCATATTGGAGAACATAAACATGTGTATAGACTTTTAATGAATGTTGAAAATTGCATTTTGTTATTAGTATGAAAAATATGCTTCTAAGAACAGGATATAAAAGAAGTGCTTACCCCCACTACACTGAGTTTTAAAAGTATGACTGTTTCTGTTTATGTGATTCAGATCTGGATAAAAAGCTCACAGTTCCACTCATGTCTATTTTCAATAACTCTGAGGTTCAGTTTTTTCTTCTGGTTGGAATCCCAGGACTGGAACATGCCCACGTCTGGATCTCCATCCCCATTTGCCTCATGTACACGATCGCCATCATGGGCAACAGCACCATTCTCTTTATTGTAAAGACAGAGCCCTCACTTCATGAGCCCATGTATTATTTTATTGCCATGTTGGCCATCTCTGACCTGGGCCTGTCATTTTCCTCCCTCCCTACCATGCTGAGAATTTTCTTGTTTAATGCCATGGAAATTTCACCCAATGCCTGCTTTGCTCAAGAATTCTTCATCCATGGATTCACAGTCATGGAATCCTCAGTGCTTCTCGTCATGTCTTTGGATCGTTTTCTTGCCATTCACAATCCCCTGAGATACACATCTCTCCTCACTAGCAACAGAGTTGTTAAAATGGGACTGATCTTAGCCATTAGGAGCATTCTCTTAGTGCTTCCATTTCCCTTCACTCTAAGAAGACTGAAATATTGTCAGAAGAATCTTCTTTCTCACTCATACTGTCTTCATCAGGATGTCATGAAGCTGGCCTGCTCTGACAACAAGAGTAATGTTATCTATGGCTTCTTTGTTGCTCTCTCTACCATGCTGGACTTGACATTAATCGTTCTGTCTTACATTCTGATCTTAAAGATTGTACTCAGCATTGCATCCCTGGTGGAGAGACTCAAGGCCCTGAATACCTGTGTCTCCCACATCTGTGCTGTGCTCATTTTTTATGTACCCATCATCACCCTGGCTTCCATGCACCGCTTTGCCCAGCACAAAAGTCCCCTCACTATAATCCTTATTGCAGATATATTCTTGTTGTTGCCACCCCTAATGAACCCCATTGTGTATTGTGTAAAGACTCGACAAATCCGAGAGAAGGTCTGGGGGAAGTTGTTGACCACATGTAGCAGACTAGAATATTGAGGTAATAAATGATCAAGCAATTAGCATTTTTTGGCACCTAATATGTGTTGAGTGCCACAGTGGTCAGCATCTTGTGGAAAACTTAGGGGAAGAGTGAAAAGCTATGCTGTACAGAATTTATAACAAAGTCGGGAAAACAGTCTTAGCCACGAAAAATGAAATAATCAGGTGATCTATGATGTGACTCACAGAGGTTTAATTAACATTTAAGAGTAGTTGAAATAGCTCTGGTTGGTTTGGCTCAGTGAAAGAGTGTCGGCCCGCGGACCAATGAGTCCTGGGGTCAATTCCAGCCAAGGGCATGTACCTGAGTTTTGGTTCGTCCCCGGCCATGGTCAGTGTCGTGCAGGAGGCAACCAGTTGATGTGTCCCTCTCATGAAGATGTTTTTCTCTCTCCTTTTCTCTCCCTCTCTACCTGAAGATAAATGGAAAAATGTCCTTGAGTGAGGATTAAAAAAAACATTATGTAATGTAGTAGGTCAATTTGAGTCAGCCCTTAAAGAAGGATATAATTTGGAAAGATTGAGATTATTTTTTAAATAGCACCTATTAAATTTATATGTATACAATGCCCAGTCACTATACTATGAAGGAGAAGTAGACTACCAGGGAACATAGCAGCTATGAAGGTATTGGTCTGGCTGAAATAGATAGTATAGTTTGGCAAATAATGAGAAATAATTTTGTACAGTATGAATAAAGCAGATTTTGGAGTACCTAGAAAAACCTTGAAATGTCCTGAAGAGACAATTTCATCTCTACAACACCACCTAACATGATAAATCAAATTTTAAGAATGGCATGTCTGCAAGCATGAGCAACATGGGTTGATTTGAGAGAGATGAAGAAGGGAGATCAACAAGAGACCGTTGCAATAATTCCACTACAGTGGTGATTCTGGCAATGGGCAGAGAGAGAGAATGACATTTTTTAGGGTTTTTGTTATTGTTGTTTTGCTGTTATAATTTGCTGTTACATGATTTATATGTAATTCACAAATTCCACTAAGCAACAAATGTACAGACATTTTGTGAATGAATATTGGAAGACAGACATCTGTATAGAGTTTGAAACAGGAGGCTGGCACGGTGCTTATTTGTCATGGCTACCAGAAATAGCCCTGCCCTCATTTGCAGTACAATAATACTTAGGTGTAGGCATGGAAGTAAATACATATTTATAACAAGGTCTGATTATCAAACTGTGAAGATCATCTTTTTAGTAAGATTCTCTTTCACCCATTTATTTCCACTGCAGCTGTTTTAGTTCAGATTTAAAACTTCCCCTGGATTATCCTCTCATCCTGAACATTAAGGTTAACTGTTTGCCAAGATCATTTTAAAAGGTAAATGTAAAGACTATACTTTCAGGGATCATTTCTATAGTTTGTTAAAAGGTAAATGTAACCACACTTAAAATCTTTCTATAGCTGTCCAATGCATTATGAGATAATGGCAAGGCTCCCTATATGCACAAAGCCTTTCCATTATTCAATATCTGCTTTTCTCTACTGCTTTATCTGTTAATACTCGGCCTTGTACTTCAATAGCATAAAACAAATACATCCCCATGCTACACCTAAACCTTTGCTTATGGTGTCTTTCATGTCAGGATACTATATTGGTTTTCTATTGCTGCATAACAGATTATTATAAAATGAATGGTTGAAAACAACACAAGTTTATTATCTTACAATTTTATAGGTTAGAGTTCTGACATGAGTCTTACTGGGATAAAATCAAGCTTTTGGCAAGCCAATATTTTTCTCTGGAGGCACTAGAGGAGAATCAAATGCCTTTTCCAGCTTCTAAGGTTACCTGCATTTTTTGACTCTAGGCTCACATCCTCCATGTTGAAAGCCAGTGATATTACATCTTCATACACCTTCCTTCTGTAGTCAGGTGTCCCTCTGACCACAACCAGGAAAAGGTATCTGTGCTTTAGAATTCATGTGATTATGTTGAATCACCTGGGTAATCCAGGATAATCTCCCTATCTCAAAAATCTCGAAATTTAATTACATGTGCAAAGTATCCTTTGTCATGTAATGTAATATATTCATAAATTTTAGAGATTAAGAAATTGAAATCCTTGTGTGGCAGGGGGTGAGGAGGATTTAGTATGTCTAAAATAAAAGCATTTTCTCAACTTTTCTTTTTCTCATTTAGCTATTTAGAAGGATCTGGCTTAAATACAGTCTTTTTTTTTTTTTTTTTTATCCTCACCCGAGGATATTTTCCATTTTTTTTGTACAGATAGAGTGGGAGGGAGAGAGAGAGGAAGGGAGAGAGAGAGAGAGAGAGAAACATCGACGTGAAGGGACACATCGAGTGGCTGCCACCCGCACGACCAACCACGGCCGGGGACAAACTGCACCCGAAGTACGTGCCCTTAGCGGGAACCGAACCCGGGTCTCTTCGGACCACAGGCCAACGCTCTAACCGCTGAGCCAAACCAGCCAGGGCTTAAATACAGTCTTTTACTGTTACTTTGCTAATATCTTCTTGCTCTAAGTCTAATAAATTTGTATCTGAATTTTGTTTCCTTTCACAGTGTACTGATTCCTACAACATAACTTGAACAATCATTAAGCTTTAGTTGTTTGAACGTTGTTTGCCTTTGCTAAGCTGTAAACCCAAGACCTACAAATGTCTATATGTTTTACTTATTTTTGCACTGTTTAATACATACTTGGGCAAAAAAGGGCTCAATAAATATTGGTTTGCCAGTTTGTGAATTCATGAGTGATCATCACTGATTAGAAGTACTGCTCAGCATTAGAGAGATGTGTCCTGAAGCAGTGGAAAGATGTATTAGCAAAGTGTACTTCCTGCTGAGAAAGTGGGGGTTTTAAAGACACATCATTGGGAAAAACCAACTAAAGAGCAGATGAACAGAACCAGTACAACCAAGGATGGCAAATTGAGCCTGGTAGTAATTGCGGAGGTGAGCAGGGGCAGGCTAGGAGCCTACAGACAGCAGCGGATTGCTATATTAGCAGTGTGTGCTTCCCATTGAGAAAGTGGTTTTTCTTTAAAAGCACCATACCAGCTATAGCCACTCATTTTGGGCTCTGACAGAGGGAGGGCAGACTGGATTGGAACTGAGTGGAAAGAGTCCAGGGTTCCTGACTCAAAAGTGGTGGACACCATGAATTTAGTACTGACTGACTTCCTCACAAGACAGTAGCAAACTTACTCAAAGAGCCCTTCCCAGAGCCTTGGGGAGAAGCAAAAGCCATTACCCCAGGAACACAGCACCACCAGCCCATACCAGAGAAATGCAAATTTAGGCTTATTAACATCTCAATTTAATGGGTAAGCAAGAGCCTCACTAGAGGCTCATTAAGTAACTGAGACTAATAGGCAAATAGAGGATAACTGAACCTTTCCTGTCTGCAAATCTACCCAGGAAAGTAAGACTTGACAGTAGTGTTTAAAGTGGGTCTTCCCACATTCATTCAAGCCCAGTTGAGAAAGCCACAATCAGTGGAACACCAACACTAACAGGGAAAATTTGGCAGGCTCAAAAATCCACTGAAACAGCCACAATGGTGAAACAAAGCCCAAATGAAAGAACAAAATAATTCAAAAAAAGATAAAATAAAAGAAAGGAAAATGAGCAAGATATTAGAGGGAGAGTTCAGAGCAATAATCATGAGGATACTTAACAGCATGAGTAAATATATAGAAACATTGAAAACCAACCAACTGGAAATGAAGAATGACATAACAGAAATAAAGAACACACTGGAAGGAATACCCAACAAAGTAGAGGAAGCTGAGGACTGGATAAGTGAATTAAAAGACAAGTTATAAAACAATCACCCAATTAGAAAACTAAAAAGGAAAAACAATGAAAAAACAGGAAGACAGGAGGATGTGAAAATGGAGGCAGAGTGAATGGAAGCTACACAGATGATCTGTCAGGACCAAATGGGAATTACAACTAAAATAAAGACAAATCCTTGGAAAAAAGCAACAGAAAAGCAGCAGGACAGGACCATATAACCAAGGACACTGGTAGGATCTGTGGAGGCACAAGAGGGTGGCAGGCTGGGAGCCCACAGATAGCAGCAGTCTTAGCTGTGAGCATCACCCTTGGGGAATAAAGACCAAGCCCACTCCATAGCACAGAGAGCTAAAAGATAGCCACAGCCACTCACCTGGGGGCTACAGCAGAGGGAGGGAAGACTGGGCTGAAACTCTGTGGGCACAGCAGGGATTTGAAAGGCACTCAGAGTTTTTCGTGAATTGTGGCCACAAAGGACATGGACAGCATGCTCCTCCCAGAGCTGTGAAGAAAAGCAGCAGCCCTCCCCTCAGAGATTAAGCCTTTCTCAGGTGAGGCACAGAAATGCAAATTGAGGTTAATTAACAACCAGCATCTATCCCACCCTCTGGAAATTCTCTTATGCAGAACACCAGGGCTACACTCCAAGGCACTGAATAACTGAGACTACTAGCCACCAGGAAAAAGCTAGAGGATAACTGAACATTTTCTGGGCTTGCAAATCTACCCAGGAAAGTAAGACTTGACAGTGGTGTTTAACGTGGGCCCACCCAGGCTCATCTAAACTCAGTGGAAGGAGCCACAAACAGCACAACACCAACACCCACAGGGAAAATTTGGCAGGATCAAAAACCCACTGTGATAGCCAAAATGGTGAAACAAAGAAACAAATCCCAAATGAAAGAACAAGAGAACTCTATCGAAGATGAGATCAATGAAATGCAGTTAAGTAAATTATCAGAGGTAGAGTTCAGAGCCATAATTTGAGGAAGCTCAATAGCATGAGTAAGGACATCAGCACCATGAGTTAAGATACAGAAACACTGAAAACCAACCAGGTGGAAATGAAAAATGACATACCAGAAATAAAGAACACATAGAAAGTACTAACCAGCAGAGTACAGGAAGCTGAGGACCAGATCAGTGAATTAGAAGACAGGGTAGAAATAATCAACCAATCAGAAAACTAAAAGGAAAAAACAATTAAAAAGCAGGAAGACAGGGACTTCCGGTCAAGATGGCAGTGTAGGTAAACATGGTATTGCGTCCTCCCACAATCACATCAAAGTTACAACGAAACTACAGAACAACCCTCATTCAAAACCACCTGAAATCAAGCTGAATGGATGTCCTACAACTACGGAATTAAAGCAGCAGCCTCATCAAACTGGTAGGAGGGGCAGAGGTGTGACGGGCTGGTCCCACACCCACGTGTGGCGGATAAAAATCAGGAGCATCCCTCAGCAGGGAAGGTCCTCCCTGAGGACTGAGGGGTCTCCATCCCACACCAGATGCCCCGCTCAGAGTTCCAGTGCCAAGAAGAGAAGTCTCCATAACTTCTAGCTGGAAAAACCAGCAGAAACTGAGGCTCAGGGAAGCTGTCGCAGCTGGAGCCCCAGGCAGCTCCTTAAAGGACCCGTGCACAAACTTATCAGACTAACTCCCTCTAAGCTCGGAAGGGAGGCAGCTCGAGGGGCACCAGAGACATACAGGGAAGAACTGAGCTGTTTGACACTGGAGCAAGGGTTGGAGAAGGGGCTTTCTCTGGGACAAACGTGCTGTCAGAGGCCTTTGTTCCTTTGGTGAGCCCTTCCCTGGGGCTGCAGACAGCCGCCATATCTGGGACTTCAGCAACCTGGCTCACACTGGTAGCCCTGCCCTGGTGATTCCCTGAGGCCCTGCCCCACCCAACTTTCAGGCCCACCCAACTTTCAGGCCCACCCAAGCTGTTGCCATTTGCTTTACCATAGGATTGGCCTGTCTCAAATCCTGCTTCAGGTTTTCCTAAATTCTTTTAAACAATCAGCATCTGGTCTCAGCTAGGCTCATACCTCTCGTTAAGTAATACACAGAAACAAACACAGGGAGGCAGCCAAAATGAGGAGACAAAGAAACAGATCCCAAATGAAAGAACAGAACAAAACCCCAAGAAAAGAACTAAGCGAAATGAAGATAAGCAACCTAACAGATGCTGAGTTCAAAATACTGCTTATAAGGATGCTCAATGAACTGAGTGAGAACCTCAGTGAACTTAGTGAGGGCCTCAAGAGCATAAAAAAGGACCAGTCAAAAATGATGGATGCACAGTCAGAAATGAGGAGGCATTAACTGAAATAAAGAATAATTTACACAGATTCAATAGTAGAGTACGTAAATCCAAGAAGCAAACCATTGATTTGGAATATAAGGAAGCGAAAAACACCCAATCAGAACAGCAAAAAGAAAAAAAAATCCAAAATAATGAGCATAGTGTAAGGATCCTCTGGGACAACTTCAAGTGTGCCAACATTTGCATCTTGGGGGTGCCAGAAGGAGAAGAGAGAGAACAAGAAACTGAAAACCTCTTTGAAACAACAATGGCAGAAAACTTCCCTAATTTGATGAAGAAAACAGACATACAAATCCAGGAATCACAGAAAGTCCCAAACAAGATGAACCCCAAGAGACCCACACCAAGACACATCATCATCAAAATGCAAAAGGTTCAAGACAAAGAGAGAATCTTAAAAGAAGCAAGAGAAAAGCAGTTAGTTATCTACAAGGGAGTTCCCATAAGACTGTCAGCTGATTTCTGAAAAGAAATTTTTCAGGCCAGAAGGGAGTGGCAAGAAATATTCAGAGTGATGAAAAGCAAGAACCTACAACCAAGATTACTCTATCCTGCAAAGCTGTCATTTAGAATCGATGGCCAAATAAAGAGTTTCCCAGACAAGAAAAAATTAAAGGAGTTCATCACCACCAAACCATTATTATATGAAATTTTGAAGGGTCTTTTTGAAGAAAATGATAAAACATTTGAACAATCAAAATGGCAATGAATACATTTCTATTGACAATGAAATCTACAAACAAAATGGACATGCAGAACAGAAACATTCTCATAGATACAGAGAACATTTTGTTGGTTGCCAGATAGGAGGGGGGTTGGGGGTATAGGTGAAAAAGGTAAAGGAATTAAGAAGTACAAATTCATTGCTAGATTGACAAACTTCAAAGGGAAAAGGGTTGGGGGGTGGGAAGAAATAAACCAAAGAACTTATATGCATAACCAATGGACACAGACAGTAGTGTGGGAAAAGGCGGGAGGGGGGCGGGAGTGGGGAGGAGGGGTCAATGGGGGAAAATGAGGAACATCTGTAATACATTCAACAATAAAGATTTAAAAATCTTTTCAAATAAAAATTTAATTAGAAAAAAAAGCAGGAAGACAGCTTAAGAGAACTGTGGGACAACTGGAAACATAATAATATTCACATCATAGGAGTCCCCGAATAGGAAGAAAATGGGCAAGGGTTAGAGAATATATTTGAAGAAATAGTGACGGAAAACTTTTCTCAATTGGTTTAGGAAGAAGGCATTCAAGTTCAAGAAGCACAGAGAGACCCATGTAAGAAGAATCCAAACAGGCCCACACCAAGACACATAGTCCTTAAAATGCCAAAAATTAAAGACAAAGATAGTATCCTAAAGCCACCAAGAGATAAGCAACAGGTTACCTACAAAGGAAACCCTATAAGGCTCTCAGCTAACTTCTCAACAGAAACACTACAGGCCAGAAGGGAATGGCATGAAGTAATCAAGGTCATGAACAACAAGGATCTGACTCCAAGACTACTCTATCCAGCAAGGCTATCATTCAAAATAGAAAGTCAAATAAAGAGCTTCCCAGACAAAGAAAGGATGAGGAAATATATTAACACCAAACCAGCACTGCAAAATATGCTAAAAGGACTGCTGTAATTAGTAGAGAAAATAAGAAGAAAAATATAATCACACTAAACAAAAATGGCAATGAATAAGTACATATCAGTTATCACCTTAATTGTGAATAGTTTGAATGCTCCGATAAAAAGGACACAGAATAGATGGCTGAATAGGAAAACATGATTCACATATATGTTGTTTCCAAGAGACCCACCTCAAAAAAATGACTCACATAGGTTGAAAGTGAAGGAATGGAAAACAATCTTTGAAGCAAACAGAAAGGAAAAAAAAGCTGGGGTAGCAATACTCATATCTGATAAAGTAGATTTCAAAATGAAGATCATAACTAGAGAAAAAGAAGGCCACTATATAACATTGAAAGGATCTATCCAACAAGAAGATATAACCTTGATAAACATATATACACCCAATAAAGGAGCACCAA
Source organism: Molossus molossus (assembly GCF_014108415.1). Taxonomy (NCBI): domain Eukaryota; kingdom Metazoa; phylum Chordata; class Mammalia; order Chiroptera; family Molossidae; genus Molossus; species Molossus molossus. Next base: position 48,006,030 of record NW_023425348.1, read on the forward strand.
CATATTTAAAAAATCTTCTGGAGGACTTCAACGGAGAAATCAACAGCAATACAATAATAGCAGGGGACTTCAACACCCCGCTGACATCACTGGATAGATCCTCTAGACAAAAAATGAACAAGAAAACACAGACTCTAAATGACGCACTAGATCAAATGGATTTAATAGATATCTACAGAGAATTATACCCCAAAACTGCAGAATGCACATTCTTCTCAAGTGCACATGGGACCTTCTCAAAGATAGATCACATGTTAAGACACAAACTAAATCTCTACAAGTTTAAGAAGATTAACATCATATCAAGCATCTTCTCAGGTCACAATGTCATGGAACGAGAAATCAATTGCAATAAGAACATGCAAAAACATTTGAACACATGGAGACTAAATAGCGTGTTATTGAACAATGAATGGTCTACCATGGAGATCAAGGAAGAAATTAAAGACTTCCTGGAAATCAATGAAAATGAACACACAACAACACAATATCTATAGGATGCAGCAAAGGCAGTTCTGAGGGGGATGTTCATAGCACTACAGGCCTACCTCAAAAAACAAGAAACATTTCTAAGAGACTATCTCACAACTTAAACAACTAAAAAGAAAAAAAAAAAAAAAGAAAACCCCAGAGTAAGTAGAAGGAAGGAAATAGTAAAGATAAGAGCAGAAGTAAATGACATAGAAAAAACAAACAAACAAAAAAAAACAATTCAAAGGATCAATGAAACAAAGAGCTGGTACTTTGCAAAGATAAACAAGATTGATGGACCCTTACCTAGACTCACCAAGAAACAAAGAGAGAGAATTCAAATACACAAAATCAGAAATGAAAGAGGAGAAATAATAGCTGACACCACAGAAATACAAAGGATTGTTAACAGATATTATGAACAATTATATGGCAACAAATTTGACAATCTAAGTGAAAGGACAAATTCCTAGAAACACATAGTCTTCCAAAACTGAACCGGGAAGAGATAGAAAACTTGAAAAGACCATTAACAACAAAAGAATTTGAAGATGTAATCAAGAATCTCCCAGCAAACAAAAGCCCAGGTCCAGACGGCTTTATGAGGGAATTTTACCTAACATTCAAGGAAGAACTAATACCCATTCTACCCAAAATATTTCAAAAAATTAAAGAAGAAGGAAGACTTCCAAACTTGTTTTATGAGGCCAGCATAATTCTAATTCCAAAACTAGCAAAAGACTCTACAAAGAAATAAAACTACAGGCCAATATCCCTGATGAATGTAGATGCCAAAATCCTGAACAAAATACTAGCAAATCGGATCCAGCAATACACCAAGAAAATCATTCACCTTTACCAAGTGAGATTCATTCCTGGGATGCAAGGCTGGTACAATATTTTCACATCAATAAATGTGATACACCACATAAAAAAATAAAAGATAAAAGTCATATAATTTTATCAATAGATGCTGAAAAAGCATTCGATAAAATCCAGTACCCATTTCTGATAAAAACGCTCAGCAATGTGGGAACAGAGGGATCATATTTCAACATAATAAAGGCCATATAAGAAGACCTACAGCCAGCATCGTACTCAATGGGCAAAAACTAAAAGCATTTCCATTAAGAACAGGAACAAGACAAGGATGCCCACTTTCGCTACTCTTATTTAACATAAAACTGGAATTATTAGCCACAGCAACCAGGCAGGAAGAAAATATAAAAGGGACCCAAATTGGAAAGGAGGAAGTAAAACTGTCATTATTCACAGATGACATAATATTATACATAGAAAACCCCAAAGACTCCCTCAGAAATCTACTAGATTTAATAAATGAATATGGCAAATTAGCAGGATACAAAATTAACGTCAAGAAATCGACGGCATTTGTATACACCAATGATGAACTCACAGAACGAGAAACTAAAAAAACAATCCCATTTACTATTGCAGCACAAAAAACTTAAGATACCTAGCAGTAAACTTAACCAAAGAAACAAAAGACCTATTCACAGAAAACTATAGAACTTTGGAAAAAGAAATAGAGGAAGATATAAAAAAGTGGAAGCATATACCTTGTTCATGGATTGGAAGAATCAACATCATTAAAATGTTCATACTATCCAAAGCAATGTATATGTTCAATGCAATCCCTTTCAAAATACAAGAACTTACTTCACAGAAATAGAATAAATACTTTAAAAGTTCATATGGAACCAAAAAGTCCTGGAATAGCCACAGCAATCTGGAATAAGAAGAACAAAGTTGGAGGGATCACATTATCAGATTTCAGGTTATACTACAAAGCCACTGTGATCAAAGCAGCCTGGTACTGGCACAAGAACAGGCAAATAGATGAATGGAACAGAATAGAGAACCCAGAAATGGAGCCAAGACAATATGCTCAATTAATATTTGACAAAGGTGGCAAAAGCATACAGTGGAGTAAAGACAGCCTCTTTAATACATGGTGTTGAGAAAATTGGACAGGTACATGCAAAAAAATGAAACTAGACCATCAACTTACAATCAAGAATCAACTCAAAATGGATAAAAGACTTCAATGTGACTCATGAATCCATAAAAATCCAAGAGAATGTAGGCAACAAAATTTCAGACATCATATGCAGCAGAATGTTCACTGATACATCATCTAAGGCAACAGAAACAAAGGAGAAAATGAACACATGAGACTACATCAAACTCAAAATCTTCAGCTCCTCAAAAGAAATAACCACCAAAATGGAAAGGCAACCCACTGTATGGGAGAGCATCATTGCCAATGATACATCAGATAAGGGGTTAATTTCCAATATACATAGAGTGCTCATACAGATCAACAAAAGGAAGACAAGAACCCAATTATAAAATGGGCAGAGGAAGCCCTGGCCGGTTTGGCTCAGCAGTTAGAGTGTCGGCCTATGGTCCAGAGAGACTCGGGTTTGGTTCCTGCTAAGAGCATGTACTTCAGTTGCAGTTTGTCCCCGGCCCTGATTGGGTTGTGTAGGTGGCATGATGTGTACCTTTCACATTGATGTTTCTCTCTCTCTTCCACTCTTTCCCTCTCACTCCATCTGAACAAAAAATGAAAAAATGGCGTCAGGTGAGAATAAAAAAAAAAAAAAATTGGGAGAGGAACTAAATAGACAGCTCTCCAAACAGGACATACAAATGGCTAAGAGACATATGAAGAAATGCTCAACATCACTAATCACCAGAAATGGAAATTAAAACAACAATGAAGTATCACCTTACACCTGCCAGAATGGCCGCCATCAACAAATCATCTAACAACAAGTGTTGGCGAGGGTGTGGAGAAAAGGGGACTCTAGTACACTGCTGGTGGGATTACAGACTGGTGCAGCCACTATGAAAAACACTATGGTGTTACCTGAAATAATTAAAAATTGAATTGCCATTTGACCCAGTGATCCCACTTCTAGGAATATACCCTAAGATGCCTGAAACACCAATCTGAAACAATATATGTACCCCATGTTCATAGCAGCACTATTTACAATAGCTACGTTCTGGAAACAGCTGAAGTGTCCATCAGTAGACGAGTGGAGAAAAAAAAGCAGTGGTACATATACACAATGGAGTACTATGCAGCTGTAAGAAAGAAAGATCTCTTATTCTTTGAGATGACATGGAGGGACCTGGAAAGTATTATTCTAAGCAAAACAAGCCAAGCTAAGAAAGACAAATATCACATAATCTCACTTATTTGTAAAATATAATGAACATAACAATCTGAGGAACAGAGTAGACCCAGAGACGTGGAAATAAGGTACAGACTGACAACCCTCAGAAGAGGGCGTGGGGGAGGAAGAGATAAGCCACAGAACTTGTATGCATGTATGCATAATTGATGGACATGGACAATAAGGCTGGGGACGGGGTCGTGGGGATGGGGAGGAGAGTGTCAATGGGGAAAAAGGAGAAACATCTGTAACAAAAATAAATAAATAAATAAATAAATAAATAAATAAATAAATAAATAAATAACAAAACAAAACAGGAAGATGACCAAAGGGAACTGTGGGACAATATAAAATGTAAAATCATCCACATCATAGGAGTGCCAGAAGAAGAAAAAAATGAGCAAGGGTTAGAGAATATATTTGAAGAAATTATGACAGAAAACTTTCCTAGTTTGGTGAAGGAAAAAGGCATACAAGTTGAAGAAACACAGAGAGCCCCAAGTAAGAAGAACCCAAACAGGCCCACACCAAGACACATAATAATTAAAATGCCAAAAATTAAAGGCAAAAAAAGACTCCTAAAGGCAGCAAGAGATAAGCAATAATAACCTACAAAGGAAAACCCATAAGGTCATCAGGTGACTTCTCAACAGAAACGCTACAGTCCAGCATGAAGTAATCAAGGTAATGAAAAATAAGAATCTGAAACCAAGACTATTCAGCAAGGCTATCATTAAAAATGGAAGGTAAATAAAGATATTCCCAGACCAAAAAAGGCTAAGGAAATATATTAGCATCAAACCAGCACTCCAAGAAATGTTAAAAGGACTAATGTAATAAGCAGAAGAGATAGGAAGAGAAATATGACCATAATAAACAAAAATGGCAATAAATAAGTACATATAAATGATAACCTAAAACATAAATGGATTAACACTCTGATCAAAAGACATAGAGTAGCTGAATGAATAAGAAAGTATGACTCATATATATGTTGTTTACAAGAGACCCCTCTCACAACAAAAGAATCACTTAGGTTGAAAGTGAAGGGATGGAAAAATTTTTTTCAAGTAAACTGCAAGAAAAAAAAAGCTGGGGTAGCAATACTCATATCCTATCAAATAAACTTCAAAATGAAGGCCATAACTAGAGATAAAGAGGGCCACTACATACTATTGGAAGGGTCTATTCAACAAGAGGATATAACCTTGGTAAACTTATATGCACCCAACACTGTAGCACCAAAATACATTAAAAAACTTCTGGAGGACTTCAAAGGAGAAATCAACAGCAATACAATCATAGCAGGGGACTTCAACACACCTCTGACATCACTAGATAGTTTCTCTAGGCCAAAAATTCACAAGAAAACAGTCTCTAAGAGATTCAGTAGATTAAATGGATTCAATAGATATCTACAGAGAATCAGACGCCAAAACTGCAGAATTCACATTCTTCTCAAGTGCACATGGGCCATTCTCAAAGATAGACCACATGTTAGGACAGAACCTAAGTTTCTACTAGTTCAAGAAGATTAAAATCATACCCAGCATCTTCTCAGATCATAATGGCATGAAACTAGAAATCAATTACAACAAAAACATACAAAACATGTAAACACATGAAGGTTAAATAGCATGTTATTAAACAATGAGTAAATTATCAAGAATATCAAGAAAGACATTAAGCCCTGGCCGGTTTGGCTCAGTGGTTAGAGCGTCCGCCTGCGGTCCGGAGAGACCCGGGTTCGGTTCCCGCTAAGGGCATGTACCTTGGTTGCAGTTTATCCCCGGCCCTGGTTGGTCGTGCGGGTGGCAGCCACTCGATGTGTCCCTTTCACATCGATGTTTCCCTCTCTCACTCTTCTTCTCTCTCCCTCCCACTCTGTCTGTACAAAAAATGGAAAAATGTCCTCGGGTGAGGATAAAAAAAAAAAAAAAAAAAAAAAAAAAAAAGAAAGACATTAAAAACTTCCTAGAAACTGCCCTGGCCAGTTTGGCTCAGCGGTTAGAGCGTTGGCCTGCGGTCCGGAGAGACCCGGGTTCGGTTCCCGCTAAGGGCACGTACTTCGGTTGCAGTTTGTCCCCGGCCCTGGTTGGTCGTGCGGGTGGCAGCCACTCGATGTGTCCCTTCACGTCGATGTTTCTCTCTCTCTGTCTCCCTTCCTCTCTCTCCCTCCCACTCTATCTGTACAAAAAATGGAAAAATATCCTCGGGTGAGGATAAAAAAAAAAAAAAAAAAACTTCCTAGAAACTAATGAAAATGAACACATAACAACACAAAATCTATTGGATGCAGCGAAAGCAGTCCTAAGAGGAAAGTTCATAGCACTACAGGCATACCTCAAGAAACAAAAAAAATTTCGAATTGACTTTCTAACCCTACTACTTAAAGTAGTAGAAAGTAAACAAAAAGAAAACCCCAGAGCAAGTAGAAGGAAAGACATAGTAAAGATCAGAGCAAAAATAAATGGCATAGAAACTAAAAAAAAATTAAAAAAAAATCAATGAAACAAAGAGTTGGTTCTTTGACAAGATAATCAAGATTGATGGATCAGAGTCACAAAGAAACAAAACGAGAGGACTTAAATAAACAAAATCAGAAAGGAAAAAGGAGAAATAACAACTGACATCACAAAGGATCATTAAACAATATTATAAATGATTATACGCCAACAAATTGGACAATCTAGAAACACACAGTTTTCCAAAATGGAATTGGGAAGAGATAGTAAACTTGAATAGACCAATAACAACTAAGGAAATTGAAGAGGCAATCAAGAATCTTCCAGCAAACAAAAGCCCAGTCCCAGATGGCTTCACAGGGAAGTTTTACTGAACATTCAAAGAAGATCTCACACCCATTCTCCTCAAACTATTTAAAAAAATCCAAGAAGAAGGAAAACTTTCAAACTTGTTTTATGAGACCAGCATACTTTTAATTCCCAAACCAGATAAAGATACTACATATATGCCAAAATCCTGAGCAAAATATTAGCAAATCATATCCAGCAATACATTAAAAAAGTTATTCACCATGACCAAGTGGGATTCATCCCAGGGATGCAAGGCTGGTACAATACTCACAAATCAATAAATGTGCCACACCACATAAACAAAATGAAAGATAAACACCATATGATCATATTAGTAGATGCTGAAAAAGCATTAGACAAAATCCAGCACCCATTTCTGATAAAAATGATCATCCATGTGGGAATAAAGGAATTGTATCTTGCCATAATAAACTCCATATATGAAAAACCTGCAGCCAACATCATACTCAATGGGCAAAAACTAAAAACATTTCCCTTAAGAACAGGAACAAGACAGGGATGCTCACTTTTGCCCACTCTTATTTAACATAGTACTGGAAGCTTTAGCCATAGCAATTAGACAAGAAGAAAAAATAAAAGGGATCTAAATTGTAGGAGGAAGTAAAACTGTCATTATTTGCAGATGATATGATATTGTACATAGAAAACTCTAAAAACTTCATAAAAAATCTTCTACAGGGCCCTGGCCAGTTTGGCTCAGCGGTTAGAACATTGGCCTGCAGTCCAGAGAGACCCAGGTTTGGTTCCCGCTAAGGGCATGTACCTCAGTTGCAGTTTGTCCCCGGCCCTGGTTGGTCATGCGGGTGGAAGCCACTCGATGTGTCCCTTTTGCACCGATGTTTCTCTCTCTCTCTCTCTCTCTCCTCTCTCTCTCCCACTCTATCTGAACAAAAAAATGGAAAAATGTTCTCAGATGAGGATCAATAAAAAAAAAGAAAAAAAATCTTCTAGAAGTAATAAATGAATTTGACAAAGTAGCAGGACACAAAATTAACATCAAGAAGTCAATGGCATTCTTAAACACTAATGATAAACTCACAGAAAGAGAAACTAAACAAAGCAATCCCATTTACCCTTGCAGCAAAAAAACTAAGATACCAAGGAATAAACCTAACCAAAGAAATAAAGGACCTGTTCTCAGAAAACTACAAGAAATTGAAAAAAGAAATAAAGAAAGATATAAAAAAATGGAAGCATATACCTTGTTCATGGATTGGAAGACTCAACATCAGTAACATGTCCATTCTATCCAAAGAAATCTAGATTGTCTGTAATTCCCATGAAAATATCAATGACATATTTCACAGAACTAGAGCAAATACTCCAAAAGTTTATATGGAACCAAAAAGACCCGGAATAGCATCAGCAATCTTGAAAAAGAAGAACAAAGTAGGAGGGAACACAATACCAAATATCAGGTTATACTATAAAGGCATTGTAATCAAAACAGCCTGGTACTGGCACAAGAACAGCCATATAGATCAATGGAACAGAACAGAGAACTCAGAAATTGACCCAAGATTTTATGCTCAATTAATATTTGAGAAAGGTGGCCAGAGCGTACAGTGGAGTAAAGACAGCCTCTTTAATAAATGGTTTTGGGAAAATCCAAAAGCTACATGCAAAAAAAGGAAGTTAGACCACCAACTTATATGAGAATAAACTTAAAATGGATAAAAAACTTAAATTTGACTCATGAATCCATTAAAATTCTAGAAGAAAATGCAGGCAACAAAATTTTAGACATCACACGCAACAGAATTTTCACTGATGCAATGTCCAAGACAAGAGAAACAAAGGAAAAAATTAATATATGGGACTACATTAAACTAAAAATTTTCTGCACAGCAAAAGAAACAACCATCAGAATGGAAAGGCAACCCACTCTATGGGAAAGGGTACTTTCCAATGATACATCACATAGGGGCTAACTTCCAAAATATATAGAGTACTCATAGGCCTCAACAAAAGAAAGCCAAAGAACCCAATTCAAAAATGGGCAGGGGACTTAAACAGACACCTCTCCAAAAAGGACATACAAATGTCCAAGAGACATATGAAAAAAATATTCAATGTCATTAATCATCAGAGAGATGCAAATTAAAATGACTATGAGGTATCACCTAATACCTGCCAGAATGGCTACCATCAACAAATCATCAAAGAACAAGTGCTGCCAAGGGTGTGGAGAAAAGGAGACTCTATTGAACTGCTGGTGGGAATGCAGACTGTTGCAGACACTATGGAAAACAATACGGTGTTTCCTCAAAAAATTAAAAATGAACTGCTCTTTGACCCAGTGATCTTACTTCTAGGAATAAATATATCCTGAGAAGCCTGAAACACTGTTCAGAAAGAATATATGTACCCCCATGTTCATAGCAGCACTATCTACAATTGCTGAGATCTGGAATCAGCCCAAGTATCCATCAATAGATGAATGGTTAAAAAAGCTATGGTACATATACACAATGGAATACTATGCAGCTATAAGAATGAAAGATCTCTTATCATTTGAGATGACATGGAAGGACCTGGAAAGCATTATGCTAAGAGAAATAAGTCAATCAGAGAAAGACAAATATCACTTGATCTCACTTATTGTGGAATATAATGAACAAAACAAACTGATGAACAGAGTGGATCTGGGGACATGGATGTGGGGTACAGACTGACAAGCCTTAGAAGAGGGGGATGGAGGAGGAGGGAAGAGATAGCCCACAGAACTTATATGCAGGTATGTGTAACCAAAGGACATAGACAACAATGCTGGGGTGGGGGGCACAATCGGGTGGAGGTTGTTAATGGGGGAAAAGGAGAAACATCTGTAGTAAAAATAAATTAATAATAAACAAATAGAAGTACTACTCATTTTCTAAGCTCAAAATCTTGAACATATCTATGGACAGAGGACTGAAATTATACTGTCAATCACCTCAGGTTAGAGCACATGATCACTCCCTTAGACACCTTTCCTCCTGCTGCTATCATGCTTGAGGCAAACTCTGTAGTGTATGCTCAATTTTGCTGTCTACTTCGCTAAAGGCCAGAGAACTCATTTCCATATCTGAACTGACACAATTTCTACAGAAGTTTCTCTCTCAATCATTTATCCTTTTTTGTGTTCTCTCCATCTCTTCTGCAAGGACTATCATCTCAAATTATCATCCTCCCTAGCAAGAACTTTTTATGGCCTCCTAATTTGGCCTCTTGCATCAGTTTGTTCTCCATTCTACAGCCAGTTACCTTTGGTAAAAGTAAAACAGGTTATGTTATTCACTCACTTAAAACATGCTCATTCTCTCCTACCACAAATGGGGCAAAGGACAATGACCATGCATGGACTGCCCCCAAATACTCATGATCTGGGTGGGTGCCACTGCCTTATCTCATGCCAAAGGTCTGAAAACACCTTGGACCTCTTTTACAGTAAGATAATACAAACTCAGGCTGCAACAGACAATAGCCAGAAAACAAAGACTCTTACAAGAGGGAAGGAGCCATAGAATTCACTGATTACAAGTTCCCAGAGTTACAGATTTACAGATAAAAAAACCAGATCACAGAACAAAGCAGCAACTTTCTTAAGGCCATAGGACAATTGATAACAAGAAGTGAAGCTCAGAAGGTTTCCATACATTCATACAATTGACTCTTAACATCAACTTAGTGAAGAAGATATTATAATAAGCCCTATAAAGTCTGACACAAAAAATCCAATATGCAAAAGAAAGTGAGAAATTGGAAAAAAGGGGAAGAACTTTTCCCCGGTCAGAAAAGGTGTCAGACCTACACTTCTTTTCTAGGACCTCCCAAGGGTAGGGCCCTGTTGGTGTAGTCCTGGGTACGGTAACTGGAAGAATTGAAATCATGAACAGTGAGGTAAGAGAGGTGTTGGGATTTCATTTTTATTTTTATTTGTGGTAAGACTGGTAGGAGATAGTAAAAATCTTAGATGGATAAACTTAATATTCTGGAGAGATAAGACCATGGAACTGAAAGGTAAATATACTGCATACAATTAATTGACAATGTATTATGTGTCCCATATTTTACCAAATGTAGTATGCATAGTATATCATTTAAAACTTACAGAAATGATCTGAAGTGGCTACTGACTGCACAGCCTCTGAGGGATCACGGGTCATCACTATAGTTTTAGGCTTTCTGTGAAATAGGTAAAGTCTCAGTTGTCTTGCCTTACTATAGATTTAATATAATATCACAGGTCATAAATTCATTTCTATATTATGGCCTTCTTTTCCAAGCTCTAGGTTCATAGATCCAAATGCCTTATTGACTCTACTTTTTTGTTGTTGTTAATCCTCACCCAAGGATATTTTTGCATTGATTTTTAGAGAGAGTGGGAGGAAGGGAGGGAGAGGGAGAGAAAGAGAAAGAGAGAGAAAGAGAAGAGGGGAGAGAGAGAGAGAGAGAGAGAGAGAGACAGAGAGAGAGAGAGACAGAGAAACATTGATGTGAGAGAGATACAGTGATTGGTTGCCTTCCACAAGACCCCGACCAGGGCTAGGGATTGAATGTGGGACTCTTTGGTCCCTGGGCTGACATTCTAACTGCTGAACGAAACCAGCCTGGGCTTAACTCCACTTTTTAATAAGTATAATAATAATCATATCTCACAATTTTATCCATTTATTAAGTACCATATATTGTACAAAATGTTTTATATAATATTTGGGGCCTTATCACCTTTGTTTCCATATCAATCTATTAGGAATTTATTTATTACTTATCCCCATTTGACAGATGAAGAAGTGGGAGTTTACAAAGGTGAAAAACGTTTCCCTGGTCACACAAGTAGTAAGTGATGGAATCTGAATCCTAGGAGATCCTGTGAGTTGATCCAGTTGCAGAGCCTGTGTTCCTAACACTGTATACTCTCCATGGTACATAGGTGTCTGGAGCTCAGTATCTTCAAAGTGCAATTAATTCCTTCCTTTAAGCTTGTTCCTTATAAAGTATTCTTTATCTTACTACAAAGAACTCTCGTACGCTAAATTCTTCAAAACCCAAACCAGGAAATAATTTTCATTCATTCCTTTCTCTTATTCAGTCCACACATCCCAATAAATAGCCAAGTCATGAAAATTTCTTGCTTCTAATTATCTCATGATTCTGTTCACTTTTCCCCCCTCTTATTCTGTTATAGGATAGCAAGAAGCTAGGAAAATTCCAGGGCAGGAGGAATAGGGAAAGTGAGACAAGAAAATTAAACAAGGCCCAGTAGTTTGGCAGCCTACAGCCAGCTTGTAAATAGCAAGCCCTTATCTTCCCCCAGCCAAGGATGCATGAGAGCAAATGGTAAAGATTAATTTTAAAGGTCCCCCTTTTATTTGTTGTGGCTTTCCCAAAATTTGTGAGAAGCACTTGGCAATTTTATTTTGCCAAGCCCCAAGACTGCTGTTTTTGTGTTTAGGGAGTGAGATGAGAGAAGACTACACTCTTCCTTCCCCTTCATCACTCCTCTCTGCTGTCTTTAGAGAGACATTTACCTCATACTCTTGCATTACATTTTCCTCCCTTTACACTCCAAAGAAGAAATGGGAGGGAGGAAGGAAGAGAGGGAGGAAGGAAGCAAGGGAGGGAGGGAGGGAGGAAGGCAAGAAGGGAGGGAGGGAGGGAAGAAGGGAGGGTGGGAGATAGGGAGGGAGGGAGGAAGGGAAGGAGGGAGGGAGGAAAAAGAACATATAAATCTATAGAACTGAGATAAATCTCAGCTAGTAATAGTGGAAAGAATAAAAACTGTGGCAGGAAACCATACATTCAGGGTAATGGGAAACCAATAAAGTATTTAGCTAGGAAAGTAAAAAATAAAATAAAATAAATATATTTTAAGATATTTACTTTGTCTATAATATAGAGAACTGATTAGGGAAGAATTGATAAGAAAATGTAACTGAAAGCTTTTACAGTCATCCAGAAAACAAATTGTCATGACATGTACCATGGTAGAATTGTTCCAGGTGCCTCTCACAAGTACCAGAGAGGTGTCACTGGATAGCCCCCCTGAGTCAGAGAGAGAGGGTTCCCCACACTTTGGTTTTTGTCTTCTCATATGAATGAATTCAAATGAGTCACTCTAGATAATTCATTGTGTCAAAGTGACTTTATTAAGAAAGTAATGTATTAAGAAAGTAAAACATGCAAATGTGTTAAAGAAGCAAGGCAATCAAATCTATCAGCCAGCAAAAAGTGCAAATGGGCTCTCTTAGCTAATCCAAGAAGCAAGTAGGATGGGGCTTTCTGCCTTACATACTTTTCTGTCTATAGATTTCAAAATTCCTCTGCTACATATCTTGTTATAACATAACATTAATTTTTAAAAATAACAACAGGAGGCTGTTGAGATTATATGTAGAATGACAAAATAGATTTGCATTAAAAAATGTAGTGAGAAGAGTAAGAGAGAACTAAAAAAAAAAAAAGGTAGAAAGCGATTGAGTTAATCTAGGTGAATATGGCAGGTGATGGAGAGAACAGGGGTTAACAACTAGATGGAAAACAGTGCCATACATTTGAGGTAGAAAATAATAATTCTGCTTGAATTCTATTGGGTTGAGGTATCTAACAGCTTTGTTTGAGGGTCTCTGCTCTTGTCTTTCTCTCTGCCTAGAAGGTCTTGCAACCAAATCCATTCTATCTACATAAAAGAAACAACCACCAAAATGGAAAGGCACCCCACTCTCTGGGAGAGCATAATTGCCAATGACACATCAGATAAGGGGTTAATTTCCAAAATATATAGAGTGCTTATACAATTCAACAAAAAGAAGACAAAGAACCCAATTAAAAAATGGGCAGAGGAAATAAAGAGACACCTCTCGAAAAAGGACATACAAATGGCTAAGAGACATATGAAAAAATGCTCAACATATCTAATCATTAGAGATGCAAATGAAAACAATCACGAGGTATCACCTCACACCTGTCAGAATGGTCGTCATCAACAAATCATCAAACAACAAGTGTTGGCGAGGGTGTGGAGAAAAGGAGACTCTAGTACACTGCTGGTGGGAATGCAGACTGGTGCAGCCACTATGGAAAACACTATGGTGTTACCTCAAAAAATTAAAAATTGAACTTCCATTTGACCCAGTGATCCCACTTCTAGGAATATACCCTAAGCAGCCTAAAACACTAATCAGAAAGAATATATGTACCCCCATGTTCATAGCAGCATTATTTACAATAGCTAAGATCTAGAAATAGCGTAAGTGTCCATCAGTAGATGAATGGATAAAATAGCTGTGGTATGACATGGAGGGAATCAGTGGGGGGAAAAGGAGAAACATCTGTAACAAAAATAAATAAATTAATTAAAAAAAAAGCAGTGGTACATACACACAATGGAGTACTATGCAGCTGTAAGAAAGAAAGGTCTCCTATTCTTTGAGATGACATGGAGGGACCTGGAAAGTATTATCCTAAGTGAAACAAGCCACACAGAGAAAGACAAGTATCATATGATCTCACTTATTTGTGGAATATAATGAACATAACAGTCTGAGGAAAGGGGTAGTCCCAGAAACGTGGAAGTGGGGTACAGACTGACAATCCCCAGAAGAGGGAGTGGTAGGGGAGAGATAAACCACAGAACTTATATCCATGTATGCATGAACAGTGGACATGGACAACAAAGCTGGGGACAGGGAGGGGAGGGAGGGGGAGGGGGAATCAGTGGGGGAAGAAGGAGAAATATCTGAAACAAAAATAAATTAATTAATTAAAAAATAGTTAAATTAATTAAGATATAAAATAAAATAAAAGCAAGACATTGGTCTGGAAAAAAAAGAGAGAGAAAATGGACAGAATCTGTTCCTTATAAGAACCAATACCTGGCACAGCAGAAAGTATGTACCGTGTATGTGCTACAAGAAGAAATAAATAAATGACAACATGCATGTGGTTACTGTTGATGTCTGAAAACAATTAAAAAAAGTTTTTTAATTGATTTTAAAAAGAGAGAAAGGGAGAGGGAGAGATAGAAACATTGATGATAGAGAACATTGATTGGCCTGCATGCCCCCCATTGGGGATTAGGCCCCCAATCTGCGCATGAGCTGTCAATCTCTTAGTGCATGGGTTGACACTCAACTAATAAGCCACCTGGCTGGGCATAGAAAAAAAATTTATAATATGTTTTTATTGATTTTAGAGAGAGAAGAAGGGAGAGGGAAAGAGAGAGAAATATTGATGGGCTGCCTCCTGCATGCCCACCTACGGGGGATCAAACTCTCAAGCCAGGCATGTGCGTTGACCAGGAATTGAACCAATGACCTCTTGGTGCATGGGATGATACTCAGCCAGCTGAGCCACACTGGCTGGGTGGTGTTTAGAAATTTATTCATGGGTCTCCTTAGCCTCAGGACTGTTTCAAGGCTCCCTCTTTTATTTATCACACATTCTCAGTAATATGTTTTTCTCTGTGATATTAAGTTTTCTTTTAAAAATGAAATTAATTAAATTTATTGTGAGCCCTGGCCATTATGGCTCAGTTGGTTGGAGCATTACCCAGTGCACCGGAAGGCCACATGTTCCATTCCCCATCAGGGCACATACTAGGTTGTGGGTTCAATCCCTGGCCAGGGCTTGTGTGGGAGGCAACCAATCAATGTTTTTCTCTCACATTGTTTTTCTCTCTCTCTCTCTTTTCCTTCCTCCCTCTCTAAAATCAATAACAAAATTTTATTGCAGGCTGAAAAACATGTGAACATTTTTTTTTGAAACCTTCATATACATCATATATTTAAATTGTGTAGAAAGCCTTGTGGGATAGACATTAGTAGGTTAATTTGAAAAGAAAGTGTAGCTTATATAGATAAATTATTTTCCTAAGCTACAGAGTTGGAAAGTAGGTCTTTCCAAACCTGACCCCAAGTACAGTACAGTTTCAAGTGTATCACAATAACTCTTAAAGATATGAGAACATGACCCCATATGGGGACAAAGATGGCAAGTACAACAGATTCCAGCTGTTGAATTGTATGCACAGTTTGGAATGTGCAGTGGCTTTAAGGTTGTTCTAAAGTTTTGTGTGGACACACACAAGACATAAACCACCCAGGACACTCACATACATATTCCATTTTATTCAATTATTTTTTGGTATAAGTAATCTAGGATCTTCCATATGATAACACAGAAGGTTGACATATACCCACTAATGCAGAAACCGACAGGATGAGGCACTGGTGGGGGCTAGAAACATGGCCTGTCAAGAGTTAAGTGTCAAGTGTGTTAAGAGAGCCTGGGAGAGACCAACCTCATGTGAGAACTGGCTCCACAGAACCCTCACAGAGGAAGATTTGCCTTTGGTCCTCTGCCACTCTCTTTCTTGATCCTGTACTAAACTGTGCAGGAACATGATGTCCTCATACTTCCCTCTAGATGTTCAGAGTTTTTCTTGACTGCATCTTATCCCGGTCTACTTTCCTTACAAATACCTCAAGTCAAAATTACAAATAGTATATTGACATGTATTACTAAAAAAATAATTTTTTTAAATCTGGGGCAATGTGGAGGTACACTGTAATGCAAAGATAAGAGGGTATAAGAAATTTTCTTTTTTGGTTCATGACTCATGATCTTTCTGATATGGTCAGTGCCTCAACCTGTTTCCATTTAGCACTTCACTCCCAATTCATGTTCTACACTATTTTCTGACCTGTGAGAAAACAAAATAACAATAAAAAACATCTTCAGATATTTCCCTGAATGTATTTCCTCTCTCACACCTCTGCCTCAGTTTTGCATATGTTGTTCCTTCAGGTTAGATTACAATTACCTTTGATTTCTTAACTCCTTTATATCTCTTAAGGCTGTCAAGTCAGGGAAACCTTTGTGGACACTTTCTTTTTACCTCTGGAAAAAGATATCTCTATTATTGCTTTTCTATTAACTTCTTTTTACTGTGAGCAAAACAATTTCATGTATGTATTTGTTGAATAAATAACAGTCTCCTTCATTTTATGCACATTTGATATTATATGGATAGAGGAGTAAGGGTACATTTAAGGAAATGGTGCCTCCATGATTAGACCCAACTAGTAACAAAAGACATGGGTCACACGATCTCGGATCTGTTTGGTCTTCACACTGTAGATGATGGGGTTCATCAGGGGAGGAAACAGAAAATACACAAAGCCCATGATCACTTGGACCAGATGAGGTGCCTGTTTCCCAAAGCGGTGGATGATGGACAAGCCAATCATAGGGGTGTAGAAGAGGAGCACAGCGCAGATGTGGGAAACACAGGTGTTAAGAGCTTTGAGTCTCTCTGCCCTGGATGCAATGGACAGCACAGTATGCAGAATTAGGGCATAGGAGAAGAGAATGAGCAGTGAGTCTATACCCACCGTGGAAACAATGACAAACATACCATAGATGCTATTGTCTTTGATGTCTGCACAGGCCAATTTCATCACCTCTTGGTGAATACAATAGGAATGTGAGAGGACCACGGAGCCACAATAAGGGAATCTTTTGAGCATAAAAGGCAATGGAAAAATGAGTGCTACACTGCGGCCCAGGGAAGCCAGGCCAATTCTGCTGATGACTGTGTTGGTGAGAATGGAAGCATAGTGCAAGGGGTGACAGATAGCCACAAAGCGGTCAAAGGCCATAGACAGTAGCACAGAGGACTCCAGGAAGGACAGGCAATGAATGAAAAAGAGTTGAGCAAAACAAGCATCATGACTAATACCTCGTGCCCCAATCCAAAAGATGCCCATCACTGTAGGGAGTGTGCAAAGAGACAGACCCAGGTCGGTCAGAGCCAGCATGGATAGGAAGAGGTACATTGGTTCATGGAGTGAGGGTTCTGTTTTAATGATAAAAACAATTGTGCAGTTGCCCAGGATGGAAACCAAGTATATGAAGCCTAATGGGAAGGAAATCCAGATGTGCATGTGCTCCAGCCCAGGAATGCCACTTAGCAGGAAGGTAGAGGAAATGCTGCTGCTGTTTTCCAGGGATCCCAATGTCATTGTGTGCGGAGGGAAGGGGTGTTGAATTTCCTTCAAATTTCTGAAATAAATTGAGAAAAAGCTAGTGATTGCAGAAAGCAATTAAAAAAAAGATTAGAACTGTACAGTTCCTCCAAAGTTCATTTTCTTCTGGACCATGGTTCCCTCTTAACATCTTTTTAGAAAAATTATTTTCTTTTTTTTTTTATCCTCACCCGAGGACATTTTTGCAATTTTTGTACAGATAGAGTGGGAGGGAGAGAGAGAGAGAGAAACATCGACGTGAAAGGGACACATCGAGTGGCTGCCACCCACACGACCGACCAGGGCTGGGGACAAACTGCAACCGAAGTACGTGCCCTTAGCGGGAACCGAACCCGGGTCTCTCCAGACCGCAGGCCAATGCTCTAACCGCTGAGCCAAACCGGCCAGGGCGAAAAATTATTTTCTTAAAAGTTTTTTATCCCCTTGCTTCTTCAGGCTAAGAGGTTTGAGTATCTTTACTATTCTTGTTGGCTGTACTTAACTTTGCCTACCCCTTATGAGATTAATTTCTCCTTATATGTATCTATTCTGCCAGGACTCATTACCATTTCAAACTTTCTTTTAACTTCTCTTTTTTCGCTTCCTTACCTTACTACCTTTGCTCATTCTCTTTTTCTTTCTTTCCCTTTTTTTTTTCC
The DNA here is from genome assembly GCF_014108415.1 of Molossus molossus. NCBI lineage: Eukaryota > Metazoa > Chordata > Mammalia > Chiroptera > Molossidae > Molossus > Molossus molossus. The sequence continues at coordinate 48,024,215 of NW_023425348.1, forward strand.
CCTTCCTGTCTTTCTTTTCCCCTTCCTGTCTTTTCTTTCTTTCTTTCTTTCTTTCTTTCTTTCTTTCTTTCTTTCTTTCTTTCTTTCTTTCTTTCTTTCTTTCTTTCTTTCCCTCTTTCTTTCTCTCTTTCTTTCTCTCTCCCCCCCCCCCCCAACCACATATAATTGTTAACATCAGACACAGACACATTCTTCCCTCACCTTTTTTTCTGGTCTTCCTGCTATAGAAGCCTAGCTTAATCCAGATAGAGCATAAACACTACTCAGTTCACAGAATTCCAGAGAGAAATGGAGAGTGTGTAAATGTCTGTCTGTGGAGTTATTCTTGATGGCTGGAGTAAGAAATCAGAACTCCGATCCTCACATCAGTCAGTAAATGATGTTCTCTAGAAGTCTAGGAATCAACTGACTTGAATTGTAAGTGGGAGGAGAGACTGAAGCAGCATCAACTATGGGCACACTGCCAATCATAAAGTAGAGTCTGTGAGAGTCCACAAAAGAGAAGGCAATGATGGTAATAGAGCTCAATCTTTTACAGATAAAGTAAAAAGGCTCAAAAAGGGAATAGTCACTAGGCAGAGGCCATGTGCTAATTTAAGCAACCTGACTTCCAGAGCAGTGATCATTTCACTTCCAGTTAATGACCCCATTAGAATATGAGCTCAAAGTGAGCAGGTGCTTTGTTTTGATTACTTCTATAAAGACAGTGCTTACAATGGGCCCTGGTACACAGTATGTGCTCAGCAGTTTTAAAAAATGCATGAATAAGAGTCAAATTTTGTTAGTTAGCTGTTGCCAACTGGTCCATGCTTTATCTACTTAAAATAATTCTGTGAATAAAGTTCTATTAATATTATGATATTATAGATGAGAAAACACAGGCTTAGAAAAAAAAAGTAACATTTATAAGATCAAAGACATAGTGAATGGTCAAAATGAAATTTGAACTGAGATCTAATTTTTCTCTATATTCCAGTCTCTAAATAACCATTACACTTTCTTTGCACATTGATGCCATTTCACTGTCAATGAGCAGAAATGAGCACAAAATCAAGGGCTTAGCAGGGACAGACAAACTGCATGGTGGTTAACAATATAACTCTTAAATCCTAAGGCAGAAAATGTTTTTGACATGAAAATAAAGTAAGGTGGTGAGAAAGAACTGTGATATCTGATGAACATTCACTATTTATCAGATACTGTATCAAGAATATTGCAAAAGAAATAGCATGGGACCTTAGTAAAGCCCTGCAAGTTAATATTATGACCTCAACTTGCAAATGAGGACAGAGAGGCTCAGAAAATTTGATGACTTGCCTAAAGTCATACATCCAATCAGTGGCAGAGCTGGACTTCAAACTTAAATTTCTGGAGCTACAAGGCACATTCTGAAAATTATGAAACATTTGGGTTAAAAAATCCAAACAGTGAACAGATGTGAGAAAACTATTGTCTCCTTTCTCAGCTAGTGCTAACCCCAGACCTGGGATCCCATGACGTCAGCAGTCTCAGACTACAGCAGTCTCCACCTTTGGCAGGTACCCTCTATAGTCCTTCTTGAGCCTCAAAGTATTTGCTCTCCTCTCTCTCTCCAAAGCTCTGCCTGAGTCGTTTGGGACCACTTCTTGGTTCCACAACTCAGCATCAAATACCTGTTAAATATATTGACTCTTCAATACACCAAGGCTGGGTCCAGAGGCTCCAGGCCTTACATGGGGAAGAAAGAAGGCTAAAACTAGAGACTGACTCTGGGGCTATGAAGGGACTGGAGGGTGAATGCTAAACTCCCTGATTTTTATGCAACTGCCTGAGGTCCCCAATGAGAATATTTTAAGGATCGTTAATTAACTCCATACTCTGACTGTCTCCTTCAACTTCATTATCTCAGACCTTGGGGATAGGAGGAAGAAAGAAGAGAATAATTTTGTGAACGTTTAGAAGGGGGGCCCAGAGGATGCTATGCACTTGTAGCTACAGCTGAAGGAGCTGGTGAAAGCTTTAAACAACCTCCACCACTGCAGGAAAGCAGAATGGGTGATATTGACAGTGTTTCATGTGTAATGTATCATAACTGTATAGTTTATGTATACTGGATGTGACAGTGTGCCTGTTGGGTATGTATAACCATATGCAATATTTAAAAGGGCTTTTTATTTATTTATTTTTATTTTTTTGTTTCCTTTTGTTTTATTTCATGTACATATAGTTGTACCTATTTATGATATAATCATCTATATGCAGACACAATTTTGTTGTCTCCTTTTTGTTTCTTGCTCTTTTTAAAAATTAATTATTTATTTTTGTAACAGATGATTCTCTTTTTCCTTCCAATGATTCCCCCCTCCTACCTCCCCACCCTGTCCCCAGCTTTATTGTCCATGTCCATTGTTCATGCATACATGCATATAAGTTCTGTGGTTTATCTCTCCCCCGCCACCTCCTCTTCTGGGGATTATCAGTCTTTACCCCACTTCAACGACTCTGGGACTATTATGTTCCTCAGACTGTTATGTTCATTATATTCCACAAATAAGTGAGATCATCTCACTTATCATATGATCTCAGTGTCTTTCTCTGTTTGGCTTGTTTCACTTAGGATAACACTTTCCAGGTCCCTCCATGTCATCTCAAAGGATAAGAGATCTTTCATTCTTACAGCTGCATAGTACTCCATTGTGTATATGTATCACAGCTTTTTTATCCATTCATCTACTGATGGACATTTGGGCTGTTTCCAGATCTTAGCTCTTGTAAATAGTGCTGCTATGAACATGGGGGTACATATATTCTTTCTGATTGGTGTTTCAGGCTTCTTAGGGTATATTCCTAGAAGTGGAATCACTGGGTCAAATGGAAGTTCAATTTTTAATTTTTTGAGGTAACACCATATTGTTTTCCATAGTGGCTGCAACAATCTGCATTCCCACCAGCAGTGTACTAGAATCCCCTTTTCTCCACACCCTCGCCAACACTTGTTGTTTGATGATTTGTTGATGACGGCCATTCTGACAGGTGTGAGGTGATACCTCATTGTTGTTTTAATTTGCATCTCTCTGATGATTCGTGATGCTGAGCATTTCTTCATATGTCTCTTAGCCATTTGTCTGTCCTGTTTGGAGAGGGGTCTATTTAGTTCCTCTGCCCATTTTTTAATTGGGTTCTTTGTCTTCCTTTTGTTGAGTTGTATGAGCACTCTATATATTTTGGAAATTAACCCCTTATCTGATATATCATTGGCAATGATGCTCTCCCATACAGTGTGGTGCCTTTTCATTTTGATGATCGTATTTTTTGCTGTGCAGAAGCTTTTGAGTTTGATGTAGTCCCACGTGTTCATTTTCTCCTTTGATTGTGTTGCCTTAGGGGATGTATCATTGAAAATTCTGCTGTGTATGATGCCTGAAATTTTGTTGCCTACAGCTTCTTCTAGTATTTTTATGGATTCATGAGTCACGTTTCTGTCTTTTATCCATTTTGAGTTTATTCTTGTGTATGTTGTAAATTGATGGTCTAGTTTCAATTTTTTTTCATGTAACTGTCCAATTTTCCCAACACCATTTATTAAAGAGACTGTCGTTCGTCCACTGTATGCTCTTGTCACCTTTGTCAAATATTAACTGAGCATATTGCCTTGGGTCCATTTCTGGGTTCACTGTTCTGTTTCATTGGTCTATATGCCTGTTCTTGTGCCAGTACCAGGCTGTTTTGATTACAGTGGCTTTGTAGTATAACCTGAAATCTGGTAATGTGATCCTTCCAACATTTTTCTTCTTTTTCAAGATTGCTGTGGGTATTCAGGGTCTTTTTTTGTTCCATATGAACTTTTGAAGTATTTGTTCTAGTTCTGTAAAGTATGTCGTTGGCATTTTGATGGGGATTGCATTGAATCTATAGATTGCTTTGAGTAATATGGACATTTTAATGATGTTAATTCTTCCAATGCATGAACAAGGTATGTGCTTCCACTTTTTTATACCTTGCTCTATTTCTATTTTCAATGACCTGTAGTTATCTGCAAATAGGTCCTTTATTTCTTTGGTTAAGTTTATTCCTAGGTATTTTAATTTTGTTGCTGCAGTGGTAAGTGGGATTGTTTTTTTAGTTTCTCTTTCTGTGAGTTCATCATTGGTGTATAAGAATGCCATCGATTTCTTGACATTAATTTTGTATCCTGCTACATTTACAAATTCATTTATTAAGTCTAGTAAATTTTTGATGGAATCTTTGGGGTTCTATACGTATCATATCATGTCATCTGCGAATAATGACAGTTTCACTTCCTACTTTCCAATTTGGATCCCTTTTATTTTTTCTTCCTGTCTGAATGCTGTGCCTAAGACTTCCAGTACTATGTTAAATAAGAGTGGCAAAAGTGGTTATCCTTGTCTTGTTTGTGTTTTTAAAGGAAATGCTTTAAGTTTTTGTCTATTTATTATGATGTTGACTGTAGGTGTTTCATATGTGGTCTTTATTATGTGAAGATATGATCCCTCTATTCCCACATTGCTGTGCCTTTTTATCAGAAATGGATGCTGGATTCTGTTGAAGACTTTTTCAGCATTTATTGATATGATCATATGGTTTATATTCTTCATTTTATTTATGTGGTATATCACATTTATTGATTTGCAAATACAGTACCAGCCTTGCATCCCTGGAATGAATCCCACTTGGCCATGGTGAATAATTTTTTTGATGTATTGCTGGATTCAATTTGCTAGTAGTTTGTTCAGGATTTTGGCATCTATGTTCATCAGGGATATTGGTCTGTAGTTTTCTTTCTTTGTAGTGTCTTTTTCTGGTTTTTGAATTAGAATTATGCTGGCTTCATGAAACGAGTTTGGAAGTCTTCCTTCTTCTTGAAATTTTTGAAATAGTTTGAGTAGAATGGGTATTAGTTCTTCTTTGAATGTTCGGTAAAATTCCCCCATGAAGCCATCCGGGCCTGGGCTTTTGTTTGCTGGGAGAGTCTTGATTACATCTTCAGTTTTTGTTGTTGTTATTGGTCTGTTCAGGTTTTCTATCTCTTCCCAGTTCAGTTTTGAGAGACTATGTGTTTTTAGAAATTTGTCCATTTTACTTAGATTGTTGAATTTCTTTCTGTGTAATTGTTCATAATATCTGTTAACAGTCCTTTGTATTTCTGTCGTGTCAGTTTTTATTTCTCCTCTTTCATTTCTGATTTTGTGTATTTGGGTTCTCTCTCTTTGTTTCTTGGTGAGTCTAGCTAATGGTCCTTCAATCTTGTTTATCTTTTCAAAGAACCAGCTCTTTGTTGCATTGATCCTTTGAATTGTTTTTTGTTCTCCATGTCATTTATTTCTGACTGATCTTTACTATTTTCTTTCTTCCACTTGCTCTGGGGGTTTCTTTCTGTTTGCTTTCTAGTTCTTTAAGTTGGGAGGTTAGATAGTCAATTAAAAATTTTTCTTGCTTCTTGAGTTATGCCTGTAGTGCTGTGAACTTCCTTCTCAGAACTTCTTTTGCTGCATTTCATAGATTTTGTGTTGTTGCGTGTTCATTTTCATTGGTTTCCAAGAAGTTTTAAAATTTCTTCCTTGATCTCCATGGTAACCCATTCATTGTTCAATAACATGCTATTTAGCCTCCATGTGTTCAAATGTCTTTGCATATTGTTGTTGCAATTGATTTCTAGTTTCATGCCATTGTGATCTGAGAAGATGCTTGATATGATTTCAATCTTCTTGAACTTGTAGAGACTTAGTTTGTGCCCTAACATGTGGTCTATCTTTGAGAATGTCCCATGTACACTTGAGAAGAATGTGAATTCTGTAATTTTGGAGTATAAGTCTCTGTAGCTATCTATTAAATCCATTTGGTCTAGTGCTTCAGTTAGAGTCTCTGTTTCCTTGCTAATTTGTTGTCTAGAGGATCTATCTGTGATGTCAGCAGGGTGTTGAAGTCACCTGCTATGATTGTATTGCTATTGATTTCTCCTTCGAAGTCCTCCAAAATATTTTTAATATATGTTGGTGATCTTAAATTGGGTACATATATGTTTACCAACGTTATATCTTTCTGTTGGATAGATCCTTTCAGTATTATGTAGTGGCCTTCTTTGTCTCTAATTATAGCCTTTATTTTGAAATCTACTTTACCAGATATGAGTATTGCTACCTGAGATTTTTTCGTGCTTTCCATTTGCTTGAAATATTTTTTTCCATCCCTTCACTTTCAACCTATTTGAGTCTTTTGTTGTGAGGTGGGTCTCTTGTAAACAACCTATATGTTGTCATGCTTTCTTATCCAGTCAGCTACTCTGTGTCTTTTTATCGGAGTATTCAAACCATTCACATTTAAGGTGATAATTGATATGTATTTATTTATTGCCATTTTTGTTTAGTGTGGTTCTATTTTTTTTTCCTATTTCTTCTACTAGTTACAACAGTACTTTTAACATTTCTTGCAGTGCTGGTTTGGTGCTAATGTATTCCCTTAGCCTTTTTTTTTTTTTGTCAGGAAAGCTCTTTATTTGACCTTCTATTTTGAATGATAACCTTGCAGGATAGAGTAGTCTTGGATTCAGATCCTTGTTCTTCATGACCTTGATTACTTCATGCCATTCCCTTCTGGCCTATAGTGTTTCTGTTGAGAAGTCAGCTCAAAGCCTAATGAGGTTTTCTTTGTAAGTAACCTGTTGCTTCTCTCTTGGTGCCTTTAGGCATTTTAATTACTATGTGTCTTGGTGTGGGCTTCTTTGGGTTCTTCTTACTTGGGGCTCCCTGTGCCTCTTGAACTTGAATACCTTCTTTCCTTCACCAAGTTAGGAAAGTTTTCTGTCATAATTTCTTCAAATATATTCTTTAACCCTTGCCCATTTTTTTCCTCTTCGGAGACTACTATGATGCAAATGTGGTTACGTTTTCAGCTGTCCCACAATTCTCTTAAGCTGTCTTCCTGTTTTTTCCTTTTGGTTTTCTGATTGGTTGATTATTTCTACCCTGTCTTCTAATTCACTGATCTGGTCCTCAGCTTCCTCTACTCTGCTGGATAGTCCTTCCAATGTGTTCTTAATTTCTGCTATGTCATTCTTCATTTCCACTTGGTTGGTTTTCAATGTTTTTATATCTTTTCTCATGGTGCTGATGTCCTTACTCATGCTATTGAACTTCCTCAAGATCATGGCTCTGAACTCTACCTCTGATAATTTGCCTAACCCATTTCATTTATCTCATCTTCGATAGAGTTCTCTTGTTCTTTCATTTGGGTTTTGTTTCTTTGTTTCATTATTTTGGCTATCCCAGTTGGTTTTGGAGCATGCCCAATTTTTTTTTTTTTTTTTGGGTGTTGGTGTTCTGCTGTTTGTGGCTCCCTCTGCTGGGTTTGGATGAGCCTGGGTGGGCCCACATTAAGCACCACTGTGAAGTCTTACTTTTCTGGGTAGATTTGCAATCCCGGGACAGGTTCATTTATCCTCTAGCTTTTTCATGGTGGCTAGTAGTCTCAATTACTCAGTGCCTTGGAATGTAGCCCTGATGTTCTGCATAAGAAGATTTTCAGAGGGTGTGATAGATGCTGGTTGTTAATGAGCCTCAATTTGAATTTCTTTGCCTTACTTGGGAAAGGCTTAATCTCTGGGGGGGGGGTGTGCTGCTTTCCCCCACAGCTTGGGGAAGGAGCACACTGGCCATAGTCCTTTGTGGCCACAACTCAGCAAAAACTCTGAGTGTCCTTCAAATCCCAGGTGTCCCCACAGAGTTCCAGCCCAGTATGCCCTCCCTTTGCCGTAGCCCCCAGGTGATTAGCTGTGGCTATTTTAGGGCTCTGTTCTGGCTATCTGCACTGTGGAGTGGGCTTGGTCTTTATTCCCCAAGGGTGCTGCTCATAGCTAAGACTGCTGCTGTCTGTGGGCTCCCAGCCTGCCACCCTCTCTTGCCTCCGCTGATCCTACCAGTGTCCCTGGTTGTATGGTTCTGTCCTTTTCCTTTTTGTTACTTTTTCCAGAGGATTTGTCTTTATTTTAGTTGTAATTCCTGTTTGGCCCTGGGAGATTGTCTTCGTAGCTTCTATTCTTTCTGCCTCAGTTTTTCATATCTTCTATGCCTATTTTGTGAGCAGCTGGGTCGCACAGGCCTTCCTGCTGCCCCAGCAGCTTTCAGGTCTCACGGGTAACTGGATGGCACAGTCCCTGCTGGGTCATGCAGGCCTCTCTGGTACTTCAGCACCCCACAGGCCTAGTGGGTAACTAGATTGTGCAGTCCCTGTTGGGTTGCACAGTACTCTCTGGTGTGTCAAGACCCCACAGATCCCGCCAGTACCTGGATGGCACAGTCCCAGCTGGGTTGTGCAGGCCTCTCTGGTGCTTCTGCACCCCACAGGTCCAGTGGGTAACTAGATTGTGCAGTCCCTGCTGGGTCCCACAGGTCTCTCTGGCGCTGTAGCACCCCACAGGTCCCGTGGAGAACTAGTTCACACAGTTCTTGCTGGATGGAACAGGCCTCTCTGGTGTTTCATCACCTCACAGGTAACTCAATTGCACAGTCTCTGCTGGATCGCACAGGCCTCTCTGGTGCCCCAGTATCCTGCAGGTCCCATGAGTGGGCAGCTGGATGGCACCAGTCTCTCTAGGGCTCTGACTTTCCACTGCTTTTGTGAGCTACTGGACTGCACAGGCTTCTGTGGAGCCCCAGGTCCTACTGCTGGGGGCTGGGGAGTGCTGCTGCCCCTTGAGGCTCAACTCCTGCTCAGCTTTTGTTGTAGTTTTTGGGTATGGGTCTCATCTGCTGGTCTGTGCTTCTGTTGCCTGGAGATGGATGTCTGCTCTCCAACCTCTGTTGCTGGGGGTATATCTCGACTATGATAGGGCTGCTACTATGGGGGATGGTGCTGGGCTCCAGGCCGTCTGTGGTTTCCCTGACTGGAACCTTGAGAGCTCCACTACTGTGCACTGGTCTGTGTTGACACAGAGTGTCCTCTGGTCTGATGGTGCCAGGTGTGATGGTGGGCTCAGGTTGCTGGGCCCTAGCCATTCCCATTTCCTCCTCTCAGGGAAGACCAGGGATCTTCCAAAATGGTGGAACCTCCCAGTGGTGGAGGGAGAAGCGCCCTGAAGGGCTGCTTACTGAGGTAGCCGGCTGCTCCTCATTCACAGCACAGGAACCTTCTGCTCCGCGTCTCTGCACTGCTCGGGTTTGGACGTCCACCTTTGTGTCCACTCACACTCTTTCACACATTCACCCTCCCTCTGGTCCTGCCTGCCACCATCTTCTCTCCCTCCTTTTTCAAAAGAACTTTTTAAATAGTGCCTTTTCTGTCACCAAAGAGGAAACAAAAAGTCAGGCCAAGTTCTTGGAAATATTTTGATAGTGTCGATGCTTATTCTTAGTACCCTGTGTAATTCTACATGCTCTTGACCTCTACTTACACTCAGGGACTCCAACTCCTCTTCCTGTCTCTGATGTACTCAGAACTTAACTTTGTATTTCTAGACATCAACGAGCTAATTGGAGAAACTAATATGTTCTCATAATTTATGGGCAAAATAAGCCCCTGGGATGGGTAGTCACATCCAAACAGGAGGTTTACATGTTAAAAAAGAGATATAAAGAATTACTCATGTATTTTTCGACTCTGAAACCTGATGGAGATGTTTTAGAGAAAGGAATGAAGGGCCATTTTTGTGTTTTCATTACCCAGGTAATTAGTAGTCAGCTTATTGGATTTCTTTTGGGAATACAAAGGTATAAATAATAAGGAATGCCCTAGAATTCCCAACCCAGTCATGAGAGACTATCTCAATTCATTAGCTTGACTGGACCCTTTGGAATGTGGTGGGCATCCTCTTGTGGCCACATTCCCTTAATCTCTAGTTGAGCATGTGTACACGTTTAAGTGTTATGAAGCAATATTTCTCAAATCATAGTCCCCAGATAATCAGGATCAGAATCACCTGGGATGCTTGTTAACATGTAGATCTCTGGGCCTCATCCTTACAGAATCAGAAACTGACATTTGTGACAACCCCAAAAGTTTAGGAATTTTCATATATCCCTTTTTTTATTATTTGTTTTCAACTCTGATTTCAGAAATCTCTATTTTCTTTATAATTAAAAATGCATCTTCACTTGTAGCCTGGAATTCATTCCAAAATTTAGTTACCTCTTATATTAAATTTCCAGGACTACAGTAATAAAATACCACAGAATGGATGATTTTAACAATAGAATTTATTTTCGTACTGTTCTGTAGGCTGGAAGTCCAAAATCAAGGTGTTGGCAGGTTTGTTTTTTCTGTAGCCTTTCTCTTGTTTGCAGGTGGCCACCTTCTCGCCATGTTCTTATATGGCTTTTCCTCTGTGCATCAGTATCCTTGATGTCTCTTCTTTTTATAAGGACATGAGTCATATTGGATTTGGACCTACCCTAATGGCCTCATTTTAACTTAATCACCTTTTAAAAGAAATTTTGAAGTACTGAGGCTTGGAACTTCAACCCTTTTTGTAGGGGGAGATATAAATAAGCCCATAATATCTATTTATCTATATATCCTATCATTTTTAATCTATTTAACAAATATTTTATCAATAATACTCCTATTCACAAGTGATATTTATTTATAGCCTCTGAGTTCAAGCACTTAAAAGAGACAGGTAGTATTAAATGTGCTTTGGCAGAAAATAAGTGTGAATCTCAGAAGTCATGAAAAAAGAAAAAGAAAGATACAGACAAATAGAGATAGAGATAAAGACACACAGAGAGCCCTGGCCAGTTTGGCTTAGCGGTTAGAGCGTTGGCCTGCGGTCCGGAGAGACCTGGGTTCGGTTCCCGCTAAGGGCGCGTACTTCGGTTGCAGTTTGTCCCCGGCCCTGGTTGGTCGTGCGGGTGGCAGCCACTCGATGTGTCCCTTCACATCGATGTTTCTCTCTCTCTCTCACTTCCTCTCTCTCCCTCCCACTCTATCTGTACAAAAAATGGAAAAATATCCTCGGGTGAGGATAAAAAAAAAAAAAAAAAAAAAGACACACAGAGAGATCCGATTGATCTTTCTTCAGCTTTGATTAGTAAGGACATGGAGTTTGATCTTATTTCAGGGAGAAGTCAATCCTATCTGCTTGAAATCTTGGCTATAAAGCTTCTGTAATGGAAAAACAGGATATAATGTGGGGAGAGGTCAAAGAAAAGCCCATGTCTTCTAGCCAAGAAAAGAGTGGAGAAAAGAAACAAGGCAGAGAGAGAAAATGTAAGGGAATCTTCTCATACTGAAAGATGGGTCCTTGAGGAGAGACAGAACTAGCAGAGAATAAAAATGACCTATAGGGAATACTATTAGACTGGACTGAGTAACTGAAGCTAAAATGAGTTTTTTTTTTAAATTTTAGTATTCTTTTTTATTGTTGTTATTGCAGTTTTTCTGTGATTATTTATTGGTAGAAGTTTTTGAAAAAGAGAGATGATTTAGAAAGAAAATAATTAAAATCTCCCTCTGCTCATGCACATCCTAGTTGTAATGTGAGTAAAGTTGTTCCCATCTAGACTTACCTGAAGCCTACAGCATGTAGTTCTCATGGGTGTTCCATGCTATTGTACATTTCTGTGTCTCTTTATTTCTGTTACTGCAATAAAGATACTTCAGTAATCCCAAACGTTAGTACATGTGGGGAAACTAGAGTTCAGAAAGACTAAACAGCAAAAGTTTAAATATTTGTTGAGAATTGACATCCTTTAGGCACTGTTAGGGATTTACATGAATTATCTCATTTAATCTTCATAATATTCCTACATGAAAGATATTGTAATTCTTTCTATACTCATTCTGCATTTGAGGAAACCAAAGAACTGAGAGGTTAATAATTTTCTTAAGGTCACACATGTATTATGCTGCATTGTTAATTCACTTTTTTCTTGATAATTAGAGTTTGTTATTTTGTCACAACATAGCCGAAACCAAAAATACCTATGAGTTTTATGCCACAAACTTCCTTCCTTTGCCCTAACCTAACCCTACTGAAAACACCTAAGTGATTTTATGGACTCAAACTTCTTAGCGATGCGTTGGCGGATTTGCTTGGTCTTGATGCTGTAGACAATGGGGTTCATGAGTGGTGGTACCAGCAGATACACATAAGACATGAGAAGGTGAACCATGTGAGGCAGATGTTCACCGAAGCGGTGCACAAGAGACAAACCAATCATGGGAATGTAGAAGAGTAGCACTGCACACATATGGGAGACACAGGTGTTGAGGGCCCGAAGTCGCTCCTGGCGGGAGGCAATGCTTAGTACGGTATGGAGGATAAGGGCATAGGAGAGGAAGATAAGCAGTGAGTCCATACCCACGGTGCAGGCCACAACAAAGAGCCCATAGATGTGATTGACCATGATGCTAGAGCAGGCCAGCTTCATGATTTCTAGGTGCAGACAATAGGCATGGGCCAGCACATGGGAGCGGCAGTACTGAAAGTGATTCAGGAGGAATGGCAGGGGGAGGATGAGCAGGGCACTTCTAAGCACTGAACTCAGCCCCATCTTGACAATACGTCCAGGTGTCAAGACTGAGGAGTAACGCAAGGGGTTGCAGATGGCCACATAGCGGTCAATGGACATGGCCAATAGAACTGATGACTCCACTAGGGACAAAGTATGGATGAAGAAGAGCTGAGTAAAGCAAGGAAGAATACCAATTTCTCTGGCATCAAACCAGAAGATACCTAGCACAGTGGGCAGTGTAGAAAGGCAAAGGCCCAAGTCTGTAAGGGCCAGCATGGCCAAGAAATAGTACATGGGTTCATGGAGGGTGACATCAGTACGGATGATGTGGAGGATGGTAAGGTTTCCTACGATAACTGTCAAATAGATGAAGCAGAAGGGAATAGAGATCCAGCCGTGGAGATCTTCCAGACCTTGGAAGCCTGTCAGGAAGAAAGTGGCTTTTTGGAGACTGCTATTGTAAAGGATTGTCATGGCTTTGCAATCTTGAATTCATCAACCTGCAACGTAGAATGAAATTCTTGGAGAGTGACAAGGCTGAATCATCACTCATCTAAGTGTCCTGGGCCCAGAGAGTCAAGAAGGGTCTGCCGATGAAATGGGATAGAACTGGGGGACTTGATCTATTAGCCTTTTCTGGAGGACCTAGGAAGGAGACTTTTTTAAATTTAAAAAATATTTACTTTTTAGAACAGTTTTAGATTCACAGAAAAACTGAGAAACAATACAGTGAGTTCTCATAAACTCTGAATCCAGCCTCTTTAATTATTAACATATACATTAGTATGGTACATTTGTTAAAATTATTAAACCAATATTGTTATTAACTAGAGTCCCTATTTTGTTCAGATTTCTAGAAGGGATTTCTATAGTTCATGAATGCCATATGATTTACCCTGATGGTGGTATGTTCACCAGTGTTGGACTTGTAGTGGTTCCATGAGATCATCATAGATAGCACCCCTTTCACATGTTTTTTCCCCAAAAAACCACCCCAATTCAATCAGTAAAGCATTCAGAATCTGTATCATATATATGGGGGATTGGTACTACACAACATTTTTCATAATTGTCTGCTAGGATCAGGTGCATCTCATGTGCCTTAAGATGTATTTATAATTTAGCCAGGGACTGCATTTCATTCCACAATGCCTGGCATGCTGGGGAGTGCAAAAGAAGTATTGAGTAAATGTTTGCTGAACTTCTTGAACTTGTATCTTATGACCAGAGTGATGTCTTTCTTGACTATACATTAAAGCCTTTGGTGGCTCAGGAAGAAGAAGGTGGTATGCAAATCTGAAATCTAGAACTGAAAAATGTCTGAGAAGAAGCAGGGTCTCCAGAACACAAATAATTCTAGAAAATGGTGCTTTGGGGATTCATTCTGAAAGATATCAGGAGAGATAATGTGTTTTCAACAAGATAACAGTTAAGCTGGGGCTCGATGTAGACATGGGGATGGTATATACCAAATCTGAAACAGAAGTAACAAAGAGAAACCTGAACTAAACAACGAAAAACCTCTAATCTTTAGCTTATAATGAGGAAATGAATTCTTCAGAGTCTCAAAGTGAGCGATGCCTTTGGGGCTTGGATCAATATGACACACAGTATTGGTCTGTCCCTATAGTAACTGACCTGGTCTCTCCTTTACTTCTGCTTTTGGAACTTTTAATTAACTACATATATTGCCAGCCACACTCTAATGGGTCTAAGTATATAAATATGGTATGACTACTATATTTTTATCACATGCATAAAAAGCTTAAAATAGCTAATACCTATTTAATATATTATGTTTCTGACTCTTTACTAAGTGCTTAATGTATATTATGCCTTTCTACCCTCACAACACTCATATGAGATAAGTTCTATTCTAAGGAGCGTAAGGAGAAAATGGTAGCACAAAGAGATGACCTGGGTATGGTTACAGAGCAAGGAAGTATTAAAGATGTAATTCAAACCCTCACAGAATACTGCAAAGTCTGTATTATTGACCTACATCATAGTTCTCCTCCTTACAAAAGTCAGGCAATTAAAAAAATAAATTAATTTAAAAAATCCAAATTCTAATTTTGGTACCTTAGCACATGAATGGATAGCCATTTCCATTATTTGAGGCCCGAGTTTAGTTTGAAACATTCTCAATGTAAGCTTAATAAGAAATTCTTGGAGAGAGTATCTAGAGGATGTTATGTGTAGTTGGTTTAAGTGAGGGTTTGAGATACCGGGCATCCCTCATGGGTATGGAGAAAATTGCTAGTGAATGCAGTGTGAAAGGAAAAACAAGGGCTCAATTCATAACACTGGAAACTATTTTAAATGAGGGTAAGACATAAAACTTGAACTAGAAAAGAGAGAAAGAAAGGAGGATCAGAGAGACAGGATGAAAGTAGTGTTTCATATCACTAAAGTCAAATCACCACTGTTAATTACAAATAAGAGATGATGCAGGATGAAGAATTTTTTTAAAAGGCATTGCATTTATATGATGGTGAGGTCATTGTTTTTCAGAGAATATTTTAATAGATTGGGGATTATAAAGGCTTAAATTATCAGTGGGTAGGGAGGAAAAAGTAAAAAGTGTATATTATTTATAATCTTCCATTAAGAGAAATTCTATAAGATGGGTGAAGATTTCAGGATATTTTAAGAAAAAGGGATAGCTCAGCCAGTGTGGCTCAGTGGATTGAACATCAAGAGGTCCCAGTTCGATTCCCAGTCAGGGCACATGTCTGGGTTATGGGCTTGATCCTCAGTAGAAGCTGTGCAGGAGACAGCTGATAGATGTTTCTTTCTCACATCAATATTTCTCTCTCTTCCTTCCTATCTAAAAAAAAAAAAATCAGTAAAAACATACCTTGAAAAAAAAAGATAGATGGACATTGAAATACTAAGGATAAAAAAAGAAGAAAAGTTCATACTCAGCTTTTGTCATTCATGGTTCAAATAAAAACAAGTAATAATAACAATACAATGATTAATACAACAACAAAACCCCTCTTGTTTTATGATTCCAAAGGAGAAACAGGGAATTAATATAAAAAAGGACATCTAGGAACAGGAAAAATGAAGGAGACAAGTAGAGACTTGGAAAGAAGATAGATGGGCTGTGAAGGGAAAAGGGACTATTTTAGGATTTGGAGAGCATGCTGTGGGTGACACAGGCAATGATGCAATCTTGCTCTACTATTGAGAGAAAAAAATGACAAAAAATTTTAAAATAATAATAAAGAAGAGGACATTTCCATTAACTAAGGGAGGATGCAAACAAGAGTTTAAATATACATGTGGCTTTCTAGCCATCAGACTTCCAGCAGAGCTAGTTTCTATGTATCTCACATTGAATCATTTCAGATAGTTTGTGAAATAGAAGAAACATGTAGTGGTCATTTATTTCACTCATATCTCCAGACAAGAAAGGATGATTATGCCTGCTTAGTGAGGAGTTGCATCCATAGTGTCCATCCCAGTTATTATCTTTCTCCCTAAAATATTCCCTGAATATTATATTTTGGGTATGAAAAAGAGGCAAGTGTGTCAGGTAGGGGGATGCAGAAAAAGACCAAAGGAAGTCAACTAGCACTGAAGAAGTGTAATTGCTGCATTATTAGAGTCATGCAACTCTTGCATAGATTTGGAACCTAATATAGTTTGTTGAATAAATGCATGAATGAATGGATGAAAAAAGAGAAAAGCTACATTAAGGATTAAACAGAATAATTTTTAGTGCCTGACTCTATTATTTTCTCAAAGGCGCTCACCTCCAGATTAATGGATTAGAGAAAATGTCAGCTGATTTCTTCACTAGACGACACCATACACCCATGATCCTCCCTTCAGCTCCAACTTATTGAGGTAAAGGGGTGTCACCTTAAGATTTATGGTGAAAACAGGGGAGAGATAGGCTGAACAGTGATTTTGATAATACTCAACTCTCTTTGACACTTATTCCTCATATAATTGCAAACAAAGCTATTTAAAATTATCAGCATCTGTGTTGATAAGGGTCTGCAAAATTACTCCCAAGGACAATCACGACCTCATGAATACAAACCTTGATTGTTAAAAAACATTGCCAAATCCATTTTAATAATTAATTATCTTAATACAATTTAAGGTAAGAAAAAGATTGCAATTTCAATAAAAAAATTTTTTTCTTTATTGATTTTAGAGAGAGAAGAAGGGAGAGGGAGAGAGAGAGACAGAAACATCAATGAGAGAGAACATCAACTGGCTGCCTCCTGCATGCCCCTCACTGGGAATCAGGCCCACGACCTGGGCATGTGTCCTGACTGGGAATCAAACTGGCGACCTCTTGGTGCATGGGTCGATGCTCAACCACTGAGCCATACCAGCCGGGCTGTAATTTCAATTTTAAACATAAAAGACATAATGCTCTGAATAATTAGAAAAGAGATGAGAGGCAGCAAAAATTGAACAGAATGATTAAGATGACTTCTACATCATATACAGGGACAAAGTAGGACTAGACCTGCAGGTCTCCTATCTCCAGTTTATCTGCCATTCAAAATGCTATTAACTGATTTGCTGTGGGGATTTATCAAGTAGCTAAACTGAGAGCTCCATATATGGTCCTGGTTATATGTGCCCCAGTTATCTCTGTGCTCCTGGCTGTTCTCTGTGATTCTTGCACTACGTACCTGAGCACCAACAGCTGGAGAGAAAGGGGCTTGGAGTATATACTTCTTCTCAGTCAGAACTCAGGATGAATCATAGCTTAGCCACAGGAATACTCTATGCTTAAAACACAGGGTCTTTTAAAGAGCCCAGCAGCTTCTCCCCAGGGGCCTTTGTTGAGCTTAGAATTCCCAAGACTCTTAGCTGAGAAGAGAAGTCATGAGAGGCAGAGAAACCCCCATTCTGTATGTGGACTAAGAACACCTTCCAGATGTTGGGGTGTTTCTACTTATGGATTTCAATGTCTGAAACTGAATAAGACAGACTTACCTAGGCCTGGAGAGCAATATTACTAGAGAGAGTGTTCTTGATTCAGATTCAGATAAAAGATAAAGCTGATTCCAACCTTATAGCTGGTACTTTCTAACCATGTGAGCATGCAACCTAGGACATGTTAGTTAATCTCTTAGAAATATTATTTCCTCATATCTTAAAAAGGGATCGTCTCCCTCCTTTTTTTTTTTTTATACAGACCCTGGTACTATCAGGCACTCTTAGGTTTTAGAGTCAGCTGCTTGTGTAATTTGTTTTATGTTTAGAGAGAATGGTGGTCTTCAGTCTTTACTATAGGTCTCTTATTTATTATTGACCATTCCTTGTGTTTTCTTCCTAGTACACATGTGGCCTGAGTCATAATTCAGGAATTTGTACTCCAAATGCCAGTTTAATACTTTTAAATGGTTCATCAACCCATGTTAACTACCAACATCTATACAGAGTGTTTTTCCAGAATCCATAAAATTCACAACACAATCACAAAATGTCCGTTTAATGCCCTGTGAGCATTTAATCTTCTCCTCTACTGATCTCTTCCCTCTTTCCCATCATGGAGATTGCTTTATATTTAGAGAAAATTTTAGTATATATAATTGTATGTATTTTATAGCCTTATTAATTCTCAAAAGTGTTTAATTATTACCTTTAAATGTTTTAATTGAAATAAAAGTTAATGTGTTTTAAGACATTAGAAAAACTAACACAAAGTATGTTTAGATAAAATTAAAGATAGTTAAGTTGAAGCTGATTAGTATTATTAAAGAAATGTGTAGTAGAAGATATATACATATTTGCCAAATAGAGAGATTCTTGCACATCTGAGTTTTCTGAAAAATGCAAATGTTGTTCAATGGCATAAATTCCATCAACATATATGTCATTCCATGATTGCCTGAATCTGGACAGAATATAAGACAGAGTTCATAAAGGGTTCACACCATTACCAAAAGTATGGGTGAACTATTGGAATTTTGTTCATGGGTTGTTAAACTTCCTGAAATAAACAGAACATTCCAATTTGGTGTTTTCCTGACTTGTAAACCTTTCAACCACCATTAATACACAATAACTTCTCATATATTTGATAATTAAAAAAAGCACTTGAGCAAAATGTTTCTTAATGTAAAGAAAAATCACTGCAAGCTCTTATTAAAATATTTTAATTCAACATAATTTGAGTGGGTCACACATTACTATATTGTTTCACAAGCTCCTGGGTGATGCTTATGTCAGTGGCCCAAGGAGACATGTTGATCAGTTGATAAGTCTTCTACTACATGGTTTCAGTAAGTGGAAGCAAATCTGTCAGTCATGTTTGATTTCCTTGGAAGTGATTAGTTTTTTCTGGAAAAAAGGAAAAATGTAAAGATAATAATGAGATCTTTTTATTTAACTTAAAAGAAAAACACTGAATCTCAAGAAAATGGCAGTGGAGTGAATGGAAGCTACACAGATGATCTCCCTGGACCAAACGGGAGTTACAACTAAAATAAAGACAAATCTTTGGCAAAAAGGAACAGAAAAGCAGCTGGACAGGACCATATAACCAGGGACACTGGTGGGATCTATGGAGGCGTGGGAGGTTGGTGGGCTGGGAGCTCACAGACAGCAGCGGTCTTAGCTGTGCGCAGTGCCCTTGGGGATAAAATACTAAGCTTGCTCCACTGTGCAGAGCGCTGGAACAGAGCACTGGATTGGCTGCAGTCACTGACCTGGGGCTCCAGCATAGGGAGGGCAGACTGGACTGTAACTCTGTGGGGACACCTGGGATTTGGAGGGCACTCAAAGTTTTTGCTGAGTTGCGGCTACAAAGGACCGTGGCCAGCTTGCTCCTTCTCAGAGCTGTGGGGAAAAGCAGCAGCCCTTCCCTTGGAAATTCAGCCCCTTTCAGGTGAGGCAAAGAAATGCAAATTGAGCCTCATTAACAACCAGCATCTGTCCCACCCTCTGGAAATCTGCTTACACAGAACACCAGGGATACATTCCAAGGCACTGAGTAACTGAGACTACTAGCCACCAGGAAAAAGCTAGAGGATAACTGAACCTTTCCTGGGCTTCTTTGTCTCTAGTTATGGCCTTCATTTTGAAATCTACTTTATCAGATATGAGTATTGCTACCTCAGCTTTTTGTTGCCACTATATAATATTAAAAGGATCTATACAACAGGAATAAATAACCTTGGTAAACATATATGCACCCAATATAGGAGCACCAACATATATTAGAAATCTTCTGGAGGACTTCAAAGGAGAAATTGACAGCAATACTATCATAGCAGGGGAGTTCAACAACCTGCTGACACCACTGGATAGATCCCCTAGACAAAAAATTAACAAGGAAACACAGACTTTAAATGAAGCTCTAGATCAAATGGATTTAATAGATATCTACAGAGAATTACACCCCAAAACTGCAGAATTCACATTCTTCTCAAGTGCACATGGGTCATTCTCACAGATAGACCACTTGTTAGGACACAAACTAAGTCTCTACAAGTTTAAGAAGATTGACATCATATCAAGCATCTTCTCAGATCACAATGGCATGAAACTAGATATCAATTGCAATAAGAACATGCAAAGACATTTGAAAACATGGAGGCTAAATAGCATGTTATTAAACAATTAATGGATTACCATGGAGATCAAGGAAGGAATTAAAATCTTCCTGGAAACCAATGAAAATGAACACAGAACAACACAAAATCTATGGGATGCAGTGAAAGCAGTTCTGAGAGGGAAGTTCATAGCACTACACGCCCAACTCAAGAAGCAAGAAAAAATTTTAATTGACTATCTAACCTTACAACTTAAAGAACTAGAAAGCAAACAGAAAGAACACCCCAGAGCAAGTAGAAGGAAGGAAATAGTAAAGATCAGAGCAGAAATAAATGACATGGAAACAAAAAAGCAATGCAAAGGGTCAGTGAAACAAAGAGCTGGTACATTGAAAAGATAAACAAGATTGATGGACCCTTAGCTAGACTCACCAAGAAACAAAGAAAGAGAACCTAAATGCACAAAATCAGAAATGAAAGAGGAGAAATAATAACTGACACCACAGAAATACAAAGGATCGTTAACAAATATTATGAACAATTATATGGCAACAAATTTGACAATCTAAGTGAAAGGACAAATTCCTAGAAACACATAGTCTCCCAAAACTGAACTGGGAAGAGATAGAAAACTTGAACAGACCAATAATAACTAAGGAAACTGAAGATGTAATCAAGACTCTCCCAGCAAACCAAAGGCCAGGCCCAGATGGCTTCACGGGGGAGTTTTACCAAACATTCAAAGAAGAATTAATACCCACTCTTTTCAAACTATTTCAAAAATTCAAGCCCTGGCCGGTTTGGCTCAGTGGTAAGAGCGTTGGCCTGCGATCCCGAGAGACACAGGTTCGGTTCCAGCTAAGGGCATGTACCTTGGTTGCAGTTTGTCCCCAGCCCTGGTTGAGGTCATGTGGGTTTCTCTCTCTCTCTCTCTCTTCCTCTCTCTCCCTCTCACTCTATCTGAAAAAAAGATGGAAAAATGTCCTTGGGTGAGGGAAAAAAAAAAGAAGTGGTTATGCAGAAATAAGAACAGAGTATCTGTGAGAAGAGGAAATTGATAGAAAAAGGAGAAAGAGAAAATAATGCAAATGTGTGCAAGAAATGGATATTTATCTCTCAGTCTCTTGACATTGATAAACGTAAGATTTAATACCCTCATGTTTCTGATAATGTCCTTAGATAAAATGACCAGGAACAACTTCCATATATAAATAATACTGTATTTTATGTATTCCAAAATGCACATTCTTCATTTTTTAGCATCTCAACTCCTCTATATAAATAACAGTGTATTTTATATATCCTGAGATACACACTCTTTAGGTTTTAACGTCTCTGAAATTAGAATGCAACTTACAATCTATGGTGTCTTTTTTTTTTTTTTTTATCCTCACCCGAGGACATTTTTCCATTTTTTGTTCAGGTACAGTGGGAGGGAGAGAGAGGAACAGAGAGAGAGAGAGAAACATCGATGCGAAAGGAACACATCGAGTGGCTGCCACCCGCACGACCGACCAGGGCCGGGGACAAACTGCAACCGAGGTACGCGCCCTTAGTGGGAACCGAACCCGGGTCTCTCAGGACCGCAGGCCGACGCTTTAACCGCTGAGCCAAACCGGCCAGGGCCAATCTATGGTGTCTTTGATTTGATGCAATATGTCACTTGTTTCTGAATGTTGGAACTGGATTGAAGTCTAGAAATGAGCAGGCTTCCAACTTACCCGAGGCCTTGTGTCTATGAGTTCATCTATGTGGAAAACTAGATGAAAGGGCCCTAATAAAACTAAAACATTTAGGTTATACAGGCAAATAGTGATCTATTTTGAAAATAATTCTAGTGTACGCATATATCTCCAATATCACAGTCATATTCTCTCTGCCTAACTGGTACACATTCTACATCTAGAAAATAATAGTCCTTTTTGGATCCTTTAATATTATATAGTGTATCATCTCTTGCAATGTTTTCCCATAACCTCTCACAAATGTCCAATGTCCAATGGAAAAATAAAACAGTAACAATGAAAACAAAACATAACATAAAAAAATCTTTAAACTATTGTCTCCTGGTATAGTTTATATGCATTCCCTTAATCTTTGCCATTCTCCATTTAACATTTTATAAGTGGATTTGTTTACTTTTCCAAAAGTTTTCTATTAGTCATCGATGGAGTGACTATTTATTGTTTGCTAAGTACATTTGTACTAAGGTTTCTAATCCTTGGCACTACTAATACTTTGGGCTGGGTAATTATTTTTGTAGGAGGCTGCACTGGGCATTGTAGAATGTGCTCTGTAAGATGGTTAATAGCATTCCTAGTCTTTATCTGGTGAATGTTAATAATACACCTCATTTCCCAGGTGGCAACAACCAAAAATGTTTCCTGATATTGCCAAATGTCTCATGCTGGCAACATTATTTCTGGTTGGGAGACATTTTTTTTTTTTTATCCTCACCCAAGCACATTTTTCCATATTTTGTTCAGATAGAGTGGGAAGGAGAGAGAGAGAGAGAAACATCGACGTGAAAGGGACACATCGAATGATTGCCACCCACACGACCCAACCAGGGCCGGGGACAAACTGCAACTGAGGTACGTGCCTTTAGCGGGGAAACGAACCCAGGTCTCTCTGGACCGCAGGTTGACGCTCTAACCGCTGAGCCAAACCGGTTAGGGCAGGGAGCCGTTGTTTTAGGAGGCCCAGAGTTCATCCTTTTTTTCCTCCGAGTATTATGGTCCATAGTTCAAGAACATGTGGAAATAATCATGGTGACTATAAAGGCAGTACCCCTGCCTTTATGGGCATTTTTGCAGCTTTAGTTTTGTTTTCACTTTATTTTTTTAAGGAGGTCTGAAAAAAAACTAAAATACAGATTTTCTTTGAGAATGCTGAACATGACATCTCTGTACAATATCCTGAAAGAATAAAATACCTATCAAGTTCATTTCATTATCCTTGTTCTTACTTACAGAGACAGGGGAATGCTTCACCTTGTGCTGCCTATCCTCACAGTAGGAAACTCTAAGCTTCATTTCCTTCAGTTAATACAGTATGCCCTCTAGTGCTTTGCTGTGCTGCAGCCCTCCGTGTCTATGGCTGCATCTGTGAGGTTTTGAAAATTTATGCACCTCAGAAACAGAACCACTTAGTGCCCTGATCTGATAATAGAATTTCCTACACTAAGAAAGTATTGTGAAAACAGATCCCTAATGTGAAAACTGAAATGTAGCCAAGATAGTATATATAATCCTGGGGTATAAAAGACAAGGTTTAACTTCCAGGTTCCTGTCTTTGTGGAATTCATTAAGCCAATCTCTCAGAACTCAATCTCTTCAACTAAGAAAATAGAAAAAGTACTTTCTAAAAATGGGTTATTGTGAGAATCAAAAGAGAAAATGTGTCTCAATATTCCTAGAAGCATACCTTGTGCATATTAGAGGTTCACAAATAATTTTTATCTCTATAAAACAGTTTTCATTGATTGTGAGGTACTATCTAGTTACTGGCTGATTATCGCTCTTTAAGCATTTGACCCTGCTAGAAGTTGTTTCTTGATTCACCTGAGGATAAAAGTGTAGGAGATTAGAGTTGGTGTGGTATGTGAAGAGGACTTAAGTCAATGAATAGACACAAGAAAAAGCTAAAAATTTGTCCTATGATATACAAGTATTGTAGGTCATATTAGGAAGGGAAATTTGATTATTTGTCACCCATCAAACCCCAGACAATAAATTCTTCTCTAAACACACATGATATTTCTATTTTCAAAAGCTTTGCCCATCTGTGATATGCCTACTTTGAAATACACAACTTTAAAAAAGTTATAATCTATCTATATGTTGTTACTGAATATGTTATTACTATATTATGAGTTATTACTGAACTCATCCATAAATAATTCCCCATTCCCCAAACATAGCCTCGTTTTTACCTTCAGTTGTTAACAATTATTTATTGGAGATCTACTCTGCATTAGAGACATCCTAGTTTAGGCACAAAGGCAAAAATATATATGTTCTGCTGCTTTCATTGATAGCATACTTTATTTAGGAAGTAGAAAAAAAGGGAATAAATATAAACAACTCTATCTGTAATTAAAAATTATAATAATAAGAAAGAATAAATGATAAATAAGCAATTGAATAGATTTTTTAAAAAGAGGGTAATAATTTGAACTGCAGGATTAGGCAAGCTATAACAGAATTAAATTGAAATTTAAAAGTGATAGAAATGAGTTATATAAAATTGAAGTTAGGAGCATTCTAAGAAAAGGAGTCAGATGTGAAAACTTACAAGAAACAGAAAAAATTGTAAATGTAATAAATTTTCAGAAGGCCAGTGTAGCTGAAGTTTGATTATATGATATTGTTGAAGAGGTAGAGAGGGTCAAGGTCACGTATAGACTTGCTTGTGACATGCTAGGATAATTAAAAAAGAAATACAGAGAAGATAAAATTAAGATATAATTTGTGTTTAGAATCAATAGAACTTAGTATAGATAAATTGAATGTGGAGATAAGAACCAATTTCTGTCAGAAGGTTAGACATGCCATTTGTCTGTCTTGACTGGATTTGTTGCTTTAAAAAGAGACAACATCATAAGGCATCTATTTTATTTTTTGTTAACTTGGATGGAGACCCCAGGAAATGTGCTTCCTGTTCTGGTTTTATGCCTCTGCTCAGTATCTAGTTTAAATAGAATAAATCTGATAATATTAACAAGAAAAATATATTGATAATTATTTGTGTCAAGTTTTAGGTTTGTTCAAACTCACCTTTAATTTCTTACCCAAGACATTCACCCAATATGGTTTTTTACTATATATGACTATTATATTTGCTTCTGACATATTTTTGCTACAACTCTTACTCTAATCTGCCTAGTTTTCACACAGTACACAATTGGGTTCATCAGTGGAGGCACAAGTAAGAGAACATTTGCCATGAGAACATTGAAGAGAGGAGGGACACGCCTGGCAAAGCGGTGAACAATGGCAAGGTTGATGATGGGCAGATAGAAGATGATCACTGCACAGATGTGTGAAACACAAGTATTGAGGGCCTTGAGCTGCTCCTTCTGGGATGCAATTTTCAGCACTGTCCTGAGGATTAGAATGTAAGACATAGCAATCAGCATAAAGTCTATCATAACACAAAGTGCTCCAAAAAAGCCATAGATGACATCAATTTGGTTGTTAGAGCAGGCCAACTTCATGACATCTTGGTGGAGGCAGTAGGAATGAGATAATTGGCTTTTGTTACAATATTTCAAGCTTCTCAAAGTGAAGGGGAAGGGAAGAACCAGGAGGAAGCTTCTGAGAAAAAACGCCATTCCTATTTGGACAACTCTGACAGTAGTAAGAATGGAGTTGTATCTCAGAGGGTTGTGAATGGCTAGGAAGCGGTCAAATGACATGATCAGGAGCACCGAGGACTCAAATACTGTGAATCCATGGATGAAGAATTCCTGGGCAAAGCAAGCATTGGCAGAAATTCCAGGAGCATTGAATAAAAAGATCCTCGATACAGTGGGAAGAGAGGATATGGACAAACCCAAGTCTGACAGGGCCAACATGGACAGGAAATAGTACATGGGCTCATGCAAGGAGGGCTCTGTCTTGATGATAAAAAGAATGGTGTAGTTTCCTAGAAGAGCAACAATGTATATGCTGCAAATGGGAATAGAGATCCAGATGTGTGCATATTCCAGCCCTGGAATCCCAACCAAAAAGAAGGTGGTGATTTCAACATGTGATGTGTTGATAATTGTCATGATGCATTGAGAGGGCTCTGCAATGAAAGAGAAATTTTGAGTTAGTAAAATATGAATATCTGGAAATTTGTTAGAAAAAAAGCCATTGTTGAAGGTTCTGGCTTATTTTCAGCTCTCTTCTGATAGAACAAAGCATTTATATGACCATAATATAATGAGAAATGGATGCTATTTTGAACTAGAATCTATCTATATCAAAGATTAGAAAAATTACTTTTGGCATGTGTTTTTTATAGAGAATCTAGAAATGTATTTTGCATTCAGATATAAATCTCATTTCATTTTCCCTGTAAAATATTACTAAACCCTAGTCAATTAATCTGGAATCCTTTACTATTTGCTTTCACATTTTAGAAAAGATGCTGGGTAGATTATATGATTACTAGAATAGCAATACATGAAAGCAAAGAATCTCACAACTCGATTTCTTCCTACCTCTTGTAACTCCCACAGAATTGAGATCTTCTCAAAATCACATCAAACTTAGTTCTATTCCCAGTCTTCTGAAAACTGTTGATTATTTAAATATTCTTTAAAATATCCCCACTGTTTTCAAACCATTTATTTATTTGTAAGGACAGTCAGTGCAGAGATCACTGACAGAGTATTCCAATTTTCTCCTGGCTAGGAATGTGTGATCAGCATGTCATGTTGGTAGGAGACTAATAACCCGAAGTGGTCAATATCACAATTTAGAAGAATTTGAATTCTGCTGAAGACAGATCCTCTAAAAGATGAATAGTCCATTTATACAGTCTATGAAGGAAACAATTTTCCTAAAGATATGACTTTTGGAACCATTAAGTTGCATAAGGTTAACTGCCAAAAAAGAGAAGTAAAAATAAAAGTCAAATTGATAAGAATATCTGAGTACTTACCAGAGAGTGTATATTTTGGAGAGCACTTTTGAGACTGGCTAAAGGATTCCAGCATAAAAGCATCCAATTTGTCTGCCACCAAAGACTCTGCCTTATATAAAAAGGGCTTGTTTCTTTCTTTTTCCTTAATCATCTGCTCGAGGGGCACTGAGGTCCCTAGAGATTGCAGCCAGTTTGTATCTTCTCTAAGAATAAGAATAAACATGTGAAGATGCAGTAAATCACTGATAGTTAAGACTAAGGATATGAAATAGTACACCTTGAATTAGGGACTGTTTTGGTTAGAGAAGTTCTTAATAACCAAGTATGGGAGAGACAGGGTAAATTCTAGGCAAAATCTCTGACACTTTTGTTGGGTATTTGGCCCAGATATCACTCCTCTGCCCTAGACAAAGTTAAAACACGGGTGCTGTGAGTTGAACCTGTGCATTAAAGGAAGCGATGTAGGGCAGACACCCTATGACATGTATGTTTAGCCTAGGCTTTACTCCTGATGCCTAGACCAGTTCTTATGGCCACTCCTAGACATAATTCACTAAATCTTTTTAAAAATCTACTTGTCCAAATCAGACTCTATTTTCTCTCTTTCCACATTTTCGCTTTTCTTAGGAACCTATCACCACAATAAACCTTTAAGCTTAATATTTCACAAGCCCAAACACTGAGCCCCTTAATCCTTTCTGTCCCACATTTTGGACATATTGATGGTGATCATTTATTGAGAATTCAAAATTTTCCACTATTGAATTTCATTCATTACTGGGTGATGATCGTGTATTCTTGACTCATTTGAATAAGGGTAAGTGCAATTACCATCTTCATTTTACTGATGAAGAAAATGTTTCTCAAGAAGTTCAAATAGTCTATCTAAGATCATATTGGAGTTATATAGTAGAGGTAAAGTAGAAACTCAGGTCTGTCAGTTTCCTGATAACTAAACATATTGCATGCAATCATCATGGTCCATCAATATTTGGGAAGTTACCAGTTGAATGAATTAATGAGAGTTCTATGTTCTTTTCAGCATTCTAAACTGCCTACTAGTTCATTTTGGGATATAATATGGAACATGTAAGCTTACATTGAAATATAATATAATATAATATAATATAATATAATATAATATAATATAATATAAATTCACCTCTATTAATATGTAGTCTTTAATGGAAGCTATTATTGAGTTAATCATAGGAAGCATAACAAAGTTTTACCATAACCCTCTGCAATAAACTCTTTTATTTTATTTTGAATTATAGTTGAAATTCAATGTTATATTGGTTTCAGGTGTGCAGCATAGTGATTAGACATTTATATAGCTTACAAAGTGATCCCCCATTAAGTCTAGTACCCATAAATACTAATAAAAAGTAAGAAGGCTTGCCCTGTTTTGTGTGGCTCAATTGGTTGAGTGCCCTCCCATGTTCTCTCTCCTTTCCTCTCTCTAAAATCAATAAGCATATTCTTGGAGGAGGAATAGAAAGATAACCTGTCCTCTTTTTAATCAGGATATAATTTGAAAAATTAGCTATGCAACCAAGGCCTTTTCTGCAATGTCATACTTGCGAATGCTGCTCATTAAATCAGGTATAACTGGTCACTTCTAGAGAAATAGGGTTGGCTTTACAGAGTCTGTGCTGACAAGGCCCTCCCAGATAAATTAGTTTGTGAAGGGATGCAGAACAAATCTTCCCAGTGTTGTGGTGCGAGAGGACAGAGAGACCACCAGAGCCAAATTAAAACCAAATAGAGAGCAAAGCCGGCTGGTGACTGATGCCCAGTTCTCGAAGATCAGCCCCAACATTCAGCTAATTTTTTATTTTATAGGGAGTTTGTTACAAACTTCTGCAACTGGCATTTCTTGTTGGCCTTGGGGAAAAGCAAGCAAGCAAGTACAGAAGTGGAGGCAGTCAGTGATAAGTGGGAGGGAACGGAGGTGGGAGGGAGCTGAGGCGAAAGGGAACTGGGTGAACTGGGTCAGCATACATCTATCCTGCTGTTCATTCTATTATCTAAGTTGTAAAAACTAACCAATTCGCTTAGAGGACAAATTCATTTACAGGAGTATCAGGCCAGCTGGTACTTCCTCAGTTTGCCTCTGAAAGTTGGCCTTTTGTTTATTTAATGAGGACAAAGTGATAGGAGCAGGCCAGTACATTCAGTACACCCAGAATGTGTCACTTTGACATGTGAACTATTTTGAGCTACAGACAATTAAGGCCCAAACAGACTCAGGAATAGTTTATAATCTCCCCTTTAGCTGCCTTAAATAATTAAGATAAAAGGTCTGGACCAGGAAGAAAACTATTACCAGAGATAATTTACAATGGATATGGGCTAGGTGTGGTGGACTGGGGGAAGCTAGGCAGGGCCTGGAGATCCAAGTCTTCTCTGTGTCCATTGTCTCTGCATGGCCCAAGGAACATTTTTTTTTTAACCAAACATTTGCTCTTCCCATTCTCCTATGAATTGTCTTCCTTTTTTTTTTGAAGCCCCAGACCTCTACCCTCCTTTCTCCTTTAGCTCAAAATAGTGTATGAATCTTTTTATCCTAACTGCCAGCCAAAGAACCTTGGAAGGTTGGAATAAAAAATTTTCCTCCCTGGCACCTGTTATTTTGCTATAGGCCCATCCCTTTCAGAGGTAGCAATGAGATAAGGTATGTGATTAAAGGGCTTAATCTATAAGAACTACAGGGACTATCAAGGAGATAGTAAGACCAACTCACAGATTTATGGCTTAGAACCAGCAGAAGACCACCTCAATCCAACATGGGAACAAATGTCACTTTACGGTGACCCCTGGCCTCATTATATACCTTATATACTTATTGTACAACATCAGCATGCTAAATGACACACCTTGAGCCGCCATGATTAGAACATAAAGTCCTAAAAGGTCGTGAAATGTCCAACAGAGTTCTTCTTAAAAGTCTCCACCCCTTTCCTGGAAAAATTTGGAATATTTCTTCCCCTTATTGAATGCCCTACCCCTCGATTAAATGAACCCCAAGAAAAGAAGCAAATCCCAGTAGGACGGGGCTGCTCTGCCTTCAGAGTAGTCTTCTTTTTGTCCCACTGTTTACTAATAAACCCTCTTTCACTTTAAACTCTGTGCTGGCTCCCGTCTGAATTCTTTCCTGTGTAAAGCCAAGAACCTGCATCAGGAGAGAGGTCACTTTTATGTCAGGTCAGGATCCTGGGATGTTTTGGGGAGTTTGAAAAAATAAAACATTGGTCAAATGTACGGATACCTGAAGGAATAATATTCTGGAGACAATTTTTTGGTTATAGTTTCCTATACTGGATATACCATATAAAAAAGCTTTTAAACATCCAGTCTGAGGTTCTGTATGGAAGTTTTTTAGCACTGCAAACTTAAGAAGTCCTGTCTGGTAAATTAACATTTGTTCTGCATCTGTATAAATAAGGAGGACAAATCTAATGAGGGAGGCTTTTTTTTTGTGATCAAGAATAAACTTTCTTTGAAATTATATTTTATTAAAATGGGGGAGACTACAGGGAAAAATGTGAGCGTCAGTGGAAAATTCTACATTGTATAGAATACATCATATGGCCCTGACTGATGTGGCTCAGTGGTTGGAGCACTGAAGTGTCACAGGTTTGATTCCTAGTCAAGGGCATGTACCTGGGTTGCAGATTCAATCTGTGGCCCTGGTTGAGGTTTGTGCAAGAGGCAACCAATTGATGTGTCTCTCTCCCATTGATGTCTTTCTCTCTCTCTCTCTCTCCCCCTCCCTCCCTCCGTTCCACTCTCTCTAAAAATTAATGGAAAAAATATCCTTGGGCTCAGCCGGTATGGCTCAGTGGATTGAGCGTCATCCCATGGACTGAAAGGTTCTAGTTCGATTTCCAGTCAGGATACAGGCCCAGGTTAAGGGCTTGATCCCCAGTGTCGGGTGTGCAGGAGGCAGCCAATCAATGTTTCTTTCTTGCAGCAATGTTACTCTCTCTCTCTCCCTTGCCCTCTCTCTAAATATGTGTGTGTGTGTGTGTGTGTGTGTGTGTGATTATATATATAATTTCCTCGGGTAAGGATTAACAACAGGTCCTTATGGGTTATCTGATTCTGATTATTTGGGGATTTTGTGTTTTCATTGCTTTTGAGTAATTTTCCGGTGCTGTAAGTTGTAGATACGATCAGCTGTTAAAAAAACAAAAACTTTAACTGAATTAATTTAATAATCTAATTGGTTTTGTTTGATGATTCTTAAATCTGGCAGCATCCCATCTAGTAAACAGAGAGGTGCTCTGAGAAGTTATATAAAATGAAAGAATTCTGTAGACAGAAGGAGACTGGGCAAAGGAAGTCAGTAACAAAATAAAGCATAATTTCAGGCCATAATCTTCTTTTTGGGAAAGAGAAATGTAGGGATTTTATCATTCAGATTACCTCACTATCCTTAATTAGGAAAATTCAGATTGACTGGTTAAAGATCACATTTCTGGGAAGGGTTGAAGTTGCAATTAAGTTTGCTGTCTTGGGCAAATGACTCCATTTTTAGCCTGTTAATTTTTTTAAATATAGCAATCAAAATAATTCATATTTGTAGACACACAAATAAATTCTGTCTGTTGGAAGGTCAGTTGCTATGTGTCATTCTGATACCATTGTAATTAACCTAGTCATTAATAATAGGAAGGAAGAAAAAGGAAGGCCAAGTATTATAGACATGTCATTTAAATAGCTTCACTAGGAAGCTAATAAAGCTTTACACTTTCCAGAGAGCAACTGGTCCAATCCCTGAAGATCAGATCACTGGGAGAAGGGACTGAACAGGGGGGAGATAGATACATGTCCAGTAAAGTTGGGGTGATGTCAGAAAGCTGTTTGCTGTCAGTCACACCTGAGATCAGGTCATGGGCCAGAGTAGGTGTGGCCACTGCAAAGGCATGAAATTTGAGATATTTAAGTTCCTAAACAAAAGAGTGCTCCCTGTTGGCCCACTTGGTTGCTTTTGGTTCTCTTGTAATTCTTATTGCAGGGGCATACTCTCTTGGCTTTCCTGCCTTTGCCCACCCTGGTCCACAGCCATGTGGACCCCATACACAGTGGACTAATGAACTGCAACTTGTCTCATGCTGAACTGGACCTGGTTTCAACATAGAACAAAACCTTGGACACTGGCTTTGCTTTTAGCTCTACTGAATCTCCAGCCGAACTTCTTCCAGGACTGGATTAAGGGAAATGGGACGTTGGAAATGCAGAGATTTAATTCCACCCAAATAAAAATCACTCATTACTGTGAGTCTCAGAAAAAATTCTTTTTCTCAAGATATAAAGACACCACCCCCAGGACTTAGTGGGGAAAGGGATATCCCACTTCCACTGATAACACTTCAAGGTAGAAGAAGCCACACTTGTACCCCTTTGCAAATTAATGTCAACATTTCTATCTACAAATGTATCTTTTATATGGACTCTCCTTCGAACTAATTATATCATATTCCTGGTTCTTTCATTAGAAATGAATTAAATAAGCTCTTTAATAAATATTCATTTTATGTTTTTGTGAGAGATGTAATGTTATATTTTTTTGAAGATTAGTCTTTATTAGTGTTTACATTCTTGCATGGGAAAGACTCAAACAAATTATATACAGTATGATGAGTTAGGACATTAAGTAGTACTCCCATAGAAACCTGAAAGACAGGAAACTTTCTACCCTGTATAATTTAGAGAGTGATAACGTCAGGCTCAGGAAAGAAATATTTAAGCATAAAATTAATGAATGAATTAAATTATTTTTATTTTTTAAGACTTTGCATGTGTGCATCTTTATTTGTTTTACTGGTTTTGTGTGTGTCATTGCCCATTTCAAGTTCATTCCCTGAGGGCGTAGGCATATTTCATAAAAATGAAAATGGTGTGTGAAAGGGGATATCTTAAATAAAGAGGCAACCCTCTGTCACTTCCCCTTTTTTTTTTTTTATCCTCACCCAAGGACATTTGTGCATTTATCTTCAGCTAGAGTGAGAGGGAGGCAGGGAGGAAGAGAGAGAGAGAGAAACATCAATGTGAGAGAGACACATCGAGTGGTTGCCACCCACATGACCCCAACTGGGGCCGGGGACAAACTGCAACTGAGGTACGTGCCCTTAGAGGGAACCAAATCTGGGACTCTCTGGTCTGTAGGCCGATGCTCTAACCACTGAGAAACTGGCCAGGGCAACCCTTTGTAACTTCTAATCACTATTCAGTTTTCATATAAATGTATACTCTTAATTCTCTAGTGGACACATAAAATACTAATTTAAGCATGATAAAAATGGCAAGCATAGGTTGTGTCCATATACTAGTAAAGCAAGCTGGATAAAAGTGGAATCTTAGAATACATTTTCTGTTTACATAAAACCCCTAATCCTAAATCCTAATCCAACAAATTTGCAAGGTTGAATCTTCATTCTCAATAAACACTTGAGAAATTTTATATATATATTTGTTAATCTACACCCAAGATTATTTTTTCCACTGATTTTTAGAGAGAGTGGGAGGGAGGGAGGAAGGTGGAGAGAGAGAAACATCAATGTAAGAGAGACACATTGATTGGTTGCCTCCCACATGTGCCCCAACTGGGACAAGGGATCAAACCTGCAACCCAGGTAGGTGCCTTTGACTGGGAATCAAACCCAAGACCCTTAAGTGTGGGGCCCGATTGAGCCACATTGGCCAGGGTGAGAAATAATATTTTAATGTAATTAGTATATATGTAATTCCTTATTGATTCATTCTGCTGGTTCTATGTCATTAACTGATTAGGTTTTCATTGTGATTAAGCATTTCTGTCAGCTGTGTTTGTGACACAGTTTCCTTAAAACCAGATTTCTTATCTGCTGACTCTTCACCCAGTATACAATGGGGTTCATCAGTGGAGGTACCAGGAGGAAAACATCAGCCATGAGAATCCTAAGAATTTGGGAACTGTGTTTGACAAACCTGTAGATGACAGCTAGGGAAATAATGGGAATGTAGAAGATGAGTACAGCACAGATATGGGAGACGCATGTGTTGAGGACTTTGAACCTTTCCTTCTTTGATGCTATGCTCAATACTGCTTTCAGTATCAGCATGTAGGATATGAAAATAAACATTAAATCTAGGATGCCCGTGAGAGCCACAAATAAGCCATAGATAACATTGACCTTGTTGTCAGAGCAGGCCAGCTTCATGACATCCTGATGTAGGCAGTAGGAATGGGAAAGGAGGTTTTTCTTACAGTATCTTAGATGTTTTAATGTGAAAGGGAAAGGGAGGATCAACAAGATGTTTTTGAGGGAGAAAGCAAGCCCGATTTTGGTGACTCTGGCAATGGTCAGAATGGAGGTATATCTCAGAGGATTGCAAATGGCAATAAAGCGATCAAAAGACATGATGAGAAGTACTGATGATTCCATTGCTGAGAATCCATGAATAAAAAACTCTTGGACAATACAGGCATCTGGGGAAATTCCTGGAGCATTGAATAGGAATATCCTTAGCATGGTAGGGAGAGAGGAGAGGGACAATCCAAGGTCAGAGATAGCCAACATGGAGAGAAAATAGTACATGGGTTCATGCAGAGAAGTCTCTGTTTTTATGAAAAACAGGGTGGTACAGTTCCCCAGGATGGCGACAAGGTACATGAGACAAATGGGAATGGAGACCCAAATGTTGGCATACTCCATCCCTGGGATTCCAATCAGGAAGAAGGTAGAAATTTCAGAGGTGTTGAAGATGTACATGCCAGGTATAGGAGGAAAGCAAGATGAGAGGCTCAGGGGTGGTTTTCCGCAGTACTCCAAATAGAGTGGCTCAAATATCCGACTCTATCTTCTTGTAATCATTGACAGCTTATGAATCCAGGTGATATACACATAATTCTTCCATACTAACTTAAATGAAAAAAAAAAAAAAAGGTAGAAAAGTAGACATCAATATCCAACTAGAAACAAAAACTGAGAGAAAAGGAAAACAAGTTGATATCAAAATGGAATCGATATAAATTACAACAGAAATGATTACAATAGATGTGGATTATAACAGATATAAGTTCTATACAAAGACTGATTGGTCAGCTAAAATAATTATGTAGGTGCCTATTTTCCAATTCAAGAACTTGAGACTTTTGCTCTTATTATGTAAATATTACAATCTATGTACCATTAAGATTGTCTTTAACATTTCAATGAATTTACATATAATTCAGAGACAAGTAATGCATTTTATACAATGTCCTCTACTGTAAATATGCATTTTATTTTCTTTCTTCAAATTTTTTTATGTCTCTCAAAAATATGTGATAATTTTCTCTGTATAGGATTTTACAACTTTTGTAAAATTTATTCTTAGAATCCATATGACTTTGTTGCTATTATTTATAGGATCATTTATCTCTATTATGTTTTCTAATGATTACTAGTGATACAAAAAATACTACAAGATTTTGTTGCAAAAATCTGTTATCAGTCTATGCTGGTCATTCTCTTTTATATCCTTCTTTCCTACCATAGATCCTTAAATGATTCTGCATTTTCTTTTGTTTCTTAACCTTGTATAAATCTCCATAGAGAAATCCTTCAATAAATACTCCTCAGTTGATTTTTCATGTACATCTATCTCTTGCTGGCTGGCACATGGTCTTTCATCCTTTTTAGTTAAGATTTTTGCCCCACTTCTAGTTTTTAGGATATTCTCTATATTATTGATGTTCTGTAGCTCAATATGTAGTACATAGGTGGAGATTTATAATTAACTTACTGTGCTTTAAATTCAGCAATTTCAACCTGAAAATCCATGTATTTCTTTACTTTTAAATATCCTCTGCTATTATAACTTTCAACATTGTCTAGTCAGCAATATATCTTACTGGAAAATGTTGAATTTTCTCATTCTAACTTCCTAGTTAGATTGCTTAATCTTTTCAAACTCTCAATTAGTTTTGTTGCATTTGATGCATTCTTTAGTACTACCTTTTTAATTAATAATTCTCTCTTCATTTATGTCTAGTTTCAGATGTATTCCAACCACTGAATTTTATTTCAATTATTCTTTCTTTTGTAATGAAGGCTATTTTTAAATCTTTCATTTCAGTTTCTATATAATAATTCTTCCATAATTTTAAATTCATTTTATTGTTATTATGTTGTTTTATTTTTTGAGGATCTTAAGTGTGCCTACTTCAAAATTCATTTTAAGTTGCTATACTAGTTTCTTTTTTCATAAGCATGTAGTCTTACTGAAATTGTAGTTTCTTTCTTGATGTTAGCTTTCATGTTTGTTTTAAAATTTCATTTGTCTTGAGGGATTTGATATCTCTCAGATCTGAAATGTCTAGCCATTTTCCTAGTACTACTATTCTAATCTTTACTTACATCTTTGACCATTTTCTTACTATAATTCTGTTGTCATGCCAAATTCTTTTTTAAAACTTTTTAATTAATTTATTTTTACTACAGATGTTTCTCCTTTTTCCCACATTGACAAACCTCCTTCCCATCCCCGCCTCCACTCCGTCCCCAGCATTGTTATCCATGTCTATCGGTTATGCGTACATGCATGTAAGTTCTGTGGTTTATCTCTTCCCTCCACCCCACCCCCTCTTCTGAAGGTTGTCAGTCTGTACCCTACTTCCACATCTCTGGGTCTACCCTGTTCCTCCGACTGTTATGTTCATTATATTCCACAAATAAGTGAGATCATGTGATATTTGTCTTTCTCTGCTTGGCTTGTTTTGCTTAGGATAATACTCTCCAGGTCCTTCCATGTTGTCTCAAAGGATAAGAGATCTTTCTTTCTTACAGCTACATGGTACTCCATTGTGTATGTCATGACAAATTCTTAAAAGCTCATGTTCCTTTCTTCTCAACTGTTTCTTTCTGCATTTTTTTTTTTCTTATGCAGTCTCAAACTCTAATCATCACAATCCATGACCCTCAATTATTTCTGGGCCATCTGTTTCTTCCTGAATTGTTACTGCCTTCTGAATGGATTTTCTGGGCTTAATTCCACCTCCAAATTCCTATAGTTATTTTTTTTCTGCCCAAAGTACTTCATTTATGAGGTGTCTGTAAACATTTCAATGACATTTATTCCCCATTAAAAATGAGATGTCTAAGAGGCAGGAAGAAAGAAATGCCTAGGAAGTTCTGGATCATGTAATACATTATATGCATTAAAAAAGAGAGAAAAAAAACCAAAAACCTGGCAAGCATTTGGATATTTTTCACCTTAGTTTTGGAAGACTCTCATACAAATTTATATAAGGCATTAAATAAACAAATGTTTCTGTGACCCGAACCACTGTGCTGTCTGCCTTAACACTAACCTGCAGTGCCACATGATACACTACCAATAGAGGACGATTTCTTAGACCCAGTATCTCCAGTTCTTGAAACATTCTTCTGAACTAATGTGAAAGAAGTGAATAAATGTTCAATGAAAAACTGATGTTTTATTCCCACAGGGACTGGGAAGGAGTTTTGCTTGTTTGATCTGGGTAACCATACAATTAAATAGAGTTAATGGAAGTTCTTTCTGTCCTTGACAGATAGTGTCAAAATATGCTTAATGTTAAATTTGTTGAGGCAAGGGAGATGTTTGAGGAGAATGCTGGTTTTGCTGTCTGGGATCCCTCTTCTACCAAGCTTCTCTGTTGAACTCACTCAGTTCATGCTTCATCTCATCAGCCCTCTCTGTCAATGTCTCCACTCGGACTCAAATAAGTTCCTCTTTGGGTAGATGAAAACTCTGCTGCTGCAATGTTTTTCCCAGATGTTATCTAGAAAACGTTCTACCAAACTTCATAAGGTGACAATAACTTGGCATTATTTTTTACATATAATAATGTCTTTAATAGTTCTGAATCTTTTAATCAATTTAAATATTTGAGTTATAAATCCTTCTATAAGAAATCCTATTAATAATTTCATCTTCATATCAGTTCTCTTAATAGAATAAAAATTATAAGAAAAATGAAGTAATAAGAAAATTTGTAAGCAGCATTCTATTTACTCTTCATTATCAACCTCTACTTAATTACAGAAAAAAAAGTATCTCTTTCTTTAGAAAATTCTATGCCTTTTTGCAAAAGCTATTTTATTTTTGCTTTAAGATGTCACATTTTTAGAGTCTAGAGGAAAGCAGAACACTGTACAGAAATTTTTCCAGTATGTTGTTTTCATCTCAGAAGGACCTACTGAAAAACAGTTCTCTAGAATAAAGTTCACAATTTGTATGGAAGTTGTTAAATAAGGTTGTTTATTATCATGTACTTTATGTTAAAGGTAGAGTGATATTTAATGTAGTCAGAATGATGTTATCAGGACTGTTTCCAGCTTTAAGTATATTCTGAGACTGAAGTAAGTATTAAACAGTAAAATCATAATAGCTTATCAAAGATAAGTTTTTGATTAATGAGATTCACAGTTAGAAGGGTTTTCTAGTACTTACCAAGGAGCTGGACACTGCTTTTCCAATTCAGGTAAAAAAAAAAGATGAACACAGGATGGAACTACCCCAGTTGCTATGTATAAGAGTTAACTATGACAGTCTGATTTTAATCTTTCTACTCTGATGCCTTTTTAGTATAACAAAGGCCTCTGGGAATGACAACTCAGGAAGCTGTACCCAGAGGGACTAAAAAGCCCACAGGCATGTCCTTAAATGAGTTATGCTGAATTTCCATTATGCATGTGATTTAGCCATTTATGCTTAATCCCATATGAGGCCTCACCTATTCCAGAAAGCAGAATTAATAGATTTCTCACCTGAAATTTCAAGCTCTTCTGGAATGATGTCACATTTTATTTTTCTAGGTCACATTTGTGTCACTATAATTGAGTTTTCACATTCACTTTTGCTACTTTCTGAAATATGCAATTTATATCTTATAAAATGAACGATGGTAGTCTTCTTTTCATGTTCAAGAGCATTTAAATTTCTTTTTAGAGGCCAACCTATCATGTCCTTTAAAAATATTCAGTTATTAGGTTGCTGGACTGTTTTCTATATGAAGGAATATAGCCTTTTATTATGATGTGCTTTGAAAATAATTTTTCCTTTTGTGTCACTTGTATTTATCTTTTTTAATGATGGGGCCACAGTTTGGGTTCCCTTTGAAGCAAACACTGAAGCAAACATTTATGTGCAGAAGTTTACCTGGGGAGTGCTCGCAGGTTAATACCTATGGGGAAAGAAAGAAATAGAACTAGTGAAGGGAGAAGTTGAACTCCACATGATTTTTACAAAGGCTAATTCAATCCTGCAGAGATCTCTAGAGCTAAAATGACTCTTTAGAATTATCCTAAATTGAGGAAAGTGCCTAGGCCTTTTTAACTAGACATCGACTGGCCATTGGATATGATCGAAGAGGAGATATGACCTTGGGTGAGTGGATTCCATTCAGGAAACAGCCATTCCCAGGAAGGAATCAAACAAGATCTGTTAGCAGTAACGGTCCCATAGAAAAATGGGTTCTTTGGGCCCAGCAGGACAAGGACACCTGGGTGATGCACCACAGCATCGTCTACAGTCAGCCCTTGCATTCTTGGATCCACATACTTCAGTAACATATTTGGGCACAGCTTCTCCAGGATTCATATGGGCTTTTTAAAACTGGGAACTGAGAAGGGGATGGTTAGTGGGATGACCTACAGCCACTTACAACTGCAGCTGTTCTGAGGCCACAATTATTATATAGTATTTCTATCCTCATCTGTCCATTTTTTATTCCTACCACCCTCAGCTAGCCCTTAATCCTTGATTGCCATAACTTTATCAAAATGTATCTTTTGCATTTGTCTACTTACCATCTTTCTTTGTCAATTTGGGTTGTTATAACAAAAATACCGTACACTGGGTGCTTCAACAATAAACATTTATTTCTCACAGTTCTGGAGTCTAGAAAGTTTTAAATTACAATGCTGGTAAATTGGGTGTTTGGTGAAAACCCACTTCCTGGTTCATAGACAGCAGTATTTTTGTTGAATGGTTGATTACATGGCAGAAAGAAGGCTAGAGAGCTCTCAGGGGTCACTTTTATAAGGGAACTAATCGCATTAGGAGGTAGAGCCCATTATGAGGGTTCTACCTTATAACCTAATTATCTCCCCATACCCGACATCCTAATAACACCACATTGGGCATTAGAAATTCAAAATATAAGTTTTGGGAGAGACACAAACATTCAGTCTATTGTACCCTCAAAACTGGGCAAGAAGTATGAAGAGATTATATGTATAAAGGAACTCATTCATATGATTATGAAGGTTGAGAAGTACTAAGATTGTTAGTTGACAAACTGGAGACCCAAACTGGAACTGATGGTATAGTTCCAGTCCAAGACCAAAGTCCCGAGAACCAGGAGAGCCGATAGTGTAGTTCTAGTTCAAACCTGCGCAAGTTTGAGAACAAAGAAGGGCCAATGGTTCAGTTTGTTGAGTATGAAATAAGGAAAAGACCTATGTCCCAATTCAAGACAGTCAGGTAAGAACAGATCTCTGTTATTCCCAGGAAGGTCAGTCGTTTTGTTCTACTCAGGCCTTCAACTGATTGGATGAGGGTCATCCACTTCAGGGAAAGCAATCTGCTTTCCTCAGTGTACTGATTCAAATGTTAATATCAAGCAGAAACTCTCTCACAGACACACCTGAATAATATTTGTTCGAATATCTGGGCACCTTATGGATCAGTAAAGTTGACACATAAAACTAAACATTACACTTGGCCATACTGAATAACAGTAGTCCTAATTCATTCTAATTCTTAAAATCAATTAATTCATTTTCTTGCTTGCCAATATCTTAGAAGTGACAAGAAGCCATTTTTAAGTAAAAGTTTAAAAGGATTATATATTCCTGGGTGTATTCTTTCCACTTCTAGGACCATGACATCTAAATGACAATACCCAGCATTGTGGGAAAGAAAAACACAGATTCCCTGAGTGGGCATCTGGAAGTGATGTTCAGTGATGATGCTACCGGGCTGGGCAGAAAGATAAGTGAACATTACTTTGATAAAGCTTTGACCAATCCAGAAAAGAGCTCTGCACTAAGTATTGTCCTTTAAAATAGTTCCAAGTAGAGTTTACTTACCTGGTTATCTTGTTATATAACTGCAACTTTACCTTTTCTGGAGTTTCAGGGTCAATTATCACTGACAAGATGGTAAGTTCTCTTCTTGCCTCCTATTTTCTGAACACAAGGAACCCAGCGTTTCCGATGGTAGCTTCAGTGTATAATTCAATGGCAATCTTCCAATGCCCCTTGAAAGATTACATTGGTTTTGGAAACCAATACCTCTAATCTTGTAGAGTCCACAATTGTGAGGACTTTAAGGCACAACATTCTCTGTGCCCTGTGTATTCTTCCTTTTTTTTTGGGTCACAGTACATATAAACTTTTTGATTCAATGTATATATTGAATATTTGAGAAAATTTTCTCTAGCAAAGAATAAAATATAAGAATGAAAGATGAGAAAAACATTTTTAAAAGTCCCCTCAGCCCTGGCCGGTTTGGCTCAGCAGTTAGAGCGTCGGCCTGAGGTCCAGAGAGACCCGGGTTCGGTTCCCACTAAGGGCACGTACCTCGGTTGCAGTTTGTCCGCGGCCCTGGTTGGTTGTGTGGGTGACAGCCACTCGATGTGTCCCTTTCACGTCGATGTTTCT
Organism: Molossus molossus; assembly: GCF_014108415.1. NCBI lineage: Eukaryota > Metazoa > Chordata > Mammalia > Chiroptera > Molossidae > Molossus > Molossus molossus. The sequence goes on from NW_023425348.1 coordinate 48,065,513, forward strand.
CTCTCTCTCTCTCTTCCTCTCTCTCCCTCCCACTCTATCTGAACAAAAACATAGAAAAATGTTCTTGGGTAAGGATAAAAAAAAGTCCTCTCATTCTAGGAGATCATGTTATCAATGTAATGGGAAGTCCTATAAAGATTCCAAGGATTGCCCTGGGCAGTTTGGCTCAGCGTTTAGAGCATCGACCTGCGGTCCCGAGAGGCCCAGGTTCGGTTCCCGCTAAGGGCGCGTACCTCGGTTGCAGTTTTGTCCCTGGCCCTGGTTGGTCATGCGGGTGGCAGCCACTCGATGTGTCCCTTTCACATCGATGTCTCTCTCTCTCTCTCTCTTTCTCTCTCTGTTCCTGTCTCTCCCTCCCACTCTACCAGAACAAAAAAGGAAAAATGTCCTCGGGTGAGGATAAAAAAAAAAAAAAAAGATTCCAAGGATTATGAATTTTAAATATCTATACTAAACATATTTTTGTGACATTTTAGAGCATTTTTGATAAAGAGGTAATGGTAAATTACATTAGAGAAAAATAAATGAACATCTATAAATTTTATAAGCTTGACTGAAAAGCAAATAAAATGACATATGGGAAGAAATTGTAATAGACAGGATTTTGGAAGGTGAAGAAATGGATGTCATTTTTTGTTTTTTTTTTGGTATGGCCCCTAGCAGAAACCGAACCCAGGACTCTCTGGTCCACAGGCCGATGCTCCAACCACTGAGCCAAACCAGCCAGGGTATGAATGGATGTCTTTTAAGCTCTTGGTTAAAATGAATTTAACCTAAGAAGTTACTTGAGGATGGTTTCCAAAAAACCAAGTGAATTAACAGAAAGAGAATAAATGAGACCTGATGAGCAGTGTAAAACACTAAGATAATTAGAGTAAGTTTCAGAATGTCACATTTGCAGAAAGCTAGAGAGTATCAAGTCTAGTCTGGAAAAAGACCAGAGAGGGCTCTAATAGGCAATATCTAGAGGAAAAGATGGAAGTCTAAGAATTTGCACTATACTTGCATATTTAAAACAAGGTAAGAAGGTGATGAAGTCATGACAATTCAAAGGGAAAATCTAACTAATTGAAAACTGAAGAAAATTTAAAAAACTGTGCAAGTTAAATGAGTATACAATAAATATGTATAATGCATATTCCCATAGTCATAAAATTATAAATACTATTTGTACATTTTCAACTTTTAAGAAAATAAATGAGGTTTATCTGTGGTAAGACAACAATATAAGTGATCTAAAGTAAAAATATAGTCAGTTGAAGGAAATTTTGTGGACACAAATATCCTCATTTTACTAAATGAAGAGTAGACATTTACTGCTTATTTTTCTTTGGATGAGAAATACTGCTAAAAGTACATTGTTTAACTGTTTAGCATTATCAATAAAGAAACCAAAATAATGATATAAACATATGAAGAAGGATGGGGATTTCTGGTTTCTGGTTCCAGAGGCAAGGAGTTTGGAAGTCACTATTGCATCCTAAAAAGTTAAAACTGAGTCAACTTAAAAATAACATCTCTTCTGAGATCATTAAAAGAGGTGAGGAAAAAGGACAAAGCTGCCCCCCAAACTGGAGAGACAGAAGAGTGAATACAGTGAGTCATAGCACACTGGAGCAGAGACTCACTGCAGAAGCCACAGCGCTGGTTAGGAAAGCCTGACGTGTAATGGACAAATGTTTAGAGGCTCTGTGTGAACAGCACTGAGAGTTAAAAGCACCATGTAACCCAGTCACAGGGGAGTTCCAACAGTTGGGTAAATTTGCCTTCACAGGTTTATACAAATTCCCATAGTAAATATAAGAGAAAAATTCACTTGTGCTTACAGCAAAAGGATGGGAAATGAATCATTTTGAAATACAGATATGCCAGAGCACTCTCTTCTTCTTAACAAGTTCTGCCTGCTGGAGAAACTGGTTAACCAGAGCCTACCTAACCTACTAGGATATTATATGAAACCAGCTAATCTGGGGGAAGGGAATACCCAACTCCAGTCATCTAGAGCCTTGCACGTGGCAAAAGAGAAATACACAACTCAAGCCCACTCTAACCATTTTGGTTGCACTTGAAGGAGGATAAAAAGAAAAATGAGAGTGTGGCTGGTGTGGCTTAGTGGTTGAGCATCAACCCATGCACCAAGAGGTCACCGGTTCGATTCCCGGTCAGGGCACATGCCCAGGTTGTGGGCCCAATCCCCGGTGGGGGGCATGCAGGAGGTGGCCAATTGATGTTCTCTCTCATCCATGTTTCTATCTCTCTCTGTAAAAATCAATAAAGAAAAAAAAATAAAGAAAAATGAGAAACATTTGTGAAGCCCACAAACCAGAGGCAAGACCTCACTAAAGGACTGAGGCGGAACCATAGAATGTCCATCCCCCTGTTCAATACTTCACCACCACATTTATTTATGGGCTCTCTATTCTATTCCATTGGTTTATATATCTCTTGTTTTGCTAGGACCATACTGTTTTGATTACCATGACTTCTTTGGAAACATGGAACATTTTACAATATTAATTGTTCCAATCCATGAACAGGTGATGTCTATTGATTTATTTGTATTTTTAAATTTTTTAAAATAATTATTTTGTAGTTTTCTGAGTACAAGTTGTTCCCCACTGTGGTTAAGTTTATTTCTGAGTATTTTACCCCTTGTGATGCCATTTTAAATAAAATTATTTTCTTAATTTCATTTTTAGATAGGTGTTTGTTAATGTATATAAACCAAACTGATTTTAGTATGCTAATTGTATCCTGTCAGGATGGTGGCTTATCCACTCATTAGCTCTGAGACTTTGGGGAAGTAATTTAACCTCTTTGTGACTCAGTTTAACATTGGTTAAATAATTATAATAACTTTATCTATTGTCATGGTGCTAAATGATATAATGAATGTCAACCTCTTTAATCAGTGCTTGGCAATTTTTAGGTATTAACAATACTGTATTGCAGTTGAGATATTAGATAAAAATATATTCCATTAAGTCTATATCTTACTGCCTGCATTTAGAGAAAGAAATCCTGGATGGCGAGAATGAGATGGATAGGGCAGCAGGATGTAATCAGCACATAGTGGAAGCCACTGGGGGGCGTACAAGGTATTAGACTGAAGGGCTATCCTACTCACCTGACTGGACATAAGTACTTACCTTTCTATTTTAGAATTAAGACAATGGGAAAATTTTTCTGACACAAGAGGTTGCTATGTCTCACATAATATCCTCTTGGGAATAAAAACCCTGAAATGAGGAAATTGAGTTTCAGGCGGTAAACTGAAGTAAAGACATCTACCTAGGGAAATGAAGCTAGTACATTACATACATTATTGCAAAAAAAATGGGTCAGGAAAGATTGTACTAACAGAGGTATAAAAAAGGGAAAGGTGTGAGTCATATAAAAAGAAAATTTCATAAAGGCACTATTAAAATATTAGTGTTTTTATTACAAGAGGGAATATGGATAAAATATTCACATAAACCCATACATTTATTTTTGAAAATACAGAGCATTTGGAAATGATTTCTGAAAAACTCAAGTTACTGTGCATAAAATGATAATGTTGAGTTCCTAAGACCCACTGAAGGAAAGTAGATGAAAGAGAAGACATTAAAATTCATGAGAATCCTTTGAATTAGGGGACATGACATGACCAGGGACTCTAGTTTGCCTCAGTTTCAGAAAGCCATTTCCTTGCAGTCACAAGCTGGGAAGCGAATGCCTCGCTGTTTCACCTGACAGAGGTGCAGCAGAGAGTCTCGGTGTGTTGGCCAAGACTTTGGCCTGTGCTGCAATTCAGCTCTTCTCCTTGGCCAAGGCTGCTCTCTTCCTCTTCCCCTCACAGGGGTTGATTCCTAATAAACATTGAAGCCTTACAAGAACTTTAATGTCATAACTTGTGGCCCAACATTTGGATTTTTGCAGCTAGAGCTCTGAAGCTGTTTGTAAGGTATAGACTTGCCCTTTTAGAGTCTAAAACCTCCTGTAGATCCAGCAGCTCCCTGTGCTGATTCTACTGTTTGATAGATTGTACTCCTTTCATCGCTGATAAATAATATACTCCCTGGTTTATAACTGTGTAATAAAACCCAGCCCCACCCCCCTTTTTAAAACAGGACTGGGCTGAAAGTAAGATGTTCATTAATGCTTAATTATATATTACCCATTGTTCTCATCTCACCACCCCACTTGCTTGCCCACTGATTCAGCCAATCATTGAAAGTTCAGTTGTCTCCACCAGTCAGACAATGAATGATGTGTGGTCTTGTTTCTCCTAGCAACCCATCCCTTAGCTCATCAGCTCTTTACAACTTTTGCCTTTTAAAAACTTGCCTTATCCCCTCCATCTTGGGACATATTTTCATTTCATACTGAGGGCTACATTTCCTGGTTCACATATCCATTATCTGAATAAACTCTCTTTTAATTTCTTGAAAGGATCCTCTGAACTTTTGTTTACAATAATTTGCATCCAAAATTCTGCCTCAGTATCTACTCCTAGAGAACTCAGCCTCTGACAATTGACTTTTTGAAAGATCAATGAAATTATTTATCCAATGTGGAACTGGTAAGTATAAAAGAGAGAATGCATATAAAACCAACATTAATATGAAAAAGGCAATATCTTGACATTCTTAAAGACATTGAAAAATCATAATAATATATGAGTAACTTTTAGCCAATAAATAGCAAAATGTATATACAAAAGTCATACTCTTATGTAAACATAATATAAAAATAGACAAAGAGACAAATAGAAAATGCAAGTAGCTCTATAAATGCTTAAAAATATAATCTATAATTATATCTCTCTGACAGTAGTTTCAAAACTTATAAAGGAGAAAATCTGGTTTGTCCTTTAACTTTTATCTATCAAAGTATAATTAAAACTACCCGCGACTGCAATTTAATAAAGAAATTATGGTGATTATATTAAAAGTTTTCCAGTTGGGGAAAAAAAAGAATATTTTCTGTTATTTTTGAGCTCTGCATAATCTTATAGCAAAACTTGATAAAAACGGTATTAAGTAAAGAACAGTTCAGGACACTCTCACTGATAAATATAGATGTAAAAGTTCTAAACAAAATATTAACAAATTAAATCTGGCAATGAATAAGAAAAAATAAAGTGACACATCTAACTTGGGTTTATTCCATAAATGTAAAATTGATATTAAAAATCTATCAATATAATTTATCACATTAATAAGATGAAGGAAAATCTTATGGATCATAAAAATCATTAATCTCAAAGGACACAGAAAATAATTTTATAAAATTTAGCATCTATTCTCAACAAAACACTTACAAAAGAACAATAAATGTAACCATATTCTCTGATAAACGTAGTTACAAAAACTCCTAGCAAACATACTGTTATGGTGAAATGTTGAAGGAAACAACATAATTCTCATCACTGCTTCCCAAAATTGGACCTGAGGTCTTAATCAGTGCAATAAATCAATTGTAGTGTAAGGCTGACAGTGTGTTTTTCTCTCTTCCTTTGGTTCTTGTATGAATTCAAATTGAGAGACATTGCATTCAGAATAAAAGCACTCAGTGGTAATTTCCAGAAGACTATAACAGCTTCATTGCCACTTAACAGGTTCAGAGGATGCAGCTGTTTTCCTGACTGTACCTTAAACAAGTGACTACCACTCTAAGTTTCCTAGTTGTAGCTCTGTTACAGGTTATTGTCCACGAGTTCGTGTTCCAGACTTTCTTTGCCAACACAGATGAATCACAAAGGAGCCATTGTCACAATCTTAGGTTGAATTGGGAAAGGGCCAGTTAAATGAGGAAACAGGCGATTCCTTGGTAAAAGTTTAATTTTCTTTCCCAATACATCTTCTTATTGAGAACTTCCATTTTTATCCCGTGTTCCTCCTCCGCCATCTCCCACTTGCACTCTGTCTGCTGGATTTGGCCACATGCACCTCACTCATTTGTATTAGCTGCGGTTGTAAGATGAACATTTGTTCATAGTGTTCTTCCTCACGCATCTTTTTTTAAAGCACCTTTCTGAGAGGTTTTGCTCCTGTACTTTTTATTCGCTGTTATTCTGACAGCTGAACACGAGGGTTCAGGTTGAGAGGTCAGTCTCTTCACATACTAAAAAATGTATGAACACTTTCTCATCATTGCACAGTTCTCTGAAACAGCAAATGATTCTCGGGCTGTGGGTGTCAGGGTGGTATTCTGGGTTTTCTATGGGAGGGCTCTGCAGAGAGCAGAGCTCATCTGGCAGCATGCTGGAGATCTTGTTCTTTTGCAGAAGGTGAGTACTCAGAAGTCGGCTGGCACTTTGTTTTACTCTCTCTCTTCTCTCATGGGCCATAATTATTTTGGTTGAGCCTTGATGTTCTCCCAGCACTTCAGCTGTCTGATACCTCGACTGGCAGTTGTATTTGTGGGCAAGCGCCTGCCAGGTACGATGCTTGAGGACAATAGTTTGGTGCATCACTTTCTTACATTTCAGCACATATTGTACTTTTCAACTAAAACAAGCAGGACACTGTTTTCCAGTTCCGAGAAGTGTTTGACAGGTTTTATAATTTCATTAGTTTGCATTTCCACTGTATTTCTCCTGGCCCTTAACTATACTGCAGTGGGGCTCCCTGTTTTTGTTTTTTGTCTTTGGCTAAGGAATATTTATTATTGTTATTAGATGATGTACAAGCTCTTGGTTTACTATTTATGGAGGCAGAAAATGCTTTTCTCTGAAGATTTTATCTTTTATTTTATTTATTTATTTTTATTAATTAGTTTTTGTTACAGATGTTTCTCCTTTTCCCCCCACTGATTCCCCCCTCCCCCTTCCTCCCTGCCCTTTCCCCATTTTGCTGTCCATGTCCACTGTTCATGCATACATGCATATAAGTTCTGTGGTTTATCTCTCCCCTACTATCCCCTTTTCTGGTGATTGTCATTCTGTACCCACTCCCACGTCTCTGGGACTACCCCATTCCTCAGACTGTTATGTTCATTATGTTCCACAAATAAGTGAGATCATATGAAACTTGTCTTTCTCTGTTTGGCTTGTTTCACTTAGGATGATACTTTCCAGGCCCCTCCATGTAGTCTCAAAGGATAAGAGATCTTTCTTTCTTAGTGCTCCATTGTGTATATGTACCACAGCTTTTTTATCCATTCGTCTACTGATGGACACTTGGGCTGTTTCCAGATCTTAGCCATTGTAAATAGTGCTGCTATAAACATGGGGGTACATATATTCTTTCTGATTGGTGTTTCAGGCTTCTTAGGGTATATTCCTAGAAGCGAGATCACTGGGTCAAATGGAAGTTTAATTTTTAATTTTTTGAGGTAACACCATATTGTTTTGTATAGTGGCTGCACCAGTCTGCATTCCCACCAGCAGTGTACTAGAGTCCCCTTTTCTCCATACCCTCGCCAACACTTGTTTTTTGACGATTTGTTGATGACAGCCATTCTGACAGGTGTGAGGTGATGCCATTCTGACAGGTGTGAGGTGATACCTCATTGTTGTTTTAATTTGCATCTCTCTGATGATTAGTGATGATGAGCATTTCTTCATATGTTTCTTAGTCATTTCTATGTCCTGTTTGGAGAGGTGTCTATTTAGTTCCTCTGCCCATTTTTTAATTGGGTTCTTTGTTGAAGATTTTATCTTTTAAAGAGCACTTGCTTTTCAGCTTCATAAATGCACAAAAGGCTGCATAGAGTTAACAGATTATCCATTTTGAGTTTCTTTTGGTTCAAGCAACCATGGAACTAAATCTCATATAACCTATATAAGCCTGTGTATTTATTCATTTATTATTATTTTTAATCCTCACCCGAAGATATTTTTACATTTATCTTTAGACAGAGTGAGAGAGAGAGAGGAAGAGGGAGAGAGAGAGAGAGGAAGAGGGAGAGAGAGAGAAACATCGATGTGAGAGAGACACATCGGCTGGCTGCCTTCTGCACGACACCAACCAAGGTGGGGATGAACCACCACCTTGGCTGGAATCGTGCCCTTGGCTGGAATCAAATCCAGGACTCTTTGGTTTGCAGGCCAACATTCTAACCACTGAGAAAAACTGGCCAGGGCTATATTTATTTATTTTATCTTTATTGTTAAGAGTATTACAGATGTTCCCCCTTTTCCCCCCTATTGCCCCCTTCCATTTGGGACCCGCACCACACTAGGCCTATTGTCTGTGTCCATGGGTAATGCATATATATATGCTTGTAAGTTCTTTGGTGAATCTCTTTCTGCCCACCACCCCACTTTCCTCTGAGATTGGTCAGTCAGTTTGTTCCATGTTTTCATGCCTCTGGTTCTATTTTATTCATCGGTTTATTTTGTTCATTAGATTCCACATATAAGTGAGATCATGTGATACTTGTCTTTCTCTGACTGGTTTATTTTGCCCCTGAGTTTTTCTCTTTTGTAATACAAGTGTATGACAAGCTTTGACTGCTAAGGCATCCATTTCACAGAGTCACCCACTTCTCAGACACACTGTGGCCACACAACTAGATAAAGAGCCAGGTCATCTCCACATCCCCCTTTACCTTCCCAGCTCCTTAGATAACTGACCAATAACTGACCATTCTCTTCCCACACTTTAAATCCCCACTCTTACATCTTAAGTTCATCGACTAAGAGAGATTCCACAGAACCCTAGGTCCCAACTGATCCCTGTAAAAGCAGAACCCCAGCCAAGCTGGTGTGACTCAGTGGTTGAATGTTGACCCATGCAACAACAGGTTGCCAGTTCAATTCCCAGAGAGGACACATGCCCAGGTTGTGGGCCCATTCCCCAGTGGGGGGCATGCAGGAGGCGACCAATCGATGCTCTCTCTCATTGATATTTCTATCTCTCCCTCCCTCTCCTTTTCTCTCTCTTTAAAATCAATGAAGAAAAAATTTTCTTTTTTAAAAAAGCAGAACCCCAGGCCTATGACCCAACCCTTTCTACCTACCTCAGGACATATGTGTAGCCCCAGGTGTGCCATGTAACTTTCAGAACTTTAAGTAATACACCTTTCATTTTTCAAAGTTTCCTGATACTTATTGCTAAAGGCATCTTGCAATCATAATAAGAATCACAAGGGCCAGTCCAGCCACACCACTGGTTGTAAATATACTAGCACACAACATCAATGAACATATTAAAAGATATAAAGATTAAAAGGAAGGGTCCGGCTGGTGTGGATCAGTGGCTGAGCATCGACCCATGTGCCAAGAGGTTGTTGGTTTGATTCCAGCTCAGGGCACATGCCCAGGATGTGGTCCCCATCCCCAGTGGGGGGCATGTGGGAGGTGGCCAATTGATGTTCTCTCTCATCGATGTTACTATCTCTCCCTCCCTTTCACTTCCTCTCTCTGTAAAATCAATAAAGGAAAAAAATAAAAAATAAAAAGATTGGAAGGAAGAAAAGAAAAAGCTGGTATTATTTATGGAGGTATAATTGGTACAAATAAAGGCCTAAAGATTATACAGATTATTTATTAGAAATAAAAGTAAGCTTAGCAGTTTTTCAGGAAAAAGACCAAATATAAATTGACTTTGTTTTTATATATCAGTACTAAAGATTTAGAAAACAACAATTTACAAGTTCTATTCACATTAGCATAGACCAAATATAAATTGACTTTGTTTTTATATATCAGTACTAAAGACTTAATTTACAAGTTCTATTCACATTAGCATAAATTAAAATCAAACACATAAAAAAATAAATCTAACATAAAATGTATAATCTGTGTTAAAAGAAAAGTCAAGTCAATATTGGGAAAAAATAAAGACCACAATTAACTGAGGTCTGTGTTCTTGGGTTGGAAAATCTGCTAATGTAAAATTTTCAATTCTCCCAAGATTGATCTGTAGATTCAATTTCATTCTCAATAAAAGTCTCAATATATATCTTGATAAAAAATAGCAAGTTGTTTCAAAAATTTATAAATAAATGCAAAGTAATGGATAGTCAGGATATTAGCTAAGACAAATAATGTATTGGGAAGCCATGCTCCATACTAAGCACTGTGAAAGTAGCAATGAAACAGATACTGGTTTTTGCCTTTTCAGAGTTCAGTACGGAGACTTGAATCTTGTTGTTGCTAATGAACAACCCTGTTCAGGGAGAAGTGGTAAAGATCTTATAATAGAAGGGCCTATCTTCACACTGAAGTACCATAATTCTATATGAATGCCCCTAATGAAGCTGAAATTTTACTATTCCTCTGGGTTAGAGTAGTAATCATGAATTCATTTTCATATGCTCATTGGAGAAGAGAAAACTATTATATTTGAAAGAAAATACTGGGGGTGGTAGCTAGAAGTAGAAACCCATTTCTATAATTTCCAAGATCATAATCACATGTTCTTTGGTACAGCTATGATTAAGGGCTGTTTATATTAATTACATCTCTAGGGATCCAGCAGACTATGACTCTAATGCCAAATCTTCTACCCCAGGAGAAACCAGGAGTGTTTATAGAGATAGTGGAAGAATTCAAGCCCCATTATTCATGGAATAAAGGGTTTTCAGGACCTGAGATCCATAGAGAAGCAAAATTGTAGCATCTATAATCAGTATAAGTTTGATCTTCAGATAGAAATAGAACTCTTCTTGGGTTAGAAATAAACCAAAGAGAGCAAGAACTAAAAGCACAGAAATACAAAGAAAAATTAGAAGAAAGATATAGGCAATAAAAGGATGGGAGAAAATAGAGACTCACATGGTGAAAAGACACAAATTTAGGTAAAACAAAATAGAATGAAATGATAGCTGGGAGCATAATATGAAGATAAAGATGCTTAGAAAGTAAATTAATGAAGCCCTGGCTGATTTGGCTCAGGAGTTGGAGCATCGGCCCGTGGATCAGAGAGTCCTGGGTTTAGTTCCTGCTTGGGGCACGTACCAAAAAATAAAAAAAAAGAGAAAGAAAGAAAGTTAAGTGGAGAGAGAGAGAGAGAGAGAGAGAGAGAGAGAGAGAGAGAGAGAATATGACTACCTAAAATGAAGGAAAATTTAAGCAAAGAAAGACAAAATAAAACTTTTGAGAAATGGACTGTCAGTAACGTGATTAAGTGTTCATATTGATGTAATTGGCTTATATTTGACTTTCAGGTAAGTGTTAATTTTTTAATTGCAAATAAATAGTATGTGTATTTTGGCATAGTTTGTATTAATAAACAAGGTCTAAAGAAAGTGAAATCATTAGAACAACAATGTACAATTTAATTTATGCAGGAGGGAAAATGGATGTTATCCTCTTCAGAGGTTAGCAATTTTGAAATGTATGAAAATCATAATATTCCACTCAAATTTTTCTCAACAAGTTTAAGATAGGCTGATCAGTGGATGATTGGCAATGCAAATCCATCAAAGTTTTTGTCAGGGATGACCAGATTTGCATGGTACACTTGTTCCAGAATTTGGTGCTACTGGAAAATGTTTCTTACATGAGAACCATAAGAGGTACCTTTTTTCTTCCTCTGTGAGGTTAGAGGAAAGATGCATTATATTCTGATTGCACTTATGCTCACAAGGAATAACTCTGAGGGATATCAAAGAATAACAGAAACTATTCCTCACTGTTTGCCAGGGTCACCATGGTGGTCTGGAATACGAATGATACTATGGAGCCCATATTTATTCTGAAGGGTTTTCCTGGACTGGAGCATGCTCATTCTTGGCTCTCAATTCTATTCTGCTTTGTATTCGTGGGAATACTTATTGGTAATATCACCATTTTCTCTGTCATTTGGATTGAGTCCTCACTCCACCAGCCCATGTATTATTTCCTTTCCATTTTGGCACTAAATGACCTAGGTATGTCCTTGTCTACACTTCCCACTATATTTTCTGTGTTATGGTTGAATATTCAGGAGATCCAGGCAAGTGCTTGCTATGTTCAGCTCTTCTTCATCCACACATTCACATTCATGGAATCTTCAGTGCTGTTGGCCATGGCCTTTGACCGTTTTGTTGCTATCTGTCATCCACTGCACTACACCACCATCCTCACCAACAGTGTGATAGGCAAGATTGGTTTGGTCTGCTTGTTAAGAAGCATGGGAGTTGTACTGCCCACACCTCTGCTACTGCGCCAGTATCACTACTGCCACGTCAACGTCCTCTCCCATCCCTTCTGTTTGCACCAGGATGTTCTGAAATTATCCTGTTCAGATGCCAGGATCAACAGTATTTATGGACTGTGCATAGTTATTGCCACCCTGGGTATGGATTCAGTCTTTATACTTCTTTCCTACATCCTGATTCTGAATGCTGTGCTGAGCATTGCTTCTCCTGAAGAACGGCGAAAAGCACTCAATACATGTGTATCCCATATCTGTGTGGTGCTCATCTTCTTTGTGCCAGTTATTGGGTTGTCAGTGGCCCATCGCTTTGGAAAGCATCTGTCTCCCATAGTCCACATCTTCATGGCTAACATCTATCTTCTCCTACCCCCAGTGCTTAATCCTATTGTCTACAGTGTCAGGACAAAACAGATTCGTCTAGGAATTCTCCGCAAATTTGGGCTAGGGAGGAGGCTTTAAGTAACTCTGTCCTCCAGTTTTCCCAGTGAAAAATTGGGGCAGCTATTGGAGTAGATGAGAAGTAAAATATTTGTGGCTTAATTATCTGTTTAAATTCCTAATTCTTTCACTTCCTAGATATGTGACCTCAGTTAATCATTAAAGCTTATGGGATTCAGATTTTTCAGAACCAAATTGTGATAAGTATGGTCTTTTCTAGAGCCAAATTAATAATGAGACTTATAAGAGACAATGTATATAACAGAAATTTTTTTTTGGAAAACTGTAAAATTTGTCAATTTTATTAAATTATTATTAGTAACAATAATAATGGAAATATCTTTATGAAATGTAACTATGTTTATATAGTTTTTCTTGTTTATGATCTAAAACCCAGAAATCCATCTTTTTTTTTCCTTTCTCTTTTTCTAATATGTTTGCCCATATTTTGTTTCTCCTGCCAAAATGTTATAACTGTTTATGAAACAATTCTTGCTTCTTGGGGCAAGTTTGGAACGTGAGTTCCTGGCAGAACTTTGAACTGTTACTGTGGCCGTTGGCAATGAACTAAGTCTTCACCTCATCGCTGGGCTGTGATGTCCAGTCTCCCACTGCCACAATAAATAGATGTATCTGCTCTTTCAACTTACCAGCAAATACTGAGGCAAAACATGCAAGTTGCTGTGGAAAACCTGACAGTGCAGGTCTAAACATCTTGGCAAATGGGTAGATTCCCTGTTCAGTATGATAGCACAGAATTTCATGTCTTAGTCTATGAGTGGGTTGGGCGTTGTGCACAATAACCACCTTCATCTTTTAATAGTATTTTCTCCTTTTATTATACATGCCTGTGTGGATCTTTAATATTGTCTCTCTCAGTTTCTTTATTGTAGGTAACCCATTACTCTTTTCTTCTTTATTACAATGACTTACATGTGTGTTTTTATTGGTGATATTTTATTATCTCATACATATTCACTTTCTTCTCAGCTATATTACAAATTTTTTGAGTACAGGGTCAGGGTTGCTACACTAATGTATCATTTTGGGGCTGATCTTCCCCAGCTATCACGAGTACTATAAAATAGCTGTAAGTGTAAATCTTATTGCCTATTTACTCACCCAATAAAACTATAGTGGGAAACAACCAGTGTGACTTATAGAACATGGAGTTGGAACAAGATATGCAGAATGGACTTTCCTAAATGAAATACCGATGGTGACGATTATTGCTTTCAATACTGCAGATATATATAAAATGGAATGTGTGGGTCCTAATGTTTAAAAATTAATGTTTAATAGTAAAGATACATATGTGTAAAGATTAGTAAAATTAATAGGTGCTAGCATTGAAATAGGTAAATAGTAAATATTGTTATCAAAGAGGAGTCAATTTTAAGTGAAGACCTAGGAATCAGGAACCGAAGTAGTTGACATTCTAGTTGTGCCTTGTGAGTCAGTGATTGGTGCCAGCTGGACAAAGTGTGAAAGAAGTTGGTGTGCTGCAGCTCGTGTTGGCTTAGGAAAGTCAACTGTGCATATCTTGTTCCAACTCCATGTTCTATAAGTCACACTGGTCATTGGAAACTGGTCATGATGGGAGTAGTCACACAACAGAAATTGATAAACACTGAATTCTAGGGCTTTAACATTTTTCCCTCAAGAGTTGTTTGTTAAGCATTTACCAGCACACCATTGTGCAAAGTATTCCAGAAAAAGAAGGTAGCATGAAACAAAACAAAACAAAAACAAAAACAAAAAAACAGAGAATACAACGAACATGTGTGAGTAACATTTTCTTCAATCTGTAGTAGAAACTTAAGACTTGCCCAAACTATTTCACATTACCACAACAGAGAAAGGACTCCAAAGTGGGTTGTGATGGACATGAATATGTACTACCCAGATCACACTTCATTATAGAACTTGTGAAAGGGGGGCTCAAGTCTTTCTGATGGTCACTGCTGCCATCCCAAAGAACTTGTGAAAAAGATGAAGGGATTAAGAAGTACAAATTGGTAGTTACAAAATAGTCATGGGGATGTAAAGTACAGCATAGGAAATATAGTCAATAATATTGTAATAACTATGTATACTGCTAGATGGGTACTGGAAATATTGAGGGGAGCACTTTATAAAGTCCATGCTTGTCTGACCACTATGCTATACACCTGAAAATAATACAAAATAATAGCGAATGTCAACTGTAATTTAAAAATAACATATAACATTTAAAGTTCTTTTAAAAAACAAAATGAACTTGAAGCCTAAGCTACTGTGATGTTATTATCTGGTTATGGGGGATAAAGTATGCTTGTCTCATAAAAATCATTAAGAACTGACCCTTTTATAGTGTTTTCTAGAAATACATACATAGGATTTCTGTTATTCTTTAATTAAATGTTTTAAGTGATTTATTAAAGATGCCCTCTGGGCCAGGGTTTTCTCTCTACAAACTTTAAAATAAGGTTTTCAAGAAAGACATAAATTCCTGATAATCTGCAGAACACCAATTTCAGATGAAAATTTCTAAGCCATTGTCTCTGAAATATTGGTTACTCTTTTTTCTCTTTCATCTCCATCATATATGAGAACTTTTGACTATGTCTCACATGATGACAATTATTTTCTGTTTGTTTATTTTTCATATTTTTTAGGTGTCCTACTTTAGATTTTAGCACAAGGTTGTTTTAGTGAAGGCTTGTCCTTGTCCAAATAAAGTGCCTTGAGGGAAAGAGCTATGTCCTATTGCTTTGCTGCACTGAACCCTGTGTCTATATTACATCTCATTCAACATGCTGATTCTGAAAAGAAAAGGCACTCCAACAAGTTAAGATGAGTTAAGAAATATTCAATATTAGGATATAGAATTCAAGTCATTTCCACTGGTCTAACAACCAGTTTTCATCACCTTGCATATCTTAAGCCATGGCACTCTCCATTGTCCGCTTTCACACATCCTCCATGTGAACTCTGAACCAGGCTTGCTGATGAACTTGTGTTTCTGTGAAGATACCATGTTGAGAAAATGAGCACTTTTCAGATTTCCCACCACACACATTATCCTAATTCTTCTCATCACATGAATTAGTAAACAGATAATTTTAAGTCTAAATAAATACATTTGCATAGTTTTCTGTGGTAAAGAAAACTAATTTTGAAATGGGGCAATCCCCTATTCTCCCCCATCAGCTCATTCATCAAAGTCTACAAAATTTTATTTAAAAGAAAAGTGAATGTGACTATGGGTTTTTGTGGTTAGATTTGTGAAAAATAATGAGATTTAAGGAGGTTGGGAACATTGTATTATCTTGGAAGACTGGGAATACAAAATTAGTGATTAATCTTTTAGAGGAAAGAATTAATATAGAAACTAATCATTTAAATAAAGTGTTATTAAAATAGATGGAGGTGGAAAGAAGGTAAAAAAATATTGTTAAACAGATTATCAATTGGGTTTCTTACTCATATTTTGCCTGGATTATTTCACCTTTGCAGAAAAAACTTATTACTATTTCTTGACTTAAAAGATTCTAAGAGAGCTGAATCCCCACAACCAAACTCATTTGATACAATCTATATTTTGGAATGTCAACATATTAATATGTGAAATTCAAATTTTCTAAATTAGATGCATACTTTCTAATGGACAAGAGTTTGCTTTCACGAAAATCCAAATTATGTTTAAAAAGCCATCTGATACCTTATATATGACCCCCTTTACCCTTTACTACCTTCCACCCCCTTACCTCTGATAACCACCATACCATTATCTGTGTCTGGATTTTTGTTCATTTTTCTTGTTTGTTCATTTGTTGCTTTCAGTTTTATATCCACATATAAGTGAAATCATATGGTTTTTTATAAGCCTGTCTGACTTATTTCATTCACTTAGCATAATATTCTCAAGATTCACCCATGTTGTTGCAAATGGTAGTATTTCATCTTTCTTTATGGCTGAGTAGTATTCCATTATATATATGTATCACATCTTTAATTGCCTATGAAAGACAGTTTGGTTGTTTCCATTTCTTGGCCATTGTGAATAATGCTGCATCATAGGATTGTACATTTGAAACCTATACAATCTTACTGACCAATGTCATGCCAATAAATTTAATTAAGAAATACGTTAATATGCATTTGCCTCTGCATATCACCCTCAAAGCCTTTCCAAAAGAGCTTTGGGATGGAATGCCATTAAAATTCACCTCCAGATATAGATACTGTAAATGATGTGTTGATGCACTGAAATCTCTGGTCTCTCAAAACATTGCTATCTGATATTAACTAAAAATTATAATGTTAAAAACAACAATGGTGATGATATGATGATTTGAGTACCTCCTTTATTTCACACTTATGCCTATCATACAGACTTGGCAATATTATGAGCCACAAAAGGAATTTAGGCAAAATAAGTCTTAAGAGAAGTGCTGAGGGGGCAATATCTTTACAAGTGATAGTTTGGGCACTCCAGGTCACACTTGGCTTTGGATCATTGTTGTATATGGCTGATATGTTTAAGATTGTGGCCACTTCATTATATCCGTTAAGACTTTGCTTTACTTAAGTCCAAAATATCGCCTAGGTCTCAGACTCTGTGCTGAGAACTTTAGATACATTTTCTTGAATCTCTTAAATATTATATAAAATAATGCAGTTCCCAGTTTTTTTATGTTCAAAGAAGTTTAGTAATCTATTCAAAATGGTAAGAGTAAAGAATGACAGTTGTCATCAAGTTTTCTGACTCTAGAGAAGTAGCCACTGAGAGCAGGATGTCTGTGTCTATATCCAACAGACCCACGTAGGGGAGATGAATTAGGAATATCCTGTCGATATTCTCTCCTATCCCTTCTGCCTGCACTAGGACCTCATAAAGACAACTGTATCCAGCTGTCGAGTCTGCAGCCTCTATTGCCTCTTGGTGGTCACCTGCTCCAAGGGACTTGATTTAGTGCTCCTCATCCTCTCCTGTATCCTCATCCTTGGCATAGTGTTGAGTATAGCCTTCAAAACAGAGAGGGTGAAAACCCTCTATACCTGCAACTCCCACATCTGTCCTTACTTATGTTCTACACACCAATGATTGGGCTGTCTATAATCCATCAACTATGGACAGAATTCTTCTCCAATTGCCCTTATGCTCATGGCCAATGTTAATTTGCTGGTTTCACCCCTCACAAACCCCATTGTCTACAGTGTCAAAACCAAGCAGATTTGTGACAGAATCCTCAAGAAATTAAACAGCAGAAATTTTAGGTAAAAAAAAAAAAAAACCTCTAAAACAACTTTCTTCCCTCTCTCCTTTATATTTGTGAGAGTACTTCATACTAATGTAGAACTTTGAATTTAAATTTTACTGATAATATTTTGCCTTTAAGAAACTATGTACAAACCTCAATAATAGTAAGTCCTAGGTTTTCAATATAAAGAATAAAAGCCTGGTTGTATTTTATATTAATATTGACATACTAAAGAATATGGTCACCAAAGCCAGGTTAGACCATTCTTAGAAGAACTCTGACTTTCCTTTTAATAATCAGCAATAAATGTTTGTGAAACTGAGTCATCAAATCAACAATTTAGTGAAGTTATTCAAGAAAATTTAGATTTCAAGATGACTTCCATCAAGAGAAAATGACAAGTGGATGAAGTTCAGTACACTTTGAGAAGCATAAAAGGAATACAACTTGGCCCAAATAATTCAATTGATTTGGGTGGTTTTCAAATGACCCAGAAACTTTGATGTTTCTGTATTTAGGAATTTACAGAGACCTTTATAGTCTGCGTAGGGATACTTCTGAGATCTAGATTTCACCTAGATTTAGATTTGTTTTTAATATTCTGGTTACTAAAAGAGAGTTGTTAAAACTTCTAAATAGGGAGAGAGTAAAAAATGGCGGTGGAGTGAATGGAAGCTACACAGACCATCTCCCAGGACCAAATGGATTTACAACGAAAATAAAGACACATTGTCAGGAAGGGGCAACCAAAAGGCAGCTTGGAGGACCACATAACCAGGGACACTGACTCAATCCTGGTAGGCTTGCAAGGACACGAGAGGGGGCCTGGAGCCCACAGTCCACAGTGGCCTGGGCTGGGACCAATGGA
The DNA here is from genome assembly GCF_014108415.1 of Molossus molossus. Classification (NCBI taxonomy): domain Eukaryota; kingdom Metazoa; phylum Chordata; class Mammalia; order Chiroptera; family Molossidae; genus Molossus; species Molossus molossus. Next base: position 48,084,139 of record NW_023425348.1, read on the forward strand.
CTCGGCTGGGACCAGGGGACTTGGCTGGGTCCTGTGGCCTCGGCTGGGTGCTACGCCCTCAGATGAGTCCTGCAAACTCAGCTGGGTGCTACGCCCTCGGCTGGTGCCAAAGCCTTGGCCAGCTGCCCTTGGCTGGGAGCAGCGCCCTCGGGTTAAAAGTCCCAGGTGGCTCCATGATGCAGAGTCTAGACAGAGGCTAAATTGGCAGCAGCCACTCACCTTGGGCTCTGGCAGAGGGAAGGCAGACTGGTCTGGAACTGTATGGGGACATTCGGGATTTGGAGGGTGCTTAGAGCTTTTGCTGAGTGCAACCACGCAGGACTGTGGTCATCTTCCCAGGGCCCTGAGAAGAGGCGGTGGCCCCTCCCTCGGAGATTCAACCCCACCTGGTGGCCGTTGAAATGCTAATTGAGGAACATTAACAACCAGCATCTGCCCCACCCTCGGTAATTCCTCTTACACTAAGCACCTGAGGGAGTTTTTTATTCAACTCAGAAACCAAGGTTCTTCAGGTGACCTCTACTAACAGCCTTCAGGCAAAAAAAAAAAAAAAAAAAAAAGCTAGAGGATAACTACCATTCCCTGAGCTAGCAACTCTAAACAGGAAAGTTAAGACTTGACAGTGGTGTTTAAAGTGGGTCCTCCCGGCCTCATCCAAACCCAGGAGAGGGAGCCACAAACAGCAGAACACCAACCCCCACAGGGAAAATTTGGCAGACTCCAAAGCCCACTGTGATAGCGAAAATGGTGAAAAACAGAAACAAAAGCCAAATGAAAGAACAAGAGACCTCTACCAAAGATGAGATAAATGAGGTGCAGTTAAGCAAGTTAACAGAACTAGAATTCAGAGCCATGAACTTGAGGAAGCTCAACAGCATGTGTAAGGACTTAGAGATGCTGAAAATAAGTCAATTGGAAATTGAAAACCACCAAGTAGAGATAAAAAATGACATATCAGAAATGAAAAACACATTGGATGGTCTAAAAAGCAGAGAAGAGGAAGCTGAGGACTGGATCAGTGAATTAGAAGACAGGGTAGAAAAAAATCAACCAATCAGAAAACCAAAAGGAAAAAATGATTAAAAATCAGGAAGACAGCTTAAGAGAACTGTGGGACAACTGGAAACGTAATAATATTCACATCATTGGAGTCCCTGAAGAAGAAGAAAATGAGCAAGGGTTAGAGAATATATTCAAAGAAATAGTGACAGAAAACTTTCCTAATTTGGTGAAGGAAGAAGGCATTCAAGTTCAAGAAGCACAGAGAGCCCCAAGTAAGAAGAACCCAAACAGGCCCACAACAAAACACATAGTAATCAAACTGCCAAAAATTCAAGACAAAGAGAGAATCCTAAAAGCAGCAAGAGATAAGCAACAGATTACCTACAAAGAAAACCCCATAAGGCTCTCAGCTGACTTCTCACAATAAACAGTACATGCCAGAAGGGAGTGGCAGGAAGTAATCAAGGTAAAAAAAAAAGAGGATCTGAATCCAAGACTACTCTACCCAGCAAGGCTATCATTCAAAATAGAAGGTCAAATAAAGAGCTTCCCAGACAAAAAAAGGCTAAGGGAATACATTAGCACCAAACCAGCACAGCAAGAAATGTTACAAGGACTGCTGTAATTAGCAGGAAAAATGGGAAGAAAACTAGAACCACACTAAACAAAAATGGCAATAAATAAGTACATATCAATAAACACCTGAAATGTAAATGGATTGAATGCTCCCATAAAAAGACACAGAGTAGCTGATCAGATAAAAAAGCATGACTCATCTATATGTTGTTTACAAGAGACCCATCTCACAACAAAAGACTCACATAGATTGAAAGTGAAGGGATGGAAAAAAACCTTCCAAGCAAATGGAAAGGAAAAAAATGCTGGGGTAGCAATACTCATATCTGATAAAATAGATTTCAAAATGAAGGCCATAACTAGAGACAAAGAAGGTCACTACATAATATTGAAAGGATCTATCCAACAGGAAGATATAACCTTGATAAACATATATGCACCCAATATAGGATCACCAAAATATATTAAAAATCTTCTGGAGGACTTCAAGGGAGAAATCGATAGCAATACAATCATAGCAAGGAACTTCAATACCCTGCTGACATCACTGGATAGATCCTCTAGACAAAAAATTAGCAAGGAAACAGAGACTCTACATGAAGCACTAGACAATAAGGATTTAATAGATATCTACAGAGATTTACACTCCAAAATTACAAAATTCACATTCTTCTCAAGTGCAAATGGGATATCCTCAAAGACAGACCACATGTTAGGGCACAAACTACGTCTCTACAAGTTCAAGAAGGCTGAAATCATATCAAGCATCTTCTCAGATCACAATGGCATGAAACTAGAAATCAATTGCAAGAAGAACATACAAAGACATTTGAACACATGGAAGCTAAATAGCATGTTATTAAACAATGAATGGGTCACCGAGGAGATCAAGGAACAAATCAAAAACTTCCTGGAAACCAATGAAAATGAAGACCAACAACACAAAATCTATGGGATGCAGCGAAAGCAGTTCTGAGAGGGAAGTTCATAGCACTACAGGCCTACCTCAAAAAAACAAGAAAAATATCTAATAGACTATCTAACCTCACAACTTAAAGAACTAGAGAGCAAACAAAAAGAAAACCCCAGAGCAAGTAGAAGGAAGGAAATAGTAAAGATCAGAGAAGAAATAAATGACATAGAGACCAAAAATACAAATCAAAGGATCAATGAAACAAAGAGCTGGTTTTTCGAAAAGATAAACAAGATTGATGGACCCTTAGCTAAACTCACCAAGAAACAAAGAGAGAGAACCCAAATACAGAAAATCAGAAATGAAAGAGGAGAAGTAACAACTGACACCACAAAAATACAAAACATCGTTAACAATTACTATGAACAATTACATGGCAACAAATTCACAATCTAAGCGAAATGGACACATTTCTAGAAACACATAGTCTCCCACAACTGGACCAGGAAGAGATAGAAAACTTGAACAGACCACTAACAACAGAAGAAATTGAAGATGTAATCAAGACTCTCCCAGCAAACAAAAGCCCAGGTCCGGATGGCTTCCATGGGGAGTTTTACCAAACATTCAAAGAAAAACTAAGACCCATTCTCCTCAAACTATTACAGAAAATTCAAGAAGAGGCAGACTTCCAAACTCGTTTTATGAAGCCAGCATAATTCTAATTCCAAAACCAGAAAAAGACAATAAAAAGAAGAAAACTACAGGCCAATATCCCTGATGAACATAGATGCCAAAGTCCTGAACAAAATACTAGCAAATCAGATCCAGCAATACATCAAAAAAATTATCCACCATGACCTAGTGGGATTCATCCCAGGGATGCAAGGCTGGTACAATATTTGCAAATCAATAAACATGATATACCACATAAATAAAATGAAGAACAAAAACCACGTGATCATATCAATAGATGCCGAAAAAGCCTTTGACAAAATCCAGCATCCATTTCTGATAAAAATGCTCAGCGATGTGGGAATAGAGGGATAATATCTTGACATAATAAAGGCCATATATGAAAGACCTACAGCCAACATCATACTCAATGGGCAAAAACTAAAAACATTTCCATTAAGAACAGGAACAAGTCAGGGATGTCCACTTTCGCCACTCTTATTTTAGTACTGGAAGTCTTAGCCACAGCAATCAGACAGGAAAAAAAAATAAAAGGGATTCGAATTGGAAAGGAGGAAGTGAAACTGTCATTATTTGCAGATGACATCATACTATACGTAGAAAACCCCGAAGACTCCATCAAAAATTTACTAGACTTAATAAATGAATTTGGCAAGTAGCAGGATACAAAGTTAACATCAGAAATCGATGGCATTCTTATACCCCAATGATGAACTCACAGAAAGAGAAACTAAGAAAACAATCCCATTTACCATTGCGGCAAAAAAAATTAAGATACCTAGGAATAAACTTAACTAAAGAAATAAAGGACCTAGTCGCAGAAAACTACAGGTCATTGAAAAAAGAAATAGAGGAAGATATAAAAATGTGGAAGCACATACCCTGTTCATGGATTGGAAGAATTAACATCGTTAAAATGTCCATATTACCCAAAGCAATCTATAGATTCAATGCAATCCCCATCAAAATACCAACGGCATACTTCACAGAATTAGAACAAGTGCTTCAAAAGTTCATGTGGAACCAAAAAAGACCTCGAATAGCCACAGCAATCATGAAAAAGAAGAACAAAGTAGGAGGGATCACATTACCAGGTTTAAGGTCATACTACAAAGCCACTGTAATCAAAACAGCCTGGTACTGGCACAAGAATAGGCATATAGACCAGTGGAACAGAACATAGAACCCAGAAATGGACCCAAGACAATATGCTCAATTAATATTTGACAAAGGTGGCAAGAGTGTACAGTGGAGTAAGGACAGCTTCTTTAATAAATGGTGCTGGGAAAATTGGACAGCTACATGAAAAAAACTGAAACTAGACCATCAACTTACACCCTACAGAAGAATAATCTCAAAATGGATAAAAGACCTAAAGGTGACTCATGAATCCATAAAAATTCTAGAAGAAGCTGTAGGCAACAAAATTTCAGGCATCATACACAGCAGAATTTTCACCGATACATCACCTAAGGCAATAGAAACAAAGGAGAAAATGAACACATGGGACTACATCAAACTCAAGCGCTTCTGCTCAGCGAAAGGCACAATCATCAAAACGGAAAGGCTACCCACTGTATGGGAGAGCATAATTGCCAACGATATATCAGATAAGGGGTTAATTTTCAATATATAGAGAGTGCTCATACAACTCAACAAAAGGAAGACCACGAACCCAATTAAAAAATGGGCACAGGAACTAAATAGACACCTCTCCAAACAGAACATACAAATGGCTAAGAGACATATGAAGAAATGCTCAACATCAATAATCATCAGGGAGATGCAAATTAAAACAACATTATTAATTAATTAATCAATTGATTAATAATAAATAAATAGAAGTTCTTCCTTTTAATTAATTATAAGGAATTAATTGTTATTAAGTCATTGTTAACCTTTTTATGTCCTTGGTTATCCAAGGTTATGACCATGTTATAACCTTTTCTTTTTTTTTTTTTACTGTTACATGTAATCCCTAGGTCTGTGAAACAATTGCTCTTAATTTTTGATAAAGCTCAATATTAAGTAATTTATTTTTTAATGTAAATTGCTCCATTTGCTGAAAAGATCTTTCTTTCACTAGTGAATTTTATCACTGTCATTTTTCTATTCTTCTGTGTTTGTTTGAAATGTTGGGAATTTCCTGTGTAAAACTGGCAACTGACCTCTGTATACAAAGGGAAAGGAGCAAGAGAAGAAAGAGGCAGTCCACTCCAGAATGGTAGGTCGAAGGTGTAAAAAGCAAGGGAACATACATATGAGGTTTGTCTTGGGCAGCCAAACGACCAGGATATGTCTATACCTTCTTGCAAGAATCTTAAAGTTTATATAGAAGCCTTAACGAGGTTTGGTTACATATACTGTCCTGATGATCTCAACAGTCCATTGTTCTCTCAAGGCTACCTCCTTCAAAAAGACTCCCATGGTGGGAATGGTGGGCAGAACATAAATTCTTAAGACAGGTGGGGTGATTGCTTACGTTTTGCTTGTGGGTCAGCTGGAGGTCCTATCCTCCCAATTACCTCCTCCAACATTGTGTCAATATCACATCATTGAATAAATGTTGCTTTAGAGTTAGTCATAAGATCTAATGGTGTGTCCAATGGTTTTCTTGTCTTGCCTCTTGTAGGTCTTTTGCATTTTCATGTAAAATATATAATTAACTTGACAATTTCTACAATAGAAATGTACTAGGATTTTAGTAAAATTGTGCTGAGTCAACATGCTCCGTTGGGAAGAATTGTTATCTTAACAATACAGAGTTTACTAATCTGCATGCGTATGATTCATCTCTCTATTTATTTAGGTCTTTTGAATTTTTCTGCAATATTTTGAAGTTTTCAGTGTAGGTATCTTGAAAGTATTTTATTATACTTGTTTTTACATTTTTGATGTTCCTGATTAAACAGTTTGATTGTTTGATATAAATAAATGGTATTCTAAATTTATACAAATTATTTTTTCAAATGTGTAGGAATTCAGTTTTTTTAATCTTTTATTTGGCTTGCTTTTCTAAATTCACTAATAAATTCTATATTACACTGTTTTGGACATCTAGCACCATTTTGAACAGAAGCATTCATAGGAACATCCTGACCTTTACATGTCAGTGAGGAAAAATGTCCAATATTTTTTTATTCTTGCAATGCTAGTTATAGCATTTTTATGTGTCTGTCAATTCAGAGTAGTACCCTCCTTTTCTAGTTACTCAGAAGTTTTGTGATGAAAATATATTTTACATACTGAGGTGTCAATGTAGCTTTTCCTCTTCATCAGTGTGAAGTATATTTATGATTTTGAAAACTATGTATTCCTATGATAAACTCTAGTTGGTCATAATGGGTTATATATATATTTTTATATATCACTGTACTTTACTTGCTATTGTGAATATGTTTTTATTTATATTCATATGGTGTATTAACCACTGACTACTGTTTCTCATAATGTAATTGTCTGCTTAGGTATCACACATAAAACTAGTGGAGATGTGTTGTATTCTCTAATAGAGTATTATTATGTTGGTATTTTTGTTGTTGTTGTTAAATGCTTAAGATAAATAACAAATTTGGCCTCCTGACCTGGAGTTACTTTAAGGGCTTCTTCTCCTCCTTTTCTTCCTTCTCCTCTTTTTCTTTCTCTTCCTTCTTCTTTTTTAAAATATGTGTATTAAACTTTGTTAACAGGTAAATAACTATCCATCTTTTCCCTTTCTTGTTATTTTCTGGAGACTTGTGTTTCTAAAAGAATTTGTCAATTTCACCTAGGTTATCTACTTTACTATAAAAAGAAAAAAAATGGTTCTTTTTCATATCTACTTAATACCTTTTACATTGTTGGGAGAATCTTTAGTGATACTCCCTGTCTTCATTATTAATCTAAATTTTGTGTTTTCTTTATTTATTCTTGATTAGTGTTAAAGATTTAATAAAATTCTCAAAATTTTATTTATTTATTTTTAATATTCCAGAATTTTTTCTTTTTATTAATTTATTTTTGTTACAGATGTTTATCCTTTTTTCTCCATTGACACCTTCCTCCCAATCCCACCCCAACTCGTTCACAGCTTTATTGTCCATATCCATCAGTTATGCGTACATGCATATAAATCCTCTGGTTTATCTGTTTCCTCGCCCCTACCCTCTCTTCTGAGGGTTGTCAGTCTGTACTCCACTTTCATGTCTCTGGGTCTAACCTGTTCTTTAGACTGTTATATTCATTATATTCCACAAAAGAGTGAGGTCATGTAATATTTGTCTTTCTCCACTTGCCTTGCTTCATTTAGCAAAATACTCTCCAGGTCACTCCATATTGTCTCAAAGGATAAGAGAACTTTCTTTTTTATAGCTGCATAGTAATCCATTGTGTATATGTTCCGCAGCTTTTTTATCCATTCATGTACTGATGGACACTTGGGCTGTTTCCAGATATTTGCTAATGTAAATAGTGCTGCTATGAACATGGAGGTACATTTATTCTTTCTGATTGGTGTTTCAGGCTTCTAAGGGTTCATGGGTTGGAAGAATCAACATCATTAAAATGTCCATATTACCTAAAGCAATTTATAGATTCAATGCCATCCCCATCAAAATACCAACACCATATTTCACAGAACTAGAACAAATACTTCAAAATGCATATGGAACAAAAAAAGACCTGGAATAGCCACAGAAATCTTGAAAAAAGAAGGACAAAGTATGTGGGATCACAATACCTGATATCAGGTTATACTACAAACCTACTATTATTAAAACAGCTTGGTACTGGCACAAGAACAGGCATATAGATCAATGGAATAGAACAGAGAACCCAGAAATAGACCCAAGACATTATGCTCAATTAACATTTACCAAAGGTGGCAAGAGCATACAATGGAGTAAAAACAGCCTCTTTAATAAATGGTGTTGGAAAAATTGGACAGCAAAACACTGAAACTAGTTCATCAACTTACACTATACACAAGAATAAACTCAAAATGAATAAAAGACTTAAATGTGACTCAAGAATCCTTAAAAATTCTAGAAGAAAATGTAGTCAACAAAATTTCAGACATCATACGCAACAGAATTTTCAATGATTCATCACCTAAGGCAACAGAATCAAAATTTTAAAGGACCAGATTTCTTTGTTGATTTTCTCTATTTATGTCAGATATATATTCTGTTGGTTTCTGATCTTACCATTATTATGCCTTTTTTTATATTTTGGACTTCACTTATTTTTCTTCACTATCAACTTGAAATGGAATTTATATCTTTAGATGTTCACCTATTCTTCTTTCTTTTATAAATTAACCTAACATTGTCTGTAGAGACACTGTGGTAGCTGTATCACAATTGTTTTATATGCCATATCTTTAATATTTTGGGGATGGGAGTCAAAGGAAACATCAGCTGACTATTTTGTTCTATCATAGGGAAATATTTCAAATCCATGAGAGAAAATATTAATATTTATATTTTATGCATAATTTCCTTTTTAATATTTGTTATCATTCTAAATATTCACTATATGCAGAAAACTTTTGTGCATTATCTGTATATAGAAAATTTTCACTAACCTTATGCAAGTTAAACATATACAAAAATAAAAAAATACTATATTAATATGTAAAAATTCATGAGCAGATACTACATGCACTAAAATTTGTTAATTTATTCTCTAGCAAATACAGCAAAATGAAAATAGTAATAAAGGTAAAAATAGTACATATTTTATGGTACCAGTTTTAAAAATGCAATCAATTCATTCATTCAATAAATATTTAATAAGCTGATATATTCCTTCTACAATGCTAGTGACGGAACATATCAATATTAACAAAATAAATCTGCTACCTGCCCTGTTGTAGCTTACTTTATATTGCTATGGAATAAATGAACTCAGTACCCAAAGTTGAGCATTGAGCCAAATGACACATAACACCACCATAGCAATAAACACATGAAATGATCCAAGGTGCCTCAACTATCTCTTTAAGGAGAATGACCTGTACAAGCCTTACAGAGAAAGTAAGAGTAAATGGGAAAGAATAATTGACTGTATAACCACGGAAATGCAAATGCAGCCCATTAGCAATTTTAAAATAATAACAAAGTTTAAAAGATTTTACAGTGGAGGTCTATGATAAAACTTGATCATGATTCCTATCATTGGCCTACTCAAAATTAGCTCCTTCAGAAGACCATAGATAAACGAGGATGAGCATGTCTTTGTTTTCTCCTTAAGAAACTTTTCTTTAGTATCTCTATACTTGCATTATTTTCTTTGCTCCAAAGGTTTTGAACAGTATGATTAACCATATCATCTCCAAGAAAAAATTGGTAAGCAGTTTAGAATGCTAAAAATAACAGAATTCCAGAAAACCATTCAATTAGTAACTACCCAAATATTGACTGACCTTCTCGATTGCATGACAGATATGAGTTTCTATCTTACCTCTACCATACAACCTCTATATGATCTTAGACAGATTATTTGACCTCCTTGAGAAACATTTTCTCCATCAGTAAAATTAAGGTAATAATAGTACTTACTATTATTCAAAATATTAAAGGATTCAAAATCATCACCTAGCAATGAGTGAGTCTCAGTAAGTAGAGCAATCTAAATGTTCAAAAAATGTTATCTACTACTATATATAAATTGTGGGAAAAGAGAGATTAAAGGGTTCAGATTTATGGCTTGTGAAATAGCAAGCATAAAAGTTTATAATTATGGAAAGGCCCTAAGAAGAGGCAGATTTCAGAAGTGAGAAAAATGGAATCTAATTTTGACAAGTTGATTTAAAGAGACATTTAGTTTATGATGTATATGGAAGGATATATCTAGGCTTGTGGAGAAAAGTCTAGGCTAAAAATATATGTTATAGGGTATTTGTCCTTTATTTTATTTTTGAATGAAGAGACTCAACTCATAGCATCTGTGTTTTGACTCTTCCCAAGGCAGAGGAGTAATATCTGAACCAAACACCCAACAAAATTATCAGAGATTTTGCATAGCATTTACAATATCTAACCAAAACAGTCCCTGATTCAAGGTCTAGATACTTATTTCATGTCCTTAGTATTAACCATCTCTTTGGTTGTGCTATATTAGTACATGTTTATTCTTATTCCCACAACAGATCTGCCCAGCTGCAATCCCAAGACAGTTTAGTGTCCCTTTTACAGGTAATTACAGGAGGGAAAGATGTAAACCCTCATATAAAAGGAGGGGTCTTTGGTGGCAGACAAATCCAATAATTTCTGACATTTTATGCTGGAATCCTTCAGCCAGTCTCAAAAGTGCTCTCCAAAATATATACTCTCTAGTAAGAATGCAGAAACTCTTATCTATTTAGCTTTTATTTTACTTCTCTCTTTTGGAGAGTCAACCACATAGAACTTCATATTGAGCAAAGAAACACCTCCAAAAGTCATAATTCGAGATGATCTGAAAATTGAGGTGGAGTGAATGGAAACTACACAGACAATCTCTCAGGACCAAATGGGAATTACAACTAAAATAAAGACAAATCCTTGAAAAAAAAAAACCCAACAAAATAGCAGCAGGACAGGACCATACAACCAGGGGCACTGACTGGTAGGATCTACAGAGATACGAGAGGGTGGCAGGCTGGGAGTCCACAGACAGCAGCAGTCTTAGATGTGAGCAGCACCCTTGGGGAATAAAGACCAAGCCCACTCCACAGCACAGAGAGCCGGGACAGAGTGCTAAAATAACCACAGCCACTCACTTGGGGGTATGGCAGAGGGAGGGCAGACTGGACTGAAACTCTGTGGTACACCCAGAATTTGGAGGGCACTCTGAGCTTTGCTGAGTTGCAGCCACAAAGGACAATGGACAGTGTGCTCCTTCCCAGAGCTGTGGGGAAAAGCACAGCCCCCCTCTAGGAGATTCAGTCTTTCCCAGGTAAGGCAAAGAAATGCAAATTGAGGTTTATTAACAACCAGCATCTATCACACCCTCTGGAAATCCTCTTATACAGAACACCAGGGTTACATTCCAAGGCACTGAGTAACTGAGACTACTAGCCTCCAGGAAAAAGATAGAGGATAACTGAAACTTTACTGGGCTTGCAAATCTACCCAGAAAAGTAAGACTTGACAGTGTTATTTAACATGGACCCACCCATGCTCATCCAAACTCAGTAGAGAGAGCCACAAACAGAAGAACACCAACACGGACAGGGAAAATGTGGCAGGCTCCAAAACCCACTGAGATAGCCAAAATGGTGAAACGAAGAAACAAATCCCCAAATGAAAGAACAAGAGAACTCTATCGAAGATGAGATCAATGAAATGCAGTTAAGTAAATTATCAGAGGTAAAGTTCAGAGTCATGATCTTGAGGAAGCTAAATAGCATTGGTAAGGACATCAGCACAATAAGTAAATATAGAAATACTGAAAACCAACCACGTGGAAATGAAAAATGACATATCAGAAATAAAGAACACATTGGAAGGACTAACCAGCTGAAAAGAAGAAGCTGAGGACAGGATCAGTGAATTAGAAGACAGGGTAGAAAAAAATCAACCAACCAGAAAACCAAAAGGAAAACACAATTAAATAACAAGATGGTAGCTTAAGAGAACTCTGGGACAACTGGAAACGTAATAACATTCACATCATAGGAGTCCCTGAAGAAGAAAAAAATGGGCAAGGGTTAGAGAATATATTTGAAAAAATAGTGACAAAAAACTTTCCTAACTTGGTGAAGGAAGAAGGCATTCAAGTTCAAGAAACACAGAGAGCCCCAAGTAAGAAGAACCCAAACAGGCCCACACCAAGGCACTTATTAATTAAAATGCCAAAAATTAAAGACCAAGAGACAATCCTAAAGGCAGCAAGAGATAAGCAACAGGTTACTTACAAAGGAAACCCCATATGGCTCTCAGCTGACTTCTCAACAGAAAGACTACAGGCCAGAAGGGAGTGGCATGAAGTAATCAAGATCTTGAAAAACAAGGATCTGAATCCAACACTACACTATCCAGAAGGCTATCATTTGAAATAGAAGGTAAAATAAAGAGCTTCCCAGACAAAAAAAAAAAAAAATGGGTAAGGGAATATATTAACACCAAACCAGCACTGCGAGATATGCTAAAAGGACTGCTGTAATTAGAAGAAGAAATAGGAAGGAAAATATAATCACACTAAACAAAAATGGCAATAAATAAGTACATATCAATAATCACCTTAAATGTAATGGATTGATTGCTCCAATAAAAAGACACGGAGTAGCTAACAGGATAAGAAAGCATGACTCACATATATGTTGTTTACAAGAGATTTACCTCACAACAAAAGACTCACATAGGTTGAAAGTGAAGGGATGGAAAAAAATCTTTCAAGCAAAGAGAAAGAAAACTACATTTTTTAATTGGGTGCTTTGTCTTTCTTTTGTTGAGTTGTATGAGCACTCTATATATGTAGGAAATTGACCCTTTATCTGATATATCATTGGCAATTATGCTCCCTCATACAGTAGGTTGCTTTTCCATTTTAATGATTGTATCTTTTGCTGTGCAGAAGCTTTATAGTTTGATGTAGTCCCATGTGTTCATTTTCTTCTTTGTTTCTGTTGCCTTAGGTGATGTATCAGTGAAAATTCTGCTACGTATGATGCCTGAAATTTTGTTGCCTACAGTTTCTTCTAGGATTTTTATGAATTCATGAGTCACCTTTAAGTCTTTTATCCATTTTGAGTTTATTCTTGCATTTGGTGTAAGTTGATGGTCTAGTTTCATTTTTTTTCATATAGCTATCCAATTTTCCCAGCATCATTTATTAAAAAGGCTGTCTTTACTCCACTGTATGCTCTTGCCACCTTTGTCAAATATTAATTGAGCATATTGCCTTGGGTCCATTTCTGGGTTCTCTGTTCTGTTCCACTGGTCTATATGCCTGTTCTTGTGCCAGTACCAGGCTATTTTGATTACAGTGGCATGGTAGTATAAACTGAAATCTGGTAATGTTATCCCGCCTACTTCATCCTTCTTTTTCAAGATTGCTGTAGGTATTCAGGTCTTTTTTGGTTCCATATGAACTTTTGAAGTATTTGTTCTAGTTCTGTGAAGTATGTCATTGGTATTTTGATGGAGATTACATTGAATCTATAGATTGCTTTGGGTAGTATGGACATTTTTATAATGTTGATTCTTTCAATCCATGAACAAGGTATATGCTTCCACTTTTTCATATGTTCCTCTATTTCTTTTTTAAATGTCCTGTAGTTTTCTGCAAATAGGTCCTTTATTTCTTTGGTTAAGTTTATTCCTAGGTATCTTAATTTTTTTTGCCACAATTGTAAATGGGATTGTTTTCTTAGTTTCTCTTTCTGTGAGTTCATCATTGGGGTATCAGAATGCCATTGATTTCTTGATGTTAATTTTGTATCCTGCTACTTTGCCAAGTTTATTTATTAAGTCTAGTAAATTTTTGATGGAGTCTTCGGGGTTTTCTACGTATAGTATGATGTCATCTGCAAATAATGACAGTTTCACTTCCTCCTTTCCAATTTGAATCCCTTTTATTTTTTCTTCCTGTCTGATTGCTGTGGCTAAGACTTCCAGTACTATGTTAAATAAGAGTGGCCAAAGTGGGCATCCTTGTCTTGTTCCTGTTCTTAAGGGAAATGATTTTAGTTTTTGCCCATTGAGTATGATGTTGGCTGTAGGTCTTTCATATATGGCCTTTATTATGTCAAGATATGATCCCTCTATTCCCACATTGCTGAGCGTTTTTATCAGAAATGGATGCTGGATTTTGTCGAATGCTTTTTCAGCATCTATTGATATAATCATGTGGTTTTTATTCATTTTGTTTATATAGTGTATCACATTTATTGATTTGCGAATATTGTAGCAGCTTGCATCCCTGGGATGAATCCCACTTGGTCATAGTGAATAATTTTTTTAATGTATTGCTGCATCCGATTTGCTAGTATTTTGTTCAGGATTTTAGCATCTATGTTCATCAGGGATATTGGCCTGTAGTTTTTTTTCTTTGTAATATGTTTTTCTGCTTTTGAAATTAGAATTATGCTGGCCTCATAATACTAGTTTGAAAGTCCATCTTCTTCTTGAATTTTTGGAAATAGTTTGAGAAGAATGGGTGTTAGTTCTTTTTTTAATGTTTGGTAAAACTCCCCCATATTATTGCATTATTTTCATACACAAAACTGTGAACTGTCTTTTGCCCCACCTTGTGTGTTACCTGCATTTCTCTAGAGAAATAGTGCATTCACCTCCTTAGTTCCAAATATCTACTCTTGCTACTTTCTAATTGATTCTTTGTGCAAGGCAAGAGTTGTGCCAATAAAGTGAAAATTAGATGATGCACTATGTCTTGTAAATATGTGCTCTTATCTTTTTGAGACTAGAAATAGAGCAATTAATTACATACTAGAAGGGCATACATTTACTGAATATTCCCTACACCTCCAACATCATTAGATAATCATTAAATCCCAGCCCCTTTGGCCTTCTGTGTATTTGTAAAATTTTCAGAGCTCTTTTTTTCTATAAGTTTTTATATCTGACCCCCTTTTTTAATCACTTCTTTTAATACTCATTATTATTTACTGCTTTGTTAAATTTTGACTTAATTTCACTATAGAAAACATCCCTAAATCTTCAGTTCAAATTATGACCTTTTAAAAATCTCTTTTATAGTTAATCTTTTATTCTCTTCTATTTTATTAGTATTTGCAATCACAGATATAATTTGTTTATTTCTTTTTCTTTTACTCTCTGATAGGATGCACAATAAAAGAAGGGTAAATTTTATCCATTTTATTTATCTCTGCTTATCTAAAATCTAGCATATCTTTGGATACAAAATTAATCTCCAGTAAATAATTGCTATTGAATAAATTTATAAATAAGGCCATGTTTGGGGAAAAGGAAATTGTTTGTTGAAAAGTTCAGAAACTTTTCTTCATTAAAAAAAATTATATAATTTTTTAAGTTGTTATTACAAAGGTAGGCATATCACAAATGCTCAAAGATTTTTAAGTAGGAATAGATAATATGGAATTAAAGAGAAATTTATATCTTGGTTTTGATGGGTGACCAACAGTTCAACCTACTTTTCTAATATATCATCAAAAATTTGGAGATCATAGATCAGACTTTTAGTGTTTTCTCATGTCCACTCATTGACACATGTCTTTTCCACAAATCACATTTCCAAAAATCACACCAATTCTTGTCTCCTACATCTATATCCCCAGTTAAATCAAAAAGCAAAGTCCAGAAGTGTCAAAAGCCTCATGATTAATAATTAGCCCATTGATTCTTTATGTAAGGCAAGAGTTATGAATTAATGAAAACCTTTCACAGACATATACATTGTCTTTTTGCTTTTTTTTTAAATGCCCACCTGAGGATATTTCCCCAAATATCTTCAGACAGAGTGGGAGGGGGAGAGAGAGAGTGTGAGAGAGAGACAGAGAGACATCGATGTGAGAGAGACACATTAATTGGTTTCCTCCCACATGACCCCTACTAGTGCCAGGGATGAATGGCAACAGAGGTATGCGCCCTTGGCTGAAATTAAAACCACCACTCTTTGGTCCATGGGCCAATGCTCTAACTGCTGAGCCAAACTGGCCAGGGCAGACATATATATTGTTTTTGAACCTCTGATATTTTAATTAAGCATATTTTCAAAAATTTATCTTTACTGTTGAAAGTATTACAGATATACCTTTTTCCCCCCCATTGACCCCCTCCACCCTGCTCCTGCCCACTCCTGAGGCCTTCACTGCACTATTATTTGTGTCCATGGGTTATGCATACATATAAGTTCTTTGGTTAATCTCCCCCCCTCCCTCTGAGATTCATCAGTTTGTTCCTTGCTTCCATGTCTCTAGATCTACTTGTTTGTCAGTTTATTTTGTTCCGCATATAAGTAATATCATGTGATACTTGTCTTTCTCTGACTGGCTTATTTCACTTGGCATAATATTCTCCAAGTCCATTCATCCATGCTCTTGCAAAAGGTAAGATTTCCTTTTTTTTTTTTTTTTTTTACAGCTGATTATGAAAGCAACCCAAGAGCCCATCAGCAGACAAGTGGGTAAAAAATTTGTGGTACATATATATCATGGACTATAATAGGAATGAAATCTTACTATTTTTGAGGGCATGAATGGACCTAAAGGGTATTATGCTGAGTGAAATAAGTTAGTCAGAGAAAGAAAAATACCATATGATTTCATTTACATGTGGAATCTAAAGTAAAATATAAACATCCAAAATTGAAACAGATTCATAAACACAAAAAATAAAATGGTGGTTACCAGAGAGAAGGAGGATTGAGGGACTGGGTAAAAGAGATGAAGAGATTAAGAAGTACAAACTGATAGTTACAAAATAGTCAAGGGGATATAAGTAAGGAATATAATATGATCAATAATATTTCGATAACTATATACAGTGCCAGTTGGGGTACTGGAAATACCAAGGGGAACATTATGTAAATTATATAATTGCTTAACTTCTAAGTATATACCTGAAATCAACACAAAATAAAATTAAAATAAAAAGCTGTGTATCTTTAGGACACTTTATATGTAAAAGACAACCTCATCTTACTTAACTTACTTAAATATTAAAGAAAATTTTGTCTTACCTTACAATGATATAAAAACATTGGTTTGAGCTTCTTGTCACCAAGAAGTTGGTCTGACTTTGTGTCACCAAAAAATAAATTTCTTTCAGTATTTCAAAGTTGAAGTTCTGCAACTCTTCTTGATCCTAAGGCTGGCTCTTATCATGATCCTGAGATTTCATTCAGCAGCCAATCAGGAATAGATGCTTCTTCATTCACAACTAGCTGAAAATGAGTTATGTGCTCATCTAATGTTTCTTACTTCATGTCTACAATTAACTCTGATTGAGTTTACCAGTTGTATACTCAGAGTCTCCAAGAAAATGCCATATTCATATATATATATATATATGTGTGTGTGTGTATATATATATATAGAGAGAGACAAATATATATATGAATATATCTATATATATTGTCTATACATATGTCTATATGAATATGTCAAATATACATATGAATGTGTGTGTGTGTGTGTGTGTGTGTGTGTGTATATAATGTTGGAAGGTTAGGGGAACCCATGACCCTGCTGAGTAGAAACTGGGGGTATAAGTTTTGACTCCCACAAAACTTAACCATAGCAGGTGCTTCACATCTGCATATTCAACAAAACCCAGATAAAACAGAGTAGTTTTGTTTTGCAGTTGAAAACCCATTGTTAGGAATGAAAAAAATAATGTTTTCTATCTTCGGTTGGTTGAATCAATAGATATAAAACCCATGGAGATGGAGTAATTTTTTTTTTTTTTTTTTTTGTACGTGTTCCCCCTAGTGCGAACCAAACCTAAGTCTCTCTGGTCCACAGGCCGATGCTCCAACCGCTGAGCTAAACCAGCCAGGGCTTTTTTTTTTTTTTTTTAATGGTACTTTTTTTAAAGACAGACGGTATTTATTTTTTAAAATTTCCATGTAAGTGGATCCCGTTCAAACTCATGTTGTTGAAGGGTCAATTCTGTGCATATGTATAAAATTTAAAATTTTCAAAAATTCAGAGTCAGAAAATCTGAACAGACCGATAACAATTAAGAAAATAGAAGTAGTAGTCAATAAACTCCTAGCAAACAAAGCCCTGGTCCAGATAGCTTCAAAGGGGAGTTTTAACAAACATTCAAAGAAGAACTCTCACATATTTCAAACTATTCCAAAATATTCAAGAGGAAGGAAGACTTCCAAGCTCTTTGTATGAGGCCAGCATAATCCTAATCACAAAGCCAGATAAAGACATTATAAAGAAAGAAAATTACAGGTCAATATCCCTGATGAACATAGTCACCATAATCCTCAACAAAAGCTTAGCAAATCAAATCCAGCAATATATTAAAAAAAATTGTACACCACAACCAAGTGGAATTAATCCCAAAGATACAAGGCTGGTACTATATTTGTAAATCAATAAATGTGATATACCATATAAACAAAATGAAAGATAAAAATCCTATGATCATATCAATAGATGCTGAAAAAGATTTGACAATATCTGGCACCCATTTTTTTTTATCCTCACATGAGGACATTTTTTCATTTTTCATTCAGATAGAGTGGGAAGGAGAGAGAGAAACATCAACGTGAAAGGGACACATCAAGTGGCTGCCCCCCACATGACCCAAGCAGGGCTGGGGACAAGCTGCAACCAAGGTACATGCCCTTAGTGGGAACCAAACCCGGGTCTCTCTGGACCGCAGGCCGATGCTCTAACTGCTGAGCCAAACCGGCCAGGGCTAGCACCCATTTTTTATAAAAACTCCAGCAAAGTGGGAATTGAAGGATCATACTTCAACATAATAAAGGCCACATATGACAAATCTGTAGCCAACATCATACTTCATGGGCAAAAACTAAAAACATTTTCCTTAAGAACAAGAACAAGACAGGGATGTCCACTTTCACCTCTCTTATTCAACATAGTTCTGGAAATCTTGCCACAGATAAGAAGAATAAATAAAAGGCATCCACCTGGTTGGTCGTGCGGGTGGCAGCCACTCGATGTGTCCCTTCACATCGATGTTTCTCTCTCTCTCTCCCTTCCTCTCTCTCCCTCCCACTCTATCTGTACAAAAAATTGAAAAATATCCTCGGGTGAGGATAAAAAAAAAAAAAGGCATCCAAATTGGAAAGGAGGAAGTGAAACTGTCATTATTTGCAGATGACATGATATTGTACATAGAAAACCCTAAAGACGCCATAAAAAAATTTTCTAGATTTAATAAATAAGTTTGACAAAGTAGCAGGATACAAAATAAACATTCAGAAAGTATGGGCTTTTTTTATATACCAATAATAATTACACAGAAAGAGAAACTAAAAAAAAATACCGTTTACCATTGCAACAAAAAAAGTAAGATATCTATGAATAGACTTAATCAAAGAAGTAAAGAACCTGTTCACAGAAAACTATAGGACATTGAAAAAATAATTAGAGAAAGATAGAAAAAACGTGGAAACATATACCTTGTTCATGGATTGGAAGAATTAATATCATTAAAATACCCACACTACCCAAAGCAATCTATAGATTCAATGCAATCCCCATTAAAATACCAAAGACATATTTCACTGAACTAGAACAAATACTACAAAAGTTGATATGGAACTAAAAAAGACCCCAAATAGCCACAGAAATCTTGAAAAAGAAGAACAAAGTAGGAGGGTTCACATTACCAGATTTCAGGTTATACTACAAAGCCATTGTAATCCAAACAACCTGGTACTGGCACAAGAACAGGCATATTAATCAATGTTACAGAACAGAGAACCCAGAAATTGACCCAAGTCATTATACTCAACTAATATTTGATAAAGGTGGCAAGAGCATACAATGTAGTAAAGATAGTCTCTTCAATAAATGATGTTGGGAAAATTGGACAGCTACATGAAAAAAAATGAAATTAGACCACCAACTTATACCATACACAAGAAAAAACTCAAAATGGACAAAAGACTTAAATGTCACTAATAAAACCATAAAAATCCTAGAAGAAAATGAAGGCAACAATATATCAGACATCACACCCAGCAGAATTTTCATCAATACATTGCCTAGGGCAAAAGAAACAAAGGAAAAAAATTAATACATGGGACTATGTCAAACTAAAAAGCTTCTGCACAGCAAAAGAAACAGCCATCAAAATGGAAAGGGAACCAACTGTATGGGAGAACATAATTGCCAATGATATATCAGATAAGGGGTTAATTTCCAAAATATATAGAGTATTCATACTACTCAACAAAAGGAAGGCAAAGAACCCAATTAAAAAATGGGACCTAAATAGACACCTCTCCAAACAGGACATACAAATGGCCAAGAGACATATGAAAAAATCCTCAATGTCATTAATCATCAGAGAGATGCAAATTAAAATGACTATGAGGTATCATCTCAAACCTGCCACAATGTCTGCCATCAACAAATCATCAAGCAACAAATGCTGGCGAGGGTGTGGAGAAAAGGCAACGCGGGTACACTGCTGGTGGGAATGCAGACTGGTGCTGCCACTATGAAAAACAGAATGGTGTTTCCTTAAAAAATTCAAAATTGAATTGTCATTTGACCTAGTGATCCCACTTCTAGGATTATATCCTAAGAAGCCCAAAACACCAATCACAAAGAATATATGCACCCCTCTGTTTACAGCAGCACTATTTGTAATAACTATGATCTGGAAACAGTTCAAGTGTCCATCAATAGATGAGTGGATAAAAAAGCCGTGGTAGCCCTGGCTGGTTTGGTTCAGCAGTTAGAGCTTCTTCCTGTGGTCCAGAGAGACCCATGTTCTGTTCCCGCTAAGGGCATGTACTTCGGTTGCAGTTTGTCCCTGGCCCTGTTTGGGTTGTGCGGGTGGCAGCCACTCGATGTGTACCTTTCACATCAATGTTTCTTTCTCTCTCTCTCTCTTCCTTTCTCTCCCTCCTGCTCTATCTGAACAAAAAATGAAAAAATGTCCTTGGGTGAGGAAAAAAAGCTGTGGTAGCCCTGGTTGATTTTGCTCAGTGGTTAGAGCATTGCCCGAGGACCAGAGTCCCAGGTTTGGTTCCTGCTAGGGGCACGTGCTTTGGTTCCTTTTTGTCCCTGGCCCCGGTTGGGGTTGTGTGGGTGGCAACCACTCGATGTGTCTCTCACATTGATGTTTCTCTCTCTCTCTTCCTACCTCTCTATCTGAAGATAAATGCAAAATGTCTTCGGGTGAGGATAAAAAAAAAAAAGCTGTGGTACATATACACAATGGAATACTATGCAGCCGTAGGGAAGAAAGATCTCTTACCCTTTGAGATGCCATAAAGGCACCTGGAGAGTAACATGCTAAGTGAAATGAGCAAACCAGAGAAAGATAAATATCACATGATGTCACTTACCTGTGGAATATAATGAACAAAACAATCTGATGAACAAAATAGACCCAGAGACATGGAAATAGGGATTAGACTGACAAAATTCAGAGGAAGAGGTAGGCGGGGAGGCAGGAAGAGATAAACCAAAAAACTTATATGCATATATGCATAACCAATGGACATAGACAGCAATGGTATGAATTGGGGGGGGGGGCAAAGGAAGCAGGGAGGAGGATGTCAATGGGGGAAAAAGGAGAAACATCTGTAACAAAAATAAATTAATTAATTAATAAAAAAATTGAAACATTTTTTCAGAGATTCAATTTTAACATTTGTGTGATATAATTGGAAACACAAAACAGTCAAAATAACTTAACTTCAAGCTTTGTAGTTTGTGCTTTATATCTTAAGCCCGATCATCCTTTTTCTTAAGTACTGTCTGAGATATCTGATCAAATGTCAAGCAAACAGATAGAATTCTTCCACTCAAAATAGCTTTATTTTAGTGATAATAAGAAATATGTATACATTTGATTGAAAAAAATGATGGAAAATGTTTAAGGCAAATAAGAATTTTCAAACCAAATGTTACAGACTTAGAGGCATGAGCGATTTCTCAATCTAGTTTCTATAGGTCCAAAGTATATGAAGGTGGTGTTGTGAGCTAAATTCTATTTTAATAAACCACTTAAGTGTACTAGATATTGTACTAAGTGCCTGAGACTCACTACTTAATTTATTCCTCATAATACTTGAAGTGGTTGGGACTATTATCATCCCTAATTTTTCAGTTGAGGAAACTGAGACCTAGAGCTGATTAGTGAATCACTCAAGG
This sequence comes from Molossus molossus, assembly GCF_014108415.1. Taxonomy (NCBI): domain Eukaryota; kingdom Metazoa; phylum Chordata; class Mammalia; order Chiroptera; family Molossidae; genus Molossus; species Molossus molossus. The sequence continues at coordinate 48,106,110 of NW_023425348.1, forward strand.
TGACATAGCTAGTACATGAGAAATCTAATATATAAACTGAATCAGACCAATTCTAGGATTGGAAGTGTTTACCACTAATCTTTATGGCCTCTGTGACATAGATTGGAAAATTGTCAAGGGGGAAGACTGAGAGGAACAATGATGGAGGGAGGATGGTGGTACCAAAGACTCACAGATCTGAATCCCTACAAGTAGTCAATGCACCAAGAAAACATGGTCAGTGAAGGGGAATTGTGAGTGAGAGAGTTAAAGCTGAATCTGGAGTGTCCTATGTCGGGTTATGATGTTTGAATTTAGAATATGCATTAAACATACATTATCTAGAAACAACAACCCATAGAATCTGGCTACAAAATATTACTTAGAGGGTGATGAAATGTATCTATCTGCGTGCCATATATAAACAATAATAACTAGGCATTTTGCACTACATTTGTAATTTTATGTATATAAATTCTTATCCACATCACTTTTTCTTGGGATTCTGTTTTTCTAAATCATAGTTTAGGACTTTTGCGAGCAATCTCAGAGGATTAAACCCCAGGGTACCATTATAGTAGAAAACTGAGTTAACTCTGTTCTTCCAATGTCATAAACAGCTTCAGGATTAACATAAAACTACTTCCCTTGGACTATATATGTATATGACATAGAGCTTTGCTGCTTGATATTTTACTAGTGTCTCTATTCTTATTGAAGAATGAAGAATCAGAAGTCAGTTTCCTTTTGATTTAGGTATGTATATTAGTTAAATGAAAGAGAGATGATCAAAGGTGGCTAAGAATACCTCTGCTTGATGTGATATTCTTCATGTAGATCAATTTCTGAATCTTACAGAAAGAAATACTCCTCACAACTTTTAAATGAAGATTATGTAGCATTAAATATATCTAGAAGATCCAAGGCATTTAACATCTATGTACAAAATAATTATATAGTTGGTTAATCAGGTATACTTTCTGCTTCTGCTATGGGTTATAGGAATGAATTGGATATTGGAAACATGATGTAAATCTGAGGTGAGCAGTGGCATACAATCAAAGTCGAATTATGGAGATGAAACCAAGGTAGGCATCAGGGTGTCTAGAAGGCGTATTCTTGGCCAACATCACCAATGAGCAACAGCTGTTACCTTGACATTTCAGTTCTTAAGAAACAAAAATAAGAGAGGCATTGCAAAATATAGCTCTTCTCACTCTCTCTCGTCATCTAATCTCAGAATGAAAGTATTTTTTATTTCCATCTTTATATCTTTTCCATAAAAATATTCAGCTGTAAAAAGGATAAAAACAAGAGTTTTTCTACTTTATCCTGATGTTTATCCACTCTGCCTCAAGTTGGAGACCTAGAGAAAGTGCCTTTATTTCACATTTGTGTGTATGGGTTCCCTGTTGCTTCTCCATCATTTTGAAGCCACTGCAAAGTGCCCTTCTCTGTTTCTTTTAAATAATTATGGAAAGTAATGATCTCTCCAATTTGATTTTGTGTTTCCAGTTAGCGCTGCTAAAAAATGCTGTCTCTATGTTCATAACCACCTGAAGCCTTATAGGTTGTCCTCTACCCATGTTTCCACTGACTTAACCAAGCAGAAGAAATGAACACAGTATTTGCTAGTTCAACAGCAGTGGTAACATTTGCAGGTTTTCTCAGAGGAACTGATGTGGAGTGAAGAATGAATGGAGAAGCTTTCAAATACAGCTAGACACCATCACAACTGTAACTCCCCAAAAGTATTTGTTATGAAATGGATCGTCTTGGAAAATAGAGACATCAAAGAAAAGATGCAGAGGTGTTTTATTATCTTTCTTTCTGGGCTCTTTATAGAGGGATAGAGGTATGTGACCCAGCCTGTGTTTGCTCCTGGGCAGGCATTGCCAGAGTGTCTGCACTTCTGTTTGTGATAATGTGCATCTGATATTCTGTTTGTATTTTTGACAGGAGATTAGACCTGATCTTGGATTTTCTCTATGTCAATAGACAATGAATGAATCATTAGAGAATTTCTGCATTTTCTAGTTCTGGAAGTATCTTGTACCTCTGTGCCTATAATTTTACTTTCTCATATGACTGTTTCCTTATCAATTATGTCTGTATTTCCATGTTTGTATGCTTGATTTTTCATGTGTCTTTCTTCAGACAGGCTTCACAAAAAAGTGTGGGGCATAATAAATTATTCCATACTTACTATTGAGTTCTATGCCTTAGTTCTAACTCTGCCATGGGTTTGTTGATAAGCCTTATATGTCGGAAAAATAGGATTAAATCTGTATAAGAGCTTTGAGACTGACCCATTCAAATGAGCATGGCTTGATTTAGAGTTCTAAAAAATGCATGACTAGGCCTTCCAAATAGTAAATGTTTTCATTTTCACTGTATTCTGAAGCAACTAAGCTAGTCATTTGCATAACGATCTCTTATTCAAACTTCCTTTGTTTCCTCCTAGGAGTGAGAGCTTACCCTCTCTGTCATTTGGAGAGATGTTTTATCACAACAAGAGTCTTTTCCACCCAGCCACATTTTTCCTCATTGGAATCCCAGGTCTGGAAGAGGTCCATGCCTGGATCTCCCTGCCTTTCTGCTCTGTTTACCTTGTGGCTTTAGTGGGCAACGCTACGATTCTACTAGTCATCAAGGCCAAGCAGACCCTCTGGGAGCCCATGTTCTACTTTCTGGCCATCCTCTCCACAATTGATTTGGCCCTTTCTACAACCTCTGTGCCCCGAATGTTGGGTATCTTCTGGTTTGATGCACACGAGATTAACTTTGGAGCATGTGTGGCCCAGATGTTTTTGATTCATGGCTTCACTGGCATGGAGGCTGAGGTCCTGATGGCCATGGCTTTTGACCGTTATTTGGCCATCTGTGCTCCACTCCACTACACCTCCATCTTAACATCCCGGGTGCTGGTGGGCATGGCTTTATGCATTGTAATTCGTCCACTACTACTCACACTTCCCATGATCTGTCTCATCTACCGCCTACCCTTTTGTCAGGCTCGAATAATAGCCCATTCCTACTGTGAGCACATGGGCATTGCGAAGTTGTCCTGTGGAAATATCCGTACCAATGCTATCTACGGGCTCTTTGTAGTCTCTCTCTTTCTTATGAATCTGGTTCTCATTGGCATTTCCTACGTGTTCATTCTCCGTGCTGTCTTCCGCCTCCCCTCACAGGACGCGCGGCTAAAAGCCCTCAGCACCTGCGGCTCCCATGTTGCAGTCCTCTGCGTTTTCTATATTCCCTCAGTCTTCTCTTTTCTCACTCATCGATTTGGACACAATATACCCCGCTCTATCCATATTCTTGTTGCCAACCTCTATTTGGTTATCCCACCCTCACTTAACCCCATCATTTATGGTGTGAGGACCAAAGAGATACGAGAGAGAGTGCTTCGTGTCTTTATTCTAAAATAGGGACTTCCACCTCCTGTTAAGTTAGCAAGCATTTCGATCCAGCAAGCAACATTGGTGTGTTATTGCCAGAAAGACACTTCTCTTCTAAATTTAGTTCTCCTAAATTACATTCTAGGGGATTTGATCCCCTAGACAGTGTAAAAAGTCTTCATAATATTTCAAGTTCAAGGACCAATTCCTATAGTGGAAGCAAGAACTGTTTGCATTAGTTGTTTTGAGTGACAGTGACCATCTCATCATTACATTTGTTAACGTTGCTTTTCTCCCTCAAATTGTCGTTCTATATTTTCCCTCAGCTTATAAAAAGACGAGGACCCATATAACAAATACCTTTCTTCTCACAACAGACATAAAAATATTAGTGTAATTTATTTTTCTTAAATGTTATTTTTAATCACACACAGGAGACATTTAAGTTGAAATGAACTATGTCTATTACCTCAGTCCAGTTCCACTATTTTTCTTGTCCTCAGAGACTGGAATAATAGCACAGGTTTGCTTTTTTGTCTTTTTTAGAGTCTAAGTTTATCGTTTTAAATTCTGAAATTTTGGGGGGGGGGAGTGGGTTGAACTATAAATTTTAATAATGTAAAAGGTAATGCATTTTGTATCATTCCATAGCCAATTGTTTTATTAAATATTATGTTTAGAGATCTTTCTGTGCTGATATAGATGGGATACAGTTATTTCCTTTTAAAATATAACAGAATCTTTTATTTTCATTTTATTTATCTTCTCATCCTTTGATGTGTATAATAGGTTAATATTTTTAATTTAAGATTACTGTTGTGATATTCATATAAATAATCTTTGTGCATATTCGAAAAATTTCTGAAGTTTCTACAATTAAAGGCAGAATTGTTAGGTAGTAAGTCACTGATAAAATAAGTCATGTTCTTGTTTTCCTGTATTTTGTTTTATACTTACTGTAATTTCTTTCACCTTCCCAAATTTTCTGCCCTGCTTTTTAAAGTCTCACTGCATGGATTTTTGAGTACATTTAACATATTAACGTTTTCCTATAAAGTCTTTATATTTAATACTTTATATTCATCTAATAGATTAACATTTTAAATGAAATTAACACTGATTATAGTACCTATTGCACAGCCTTATATCTCTTTTACACTTAAGGTTCCTGCATAGTTTTACTATATGTCAATATCCTAACATCTATTTTATTACTGTTTTGTGTGTGTGTGTTAGTTTTTACATTTAATTCTAATATAAAAGCAATTTATTTCTTGTATAACGTAAAAAAAATTAAATACTTGTCTGTTTCTATTTTATGTTTTATAATGTAATTGGCTTAATAATTAAGCACTTCCCAACTGTTTTTTATTCTTCTTTAATATTAAATTTTAATACGTACAAGAATCAGCTTTTTATTAATATAGTCAGCTTGTCTGTTTATTCTTCAATCAGTATCATAGTGTTTTGATCTTACAGAATTGAAATATATTTTAATAATTTTTTGAGCTAATTATCCTATAATTTTCTTACTGTCTTTTTGTTCTATGCAATAATTGGTAAAAAATGCTGTCATTTTGACACAGTTAAAAATATCAAAATGGAATTTTGAGTTAATTAATTCCTTGGTTCATTTACTATCAATCAATTAAATGATACTGTTGTAACCCAGGAGAATCAACCTCACTTGGACACAAAGTAGTTTTGAATATTAGGAGCTTTATTACCTGCGCAGGGACTGCAGCCAACCTACACAGAGGAGAACTGCAGCCCCGAGCTCAGGGGGAAGGTTGCTTATATAGGACAGGGGTTACTCAAGAGTTTAGCAGAGCAAGCAAGCTACGTGAACAGAAGCAGATATCAGCAGTTAGTAGCTGTACAAGTTGTTTATTTTATATTTCTTAACATTTACTAGACCCTAGCCTTGAATGTCTCATTGCCCCGCCTGGCATCTCCTGATTAGTTAAGCTCATGGTCAATACCCTTGTGGTCATAGCTGATGCATACCTTCCTCTTCAAGAATTTTTGCAAAAACAACTCGAGTTCAAGGAACCCAGGAGAGGTTCCTTCTAGCAGATGGAGAATTACTGGGTTATAACAATACATGTATTTCTTAAAATATTCACTGAGAATTAACTATGACCCTCACTTGGATAAGCACAGATGATAAATATCCCTTGGTGAAATGTCCCGGCACTCTCTTTCCTAGAATTCTCTTCCCTCTAAATGTCCAGTTTACAGTTGGTTGCAGGAAAAGTATACATAAGCTGCTGGAGCAAATGTCAAACAGCAGCCATTTTTTTCTCTAGTTAATGTTCCCTTGTTTATGGCAGTGATAGATCAGCACAGCAATACCAAAAGTATCCTAATGACAGTTTCACATTCTCCTTTTCAATTTGGATCCCTTTTATGTTATCTTCATGTCAATTTGGTGTGGGTAAGACTTCCAGTACTATGTTAAATAAGAGTGGCCAAAGTGGATATATCTGTCTTGTTCCTGTTCTTAAGAGAAATGTTTTTAGTTTTTGTCCATTGAGTATGATGTTGGCTGTAGGTCTTTCTTATATGGCCTTTTTTATGTTGAGATATGATCCCTCTATTCTCACATTGCTGAGCATTTTTATCAGAAATGGGTTCTAAATTTTGTCAAATGCTTTTTCAAAGTGTAATTATAGTAAATAAAACCAAATGAGTGTGTCTGTGTTCCAGTAAAACATTTGCAAAATTCTCACAGCAACTTTATTTATAATTGCCAAATAATGGAAATAACCCAAATGTCCTTCAATGAGTGAATGGTTAAACAAATGGTAACATATTCATACCATGGACTATAGTCATCAGTCAAAATGAACTATTGATACAGACAACAACTTGGATGAATATCCGGATAATTTACATTGAGTGAAAAAGCCAGTCCCCCAAAGATTTCAAACTATATTATTTCATTTACATAGCATTGTTTAAATGATAAAATTATTACAATGAATAACAGATTAGTGGTTACCAGGATGTTAGGTCAATGGAGTCAGGTGGGAGTGATAAAAAAGCCTATAAAAGGACAATTTTGGCCCTGGACAGTTTGGCTCAGCAGTTGGATCATCAGCCAAAGGACCGAAGGCTCTCAGGTTCAATGCAGGTTGAACCTGGGTTACAGGTTTGATCCCTGGCCCTTGTCAAGATTGTGCAAGAGGCAAACAATTGATGTATCTCTCTCACATTGATGTTACTCGCTCTCTCTTCCTCCTTCCTTTCTACTCTATCTAAAAATCAATGGCAAACATCCTCAGGTGAGGATTTAAAAAAAATAACATAAGGAGATAATTTTGGGGATCCTTGTGCTGATGGTAGCAAAAGGATACACAGTGCTATAACAGGAAATGTTTTGGTTCTGTGATTGTTTTTACGTGTTAAGTCTGTGTCTGTTTGGGTTTCAGGTTTGTTTGATGTTGTCTATCTATAGGTGTTTGTCGAATGTTTTTTGTGAGGATGACTACTGATTTTAAAGGTGACTTTTTGAATTTGAATTCATGTGAAAATTAGTATTAAATAAAACATACTTAAGGCATTTTACATGTATTATTATATGTGTATGGCTTTTATTTCTGTGCTTGTTGGTTCTCTACATCTGTCTTTCTCTGCCTTAATAATTTGCAATGTTCCTTACTAGCCTCAATATAAGAAGGTCTTGGGTGTTATACTTGCTCATTAAAAAGTACCAAAAATAGAGATTATTTTGGTTCAGAATTGCAGACAATATTTTTTCACAGCATTAATTATTAATCATCATAAAAGATCTATTCTTGGATTCAAATTGTGTCATGAATTTTTCTTCTTTTTCACCAGTAGATCAATGCAGATAAAAGTAGTATTATGACTGCCTTCTTTTGTACTCTGCTAAAATACTAACTAATCATTAAAAGGTATTTCTATGCTTTCTTTTAATAATTTCTAGAAATGATTCATATATTCTCCTATTCCAGCCAAACTCAAAATGCCCCATGAAAATAAAGCCATGTTCCATCCATCCATGTATTTTTTTAGGCATCTCAAGGCTTGAGCTTGTGCATGCCTAGTTTGCCTTGACCTTCTGTTATGTTTACATTGTGGTTCTAATTTGCAATATAATGATTTTGATAGTTGTATAAACAGAGAACACCCTCTAATATCTAGAAATCTTCCTGGATATTTCATCAGTCATATCTGGCCCTCCCCACATTCTTGACACCATGTATGTTGTCTACCCTCTGGATTCATGCTCATGATATTGGTTTTGTAGCCTGTGTAGATCAAATGTTTTTCATACACACCTTCACAGGATTGGATCTACTGTCCTCCTATCAATGGCATTTGGCTGCTATGACATGTTGGGTATTGTCCAGAATTGGACTGGGTAGTGTATTGAGTAAAGTCTTGTTCACACTGCCCATGACCTACCTAATTCACCATCTGCCCTGTTGTGATGCCTGAATTATTGCCCACATTGGCATTGCCAAGTTGGTCTGTGCCAACATTTAAATCAATGCCATGTAGGGTCTCTGTTTCTTTCTCCCATGTCCTTATCATGGTACTAGTTGGAATCTTCTATGGCTATATCTTCAGTGCTGTATTCTGCCTTAAATCCCCAAAATACCCATCACAAGATGCTGAGCACCTGTGGCTCCTATGCAGTCATGTTTGTGCTTTATATACACTCTTTCTCCTTCATTTGTTACACATGTACTGTACTCATGTAAGTTGTTAATAATAGAAGAAACAGGAAAATTCCAAAATGAAGTCAGAGTGAATGGAAGCTACACAGACCATCTCCCAGGACCAAACTGGAATTACAACTAAAATAAAGACAAATCTTTGGGAAAAAGCAACAGAAAAGCAGCTTGTAAGGACCACATAACCAGAAACACTGAATCAAACCTGGTAAGTCTGTGGAGGCATGAGAGGTGGGCCGGGAGCCCACAGACAGCAGCAGTCTTAGCTGTGAGGAGTGTTTTCGGGGTTAAGTTCTCAAGCCGGCTCCACAGCACAGAGCGGAAAGACAGAATGCTAAATTAGCCACAGCCACTCACTTTGGGGTCTAGCCAAGGGAGGTCAGACCGGACTGGAACTGTGTGGGTGCACTCAGAGCTTTTGCTGTGTTGTGGCCCTGCAGGACGCTGGGCATCTTACTCCTTCCCAGGGCTCTGGGAAGAGGCAGCGGCCCCTCCCCCAGAAATTCAATCCCAACCTGGTGGGCCAAAATATATGCAAATTGGGGCTTATTAACGACCAGCATCTGACCCACCCTTGGCAAATCCTCTTATGCCGAACACCTGAGGGAGTTTTTCATTCAACTGAGAACCCAAGGCTCTTCAAGTAACTAAGACTAATAGCCACCAGGCAAAAAGCTAGAGGATAATTGAACCATTCATGTCCTTGCAAATCTACCCAGAAAAGTGAACTTGACAGTGGTCTTTAACATGGGTCCTCCCTCACTCATCCAAACCCAGTAGAGGGAGCAGAACACCAATACCCATAGAAAAAAATTGGCAGGCTCAAAAACCCACTGAGATAGGCAAAATGGTGAAACAAAGAAACAAATCCCAAATGAAAGAACAAGAGACCTCTACCAAAGATGAGATAAATGAAATGTAGTTAACCAAGTAATCAGAGGTATAGTTGAGAGCCGTGATATTGAGGAAGATCAACAGCATTATAAGGACCTCAACACCATGAATGAAGATATAGAAATATTAAAAACCAACCAAGTGGAAATGCAGAATGACATAGAAGAAATAAAGAACATATTGGAAGGACTAATCATCAAAGTAGAGAAAGCTGGGGACTGGATCAGTGAATTAGAAGACAGGGTAGAAAAAATTAACCAATCAGAAAACCAAAAAGAAAAACCAATTAAAAAACAGGAAGACAGCTTAAGAGAACTGTGGGACAACTGGAAACATAATAATATTCGCATCATTTAGGAGTCCTCAAAAAAGAAGAAAATGATCAAGAGTTAGAGAATATATTTAAATAAATTGTGACAGAAAAATTTCCTAATTTGGTGAAGGAAGAAGGCATTCAAATTCAAGAAGCACAGACAACCCCAAGTAAGAAGAACCCAAACAGGTCCACACCAAGACACATAGTAATTAAAATGCCAAAAATTAAAGACAAAGAGAGAATCCTAAAGGCAGCAAGAGATAAGCAAGTCTACCTACCAAGGAACCCCTATAAGGTTATCAGCTGGCTTCTCAGCAGAAACATTACAGGCCAGAAGAGAATAGCATGAACTAATCACGGTCATGAAAAACAAGAATCCAAGACTACTCTACACAGCAAGGCTATCATTAAAAATAGAAGATCAAATAAAGAGCTTACCAGACAAAAAAAGGCTAAGGGAATACATTATCACCAACCAGCACTACAAGAAATGTTAAAAGGACTGATGTAATTAGTAGAAGAAATAGGAAGAAAAATATAACCACACTAAACAAAAATGGCAATAAATAAGTACATATCAATAATCACCTTAAATGTAAATAGATTGAATGCTCCAATAAAAAGACCCAGAGTAGTTGATCAGATAAAAAAGCATGACTCATATACATGTTGTTTATAAGAGACCCACCTGTAAACAAAGACTCACATAGGTTGAAAGTGAAGGGATGGAAAAAACCTTCCAAGCAAACAGAAAGGAAAAAAATGCTGGGGTAGCAATACTCATATGTGATAAAATAGATTTCAAAATGAAGGTCATAACTAGAGACAAAGAAGGTCACTACATAATATTGAAAGGATCTATCCAACAGGAAAATATAACCTTGGTAAACATATATGCACCCAATATAGGAGCACCAAAATATATTAAAAATCTTCTGGAGGACTTCAAAGGAGAAATTGATAGCAATACAATCATAGCAGGGGACTTCAACACCCAGGTGACATTACTGGATAGATCCTCTAGACAAAAAATTTGGAAGGTAACACAGACTCTAAATAAAGCACTAGACCAAATGAATTTAATAGATATCTACAGAGAATTACACCAGAAAACTACAGAATTCACACTCTTCTCAAGTGCACATGGGACATTCTCAAAGATAGACCACATGTTAGTGTTGTAGCTCACTGTCCTTAGAATCCAATAAAGAAAAACAACTTGTCTTTGAGCTGCCCTAATTAACAACCTCAGGGACAGCAAGATGAACAACGGGGAATGTTATAGATGGCTTTAGCCCCATAAAAATTAACCAGAGTTTGACCTTCACTGGGAATTTGAAAAGCAAAATCCTTCAGGAAAAGGGAGGACAGAAATGGCCCCAAGGCCAGAGTGTCCTGCATGCTCTGTAAATAAACGGATAGGGAGAAACTGAAGCTCCCTTTACCCCATAAAACTGTAACTGTTAAACATATATGTATTGCACCTAACTAACCGCTGATATCCATCTCGAATTTGTTAGTTTTTAAAACTTAGATAATAGAATGAATAGCAGGATAGATGTATGCTGACCCAGTTCACCCAGTTCCTTTTTGCCTCAGCCCCCTCCCACCTCCATTCCCTCCTGCTTATCGCTAACTGCCTCTGCTTCTGTACACGTAGCTTGCTTGCTCTGCTAAACTCTTGAATGACCCCTGCCCTATATAAGCAACCCACCCCCTGAGCTCGGGGCTGCAGTTCTCCTCTGTGTAGGTTGGCTGCAGTCCCTACACAGGTAATAAAGCATCCCCAAAAACTGAAAAATTGAGTCTGAGTGTGGTTGATCTCCTGGGTTACAACAGTTAGGGCACAAACGAAGGCTCTACAAGTGTAAGAAGATTGAAATCATATCAAGCATCTTCTCAGATCACAATGGCATGCAACTAGAAATCAATTGCAACAAAAAACATGCAAGGACATTTGAACACATGGAGGCTAAATAGCATGTTATCAAACAATGAATGTGTTACCAAGGAGATCTAAGAAGAAATAAAAAACTTCCTGGAAACCAATGAAAATGAACACACAACACAAAATCTATGGGATGCAGCGAAAGCAGTTCTGAGAGGGAAGTTCATAGCACTACAGGCCTACCTCAAGAAGCAAGAAAAATTTCTAATAGACTATCTAACCTCACGACTTGAAGCACTAGAAAGAAAACAGGAAGAAAACCCCAGAGAAAGTAGAAGGAAGGAAATAGCAAAGATCAGAGCAGACATAAGACATAGAGACCAAAAAAAAAAAAAAAAAAATTCCTAGGATAAATGAAAAAAGAGATGGTTTTTCAAAAAGATGAACAAGATTGATGGACCCTTAGCTACACTCCCCAAGAAACAAAGAGAGAGAACCCAAATACACAAAATCAGAAATGAAAGAGAAGTAACAACTAACACCACAGAAATACAAAGGATTGTTAACAAATACCATGATACAATTATATGGCAACAAATAACAAATACAATTATATGGCAACAAATTCGACAATTTAAGAGGAATGGACAAATTTCTAGAAACACATAGTCTCCCAAAATTGGACTGGGAAGAGAAAGAACACTTGAACAGACTAATAACTACTCTGGAAATTGAAGATGTAATCAAGGTTCTCCCAGCAAACAAAAGCCCAGGCCCAGACGGCTTCATGAGGGAGTTTTACTGAACATTCAAAGAACAACAACGCCCATTTTCCTAAAACTATTCCAAAAAATTCAAGAAGAAAGACGACTTTCCAAACAAGTTTCATGAGGCCAGCATAATTCTAATTCCAAAACCAGAAAAAGTCACTACAAATAAAGAAAACTACAGGCTAATATTCCTGATGAACATAGATGCCAAAATCCTGAACAAAATACTAGCAAATCAAATCCGGCTATACATAAAAAAAATTATTCACCATGACCAAATGGGATGCATCCCAAGGATGCCAGATTTGCAAATAAATAAATGTGATACACCACATAAACAAAATGAAAGATAAAAACCACATGATCATATTAATAGATGATGAAAAAGCATTCGACAAAATCTAGCACCTATTTCTGATGAAAATGCACATCAGTGTGGGAATAGAGGGATCATATCTTGACGTAATAAAGGCCATATATGAAAGACTTATAGCCAACATCATACTCAATGGCTAAAAACTAAAATAATTTTCCTTAAGAATAGGAATAAGACAGGGATGCCCATGTTTGCCACTCTTATTTAACATAGTACCTGAAAGTCTTAGCCACAGCAATCAGACAGGAAAAAAATAAAATGGATCCAAATGGGAAAGGAGGAAATGAAACTGTCTTTATTTGCAGCTGTCATGATATTATACATAGAAAACATTAAAGACTCCATCAAAAATCTACTAGACTTAATAAATAAATTTGGCAAAGAGGTAGGATACAAAATTAATGTCAATAAATTCATGACATCCTTATACACTGATGATGAACTCACAGAAAGAGAAACTAAAAAACACAATTCTATTTACTGTCACGGAAAAAAAATTAAGATACCTAAGAATAAACTTAATCAAAGAAGTAAAGGACCCATTTGCAGAAAACTATAGGACATTGAAAAAAGAAACAGAGGAATATATAAAAAAGTGGAAGCACATACCTTATTCATGGATTGGAAGAATTAACATCATTAAAATGTCCATACTACCCAAAGCAATCTATAGATTCAATGCAATCGCCATCAAAATGCCAACGACATGCTTTACAGAACTAGAACAAATACTTGAAAAGTTCATATGGAACAAAAAAGACCCCGAATAGCCAATGAATCTTGAAAAAGAAGGACAAAGTAGATGAGATCACAATACCGGATATCAGGTTATACTACAAAGCTACTGTAATCAAAACATCCTGGTACTGGAATAAGAACAGGCCTACAGACCAGTGGAACAGAACAGAGAACCTGGAAATTAACCCAAGGCATTATGCTCAATTAATATTTGACAAAGGTGGCAAGAGCATACAGTGGACGAAAAACAGCCTCTTTAATAAATGGTGTTGGGGCAATTGGACAGCTACATCAAAAAAATGAAACTAGACCATCAACTTACACCATACACAATAATAAACTCAAAATGGATAAAAGACTTAAATGTGAATTGTGAATTCATAAAAATCCTATAAGAAAATGTAGGCAACAAAATTTTGGACATCATATGGAGCAGAATTTTCACTGATACATCCCCTTAAGCAACAGAAACAAAGGAGAAAATGAACACATGAGACTATATCAAAGTAAAAAGCTGCTGCACAGCAAAAGAAACAGGCATCAAAATGGAAAGGAAACTCACTGTATGAGAGAGCATCATTGCCAATGATACTTCAGATAAGGGGTTCATTTCCAAAATATATAGGGTGCTCATCCAGCTCAACAAAAGGAAGACAAAGAACCCAATTAAAAAGTGGGCAGAGGAACTAAATAGAAACCTCTCCAAACAGGACATACAAATGACCAAGGGACATATGTAGAATGCTCAACATCACTAATCATCATAGAGATTCAAATTAAAACAACAATGAGTTATCTCCTCACACCTGTCAGAATGTTTGCCATCCACTCATCATCAAACAAGTGTTGTAGAGGTTGTGGAGAAAAGGGGACTCTAGTACACTGCTGGTGGAAATGCAGACTGGTGCAGCCACTATGGAAAACAATATGATGTTACCTCAAAAAATTAAAAATTGAATTGCCATTTGACCCAGTGATCCCACTTCTAGGAATATACCCTAAGATGCCTGAAACACCAATCTGAAAGAATGTATGTACCCTATGTTCATAGCAGCACTATTTGCAATAGCTAAGTTTTGGAAACATCTGAAGTGTTCATAAGTAGATGAGTGGAGAACAAAGCTATGGTACATGAACACAATGGAGTACTATTCAGCTGTAAGAAAGAAAGAGCTCTTATTCTTAGAGACAACATGGAAGGACCTGGAGAGTATTATCGTAAGCAAAACAAGCCAAGCAGAGAAAGACAAATATCACATAATCTCACTTATTTGTGGAATATAATGAACATAACAAGTCTGAGGAACAGGGTAGATCCAGAGACGTGGAAGTAGGGTACAGACTGACAACCCTCAGAAGAAGGGGTTGGGGGGGGTTGGAAGAGATAAACCACAGAACTTATATGCATGTACGCATAACCGATGAACACAGACAACAAGCCTGGGGACGGGGTGGTGGGCATGGGGAGGAGAGTGTCAATGGGGGAAAAAGGAGAAACATCTATAACAAAAATTAATTAATTAATTAAAAACATACCAAAATTATATTTGCCAAAATATTTACATTAGCTAATGCTGATTGGTGGGATTTTGATTAATAATTATTTTCTACATTGTGTTTTTCTGCAGGTAACAAATAAATGTATTTTCTGCTTAGTAAATCAATCAATCAATCAATAAATAAAATTAAAAAAATAATAGGGGAAACAGTGCAGGGTGCATAGGAACTCTGCACTATCTTCTAATTATTGTATAGATTTAAAATTCAAAAAACAAAGTTTATCTAAAAAGTAAAAAGGAAAAAATCACAGATTTTAGAAAGTTCAGGTTCTTATGAGCATGTAATTGGTCAACAGTCTCTTAGAACAACTAATACAGATGTATAACATATTAGAAATTAAAATCACATTTGAAGGATCAGGGAGTTCTCAAGGCTGTCAAGTTATTACAAGACCAAGGTAAACTAGGAAGCAGAACCTAAAAGGATGGCTTGGCACTTGTGGTCACTTTTTGTCTGAAAACAATTGGCTCTTATGTAAGATAATCAAGAAGGTAAGTCACATTTGCTTTGCCAGTTGGGCAATGTTATACTGGAGTTTAGAATTTAGGGCACATGAACATGGATCTAGTTAATGCCAAGCAGTGATTGCTACTTTTTTATGAGCTTTTTATATAATAAAGTAAAAAAAGTTAAGATAGTAGTATTTATATTTGATGAGAAAACAAGACATGTACCACAGTGTACCTCAATTTTAATCTGTGTCTTAAGGTTTGTGCTGAACAGTGAAAGAAAACTTTATTTACATTATTTCCTTCTTTAAAATATTTTTTTAATGAGGATTATTAAATGCAAACATAGAAAAGTCTGAGGTTATTTATAAATACTGAAGATTATGAAAGCTCTGCTATGCTAAATGGACAAGGCAACAGAGAATTACTTAGTGGGAACTTAAGCTGCATTTGGTTGCTCAAATCTATTTTTGACTTTGTGAAGAAACATGAGGGACTTATTTTGAAATAAAATAAATGGCATTATCCACAAAGTAAGTAGCATTTTTTGTTTATTATCAACAGTTATTGTGTGAATTACTATCAGGCAAACTATGTTATCCCTCATTTAAACTTTAACCACTTGAGGTATTTATTGTTTTATTCCCCCTTTACTGCAGAAGAATATTAAATCTTAATGACATTAAGTGGCTTGCTCAACATAACACAGGTAGTAAGTGAATGAGCCATCATGGGGATACATGCAATTACAGTCCACTGTGTTTGGGCTCAGTCACATTAGTATACTTGCTTTGAGGGGAGTAAGAGTTCTGATCTGTGTAATGACCTATCTTCTAGGCAAGGAGTGTAATTGGTTCACATAGGCTCAGGTCATCAGTGGTTCTAAATAGTTGGCCCCCTTATCCCTAGTTGGCCCCTTTATCCCTAGAGGAGGGCTGAAACCCTGGTGAACGACATCTGGGCCCTCCTTCCTTTACAAATATGGCTCTAGGGAATTCAAGATTCTTTCCTTTTGGGAATATCATATAAAGCACAAAAAGTCCATACCTTATTTGGGTACACAGGATCAGAATTGCCTATGGTATACAGTTTGGTAAGTGTACTACCCCTTTTCTCAGCCCATGAATAGGATGACTGCAGTGAAGAAAGTAAAAAAGATAGGAATGTCATAAAGCTGAGGAGAGCAACAGGACTGAGATTGGGTTCACGACATAAAGGAAGTTTTATGTTTACATGTAACAGCAAACGTACCACTGATAAATCTTGTTTGAATTTTTATCTTTTCAACCATTATAAGGTCAGATGTCTCAATTGGGAAGATTTATTCATTGTTTCCTGTCAGGGTGAGGTACAAAAATAAAATAAAATAAAATAAACCATAATCCATAAATGTGTTCTCTCACATCCCAAAGTTAGGGCACTTCCAAGTAAAATACATTATCAAACAACAATGAAAATAATCTTGTGCATTTCTGAGTACTGATCTGTGCAGTGCTGGACAAAATCAACCCCATACTCAAAAAGAATATTGTGCTTTAAAACAGATTTCAGCATAGGAAAAAACAAAACAAAACAGCAACATGATCTGTCTCTGGAAGTCACAAGATTGTGCTAACATATTTCCATGGGTAGTGTTAGCACATGCCACCTATTGCTCAGGGTCTCGGATTTTCAGTATCTTGTGCTTTGGAGAGGCATTTTTTTTTTTGTATTGGAAAGATTAACCATTAACCTCCTTTACCAGCTGAAATTTTCAAGGTAGTCACTAAGCCTTGAGTCCTTGTCACAGATTATCTCCATCATCTAAGTCTTAGGACCCTTTCAGGATACACCCTAAACTATATTTTCTTTTTTTAAAGAAATATTGTAGAGCACCTATATTTTGTTTATTACTTCCTTAACAGACTACAAGGATCACAATTAAAATAATCTATAGATAAGCAATTTTAAATTCACTAGTAAAAAGAAAAATCTCTTAAAAATATATTTAAAATTCCCTTAACAAATATTCCAGGCTCAGTATTAGATTTTGGGTATAAAGATATCTATCAATAAGAGAGAGTTTCATGAACATTACAAACTGCAGTGTCTAAAAATTAGATTAAAACAGCAGATAAATATAATTTTAAATACTTTTATAAAATATTATTCCAAAGATAATATGTCTTCAGGAGGAAGATTATTCTGTCACTATTTTTCCTGTCGTTCCAAATTTGAAAGATATCTGCTTTCTTCTTCTGTCTACCAGAATCTACTTTGAAGTCTTTTTGCATGTCTTTTCTCTCTCTTTTAAAAATTATTGTCAGCCACTGTAGAATGAATAATATACCCATGAATAATGGGAGCTCCATTTCTGCAGTTATTTATTATTCCACAGAGCTTAAAATGATTTAGATTCTCCTTAAAAGCCAGGGGAAAAATTATTTAATCTTTTGTGTAATAACTACTTGCCAAATTTCATCATTTTTCACAGCCTTCATATATAATGGAAATATCTCACTGTTTACATCTCATAAATTTTATATAAATATGTGCTTAGTTATAAAGAAATTTGAGATTAAACCAGAGTTATTTGATAAGAAATAACCTCTGGTTTTCATATCTGTAAATTTTTGTTGCCCGACAGTAATTATGCTTTTAGTCCCCTAACCGTCTGTTTTACCACTCCATGTGCTTGGCCAGCAGCACAACTTTTGAAGCCATGGAACACACTCAATGATGTGTTAAGATGAAGAAGCTCCACTAAAATGACTTCTAACATTACATAATACCTTACTTTATGGTCTCTTTCCCCCTAGCTCCCTTTTTCTATGTCCCAATTAAAACATTTCTTAGACTAGCCAAGCCTTTCATACTTAAGCGTCTAAACCAAACATTTCTATTGGCATGGAGAGTCTTTTCCCTCTTTGGCTGGGTATTCCTGACTTTTAACTTCAGGCCAATATTGATTTATTCCAACAAATTATTTTATATTTACTTTGCCTTAATCATAATAGAATTATGAATCATAAAATACTAGATGAGAGAATATTTATTTTACTTGGTTTTCCACTGTAATGGGGAGCACTATAAAGACTCCTTTAAGACTTGGGACACTTTACTAGTTCCAAGTGGGTTGGTCATTATGAAATCTAGAATGCTCTTTATAGTTCAGTGTATTTTTGTTTTCTCTATTTTATCTTCTCCTTAATACTTTGGTTAACTGATTACTGTTTTTGAACCACTGGTCACTAACATACATAAATGAGGAAATTAATATATTATTAACATTCTGTGTACTATCTGAGTTTGCATGTAATCCACTTTGGAGATCAAAACCTCTGAGGATTATCATTCAAAGAAAATAAATTTAAACATTTCCCCCTCTGATGTAATTTTTAACAATCTCTAGAGCTCTTTTAGAAATTTAAAAATATAATCACAAAGGAGAAACAATTACTTGAGCCTGTGTGTTATTGTATTGTGTTTTTGGATAGGATTTTAATTTCACCAGCAGGGATCAATTGTCATTAGTACTTATGGGGAAAACTGATAGAAAGGGTTGCTAAGCACAAAAGAATAGCATGGTCCTTGTTAATAATATGTTATGTGGGAAAAGAGCAGAAACAAGTTGATGAAGAGGGTAATGGATGAGTGTGTGTGTGTGTGTGTGTGCGTGCGTTTGTATAAAATCCTATTTATTCATTCATTCATTTATTCACTCAGTCTTTACCCTTTAATTATGAGTGTATGCATATATATATATAGCATATATATGTAAACAAGGAGACACATACATAAATGCATACAGTAAAAGGTGGCCTTGCATAGAATAAAAATGAATTATAAAACAAAGATTTAGAGTAATGAAATTAATTGAGTTTTCTATAATAAATCCGATTTTAAAAGTTTTACTAGGAAGGTTTCTCAATTATTCTGACAACAAAGCAATTGATGAGGTTATTGATAATGGGATAAACAAATAAGATATCTACTTTTTCCCAGTACTATAAAACAGCATGGTAACAGACTAGTACCTTCCAATGAACACATTCATAAGAAATCACAAGCAAGATGTTTCATTCTCATGATATCCAGCTATACTCCTCCTCCTTCTTGCTGTTGGAAATCCCAACTGGAACACATCCACATCTGGATTGGCTTTCCTTTTTGAGTTGTGTATCTGATTGCAATCATAGGAAATGTCATCATCCTGTTTGTCATCGAGACTGAGTGTAGCCTTCACCAGCCCATGTTCTACTGTCTGGCTATGTTGGCTACCATTGATTTGGGTATTTCCACAGCCACCATCCGTAAGATGCTGGGCATATTCCGGTTCAGCCTCAGGGAGATCCTTTTTAATGCCTGCCGCACTCAGATGTTTTTTCATTCACATCTTTACTGGCGTGGGGTCAGTAGTCCTTCTTGCCATGGCTTATGGCTGCTATGTAGCTATCTGTAACCCTCTTCATTATAGCACAATTCTTACTAACAAAATAGTATCCCTTATTGGTTTTGGGTGGTTGGGAGATCTTTCCTCACTGTTTTCCCCTTTGTATTTCTCATCTTGCGATTGCCCTTTTGTGGACACCATGTCATCCCCCCACACATACTGTGAGCACAGGGGTCTTGCTCACTTCATGTGTGCAAACATCAGGGTCAACATCATATATGGTTTGGGGACCACTGCCATCTTGGGACTTGACATTATAGCCATTGCTCTCTCCTACATTCACATTCTTCGTGCTTTGTCCATCTCCCTTCCCATGAGACCAGGAAGTCTCTCAGCACCTGTAGTTCCCATGTCTGTATAAATTTGACCTTTTATACCCCAGCTCTTGTCTCTTTTATGACACATTTCTTGGGCCAAAATGTTCCTAGCTACATTCATATCCTTCTGGCTAATCTCTATGTAGTTATTCCACCAATGCTCAACCTTATCATCTGTGGAATTAGGAGCAAGCAGATTTGTGAAAGGGTGTTCAGAATACTCATCCATCAATAAATAATGGATGAACTCCTCTAGTTTTTGTCTAGAGAATTAAATGTTAATATATATGCATCTAAAGAATCAGGAGAGTCTTTGAAAAAAGCAAGTGGTCACTTACTGGAAGGGTATTGATGTCTTTTTTTGGTGCATTTCACCCATTCAGGGTGTAGGAGCTTTCAATTTTAAATACTATTAAGGTGGATGAACAATGATTCTATATAATTATTTTGAAGAATAACATAAGACATGTTCATGACTCTCAGAGATCTAAATGGTCTAGTTACAGAAGACATTTTTCCACTTCCAGTGTGGGTAACTGATATTCCTTCTTTCACTTTCTCTTTCTCCCTTTATCTCTCCCTCTCTTCTTCTTTATTCCATCTTCCTCTTCCTCCTAATTGTCTTTTGTTTGTTATTTATCTTCTTCTTTTTTTCCTTTCTTTCTCTCTCCTTCCACTATTTCTCTGCCAGCCTGTTTCAGTGTATCTTACCATAGCTTTCTCTTCCTGCCCTGCTCCTCTCTTCCTAACCTTGTTTAGTTCTCCTTCGATTTACTCTCAGAGCATAAACAGATTTCTATCTTATTGATTTCATTGAGTACTTGATTGATTGAGTTAATAGATTACTTTAGCTAATGAAGAGACTGACTTAAGTACTCAAAGTAATGAGCGTGCCACAGGACCAGAGAGTGGTGAGGGTGGGGGAACAGCATTTAAAAATATGTTGATCAAAGAGCTACATCAGGAGGAATTAGAAACAAGGAAGTATAGGTAAAGGCAAGAGGCCAGGAAATGAAGCAGAACTAAGATATATTCTTATAAATACTAGACATTTAGTGTGTTTAAAACTAAATATTAACCACATTGTTAAAAGTATTTTCTATTCATTTGGTTACAATTTGGTCACATCAAATGTCTCTTGAACACGAAGCTCACACAGCCTGCTAAGTCATCAGTAATAAAATCCTTTGTTTCTGAAAAAATAAATGAATAAAAACAATTTTTTAATTACCTGGTCTTGTTTGTACAATTTGACTATACAAATAATTTGTATTACAAAAATAAACTGTGTTTGTTATGAAAACATAAAATTTCTGCAATTAAATATGTTGAGAGTGAAACATATAGTTCTACAAAATACTACCAAATTGCTGAATAGGAAGAGGGTATTTCTATTCAGGGAGTGAATACGTGCTCAGATTTCATGTATAAGTTAACCACTGGTATGGACTCCCAGGACTGCTTTTCTATTAGGTACACAAAGGCATTTCAAGAAGAGAAAACAACATGAGCATGATCAGAGAAATTCGATAAAACCTTACTTTTGCAGATTCATATATAAGGTGGAACAGTGTAGTCAATATAGAGATTGAAAGGACCAAAATGAGTAGGGTAAGATTTTCATCAGATTATGTGCCACCTACTTTCTATGTTAAAGGATCTGATATTTAACTTCTAATAATTACCTTTGTAATGCTAGACGTTTTCTTATGAGTAAACTTGGGGCAAATTATATTTGTTATGATGAAAAGAGAATCTGGATACATAACATGGACTTAATTTGTAAAAAAATATTATTATTTTATTGTTTCACAGACCACTGCTATTTTTGGACCTGACTGAACATTATTGCTTTCACATTATCCTTAAATTTAATTGGAAATTTATTACTGTTATATATATAAAATATTATATTATTATAAATAATACATATATAATATATATATATATATTTAGTTAAAACTATAATTAGTATTCTACTATACTCAAAGTACAACGATACACTTTTAACACTATTGGTTAATCTATTTTATTCTATGATATACATGTTATGTAATATAAGAGAGAGGTACCCACAAATTTAGATATAGGAATCAAAACAGTATATTTGAAATCAGTATGATCTTAAAATAATGATAAAAAATAAATTATTCAAAAATCATAAAATTGATAATGCTTTTAAATCTCTTACTGTGTAACAAGCATAGTTTTATATACTTTACATATATTACTTGATTTTATTATAACAGCAGTTTTCCAGCACTGGTGCTATATTTATGCTGTGATAGTTGAGGAAAGTGAGACATGCAGACATAAAGTACCTGCCCAATGTCACGCAACAGTAAGACATGGAGCCTGTATTCTAAACCAGTGTAATTCCAGTTTGATTTTTACAACTGTGCTATAATGTAATATAGATAGTTTTAATGAATTACTTCTAGATATTCTATTCACAATAGACTTTTTTCATGATTCAGTGTTATGTGAAAAAAATGTAAGTTATAAAATTGTATACAGTAGGGAGAATTTTTAAAAAAATGTAATTTTAACATATAAATTTATCAGATCTTAAATTATTTATCCCTAGACAGTGAGATTTATTTTTGGAAGTTTTGTTAATCATATAAAATGTTTGTTGAGCCCTGGACGGTTTGGCTCAGCAGTTAGAGGGTCAGCCTGCGGTGCACAGAGACCTGGGTTCGGTTCCCGCTAAGGGCATGTACCTTGGCTGCAGTTTGTCCCCGGCCCTGGTTGGGTCGTGTGGGTGGCGACCACTCGATGTGTCCCTTTCACATCGATGTTTCTCTCTCTTCCTCTCTCTCCTTCCTGTTCTATCTGAGTAAAAAATGGAAAAATGTCCTCGGGTGAGGATAAACATATGTAATTTTTAACATAGTATAAAAACATTAAAACATGGAAAAAATAAAGGAAGAAGATTAAAGAAAGTAAAATTTAGTATCTACTATTTAATCATTTCTTCTATTTTATATTTTTCTGGTTACTTTTTAACCTAACTTATAAATAAAAGGTTTTGTCAAGGTTCCTAAATACACATAACATTCTTGTATTTCATATCTTAGTTGTTGATCATTACTACTCCATTTCTAACATCTTAAGAAAAATAAAACATAGACTTATCCTCGACCTGTCTTTTTGCCTCATAATCCATACCAAAACTATGAGTCAACTGTGTTTACTCTGTCTTCAAATTATTCGTCTTTAAATGCAAATTCATTTCTTAAGATAAAGCCAAGCTCTATTTCTTGCGATAAATCCAAGCTCTTAATCTAATTATTAAAATTAAAAATAAATAATAAGATAATGTATTTGAGAACTTGGGGCAGGAAAAGCTTTCTTAAACAGGACATGTAAAAGAAAACACCTTGTATTTATCAAAATTTATCAAAACCATTAAAAGATAAAAGTGCAAACCACAGATAGGAAAAACTATTTAGAATATATAATTCTATCAAAGGTCATGTAACGAGACCATATAAAGACATTCTATAAGTGAATTATTAAGATACAAATAAAACAATATTAAAGAGTGGGCAAAGAAGTTGAACATGTACTTATAAAGACCAGGTTTATAATGTCCAATTAATACAAGAAAAAGTGCCTAGAAATTTTAATTGCAAAGAAAATACAAATTGACTCTTTAATAAAATACCTTTTTATGCCTCAGTAGATTGGCATAGACACAAATGATTGACAATATAAAGTGGTGACAATACAAAATGATAACGCAAATAAGGAAGAACTGAAAATCTCACAAACTGAAGGTGGAGGGTGAAAAATATTATAATCTAAATGTACATCCTGCAATACCTGTCCTATGACTTAAAAATTCCATTTTCTAGTCATTCAGCCAAAATAAATGGAAACATTTATGTACAGAAAAGCCAATATTAAAATGGTCATGGCAACTTTATTCACAATAGTGCCAAAATAAAAACAATCCAAGAGACATGTGAGGAAATGCTCAACATCACTAACCATCAGAGAGATGCAAATTAAAACAACGAGGTATCACCTCACACCTGTCAGAATGGCCACCATCAACAAATCATCAAACAACAAGTGTTGGCAAGGGTGTGGAGAAAAGGGGACTCTAGTACACTGCTGGTGGGAATGCACACTGGTGCAGCCACTATGGAAAATACTATGGTGCTACCTCAAAAAATTAAAAATTGAACTTCCATTTGACCCAGTCATCCCACTTCTAAGAATATACCCTAAGAAGCCTGAAACACCAATCAGAAAGAATATATGTACCCCCATGCTCATAGCAGCACTATTTACAATAGCTAAGATCTGGAAACAGCCCAAGTGTCCATCAGTAGATGAATGGATAACAAAGCTGTGGTACATATACACAATGGAGTACTATGCAGCTGTAAGAAAGAAAGATCTCTTATCCTTTGAGAGGACATGGAGAGACCTGGAAAGTATTATCCTAAGCTAAATAAGCCAAGCAAAAAAAGACAAATACCACATGATCTCACTTATTTGTGGAATACAATGAACATAACAGTCTGAGGAATAGGGTAGACCCAGAGATGTGGAAGTAGGGTTCAGACTGACAACCCTTGGAAGAGGGGGTGCTGGGGGAGGGAGGAGATAAACCACAGAACTTATATGCCTGTATGCATAACCAATGGACATGGACAACAAAACCGGGCATGGGTGGGGGGATGGGGAGGAGGGTGTCAATGGGGTAAAAAAGGAGAAACATCTGTAACAAAAATAATATACAATAAAATAACAAATAAATAAAAAATAAATAATTGAAAAGGCCTCAGTTTAAAAAAATAAAAGAAAAACAATCCAAATGCACTTTAAGCATAAAATGAATAAACACATTGTGGTATATTAATGCAATGAAATATTACTCCTGTACAAATTACTGTACATGCTACAAAATAATAAATATAAAAAATAATTTTCTGATTAAAGTAAGCTAAAAGAAAAAGTATATATACTGCATGCTTCAATGTAACTAAAGCTCAAGAACAGGTGAGACAGCCCTACAGTGATAGATATTAGAGTTGTGTTTGCCTATCTTGGGAAACAAAACAAGTTGTATGAGAGAACTTTCTGGAGTAATGGAAATATATGACTACATGAGTACCTTCATTTGTCAAAATTTATTAAACTGTACGTAGAATATCTAGGTATTGTATTACATAAAAATTATTCCTCAGAAAAGTAAGCAAAGTACATACAAAATACTCCAGAAGAATTAGATATTGAATAAGATGGGGTATCTACTCCTTTGAGACAATGACAAATATTCCACCAGAATCAGGAGGCTAAAACAAATCCTATTCAAAATCAAGTTTGGAATAAGGTTAATGCATTGAATGAAAGCTAAAAATAACTGCTGGGGATAATTTTTTGGTACCAATACTTTCAGAAGGTGCATGACCATAGTTCACTTTTATGAAGGTGCATGACCATAGATTACACTTTCAATCTCTGGACTCAAATGATTCAAGCACTTCTGGTCATTGCCTTTCCCTTAGATATCCTGAAGTTCCAACTAGAAGACTATGATGCTGAAGATCACAGGAGTTTTGGTAGAGACCCAACACAGAATTTCTAGGCAGGAATTGATTTATAGGTACAATGATGGTGAGATTTATAGAAGATAAAATCAAGTGAGTGAGAGAAAAACAAACAAAACAGATTTTTAAAAATGGAGAAAAAAAAGAAGATCGGAAAATATCCCACTTAAGATGGATCTTCAAACCTATAACATAATACATAAAGAAAGTCAACCAAAATAATCACAGAAAGAAAACAAATCAGTCCACAAAAAATTAAAATAACTAAATAACTAAAAATAACTAAACAAATTGAAGAACGAGCCAATTGTTTATGTCTATCACCTTTTTAAAAAAAACTTAGCTGACATAGTTTATTTATTTTTTTAATTTATTGACTGATTTTAGAGAGAGAAAGAAAGAGGGGGGAGAGAGAGAGACAGAGAGAGAGAGAGAGAGAGAGAAACATTAGTTGGTTGTTTCACTTGTAAATGCATACATTGGTTGACTCGTGTATGTGCCCTGAATGGGGATCAAACCTGCAAACTTGGTGTATCAGGAACCAGCTGAGCTACCTGGCCAGGGCAATGTCTATCATTTTAAAAAACAAAAGATTAGAAATTTAAAACTGATGTTATACTAATTGAGAAAAAAACAACAAAAATGGAAAATCATGTAATAATTATTGCAGTCAAACTTTACAGATACATATCAACAAAGTGAAAAGCTTAAAAAAATAACAATAGAGAAATTCCAAATAGTATAGAACAGTAAAATAGTAAAATTGAATAATTGTTGAATAATATTTGCATCAATGGAGCATAGATCAAGATTTTTCTGAAATATTACTTATGAAGTATTTTTAAAAAGAAACTGAAAAATGGGGTGAAAGAGCTATATTAAAAATATCATAAATAAAAATTTTCTAATTGAAAATAATTACAAATATTCATATAAAAAGTTGATGCAAAATAGTTACCAGACTGTAATGTAAAAGTACCTCCCACCAACTGCATTAAAACTTTAATTGATAAAGAGAAAATAAATGGAAATATAAACAAGAAAATTCAGAAACCAAAGAAAGAAAGACAACTTTTCCAGATATAAAGTTCTTAAAAGCACATACACACAAAAAGCCAGTTGAGAATGAAATATTATTTTCACTGTTCTTAAGAAAAATAATTGCCAATTTCAGAACAGATTCCCAGCTAAATTGTCATTTATCATAGAGAAGAAAATACATTTTAAGTTGTAAAAATACAAGAAAATATTTACCTCACACATGTTGACACTGAAGGAATTAATTTTATTTTAACTGTTTACTTCATATAAAATATTTTATATGTCTACAGCATTTTTATGTTGTATATCAGTGGGAAAATAATGGATTTACAATTAAATGATTCTAGAACAATTAGCTTCTCATTCAAATGAGTTATACACATACATACACATGTAGATAAAAACCCAAGAGGTAATTAGATTAATATTTGATTGAGCAATTTTATTCTTATGTTAACATAGTCATGTAACCCCACTAATGCCCATATCTTAGTTTGAGTTCCCCTGAAAGCATAACCTTGGACAAGAACTGAGGAGCATGTAATTGATTTGGAGGTTGATTCCAGGAAACCCAGTAATGGATTGGGGCTACTAAGAAAGGAATAAGAAAGATATTACAATAAAATGAGTGTGTTGGTTACCATTGTGGGCAACGATATCCTGCTAGGGTCTCTGAAGAACCAGATTGAATACATAATATACCTCAGAATTGTCTTTCTGAAGGTTAAGAAAATTATATTGCTTTTTTATTTTTTATTTATTTATTTATTTATTTATTTATTTATTTATTTATTTATTTTTATTGATTAATTTTTGTTACAAATGATTCTCCTTTTTTCCCCCACTGATTCCTCTCTCCCCCTTCCCTCCCTGCCCTTTCCCCAGATTGTTGTCCATGTCCACTGTTCATGCATACATGCATATAAGTTCTGTGGTTCATCCCTCTCTCACCTCCACACTCCTTA
Source organism: Molossus molossus (assembly GCF_014108415.1). Classification (NCBI taxonomy): domain Eukaryota; kingdom Metazoa; phylum Chordata; class Mammalia; order Chiroptera; family Molossidae; genus Molossus; species Molossus molossus. The sequence goes on from NW_023425348.1 coordinate 48,133,512, forward strand.
GGGGATTGTCCTCAAACTGTTATGTTCATTATATTCCACAAATCAGTGAGATCATATGAAATTTGTCTTTCTCTGTTTGGCTTGTTTCACTTAGGATGATACTTTCCAGGTCCCTCCATGTAGTCTTAAAGGATAAGAGATCTTTCTTTCTTACCGCTGCGTAGTACTCCATTGTGTATATGTACCACAGCTTTTTAATCCATTCGTCTACTGATGGGCACTTGGGCTGTTTCCAGATCTTAGCGATTGTAAATAGTGCTGCTACAAAGATGGGGGTACATATATTCTTTCTGATTGGTGTTTTATGCTTCGTAGGGTATATTCCTAGAAGTGGGATCGCTGGGTCAAATGGGAGATCAATTTTTAATTTTTTGAGGTGACACCATAGTATTTTCCATAGTGGCTGCACCAGTCTGCATTCCCACCAACCGCACAGAATATATTTCTTTTTTAAAAACATGAAAACAACCTAAATATGAAATATCAGTACAATGGTTAAATAAACCTGTTACATATATGCAATGCAGTGATAAACATTGGGAAAATATTACCAATATAAAAATATGAAAACAAAATTGTGTGAAAAATGGCATTGCAAAGATATATTTATTATGATTGTTTTTTTGTACAAGTTTCTCAAGAAGAACTACATTTCTAATTTAAAAAAAGAAGAAGCACACATGTCAATCACTCACATCAAGTTCAGGATAATGGTTATACCTAGAAAAGAAGGGAGGGATTATGGGTACAGAAATGGTCTTGATTTTGCAAGTAATTTTCTTGTTGTCCGGAAGGTACACAAATATTCATATAATATTCTGGTTGTTTTCTGAGCTTAAAATATTTTGCAGCAAGCCCGGCCATTGTCACTCAGTGGATTGAGTGTTGTCCCATGGACTGAGAGGTCCAGGTTGATTCCTGGTCAGGGCACATGCCCAGGTTGTGGGCTTGATCCCCATTAGGGGTCTTGCAAGAGGCAGCCAATCCATGTTTCTCTTTCACATTGATGTTTCTATCTCTCTCTCTCTTCCTCTCTGTTTAAAAAATCAATAGAAACATATTAAAAATAATTTTTCCATGATATAATAAACACGTCAAAAGATGTCAGAAGGTTATATATAATTAAATGTAGTGGATTCTGACTTTCTGCTTCCAGGAAGTGAATAAAACATCATAGATGAAACAGAGAAGCAATACAAGCAATTAATGACTAAATCCCAGAGACATGGTTTTGAATTGCAATACATTGTAATGATGTGAGAAGGTAGAAGGTGGTAATATAAACAGGAAGCAGAGAGAAAACCACAGTAGTGTGATTTTGTAATTATGATGGTAACAAGTAATATTTACTGACTTCTTATTGTGTTTATCCATGTTTTTATATATACTTGTTACATGTAAAAGTTATATATACTTAAAATAACTCTGTGAGGTAGAAGATATTATAATTCCCTTTACCAAATGCTTGAGAAGGTTAAGGGACTGGTTCAACCTTAAAACAGATTGACAAACCTCAGAGGGATGGGGTTTTGGAGGGGCTGGAAGAGATAAACCAAAGAACTTATATACATATGTGCACAGCTAGGGACAGTAGGCTAGTGAAGGCAGGATGGAGAAGGAGTGGGAAAGAGGGGGTCAATGGGAAAAATAGGGGATATTTGTAATACTTTCAATAATAAAAAATAAAAATAAATACATAAATAAGCTAAGTAGCTTTCCCAAAGACACAGAACTAAGAAATGGTAGAGACTGATGTGGAATACAAGCATTAACTCCACTGTGCTTAGTCTTAATTTCTTTACTATGAAATGAAATCAGCAGCTCAAAGACATATGTTCACTGCATCATTATTCAAAGTAGCTCAGAAATGAAAAGAACCTAAGTGTCCTAGGCAGATGAATAAAGAAAATGTGGTATATATAAACAATGGAATAGCATTCAGTCATGAAAAAGAAGGAAATCTTCCCTTGAGGACATTATATTAAGTGAAATAACCCAGAGACAGAAAGACAAATACGGTAAGTTCTCACTTTTATGTGGAATCTAAAAAGTCAAATTCATAGAATCAGAAAGTAGAACTAGTGAGGAAAATGGGGTGATATGGGTTGAAGGATACAAACTTTTATTTCAGTTATAAGATGAATAAATTCTGGAGATCTAATGTATATCATAGTGATTATAGTTAATAATACTATATTATATACTTGAAATTTGCCAGAGAGTAGATCTTAAATGTTCTCACCAAAAGAAAACCCCCCAAAACAAAAAACAAACAAACAAAAATCCCTAACAACAAGCAAATACATGAAGTTATGGATATATTCATTAACTTGATTGTGGCAATCATTTAATCACATTTAATATATATTATAAATATTATGTTGTGGGACGAACCTACAATAAAAAAGTAGGTTTACAGTTGTGAGTATGTGAAATATAGCATTTATTCTTGCACTATTATTTATTAATCACTGTATCATTTTCCATATGAACAACTGTAGACCTATTTCTACCTCACTCTATATGTATGTGTGTATATATCTATCTATCTATATATGTATATATATGTATGTATGTTCATGTGTACACCTTTAAAATATCACATTGTATAAAGTAAATATAGACAATTTTTCTTTGTCAATTATACTTCCATAATACTGAAAAACTTTAGTGAATTTGAAATTCTATATCTTCTAAATAACTTTAAAGTAAATAAAGTTATTTTAGGCAATAAACAAACAAAAAAAGCAGAAACTCACAACCAGCAAAATTGTACCAATGAAATATTTATTTTTCAGACATGAGTAAAATCATTACAGTTAGAAATTTAAAGATGCAAGGAGAAATGAATAGCAATCAAAACTAAATATTTTGGCATATTTAAATGAATATTGACTGTATAAAAAAATAACCCTATGTGTGTGAGTTTTAAAATTTACAAGAAGTAAATTAAAACAACAATAGTATATAATTCATAAAGTAGATAAGTTTAATGGGCATCTGTAGGGCAATGGCTAAAGTAATTGAAATTTATATATAAAAATCAAAGCAAATGTGACAGTAATAATAAAAAATAATCCATAATCCAAAAGAAGAACATATTTGTTGTGAATAATTTGTAGCTCAGGTTGAAGAAAAAATAGTAAATATAAGATACTAAATTTATTTAAAAAGTAATAATAATTATTGTTTTTCAAATTATAAGAGAAAGTTTATTTAGAAAGTTACAGGGGTAGAAGAAGTGAGCCGTAGAAGAAATTAGCTACAGATACAAGTTACAGAGGCAAAAGAAGGACACTTGAAGTTTAAGGAATTACACTAAAAAAAGATTTGAGCAAGTCTGCTCTGGGGGTGAAGGGGGTAAGGAGGGAAAGAGAGAGAATAATTGTTAAATGTGCTTGAAATTAGTAATGTATTTAAAATACTAAAATTGTCAGGTTGCTTAAAATATAATTTTTTAATACTTATAAACAAATGTAAATTTAATTATCAAGATATTCAAAATATGAAAAATAAAGGATGGATGTTTATAAGTCGAGTTTGCTGACAAATTTTAAATTCCGTAATTCTACAAAGTCAAGCATAGTGGCAGAGTCACCATTTTATCCCTGGCATCTGGCAGTTATAAAAACAGAAACTAATAAAATGATTATAATAGAAGAAGAAAGAAGCTCCAGGAACATCAGTTAATCTAATAACAATAGATGAAGTCAAGTTATTGATATAAAATATTGAACAGATATTGAAAAGAACAGAGAAAAATAATATAACCTGCTAAATAAATAAGACACAAAGAGAATGTAGCAATGGATATTGAGAAGTGGTCTAAAAAGAAGATGGAAATAAAGTACAGAAATGAGCCAGTATAAATACACATTTTAACATAATTTTCATTAGAAAGTATTTCTCTGATTAAGTTGTATAAAAATCGTATGTATTAGGTATCATTATTTTTCCATTCCTTACTTCTGTAATAACATTTTCTTCACATGGTCATAGATCTGCTTAGTCCTGACTCCATATATGATAGGGTTGAGCATGGGTGGCACTATGACATAGAGATTGGCCAGAAGTATGTGGATATAGCGGGGGACATTTCGGCCAAAGCGATGTGTCATGAAGGAAAAGAGGGCTGGTGTATAGAAGGCAAGAATTACACAAACATGAGAACCACACGTGCTGAGGGACTTGAGGCGGGCTTCCTGGGAAGGGAGATGGAAAACAGCACGGAGTATCTGGACATAAGAAAGGGCAATGGCCATAATGTCAAACACTAGATTACCAATTGCACATAAGCCATAAATATTATTGATCTTGATGCTGGCACAAGACAGACGAGCAAGACCCATGTGCTCACAGTAGGTATGAGGAATGACATGATTCCCACAGAAGGGCAATCGCAAAATGAGAAATACAAATGGGATCACAGAAAGAAATGACCTCACTAACACACCAAGACCAATCGCAGAAACAGTCTTGTTGGTGAGGATGGTGCTGTATCGGAGTGGGTTGCAGATGGCCACGTAACGGTCATAAGCCATTGCCAAGAGGACTGCTGATTCTATCAGTGTGAATTTGTGAATGAAAAACATCTGGGTGAGGCAGGCTTCAAAGATGATCTCCCTGAGACCAAACCAGAAAATTCCAAGCATCTTAGGGATAGTAGCTGTGGAGAGACCCAAGTCAGTGGTAGCCAACATGGCCAGGAAGTAGAACATAGGCTGGTGTAGGCTGCTCTCAGCCTGGATCACAAACAGAATAGTGACATTTCCTACGAGTGCAATCATGTACACAACACAAAAGGGAAAGCCAATCCAAATGTGGAGCATTTCCAGTCCTGGGACCCCCAGCAACAAGAAGGAGGAGGGGTGAAACTGGGAGTCATTAGGAAGGGACATCATGGTAGGTAATGCATAAGTCTTCAGAAATTTATGTTCACCCAACATACAGATCACCAGATAGTGTCTGTAGCTTTGAAGACCTAAAGACGATATAAGAACACTTAAGCTAACTTCTCTCATTATTGCCTTTTTCACCGGTAGAATCCCATCTTCAAGTTTGACCAATGTAGGATTCTGCGAGCTTCAAATATAGTGATGACAATTAGTTCCAGTTAACTGAATGACAACGCACAGGCATAGTAACAGTCAACAAAACAGCTGAGGTCATCAAAATTTATGCCAAAATATAAAAAATTTATTTAAAGGGCTAAAATTGGTTTATCTGTTAGTATTGAGACATTATTATTACTAAACAATGTAGACAATATTAGTGAAAACGAAACATTCATTACCAATGAGTTAGGTGCTGCCTACTATTTGCAAGGCTGTAAGGCTGTTTGTCAGATCATGCAAACATCATCTGCAACATTTTTTTCAAAGAGAACACTAAATTTACATTTTTTATGTATAAATGATCTAAGGATCAAAGACTAAGAAGCTTGCCAGAAGTTTAAAGTGCTTTTAAGGGAAGATCTGGGAAATTAAGTGAGGGAGGAAGGTAATGAATGAAAATAAAGGAAAAGTTAATATATGCTTAACCTATGTTAGCAAGTATAGGTACCCCCCCACACACACACACAAATACTCCTGATACATACCAATTCACACTCTTTTAAAAAACTCACAACATTCATCTGAATAAAACATGCTAGTATTTCTCATTTATAACTAAGGCAATGGTGACTTTAGGAGTGTAAAACACATTTCAAAAATGTCAACAACAACAACAACAACAAAAAAAACCCAAAACTAGAGAGAACAAAATATTAGGAATAATATAAAATTAGATGCATGATAATTCAAACATGGTCTGAATATATTAAATGAAAAATTCTAGAAATAAACAATTCATAAATTTTAAACTTCATGCCGTTCTGAGTAGTGTGATGAAATCTCGCTCTGTCCAGCTGTGTAGACACGAGTCACATAGTAGCTGTCTCGGTTATCAGATGGACTGTCAGGGTATCACAATGCTTGTGTTCAAGTGACTCTTATTTTACTTAATAGTGACCCTCAAAGCACAGGAGTATTGATGCTGGCAATTTGGATATGCCAAAGAGAAGCCATAAAGTACTTCCATTAAGTGAAAAGGTGAAAGTTCTGGGCCTAATAAGAAAAGGAAAAATAAATAATATGCTGAGCCCTGGCTGGGTGGCTCACTTGGTTGGTGTGTCATTGCCTACACCAAAAGTTTGTGGGTTCCATTCTCGGTCAGGGCGTGTATAGGAGGAGAAATATCAGACAATGTTTCTCTCTTGCATCAATGTGTTGTTGTTTTTTTTCTCTCTTCTCTCTCTCCATTCCTCTGTCTCTAAAAAAAAAATAATAATAAAAACATATCCTCAGGTGAGGATTAAAAATAAAAATCATATGCTGAGGTTGCTAAGATCTGTAGTTAAGAACCAGTCTTCTCTCTGTGAAATTGTAATACAGTATAGTGATATAATTGCTTTATTTTATTATTATTGTTAATCTCTTACTGTCCTAGGAAGTCTTTATAGCCTTTTATCATTTTGATATTAATTTCTTACTTGCTGCAATAGACTCACTGTTCTAAGTGATGCTGGAGATATAAAACATAAATGACATATCTTCCATTTGCCATTAAGGGATTTATATTTTGTGAATATTTTATTAAATTTTAGGTCCATAAGTATTGTGTACACATAAGAGTGCAACTCAATTTTTTTTTACAAATTAATCACACCTGTGTAACCAATAAACAAATGAATCAACAGACATTATCAGCATTACTCAGATTATATGACCAAATCTATTTATTCTCTAAGCTGTATCCTTAGTCTTCTCCCCCCCCCAAATTTATCCTATTTCTCTTCTCCTCCTTTCCTATGCCTCTTCTTTCCCCTTCATCCATCACTGTGAAGTAAGGATGCACGGTAAGCTGGTACATGGGGAAGACTCACCAGATTAAGCACCAAGATAGAACCCTGTCTCTCTCATGTCTCAACCTGCTCAGTTTTTTTATGAGGGCACTGCTCTTTGCCTGGGAGGAGCTTCAACCAAAAATCACCTAGAGGTCGTTTTGAAAAAGACACAAGGTCTCTGAGGATTCTAGTTTCTAATCTGTCCCCAGTCATGAATAGAAGTCATGTGACTTCTAAGGAAATGAAGGCAGGAACAAAGTGAGGTTTCTGGATTACCTTGTGAATCTCCACTAACCCTTCATTACCTTGATCTGTGTTAGAGCACACAATGATAGAAGGAACACGAGCTCTCAGCATCCTGGATCATCATTTAGGAGGATGGGATAATTTTGTGTTCAAGAACCAAGGCTCTGGAGTCAGAACACTTCTCTTCTGTTTCACCTCTATAAATTCATTAACAACAGTGACATTAGAAAACTGATTTAATCTCTTGATTTTGTTTTCCATTTTGCTCAGTTGTTCCTCTGCTTTTCTGCACCAATCAGTTCTCATTCATAGTTCATCTCAATGTAATCATTTACGATTTCCATTTTTATTAATATTTAATATTGTGATTAAATTCTGAGTGATATCCAATACACAAAATTAATGTAAACCTTTACAATAGAACCATGTAAATTTACCAAATAATTTTTGGCAGATGCTCATATCTGTGTCTTAGATGTTTCAAGTAAAACCACTTATTCTGTGAAAAATAAAAACTTTATTGGTGCAGATATGGTCCTACACAGTCCTTTCGCCTTCAGTCTTCCCTAGAAATAGTAACTAAGCAATATATCTCAAAAGTCACACTTGGGGAAATTTAGTTTATGTCAATAGGTTTTTCATGAATGTGTGACCAATAGAATAATCAGGATTCTGCTCTCATAAGGGGGGCCCACACTTAGGGGTTTAATGCTCTGTGGTGCTTGGGATTTAATGCTGTGTTGAATTTTTTAAACAACTTTATTTTTGAATTTATGTTCTGTAATTAAAATCTGATATAAAATGGGGCAGGTGCCGGGGTTTGGATCCTGAATCATGTACGTTCTCACCTGCTGCACCTGCCACATCTCTCCAGGATAATTTCTTGGCTACTTGTAACACTACCTCTGCCATTAAAAGGCTTATATTTTGTGAATATTTTATTGAGTAGGCACTGCTGCTGCTGTTCCTTGTCCTTGGCATGCTCCTGATCCTGAATCTATCCACACCTATGACTAGTGCTCTAATTCACAAAACAGGGACCTTGTGCTTCTGTGTACATTTGCACTTACCCCACAGGTATCTCTATGCCCCTAAAATAACATGATAAAAAATAAAATAACAAACATCAAAAGAGAAAGTCGGTTGAAGTAAAAGTTCTTTTTTTCTCTCTGCATTTTCAACAAGTAGCCTAGAAACTTTGCAGTGGGCTTCTTAAATTATGCAGCCAGTACCAGTTAAAGCACTAACTCAGTGCAAATCCGGGACACTGTCATATCTTTGCTCTTTGCCCTACTTCCCAAATTTATATATTGAAGCCTTAACCTCCAATGTGACAGCATTTGGAGATGAGGTCTTTGGGAGGCAATTAGGGTCATCAGAGTGGAGTTCTCATTATGGGATTAGTGGCCTTATATAAGAAGAGGAAGTGCCAGGTGAGAACAAAGGGAAGGCAGACATCTGTAAGCCAGAAAGAAAGCTATTACTGGTTGGCACCTTGATCTTGTACTTCCCTGGTTTAGAAATGTCACTGAGCAAATGAAAGCACAGTTTGATTAGAATCCAAGCCCCTGTGGGCTGGGAGCCCATGGACAGCAGCAGTCATAGCTATGAGCAGCGCCCTTGGGGAATAAAGACCAAGCCCACTCAATAGCACAGAAAGCCAAGACAGAGCACTAAAATAGCCATAGCCACTCACCTGGGGCTACAGCAGAGGGAGGGCAGACTGGGCTGAAACTCTGTGGGGACATCTGGGATTTGGAGGGCACTCAGAGTTTTTCCTGAGTTGCGGCCACAAAAGACAGTGGACAGTGTGCTCCATCCCTGAGTTGTGGGAAAAAGCACCAGCCCCGCCACCTCGAAAATTCATCCTTTCCCAGGTGAGGCAAAGAAATGAAAATTGAGTCTCATTAACAACCAGCATCTATCCCACCCTCTGAAAATCCTCTTATGCAGAACACCAGGGCTACATTCCAAGGCATAGAGTAACTGACACTATTAGCCACTGGTAAAAAGCTAGAGGATAACTGAACATTTCCTGGTCTTGAAAATCTACCCAGGAAAGTAAGACTTGTCAGTGTTGTTTAATGTGGGCCTTCAAAGGCTCATCAAAATCGAGTAGAGGGAGCCACAAACAATAGGACACCAACCCCCATAGGGAAAATTTGGCAGGCTCCAAAACCCACTAAGATAGCCAAAATGGTGAAACAAAGAAACAAATTCCAAATGAAAGAACAAGAGAACTCTGTTGAAGATGAGATCAATTAAATGCAGCTAAGCAAATTATCAGAGGTAGAGTTCAGAGCCATGATCTTGAGGAAGCTCAACAGCAAGAGTAAGGACATCAGCACCATGAGTAAAGATATAGAAACATTGAAAACCAAACAAGTGGAAATGAAGAATGACATAGCAGAAATAAAGAACACATTGGAAGGACTAACCAGCAGAGTAGAGGAAGCTGAGAACTGGAACAATGAATTAGAAGACAGGGTAGAAAAAGCAACCAATCAGAAAACCAAAAGAAAAAAACAATTATAAAACAGGAAGATAGCTTAAGAGAACTGTTGGACAACTGAAAACATAATAACATTCCCATCATAGGAGTCACTGAAGAGGAAGAAAATGGGCAAGGGTTAGAGAATATGTTTGAAGAAATAGTGACAGAAAATTATCCTAACTAGGTGAAGGAAGAAGGCATTTAAGTTCAAGAAGCACAGAGAGCCTCAAGTAAGAACGTAAACAGGCCCACACCAAGACACACAGTAATTAAAATGCCAAAAGTTGAAGACCAAGAGAGAATCCTAAGGCAGCAAGAGATAAGCAGCAGGTAACCTATAAAGGAAACCCCATAAAGTTCTCAGCTGACTTCTCAACAGAAAAACTACAGACCAGAAGGGAGTGGCATGAGGTAATCAAGGTCATGAAAAACAAGGATCTGAATTCAAGACTATTCCATCCAGCAAGGCTATCATTCAAAATAGAAGGTCAAATAAAGAGTATTCCAGACAAAAAAAGACTAAGGGAATATATTAACACCAAACCAGCACTGCAAGATATGCTAAAAGGACTGCTGTAATTAGTAGAAGAAATAGGAAGTAAAATAGAACCACACTAAACAAAAATGGCAATAAATAAGTACATATCAATTATCACCTTAAATGTGAATGGTTTGAATGCTCCAATATAAAGACACAGAGTAGCTGACTGAAAAAGAAAGCATGACTCACATATATGTTGTCTACAAAAGACCCACCTCACAACAAAAGACTCACATAAGTTGAAAGTGAAGGGATGGAAAACAATCTTTGAAGCAAAGAGAAAGGAAAAAAAAGCTGGGGTAGCAAGCAATCCTCATATTTGATAAAGTAGATATCAAAATAAAGGCCATAACTAGAAATAAAGAAGGCCACTACATAATATTGAAAGAATCTATCCATCAGGAAGATATAACCTTGGTAAACATATATGCGCCCAATATAGGAGCACCAACATATATTAAAAATCTTTTGGAGAACTTCAAAGGAGAAATTGACAGCAATACAATCATAGCAGGAGTCTTCAACACCCTGCTGACATTACTGGATAGATCCTCTAGATACAAAATTAGCATGGTAACACAGACTCTAAATGAAGAGCTAGATTAAATGGATTTAACAGATATCTACAGAGAATTACACCCCAAAACTACAGAATTCACACTCTTCTCAAGTGCACATGGGATATTCTCAAAGATAGACCACATGTTAGGGCACAAACGAAGGCTCTACAAGTGTAAGAAGGTTGAAATCATATCAAGCATCTTCTCAGATCACAATGGCATGAAACTAGAACTTAATTTCAACAAGGACATGCAAAGACATTGCAAAACATGAAGGCTAAATAGTATGTTATTGAACAATGAATGGGTTACCATGGAGATCAAGGAAGAAATTAAAAACCTCCTGGAAACCAATGAAAATGAACAAACAACAACACAAAATCTATGAATGCAGTAAAAGCAGTTCTGAGAGGGAAGTTCATAGCACTACAGCCCTACCCCAAGAAGCAAGAAAAATTTCTAATAGACTATCTGACCTCACAACTTAGAGAGAAGGAAGTAGAAGGAAGGAAATAGTAAAGATCAGAGCAGAAATAAATGACATGAAGACCCAAAAAACCATTTAAAAGAATCATTGACACAAAGAGCTGGTTCATTGAAAAGATAAACAATAGTGATGGACACTTAGCTAGACTCACCAAGAAACAAAGAGAGAGAACCCAAATACACAAAATCAGAAAAGAAAGAGGAGAAATAATAACTAACACCACCGAATACAAAGAATTGTTAACAAATATTATGAACAATTATATGGCAACAAATTCGACAATCTAAGAGAAATGGACAAATTTCTAGAATCACATAGTCTCCCAAAACTGAACCGGGAAGAGATAGAAAACTAGAACAGTGCAATAACAACAAAAAAAATTGAAGATGTAATCAAGACTCTTCCAGCAAACAAAAGCCCAGGCCCAGACGGCTTCACGGGGGAATTTTACCAAACATTCAAAGAAGAACTAATACTCATTCCCCTCAAACTATTTCAAAAAATTCAAGAAGAAGGAAGACTTCCAAACTTGTTTTATGAGGCCAGCATAATTCTAATTCCAAAACCAGAAAAAGTCTCTACAAAGAAAGAAAACTACAGACCAATATCCTGATGAACACAGATTCCAAAATCTTGAACAAAATACTAGCAAATCGAATCCAGCAATACATCAAAAAAATTATTCACCATGACCAAGTGAGATTCATCCCAGGGATGCAAGGCTGGTACGATATTTGCAAATCAATAAATGCAATACACCACATAAACAAAATGAAAGATAAAAATCATATGTTCATATCAATAGATGCTGAAAAAGCATTTGACAAAATCCAGTACCCATTTCTGAAAAAAATGCTCAGCAATCTGGGAATAGAGGGATCATATCTTGACATAATAATGGCCATATATGAAAGACCTACAGCAAACATCATACTCAATGGGCAAAAATTAAAAGCATTTCTCTTATAAACAGGAACCAGACAAGGATGCCCACTTTCACCACTCATTTAACATAGTAGTGAAAGTCTTAGCCACAGCATTCAGACAGGAAGGAAAAGATAAAAGCGATCCAAATTCGAAAAGAGCAGGTGAAACTGTCATTATTTGCAGATGACATGATACTATATGTAGAAAAACCCAAAGACACCATCAAAAATTTTCTAGACTTTTTTTTTTCTTTTTATTTTTTTAATGAATTATTTATTTATTTTTTTGTTACAGATATTTTACCTTTTTACCCCATTGGCACCCCCCACCTCACCCCACCTCCGCCCCGTCCCCGGCTTAGTTGTCCATGTCCATTGGTCGTGCATACATGCATATAAGTTCTGTGGTTTATCTCTTCCCTCCCCTGACCCCCTCTTCTGAGGGTTGTCAGTCTGTGCCCTACTTCCATGTTTCTGGGTCTACTGTATTCCTCAGACTGTTATGTTCATTATATTCCGTATATAAGTGAGATCATGTGGTATTTGTCTTTTTCTGCTTGGCTTCTTTCACTTAGGATAATACTTTCCAGGTCCCTCCATGTCGTCTCAAAGGATAAGAGATCTTTCTTTCTTACCGCTGCATAGTACTCCATTGTGTATATGTACCACGGCTTTGTTATCCATTCGTCTACTGATGGACACTTGGGCTGTTTCCAGATCTTAGCTATTGTAAATAGTGCTGCTATGAGCATGGGGGTACATATATTCTTTCTGATTGGTGTTTCAGGCTTCTTATATTCCTAGGGTATATTCCTAGAAGCGGAATCACTGGGTCAAATGGAAGTTCAATTTTTAATTTTTTGAGGTAGCACCATATTGTTTTCCATAGCGGCTGCACCAGTCTGCATTCCCACCAGCAGGGTATTAGAGTCCCCTTTTCTCCACACCCTCGCCAACACTTGTTGTTTGATGAATTGTTGATGGCGGCCATTCTGACAGGTGTGAGGTGATACCTCATTGTTGTTTTAATTTGCATCTCTCTGATGATTAGTGATGTTGAGCAGTTCTTCATATGTCTTTTGGCCATTTGTATGTCCTGTTTGGAGAGGTGTCTATTCAGCTCCTCTGCCCATTTTTTAATTGGGTTCTTTGTCTTCCTTTTGTTGAGTTGTATGAGCACTCTATATATATTGGAAATTAACCCCTTATCTGATACATCAAGAAATTGATGGCATTCTTATACACCAATGATGAACTCACAGAAAGAGAAACTAAAAAAAAAAAAAATCCCATTTACCATCGAGGCAAAAAAAATTAAGATACCTTGGAATAAACTTAACCAAAGAAATAAAGAACCTATTCACAGAATACTACAGGTCATTGAAAAAAGAAATAGAGGAAGATATAAAAAACCAGAAGCACATACCTTGGTCATGGATTGGAAGAATTAACATCATTTAAATGTTCATACTACCCAAAGCAGTCTATAGATTCAATGCAATCCCCATCAAAATACCAATGACATACTTCACAGAACTAGTACAAATACTTCGAAAGTTCATATGGAACAAAAAAAGACCTCAAATAGAAGAACAAAGTTGGAGGAATCACATAACCAGATTTCAGGTAATGCTACTAAGCCACTGTAATCAAAATAGCCTGGTACTGGCACAAGAACAGGCATATAGACCAGTGGAATAGAACACAGAACTCAGAAATAAACCCAAGACAATTTGCTCAAGTAATATTTGACAAAGGTGGCAAGAGCATATAGTGGAGTAAAGACAGCCTCTTTAATAAATGGTGTTGGGCCCTGGCCAGTTTGGCTCAGCGGTTGGAGCGTCGGCCTGCGGTCCGGAGAGACCTGGGTTTGGTTCCCGCGAAGGGCATGTACTTCGGTTGCAGTTTGTCCCCGGCCCTGGTTGGGTCGTGAAGATGGCAGCCACTTGATGTGTCCCTTCACGTCGATGTTTCTCTCACTCTCTCTCTCTTCCTCTCTCTCCCTCCCACTCTATCTGTACAAAAAATGGAAAAATGTCCTCGGGTGAGGATAAAAAATAAATAAATAAATAAAAATAAATGGTGTTGGGAAAATTGGACAGCTATATGCAAAAAAATGAAACTAGTTCATCAACTTACACCCTATACAAGAATGAACTCAGAATGGATAAAACACTTAAATGTGACTCATGATTCCATAAAAATCCTAGAAGAAAATGTAGGCAACAAAATTTCAGACATCATATGCAGCAGAATTTTCACTGATACACCACCTAAGGCAACAGAAACAAAGGAGAAAATGAACACATGAGACTACATCAAACTCAAAAGCATCCGCACAGCAAAAGACACAATCATAGAAATGGAAAGGCAATCCACTGTATGGGAGAACATAATAGCCAATGATATATCTGATAAGGAGTTAATTTCCAATATCTATATATAGAGTGCTCATACAACTCAACAAAAGGAAGACAAAGAACCCAATTAAAAAATGAAAAGAGGAACTAAATAGACACCTCTCCAAACAGGACATGCAAATGGCTAAGAGACAGATGAAGAAATGCTGAACATCAGTAATCATCAGAGAGATGCAAATTAAACCAACAATGAGGTATCACCTCACACCTGTCAGAATGGCCGCCATCAACAAATCATCAAACAACAAGTGTTGGCGAGGGTGTGGAGAAAAGGGGACTCTAATACCCTGCTGGTGGGATTGCAGACTGGTGCAGTCACTATGGAAAACAATATGGTATTACCTCAAAAAATTAAAAATTAACTTCCATTTGACCCAGTGATCCCACTTCTAGGAATATACCCTAAGAAGCCTTGAACGCCAATCAGAAAGAACATATGTACCCCCATGTTCGTAGCAACACTATTTACAATAGCGAAGATTTAGAAACAGCCCAAGTGTCCATCAGTAGACAAATGGATAAAAAAGCTGTGATACTTATACACAATGGAGTACTATGCAGCTGTAATAAAGAAAGATCTCTTATCCTTTGAGACAACATGGAATGACCTGGAAAGTATTATCCTAATTGAAACAAGCCAAACAGAGAAAGACAAGTATCATATGATCTCACTTATTTGTGGAATACAATTAACATAACAGTCTGAGGAATGGGGTAGTCTCAGATATGTGGAAGTGGGTTACAAACTGACAACCCCTAGAAGAAGAGGTGGTGGAGGAGAGAAAACTTCTACTTCTTCCACTAAAATATTTTAACTCAAAGTTCAGAAACCAGCCTCAACCCTGTTCTGTGTTGACTGACCCTCTGTCGCACACTATGGATCAGAGTGCTGGATGCCATTCTTAAATAACCGTTCCCTTTCAGACTACAGAAAAATGTTTCCAGATTTCCCTGAGGAATCCTTGTCCTTTCTTGAAATTCCTTCATATTTTACCCGAACATGTGCTGTCTTCTCACTTTTTTGTGTGTTTCATCAAAAAGATAGGCCTAGAGAAAAACTGAATGAGGCAAGTCTTGAAAGTCAATTCTGTGAGCTGCTTTAAGAAACTAATCAAATCCAAAGAGGGCACTGTGGGAACCTCTGGTTTGTAGCCAGTTCATCAGAGTACACAATTTGAGTTGCACAATAGTAGGAAGATATACCCAGATTTAATACATTAGTTATATATTATGAAGCCTGAACCAGCCCTATCCCTATTGAAGAGTTCAGGATTAATAGACTAGAACCAATTGCAGAAATTCTGTTGGGAAAAAAAAATCTAAGAATTGTACAGGATTGAAAAAAATAATAATGAGTTTCCCTGTGGAAATAAGCTCTGGGTCCAGAATAAGTACATGGGTTATCTATGTCTGGTGACATTCTGTTTCCCAGGATAGGGAGTTAATCAGATACCAGGGCTCTGTTGTCATCCCTCGCCCTCCTCAGGGTCTTCTAATACATGCAAAGTTCTCACTCTGGAGGCTTTGCTCACAGTACAAAAACATCCTTCTCAGCAAATGGCATTCAGAAGGATGCTAAGGGAGATTTGCTAACTTCTCCAGGTGTCCCTGCTGGTAAGTATGGTTTTAAAAGTATGGATTCTTCTCTGTGGCCAGTGGAGCACACAGGAAAGGGTAGTAGGTGATCAGATATGTACAGAGAGGAAAACTTCCTGATGGAGAGTAGGGAATAAGGGGATTGACTGTAAGAATGTGCCAGCACAATCTCTTAGATACATTTCAGCAACTGCTGTCTTCACTCTTTCTAACACATTCATATCCATTTCTGGGTGCAACTTGTACATCTTTAGACAACTTTGTTATTGTTTCTGTGCACTAAATCTCGGCACCGGCCTGGATGCTGTCTATTTACTGATCTATTGAGGTTCTTTCTCTTTGTGTTTTCTGTCTTCTTCTCATTGCTCTCTTATTCAGCACCTTCTAATCTAGTTTAAAGGTTGGTAAATGCCCCCATCCTGAGCAATAACCCTGCAATATAGGTATTTTAGCCTTAGTTTATAGGTGAGAAATCTCAGACTCAAAGAAGGGAAATAATTTAACCAAGTTCATATGGAAATGAGCAAAAGAACTTGGCTTCAATTCCTAATTTCTGCATCTAAATATTGTGCCATTTCCCAGACTGTAAGCTCTAACTAAGTTAGCTGAACGGAAGTCACAAAAAAGAAATCTGATTGTAGGATTCTCTTTCATCTCCTCCCCAAACTACCTCAATTTAAATACTACTCCTTGCCCCACCTTCACTGGTGAGGGTGTGTGTGTGTGTTGGGGGATGTCAATGGGGGAAAAAAGGAGAGATATCTGTTATACTTTCAACAATAAAGATAAGTGAAAAAAAAGAAATAACACAAATGAGTTATTTTGGGGTAATGAAGTTGCATTGTTCTAATTATGGTGGTAATTACATGAATCTATAAAATTCATAAAACTATGTACCCTCCCCTGAATCCCAAAAGGTTTAGTGCATGTAAAAACTGGTGGAATTCAAATGAGGTTTGTGGTTTGCTTAGTAAAATATTGTGCCAATGACAATTTCCTGGTTGTGACAGTAATTGTGGTTATGTAAGATGTTAATATTGAGGTGAATTGTATGTGGGAATTCTCTATTATTTTGGCAACTTCTATGTGAGATTAAACTTATTATTATTTTTTTTAAATACTACTGCTTGCATACCTCTGTTCAAATTAAGGATAGTTTTCTACATAGTTCTTATGTACTTCTTCAAACCTGTTTTTTTTTTTTTCTCAATCTGGAATTATTTTTTTCTTTGAATAATTATCTTAACTCATGTTTGCTATCTCCTTACTGTATCTGGGATAAAATTCTCTTTTCTAGAATTGCTTAATCTATGTGACCAAGACCCAAGCTGCAAATCACCCTTTCAAGACACACACACACACACACACACACACACACACACACACACACACAGGCTTTCATCCCCAGAAATACTTTTCTAATACAGTTTATCTAATGAAGCTTGTTTCTGTTTTGCATGGTATTGAAGTCTCATGGGATATTGAAGAAAGAAATAAAAGTTGTGAGTCTATGTATAAGGAAGTGGAGTACCTCAAAGGTGATCTATAACAGTACTGTGAGTCCTTCAGTCTTCTCTTGTCACTAAGGAGATAGCTTCCTGGTGGTGTGAATTAGATTTACATTCTTGGTGTTTCTAATTCTTCTAAAATGGGTAATTCTTATTTCTACTGAGCATTTCTAAGTACTAGACCCTATTTTTTTATAGGTACTAAACCCTATAGACATAGATAAATAGGTATATATGGTACATATCTGTCCTTATCTATCTATCTATCTATCTATCTATCTATCTATCTATCTATCTATCTATCTATCATCTATCTATCATCTATCATCTATCTATCTATTTATCTATCTATCTATCATCTATCTATCATCTATCTATCTATCTATCTATCTATCTATCTATCATCTATCCATCCATCATCTATCTATCCATCATCTATCCATCCATCATCTATCTATCCATCATCTATCTATCTATCTATCTATCTATCTATCTATCTATCTATCTATCTATCTAATCTATTGTCTATCATCTATCTATCTATCTATCTATCTATCTATCTATCTATCATCATCATCTATCATCTATCTATCATCATGTGTGTCTTAAAGAGAAAATGTTCTTGGTTACAGTGTGCTTAGATTTATTAAGTTGATATTTCATGATGACAACTTAGTATAGTAAAAGAAATTATGAATTTGATTTCAAGAAATGATGTGTATAAATTAACACACTTTATCTGACATTTTGTGTTAATGTACAAACCTGAACATTAATGTGTGTGTGTGTGTGTGTAAATCTGTACTTTTTTCTTGATAGTCATCAACAGAAAGACACAAATGACAAGGCTCTATTTTCCTATCATCAGGACAGAAATGAAGAGGAATATGTACATTCCATTCTAAGCCAACCCAGATTCAGAGGAGTATCCTGACATAAAGTTTTCTGTGGTTTTATTAATAAGATCTCAATGCAAGATTATTCTCTAATATTGGCACCAGCATAAAAGGAGAGACCAGAAGATAAATATGATATAAGAAATGGTATTTTGGGGTTTAACCGGTGGGAAGCCTGTGCAGATGCAAAATTGTCTTAGAAAGTTGTGGCTTGCTGGAATTATTATTTCTTTGAAAAATATGTTCTATATGTTCAGCTCAAAAATTATGATAGTTGTTATTCATTTTTTCATAAGACAGCTTTATTGAGTTATAATTCAGATATCATACAATTTGTTATTATGTTTAAGATATGTTTCTACTTTGTACGTAAAGTATATAGCCATCAATCAAATAATGTTTTTCTATACAATATGATAGAAGATTTTCAAGAAAATATTTTGTGTACTCAAGTAGCAATGGAACACCTTTATCTTAATAATTATTTTATTAACCTAAATGGCTGATTTGTATAACTGTTTCAACCACTAAAACTTTAAGTTGTATCAATGATAGCACAGAATGTGGACATCTATAATAGATACTCAGTCAATGTTGAACTAAAATCATTGAATTTAATTGAATGGATCTGGTGAAATCTTGTGGCCAAATTTTACCATTAAATTTTATATACCTTTAGGCCTCTATGAGGCAACAATATCAGTAGATATGATAGAACTTTTACTGACTTTGTTTTTTTTCTGTCTACTAAGAAAAGAGGAGACCTAATCAATGAACGAGAGGCACTTGGTCTATGACAAATTTCACTATAAAAAGGTCCAGAAGGATGGCCTCTCTTAATACCACCTTATTTCATCCCTACTCTTTCTTCCTTCTGGGGATCCCTGGGCTGGAACACCTGCATATCTGGATTAGTTTCCCTTTTTTTGTTGTGTACCTGATAGCTGTCCTTGGGAATATCAGCATACTTTCTGTAATTCAGAATCAGAGTAGCCTCCACCAGCCTGTGTTCTACTTCCTGGCTGTTCTGTCTTCTATTGACCTGGGCCTTTCCACATCCACCATTCCCAAGATGCTTGGCATCTTCTGGTTCAACCTGAAAGAAATATCCTTTGAGGGTTGTCTCATCCAGATGTTTTTCATTCACTTATGCACTGGCATGGAGTCGACTGTGCTCGTGGCCATGGCCTATGACCGCTATGTAGCCATCTGTAATCCACTTCGCTACACGTTGGTACTGACCAACAAGGTGGTATTCGTCATCATAGCAGTAATCTTACTGAGACCTTTGCCTTTTGTCATACCCTTTGTTCTTCTCATCCTACGGTTACCATTTTGTGGACACCAGATTATCCCTCACACTTACTGTGAACACATGGGCATTGCCCGCCTGTCCTGTGCCAGCATCAGAGTCAACATCATTTATGGCTTATGTACCATTTTTATCTTTGTGTGTGACATTATAGCCATTGTCATTTCCTACGTGCAGATCCTTGGTGCTGTCTTTCGACTCCCTTCCCATGATGCCCGGCTCAAAGCGCTCAGTACCTGTGGCTCTCATGTGTGTGTGATGTCGGTTTTCTACATTCCTGCATTTTTCTCGTTCATGACCCATAGGTTTGGTCAGAATATACCACACTACATTCATATCTTTCTGGCCAATTTCTATGTAGTAATTCCACCTGCTCTCAACCCTGTAATCTATGGTGTCAGAACTAAACAAGTTAGAAAACAAGTGCTGAACATATTTTTCAAGAAAAATATATAGCTCTGGTAAAGAATCAAATTGAAGAAGGGATGGTATTAATTCTCTGTTCAGAATATAAAGAGAACATTTGGAAGTTATGCAGACCTATCTCAGGGGAGCTGTTAGCCTGCTTCTCAAATGTAGAATGGAAAGTTAAGCCCATGTCAAGTGTACGAATAAAAGTGTTTTGTAATTTTTCATTATTTGGAAATAATTTTGATTCCTCATGTGGAAGAAAACCAACACTTCACTCTGCTTTCATTATGACTAAGCACATCACATTCCACAGGTACAGTCTATTTAAAGCAAAGTTGCCCCCTCTAAAAATCACCACAAACAAACAAAAACTAGAAAGCCCTTCATATCCTGATTTAAACCAAAATAGTGCATCTCCCTGATTAGTGCTTGTCCCCAAAATAATAGATGCTGGATTTCCTATCAAAACTAATGTTACTCTTGACTTTTTCATGTTAATGTTGGAAGATAGAAAACTGATACTATAAATATGTCATTGAGGAAGGTGGAGATTTTTTTAAAAAATGTTTCTTTATTGATTTTAGAGAGAGAAGAAGGGAGAAGGAGAGAGAGATAGAAACATTGATGAGAGAGAACATCAATTGGCCGCCTCCTGCATGCCCTCCACTGGGGATCAGGCCTACAACTTGGGCATGTGCCCTGGCCGGGAATCGAACCAGCCACCTTTTGGTCGATGCTCAACCATTGAGCCACACTGGCTGGACTTGGAAGGTGGAGATTTTACACCATGAACAAAATTTCAGAACTGTGGCAATCTTGTGAATTTGTAGTCTTTTTTTTTGTTTTAAAGTTGTTGTATTTATAACATCTTACTGATACCACTTTTTAAACAATTATTTTTCAAATAGTTTTGTCTCTGTGTCTTTTGCCTTTCCGTAGAAGAGTTTCACTTTTATAGAATGCTGGAAGTCTCAGATATATTCCAAGTTTAGTATTACCCAAGTATGTGTGTGTGTGTGTGTGTGTGTGTGTGTGTGTGTCTTAAGATGGAACACTAGTTCTATGTGATATTACTCAGGGTTGTTTAGTTCTATGTGACAGTATTAACATGATGTGCAAAAAGAATTAAAGAAAAAATATGTTCGTAAATCTTGGTCAACAGAACAAAAATTTTATCTATATTTTATTTAAGGACTTTTCAGAGTTTTTAATTAAGAACTATTCATTTGGAACATTAAGATGCTATTGGCATTAAATTGTTCCTCAGACCATTGCATGACAGTCATATTCTTTAGAACCCACTTTAGAGATATAGTCTACTTATTTTTATTGCAACTGAAAATATGGTGTCATAAATTCTTAGAGGGATTTTGTATTTTTATTATCACATACTGAACTTGAAATTCTTTGAAAATAATTAACCAATTATGCTCTGTAGTTATAGGCACAAGTGGCTTTTCCCAGATCCCGTTGTGACATTGAATTCATCCTTTATCCATTTATTCTATTTATGGAATAACTTCTAATTTACATGGCCCCAATTGTGTATTGACTGATTTAGAAAGTATTCATTCTCATTATATGTTTTGGGCAATTTGTGAAAAATCAGTATTTAGTATTTTAAAGTTGGTAGACTTCACCAGTACATACACCTACGCTTAGAGTTTCCTGTGTTAGAAGCTAGCTAACCAACTTCTTTAATAGGAAAAAGACTATTAAGGTCATCCATTTCTTCCTACAGTTGCGATGAATGTCATCAGTGAATGCATCATAGGATCCACATCCCTCTAGCTTTTCCTTGTGTTTAGGGTGTAGGCTGATGATTCACAAGGCTTTTTGGGATTTACCCCATATCAGCTTTAGATCTTCCCTTTGTTTCTATGAAACAGATAAGACCATTCTTCATGTTCTCCACCCTCCCTCAGGAGTAGAATACTATTACTTGTTACTTGAATCCAGCTAGTCTGGTAGCAGGAGCTAGGAGATAAGTATATTGCCAATTATGCCAGTTCAGTCTTAGGCAGGTGCTGTGTTTCTATGTCTTGAAAGTGGAGTGTTCTCAGTAATTCTTTCCCTTCTCTAGTGCTCTAGGAGACTTCTGATGAACCTGCCTCAGCATGAGGCTATAAAGTTTGTTTCTGACTCTTTCACTCAGCAACAGTGGGTCTTTAGTGGTCCTCTCCCTCCAGGGGCTAAAGATTTTTGTTCCTTAAGGGAGAGAAACTGGGCCTGCTTTATAATGAAGTCCTTCTGGAGCCTCTCATCTTGCCCCCAGACTTTCTCAGGAGTACCTACTTAAGGTCTATGGAGAAAACCTTAGTGGGTGTGAATTAATTCCTCTTTGTGTCATACACACATGACTCCCAGCCATTCTATATTTCGACATAGGTCCATACTCATCTTTGAGAGACTTGAACACATTCTCTATGGAGAAGCTACTTAGTTTGATATAGTTCCATTCATTTATTTTTGCTTTTACTTCCCTTGCCTTTGTGGTCAAATTCACAAAATCCAAGGGCCATGAGTTTAGTACTTATGTTTTCTTCTATGAAATTTATTGTTTCAGGGCTTATGTTCAGGTCTTGGATCCATTTCGGGTTACTTTTTGTATATGGAGACAGATAGCAGTCTACTATGAAAAGTCAATCAACTGAATGGGAGAAGATATTTGTATACAATGGCTCCAAGTAGGGATTAATATCTAAAATATATAAGAAACTCATACAACTTAACAAGAATCAAAAACAAACAATCCAATTAAAAAATAAGCAGAGGACCTAATCAGATACTTCTCACAAGAAGACATACAAATGACCAATAGATAATGAAAAGATGCTCAACTTCTCTAACCACTAGAAAAATGCAAATTAAAAATACAATGAGATACCACCTCACACCTGTTAGAATGGCTATTATTAATAAGACAAGCAATAACAAGTGTTGGAGAATGTGTGGGGAAAAATGAACACTCATTCTCTGTTGGTGGGAATGTAAACTGGTCTAACCACTGTGGAAAACAGTATAGAGGTTCCACAGAACAGAATAGAGTTCCATATAACCCAACCACTTCTGGGTCCCTACCAGAAAAATTTGAAAACATTTATTCACAAATATATATGCAGCCGTATGTTCATTGCAGCATTATTTATGGTTGCTAACACATGGAAAGAACCGAAGTGTCCTTGGATAGATGATTTGATAAAGAAGATGTGGTACTTATGGATATACAATGGAATACTATTCAGCACAAGAAAAGATGAAATATTGCCATTTGTGACAACATGGATGGATCTTGAGAATATCATACTAAGCTAAATAAGTTAGACAGAAAAAGTTAAGAACCATATGATTTCACCCATATGTGGGAAAGAAAACTGAAAGCAACAACTGAACTGTAAGGTATCTTGCCGAGGATGAAAGAGAAACGAAGCCGCAAAAGCAGGCAAGAAAATTTTATTGAAGCTTCCCGGGGGAGGTTCACTGGTCCATGTGGCGGGGGCCAGGGCAGTGACCCTGCTACTTTCACTGGGGAAGATTTATAGGGATGTTAGGGCTCTGGGTGGGGTAATTAGGTGTGGCATCAGGTGACTGGCTAGCTGCTGGGGAGATTCGAGTGTGGTGTATGTTGATTGGCTGAGAAGGGTGGTGGGACGTGACCAGGAGTGTCTTCTCAACCTCAGTCCCATCCAGGCAAGGCGAGGTGTCCCAAGGTAGGTTTTGATTTCTCCTCTGGCTGTCCATTTCCCTGGTCATGTGACCCCCACAGCCCAACAATCTTACATGAACAAACAACAAAAACAAACAAACTAAAACTCTTAGACACAGATAAGCGTATGGTGGTTACCAGAGGGAAGAGGCTCTGCTAGTAAAGGTTAAAGTGGGTTAAACATATACTGATGGAGAATCTTACTTTGGGTGATGGATACACATGCAATATACAGATGATGTATCATGTAATTGTACACTTGAAACCTATATAATTTATGAACTATTGTCACCCAAATATTTAATTTAAAAAACTTTATTAACTTAAAAAGTTTTATGGAAAAATTATTTGCACTGGCTTTTATGGCATCTGGTATCTGTTCCTGTAAGTAAGAGATCATGTGCCACTTTTTTTGCAGTTGACTGCCTTTCCTTAGATTTTGAATTAGTTAATTGCCCTGTGATTTCAACTATCTGAATGTTCAAGAAAATTGTGAGGTTTTTGGATCTAGCATGTTGTTTGTTTTTTATCCTCACCTGAGGACATTTTTTTGTTTTTTGTTCAGATAGAGTGGGAGGGAGAGAGAGGAAGAGAGAGAGAGAGAGAAACATTGACGTGAAAGGGACACATTGAGTGGTTGCCACCCGCACAACTCAACCAGGGCCGGGTACAAACTGCAACTGAGGTACGTGCCCTTAGCAGGAACTGAACCCGGGTCTCTCTGGTTTGCAGGCCGACGCTCTAACCACTGAGCCAAACGGACCAGGGCGATCTAGCATGTTTTTGTTTGCCATTAAGATTTTGAGTGATATGCTTTTCAAATTTCTATATTCTAAATAAAAACTATTAAGTCCTGGTAGATATTATAAATTATGTTGTACTGAGTGGAAGGACATCTATATATTCATTGTCAGCTTCCCACAACTGTATTTCTCAAAACATGGACTGTGGGCCACTGAATCATAAATATACAAGATGACTAATGAAAAGCAAATGGGATTTTATTTATGAAATGTATCACAGAAGTTTTTTAGTCTCATAATCTTACAGTGGGCCTGAGCATATGTATTTTTAAGAGGTGTCAAACCTTTACAATTTGGGGAACTATCATTCTAGAAAGTTGAGACTTGAGTATAAATGCAATTATTGGATGGAGAAAATGAGATAATTTTTAGAAAGTAAGATGGTTGAATGCAAAATTGGCTAACTGAAAGTTGGACAACTCCCTGGCCCAGTCCCAAGACACACACACACACACACACACACACACACACACACACACACCTGACTTGACCTGGTCCATAGGGAACTTTGTTTAATTACTGACCTAATATTCTTGATGTCCTATCTTCTAGAACTGTTTTCTGATTTTTGAAACTCTATAACTTGGCTAATTATCTATTTTCTATTTCTGTCATAGCACTTGTCATGTTGATGTATCATAATGTAATGTAACTAAATATAACGAAGTGGTTAAGAATATGAATCTGCTACCTAACTTCCTAAAGTCAATCTTGGCTTCACTTTTAACCATTTCTGTGACCATGGGAAAGTCAACTAATTTCCCTATCCCTCAGTTTTTTTATTTGTGAAAAGAGGATATTAATGCCACAAATTTTGTCTAGTTTGCTTGAGAATGTACTGGGTTAATGTATGTAAATAACCCAGAAGAGATTATGAGAATGTAAGCCCTATATAAGTTTTAGATATTATTATACTGAAAAAAAAATGTTTATATGTCTAAATCAATTTTATCAAGCTACTAGAACAAAATGTTTTTACCCTACTATTAATGTTCATGTATTGTAAAGCTCATTCTTTTTGTACACCCTTATTTACTATATGCTAGGAAGAAGCTATAATAAATGTAAATATCTGGTAAGAATAAACTGAATAATTTTAATTAAGATTTCCTCCCTCTGCCTCTCTCCACACACTTTCTGTTAGTGAGGCTTTCTAACAAAGTCACCTGTTCTCAGATACTCCTCAATATGGTAAGACTTTCTATTTTGATTAGAAATATATGCCCAACTCTGAGGTTTAGTTAGAATGTTCACTGGGTCTCTATCCAAACAAAGTCCTCCAGAATAGTCTTCACCACTAATAAAGATGATGATATTTTGTACTCACAGCTACCATACTTTTTCTTTTCTCAATTTTTTGAGGAATCACATAAGAAAAAAGGGTATGTTTACTGTGTATACCTCTAAGACCCTGAAACTGATTATAGACCTTACCTTATACTTCTCAGTATGCCTCTTAAAATGTAGTCAATAATTAAACATTGACTAAATGGATCTAAACGGAGAGTGTTCATGGAGGATAGAATGAAAACAATTCTGACATCTGAGCCTTTGACACCTGAGATCCTCATTCAGTGAGGTTTGGCTGAATATGGAATAATTCTCATGTAGGAAAATTATGGTTTTAAAGCTAGACAGACTTTAAATCCTGGCTCCTCTACTCACTAGCTCATTAAATATGAGCTTGTTAAACTATAAATATATGAGTGTTTATAGTAATTAACTCTAAAATATTGCAAAGGTTAAGTGATTATATATACAGATCGAAATAAAGAGATTGGAACATATTAAATTCTTAATAAATGTTGATTTTTTTCACATTTTTAGCTTAGGGAGGTGTAAATTACATGATTAAAATATTTTCCCAGCGGTCAACTGATTTCTCTGTGCCCCAGTTTGCACAGCTGCAGCTCAATTTTAGCTGTTATCTAAGAATCATGTAGGAAACTTAAAACATATATGCCTAAACTACCCCCATTATAGTTTTACTTTCTCTAGACTTTTATTTAAATGGAATCATAGAGTATGTAGTCTTTTCTGTCTGAATTTTATCAGTTAGTGTACTGCCTGTGAGATTCATCCATGTGAAGTTACAGAACACCAAAAAAAACACAAAACAACAACAACAACAAAAAACAAACAAACAAACAAACAAAAAACCCACAGGACTTAATGACAAAGAAAAAATAATAATTACTATAAAATTATGACAATTTAGCCAACAAGAGACTTTTTAAAAGTAAAAATGATTCTTGAAGACTCTAAGATAATGATTTCAAAAGACTAAGAAAATATAATGATTGGAGAATAGAATTGTGTAGCTAGAAAAGTATCAAAAAGTGAGTGTGAAATAAAGAAAACTTTAGATGAACAGAAAACAGAGTAATTCACACTAGGAGACTCACTAGAAAAGTCTGAAAATATGTACTTGTGAAGGAAGGTCATTTAGTCAAGAAGGAAGGACTAGGGTGGAAGAAGGGACATTCCTAAGTCTGATAATCTGAATGCTAAACCAAAAAAAAAAAAAAAATTGATTATATATCCTATTGATTTTAAATATCTCTTATTTTTAGACTCAGATGATTCTCCAAATTTTTTGTTCATTTGTTTTTTATTGTTTTTAGAAAACAATATTTTAATATTATGATAAAAAGCCCTATTTGGTAATATATCTGCCTCAATGTCATTATCGTTAAAACATCAAATATATCTTTGGATGAGTTACTTCTCATAAAATAACACTAGCTCTCTGACCATTAAAAGAGGATCTTGATAAAGAAACCACACAGTATGAGACAGATAATACAATGTTTGTTCAGATATTACTCACCAACAAAAAGGGTTTAGTTTAGAGGCTTTGGAAAACTAAAAAAATTAAGAAACCTGTCCCATATCTTCTTGGTTCTTACCCCATAAATAATGGGGTTCACCATGGGCGGGACCAGAAGATAGATGTTGGCCACAAATATGTGGACATGGGAAGACACATGGTGCCCAAACCTGTGGGTAAGAAATGAGAAGAAGGCTGGAGTATAGGACACTAAAATCACACAGATATGGGAACCACAGGTACCCAAGGTCTTGAGTCGGGCATTCTTAGATGGGAGGTGGAAGACAGTGTGCAGTATGAGGACATAAGAACAAATAATCAATATGAAGTCCACCCCTCCAGTAAGGAAGGCAACAATGAGGCTGTAGGCTCTTTGGATTCTGGTCTCAGCACAGGCAATCTTGATGAGGGCCATGAACTCACAGTAGGTGTGGGAGATAACATTGGTCCTGCAGTAGGGAAGCCAACATAACAGGAAGGGGTGAGGACTGAGAAGTACTGTGCCCCTGAGTAGGACAGCTAGACCTACCTCCCCAATTACAGAATGTGTCAGAATAGCTGAGTGTCTTAATGGATTACAAATGGCTACGTAACGGTCAAAAGCCATGGCCAGGAAGAAACCAGACTCCATGGTGGAGCAAGAGTGAATTAGGAACACTTGAGTGAGGCAGGCTTCAAAGCGAATCTCTCCATCATGGAACCAGAAGAGTCTGAGAAGTTTGGGCACAGCTGTAGTACACACAATAAGGTCAGCCACAGCCAGCATGCAGAGGAAGAGGTACATTGGCTCATGGAGGCTGGAATCTGTCTTGATTATAAACAGAAGCGAGCAGTTTCCCACTAAGGCCAAAAGGTAGACCACACAAAAGGGGATGGAGATCCAGATGTGGGCAGCCTCCAGCCCAGGAATGCCAATAAGAATAAAGGTTGATGGATGGACATTGGTCTTATTGTATGCTGACATAACCACAGTTAGACGTTTAACTTTCTCTTCATGGATTTTCCTCTAAAGCAAATAAATAATAACAAATATTTTGAAACCACTAATGAGTTAGCAAGCCAAAATGCAGGGATTGCAAGTCATGGAGTAATTACAATGTCTATAAATGTTTAGATAGAAATTATTTCATTATCTGAGTGTCAAATATTATTTCAGGGTTGTAATATGCAATGTGGCCGATCTATAGATGCTAAATGAGGTAAAATACCCAGGTACCAAAAATCAGTTAAATATATGAAAATCTGAAATCGTCCAACCATTGCAATGAAAATGATGCCAATTGAAAGCTGAAGAATGTGTAAGAGTAGTATTTGGATGAGTAAGAAAAGTGCAATTGTAAGAGACAAAATAGAGTGATACAGAAGAAATACAGAAGGTTTTTTTTTTTTTTTTAAATAGAGAATGGTTCTCTTTTTGTAAAAGATTATAGTAATAATAGTTTGAGACATGCTAAGTTACAGGGTGTGGCTTTGAAACTGAAATAGCAAAATTTGGAGAATGTGTCGATTATTGCAGAATTACCAAAAAGAGATTCATTCACAGTAACTTGATTCATCCAGGATGGCAAGAGTGGGCCTCATGACAGTGTGCCAGAAAATAAACAGCTCATTGCATTTACTCTTGACCTTAGCAGGGAAAAATTACAATAAAATTAACAACCTGTATTCTGAGCTTCCTTCACTTTCCTACATGTATTTAATTAGTCAAACAACTTCATGACTTGCTTTTCATTAAGTGTACTCTGTAGGCAGTCTACTTCCAAGCTTTCCTTCATAACTTTTCCTTTGCTCTGCATACTTCTCCTGTACTGTCTGGTCCCTGCCCCAACCCCCCACACCATGATTTGCTGATAAGACTTGTTCCAGTGTAATCTATATGCCAAACTGGCATATTTGCTCCCCTTCACTTTCAAAAAGTGTTCTGATAGTCTTATTAGGAACTAAGACTTCCAGTTTGGCATATTGATTATTTCAAATTAATGTTATTTGAGAAATAACTGGTGCAAGAACAATTTGACCCTCCTTTATCCCCCTGAAGTAGGAAATAAACCCTTGTGAAGGATCCTTCCCTCTACCAGGAGGGTCCAAGTCACCATTATCACCAGAAATAGGAAGGTTAGGCTAAGCAGGCTGTGTAAACAAAGCTGGTTACTTCTTTACTAATTTATTACCACAAGCCCAGACCTCCTTGTCTACTCAACTCTTCACAAATTTATTGTTTCCTTGTCTAAAAGTTATAAAAAGCTTCTTCTTTTTGTTATTTCTTTGAGTCTCATATTTTTTATGGATCTCTGTATTTATGAAATGATTTGTTTTGCTGTTCATTTATGTTATGTCAATTTAATTATATATCAACCAAAGAACCTAGAAGGAAAGAAGGAAAACATTTTCCACCCCTGCAAAAGTCATACTGTTCCCCTAACAGACAATTTGTTTTTCCTTTTCTTTTGATTAGAAAGATAACTGATACTATTCTCCAGACACTCCTTTTACTTCACTCACTATTATAGATACTTGTAGATTATAAAGTCTTTGTGATCAGAAATAAATAATTCTAAACCAGTGTCCATTGAAGTAGGGAATGAAATATGTATAGTAGACTGGACATCAATATTGAATTGCAATAATGACCCCTTTTGTCTGTTAATCTGTTGTTGAAGTTTCATACCCAAAGATTTTGGTTTTGGCTGTTTGGCCTCAGGGTCCCTAATGACAGATATTCTCTTTTGTCCAGGAGCTCTGAAAAATTTATGTAATGGAATTTCTAGATCATGATGTAAATTGGGACATGAAGAACACAGGGAAACCAGATTATTGAGAATTTATGTAATAATGTAATAGTTAAACATTTTAAAATGTTTAATGTGAGCCAGCTTTTTCCTGACAACATTCATGTTTTAACTTATATTATCCTCATTTTAAAATTATGAGAATTTAAGTTTAAACAGTTGTTTGTGTGGGAACTTATTTCTTGCCCACAAACTGATTCTAGTAATTAATTGCCCTAATGATGTGACAGTCTATTTTCATTTGTGCATACAAGTAAAATAATGGGGACTGTTCTGTATCTAAAATTAGGAAATACCCAAACCATTCATTTGATTGTGAATAATTATTGAAAATCCCCACTGTTTTAAAAGTCTGTACCGTAACCTATCCAAGTCTAAGCCTTTCTCTTCCTAATTAACCCTCTTTCATTGCATTTACTCTTGAAAGATAACTACCGTATACATACCTCAGAGGAAAATTAACATTTGTCACCAGATAAAAGCTCTTTCAATCTTACACCGTTCTACCCTTAGGTTTATGTACATATGCATTGAACTAATGCATTTTTTCATGCTTTCCCTTTTCTTGTCCTAAAATAAACTTATGTGTCCTTTTATTTATATTTGTGGTTCCATCAACATTCTCATATTTTACATGATTTTTTCACATGAATTATATAACCTTTACTCTTTCTATTTGCTCTATCTCATTAAACAATTTAAATATATTTTACCAATAGAAAATGTGTGGACCAATTATATAGTGAAAACATTCACACTGAAATAAATGCAAATGTCCAATCACATAAAATAAATCTTATCCTTACTTGCAGTCAGGCATTAAAAATTGAACATCAATACAGATCATATGTTATAATTTTAATCAACAGAATATAAAGATTTATGATAATAAGCATTAGTGAAGTCTGGGTTAAAGAGTGACTCTTGTGTACAACTGATTGGAGGAAATTGACCCAACATTTAGAGGAAGATTCTTTAGTAGCCATTATTATTAAAAGCAAACATTTTGGAAGAGTGATTTAACTACTTTCCATTCTAAGAAATAATGTTCACATATACACTTGGACATATATACAGTGATTCTTATTGTCACAGTGCCTGTAATAAAATAGAAATGGACCATTGAAAATGTTCATTAATAAAGTAATATTAAATTAAAAATATGTGGCATACTTTTATTATGCACTACCCAGAAGCACTTAGAATAAAGTTTATTTATATAAACTGACAGAATGAAAAAAATAAAGCAGAAATTTGATTTTTTTGTTAACATTAAAACACAATAAAATTAAACATATATGTATATATTTATAAATATGCTTATATCAATGGACATACATATATGTAACTATATATTATTATTAATTATGTATATTATTGTATAATAATTTTATATATACATGTGTAATCACATATATATCTATAAAACCATATTTATAAATACAGAATCAAACTGGATGCATATCCAACTTAAAAGATGTCTAAAATGTGGGGTAAGTAATAAGGAATGTGGAGAACATAATTTAGCTGTATCAGTATGGCTTAAATTTTTTAACAGTGCCAATGTATTTTATATATTCATATGTTAACTATATGGTTTAAGATAAGTAAATAAGTAATGCAGAGTTACAATTGTATTCATCAGAAAAAATCAAACCAAGAAATTACAAATAAGATTTTGCCTCTCATGTCTTGTAAAATATTAGCAATTATTCTAACCTCTTGAAATACCTTTTCTCATATTTTTTAGCATAGAGGACTGGTCACCTAGTTATTTCACAAAAGTGATGAAATGTCTTTGTTCTTCATGATGTAGCTTCACACATGTAACGCCTCAGTAACTTGGCTAGAATTGAAGAATCTACCCCCCTAACAGCTCCTCTGAGATTATTTTTTCTAGGAACTTTTAACCACAGGTCACACCCCTCTTCCATGTCCCTATGGTCTGTGCCCTTACCTGTCTTCTTTCTCTTGTCACATTGAATTTTATATCTCAGCATTTTTTGGAGGACATGTATTTGCATACATTTGGTGTTCCAATGAATTAGTAAAGTAAGAAAAGAAAAGGAGAAAATAAGAAATTGCTATTCATTTTCTGGTAAATAATTTCAATGTAAATTTAAGACAAACAGTAAAATCACTATGAATTTTGTATAGTTCATACTATTCCTAAACACTGTAGTACATTAACAGATTCCTTGATTACAATATTAAATCTTTCAGACACACACAGGGATCAGTCTTCAACAACATTGAATTCTGTCTGCATTTTGTTCTTTGTCTGACTACAGGATACAGAAAAAGAGAGAATGGACTGAAAGAAACTCATGTCTGTTTTTGAGGAGGACTAAAGTAAACTATAAAATCTTTTGGCTAAATTCTGCATCACTATCCATCTCTTAACAAAAATAAACTAAATCTACATGTATTGGTTTGTATTAGGTCCTGTCTTACATACACTGAAGGCATAATTCCCATTTAATTCATACAGAAGTTTTTGGATAGATAATCATACTTATAACACAGATAAAAGTAACCTAAAAATGGTCATTTATGTTTCCTAAAAATATTCTACCCAAGTCTAATTACAATGTTTGTAACCTTTACATTAACCCTGAGGAGATGAGTACTCCATTGGATTTTGTAAATGCAAAATTACATAATGCATGCAAGATTGCTTTGGGCAGCATGAGACATAGCTCAAATATAGATGTGCTCAGAATCAATGCATCTATACTCCCATCATTGTTTCATTAGTTTTCCTCTGATGTACTGAACCAAGTAGAGAAACCCATACACAGATTTATTCTCAAGGAAAGTTGGAGCCTGATCTCAACCCATAGAAGAGTAAAACAGAGGCTGTCTATTCAGGAGTCACAAGCCCATGTAGGTTCAGTTTACCCAAGAAATCTTACATAAGCCTGTTTTTCAGAGCCTTTTTGCTCTGACTACAGCGCTGAAACAATAACGTGGATGGAAGTGGCTGCACATTGCCTTACTTCTCCAGGGTTTTGTGGGGATCAGGTGAGCACCTACCTGTCTGAGAAAGCCATTAATTCTCAAAAGATCTACAACTCTTCCAACTGAGGTCAGTTATAGACATGTCTTCTAATTTCTGAGACTCCCATGAGGATGAAGTGGGGATGGCCTCTACTGGGAGGAAAGAAACCATTGGGAGTTGGGGGTTTGAGTTCAGAACTCAGGTTCTAAGTCTTTAGAGTTAATATCTTTTTAAAAATATATATATTTTTTATTTTTCAGTTACAGTTGACATTCAATATTATATTAGTTTCAGGTATACAGCTTAGTGATTGGACATTTTATAATTTACTAACTGTATTTTATAAATCACTAACTGATCATCCTGATAAATCTAGTATCCACCTGACACTGTACAGTTATTAGAATATTATTGACTGTACTCCCAATGTTATACTTTACATTTCTGTGAGTGTTCTGTAACTACCAATTGTACTTCTTATTCCCTGCCCCCTTTTTATCCATCCCCTACCTCAATCTTGCAACTGTCAAAGTGTTTTTCATATCTGTATGCTTCTGTTTTGTTTGTTCATTTATTTTGTTTTTTAGATTCAGTTGGTGACGAATATGCATTTATTGCCATTTTATTGTTCATATTTAATCTTTTTTTCTCTTCTTCTTCTTAAAGAAGATCCTTTAACATTTTATGTATTAGTGGTTTGGTGGTAATAAACTACTTCAGCTTTTCCTTCTTTGGGAAGTTCTTTATCTCTTCTTTGATTGCTAGGTAATCTTGGTTGTATGTAGGTCCTTGCCTTACATCACTTTGAATATTTCTTCCCTGCAAAATTTCTGTTGAGAAATCAGCCTATAATCTTATGGGAGCTCCCTTTCAGGTAACTAATTGCTTTTCTCTTGCTGCTTTCAACATTCTTTGTCTTTAAACTTTGGCATTTTAATTATGATGTGTCTTAGTGTAGGCCTCTTTGGGTTCATCCTGTTTGAGACGTTTTGTTCTTCTTGGACTTGTATGTCTATTTCCTTCACTGGGTTAGGGACATTTTCTGTTATTTTTTCACATAGGTTTTCAATTCCTTGCTTTGAAATTCCTTGTTTTGATGTTGGTATGCTTGAAGTTTTTCCAGAGGCTCTTTATACAATTATTCTTCTTCTTCTTCTTCTTCTTCTTCTTCTTTCTTCTTCTTCTTCTTCTTCTTCTTCTTCTTCTTCTTCTTCTTCTTCTTCTTCTTCTTCTCCTCCTCCTCCTCCTCCTCCTCCTCCTCCTCCTCCTCCTTCTTCTTCTTCTTCTTCTTCTTCTTCTTCTTTTTTCTGGACTCTTTTTGTTTCCTTTTTTGCTATTCTAATTTGGGTATTTTTTTCTTTGTTATCTTCCAAATCTATGATTTGACCCTCTGCTTCATCTACTCTCCTGTTGATTTCCTATAATATATTCTTCATTTCAATTAATGTATTCTTCATTTCTCATTAGTTCTTTTTTATGTTTTCTAGTTCCATTTTTATGTTTCATATCTCTTTGTTGAAGTTCCCACTAAGTTCATCTACTCTTTCCCTAATTTCATTAAAAGTCCTTATAATCAGTGTTTTGAACTCTACATCTAGTAGATTGCTTGTTTCCATTTTGTTTAGTTCTTTTTTGGAGTTTTGTTCTATTCTTTTGTTTGGGACATATTTCTTTGTTTACTCATTTTGGCTGCCTCCCTGTGTTTGTTTCACAGGCAGGAGCTGCTATGTCTCCCAGGATTGGTGAAGTTGCCTTGTATAGTAGGTGTCCTGTAGAGTACAGTGACATAGTCTTTCTGATCACCCAACCTGGGTACTTCAGGTACACTCCCTGTGTTGACTGTGTACACCCTCCTGTTATAGTTGAGCCTTGACTCCTGTTGGCACATCAATGAGAGGAATTTAATCCCAGACTGACTGACTGCAAGGACCAGCTTCAACCACTATGGACAATCAGTGGCACAGGAGATTACTCCATGGAGCAAGGCTTACTTCAGTGGGGCTCCGGTGCCCACTGAGTCTGCCCCTTGAGTGTGTCACTTGTGGAGGTGGTTGGGTGGTGTTTCTATGTAAATACCTGTGGCACTTTAACAGTCATTTGAAGATATGCAAAAAGATGGGGGAAAAGTTGCATTGCTTGACAAGAACATCCCCAGATGAGTTTGAACAAGGTGAGATGCTGGCTTCTCATATTTGTCTATAAACAAGGTCATTTTTGTTTTCTTCTCAGTGCTATTTTTTGTTTTGTTTTTAATTATTTTTTTAATAACTCTACTGTTTAAAATGGCCCCAAGGAGAGCACTACAATGCAGTAAACTTCATATTTTTTATTTATTTATGGAGTGCACTGGAATAAAATAATACTTTTCTAGTGTTCCTAGGTGCACAAAGGTTGTAATGTGCTTAGTTCAAGGTCAATGCATCTAACTTATGGGACATCCAGATGAAGAGGAAATTCGTCTATCAGTATATAAAGCCATACTGGAATGTACTAAAGTAGCATCTGTCGTGTGTGGTAAAGGTATTAAAAAAGATAAAAAATGGGCTAAGTTTGTAGGCTCATGAGATGACAACTAATACAAAAAGTGGAGTAGCCAGCACTGTTGTGAGGTCAAAGATATTTACAGTTATGTCACTATCATCCAGAACTAGAAAAAGTCACATTCTTCTTGACTGTGCTCACTGGCTAGCACATTTCAAAAGTCATTATGGCATGAGAAATATTAAACTTACAGCTGAGGCAGGTTCAACTTATCAGGAGGCTGCAGAAGAATTTTTAAAATGTATGCTAAGTGTATAGGACAGGAATCTGTGGAAGAGCAGGTTTTCAACACTGATGAGACTGGCTTGTTTTGTAAGGATATTGGTGAATGAATATATATAATGTAAGTGGACTCCAAGTTCCTGACTTATAATCATTGAAAGACTGTGTAATTACTCATTTGTAAGAACCATGTCTTAAATGAGTTGTCTTTAAGAATAAACACACATAAAACAGGATTGTGTCTTTATTGATTGACAAAAAATGTGACAAGAGGCTACAGGAAGCTAATGCTACATTCCCCCCGGGAGCAGTGGTTCCATATTTTCCAAT
This sequence comes from Molossus molossus, assembly GCF_014108415.1. Classification (NCBI taxonomy): domain Eukaryota; kingdom Metazoa; phylum Chordata; class Mammalia; order Chiroptera; family Molossidae; genus Molossus; species Molossus molossus. The sequence goes on from NW_023425348.1 coordinate 48,170,017, forward strand.
TCGTTGTTCGCAGTGACTTTATGGAACATCACTGAGAATAATGAGAATTCACTATGTGTTTGTGTGAATACATATATATGTGTATTTGAACACATATGCACAAACACACATGTCTAGGGGTGGGCTTGCTCTCTCTTGCCCCATGGGAAAACTCATGGATTGAGGGAATCTCTCTTGAGCAGAGCAGTGCCAGGTTGGAGGAGGGATGATGTGGATCAAGTAAAACTTTACTTCATATTGTTTCGATCTGTCTTCTCTCTTTCTGTGCTCCACCGAGGCCCTGTAACTTCTCATCTGGATTCTGGAACTCTCAAAAGGTATTTTCATACATTAGTGGTTGTTGACTTGGTGTTTCTATGAGGGGATAAGTACTACCTCCTATTCTGTCACCATACAACCCTAAACTTCACTGTTCTGCCTTCATTTCCTAAAAAGCCAGAGCTCCTCATGTCTGTCTCTTACTGAGTCAGAGCCAGATTAGACACAAGAGTCATCAGAGACCTTGTGTCCTTTACAAAATTGGCTCTAGGGGATTTTCCAGTGGAAACTCCTCCCAGGCAAAGAGAAGTGCCTTCATAAAGACTGAGCAGGGTTAGACAAGACAGACAGGATTCCTGGTGCTTGGTCTGGTGAGTCTTCCTATGTCCTTACTTCATAGTGATGGATGAAGGAAAGAAGAGGCATAGGAGATGAAGAGAAGACGCATAGGATAAATTTTGGGGAAAGAAGACTGAGGCTGAAACTTAGGAAAAGAATAAGATCATATTTAGGAAGGGCCATATAATACTAGTAAACATATTTGGATTTCAATCTAAATCCTTTTGTTGTACATTTTAGAAAAATCAATTTCCTGTATCTAAAGAATGATGGATAACTATTTTTGGAGTAGGTTCAAAATGTGTTAAAGGAATTACTTGTTTAAAACTAAGAACACATTTAGGGTTTTTATCTTTCTTATCTATATTTTATACCTGGACAATGCTTGTTATTTACTTTCCTTTCATTTACAGAGTGAATGAGTCTCAAAGTTGGTTTCAACACAATTAGTCTGATGGTGGAGCTCATGCTTTTAAGCACTGCAAAGTTCTGTGCTGAAATAAACCCAAGGAATGATGAGGGTTTGAATTAGCCTTAGTAGAGTGGAACAAATGTACTGATTTTAAAGATACCGAAGAAGTAGAATCAGTTATATTTTTTTAATGGTTGGGGAAGAGAGGAAGATGCTATTCAGATTTTTTGATCTAGTCAGTTCATTGAATAATAATGATGCAAGACAAACTACAAAAGTTTGCTTTTCTGTATATATATTTTAATTATTTCTACATCGGCTCTCTACTTAACCAACTACTAAAATCCTAAGGCAGAATATAATTATCTGAGTTGAGATATAATACCCTCATCAATTTATTTTTGACCGTAGAATATAATACCATCCTTCCTTCTAAGAACAACAATGAAAAAAAAACTCACAAAAATTAGAAAGGTAGCTTATTTTCTCCTTTAATGATTAGTCCTGCCCCTATTAACTGAAGTAATTTTTCTTATTTTTTGAGAACCTATTGCATGTAGATATAATGAAAAAAATAAAAACATCATTTTTCTAACTTTTGAGACTATTTGCCTACATTCCTGATCTTCGGAGATGTTATTTGGGAATATAAAACCTTATCTAATGTAAGAACTTGCCATTGGAATTTATACTGGTAGATAAATCACAGAAAACTGCTTGTGTAACTGAATCCTACATTCACCTCTATGTTGTCCATGTCATACATTTTTGCTGTGTTCACTTTTCCATTACAAGGCCAGAACATTCTAGTAGAAAGATTTTCTACATTTCACAAAGTATCTTACACAAATAACATGTATTGTTTTTAGATTCCCTTACTAATGTTTTATATTTACTCCTAGGAGTTCCCTGTTTCCTCATTCTTATTGTACTTTCCTTTTATTACTTGTCTATTTAGAACAAGATAGAAACTCTACTGGGCTTTGCTTCCCATATATGAATGTCTTCATAATACATTATTACTTTAATGAAACTGTGGTCATAATTAGCACAGATCCTCTGGAATCCTCCAGTGATGCAAAATGATTATAAGACACATTTTACTACAAAACAGTTACACATAATAAATGGTCAAATGCTTTGAAAACATGCCTCTAAAGAATATCATAAATAAAGTACATGAAATTATGTACGAACAGTTCAGGTAATGTTGAAAATGATCGATTCAGTTTGTTTAGAACATATATATATATATTTTATCTAGTCTCTTCACATATTTGCCATGTATCTTAATTGCTTCAGAATACAATAGCCTCAGATTCATAATGAAGATACTGATATCTTGTTATTCAGATAGACGTGAGCTTAAAAGAAGTTGTGTTTTGTAAATGTGTGTGAAGGAGGGTGGCTGTGTACATGACATGAGTGTGAGGCATGAATTATCTTTTCTTTATGACCATTCTATTTCCATTTCAATTTAAATATATTCTCTCTACTTTCTACTTTCTTTTAATAAATCTTTAAATATAAGTAGTTCAGGCATTTGGCAAGTCATTTAAACTATCTGAGGTTCAGATTCATATGTAAAAATAGGGTTCAGTATATTTTCTTATATGTGTTTATAAAGATTAGGTAATTTATAATGCTGTTTTCACTACATTTACTTATTTTGTAATAATAAGGAATAAATATTAACAAATGGGTTGATTTTAATCTTTTAGATTTATTTTTAGTATTTGACTACTTGTCTTAATGAATCTGGGTGTTCATCAACACTTACTACCCATCTTGTGTATTAACTTGAGTGTTACTATTAAACCAAATGGATGAGAAATAACTATTTATAGAGGCTGGCAGAACCCTTTGAATGTCAAAATTGAAAGAAAATTATGTTGGTGATGATGAGAGAAGTTAATTAATGAACTAGGCATTAAGGCAAAATCTTAGCATAATACCAATGATGTGACCATTGCAAATGAGATCATTCTTCTAACAGAGAAAAAGGTACCAACAAAGACAAATATATGATATAGAATGTTTTATTATAATCTGCCGCATAACTTCTTCTCATTGATAATTCACTTCTTCATATCACTTTTTATGTAGTATATTTCTAATTGTGTGAATTAATTAAGAAAGAGAATATTCAAAATTGTTTGTTGTTATTTTTTAGGTTTAAAACGTTGAAGATTCTACCTGGTGCCCTACAGACAGGCAAAAGCACATTTTCAAGGAACATGGACCTACACATTACCTATCAAGATGTCTCTTCCCAATGAGACCCAGTTTCACCCCTCCTCCTTCTTGTTGCTGGGGGTCCCAGGACTGGAAATGCTCCACATTTGGATTGGCTTTCCCTTTTGTGTTGTGTACATGATTGCACTCATAGGAAATGTCACTATTCTGTTTGTGATCCAGGCTGAGAGCAGCCTACACCAGCCTATGTTCTACTTCCTGGCCATGTTGGCTATCACTGACTTGGGTCTCTCCACAGCTACTATCCCTAAGATGCTTGGAATCTTCTGGTTTGGTCTCAGGGAGATCATCTTTGATGCCTGTCTTACTCAGATGTTTTTCATCCACAACTTCACTGGTATGGAGTCTGCAGTCCTCTTGGCAATGGCTTATGACCGTTACGTGGCCATCTGCAACCCACTCCGATACAGCACCATCCTCACCAACAAGACTGTTTCTGCGATTGGTCTTGGTGTGTTAGTGAGGTCATTTCTTTCTGTGATCCCATTTGTATTTCTCATTTTGCGATTGCCCTTCTGTGGGAATCATGTCATTCCTCATACCTACTGTGAGCACATGGGTCTTGCTCGTCTGTCTTGTGCCAGCATCAAGATCAATAATATTTATGGCTTATGTGCAATTGGTAATCTAGTGTTTGACATTATGGCCATTGCCCTTTCTTATGTCCAGATACTCCGTGCTGTTTTCCATCTCCCTTCCCAGGAAGCCCGCCTCAAGTCCCTCAGCACGTGTGGTTCTCATGTTTGTGTAATTCTTGCCTTCTATACACCAGCCCTCTTTTCCTTCATGACACATCGCTTTGGCCGAAATGTACCCCACTATATCCATATACTCCTGGCCAATCTCTATGTCATAGTGCCACCCATGCTCAACCCTGTCATATATGGAGTCAGAACTAAGCAGATCCATGACCATGTGAAGAAAATATTATTTAAAAAATAAGTAATTAAAAAGGCATGACACTCCCTGCCAGGTTTGGCTCAGCGGTTAGAGCATTAGCCTGCAGTCCTGAGAGACACGGGGTCAGTTCCCGATAAGGGCGCGTACCTCAGTTGTGCGTGTGGCAGCCACTTGATATGTTCCTTTCATGTCGATGTTTCTCTCTCTCTCTCTCTCTTCCTCTCTCTCCCTCCCACTCTATCTGAACAAAAAATGGAAAAATGTCCTCGGGTGAGGATAAAAAATAAAAAAAATTAAAAAAAGCATAACACCTAATATGTAAGCGATGAAACTTTTAAACACAGAATGCTGTGTTATATTATGTTAAGTAAATTTAAATGTGCTGACAAAAATATTTATTTATTTTGGCTCCCTTCCATAAGCATTTTAATGAGTTCGGAGAGTGGAAATCTAAGTTCTGTTATTCAATTTGTATGGCAATCGATGGCTCATCAGTCTTTATATATAATTTAAAGAAGAAAATGGTGTCAGTAAATAGAAAGTGGGATTTACAGCATGTGCCATATTTTTGTCCCTAGCTACCCTATATCATTCTTATGGATTTTGTTTATTGTTCCCACTCCCTTGTTACCTCCGAGCCCTCTGTGTCTGTTTTTCTAGCCTTTATTTGCATCCCCCCTTATCTCATTTTCCTTTTCTTTTGTTCTCTGTCTTCAGAAATCAGTCATTCTCATTTTGTTATGAGGACTATATTATGATATCCCATGTTTTCATCATAAATATTGTAAACATCCAAAATTATGTCAGAGTAAGTACTCATTTTGTATATGGAAAGGAAGTGAGAAACTGCAAAATGATCCATTATAAACTTTTGTGTAGAGTTTGTCACAGATCTGTCCATGCTTTCCTGGACCAAACTACGATGCAAACATAAATAACGGAACCACTTAGAGTTTAGAGGTTGCTTGCTTTTCTCTCTTTAGTCTTTTTCTAACTTGGTTTTAGACACATTTTGTAGTTTCCTTTGTCCTCCTTTCCTCACAGCATTTTGCCAGCTCAACAGAACTTGAGTTTAGTCATAGTTCTGTCTTTAATACATGTTTCAATGATCCTCCATTTCTTCACTTAATAATACAGTCATAGCTTTATTTCCAAGATAAAGCATGAGGGCATAATTATATAATGTTTCTAGAGTGTTACAGTATAGTGCCATGCATGCTGTTAATAGTAGGTACAAAATGATTGCTAGCCATTAGTATTATCATCATTATTACTTGTTTTACTCTTTATTCTTACCTTTGAAAACAGTGTTTTTATTAGATATTTTTGTAGGTTTTTCTTTTAATATCATCACCTTCATATATAATACTATGAAGCTGAAGTGATATAACTAAAGTACAATAAGTATCAAATATAATATAAAGATTATATATATAATATATGTACATTATATGTATACATGCAGAAGATATAAATGCACAACTAATTTGTCAAAATTTTATAAAAAAACATTGTGATTGTCTTGAAATTATGATTTAAAGAAAATTGCAAAAATGCTCACTTTTCTCTATGTTCATCATTAATTACATTTATATTATATATATGTGTGTGTTTAGTATTACCTCTTAGTCTTTAAAACAGAAATTTTTAATTTGGAAATAATTATTTACACACTTTATTCTTCTCTTTCTCCATTTGTAATACCAGGGAAGTTATCTCCACAATCTTTTGTCATCTGAGCTCGTAAACTCTTAATCTTAACCACATGTTCCTCTTCCTTGTTTTCCGTATCCTAATGTCTTGCTTCAAATATGTCATAACTCTCTCTCTTACATACCTTTATCACAAACCATTCCCAGTCTTCTAGACTAGCCGATTTTATTGCACAATTATCTCGTAGATATATTCCTTATTGTGTCTGATGCTATAGTCTTATTTAGTATTTCTAGTGACTAGAATATAATATTTGCAATTTTGCAGCTTTCTTCACACCAAACATCTCTTCCAAGTTTACTTTTGCTGTCACACTTAATGTGCTTCTTGGTTTTCATTTGCTAGAGGTATGTTTATTCCTTTTTTTGAAGCCTGCTTTACTGTATGTATGTATGTATGTATGTATGTATGTGTGTATTGTTGAAAGTATTACAGATGTCCTCCTTTTCTCCCCATTGACACCTCCTCCTCACTCCCACTCCCCGCCTGCCTTTCCCAACCTAATGTCTGTGTCCATTGGTTGATATACTCCTTTGCAATTCAAGTACACCTACTTTATAAGACTATTGCCTTTCTCTCCCTTGTAAATACTAAATACTAGTACCACACTGATTTTCTAGAATTTGTATTTGAATTTTTAAAATCTACTATTCAAATAAAATCTGACTTCTGAAAAATAAAAACATTAGTATACACAGGAGTGAATTTATGTCAGCAAACTCTTAAGAAATTTTCCTCACATATTTTTTAAATTTAATTTAATTTTAATTAAATTTATTGTGGCAACTTTGGTTAATAAAATTGTATAGGCTTCAAGTGTACAATTCTATGATACATTACATCCTTGAACACAGAAGATTACTCACTTTTCTTTCTTTAGTGTGAGCTTATGCTTAGCTCTCTTACTCACCACTTAATATTATAATAATTTGCAATGAATGTTGATCATCCTCTTTCCTCCTAGACCATAAGGAATTTGATATTACTTTATTTACCCATTCAGTGACTCACAATGTGACTAACACAGCTACTCAATATATGTCTGCTGAATTAATCAATCTAAGAAAGAATGAAAAAATGGATGTGCTTATTATGGTATAATACAAGAAAATTAACATTAAATCTATGTACTAGTATAAATTAACATTGCCAAAATAAAAGAAACAGGATATTATCTGCATCAAGAAGATGTGAGTAAATGATTTCATTCTAAAAATAATGAGTGTGAGAGAGTGCATATAATTGATTCTAGTCCAAATAATTGATTCGTGCAAATAGAATATAAGTTAGCAGATTGTTTGTGATAAGTAATTTTACCAATATATAATAATTATCTTAAAATGTTTACAATCATCACCTTGGTTTGGATGTTTCAGGTTGCAAATTTTAAAAATTCATGGTCTAAATGTGCTTCAACATTAATGAAATCTATTATTTTACATAACAGTAAGCCTAGTAGAATGGCAGGATTCAAAGCTGGCTCTTTTGTTGGCCTACAATGAAAATAAATAAAATCTCCTTGCTCATTCATTTTATAATTGTATTAATTTCCTTATGACATTACAATGAACTTTTAGCTCAAATAGACTTCACCTCATTGCACTGCCAATTCTCATTTGTTGGTCATTTCTATAATCATTTTTTAAAAACTGGAGTCTTAAGAAATACTGAAACTCCTAATCTTAAATATCATGACGCACTTCTATGCTTTCTTCCACCCTCTCTGTTCCCTGTCTCTCTACTATACTTAATTCCTTACACTCTCTAGTTCTTTTTCCTCCTCACCTTCTTTGTTCACTTATTGCAACATTTTTTTCTGAAACATTCATGCATGTACACATATACTCCTAAACATGTGCTTGCATTGCTCACTTGCAGGCTGGAGTGTGTATACACACTCACATATACACTCACACACACACACACATACAAATTATACATATACTGATATACACAAAATGTGGGGACACTACAAAATGGAAAATGTAGTTCTCTTATGAAAATTCTCCCAACATGGACAATTTCAAATCACCAATGGTGAACAACCAGATTCAAAATTCCTCAATCTTGAGAGCCCTTAACAACAGGCCTTCAAGAACCTTTATAATGTGGCAAACACTATTTCACTATTTACACTCTCTAATTTAGTAGCCAGATTCCCACTGACTACGCCTTTTCTCTTGCACAGTTAGGGCCATGGTCATTTAATCAATATGCACAAAATATGACAACATAAAATGCTTGCTCAATGAGAAAAGTAAAATGAAAATGGAATACAAAAATCTCAAATGTAATTAGCCTTTATCCTACATGACTCCACTTTTTTTGCTTTGAAATGACTTTTGGTCTAGTCAATAACATAGTATTTTTTCAACAAATATTTAATAAGAAATATTATTCAGTATATTGTGCAAGGTACTGTGGTACACACAGGGATGTATATGATGATTTCAGGATTTCTCTCCCTAGGTGAATCATACCAGCTCTACATTATATGTTGTGCCAAATGAAAATAATTAGCATTTGAATGTATTAGGGAAGGGAGAAAGGGAGGAGTAGGTGACTAAGAAACAGGGCACAGTCAAACTCTGTGGAAGGAAAAGTTGATCTCTCTAGGCATAGAATAATTGAGCACATTCTAGGAAAATAAAAAGAAAATATTACCAATGTTGCATTTCTATTTGGCTTGTTTCAGTGCACTTATCATGTGCATTCTCATGAGACTCCCTGAAATCTGGCAGATGTGCAGCTGTCAATTCCTCCTGACAGTCCTGTTACCTCGCATGCCTTTCGATTATTCCCATGTTTTCAATTCCCACTTATTCTTTGGTTTATTACTCACTTCATACCTTCTTATTTTTATCTACTGATTTATGTAGTTATAATTGTTGTTTTTTTTGTCCCCAAAGTTCTACATAAAATGCATTGTGTAAAAAATCTTAAGAACATAATTTGATGTGTCTATTTTCTGCTTTACAATAATTCAGTTAGATTAATCCATTTTGCATGTAAGGTAGTTCAGTTGTATTTGCTTGTTATTATTTGTTGTTTTATTTCTTCAGAAATAGTATTTTCTTTAATAAAGAAATTCAATTACTTTATATAGTCTACTGTTGTTTGATATTTGACTTTAATTTTTTCACTATACAAAATAAAATCATCATAAACATTTTTGTATATGTATTTTGGTGAACGTAATCACTATTTCCTTTGGATGATTACCTAAAAGTAATTGCTGGTCCACAGGGAATATTTAGAACTAATAGATATGTTCAGTTCACAAAGTGGTTAGTAGACGCTCCGTATCTTTATGAACACCTGAAATTAGCAGTCTTAATTTCAGATATACGGGATGGGTTGAAGGGTGTCATATGTTGTTTCAATTATCATTTTGCTGGTGAGTAACAGTGATAAAAAGTGTTTCTTATACTCACTGATATTCTCCTCCTTTAAAGTGCAGGTTAAGTTTCAGTTTTTTGGGTTTTTTTTTATTTATATTGAGTTGTTTTTCATTTCTTTATAGATCTGTAGTAATTTCTACCTACTCAATGAATTATTCATATAAGTGCTTTAACTGGTGTACGTAATGGGATTATCATCTCCCAGTCAGTGATACGCCTACTGCATCACCATCTTAATGGAATCTTTGGTAAGTGGTATTCCTGTGTTTATCTATAATTAAATAATATAATTTTACTTTTATTTTTTATTCATTATTTTGAAAAATACATTTAGCTCTTATTTTGTGATATTAGAAGAACACATCTTTCTTTGGCTTCCATAGATTTCATATCTTTAAATATACTTCATATTATTTTGTTATGTTAAACTAATTTTTATTACTTTGTATTTAAAACCATTGAGACTAGTACTGTATGGAAAAAAATGACATACTTTGTCCTTTTTGATAGCCATGATATGTTATTAATAGGTGATTTATGAATGTTAAGACATGAATGGGGAAGGAGAATACATCTATTAGTAATTAATGTTCTAAATCTGCGTTGCTTTAATATCTAACAAAATCAGGACACCAAATTCATGCAATAAGAATTCTGTTTATGTCCAATGAATATGTTTTGGTAATATTAGTTTTTTTATCTTTGACTTCCTATTAGTATATATGTGTATGGGGGTAGTCTGTTTCCGCAAAAAGTCCCTGTAAGTTGAAGATAATAAGGATCTTTCTCCAGAGACTTTGAGGTGTTGGTCCTAGTTCATATAGAACATTTGAGGGGGCTCTGTTTTCAGATATCACCCTAGAATCAGGATCTTAATTAAATACAGGTAGTATAACATTTTATTTCATTTATTACATATAGTAGAGCTCTCTAGCCCTAATCCTGCTGGAAGTGAATTTTCTATTAAATGTGTGATGGAGATGGGTAGCGATCAGAGACTCTTATCTAACAGTTAAGAAGTTGGCTACAACTAAACTTATTAACCTCATGTATTCTATCTCACTATTGTGGAAGGATTTCCTGACTAAAAGAGGTATTTTGTGGATCATGCAAAGACAACCTAACATTTTAAATTAACCATATATATATAGAAACATTAAAGTTGTGGAATAAATGAGGATCACTACTCCTGTCATTATAATAATTTTAAAATAAGGTTATCAGAGGCCCAGAGTTAAGTGCAGGTTTATAGAAGTAATTACAAAGATGGAAGCAGAGAACTAAAATGCCTGGAGATAGACATTATATACAGTATTGGTGTGTTTACTAGCTGGAAAATCTAATTTTTTAGTGTTATTAATAAAATACTACTCAAAATTTAGACTTTTCTTGCAAGTCAATTGGAGCTGAGATTAACCAACCGACCTACCACCCTCCTTTTCTGCTGCTTTGTTTTATGCTTCCTTCTCTCCCTTCTCCTTTTCCCCTCTTTTTCTTCCTCCATTCACTCTCTTCTTAGTCTCCTCTTACCCTTTCTTATTATTTTATAATCCTGCTTGTCTCTTCTTTTTTTCCTGGAAGAAAGAAAAAAAATGAAGGAATAAAGAAAGGAAAAAGGGGAGGGAGGGGAGGAGAAAGAGAGGAAGAGCATGTGTGCAGTGTGGTGGGTCAGGAGCATAAATTTTTTCAGCCTGATGTTGACTATTATCATTATCATTGGAAACATGTTTTTACCACTTTCAAATCTTCTCCTTCCAGTGAATCTTTTCATTGCTCCCCTTAAAATTCCTCCCAGACACATGTACAAAGAAGGGTAGAATTGTTGGATAGCCTGAGATATTCTTTGGAATTTGGCAGCCAGTAGACACTGGAAATTCTTAATGTAATTCCCATCTGAGTACTAGCAGTAAAGAGATGCATTTCTCTCTTGGAGGTTATTTCTATCTGTAGCGTTTCCCTGTTTTGTGTAGTTATTTTCATATTTGAGGTACAGTGCAGTGTGTCTGTCTTTTTGCAACTCTTTTTCTGTCTGTAGGGTATATGTGTAAATGTGGAAGGATGAATTAATAAAGCATGGATTAAATCTGATTTTCTAAATATATATCATTGAGAAAGATGATACTGAACAAAAAGTTTAAGAAATCCTGCTGGATTTTCTATCATCCTACATGTCTACGTATACCTATGTTCTTATATGTATTGTCATGTTCCATGGGCAGGTGTCTGTATGGGCAGTTCTGTGATTTTGTGCTGATGTGTTTAAGTAAAGTATACTTTGTCTTCAAAAAAAGACTGAGTTCTCAATATAAACATAAACTCTTGACATGTTTGAAATTCATTCCAAGTTTCATGTGGGGTTTCAATAAATGAGTATAAAGTATCCTTGTCCAATATCTCAGAGTGAGATCTACCATAATGTTTTCTAATAAGAAAAACACAGGTAAAAATTATACCTGGGAGAAGTTTTTGAGCTCTGCATTTATAACTCTTATTTTTCTTTCTAGGGGCAGTCAACTACATCTCTTCTTATCGATGGCAAGATGTTCCACACCAACACTACCACATTCCACCCAGACACCTTTTTCTTACAGGCATCCCGGGACTTGAGGATTCCCATGGCTGGATATCCCTGCCCTTTTGCTCCATGTACTTAGTGGCTCTGCTGGGCAATGCTACAATTTTGCTGATCATCTGGTCTGACCGTACACTGAGGGATCCCATGTTTTACTTTCTAGCCATTTTATCAGCTATAGATCTGGCCCTCTCCACAACCTCAGTGCCCCAAATGCTGGGTATCTTTTGGCTTGATGCACATGAAATTGGTTTTGAAGCCTGTGTGGCCCAGATGTTTCTGATACACACCTTCACAGGAATGGTGTCATCTGTTCTACCGGCAATGGCTTTTGACCGCTATGTGGCGATCCACCATCCATTCCACTATAAAACTATCCTGACACCCCAAGTGCTAGAAAGCATTGGTGTGGGCATTATAATGTGTCCAGTTTTGCTCATGTTGCCCATTCTTTATCTAACCCATCGTCTGCCTTTTTGTGAAGCTCGAATTATTGCCCATTCCTTCTGTGAACACATGGGTATTGCCAGTTGGCCTGTGCCAGCATTCGAATCCATGACATCTATGGGCTCTTTGTGGCTTTTTTCCTTATTTTGGATGTGGCACTGGTTGGGGTCTCTTATGCTTACATCCTCCATGCAGTTTTCTGCCCCTCATCTCAAGATGCTTGTCACAGGTCAAGATGGTGGCATAGGTAAATGCGGTATTGCGTCCTCCCACAACCACATCAAAGTTACAACTAAACTACATAACAACCATCATTCAAAACCGCCTGAAATCAAGCTGAATGGAAGTCGTACAACTACGGAACTAAGAAAAAAAAAAAGCAGCTACATCCAGACCGGTAGGAGGGGCGGTGGCGCGAGGGGGGGCGGCGGTGCAGCGGCGGCGGAGTGCGCAGCGGCGAGACGGGCTGGTCCCACACCCAAGCGTGGTGGATAAAAATCAGGAGGATCCCGCGGCTGGGAAGGTCCTTCCTGAGGACTGAGGGGTCCCTGTCCCACACCAGGTGTCCCGTTCAGGGTTCCAGTGCCAGGAAGAGAATCCCCATAACTTCTGGCTGTTTGGCACTGGAGCGAGAGCTGGAGAGGGGGCTTCCTCGGGGACAAACGTGCTGTCAGAGGCCTTTGTTCCTTTGGTGAGCCCTTCCCGGGGGCCGCAGACAGAAGCCATATCTGGGACTCCAGCAACCTGGCTCACACTGGTAGCCCCGCCCTGCTGACTCCCTGAGGCCCCACCCCGCCCCACACAACTTTCAAGCTGTTGCCACTTGCTTAACCATAGGATTGGCCTGTCTTGGATCCTGCTTCAGGTTTTTCCTAAATTCTTTCAAACGAGCAGCACCGGGTCTCAGAGAGCCCCATACCTCTCATTAAGTAATACACAGAAACAAACACAGAGAGGCAGCCAAAATGAGGATACAAAGAAACAGGTCCCAAATGAAAGAACAGAACAAAACCCCAATAAAAGAACTAAGCGAAAGGGAGATAAGCAACCTAACAGATACTGAGTTCAAAATACTGCTTATAAGGATGCTCAATGAACTTAGTGAGAACCTCAGTGAACTTAGGGAGGGCATCAAGAGCATAAAAAAGTACCAGTTAGAAATCATGGATACACAGTTAGAATTAAAGGAGGCATTAACTGAAATAAAGAATAATTTACACAGCTTCAATAATAGAGTATGTAGATCCAAGGAGCAAACCATCGATTTGGAATATAAGGAAGCAAAAAATCCCCAATCAGAAGAGCAAAAAGAAAAAAGAATCCAAAAAAATGAGGATAGAGTAAGGAGCCTCTGGGATAACTTCAAGCGTGCCAACATTCGCATCTTGGGGGTGCCCGAAGGAGAAGAGAGAGAACAAGAAATCGAAAACCTGTTTGAAACAATAATGGCAGAAAACTTTCCTAACTTGGTGAAGGAAACAGACATACAAGTCCAGGAAGCACAGAGAGTCCCAAACAAGATGAACCCCAAGAGACCCACACCAAGACACATCATCATCAAAATGCCAAAGGTTCAACACAAAGAGAGAATATTAAAAGCAGCAAGAGAAAGGCAGCTAGTTACCTACAAGGGAGTACCCATTAGGCTGTCAGCTGATTTCTCAAAAGAAACTTTGCAGGCCAGAAGGGAGTGGCAAGAAATATTCAGAGTGATGAAAACCAAGAACCTACAACCAAAATTACTCTATCCTGCAAAGCTGTCATTTAGAATCGATGGACATACAAAAACTTTCCCAGACAAGAAAAAGTTAAAGGAGTTCATCACCACCAAACCGTTATTATATGAAATGATGAAGGGTCTTTTTGAAGAAAAAGATAAAATGTATGAACAAACAAAATGGCAATGAATACATATCTATCAACAATGGAATCTACAAACAAAATGAACAGGAAGAACAGAAACATTCTCATAGATACAGAGAACATTTTGTTGGTTGCCAGTTGGGAAGGGGGTTGGGGGAATGGGTGAAAAAGGTGAAGGGATTAAGAAGCACAAACTCATTGCTAGGCTGACAAACCTCAAAGGGAAAGGGATTGGGGGGTGGGAAGAAATAAACCAAAGAACTTATATGCATAACCAATGGACACAGACAATAGTGTGGGAAAAGGTGGGAGGGGGGCGGGAGGGGGGAGGAGGGGGTCAATGGGGGAAAAATGTGGAACATCTGTAATACATTTTACATCCAACAATAAAGATTTGGAAAAAAATAAAATAAAAATTAAATAAATAAAATATAATAAAATAACAAAATTAAAATAAAATAATAAAAAATAAAATAAAGATGCTTGTCACAAAGTCCTGAGCACATGTGGGTCACATATTGGGGTCCTCTGTGTCTTCTATACACCTTATCTTTTTTCCTTCCTTACCCACAGATTTGGCAAAGACATTCCCCATTATGTCCACATACTTGTTGCCAATCTCTATGTCATTATGCCACCTGCTCTCAATCCTATTATCTATGTTGTGAGGACAAAGCCGATTCGTGAGCATATGATAAGAGTTTTCACCTCAAAGTAGGGTCAATTGTTTTCTTAGTTCTTGAGGGTGTGGATATAGCTGAAAAAAGTTATTTTTGACTTACTTTACATTGATTATATTTTTAAATGTTTCTCATGTCAATATATCTTGCAGATCCTTCTTGTCTTAAATCCCAATGTTTCCTCTTTCATTTGTGCTGAGTGTTTATTCTTCTAATGTAGAAATCCATTACAGTAGGAGAAAACACCCCACTGGAGTCCCTTTAATTTTTTATTGGTTGATTTTAGAAATCTGGAGGAAGGGAGAGAGGGGTAGGAGAGAGAGAGGGAGAGAGAAACATAAATCTGTTGTTCCACCCATTTACATATTCAGTGGTTGCTTCTTGTGCACGATGGAACCTGCAACCTTGGCACATCAGAATGGTGCTGTCATCCACTGGGCTACCTCGCTAGGGTGAAACCCTTTCATTTTTAATCATGGAGTTTCAGAGAACCTCTATGTTTCTGTATTTGAAAATAGAATATTATTCTAGATGAGCGTAATTAATTTATGTCAATTGCCTTCTTTTCTCTGAAAAAAGAACTAAATTCAAATGAAAATAAGAAAGATGTTGGTAGATTTCTCAGTTATAAACTTAAATGTATCTAATTTCTCTGAGGACATCAGTAGGTTATTTTATGACATTTTAAACCATGTCTTCAGTCCTTCTTGTGAGCACCTTTTCTTTACTCTTCATAAAAAACCTCTAGGCTGAAGAAACATGAAGTGAAAAACCTGAAAACATAAGTGTTAAAGAATGAAAATTTTGTTTGTAAGAGAAGCTTGAATGTATAGAATTTTAACAGTGGGATTTCAAGTCATGTTTAATAAGTTGTTTTTCCCCATGAGTGTTTGTGTGTGCGTTAAATGTATTTAGGATAACTTCTATCTATATGGGCCACTTCTCTCTTTCCAAAGGCCTCTTTATTTGTGGAATGCATTCATCCTTTGAAACTTGATGCTTTGCAAAAGCAGATAAATCTCAAACAACTTCAGGTAGAAAATAAGCTTTCAAAGTCAGCTACTTTAAGAAGGATTTGGTGGATATTCTTTCAAGTAATGTGTGTAATCTTTAAAGGACATATCTTTACCATATAAATCAAACATGTCTTTTTATTATTCTTTCTAAATTTTCTATCGGAAGAATTGATATGCACATAAAAATAATAAGACACAAAAACATCTGCTCAGAAGGCTAGAAACTAATGTTTTGATGGCAAGTTCACCATCTGATGGTAGAAAAATGAATGTACAAATTTTGAAACAGACTAAATGAGGCAGAACACATATCTGCAGATTTTGGGATTATGAAAGATTATTTTTCAGCAAGGAACATGGACTAGATAGAGACTTTAGTAAAAAGTTTCTGAAGGTCACACAAGAAATATCTAAATATGATAATCTGAAGAATTTATTTCCTGTGAATACCTTAAGCACATTAAAGGCTCTTTTCTCTCAGAGATAAGAAGGTGCACATAATAAATTGTTGGTGGCCTCCTTGTTCAAAAGTGCATCCAGAGACCGAAAAATGGCGGTGGAGTGAACGGAGCTACACAGACCGTCTCCCAGAACCAAATTGGAATTACAACTATAACACAGACAAATCGACGGGAAAAAGCAACAGAAAAGCAGCTTGCGAGGACCATACAACAAGGGACACTGACTCGATCCCGGTAGGCTTGCGAAGGCGCGAGATGGGGCTGGGAGCCCACGGTTGGAAGCTCGGCAGCGGCCTTAGCTGGGAGCAGCGCCCGCACGTTACACTCCCAGGCGGCCCCACAGCGCAGAGCCGGGACAGAGGCTGAAACAGCCACAGCCACTCACCTTGGGCTCCGGCAGAGGGAGGGCAGACTGGACTGGAACTGTGTGGAGACACTCGGGGTTTGGAGGGCGCTCAGAGCTTTGGCTGAGTTGTTGCCACCCAGGACGGTGGCCACATTGCTCCTTCCCAGGGCTCTGAGAGAGGCAGCAGCCCCTCCCTCGGAGATCCAACCCCACCCTGTGGGCCATTGAAGTGCTAATTGAGGCTCACTGACAACCAGCATCTGCCCCACCCTCGTGAAAGCCCCTTGGCTGAGCACCAGAGGGAGTTTTTCAATCAACTGACAACCCAAAACTCATCAAGTAACCTAGACTGCTAGCCTCCGGGCAAAAAGCTAGAGGATAACAGTACGTTTCCTGGGCTGGCAACTTTAACCAGGAAAGTAAGACTTGACAGTGGTGTTCAACGTGGGTCCTCCCTCGCTCATCTAAACACAGGAGAGGGAGCCACAAACAGCAGAACAACAACACCCACAGGGAGAACTTGACAGGCTCCAAAGCCCACAGTGATAGCCAAAATGGTGAAACACAGAAACAGAAGCCAAATGAAAGAGCAAGAGACCTCCACTGAAGATGAGATCAATGTGGAGCAATTAGGCATGTTAACAGAGCTAGAATTCAGAGCCATGATCTTGAGGAAGCTGAACAGCATGAGTAAGGACATAGAGACACTGAAAATAAGCCAATTGGGAATTAAAAACCAACAAGAAGAGATAAAAAAATGACATATCAGAAATGAAAAACACATTGGAAGGTTTAAAAAGGAGAGTAGAGGAAGCTGAGGACTGGATCAGTGAATTAGAAGACAGGGTAGAAAAAATCAACCAATCAGAAAATCAAAAGGAAAAAACGATTAAAAAACAGGAAGCCCTGGCCGGTTTGGCTCAGCGGTTAGAGCATCGGCCTGCGGTCCCGAGAGACCCGGGTTCGGTTCCTGCTAAGGGCATGTACCTTGGTTGCAGTTTGTCCCGGCCCTGGTTGGTCGTGCGGGTGGCAGCCACTCGATGTGTCCCTTTCACATCGATGTTTCTCTCTCTCTTCCTCTCTGCCCCTCCCACTCTACCTGAACAAAAAAAAAACAAAAACAGGAAGACAGCTTACGAGAACTATGGGACAACTGGAAACGTAATAATATTCGCATCATAGGAGTCCCCGAAGAAGAAGAAAATGAGCAAGGGATAGAGAATATATTCAAAAAAATAGTGAGAGAAAACTTCCCTAATTTGATGAAGGAAGAAGCCATTCAAGTTCAAGAAGCAAAGAGAGTCCCAAGTAAGAAGAACCCAAACAGGCCCACACCAAGACACATAGTAATTAAAATGCCACAAATTAAAGACAAAGAGAGAATCCTAAAAGCAGCAAGAGAGAAGCAACAGGTTACCTACAAAGGAAACCCCATAAGGCTCTCAGCTGACTTCTCATAAGAAACACTACAGGCGAGAAGGGAATGGCATGAAGGAATCAAAGTCATGAAAAACAAGAATCTGAATCCAAGACTACTCTACCCAGCAGGCTATCATTCAAAATAGAAGATCAAATAAAGAGCTTCCCAGACAAAAAAAGTCTAAGGGAATACATTAGCACCAAACCAGCACTGCAAGAAATGTTAAAAGGACTGATGTATTTAGCAGTAGAAATGGGAAGAAAAATAGAACCACACTAAAGAAAAATGGCAATAAATAAGTACATATCAATAATCACTTTAAAAGTAAATGGACTGAATGCTCCCATAAAAAGACACAGAGTAGCTGGTTGGATAAGAAAGCATGACTCATCTATATGTTGCTTACAAGAGACCCACCTCTCAACAAAAGACTCACATAGGTTGAAAGTGAAGGGATGGAAAAAAATTTCCCAAGCAAATGGAAAGCAAAAAAAAGCTGGGGTAGCAATTCTCATATCTGATAAAATAGATTTCAAAATGAAGACCATAACTAGAGACAAAGAAGGCCACTATATAATATTGAAAGGATCTATCCAACAGGAAGATATAACCTTGATAAACATATATGCACCCAATATAGGAGCACCAAAATATATTAAACATCTTCTGGAGGACTTCCAAGGAGAAATCGACAACAATACAATCATAGCAGGGGACTTCAATACCCCATTGACAGCACTGGATAGATCCTCTGGCAAAAAATTAGCAAGGAAACAGAGACTCTAAATGAAGCACTAGACCAAATGGATTTAATAGATATCTACAGAGAATTACACCACAAAACTACAGAATACACATTCTTCTCAAGTGCACATGGGACATTCTCAAAGATAGACCACATGATAGGACACAAACTAAATCTCTACAAGTTCAAGAAGATTGAAATCATATCAAGCATCTTCTCAGATCACAATGGCATGAAACTAGAAATCAATTGCAACAAGAACATGCAAAGACATTTCAACACATGGAGGCTAAATAGCATGTTATTAAACAATGAATGGGTCACCGAGGAGATCAAGGAAGAAATTAAAAACTTCCTGGAAACCAATGAAAACGAACACACAACAACACAAAATCTATGGCATGCAGCGAAAGCAGTTCTGAGAGGGAAGTTCATAGCACTACAGGCCTACCTCAAAAAACACGAAAAATTTCTAATTGACTGTCTAACCTCACAACTTAAAGAATTAGAAAGCAAACAAAAAGAAAACCCCAGAGCAAGTAGAAGGAAGGAAATAGTAAATATCAGAGCAGAAATAAATGACATAGAGACCAAAAAAACAATCAAAAGATCAATGAAACAAAGAGCTGGTTTTTCGAAAAGATAAACAAGATTGATGGACCCTTATCTAGACTCACCAAGAAACAAAGAGAGAGAACCCAAATACACAAAATCAGAAATGAAAGAGGAGAAGTAACGACTAACACCACAGAAATACAAAAGATCGTTAACAACTACTACGAACAACTATATGGCAACAAATTCGACAATCTAAGCGAAATGGACAAATTTCTAGAAACACACAGTCTCCCAAAACTATTCCCGGAAGAGATAGAAAACTTGAACAGACCAATAACAACTAAGGAAATTGAAGAGGTAATCAAGACTCTCCCAGCAAACAAAAGCCCAGGCCCAGATGGCTTCACGGGGGAGTTTTACCGAACATTCAAAAAAGAACTAACACCCATTCTCCACAAACTCTTTCAAAAGATTCAAGAAGAAGGAAGACTTCCAAACACATTCTATGAAGCCACCATAATTCTAATTCCAAAACCAGAAAAAGACAGTACAAAGAAAGAAAACTACAGGCCAATATCCCTGATGAACATAGACGCCAAAATCCTGAACAAAATATTAGCTAATCGGATCCATAAATACATCAAAAAAATTATTCACCATGACCAAGTGGGATTCATTCCAGGGATGCAAGGCTGGTACAATACTCGCAAATCAATAAACGTGATACACCACATAAACAAAATGAAGAATAAAAACCACATGATCATATCAATAGATGCTGAAAAGGCATTCGACAAAATCCAGCATCCATTTCTGATAAAAACGCTCAGCAATGTAGGAATAGAGGGATCATATCTCGACATAATAAAGGCCATATATGAAAGACCTACAGCCAACATCATACTCAATGGACAGAAACTAAAAACATTTCCATTAAGAACAGGAACAAGACAGGGATGTCTACTTTCGCCACTCTTATTTAACATTGTACTGGAAGTCTTAGCCACAGCAATCAGACATGAAGAAAAAATAAATGGGATCCAAATTGGAAAGGAGGAAGTGAAACTGTCATTATTTGCAGATGACATGATATTATACACAGAAAACCCTAAAGACTCCGTCAAAAATCTATTAGACTTAATAAATGAGTTTGGCAAAGCAGCAGGATACAAAATTAACGTCAAGAAATCGATGGCATTTTTGTACACCAATGATGAACTCACAGAAAGAGAAACTGAAAAACAATCCCATTTACCATCGCGCCAAAAAAATTACGATACCTAGGAATAAACTTAACCAAAGAAGTAAAGGAGCTATTTGCAGAAAACTACAGGTCATTGAAAAAGGAAATAGAGGAAGATATAAAAAAGTGGAAGCACATACCCTGTTCATGGATTGGAAGAATTAACATCATTAATATGTCCATACTACCCAAAGCAATCTATAGATTCAATGCAATCCCCATCAAAATACCAACGACATATTTCATAGAACTAGAACAAATACTTCAAAAGTTCATATGGAACCAAAAAAGACCCCAAATAGCCACAGCAATCTTGAAAAAGAAGAACAAAGTAGGTGGGATCACAATACCAGATATCAGGTTATACTACAAAGCGACTGTAACCAAAACAGCCTGGTACTGGCACAAGAACAGGCATATAGACCAGTGGAACAGAACTGAAAACCCAGAAATGGACCCAAGGCAATACGCTCAATTATTATTTGACAAAGGTGGCAAGAGCATACAGTGGAGTAAAGACAGCCTCTTTAATAAATGATGTTGGGAAAATTGGACAGCTACATGCAAAAAAATGAAACTAGACCATCAACTTACACCATACACAAAAATAAACTCGAAATGGATAAAAGACTTAAATGTGACCCGTGAATCCATAAAAATTCTAGAAGAAAATGTAGGCAACAAAATTTCGGATATCATACGGAGCAGAATTTTCACTGATACATCACCTAAGGCAATAGAAATAAAGGAGAAAATGAACACATGGGACTACGTCAAACTCAAAAGCTTCTGCACAGCAAAAGAAACAATCATCAAAATGGAAAGGCAACCCACTGTATGGGAGAACATCATTGCCAATGATGTATCAGATAAGGGGTTAATTTCCAATATATATAGAGTGCTCATACAACTCCACAAAAGGAAGACAAAGAACCCAATTAAAAAATGGGCAGAGGAGCTGAATAGACACCTCTCCAAACAGGACATACAAATGGCCAAAAGACATATGAAGAAATGCTCAACATCACTAATCATCAGAGAGATGTAAATTAAAACAACAATGAGGTATCACCTCACACCTGTCAGAATGGCCGCCATCAACAAATCATCAAACAACAAGTGTTGGCGAGGGTGTGGAGAAAAGGGGACTCTAATACCCTGCTGGTGGGAATGCAGACTGGTGCAGCCGCTATGGAAAACAATATGGTGCTACCTCAAAAAATTAAAAATTGAACTTCCATTTGACCCAGTGATCCCACTGCTAGGAATATACCCTAAGAAGCCTGAAACACCAATCAGAAAGAATATATGTACCCCCATGTTCGTAGCAGCACTATTTACAATAGCTAAGATCTGGAAACAGCCCAAGTGTCCACCAGTAGACAAATGGATAAAAAAGCTGTGGTACATATACACAATGGAGTATTATGCAGCGGTAAGAAAGAAAGATCTCTTATCCTTTGAGACGATATGGAGGGACCTGGAAAGTATTATCCTAAGTGAAAGAAGCCAAGCAGAAAAAGACAAATACCACATGATCTCACTTATATACGGAATATAATGAACATAACAGTCTGAGGAATACAGTAGACCCAGACACATGGAAGTAGGGCACAGACTGACATCCCTCAGAAGAGGGGATGGGGCGGTGCGGTGGTGGGAAGAGATAAACCACAGAACTTATATGCATGTATGCATGACCAATGGACTTGGACAACTAAGCCGGGGACGGGGTGGGGGTGGGGTGGGGTGGGGGGTGCCAATGGGTTAAAAAGGTAAAATATCTGTAACAAAAAAAATAAATAAAAATTCATAAAAGAAAAAAAAAGTGCATCCAACATTTCTCCAGTGTTTTTCTTAATTTGGACACTGTGCCTCATTTTAAGGACAACTCAAATGTAATAATATTTAAGAATAAAACAAAATAAAATTTGATTTTTTACATTAATAAATGATTTAAGTTTATAAACTGATTTTAAATCTCCATCTAATATGTGACACCCCTCCTTCAATGCCACACAGGATTACCAAAAGCATTGCCAAAGATACTAACTTCACAGTATTCTACCTTCAGAGAGAAAATTTATGTATATTTTGAGTTGGACTGATTGATAAGATTCAGATGTGTTAATCTGTAAGTAATGGCATTTTCTGTTAACTTTTTAAGGGCTACCTTATATGCATTTTCTAACACAGACTTTTATAGTCATAATGTTTATGTCTCTAAGTATCAACTTTTTGTATATTTCCATGCCCTACAAGACAATTCGAATTTAGTGGCAAAAGCACTGAAAATATCTTTAGGTCCAGTTTTCTCTCAGATATTTTTATAATGTAAAGCCCACATAAAGAAACTTACAGTTCTAAATACCTAAATGTCTCTATATTTATTAACTAAATTGCATCACTAATTAATTATCTTCTTGCCAAAATCAGATTTTGATGGTTTCACTGTCACCAGTGAAACATTAAAGAAACATTAAACACCAAACATTAAAGAAAAAGAAAATTATACTAATTATCCAAAATTGTTTCCAGGAAAACAAACAAACAAACAAAAAAACAAACAAACAATAACAACAAAAACACTTTTCTTTTTTTTTTTTTTTTTAAAGCTGGAAATACCCTAACACAAAAGCCAGTTAAAGATAGTAAAAAGAAATGACTTAAAAAATATAGACTAGGTGTCAAAAATATTTCTCATGAACAGATGCAAAAGTCCTTGATAAAAATTAGCAAACTGAAACTAATAATTTATAAAAATAACTATATACTATGACTCATTAGTGTTTACTCCTGGTATGCAAGGCTGATTCATCATGTAAAAGACAATCAACAAAAATAACCCAGGACATCAGCCTAAAGGAGAAAAACCATATTCATCATATGAATGGTTAAAGAAAAATCTTTAAAGGAAACACAACACATATTTATAATAAAATACTAGCAAACAGGGAATAAAGAATTTTCTCAACTTGATTTAAAAATAATCAAAATCTACAACTAAATACATGTAAAATAAAATAACCCAATTAAAATTTGAGCAAAATATTTGTTTAGACACCTCATAAAGAACATTTACAGATAGAAAATAAACAGACAAAAAGGTACTCAACATATGTTTCTCTAAGGAATTGTAAATTTAAAAAGTATAGTAAGATCTCACTACCCACCACTAAAAATGGCTAAAATTAAAAATAAATAAAATAATAGCAAATGTAGGTTAGGATGCGAAGCAATAGAACCGTTTATTCAGTTTTGGTGGGAATGCAAAAGGGCACAGCTACTTTGGAAGAAAGGTTGGAAGTTTCCTACAAAGCTAAACATAGTCTACACTAAGCGACTTTGGAAATGAATGGAGTCTGAGAGACTAAAGACAAAAAATAACCATACATAAGCACTGTACTCTATTGGATAAAATTTTCCTGTGGGGGTTATAGGTTAATAATTTTAACACAGTTACATATACACAATGCTATTGAGCATTTATGTAAATGAATGGCATATGGTGGTGGCCAAATTTCTTTTTCTGGGAGGTGGGAGAGGGTAAGATTAAATCTTTATGCAATTGCAAAATTCTTAGAGATCGATTTTTACAGTGTATTGAGATTTTCCGATGATCGCCAGCTAGAATTTATGAGAAATCTTCATATGGGTCAAAAATACATAATACACATTTAGTAGTTATTTTGAAATAGAATTAGACTGCATTCTATAGATTCAGTATACGATTTGGGTAAGCCCAATTTAAACAGAAATGCTTCTCTTCTATAACTAAGGAAGTTTCTCTAATTTTAACTAAATCTGAAGCTAGAAGGTAGATTTAGATGACCTGTTTTCCATCCTGGCAGCATTTGTAAGTTAAGAAATTTGAAGCATCCCCTTAGCATTGATCCCAGGAATCTATATTGCTACAGACAACTCAGAGATTCAGTTCTGTTCCAATCAAGGAGGCCTGCAAAGATTGTTTCAAATTTAGATTCATTCTAGAGTGAGACACACTATTCAAGTTTCACAACAAAGGTAAGTGAGCAATTGACCTTAAACTTAAAATCATATCATGTGACTTAACTAGATCACATGACTGTTCCTGAGATTTCTTAATGTTGGAGTGGGAGTTTACAGATAATCATGAGATGGACTAGAATAATTCATGTAGTGATGGATATAAATGACACTTTAACTCATTGATATTTCTCTCCAAATCACATAGCTCTAATCTAATCATGAGGGAAATTAGCAGACTAATTTTAATTAAGAAACATTTTACAAAAACCTGGCCAGTATGTTCTCATAAAATCAATCGAGTTATCAAAATTAAGAAAAGCCTGAAGAACTGTCACAGCCAAGAGATCACTAAGATACCTAATTAGACATAAATAATAAATGTAATTTGGTATCCTGCATGAGATCCTATAAGAGAAAAAGAACATTAGGTTAAACTAGGGAATCTGAACAAGATATAAATTTTAGTAATGTATAAACTTTAGTTAATATTGATTTAACTGTAACAAATGATCATACTAATGTAAAATGTTAATGATAGAGGAAATTACATGTTGGCTATGTGAGGACTTTTTATACTATGTTAGCATTTTCCTATAATCTACAAGTGTTCTAAAATTCTTTAAAATTAAATTTATTGGGTGACAGTGGTTAATAAGATTATATAAGTTCAAAGTTTTTTTTTTGTTTTTTTTTTTATTAACTTCAAAAAAGAAGTATATAGAAAATCAATTCACCAGAACATAGCTTACAGACATAGGAGAAACAGGATATGGTCTATGAGATAATCAAGAATTTTAGTATACTGTTGAAATTATGAAGACCAATTGACAAAGGAACAAACAAAAAAGATGAATACACTAAATAGAGAATTAAGAAACACACAGATTTATTTGTTCCATGACTGTGATGACATTGTTGTTGATCCCAGTGCTACTCTCCCAAATCCACAGATTCCATTGTTTTCCTGACTCTGCTCCTGCAACCAAAAACATGAGATTTTGAGTTAAGTTATAATTATGGGAATAGAAGGGGCAACAATTGTTAGATATTTCAATTTACCTCTTCAGATACATAACTGAGCCAAAAAACACTACACAGCTTTTATTTAGTCATAATGCTGATGTTCTAAAAGCAATTTGTTGGACTTATATATTTTTAAATTATTGGCAATAAATCTAGGCAAGGAAAATGATCTCATTTATTGACTACTGGATAACTCAAATAGTGAATCCTAGGAAACATCTCCATGGCAAGCTCCAATCAGTATGAGCTTACATAGAATATCCTAGCATAAGAATATTGTTAACTAAGTAGCCCAGATTATCAAGAGTTACACATTTCTTACTATATCAGAAAATGTTTTACATGTATGAAGTGTTAGTTTTTTAAATCTTCATAGAAATTTTTTGCACTGGGTGTTATTCTGCTTGTTATAGAAGAGAACATGGAGATGCAAAGTTTAAATTTCTTGTTTAAACTCTTCTGTTCACTAAGTAAAGGAAGTAAGATTCAAACACATGCAGTCTGTCTCTAAACTCATTCATTTAGGCCATTTCTTATATCTCACGCTTCTTTCCCTATATCTCTTTTTTCCCAAATAAATTAAGCCCTGTCTTATTTTACTGTCAATAAGAACCAGGAATAAGAGAGGATTTGTAGTATTTGTTCTATTATCTCCCCACCCAAATTCCAATGAATCATCTACTCTATAAAATGATGGATATTAGATAAGCTTCAGTTTTTTCATGACATTATTTTAGGTTAAATTGTGTTTAGGACTGGGATGGAAGAGACAAGGTCAGTTTTGCAGAATATGGTTAAAAAAAAAAAAAGAATCCAAATCTTTCTCACCCATGTATATGGGACCTATGAGAGGAATTCTACAACTAAGATGAACTGGAAGAGACAGAGTGGAAGGTAAAGCCCTTCTCATGGCCTTTCTTGCCTGGAGATAAGCCGGTTAGTTAACCATGAGTCAGCAACTCAACCTTGAGAATCAGCATCACAAATCAAGACTTCTTTTTTATTTTTTAAAATCACCAATGATATTGTGCTTCATATGAAGCATCTCGCTCAGTACTTCTGGATACCTTTGTTCTCCAGAGTGCACTGATGTCTGTATTAATCTCCCATGTTAGTGGGTGAAAATTGACACTTTCTGGGCCAGGTGATCTAACTCATTCAGAAGGCTTTACTGGTAAGTCTGGCCTTGGGGCTAGAAAGGATCCAGAGAGACAGGAGCCATTTTACTGTGGCCACTTGATTGAGATTTAAGTTGAAGAGATAAAATAGGTGACAAGAATGTGGAAAAAAAGAAAAACTAATTGAAGATGGAAGGTATCAAAGAGCCCAGAGTGTAAGAAGGTGATAATTTACATAGACTCAGGTGTGTATTCCAACAAAAACTATTTAATCTTGTTCTTAAATATTTGGATAAGTGGTGTGTGTGTGTGTGTGTGTGTGTGTGTGTGTGCATAGGTAAATATCATTTTAACTTTCTGTTATCTGTTTTTCTTTAAGTCTTTATTTGTTATTCAACTCACTTTTTCTTTTGCCTGTTGTGGTTGTATCTTAATCCTCAGTCAGTCTCCTTTGCCTTCTTTCAGCTGTCACTGTTCTATACCTATCCTGAAGAACTTTATTTAACTCTGCATATCCCTCTGTCCTCCATTCAGGTCTCAGGATAAATATTTTTCAATTAAGTGTCTTCATGTTACACGGTGGTGAAAAATACCAGATTAAGGATCCTTAAATCTCCAAAGTTAATGATAAAAACATTTTGTTTTCAAGGCTTGGCTCATCATTTATAAAACCAACTCCAAAGGTTGCAAAACATATCTAGATTCATATAAACCCAGAATCTTTTTTTTTTTTTTTAATAAATTTTTATTTATTTTTTTGTTACAGATATTTTACCTTTTTTACCCCATTGGCACCCCCCTCCCCACCCCACCCCGGCCCTATCCCCGGCTTAGTTGTCCATGTCCATTGGTCATGCATACATGCATATAAGTTCTGTGGTTTATCTCTTCCTACCCCGCCCCACCCCCTCTTCTGAGGGATGTCAGTCTGTGCCCTACTTGCATGTTTCTGGGTCTACTATATTCCACAGACTGTTATGTTCATTATATTCTGTATATAAGTGAGATCATGTGGTACTTGTATTTTTCTGCTTGGCTTCTTTCACTTAGGATAATACTTTCCAGGTCCCTCCATGTCGTCTCAAAGGATAAGAGATCTTTCTTTCTTACCGCTGCATAGTACTCCATTGTGTACATGTACCATGGCTTTTTTATCCATTCATCTACTGATGGACACTTGGGCTGTTTCCAGATCTTAGCTATTGTAAATAGTGCTGCTATGAACATGAGGGTATATATATTCTCTATATTCTTCCTGATTGGTGTTTCAGGCTTCTTAGGGTATATTCCTAGCAGTGGGATCACTGGGTCAAATGGAAGTTCAATTTTTAATTTTTTGAGGTAACACCATACTGTTTTCCATAGTGGCTGCACCAGTCTGCATTCCCACCAGCAGTGTATTAGAGTCCCCTTTTCTCCACACCCTCGCCAACACCTGTTGTTTGATGAATTGTTGATGGCGGCCATTCTGACAGGTGTGAGGTGATACCTCATTGTTGTTTTAATTTGCATCTCTCTGATGATTATTGATGTTGAGCATTTCTTCATATGTCTTTTGGCCATTTGTATGTCCTGTTTGGAGAGGTGTCTATTCAGCTCCTCTGCCCATGTTTTAAGTGGGTTCTTTGTCTTCCTTTTGTTGAGTTGTATGAGCACTCAATATATATATGAAATTAACCCCTTATCTGATACATCATTGGCAATGATGTTCTCCCATACAGTGGGTTGCTTTTCCATTTTGATGATTGTTTCTTTTGCTGTGCAGAAGATTTTGAGTTTGATGTAGTCCCATGTGTTCATTTTTTCCTTTGTTTCTGTTGCCTTAGGTGATGTATCAGTGAAAATTCTGCTCCGTATGATATCCGAAATTTTGTTGCCTACATTTTCTTCTAGAATTTTTATGGATTCACGGGTCACATTTAAGTCTTTTATCCATTTCGAGTTTATTTTTGTGTATGGTGTAAGTTGATGGTCTAGTTTCATTTTTTTGCATGTAGCTGTCCAATTTTCCCAACATCATTTATTAAAGAGGCTGTCTTTACTCCACTGTATGCTCCACCTTTGTCAAATATTAATTGAGCGTATTGCCTTGGGTCCATTTCTGGGTTTTCAGTTCTGTTCCACTAGTCTATATGCCTGTTCTTGTGCCAGTACCAGGCTATTTTGGTTACAGTCGCTTTGTAGTATAACCTGATATCTGGTATTGTGATCCCACCTACTTTGTTCTTCTTTTTCAAGATTGCTGTGGCTATTTGGGGTCTTTTTTGGTTCTATATGAACTTTTGAAGTATTTGTTCTAGTTCTTTGAAATATGTCATTGGTATTTTGATGGGGATTGCATTGAATCTATAGATTGCTTTGGGTAGTATGGACATTTTAATGATGTTAATTCTTCCAATCCATGAACAGGATATGTGCTTCCACTTTTTTATAACTTTCTCTATTTCTTTTTTTAATGACCTGCAGTTTTCTGCAAATAGGTCCTTTACTTCTTTGGTTAAGTTTATTCCTAGGTATCGTAATTTTTTTGGTGCGATGGTAAATGGGATTCTTTTTTCAGTTTCTCTTTCTGTGAGTTCATCATTGGTGTACAAGAATGCCATCGATTTCTTGACGTTAATTTTGTATCCTGCTGCTTTGCCAAATTCATTTATTAAGTCTAGTAGATTTTTGATGGAGTCTTTAGGGTTTTCTCTGTATAATATCATGTCATCTGCAAATAATGACAGTTTCACTTCCTCCTTTCCAATTTGGATCCCATTTATTTTTTCTTCATGTCTGATTGCTGTGGATAAGACTTGCAGTACAATGCTAAATAAGAGTGGTGAAAGTGGACATCCCTGTCCTATTCCTGTTCTTAATGGAAATGTTTTTAGTTTCTGTCCATTGAGTATTATGTTGGCTCTAGGTCTTTAATATATGGCCTTTATTATGTCTAGATATGATCCCTCTATTCCTACATTGCTGAGCGTTTTTAGCAGAAATGGATGCTGGATTTTGTCGAATTCTTTTTCAGCATCTATTGATATGATCATGTGGTTTTTATTCTTCATTTTGTTTATGTGGTGTATCACGTTTATTGTTTTGCGAATATTGTACCAGCCTTGCATCCCTGGAATGAATCCCACTTGGTCATGGTGAATAATTTTTTTGATGTATTTCTGCATCCGATTTGCTAATATTTTGTTCAGGATTTTGGAGTCTATGTTCATCAGGGATATTGGCCTGTAGTTTTCTTTCTTTGTACTGTCTTTTTCTGGTTTTGGAATTAGAACTATGCTGGCCTCATAGAACGTGTTTGGAAGTCTTCCTTCTTGAATTTTTTGAAATAGTTTGAGGAAAATGGGTGTTAGTTCTTTTTTGAATGTTCGGTAAAACTCCCCTGTGAAGCCATCTGGGCCTGGGCTTTTGTTTGCTGGGAGAGTCTTGATTACCTCTTCAATTTCCTTAGTTGTTATTGGTCTGTTCAAGTTTTCTATCTCTTCCGGGAATAGTTTTGGGAGACTGTGTGATTCTTGAAATTTGTCCATTTGCCTTAGATTGTCGAATTTGTTGCCATATAGTTGTTCATAGTAGTTGTTAACGATCTTTTGTATTTCCGTGGTGTTGGTTGTTACTTCTCCTCTTTCATTTCCGATTTTGTGTATTTGGGTTCCCTCTCTTTGTTTCTTGGTGAGTCTACCTAAGGGTCCATCAATCTTGTTTATCTTTTCGAAAAACCAGCTCTTTGTTTCATTGATCCTTTGAATTATTTTTTTGGTCTCTATGTCATTTATTTCTGCTCGGATCTTTACTATTTCCTTCCTTCTACTTGCTCTGATGTTTTCTTTTTGTTTGCTTTCTAATTCTTTAAGTTGTGAGCTTACACAGTCAATTAGAAATTTTTCTTGTGTTTTGAGGTAGGCCTGTAGTGCTATGAGCTTCCCTCTCAGAACTGCTTTCGCTGCATGCCATAGATTTTGTGTTGTTGTGTGTTCGTTTTCATTGGATTCCAGGAAGTTTTTAATTTCTTCCTTGATCTCCTCGGTGACCCATTCATTGTTTAATAACATGCTATTTAGCCTCCATGTGTTGAAATGTCTTTGCATGTTCTTGTTGCAATTGATTTCTAGTTTCATGCCATTGTGATCTGAGAAGATGCTTGATATGATTTCTGTCCGAGAGCCTGGGAACTGGCACCAGGCAAACTGCTCAGCCGTTACCTCGCTTACCCAACCTAAACTCCCTCCCTGTTTCAGGAACTGTTTGCCCCGAACTCATAGATCAACTCCTGTCCCATTCTCCTGTCCTAGTCCAGGAACTGTTTGCTCCGGGACAATAGACTCACATTCCAGGGGGCCCCCATGCGTAGCCCCTCAGGACCTAACCTAACAACAAGTTCCCTCTGCCACAGGCGCAGATATAAAAATCACAAACCCCAGCATCGGGCGCGGCTTCTCGGACTCAACCCCCCGAGTCTGTGAACCCGCCCGGAGTGTACCCAATAAAGCCTGATTTCTGCTTATTCGGCTGTTTGGCTCTCTGGTTTCTTCCCACCTCCCACCGGCGGCACCTGGCTACCTTACAATTTCAATCTTCTTGAACTTGTAAAGATTTAGTTTGTGTCCTATCATGTGGTCTATCTTTGAGAATGTCCCATGTGCACTTGAGAAGAATGTGTATTCTGTAGTTTTGGGGTGTAATTCTCTGTAGATATCTATTAAATCCATTTGGTCTAGTGCTTCATTTAGAGTCTCTGTTTCCTTGCTAATTTTTTGCCTAGGCGATCTATCCAGTGTTGTCAACGGGGTGTTGAAGTCCCCTGCTATGATTGTATTGTTGTCGATTTCTCCTTGGAAGTCCTCCAGAAGATTTTTAATATATTTTGGTGCTCCTATATTGGGTGCATATATGTTCATCAAGGTTATATCTTCCTGTTGGATAGATCCTTTCAATATTATGTAGTGGCCGTCTTTGTCTCTAGTTATGGTCTTCATTTTGAAATCTATTTTATCAGATATGAGAATTGCTACCCCAGCTTTTTTTTGCTGTCCATTTGCTTGGAAAATTTTTTTCCATCCCTTCA
The DNA here is from genome assembly GCF_014108415.1 of Molossus molossus. Taxonomy (NCBI): domain Eukaryota; kingdom Metazoa; phylum Chordata; class Mammalia; order Chiroptera; family Molossidae; genus Molossus; species Molossus molossus. The sequence continues at coordinate 48,201,861 of NW_023425348.1, forward strand.
CTTTCAACCTATGTGAGTCTTTTGTTGAGAGGTGGGTCTCTTGTAAACAACATATAGATGAGTCATGCTTTCTTATCCAATCGGCTACTCTGTATCTTTTTATGGGAGCATTCAATCCATTTACATTTAAGGTGATTATTGATATGTACTTATTTATTGCCATTTTTGTTTAGTGTGGTTCTATTTTTCTTCCCGTTTCTACCGCTAATTACAGCAGTCCTTTTAACATTTCTTGCAGTGCTGGTTTGGTGCTAATACATTCCCTTAGCCTTTTTTTGTCTGGGAAGCTCTTTATTTGACCTTCTATTTTGAATGATACCCTTGCTGGGTAGAGTAGTCTTGGATTCAGATTCTTGTTTTTCATGACTTTGATTACTTCATGCCATTCCCTTCTGGCCTGTAGTGTTTCTTGTGAGAAGTCAGCTGAGAGCCTTATGGGGTTTCCTTTGTAGGTAACCTGTTGCTTCTCTCTCGCTGCTTTAAGGATTCTCTTTGTCTTTAATTTGTGGCATTTTAATTACTATGTGTCTTGGTATGGGCCTGTTTGGGTCTTCTCACTTGGGACTCTCTGTGCTTCTTGAACTTGAATGGCTTCTTCCTTCACCAAATGAAGGAAGTTTTCTGTCACTATTTTTTTGAACATATTCTCTATCCCTTGCTCATTTTCTTCTTCTTCGGGGACTTTTATGATGCGAATATTATTCCGTTTCCAGTTGTCCCACAGTTCTCTTAAGCTGTCTTCCTGTTTTTTAATCATTTTTTCCTTTTGTTTTTCTGATTGGTTGATTTTTTTCTACCCTGTCTTCTAATTCACTGATCCGGTCCTCAGCTTCCTCTAGTCTGCTTTTTAAACCTTCCAATGTGTTTTTCATTTCTGATATGTCATTTTTTATCTCTTCTTGATGGTTTTTAATTTCCAATTGGCTTATTTTCAGTGTCTCTATGTCCTTACCATGCTGTTCAGCTTCCTTAAGATCATGGCTCTGAATTCTAGCTCTGTTAACATGCGTAATTTCTCCACATCTTCGGTGGAGGTCTCTTGCTCTTTCATTTGGCTTCTGTGTCTGTGTTTCACCATTTTGGCTATCACAGTGGGCTTTGGAGCCTGTCAAGTTTTCCTTTGGTTGTTGGTGTTCTGCTGTTTGTGGCTCCCTCTCCTGGGTTTAGATGAGCGAGGGAGGAACCAAGTTAAACACCACTGTCAAGTCTTACTTTCCTGGTTAAAGTTGCTAGCCCAGGAAAGATACTGTTATCCCATAACTTTTTGCCTTGAGGCTAGCAGTGGAGGTTACTTGATGAGTTTTGGGTTGTCAGTTGATTGAAAAACTCCCTCAGGTGCTCAGCACAAAGGGATTTCCCAAGGGTGGGGCAGATGTTGGTTGTTAATGAGCTTCAATTAGCACTTTAATGGCCCACAGGGTGGGGTTGGATCTCTGAGGGTGGGGCTGCTGCCTCTCCCCAGAGCCCTGGGAAGGAGCAATATGGCTACTGTCCTGAGTGGCTGCACTAAGCAAAAGCTCTGAGCGCCCTCCAAATCCCGAGTGTCCCGACACAGTTCCAGTCCAGACTGCCCTCCCTCTGCCACAGGTGAGTGCCTGTGGCTTTTTTAGCCTCTGTCCCGGCTCTGAGCTGTGGAGCCGCCTGGGAGTGTAACCCGAGGGCGCTGCTCCCTGCTAAGGCCGCTGCCGAGTGCCGACCGTGGGCTCCCAGCCCCCGTCTAGCGCCTTCGCAATCCTCCCAGGATGGAGTCAGTGTCCCTCGTTATATGGTCCTCGCAAGCTGCTTTTCTGTTGCTTTTTCCCGTCAATTTGTCTGTGTTATAGTTGTAATTCCAGTTTGGTTCTGGGAGATGGTTTGTGTAGCTTCCATTCACTCCGCCGCCATTTTTCTCTCTAAACCCAGAATCTTTAAGCAATAATCTATCTAAATTTTTATTTCTATAAATTGCTTTCCTAATTGGAAGTTAATACAAATACTGCAATAGCAATGTAATATCAACTAGTAAGATATTTAAATACTTTAGCACATATTAGAATTTCCTAATTTATTTTGGCCTCCTAATATATTCTCCAAATTTGTTTATAATCCCTGAGCTTAATTTGCAAGATATGTGTTACTATTTTAATATTATATTTGAAGAATTAGTTTTTTAAATAAATAAGATCTATAGAATATTGCTGGAAAGTTTGAAAGAAACAGAACTATTATTCAAACAATTGTTTCTTTTCATTTCAAATTCTGAACTCCATCATCACGTATCACAAAGCCAGTTTTGACCACGTGATACTGAGTATAGTCACAGAAAACTTGTTAGATATTTCTGCGTTCAAATTACTGCCCTTGGATGTGTACCATCACTATCAATCACCATTTTCAAGAAAGAAAATATCAGGAATAATATCTAAGTCCCATTCAGAACAGAAATCATTACAGAATTTTTACACTTAACATAGGTTGTTATTTTATGTTCTTGGGGTGTGATTGTGAAATATTGCAGTTAGAATTTAGAATTTTTAGCTTTCTGTATTAGTTGAGGTAAATTAAAATTGAATTCAAAATTGAATATTTATTAAAGCAAATGATATCATACTTTGCATTATAAAATATTAAAGATGACCTTTATTTTCACTACATGTATATTATATACCATTTTATTATGGAGCATTTCAAACATATACAAACTAAACATATGCAAACTAAATGCATAATGTTCTTATTTAATTTCAACAACCACAATCATTCTATTTTCTCCAGGCTCAGATTTGATTTTTTAAATGTAAAATTTACATAAATTTAAATGCACAAATCTTATTTGCACATTTAACAAATGTAGAATATTTCTATCACCTCAAAAAATCCTCATGCATTCCTCTCCAGTCTGCCCCTGACCTATCTCAACCCCCAAGCAACCACTGAATAGATTTTCTCAACACCTATTTTCTCTGTATGCTCTAGAACTTCATATAATGAAATTACGGATTAGTAATCTTTAATAACTGGCAATAATCAGTAGCTCAGTCTAATGATTTAAATTCATCCATATAATTAGGCAATTCTTCTTTGTTACCAGGTAGATTTTCATCATGTGAACATTACAAACTTGATTTTTCAATTCGTGTGTTAAGTATGTGTGCTGTTTCCACCAGGGCGAGTACATTGTCGCCCCAGTGTCTGTGGGGACTTGGGCTTTCATTTGTTTTCAGTAAGCATCTAGGAGTTCAATTGTTGGGTTTAATTTAGGAGAATCTGTAGTTCCTTATCCTTGCCAAAAATTTGGTGTGTCTTTGCTTTTTAATTTTGATATTTCTAGTGGATGTATAGTTAGTTGTCATTATAGTTGTAATGTACAATTCCTGATGCCCAGTGACTTTGAGATTTTAATGTCATTTGTCTGTTTGCCAAGGATCAGTTTAGGTCTCTTTCCCCCTTTTTCCATTTCTGTTTTTCTTACTTTTTGTTGTAACTTTTTAAAAATGTTCTTGACACAAAATCATTTTCAGACATAAGGGATTGTGAATATTTTCTACCCGTCTTTGCCCTCTAAATTCACTTTCTTAGCAGTAAATTTAAAAACTGATAACATGTAACAAATTATTTTCTATGGCAATGCAGAGCCATCTGGAGTGCAGCTGGGATCAAAGACTGCACTAGCTGGACAGGGACAGAGGCTGAACTGGACTGAGCTTGGCAGGACAAAGAATCTCTGGGCACTGGTTCTATTTCTGGGCCTGACTGGACAAGACTGGACTTTTTTCAAAGTGGGATAGATGGAGATGAGACATGAACCTGGGGGTAGCCTTCTATTTCTATTCCAATAAATCTTACCGCTACATCTCATCCTCCTATGCAGAGGTACATAGAAGTGCTTTTCTTGCAACTCTATGGAAGGACCTCATTTCCACCGGCACACTTTCCATCACCTGCCTTTGTTTGTTTTTAACCATAGCACTTATCTTTAACTGTTACACTATATTTATGCTTAAAACTTTGTATTGGTAAAGCAGTCCAGTGTGGCTAAAATGCAATGAGTCTACTGCAACTAATCTCTCCCTCAGATTAAAATTAAAATCTGGACTAAATACAAAGACAGTTACCTATAAAGTTAGAAAATTAAGCAAGTTGAAATAGGGAGTAAAAATTTGAAGAAGTGACTTGTATCAAGTAGATTCTAAAAAAAAAAAAAAATGTTTGCCTATGTTCTTTCCTTCCAGTAATTAGAGGGCAAGTACCCCGCAGAGATATAGCAGGTTATACAGGCAGCAGAAGGGTGGAAGGGAGGGAGGGAGGAAAGGAAGGAGGAAGAAAGTATTGAATCTAGAGATTACATGTGAAGTCCTTATTTTTTCCTCTCTTCTTTGCATTTGTCTGATGATCTCAAGTGGAAATGGCCTAAACACATTGATTTATGATGGAGATGTTGAGATTAGATGAAAGAGTAGGATCCAACTATATGTTGTGTACAAAAACCCACTTTAAATATAAATACACAGATAAGTTTAAAAAAAAAAAGAAAAAAATTTTTATGCAAACTATTTAAAAGAAACTAATTGGTGCCCCGCCAGTGTGGCTCATTGGGTAAACAATGTCCTATGGACTGAGAGCTCCCAGTTCAATTCCTGATCAGGGCATATGCCTGGGTTGTGGGCTTGATCCCCAGTAGGGAGTGTGGGGGAGGCAGCCAATTGATGTTTCTCCCTCACATCAATGTTTCTCTCTCTCTCTAAAAAAAAAAGAAAGAAAAAAACTAAGTGGTTATGTTAATATAAAACACATAATTCAGAATAAGGAACACTGCCCTGGCCAGTTTGGCTCAGCCATTGGAGAGCTGGCCTGTGGACCAGAGAGTCCCGGGTTCAGTTCCCGCTAGTGGCACATACCCTGCCCCCCCCCCCAAAAAAAATCATTGCCCAAAATAAGGAACACTTTTAGAAGCAAAGAAGGACGTTGCACAATGATAAAATAATCAATTCTTCAGGAAGACAAAGATGCAAAATGCACATGCACAAAACTGTTGAGCTACAAGTTACGTGAAGGAAAATGATAGGATTAAAAGGAGATACATCCAAATTCACAGATACAGTTGGAGAATTTAAGATTCTTTTTTTGTCATCCAATAGAATGAGTAGAGAGAAAACTAACAATCAAAAGGTATAGCATGCAACTAAAAAATGATTTTGACTAAAATTTATAGCATTAAATACAACAAGAAAAGGATATATGATAACAAGTGTACATTACTTACTTTTACTTACCATCCTTTTTTTATTTTTATCAGTTATAAACTCTACCAAAGTAAATAATTTTATCCTTTGTTTATTATCACATCTTTTATCACCAGGTTAAGTGCCTGGTACATAACGAATGCTCACTAAACATTTATTTAGTGAATAGATTATTGCAAAAACCAATGCTATCACTTTATTTTACTCATTTCAGGAACAACAGTTCTGATTCTTTGGAATTTCCACAAGTTTGAATGATACCTAATATTTACACCAGCAGTGTGAATAGCTCACTTTACAATCACTATTCATTCTTATGGGAGTTCCTAAAATGCACCCTTCTTTTTAGTTGCAAGGTGAAAACGATATGACTAACCACAGATTTTTTTCTTACTCCCGTCTCATCAGCTTTCCCTTACAGTTGTAGTGAGAGTACAAATTAACCAAACCTTGATTGTTACCAGAATTATCTACTTTTAAATTCCTTAAGTTTTTTCTTAAAGCCACAGTCAGAAGGATGTTTTTATTAGATTAAATTTGTAAGATAAACTAATAAACATGTTTTGAAAAGACACTGAACGAATACATATTCAGGGAAGAAATGATACTGAAATAATCTTACCTTCATTAGGTGCTTACATATGTTAGAAACAATATTAAACACTTTATAATCATTAACTAACACATATATTACTTTTTTTTTTTTAGAAACAGTGCTAAACACTTTGTAAGCATTAACTTATAATGCAGGTATTACTTTTTTCTCTTTTACAGATGTTCAGATAGGTTAAATTGTATATAACTTTAACTTACAGAGGTAGTAAGTGAAATAACTGAGATTCAAATTTCTGGTTTTGCTGATCCTAGAATCCAAGAAATTTATATCAAACAATTATCAGAGGAAAGAAATAAGTAGAAAAATAGGGCCCAGAATTCTCAGTTGATTTTAGTCACAAATAATTGTAGAACACATTCTCGAATCTGTTTGGTCCTTACTCCATAGATAATAGGGTTCAGCATAGGAGGGACCAACAAGTACATGTTGGCCAACAGGATGTGGGTGTGGTGTGGTATATGCTTACTAAAACGGTGGGAGAGGAAGGAGAAAAGAGCAGGGATGTAGAAAGTGAGGATGAGACAAACATGAGACCCACAAGTGCTGAGAGTCTTCAACCTGGCATCCTTAGAAGGGAGACTGAATACAGTACGGAGTATCTGTACATAGGACAGAGAGATGCATGCCACATCAGTCCCAACAATTAAGATAATAACTGCCAAACTATAAAGACTATTGATAGAAATGTCAGCGCAAGCCAATTTCACCACAGCCATATGCTCACAATATGTATGGGGGACAATATTGGTCCGGCAGTATGGCCACCTCCATACCAGAAAGGGATGTGGTGTCATTAGCACTAATCCATGGAGAAGTGCCACTGTGCCAACCTGAGCCACCACAGAATTTGTGAGAATAGACGAGTGTCTCAGAGGATTGCAGATTGCCACATACCGGTCAAGTGCCATGGCCACAAGAAGCCCTGACTCCACCCCAGAGAAAGCGTGGATGAAAAACATCTGAGTGAGGCAGGCATGAAAGTTGATTTCATGGTAATTGAACCAGAATACACCCAACATCTTGGGAAGAGTGGAGGTTGATAAGATGAGGTCTGTGATGGCCAACATGGAAAGAAAATAAAACATGGGTTCGTGAAGAGCAGTCTCAGTTTTGATGATATAAATGATGAGTATGTTTCCCATGAGGGCAACAACATACATTGAGCAGAAAGGGATAGAGATCCAAATATGCATGTCTTCTAAACCAGGTATGCCAATCAGGATGAAGATACTGGGGTTGGTGAAGGTAGTGGAATTAAAGTCAAGCATAATGATTCAGGCTAAATGAAGACATATGCTTGCTCTCTTTCCTTCTTTTGTCCCTGGAGTGGTCAAAGGCAATATACTCTGATAAACATACAATATAGAATTACTCCTTGTAAAAATACAACCAAGCAAGTTTATTCAAATTTTAATTGCCCCTTGGTGAGCCTCTCTGAATTTAGAAGTGTTTCATCCCTCATTGCCAGATGCCAATCTCATTGAGAAGTAGTTGGAGTAGAGACAATCTTTGGCTCAGAACCTTCAGAGTATTCAGCCTGCTACCAGGTGTTTTCTTTTTGTTTGTGAAAACCAAGTTAAGTAAACACCCTGAGAAATAACACAGGTTCCTCACATCCTAAGGCAATGGGGAAAAAAACCCTCTAATATCACCCTCATTAAAAAGTACACATCCAAAATAATTATGGACTTTGAGACATTTTGCATGAGGTATATTCTAAATCAATGATTTTCCATTGGTGTGCTGCAAGAATTTTTAAAACATGCAATACCTAGTTAGTCAGGGTCACTGACCTCTTTTCCTTTAGATTGCCAAAAACAAACGAACAAAACACCTCCAAAAGCAAGAACAAAGCAAACAAACAAAAAACAGCCAATACAACAGCCATCTGTGTGAATGAATTATACCTATTTCTTTTCTTGTCAGACCAGCAAACGATAACTTTTTTTGTGTGCCACAGAATTTTAGTTATTAGTTTATGTGTTCTATGAGATGAAAAAGGTTGAAAATCACTTTTCTAAATAGGTATTTATCAAAGCAACTTATGAAGGAATAATAAGCTTTCCATGTCCACAATACTTTTAATGACGAAACTTTTTGAAATGTGCCTCCTTAATGAATTTTTGGCCATAAAGCAAAGCTTCTAATCACTTAAATAGCTCCAAGACAGCCCTGGCCAGTTTGGCTCAGTGGTTAGCATTGGCCTGCGGACCAGAGAGTCCTGGGTTTGGTTTCTGCTAAGGGCACGTGCCTCAGTTGCAGCTTGTTCCCGGTTGGGGTCGTGTGGATGGCAACCAGTTGATGTGCCTCTCTCATGTTGATGTTTTTCTCTCTCTCTCTTCCTCTTCCTCTCCCTCCCGCTCTATCTGTGGTTAAATGCAAAAATGTCCTTGGGTGAGGATAAAAAAAAGAAAAAAAGCTCCAAGATAGCAGCAAAGTCATTGAGACAGTCAAATTACCAGTATGCTGCCTGGATTTTTTAGTATCCCTAGAAAAATGTGGCTTGAAAAGATGTCCATGTTTTCATATATATGTGATTTAATGGTTACTCCTTTGTGGCTATCTATCTATCTACACACACACACACACACACACACACACACACACACACACATAAATTCTGGATAAGTGCCTCAGAGGATTGCAGATTTTATATAATATATAAATCTTCAAAAGACTAATCATTAAATACTTCTTTTTACCAAGTTTATATTGAGATGTTAAATGTTAACTATGGAATAGGAGCTTCTTACCATACCTAAGAATTTAGAATATACTGTACACTTTGGGAAAAAGAATTGATGAGCTCTAAATCAATCAAATAATCATCAAGATTTGAAATTAGTAATAGTTGCTACTTTTTATGTCATAATATGTGTCACAAAAAATGTCAAGTCATTAGCAAGCACTTAGTTGCTGATTTGTATATTATGAGGTCACCGTTATTATTTTTAATTTATAAAAGGAGAAACTTATACTTTACATAAGCTTAATACTTCTCCAAAGCCACACAATCAGCATGTGACAAGAGATAATACACCCTGGTTTGCTCCAAAATATCACCACTGTTCCTCTAACATATGAATCAAAATAAAGAGTAAACTGATGTTAATGTTGTTCACAGGTCTTATCGTGAATGATTTTCATAGGGCACTTAGAAACAATAAGGACATATGTTCTTGGTTATTGTTTTATAAATGTAGTTTTATGGATTAAGATAATTTATAACAGATCCATAAAAAATCTAATTCTTTCTATTCTAACATCTCAGTTGATATCAAGATGTTCATTGTGAACTAGTGGTATTTTATTTCTAAATAAATTATCCTTAACCCCAGAGAACACACTTGCATATACTTCCTTTTCCAAAGTTTGTACCAGTTGACTGGTGAATGAAACATTCTAAAAGAATGGTTAATGAAGACCTCAAGAGAATCTTGATCTAACCTTACAAGTGGCTTGTTCCATGTGGCAGGGCTATACTAATTTACCTGTCAATATGAGGCAGTCCAAAGAAGTCTCTAACTTATCTTCAGAGGGATCACACTGTCAGCCTCTGCTGCATGTTCTCAGTCTATTCACAGCACACTGGAGTCTCAAGAATCCACAGTAACATTAAATACTTATTCCTTATTTCTAGGAAGTTCTTCCTCACTAGTATGCTACAGCCCCATCATCATTGCCTCTCACTTCTTTGTCTTGAGAAAACATACATGAGTTTCTGATGCCTCCAGATTAATTGTGTTGTGTTGAATCAAAGCCAGGAACTCAGAGATTTGAATCATTCCCTGTATGGAAGGTTCAGGCAGATTTTATAGCCACACTTGGGGCAGTCCCAGGGGCTCAAACTCTGCAACAGATGTTTCTTCACCTTCTGCGAAGTGTGATTCCTGAGGGAGAATGTATTTTCTCTATCACATGTCATCAGTTGGTAATGAAATTTGATGTGAGTGAGGCTAAAGAAGATTTTTAAAGAAACAGTTTTATACAAATGCCTCTTACCCGACTAGCAGTTACAATTAGTCCAACTAAAACTAGTTCATTTAAAATGAAGGACGTAGCCATATAGGGAACTTAGCTAAGAAGGCAACACAGGCAGAAAGTAGAAAACTAGATTCCTGATACTGGCAGGCTTAACATGCATGGTTCTCTTTCTCTTTCTGTGTATAAAATATTCATATGTATGTATATATACATTCAGATATATGTAGTTCTATACACACATTTGTATACACATTTGTTCACACATATGTATATAAACATATACATATACACACATACATACTCAAAAATTATTGCACCTATAAGAAGCATGGTGATATTATATATTACCATCAAAATAGATATACACACACCTATATGCATTTGTGTATGTGAGTGATTATAATAATTTGATGTTCAGTAAATACTTATTAAATGCCTACTATGTACCAGAGTTTACTTATTAAATGCCTACTATGTACCCAAGTCTATGTTAAATACTTTGGAAAACAGCCCTCAATTTGGTTACTCTTTTAATCCATTTTAGTTAAGGTTCTTTGGTAAACTAATGATACTGGTCCATGAAATGAGACAATTTTATACTATGACCCTTGATTTTGGCAGTTTCTTGGTTTTTCCCTCCCCTTACATCACCTACCTCTGGGTGACCAGAGGTCTTGGAGGTATTTTCTGTTGCCCATGCATGATCTTTCCCTCTGGTGGCTTTGAAGCCAGTGGCCTATGCTCAGACTGACCCAAATCAATTTTGATTTAACATCAAGGCCCAACCTGGCACTTTTCTTTTACTTTACAAAAATTAGGTCAAAATGGATCATAGACTTAAATATAACATTCAAAACTAAAAAACAAAAAGATAACATAGGAAAAAATATAGATGACCTTGGGATTGGCAATGATTTTTTATTGAATAATTGATTTTAGAGAGAGAGGATGGAAGAGAGAGATAGAGAGAGAGAGACTTCAATTTGTTGTTCCATTTATTTTATGCTTTCATTGGTTGTTTCTTTTATGTGACCTGACTAGGAATCAAACCTGCAAACTTGGTTTACCCAAATGATGCTCTAACCAACTGAGCTATCCAGTCAGGGTGGCAATGATTTTTTAATACAATACCAACTGCATGACAAGAAAGAAATAATTGCCCTGGCTGGTTTGGCTCAGCGGTTGGAGCGGACCAGAGAGTCCCGGGTTCAGTACCCGCTGGGCCTTAGTGGCTAGGGGCACATACCAAAAAAGAAAGAAAGAAATAATTGATAAGCTGGATGTCATTAACTTCTGCTTTGTGAAGGAAACTATTGAGAGGATAAGATGACTAGTCACACACTGGGAAAAAAGATTTATAAAGACATATCTGATAAACAACTGTTTATCAGATCTTTTAAAACACAACAAGAAAATAACCCAATTTAGCAAGCAAAAGATCTAAACAGACACCTCACCAAAGAAGACATACAGATGGCAACAACATTTTTTATTAGAGAATTGCAAATTAAAACAACAGTGAGATACCAAAATACCTCTATCAGGAATATCTAAGATAATGACAGTTCCAAATACTGATGAAGATGTGGAACAACAGGAAATCTCTTTCATTGTTTGTGAGAATGCAAAATTATATAGCAGCTTTGGAACACAATTTGGTAGTTTCTTACAAAACAAAATAAACTCTTAATATACAACTGAACAGTCATACTCCTCGGTATTTATCCAAAGGTGTTGAAAACTAATGCCCATACCAAAATCTGCACATGATTGTTTATGGTAACATTATTCATAATTTTCAAAACTTGGAAGCAACCAAGATGTCCTTCAGTAGGTGAATAGATAAACTGCAGTATATCCAGATAATACGATATTATTCAGCGCTAGACATAAATGAGCTGTCAAGAGATGAAAAGATATAAAGAAATCTTAAATACATGTCATTAAATAAAAGAAGCAAATCTGAAAAGGCTACATACTGTTTGTTTCCAACTCAATGACATTCATAGATCCAAAACTATGGATCCAGTAAAACAAAAATCAGAGGTTTTAGGGGCTGGGGGAAGAAAATAACAAACAGATGGAGCACAGAAGATCTTTTACTGCAATGAAACCATTCTGTATGATACTATAGAGATGAAGACATGTGAATGATACATTTGACAAAACCCACAGAATGTACAATACCAAGAGTTAACCTTAATGCAAACTATGGGCTTTGACTGATAATGATGTGCCCACCTAGGTTAATTGATTGTAAAAGATGTATCGCCTTCTGCCTTCATGTGGGATGTTAATAGTAGGGGAAAGTGTATATGTGAGGTATAAGGAACTCTCTGTACCTTCTTCTCAATTTCTTTTTGAGCCTGAAACTGTTCAAAAAATGAAGTTTATTTAAGTAAATATATACATACATAGATGATAAATAAAAATTTTACAAAATGAATAGAATGTCTAGCAAAAGACAATATGTTCAATCATTTCTAATATATTTGTATCAAGCAATATTTTTGTGAAACTAAAAAATGATTGGATATTGATATTGGAGTTATCCTAAACATTTAAAAAATTATAAAGTAAACTTTGAGAAAGGTTATAATACATAAGTTCATTTAAAATATATGTTCCATTTTCCAAAAATTTTAAAACCACCTACACTTGCTTTATTCTAAGATTGTATTACAAATGCAAGTCAGAGAAGGATGAAAAGATAGACAACCGGTGAACTAGAGAGAGGCCTTTGATAGCATATAAGGACTGGACGAAGAAAATAAAAGTTAAGTAAGGGTCTAGTGTAAAGAAAGTAAACATAGACTGTCCATATTATGAAAAATTATATAATTTATATATACTCAAAACATAGTTTCATGAAAAGATTACCAAATGCCCATTGTTCTTTTATTCATATATTCAATTAATTTTTAAAAATTTTCTTTATCTTTTCAGTGCTCATCAAATTAAGAAAAAATTCAGCAGCATAATGAAAAAAATATATAGTCATTGTCATTACGAACACATTGACATGATCTATATCATAAAGCCAAGGTAAGAACAGATGCTGCAGTGGGTGGGACGGGAATTGGAGGCAGGTGGTTTAAATGTACAAACTCCCAGTTATAAGGTAAAAAAGTACTAGAGATATAAAGTACAACATGAAGACTATAGTGAACCCTGCTGCATGGTATATTTGAAAGTTGTTATAAGAGTATCATAAAAATAAAATATCTCTCATCACAAGGAGAATTTACTTTTATTTATTTTTTATTGTGCCTATATAAATGGTTAACTAAATCTTTTGTGGTTATTTCACAATTATGTGAAACAAACCATCATGCTGTATATCCTAATTTACACAATGATGTATGTAAATTATTTCTTAATATAGCTAAAAAAAAGTAACAGATGCTGCACATCTCAAAATTAACCCATGTTGTTCTTAAAAAGTGACTTTACTGAGGAATATTCTTGTTGGAGGGGAAGTTGTATGCAGATTTCCACTTGACAACCATAACTTTCTATTTCTTTTCCTTTCTTTTTGTTGTTTATATTTTTTCCAAACTGAGATTTTTTAAGGTATATGTTATTATCAAGGCAAAACATATCCTAACTTCTATCTATGGCACATAGTAACTTCTATAAAGCCTCTACATTAGTTAGCAAAATCAAAGACTTAATTATAAGCTAAAATATTTTTAATAGGGAATTTTCCTCAATCCTTGTTCATTTTTTATGTTTGAATTCATATAACATTGACATTGTTCAAAGTCAAAAACTTTATTAAAAGGTATAGTCAAGAATTTCTTCTTCCCTATGTGTTTCACCACATGCTCACCACCTATAGGCAACAGGTATGTAAACCTTAGTTTTGAAGTTTATTCCTTCTTGTTTTTCTTTTGGCAGAGACACACATATACTTGTATTCTTATTTACTCTTATTTCTTGCACAATAGCCTTAGCTAAAATATTTTTTAAATACCAAAGGATATTTGATAAACTAAGCCTTAATCATAGTCCCAGTTTCTTAAAAATGGAAGAAAAGTTAAATTTTTCAGATACGTACTTTACCCCTGATTATTCTTCTACCTTTAGCTCCCAGATCATTAACTGTTACAAGCAACAATAACAACAGAAGGCTGTCTTTCTATAAATTTGTATTGACTTCTATATATCAATCATTCCAGGTCAACATGTGTGTGTATCTATGCCAATAAATAATGGAATGAGCAAATGCTTGTCATTAAAAAATAAATATCCTGAGTGTGATATATATCTTGGACATGATTTTACATGCTGGGAAGACATCAACTAAGAAATGAACTTATACTGAAGATAGACATATCTCTCACAAAATAGTCTACAATTGCCATGGCCCAGTTTATTTTATATATTAAACATACTCTTTTTGAATAAATATGACCCAATATTCAGCTGGAAAGTTTCTGTCTTCTTAGGTAATAAAGATTTAATGAATTAAACAAGACCATAGTTCCATGGCATCACCTGTCTTGCTGGTTAGTTAAAAAAAATCTTACAAACTCAAACAAGTATGTATGTGAAGACTTCAAGAAACCTCTTCCAGATACTTTTGGTTTTAACACCATAGATGATAGAGTTCATCACAGGAGGAATCAGAAGGTAAATGTTGTCTATAAAGATGTAGATGTATGGACCAAGTCTGTGGGTGATAAAGGAGAAATAGGCAGATATATAAAACACTAAGATGACCCAAACATGAGAGCCACATGTGCTGAAGGTTCTGAGCCTGGCCTCCTTTGATGGGAGAGAAAACAGAGCATGACGAATGAGGATATAAGAGCAGATTATCAATAGGCAGTCTAGCCCACCAGTAAGGAAGGCAAGAATTAAGCCATATAATATGTGGATCCTAGTATTAGCACAGGCTGGTTTGATCAGGGCCATACATTCACAGTAGGTGTGGGCAATGACATAGGCTTTGCAGTAGGGAAGTCTCATCAGTAAGAAAGGATGAGGAGTCAGCAGGATAACTCCACGTAGGACAATGGCCAGACTCAAAGCCACGATCACTCCATGTGTCAGGATGATGGAGTGCCTCAGAGGGTTGTAGATGGCCACATATCAGTCAAAGGCCATGGCCAACAGGAATCCCAACTCCAAAGTGGACAGAGAGTGAATGAAAAATATCTGGGTGGGGTAAGCTTTATAGTCGATTTCTCTGCCGTTGAACAAGAAGAGGCTGAGGATCGTGGGAGGGACAGTGGTGCAAAGCATTAGGTCATTCACAGAGAGCATGCAGAGGAAAAGATACATGGGTTCATGAGGACTGGGGTGTGTCTTGATCATAAATATAAGAACACTATTTCCCATCACAGCCAGTGGATAGACCAGGCAAATAGGGATGGAGATTCAGACATGAGAGCCTCCAGCCCTGGGATTCCAAGGAGGGGGAAAGTAGCTGGGTGGACATTGGTTGTATTTTGAATTAACCTTTTCAATGTCAATAAACCTGCTCTAGCCTAAGTGTTGTCAAATTATTTTCAGTAGATTGAGCATAAAATATACTCTCTGTTTGCACGTGATACATATTTTATTACAAGCAGGGGTAGAAAATTTTGTGCCCAATTCAGGTATGTGAGGAAGAGATGTAGAATTAGCCAGTAATATTTGTTTTAAACTTAAAATCAAAGGTAAAAGAGAGAGTGGACTCTACCATAGGGGAGAAAAAAGAACAGGCCCTAAAGCAAAGATGTTTTGCCCCATATCTCATTTACTCTCCCCTATATAAATACCACCTAATAAGTGCTAGAAATATAGCATGTTCTTATTAAAATGGGTTATCATTTTTCTAAATGTATAAATGAATAAGAACAAAGGAGGCTGATTTTCAAGTGAGAATTAGAAAGTTATTTCTCTGATTATATCTCTAAAACATGTTTTAACCTATGAGGCCCATTTTTTTCTCTTCATTGGATAATTATTTATATATAAACCCATTATAATTAAAAAGAAAATTTCTAGTTTAGATGAAAACAGTTCTTAAACCTGGTATAAGTCAAATTATATGACTCTAATCAGATTGATAAGCAAAGACACATTTGAATGTTTGAACCATTTTAACAGAGCATGATTTTTAGTTTTACTTGATCACTACGTTTCTATCACTTTATAAAGTGCAAACAAGGCATCTAGCAATATTTACCAGACAGATCTCAATAGTGGTGGCCTAATATCCACTATCTCAGAGTATAACTAATTTCATTTATCAATATTCTTAAATATCTTTAAATCTCCAAAATATCTTGTTCAGCTGTTCATACTAGTGAGTCCTTAAAAAATGAGCGCATTTAAATAATTCTGTTGTAGACAAACAGCCTACATTTTGAATTCCCTAAGGGGGACTTTTTTGTTTGGCCCACCACAGTCTATTTTTGAGACCCTGTAAGTGCCCCTACAATTTAGCCACTAAAGTAATCAGGGCTGGCACAGCAGGAGACATTCCTGACCCTGCTTCAGCCCTATGGCTGGAGTCCATTTGTTGCTCATTATCCTTGCTGTGTAGATTGTTAAACTTTTAAATTCCTCTCTGTTTGTCTTCTCCAGTAGAAGTGCAGCTGCCTCAGGCAGGCCTACCTCTCCACCTAGCTGGCCTTCTGGCCTGGCTTGAAGTTGTTTCTCAGGAGGCTGTTAAGACAAACAGTTGCCTCCCACTTCTTCCTCTGAACCTGCAGGCCTTTCAAGAGGGTTGTACAAAATGAATGCCTCATGGAAATGGCTGTTGATGATCTAAATGACATTATCTTTCTTTGTTCCTCTCTAGAGTGTTCTTACTGATTGGAAATTGAAATGCTTTGAGAGGTTTGCTGTCACCAGAGGACCAGCCTCAGGAACCAATAATTAAAAAGTCTGAGGGCAGACTTTAGGGTCATGATGGTGACTGTTATTTGTACTTTGGTAAACATATTCCGATTATAGAGGCAAAACTTTCTCTTCACAGCATGAAACTGATTATAATTTTTATAATTACACACTTTGAAAAATATTTGTTTTTATTGATTTTTTTTAGAGAGGGAGGGTGAGAGAGAGAGAAACATTGATCAGATGCCTCCGGCACACCTCCTAATGGCGATGGAGCCTGCAACCTGGGCATGTGCCCTGACCGGGAATCGAACCAGAACCTCAATCCATGGAATGTTGCTCACATTTTCTAAAAGTACTGTTATGAGTCAGTAAGGTTTAGAGTAGCAATTTTTAACTGTTTTCATCTCCTGGCACATATAACTATTAGTAAAATTCTGCAGCACACCAAAAAACACATTTTTTTGCTGATCCGACCACAAAAAGTATAATTTTGATTGATTTTTAAATAAATGAATGAATGAATGAATGAATGAATGAATGAATAAATAAATGTAATTACCTACCATTTTTGCCCCAAAGTGATTTTTTTAAGGTTAAATATTGTTTTATGAAAAATTTATTTCATTTATATATACATTAAAATTCTCATATGTGTGTAAGTATGTGTCCACATGCTTATATATTCCAGGGCCCAATGCAACATATATTTTTCCTGGGGTCTCTGTCAAAACAGTTTGCAAAACAGTGTCCTAGAGAATCTTCTGAATGTGTGTCAAATGATGTCTGTACAAGAGTGTTCGCTGCAGTGTTGATTGAGCCCTAGGAAAGAATCTGAATGGCTTGCACAGAGTCCCCTATAATTCACCTAAGCATGAAGCACTTCCTTCACAGCAGTTGTCCTTTGGTGAGCATTCACATGCACACAAATATTCTCTAACTTTGGGCCTATTCAGAGCGGTCCATCCACGTACTTCCTCATCAAGCCTTGTCACCAAACTTCCAGTCTTATTCAATACCCCAATTATCAACTACAGTCCCGCACATCAGTGTAAACCCTGACTTCGGTCCTCTGTACTTCTTGCAAACATGGGCAGAGAAGTAAGATGCATTCATCAAAGTTCTCACTGCACAGATTTCCCTTTCCCCACTGTGCGTCAGGACCACATCCAATTGGGACTGTAATAAGCACAGCCTATTTCCACATGGTTCCAGTACATCGTGTAAGCCCTTCATTACACCAGACTACTCAGTCTTTCTCCCAAGTTACCGGATCATAAGAAACTCCCAAAGAACTCACACGTGTGGGTTGAGGAACAGGTACCAGTATAGGGAGGACTAAAAGCCCGATTTTTGCATATATCCTTTCTCTTTGATGGTGGAGTTCTACAGCCTACACTATACTTTATGGCTTAGTCAACACTCAGTGGAGGATGAGCAGCTAAGGTCACAGGATCATCTAGAGTCTCATGGTCAGTCTCTACCAGGGCCATTACAAAGCTGAGAGCAGTTTCTCAAAAAGACACTAAGTACTTGCAGATGGAGGCGTGCATTAGCTTCAGCCATAGGGTCCAATGATATGATTCTCTTATCAGAGATTACTGCAAACTCCATATGGCACTGAGATCTGTTAAAGACACATGGAGCACCATTGGATTCCCTGGGTCACCAGAGCTTGCTGTCACACAATTGAAGAGCCTTCTTTACTCTGTGTCCTACTAAGTACTGGCTCTTTTTCTTTTTACCTATAAAATGGGTCGTGCCCAGCTGGTATGGTTCAGTGGATTGAGCCGCGTTCTATGAACTGAGAGGCCTGAATTCCATTGCTGGTCAGAACACATGTCTGGGTTGCAGGTTCAGTCCCCAGTGGGCTGTGCAGGAGGCAGCTGATTGATGTATCTCTCTCGCATCAATGTTTCCATCTCTCTCTCCATCCTCTCACTCTAAAAAATCAATAAAAACATATTTTAAAAATATGGTTTGGAACAAGATACCCTCCTGTGACAAATTTTATCCTCAACGTCCAAATTGGCCCACCAATTTGAGATTTCGAAGTATATAACGAGGGAAAAAGATATTTTGGAATTTTATTTGACAGGTAAATTTCTTTTTTATTAGATTTTAATTGAAAACTGCCCTTTTAGCATCTGGTTAAAGATACACTGGCTTTTGGCCCTGGCCATTTTGGCTCCTTAGTTGAGCATCAGCCTGCGGACCAGAGAGTCTTGGGTTTGATTACCGCTATTGGCAGGTACGACATACGCTGCCTTCCTTTGGAGCCATAGAGAAAAAGATGTATTTACTTCCTGTCACAGACCTTTAAACATGTGAAGACATCTGGTTGTTGTTGTTGTTTTTTTTTTCTTTTAAGAGACGATGTCTATATGCTTCATCAGCTTACTTTCCTGGATATTTGCCAATCTGTTCATGTTTTTAAAATGAGGATGCTGGAGCAGAACATAGATTCTTATGATCTTGACGATATATATTACTTTACAAAATCTTAGAGACTTTCTTCAAAGTTTATCATATCGGAATTCCTTTTGACATACCTATAGGTAAATATTTCCAACAGTCTTACCCTAGAACATAGTTGCTGAATGAGGTCACTTTAATCATGAGAGTTAAGTTTAAAATTTGTAAATATTAAACAGCTTTGTGAGAGCTATTCCATAAAGCCACAATGCTTTTAATGGGAAATACAGTTTATAATAATAGGGAAAAACATTATCATTTATACTTAAGAGCTAATTTTTAATTGCATGTTGAATTTCATGGCCTATAATGAGAGAAAATAAAATCAAAACAGTAATTTGCCAATACATTGTAACCAGAAATAGGCATTGTTGTGTGTTTAGAAGACTTGTGATGT
This sequence comes from Molossus molossus, assembly GCF_014108415.1. Taxonomy (NCBI): domain Eukaryota; kingdom Metazoa; phylum Chordata; class Mammalia; order Chiroptera; family Molossidae; genus Molossus; species Molossus molossus. The sequence goes on from NW_023425348.1 coordinate 48,221,389, forward strand.
AATTATTTGCAAAGCATGTTAGACTTAGACTTAAATGGACTTTACACTTCACACAGAAACATAATTGCATAGTTAAATTTCTTAACAGCATTATTCCTGAGTCTAATCAGAATTAGGCACTAAGGTCAGAACTATTTCTAGAATCATTTTTCTTAAGCCCAGACAGTATCCAATGTATCCCTAATACAAATATACAAATATAGAAAAGCCGAATGTCTAGTGATCCAGAGAACATGGCATTTCAATTACTTCAGCTAACTCAATGGGTTTATTTGTTGGTTTAATATTGAATTATTTAAACTCACATTTGAAATTTAATGAGTTGAGTTTTCCATTGTATTATAAATTCCCTACATGGACACTATATTTAAAAACTGTTTTCTTTCCAAACATGTTTGGAATTCTTATATTATACTTTACTCTCTCTATTTTTAATAATAATAAAAACAATGAGGGTAGCCAACATTTATAATGTGTTTACTATGGATCAGAAACTATAGTTAATGCTGTAGTTGTGTCAGTGATTTCTAACACAGTTGATGAACTGTAGGAAACATTTTAGAAATTTATTGGTATATTTTTGGCACAATTTGGGAGGCTCTATTAGATTTAGCTAATATGAAACAGAGCGAATCCTCCTGCAATACAAAAAGTAATTCCTTGGTACTTCACTTCACACCCTCCCCAAAATCTTCTGAGTCTGAGAGAAACTTCAGATATGCTACTGAATAATGTGTAGTTAAAAAAATACTATACATTGTGCAAAGTAAAATAAAGCAGTCAGAGAAAGACAAGTTCCATATGATTTCACTCAATCGTGGAACGTAATAAACAAAGTAAAAAGCAAAACGGAGAGAGACTCATAGATTGAGCAGACTGACAGCTCAGGGTGGGAGGAACTTGTGGGCAACTGGAGAGATTGAGCAACAAAGGAAATAAAAAGAGGAAGAATTCATGGAGGAGAGCAACAGTGTGGTGTTGTGGAGGGGAGAAGGGTGTATGGAGATGGGAGAGGGTATATGGGGATACATGGTGATGGAAAAAATAAAATAAAACTTGAAAAATACTATAATGTTTTGAATGTATAATTTTACCTTGCTTTGTATTTACTATTCGGAATGTAGATTTTCTTTATTACCTTGCTTTACTTGATATTGTAAATTATCTTGTCATGCTTTTAACAAGTAAACATGCACTGGATATTCTAGAAAAGTAACTATCATGTATATCAGAGAATATTGTATATTTTGTGTTCACATTATGAATAATAAAAGTTATTCAACATTTTTTATTTTTTCTACAAAAATATAATTTTTTTCTTTTTTTAAAACTACATCACCAAATGCAACATTTCACATGGAGTTTGAGTAATCCATAAAATACACCAAGATTAACTGGCATGTATAAATTTCACATTCACTTTTATTCTATGCATGGGCACAAGGACCTGACTACTTTATTATGTCATCTGGTACTGTTATACAGAAGTAAATATGTTGCTATTTTTAATTTTATATTATTCTTTGGAAATTATGTTGTTTTGTAAAAAATGTACTATATTTGAATGAGAAAGGATACATAGACATTAGGAAAATTTGTTACATAATGGAGAAACTATATTTGATTATGTTCAGAATTATTAATGCATATTACTTTATTTAAGACTCTAATTTACAACAATGGATTATAAGTTATTATCCCTGTATCATATATAAACCTTATTCAAAATCTCACATCTCAAGAAACAATTATTTTCAAAGAATTTATAGGAAACAATTTTCATAATCCAAAGTTAAACAATAAATTTCTTAGATATGACACAAAAAGCATGACACATAAAAGAAAATAAGATAAATTAGACATCATTAACATTATTTCAAGATAAGGTTACTTATGGCTTATTAAATCTTGAAGACTAGTAAATACTAGTTTTGAGAAGATAAATTATAATAATATAAATTTTGCTATAATTTTCTCTACTTCTGTATCTTCTGTTCTTGCTACTTCTCACTGAATGTCAACAGACTTACCAAGTTTTACTATTCAAGATTAATCCAAAATTCAGATGAAAAGTTTTCTACTTTAAGATAATGCTGATTCATTTTTAACATTTGTTGTTTAATAACTCTTAATTTTTTTGATGAGCTGGGGAATCTCAAACTTTGCAAAGTCAAACACATTTTATTGCTAGCAACGTAGAGAAACCTTCCCTGATTCTTTTGGTTTTAACACCATAAATAATAGGATTCATCATGGGTGGAATGAGTAGGTATGTATTAGCTATCAAAATGTGGATATGTGGAGCAATGTGATGACCAAATCTATGAGTGAGAAAAGAGAAAAAGGCTGGTGTATAGAACAGCGAGATGACCCACACATGAGAGACACAGGTACTTAAGGTCTTGAGGCGGGCAGCTTTGGATGGAAGATTGAAGACAGTGAAAAGAATAAAGACATAGGAACAGATGATCAATATGAAATCCACTCCCCCTGTCAGAAATGCCACAATTAGGCCGTAGGCTCTATGAATCCTGGTCTCAGTACAAACCAGCTTTATCAGAGCCATAAACTCACAGTAAGTATGAGAGATGACATTCGTTTTGCAGTAGGAAAGCCACCTCAGAAGGAAAGGGTGTGGACTGAGGAGGACAGCTCCTCTGAAGACAATGAACATACCCAAACTTACAATCACTGTAGGTGTTAAGATAGTGGAATGTCTTAGTGGGTGGCAGATTGCTACATAGCGGTCAAAAGCCATGGTCAAGAAAAATCCAGATTCCATAGTAGACAGAGAATGGATAAGATACATTTGAGTGAGGCAGGCTTCAAAGTAGATCTCTCTGTCATTGAACCAGAGGAGACTGAGTATCTTGGGAAGTGTAGACGAAGTAAGCATCAAATCAGTCATTGAGAGCATGCATAGAAAGATATACATAGGTTCATGAAGTTTGTGGTCTGTCTTGACAATTAATAAAAGGGCAACATTTCCCATCAGCGACACTAGGTAGACCAAGCAGAAAGGGATGGAGATCCATATGTGGGCATCCTCCAATCCTGGAATGCCAAGCAGTAGGAAGGTGGTTGGTTGAAGACTGGTCCTGTTATCACCTACCATTATGCAAATAATGGATATCCATGATCCTGTCCAAATTAAATATCATAAATATTTTAAATATATAAAGATAAAAGCTTTTTTGTTGTTGTTATGGTCAGATAAAGATGATAATATCTTGTAATATGCAACTGGATATTGAATGATTTCTTTGCTAATAAATTGTCTTAATGTATCAGATACATGGGATTGTGCATTTTGGATAAGAATAATAGTAGAAAGGAATTCTCTCTCTCTCTCTTTCCCTTACCTACCTCTCTTTTTCTCTCTCTCTTTCCTCTGCCTTGTCTGTCCTTTTTTTTCAGAACATATTGTCCATTTGGCTAAATACATTTTATTAATATTATGTAGTGTTATAGAGGTAGTCGTTGATATATTTCTGAATACTGAGATATAATTTCCTACCATCTGAAATAGTAAAAAAAGTAAAAGGCCAATCATCATGAATGAGATTAGCCATTTGTATATTTAACCCCTCTTACCCTACTCCCAAAGTAGAGCTTACAGTTATAAGGAAAAAGAAGATGTGGGAAATACCAAAGATAAATTGAGTCAATAAAGAAGTGATAACAAAACTGACTTATATTGAAAGATGAGTCATTGATTCATAAAGGAAGGAGCCTTATCTTCATAAAATCATCCAAATAGAATGGTAAGAAATCATTATTTTGCAAAGATAATCCTGCACAGAAAGTGACTAAGACTGGAAAACATGGGCATTAGGCAACTAGATATTTATCATCTTTATAAATATGATCAATTAAATTATTCCAGAAGTTACATAATATATTCTTCAGTTATACAAAGAACTTGATGCTGATTTTTGCTTCCCAAAGTAAACTTAAATGCAACTCTTGGCTCAAGATATGAGGTTATTTATTTTATTTTTGTCCATACTCACCTGAGGATATTTTTCCACTGACTTTTTCTTTGTTAGATAGAGTGAAAGAGAGGGAAGGAGAGAGAAAGAGAGAAAGAGAGAGAAACATTGATGCAAGAGAGACTCATCGAGTGACTGTCCTCAACACAAGCCTGGGCCAGATTATCAGAAGTGTGTCTTGGAATGTATGAAGAATTGTTTAGGAAAGATATCCTAAGAATTCTAAATTTTAAATTGATAAATTATTACTTTGGTTCAAATATTTGTGTAAAATAAGCTTATATAATATGAGGCATCATGTTAGTCTGAATAAAACAAAGTTCAATAAAAACAAGGTTTTGAGCAAATGTAGTTCGGGACTAAACTCTGAGGCTAGGTTAACAAAAAACATGAAGAACGTGCACATCTCAGCTTAAATAAGTGGTTAATCTTCTTCTACCTTATTTTTTTGTCAAGTCAAGAAGTTGTGTCATCTTTCAGAGAATCACAAAGGCTATGTCTTCACTGCTGTGACTAGACCTAGGACCTCCAGCCTAGGCTCCACCATTCCCTTCTCATGGAAGGACTGAAACTTTCTTTCTGACTTGAACCACACCTCTGCTGTCTATAACCTGGTTTTCTTACCTCCACAAAGAGATGGTCTCACTGTTGAGCCTGAGTCCCATGGTAATACTGGATACAATTACGACAGGTGCCATTACTCTTCTTACCCTGGGGGAACAGATGCCTATGAGGAATATTCTATATATAGACTCTTAGGAGAATGCTGTTTGATTATAGGCAGTTTCACTAATTTCTCTCTAAAGGCAACATTTGGTCTCTTGGAGGGATTCAGTCTTGTGGTGTCCATACCACCTGATTCTGCCTTTAGACAACAGTAGGAGACAGTCTCTGGACTCCAGGTTTTGTGCTATAATTGATTTATTGTATCTTTGGATTTAAGCACTGAATGCTTTCTTATGAGAGCTAAGAATGGAGAATATTTTGGAGCAAGAGGTTTATAAATAATCAAGGTGATTATATCAATATCTTCACATGCCTCTAGATATTCTTAAGTAATCCATCTGGACCAGTTTTAGTTCTGAAAACCAACGAAAACTTCAGGACATTTTATAGTCATGTTCTTATGCTTGCTTTCCTCTGAATTTTATTGTTTAAATACAGGGTATGCATTTTCCCCCATGTGTTTTAGTTGGGATGCTATGTAATGATTGAATATATTTTGCTACAGATACGTTCTTTCTCATCTTTTTCCTCTGCTTTGTATTTCAGGAAAAGTGAACATTACAGGCAATGTTTCATAGGATCACAGATCATCTGTATTTAGGCAGGGTTCCTTCAATGGAATACGAGGATAATTCTATCTATTTCTCAATTTCTTCAACTGTATCGATTTTGTGGCTTCAGATTCTGCCAGAGGGCACTTCCATGGTTTCATCTTCTTGTGGGGGGAGACTCATTTCTGAGATGTGATTTAACAAGTGGTGCCTCAGGGTTTTGCTGGCTAGAGTTGGTGTGGATTTTTGTGGTTTCTAATTTCTGGGTGGACTCACTGTCAAATTTTAGGTTTCTCAGAAGTTCTATAACTGTGTAAATAATTAGCTGTATTAAAGGTGCTCTGTAATAAATACATAAGTGTTATTTCCCGGTTCAGTTCTGACTAATAGAGAGGCCATTCATAATAATATAGGGCTAGTGACTTAAAAAATTTCTTTAGTTGATAAAATGATAGAGTATAGTCCTCCAACTTATCTTTTTTAAAAAATTAGAAATGTAATAATAATAAAAAAATAGTAGCAACCTCAACATTAAAATGGTTATATGTGAAAAACCCAGAACTACATTGTGCTAAATGATCAAAACTACCATTCTTTGGTCAGGAGCAAGATACCAAGGCCCACTTTTGCTAGTTGTATTCAACATAACACTAAAAATCCTAGCCAGATAAATTAGACAAGAAAAAGAAATAAGAGGCACCAAAATTGAAAAGTAAAATGCTCTGTTTACAACTAAAATGATCTTATAAATTGGAAACCATAATGATCACACACACACACACACACACACACACACATACACACCCAAATACACATTATAGACCTAAGAAACAAATTGAGCAAATTACAGGATACAAAATTAACATGCAAGGGTCAGTTGCATTTCTATACACTATAAATGATCAATCTGAAAAAGAAATTATACAAATTATATCATTGACAGTAACATTTAAAAAACAAAACCGGCAAAAACTTAAACTAAAATTAGAATTTGCACAATGAAAACTATAAAAAATACTACAAAAAAATGAAGAAAACACAAATGAATGGAAATATATCTTATATTCATGAGTTAGGAGACAATATTTTTAATAAGCCCAACCTACATATTTAACACAATTTCTATCAAAGATGCAATCAATGACATTTTTTTTGCAGAAATATAAAAATCCATATTAAATCTCCAGGGACCCCAAATATCCAAAATAATCTTGAAAAATAAATTACATATTTTGGACTTCATGATTTCAATTCTTACTACAAAGCTATGGAAATCAAACGAATATTTTACTGGGATAAAGCCAGACATACAGACAATAAAATACACTAAAAAGTCCTAAAATAAACTCTCAGAAGTATGTTTAAATAATTTCTGCAAAGGTGCAAGACCTTTCAATGGTAAAAGGGTAGTCTTTTCAACAAATTGTGTTGAAAAACCCAAATATCTACATACAAAAGAATGAAGTTGAACATCTATCTTACATGATTAGAAAAAAGAAAAAGAAAAAACTCTCAAAATAGATCAGAATCTAAATGGGAAAAATAAAACTATTAAATTCTTAGAGAAAAAAACTTTCATGACATTAAATTTGACAATGATTTATTGGTTATGACAAAGGCAACAGAACAACGACAAGAAAAGTAGAAATAAATAAATTAAACTTCACCAAAATTTAAAAATTTGTGCATCAAAGGATACCATCAACACAGTGAAAAAGCAACCCAGAGAATCAGAGAAAACATTTGCAAACCATATATCTTATAAGCAATTAATATTTAGAATGCATTTTTTTAATGTTTTTTGTTTTTATTTATTTTTTTTATTTTTCATTTTTTTAATTTACAGAATCTTTTTATTTATTTATTTATTTATTTTTCTATTTTTTTAAAATTTTTTATTTATTTTTTTGTTACAGATATTTCTTCTTTTTTACCCCATGGAACCCTCCTCCCCACTCCACCACCGCCTCGTCCCCGGCTTAGTTGTCCATGTCCGTTGGTCATGCGTACATGCATATAAGTTCTGAGGTTTATCTCTTCCCCTCCCTCCACTCCTCTTCTGAAGGTTGTCAGTCTGTACCCTACTTCCATGTTTCTGGGTCTACCATATTCCTCAGACTGTTATCTTCATTATATTCCATATATAAGTGAGATCATGTGGTATTTGTCTTTTTCTGCTTGGCTTCTTTCACTTAGGATAATACTTTCCAGGTTCCTCCATGTCGTCTCAAAGGATAAAAGATCTTTCTTTCTTATCACTGCATAGTACTCCATTGTGTATATGTACCACTGCTTTTTTATCCATTCATCTACTGATGGACACTTGGGCTGTTTCCAGATCTTAGCTATTGTAAATAGTGCAGCTATGAACATGGGGGTACATATATTCTTCCTGATTGGTGTTTCAGGCACCTAAGGCAACAGAAACAAAGGAAAAAATGAACACATGGGACTACATCAAACTACAAAGCTTCTGCACAGCAAAAGAAACAATCATCAAAATGGAAAGGCAACCCACTGTATGGGAGAACATCATTGCCAATGATGTATCAGATAAGGGGTTAATTTCCAATATATATAGAGTGCTCATACAACTCAACAAAAGGAAGACAAAGAACCCACTTAAAAAATGGGCAGAGGAGCTGAATAGACACCTCTCCAAACAGGACATACAAATGGCCAAGAGTCATATGAAGAAATGCTCAACATCACTAATCATCAGAGAGATGCAAATTAAAACAATGATGAGGTATCACCTCACACCTGTCAGAATGGCCGCCATCAACAAATCATCAGACAACAAGTGTTGGCGAGGGTGTGGAGAAAAGGGGACTCTAATACACTGCTGGTGGAAATGCAGACTGGTGCAGCCACTATGGAAAACAATATGGTGTTACCTCAAAAAATTAAAAATTGAACATCCATTTGACCTAGAATGCATTTTTTAAAAAAATCTCAAAATCAACAACAATAACAAAAATGACTATCTTAAAAATAGATGAAGGACTTGAATAGACATTTGTTTAAAGAAAATATGTTTAAATAGATAATAAATATATAAAAAGATGCTCAACATCATTCATTATTAGAGAAATACAAAATAAAGCCGCAATGAAATATCACATCATACCAATAAGAGTTGCTATTCTTGAAAGAAAGAAAGAAACAAACAAACAAATAAAAGAAAGAGAATTCTTGATATAGATGTGAAAATGTTAGAATTATTATCTGTAGATACATGAGGGGATGAACAAAAATGAATTCACATAACATTAAAAAGAAAGGATTTTCTTACACATGCTAAAACATGGTTGAACCTGGGAGATATTATGCTAAGTGAGATAGCTAGTTACAGAAGGACAAATATTTTGTGATTCTGCTTATGTGAGTTACCTAGAGTAGTTAAATTCATAGAGACAGAAGTAGAATGGTAGTTAGCATTGGATTTGAAGAAGTGGGAATGGGAAATTAGTGTTTTATGAATATGTGGTTTCAATTAAGAAAGATAAAAATAACCTCTGAAGGGGCCGGTTACACAACAATATGAATGTACTAATTTCACTGAACTATACACTTAATAAAGTGTATAGTTTTGAAAAAAATTCAAAAGTGATGAATTTTGTTATGAATATATCACCACAATAAAAAAGCATACCAGTTAAATGCTCTTTAGTTATATTCCATAGTAATGGTAAAAACATGAGTGATGATATAAGTTAGTTAGATAGATAGATAGATAGATAGATAGATAGATAGATAGATAGATAGATCTTTATGAATTGTAGGGATTGCACTGGGATTTCACAGAGCTGAACTTGTGATTCAGCACACCTCAAATACATGGAAATATGTCATAAAAACACAGATATTTCAAGACTGCAGTTCTAAATATACTCAATGAGATGTGAAAAATACATATAGGCAATTTAATGCGCTCAAAAAAAGATAAATGAACAAAATGAGTGCTTTACCAATTAGATTGAAACTTTAAAAAGCATCATTCAGAAATTTTGGACATGGATCATTCAATTAAGGAGATCAGGAGGACTACTGAGCATAGCAAATAGAGATAACTAGATGGAGGAAAGAATTAGTGATAATGAAGATAGAAATCTAGAAATGAAACAGGGAGTAAAAAAGAGAGACTTGAACATAAAAAAATAATAAAGACCTTTATGAGAACTATTTCACTTCATCAAAAAGAGCAATATAAGAATAATAGGCATTTCAGAAGAAAAAGAGAGGAAGAAAGGAATGAAGAGCCTACTAAAATATTTGCAACAAGAACATGCAAAGACATTTGAAAACATGTAGGCTAAATGGCATGTTATTGAACAATGGAGTTACCATGGATATCAAGGAAGAAATTAAAAACATCCTGGAAACCAATGAAAATGACCACACAACAACACATAATCTACGGGATGCATCAAACGCAGCTCTGAGAGGGAAGTTCATAGCACTACAGGCCTACCTCAAGAAGCAAGAAAAATTCCATATAGATTATCTAACCTCACAACTTAGAGAACTATAAAGCAAACAAAAAGAAAACCCCAGAGCAAGTAGAAGGAAGGAAATAGTAAAGATCAGAGGAGAAATAAATGACATTAAGAGCAAAAAAAAAAAAAAAAAAAATTCAAAGGATCAATGCAATAAAGAGCTGGTTCTTTGAAAAAATAAACAAGATTGATAGACACTTAGCTAGGCTCACCAAGAAACAAAAAGAGAGAACAGAAATGCACATAATGAGAAATAAAAGAGGGGAAATAATAACTGACAACACAGAAAATTAAGACTTGTTAACAAATATTATGAACAATTATACGGCAACAAACTTGACAATCTAAGCAAAAGGGTCAAATTCCTAGAAACACATGGTCTCCCAAAACTGAACCGGGAAGAGATACAAAACTCGAACAGACTAATAAAAACAAAAGAAATTGACAATGTAATCTAGACTCTCTCAGCAAACAGAAGCCCAGACCTGGACGGCTTCACGGGAGAATTTTACCAAACATTCAAAAAAGAACTAATACCCATTCTTCTCTAACTATTTTAAAAAATTCAAGAAGAAGGAAGTCTTCTAAACTTGTTTTATGACTCCAGCATAATTCTAATTCCAAAACCAGAAAAAAAAAAAAAAAAAAAAAAAACTACAAAGAAAGAAGACTGCAGGCCAATATCCCTGATGAACATAGATGCCAAAATCCTGAACAAAATACTAGCAAATCAAATCCAGCAATACATCAAAACAATTTATTCACTATGATCAAGTGGCATTCATCCCAGGGATGCAATGCTGCTACAATATTTGCAAATCAATAAATGTGATACACCACATAAACAAAATGAAAGATAAAAATCATATGATCATATCAATAAACGCTAAAAAAAGCATCTGACAAATCCAGCACCCATTTCTGATATAATTGCTCAGCAATGTGGGAATAGAGGGATCATACAGGCCATATATGAAACTCCACAGACTACATCATACTCAATGGGACAAAATTAAAAGCATTTCCCTTAAGAACCGGATCAATACAAGGATGCTCACTTTCTCCACTCCTATTTAACATAGTACTGGAAGTCTTAGCCCCAGCAATCACACAGGAAGCAAAAATAAAAAGAATACAAATGTGAAAGGAGGAAGTGAAAGTGTCATTATTTGCAGATGACATGATAGTATACGTAGAAAAACCCCGAAGACTCCAACAAAAACTTACTAGACTTAATAAATGAATTTAGCAAAGTAGCAGGATACAAAATTAACGTCAACAAATCGATGGCATTCTTATACACCAATAATGAACTAACAGAAAGAGAAACTAAAAAAAAAAAAAATACCATTTACCATCCTGGCAAAGAAGTTAAGATACCTAGGAATAAACTTAACGAAAGAAATAAAGGACCTATTTGCGGAAAACAACAGGTCATTGAAAAAAGAAATAGAGGAAGATATAAAAAAGTGGAAGCACATACCTTGTTCATGGATTGGGAGAATTAACATCATTAAAATGTCCATACTACCCAAAGCAATGTATAGATTCAATGCAATCTCCACCAAAATACAAATGACATACTTTACAAAACTAGAACAAATACTTCAAAAGTTCACATGGAACCCAAAAGACGCTGAATAGCCACAGCAATCTTGAAAAAGAAGAACAAAGTAGGAGGGATCGTATTACCAGATTTCAGGTTATACTTCAAAGTCACGGTAATCGTCACAGACTGGTACTGGCACAAGAACAGGCAGATAGATCAGTGGAACAGAACAGAGAACCCAAACATGGTCCCAAGGCAATATGCTCAATTAATATTTGACAAAGGTGGCAAGAGCATACAGTGGAGTAAAGACAGCCTCTTTAATAAATGGTGTTTGGAAAACTGGACAGCTACATGCAAAAAATTGAAACTAGACCATCAACTTACACCCTACACCAGAATAAAGTCAAAATGGAATAAAGACTTAAATGTGACTCATGAATCCATAAAAATCCTAGTAGATACTGTAGGAAACAAAATTTCAGACATCATACCCAGCAGAATTTTCACTGATAAATCACCTAAGGCAACAATCAGAAAAAAAGGAGAAAATGAACACATGGTGCTACATCAAAACCAAAACTTCTGCACAGCAAAAGATACAATCATCAAAATGGAAAGGCAATCCACTGTATGGGAGAGCATAATTGTCAATGGTATATCAGATAAGGGGTTAATTTCCAATATATATAGAGTGCTCATACAACTCAACAAAAGAAAGAAAAAGAACCAAATTAAAAAATGGGCAGAGAAATTGACACCTCTCCAAAAAGGACATGCAAATGGCCAAGAGTCATATGAAGAAATGCTCAACATCACTAATCACCAGAGAGATGCAATTTAAAACAACAATGAGGTATCACCTCACACCTGTCAAAATGGCCGCCATCAACAAATCATCAACCAACAAATGTTGGTGAGGTGTGGAGAAAAAGGACTCTAGTACACTGCTGGTGGGAATGCAGACTGGTGCAGCCACTATGGAAAACAATATGGTGTTACCTCAAAAAACAAAAAATTAAACTTTCATTTGACCCAGTGATTCCACTTCTAGGAATATACCCTAAGAAGCCTGAAGCAACAATCAGAAAGAATATATGTACCCCCATGTTCATAGCATCACTATTTACAAGAGCTAAGATCTGGGAACAGCCCAAATGTCCATCAGTAGAAGAATGGATAAAAAAGCAGTGGTACATGTACACAATGGAGTACTATGCAGCTATAAGAAAGAAAGATCTCTTATCCTTTGAGATGACATGGAGGGACCTGGAAAGTATCATTGTAAGCAAAACAAGCCAAACAGAGAAAGACAAGTATCATATGATCTCACTTATTTGTGGAATATAATGCACATAACCGTCTGAGGAATGAGATAGTCCCAGAGATGTGGAGGTGGGGTACAAACGGACAATCCCCAGAAGAGGGGGTGTTGGGGGAGAGATAAACCATAGAACTTATATGCATGTGTGCATGAGCAATGGACATGGACAACAAGCTGGGGACAGGGTGGGGAGGGTGGGAGAGGGGGGAATCAGTGAGGGAAAAAGGAGAAACATCTCTAAGAAAAATTAATTAATTAATTTAAAAAATAAAATATATGTTCCATTTAAAAAAAATTTTAAGACCACCTACACTTTCTTTATCCTAAGATTGTATTACAAATGCAACTCAGAGAAGGATGAAAAGATAGACAACTGGTGAACTACTGAGAGGCCTTTGATAGCATATAAGGAATGGAAGAAGAAAATAAAAGTTAAATAACTGTCTAGTGCAAAGAAAGTAAACATAGACTGTCCACATTATGGAAAATTATATAATTTATATATACTCAAACCAAAGTTTCATGAAAAGATTACAAAATGCTCAATGTGTTTTTGTTCATATATTCAATTACATTTTTAAAAATTTTATTTATCTTTTCAGTGCTCCTCAAAAAAAAAAAAAATTCAGCATCATAATGAAAGAAAATATATAGTCATTGTCATTATGAACAAATTGAGATGATCTATATCATATAAAGACAAGTTAAAAACAGATGCTGCAGTGGGTGGGATGGGAATTGGAGGAAGGTGGTTTAAATGTACAAACTTCCAGTTATGAGATAAATCAGTACTGGGGATATAATGTACAACGTGAAGACTATAGTGAACTCTGCTGCATGGTATATTTGAAAGTTGTTATAAGAGTAGATCGTAAAAAAAATTATCTCTCATCACAAGAAGAACTTACTTTTATTTATTTTTTATTGTGTCTATATAAACGGTTAACTAAATCTTTTGTGGTTATCATTTCACAATTATGTGAATCAAACAATCATGCTGTATATCCTAATTTACACAGTGCTGTATGTAAACTATGTCTCAATATAGCTAAAAAAAATAAGAGAAGCTGCACGTCTCCTCAAAATTAACCCATGTTGTTCTTAGAAAGCGACTTTACAAAGTAATATTCTTGTTGGAGACGAAGTTGTATGCAGATTTCCACTAGACCACCATCACTTTCTATTTCTTTTCCTTTCTTTTTGTTGTATATATATATTTTTTCCAAACAGATTTTTTTAAGGTGTATGTTATTATTAAGGCAAAACATCTCCTAACTTCTATCTATGGCACATAGTAAGTTCTATAAAGCCTCTACATTAGTTAGCAAAATTACAGACTAAATTATAAGCAAAAATACTTTTAATAGGAATTTTCCTCAATCCTTGATCATTTTTTTGTTTGAATTCATATAGCATTGACATTGTTCAAAAGTCACAAACTTTATTAAAACGTATATTCAATTCAGGTATGTGAGGAAGAGATGTGGAATTAACCAGTAATATTTGTTTTAACCTTAAAATTCAAAAGGTAAAAGAGAGAGTGGACTCTACCATAGGGGAGAAAAAAGAACAGGCCCTAAAGCAAGGATGTTTTGCCCCATATCTCATTTACTCTCCCCTATATAAATACCACCTACTAAGTGCTAGAAATGTAGCATGTGCTTATTTAAATGGGTTATCATTTTATTAAATGTAAAAATGAATAAGAAAAAAAGAGGCTGGTTTTCAAGTGAGACTTAGAAAGTTATTTCTCTGATTATATCTCTAAAACGTGTTTTAACCTATGAGGCCCATTTATTTCTCTTCATTGAATAATTGTTTATATATAAACCCATTATAATTACAAAGAAAATTTCTAGTTTAGATTAAAACAGTTATTAAACCTCGTATAAGTCAAATTATGTGAGTGTATTCCGATTGATAGGCAAAGACATATTTGAATATTTGGACCATTTAAACAGAGCATGATATTTAGTTTTACTTGATCTCGACATTACTGTCACTTTATAAAGTGCAAACAAAGTCATCTAGCCATATTTCCCAGACACATTTCCATAGTGGTGGCCCAATGTGCACTATCTCAGAGTATACTTAATTTCATTTATCATTATTCTATGTTTTAAATATGTTTAAAACTCCAAAATATCTTGTTCAGCTGTTCATACTAGTGAGTCCTTAAAAAATGACCGCATTTAAACAATTCTGTTGTTGATAAATAGCCTACATTTTGAATTCACTAAGGGGGACTTTTTTTTGTGTGTGTGGCCCACCACAGTCTATTTTTGAGACCCTGTAAATGCCCTTACAATTTAGCCACTAAAGTACAGTAATCAGGGCTGGCACAGCAGCAGACATTCCTGACCCTGCTTCAGCCCTATGGCTGGAGTCCATTTGTTGCTCATTATCCTTGTTGTGTAGATTGTTAAATTTTTAAATTCCTCTCTGTTTGTCTTCTCCAGTAGAAGTGCAGCTGCCTCAGGCAGGCCTTCCTCTCCATCTAGCTGGCCTTCTGGCCTGGCTTGCAGTCTTTACTCAGAAGGCTGTAAGACAAAGCAGTTGCCTCCCACTCTTCCTCTGAACCTGCAGCCTTTCAAGAGGGTTGTACAACATGAAGGCCTCGTGGGAATGGCTGTTGATGATCACAAATTACATTATCTGTCTTTGTTCCTGTCTAGAGGTTTCTTACTGTTTGGCCAATTGACATCCTTTGAGAGGTTTGCCATCACCACAGGACTAGCCTCCGGAACCAATAAATAAAAAGTCTGAGGGCAGACGTTAGGGTCGTGATGGTGATTGTTTTCTTGTATTTTTGGAAGACTATGAATTTACCGATTATAGAGGCAAAACTTTCTCTTCACAGCATGAAACTGATTGAAATGTCCATAGTCCCACATTTAAAAAAATATATGTTTCTATTGATTTTTTAGAGAGGAAGGGTGAGAGAGAGAAAAACATCGATCGGCTGCCTCCGGCACACCTCCTAATGGAGATGGAACCTGAAACCCGGGCATGTGCTCTGACCGGGAATTCAAACAGGACCTCAGTCCATGGAATGCTGCTCACATTTTTTAACAGTATTATTATAAGTCAGTGTGGTTTAGAGTAGCAATTTTTAACTGTTTTCATCTCCTGGCACATATAAACTACTAGTAAAATTCTGCAGCACACCCAAAAACATATTTTTTTGCTGATCTGACCACAAAAAGTATAATTTTGATTGTTTTACAAATAAATAAATAAATGAATAAATAAATGAATAAGTAAATGAATGAATGAATGAATAAAAGTAATTACCTATTCTTTTTGCTCCAAAGTGATTGTTTAAGGTTAAATATTGTTTTATGAAAAATTTATTTCATTTATATATACATTAAAATTCTCATATGTGTGTAAGTATGTGTACACATGCTTATATTTTCCAGGGCATAATGCAACATATATTTTTCCTGGGGTCTCTGTCAAAACAGTTTGCAAAACTGTCCTAGAGAATCTTCTGAATGTGTGTCAAATGATGTCTGTACAAGAGTGTTCACTGCAGTGTTGAACGAGCCCTAGGAAAGAATCTGAATGGCTTGCACAGAGTCTCCTATAATTCACCTAAGCATGAAGCACTTCCTTCACAGTAGTTGTCCTTTGGTGAGCATTCACATGGACACAAATATTCTCTAACTTTGGGCCTATTCGGAGCGGTCCATCCATGTACTTCCTCCTCAAGCCTTGGCACCAATCTTCCAGTCTTATTCAATACCCCAATTATCAACTACAGTCCCGCACATCAGTGCAAACCCTGACTTCGGTCCTCTGTACTTCTTGCAAACATGGGCAGAGAAGTAAGATGCATTCATCAAAGTTCTCACTGCACAGATTTCCCTTTCCCCACTGTGCGTCAGGACCACATCGGATTGGGACTGTAATAACCACAGCCTATTTCCACATGGTTCCAGTACATCCTGTAAGCCCTTCATTAAACCAGACTACTCAGTCTTTCTCCCAAGTTACCGGATCATAAGAAACTCCCAAAGAACTCACACGTGTGGGTTGAGGAACAGGTACCAGTATAGGGAGGACTAAAAGCCCAATTTTTGCATATATCCTTTCTCTTTGATGGTGGAGTTCTACTGGCTACACTATACTTTATGGCTTAGTCAACACTCAGTGGAGAATGAGCAGCTAAGGTCAGACGATCATCTAGAGTTTCATGGTCTGTCTCTACCAGGGCCATTACAAAGCTGAGAGCAGTTTCTCCTCTTTTTTTTTTATCCTCACCCGAGGGTGTTTTTCCATTTTTTGTTCAGATAGAGTGGGAGGGAGAGAGAGGAAGGGAGAGAGAGAGAAACATCGATGTGAAGGGACACATCGAGTGGCTGCCACCCGCACGACCAACCAGGGCCGGGGACAAACTGCAACCAAAGTACGTGCCCTTAGCGGGAACCGAACCCGGGTCTCTCCAGACCGCAGGCTGACGCGAGAGCAGTTTCTCAAAAAGACAGTAAGTACTTGCAGATGGAGGCGTGCATTAGCTTCACCCATAGGGTCCAATGATATGATTTTCTTATCAGAGATTACTGCAAACTCCATATGGCACTGAGATCTATTATAGACACATGGAGCACAATTGGATTCCCTGGGTCACCAGAGCTTGCTGTCAGACAATTGAAGAGCCTTCCTTTACTCTGTGTCCTACTAAGTACTGGCTCTTTTTCTTTTTACCTATAAAATGGGTCGTGCCCAGCTGGTATGGTTCAGTGGATTGAGCCGCGTTCTACGAACTGAGAGCCCTGGATTCCATTGCTGGTCAGAACACATGTCTGGGTTGCAGGTTCAGTCCCCAGTGGGCTGTCCAGGGGGCAGCTGATTGATGTATCTAACTCACATCAATGTTTCCATCTCTCTCTCCCATCCTCTCACTCTAAAAAATCAATAAAAACATATTTTAAAAATATGGTTTGGAACAAGATACCCACCTGTGGCAAATTTTATCCTCAACGTCCAAATTGGCCCACCAATTTGAGATTTTGAAGTATATAACGGGGAAAAAAGATATTTTGGAATTTTATTTGACAGGTAAATTTCTTTTTTATTAGTTTTTAATTGAAAACTTCCCTTTTAGCATCTACTTAAAGATACACTGGATTTTGGCTCTGGCCATTTTGGCTCAGCAGTTTTGCATGGGCCTGCGGAGCAGAGTCTTGGGTTCGATTTTTCGCTATTGTCAGGTACGACATACACTGGCTTCCTTTTGAAGCCATAGAGAAAAAGATATATTCACTTCCTATCACAGACCCTTAAACATGTGAAGACATCTATAAAAGTCCTTAGGCCATGCTGTTTTTTTTTTTTTTTTTTTTTTTTTTTAAGAGATGATGTCTATATGCTTCATCAGCTTACTTTCCTGGATATTTGCCAATCTGTTCATGTTCTTAAAATGAGGGTGCTGGAGCAGAACATAGATTCTTATGATCTTGACTTCAGATATATTCCTTTACAAAATCTTAGAGACTTTCTTCAAAGTTTATCATTTCGGAATTTCTTTTGATATAAGTAAATATTTCCAACAGTCTTACCCTAGAACATAGTTGCTGAATGAGGTCACATTAATTATGAGAGTTAACTTTAAAATTGGTAAATTTTAAACTGCTTTGTGAGAGCAATTCCATAAAGCCACAATGGTTTTAATGGGAAATACACTTTATAATAATAGAGAAAATCATTATCATTTATAATTAAGAGCTAATTTTTAATTGCATGTTGAATTTCATGACCCATAATGAGAAAAAATAAAATCAAAACAGTAATTTGCCAATACATTGTAACCAGAAATAGGCATTGTTGTGTGTTTAGAAGACTTGTGATGTAATTATTTGCAAAGCATGTTAGACTTAGACTTAAATGGACTTTACACTTCACACAGAAACATAATTGCATAGTTAAATTTCTTAACAGCATTATTCCTGAGTCTAATCAGAATTAGGCACTAAGGTCAGAGCTATTTCTAGAATCATTTTTCTTAAGCCCAGACAGTATCCAATGTATCCCTAATACAAATATACAAATATAGAAAAGCCGAATATCTAGTGATCCAGAGAACATGGCATTTCAATTACTTCAGCTAACTCCATGGTTTTATTTGTTGGTTTTATATTGAATTATTTAAACTCACATTTGAAATTTAATGAGTTGAGTTTTCCATTGTATCATAAATTCCCTACATGGACACTATATTTAAAAACTGTTTTCTTTCAAAACATGTTTGGAATTCTTATATTATACTTTACTCTCTCTATTTTTAATAATAATAAAAACAATGAGGGTAGCCAACATTTATAATGTGTTTACTATGGATCAGAAACTATAGTTAATGCTGTAGTTGTGTCAGTGATTTCTAACACAGTTGATGAACTGTAGGAAACATTTTAGAAATTTATTGGTATGTTTTTGTCACAATTTGGGAGGCTCTATTAGATTTAGCCAATATAAAACAGAGTGAATCCTCCTGCAATACAAAAAGTAATTCCTTGGTACTTCACACCCTCACCAAAATCTTCTGAGTCTGAGAGAAACTTCAGATATGCTACTGGATAATGTGTAGTTAAAAAAATACTATACATTGTGCAAAGTATAATAAAGCAGTCAGAGAAAGACAAGTTCCATATGATTTCACTCAATCGTGGAACGTAATAAATAAAGTAAAAAGCAAAACGGAGAGAGACTCATAGATTGTGCAGACTGACAGCTCAAGGTGGGAGGAACTTGTGGGCAACTGGAGAGATTGAGCAACAAGGGAAATAAAAAGAAGAAGAATTCATGGAGGAGAGCAACAGTGTGGTGTTCTGGAGGGGAGAAGGGTGTATGGAGATGGGAGAGGGTATAGGGGGATACATGGTGATGGAAAAAATAAAATAAAACTTGAAAAATACTATAATGTTTTGAATGTATAATTTTACCTTGCTTTGTATTTACTATTCGGAATGTAGATTTTTTTATTACCTCGTTTTACTAGTTTTTATAAATTATCTTTTCATGCTTCTAACATGTAAACATGCGCTGGATATTCTAGAAAAGTAACTATCATGTATATCAGAGAATATTGTATATTTTTGTGTTCACATTATGAATAATAAAAGTTATTCAACATTTTTTATTTTTTCTACAAAAATATAATTTTTTTCTTTTTTTAAAACTACATCACCAAATGCAACATTTCTCATAGAGTTCGAGTAATCCATAAAATACACCAAGATTAACTGGCATGTATAAATTTCCCATTCACTTTTATTCTATGCATGGGCACAAGGACCTGACTACTTTATTATGTCATCTAGTACTGTTATACAGAAGTAAATATGTTGCTATTTTTAATTTTATATTATTCTTTGTTGTTTCGTAAAAAACGTACTATATTTGATTCAGGAGGGATACATAGACATTAGGAAACTTTGTTACATAATGAAGAAACTATATTTGATTATGTCCAGAATTATTAATGCATATTACTTTATTTAAGACTCCAATTCACAACAATGGATTATAAGTTATTATCCCTGTATCATATATAAACCTTATTCAAAATCTCACATCTCAAGAAACAATTATTTTCAAAGAATTTATAGGAGACAATTTTCATAACCCAAAGTTAAACAATAAATTTCTTAGATATGACACAAAAAGCATGACTCATAAAAGAAAATAACATAAATTAGACTTCATTAACATTATTTTAAGATAAGGTTACTTATGGCTTATTAAATCTTGAAGACTAGTAAATACTAGTTTTGAGAAGATAAAGAATAATAATAAAAATTGTGCTATAATTTTTTCTAATTCTGTATCCTCTGTTCTTGCTACTTCTCACTGAATGTCAACAGACTTACCAAGTTTTACTATTCAAGATTAATCCAAAATTCAGATGAAAAGTTTTCTACTTTAAGATAATGCTGATTCATTTTTAACATTTGCTGTTTAATAACTCTTATCTTTTTTGGTGAGCTGGGGAATCTCAAGCCCTGCTTAGTCAAACACATTTTACTGCAAGCAACTTAAAGAATCCTTCCCTGATTCTTTTGGTTTTAACACCATAAATAATAGGATTCATCATGGGTGGAATTAGTAGGTATGTATTGGCTACCAAAATGTGGATATGTGGAGCAATGTGATGACCAAATCTATGAGTGAGAAAAGAGAAAAAGGCTGGTGTATAAAACACCAAGATGACCCACACATGAGAGACACAGGTACTTAAGGTCTTGAGGCGGGCAGCTTTGGATGGAAGATTGAAGACAGTGAAAAGAATAAAGACATAGGAACAGATGATCAATATGAAATCCACTCCCCCTGTCAGAAATGCCACAATTAGGCCGTAGGCTCTATGAATCTTGGTCTCAGTACAAACCAGCTTTATCAGAGACATAAACTCACAGTAAGTATGAGAGATGACATTCGTTTTGCAGTAGGAAAGCCACCTCAGAAGGAAAGGGTGTGGACTGAGGAGGACAGCTCCTCTGAAGACAATGAGCATACCCAAACTTACAATCATTGTAGGTGTTAAGATAGTGGAATGTCTTAGTGGGTGGCAGATAGCTACATAGCGGTCAAAAGCCATGGCCAAGATAAATCCAGATTCCATTGTAGACAGAGAATGGATAAGATACATTTGAGTGAGGCAGGCTTCAAAGTAGATCTCTCTGTCATTGAACCAAAAGAGACTGAGTATCTTGGGAAGTGTAGACGAAGTAAGCATCAAATCAGCCATTGAGAGCATGCATAGAAAGATGTACATAGGTTCATGAAGTTTGTGGTCTGTCTTGACAATTAATAAAAGGGCAACATTTCCCATCAGCGACACTAGGTAGACCAAGCAGAAAGGCATGGAGATCCATATGTGGGCATCCTCCAATCCTGGAATGCCAAGCAGTAGGAAGGTGGTGGGTTGAAGACTGGTCCTGTTATCACCTACCATTATGCAAATAATGGATATCCATGATCCTGTCCAAATTAAACATCATAAATATTTTAAATATATAAAGATTAAAGCTTTTTTGTCATTGTTATGGTCAGAGAAAAATGATAATATCTTGTAATATGCAACTGGTTATTGAATGATTTCTTTGCTAATAAATTGTCTTAATGTATCAGATACATGGGACTGTCCATTTGGGGTAAGAATAATAGTAGAAAGGAATTCTCTCTCTCTCTCTCTCTCTCTCTCTCTCTCTCTCTCTCTCTTTCCCTTACCTACTTCACTTTTTCTCTCTCTTTCCTCTGCCTTGGCTAAATACATTTTATTAATATTATGTAGTGTTATAGAGGTAGTCGTTGATATATTTCTGAATACTGAGATATAATTTCTTACCATCTGAAACAGTAAAAAAATTAAAAGGCCAATCATCATGAATTTGATTAGCCATTTGTATATTTAACCACTCTTACCCTACTCCCAAAGTAGAGCTTACAGTTATAAGGAAAAAGATGATGTGGGAAATACCAAAGATAAATTGAGTCAATAAAGAAGTGAGAACAAATCTGATCTTATATTGAAAAGTGAGTCATTGACTTCATAAAGGAAGGAGCCTTATCTTCATAAAATCATCCAAATAGAATGGTAAGAAATCATTATTTTGCAAAGATAATCCAGCACAGAAAGTGACTAAGACTGGAAAACATGGGCATTAGGCAACTAGATATTTATCTTCTTTATAAATATGATCAATTAAATTATTCTAGAAGTTATATAATATATTCTTCAGTTATACAAAGAACTTGATGCTGATTTTTGCTTCCCAAAGTAAACTTAAATGCAACTCTTGGCTCAAGATATCATGTTATTTATTTTATTTTTGTCCATACTCACCTGAGGATATTTTTCCACTGACTTTTTCTTTCTTAGAAAGAGTGAAAGAGAGGGAAGGAAAGAGAAAGAGAGAAAGAGAGAGAAACATTGATGCAAGAGAGACTCATCGAGTGACTGTCCTCAACACAAGCCTGGGCCAGATTATAAGAAGTGTATCTTGAAATGTATGAAGAATTGTTTAGTCAAGATATCCTAAAAATTCTAAATTTTAAATTGATAAATCATTACTTTGGTTCAAATATTTATGTAAAATAAGCTTATATAATATAAGGTATCATGTTAGTCTGAATAAAACAAAATTTAATAAAAACAAGGTTTTGAGCAAATGTAGTTCGGGACTAAACTCTGAGGCTAGGTTGACAAAAAACATGAAGAACGTTCACATGTCAGCTTAAATATGAGGTTAATCTTCTTCTACCTTATTTTTTGTCAAGTCAAGAAGTTGTGTCATTTTTCAGAGAATCACAAAGGCTATGTCTTTACTGCTGTGACTAGACCTAGGACCTCCAGCCTAGGCTCCTCCATTCCCTTCTCATGGAAGCACTGAATCTTCCTTTCTGACTTGAACCACACCTCTGCTGTCTATAACCTGGTTTTCTTACCTCCACAAAGAGATGGTCTCACTGTTCTGCCTGAGGCCCATCGTAATATTGGATACAATTACGACAGGTGCCATTACTCTTCTTACCCTGGGGGAACAGAGGCCTATGAGGAATATTCTATATATAGACTCTTAGGAGAATGCTGTTTGATTATAGGCAGTTTCATTAATTTCTCTCTACAGGCAACATTTGGTCTCTTGGAGGGATTCAGTCTTATGGTGTCCATACCACCTGATTCTGCCTTTTGAAAACAGTAGGAGAGAGTCTCTGGACTCCAGGTTTTGTGCTATAATTGATTTATTGTATCTTTGGATTTAAGCATTGAATGCTTTCTTATGAGAGCTAAGAATGGAGACTATTTTGGAGCAAGAGGTTTATAAATAATCAAGGTGATTATATCAATATCTTCACATGCCTCTAGATATTTTTAAGTAATCCATCTGGACCAGTTTTAGTTCTGAAAATCAATAAAAACTTCAGGACATTTTATGTCATGTTCTTATGCTTGCATTCCTCTGAATTTTATTGTTTAAATACAGGGTAGGCATTTTCCCCCATGTGTTTTAGTTGGGATGCTATGTAATGATTGAATATGTTTTGCTACAGATACGTTCTTTCTCATCTTTTTCCTCTGCTTTGTATTTCAGGAAAAGTGAACATTATAGGCTATGTTTCATAGGATCACAGATCATCTGTATTTAGGCAGGGTTTGTTCAATGGAATGCGAGGATAATTCTCTCTATTTCTCAATTTCTTCAACTGTATCGATTTCGTGGCTTCAGATTCTGCCAGAGGGCACTTCCATGGTTTCATCTTCTTGTGGGGGGAGACTCATTTCTGAGATGTGATTTAACAAGTGGTGCCTCAGGGTTTTGCTGGCTAGAGTTGGTGTGGATTTTTGTGGTTTCTAATTTCTGGGTGGCCTCACTGTCAAATTTTAGGCTTCTCAGAAGTTCTATAATTGTGTAAATAATTAGCTGTATTAAAGGTGCTCTGTAATAAATACATAAGTGTTATTTCCCGGTTCAGTTCTGACTAATAGAGAGGCCATTCATAATAATATAGGGCTAGTGACTTCAAAAATTTCTTTAGGTGATTAAATGATAGAGTATAGTCCTCCTACTTATCTCTTTTAAAAAATTAGAAAGGTAATAATAATAAAAAAATAGTAGCAACCTCAACATTAAAATGGTTATATGTGAAAAACCCAGAACTACATTGTGCTAAATGATCAAAACTACCACTCTTTGGTCAGGAGCAAGATACCAAGGCCCACTTTTGCTAGTTGTATTCAACATAACACTAAAAATCCTAGCCAGATAAATTAGACAAGAAAAAGAAATAAGAGGCACCAAAATTGAAAAGTAAAATGCTCTGTTTACAACTAAAATGATCTTATAAATTGGAAACCATAATGATCACACACACACACACACACACACACACACATACACACCCAAATACACATTATAGACCTAATAAACAAATTGAGCAAATTACAGGATACAAAATTAACATGCAAGGGTCAGTTGCATTTCTATACACTATAAATGATCAATCTGAAAAAGAAATTATACAAATTATATCATTGACAGTAACATTTAAAAAATAAAACCGGCAAAAACTTAAACTAAAATTAGAATTTGCACAATGAAAACTATAAAAAATACTACAAAAAAATGAAGAAAACACAAATGAATGGAAATATATCTTATATTCATGAGTTAGGAGACAATATTTTTAATAAGCCCAACCTACATATTTAACACAATTTCTATCAAAGATGCAATCAATGACATTTTTTTTGCAGAAATATAAAAATCCATATTAAATCTCCAGGGACCCCAAATATCCAAAATAATCTTGAAAAATAAATTACATATTTTGGACTTCATGATTTCAATTCTTACTACAAAGCTATGGAAATCAAACCAATATTTTACTGGGATAAAGCCAGATATACAGACAATAAAATACACTAAAAAGTCCTAAAATAAACTCTCAGAAGTATGTTTAAATAATTTCTGCAAAGGTGCAAGACCTTTCAATGGTAAAAGGGTAGTCTTTTCAACAAATTGTGTTGAAAAACCCAAATATCTACATACAAAAGAATGAAGTTGAACATCTATCTTACATGATTAGAAAAAAGAAAAAGAAAAAACTCTCAAAATAGATCAGAATCTAAATGGGAAAAAATAAAACTATTAAATTCTTAGAGAAAAAAACTTTCATGACATTAAATTTGACAATGATTTATTGGTTATGACAAAGGCAACAGAACAACGACAAGAAAAGTAGAAATAAATAAATTAAACTTCACCAAAATTTAAAAATTTGTGCATCAAAGGATACCATCAACACAGTGAAAAAGCAACCCAGAGAATCAGAGAAAACATTTGCAAACCATATATTATAAGCAATTAATATTTAGAATGCATTTTTTAATGTTTTTTGTTTTTATTTATTTTTTTTATTTTTCATTTTTTTAATTTACAGAATCTTTTTATTTATTTATTTATTTTTCTATTTTTTAAATTTTTTATTTATTTTTTTGTTACAGATATTTCTTCTTTTTTACCCCATGGAACCCTCCTCCCCACTCCACCACCGCCTCGTCCCCGGCTTAGTTGTCCATGTCCGTTGGTCATGCGTACATGCATATAAGTTCTGAGGTTTATCTATTCCCTTCCCCCCACTCCTCTTCTGAAGGTTGTCAGTCTGTACCCTACTTCCATGTTTCTGGGTCTACCGTATTCCTCAGACTGTTATGTTCATTATATTTCGTATATAAGTGAGATCATGTGGTATTTGTCTTTTTCTGCTTGGCTTCTTTCACTTAGGATAATACTTTCCAGGTTCCTCCATGTCATCTCAAAGGATAAAAGATCTTTCTTTCTTACCACTGCATAGTACTCCATTGTGTATATGTACCACTGCTTTTTTATCCATTCATCTACTGATGGACATTTGGGCTGTTTCCAGATCTTAGCTATTGTAAATAGTGCAGCTATGAACATGGGGGTACATATATTCTTCCTGATTGGTGTTTCAGGCACCTAAGGCAACAGAAACAAAGGAAAAAATGAACACATGGGACTACATCAAACTACAAAGCTTCTGCACAGCAAAAGAAACAATCATCAAAATGGAAAGGCAACCCACTGTATGGGAGAACATCATTGCCAATGATGTATCAGATAAGGGGTTAATTTCCAATATATATAGAGTGCTCATACAACTCAACAAAAGGAAGACAAAGAACCCACTTAAAAAATGGGCAGAGGAGCTGAATAGACACCTCTCCAAACAGGACATACAAATGGCCAAGAGACATATGAAGAAATGCTCAACATCACTAATCATCAGAGAGATGCAAATTAAAACAATGATGAGGTATCACCTCACACCTGTCAGAATGGCCGCCATCAACAATTCATCAAACTACAAGTGTTGGCGAGGGTGTGGAGAAAAGGGGACTCTAATACACTGCTGGTGGGAATGCAGACTGGTGCAGCCACTATGGAAAACAATATGGTGTTACCTCAAAAAATTAAAAATTGAACTTCCATTTGACCTAGAATGCATTTTTTAAAAAAATCTCAAACTCAACAAGAATAACAAAAATGACTATCTTAAAAATAGATGGACTTGAATAGACATTTGTTTAAAGAAAATATGTTCAAATAGATAATAAGTATATAAAAAGATGCTCAACATCATTCATTATTAGAGAAATACAAAATAAAGCCGCAATGAAATACCACATCATACCAATAAGAGTTGCTATTCTTGAAAGAAAGAAAGAAACAAACAAACAAATAAAAGAAAGAGAATTCTTGATATAGATGTGAAAATGTTAGAATTATTATCTGTAGATACATGAGGGGATGAACAAAAATGAATTCACATAACATTATAAAGAAAGGAATTTCTTACACATGCTAAAACATGGTTGAACCTGGGAGATATTACGCTAAGTGAGATAGCTAGTTACAGAAGGACAAATATTTTGTGATTCTGCTTATGTGAGTTACCTAGAGTAGTTAAATTCATAGAGACAGAAGTAGAATGGTAGTTAGCATTGGATTTGAAAAAGTGGGAATGGGAAATTAGTGTTTTATGAATATGTGGTTTCAATTAAGAAAGATTAAAAAAACCTCTGAAGGGGCCGGTTACACAACAATATGAATGTACTAATTTCACTGAACTATACACTTAACAAAGTGTATAGTTTTGAAAAAAATTCAAAAGTGATGAATTTTGTTATGAATATTTCACCACAATAAAAAAGCATACCAGTTAAATGCTCTTTAGTTATATTCCATAGTAATGGTAAAAACATGAGTGATGATATAAGTTGTTAGCTAGATAGATAGAGTAGATAGATAGATGTAGTAGATTTAAGATCTTTAGGAATTGTAGGGATTGCACTGGGATTTCACAGAGCTAAACTTGTGATTCAGCACACCTCAAATACTGGAAATATGTCCTAAAACACAAGATATTTCAAGACTG